>NC_141680.1:4419381-5619381 GCF_028749965.1 Puma concolor | reverse complement strand
CTGCCGAGCAAGGGCTTCCGATCTCTTGCCCTGAGTTCTCCTCCCCACACACGGCTCACTATGGTGTGTAATCTGGGGGCATGGTGTAGACCGTTGGGCAATACTTCTCGAGAGTGTTTGTAACCATGCCCACTGGCTGGGTGGTATGATCCAACTCAGGTTCACGATGATAAATGCTTTTTGTTGCTCCCCTACAAAGCTGTGTTGCTAAAGGAAGAGAGATCCCTCCTCCCGCCCCCAACGGCCAGTTTACCAAATAGGAGGTTAGTCTGGAGCCATAGCTGTGGGTTGGGTCTACCCCAGAGCTCTTTTCAAAGGGAAGGAGGGTGGCGATCGATGTCTGTGTTTCAATTTCTTCCTCTAGCTTTCCAGCCAATGGGATTTGGGGGTCAAAAAAATATTTCCTGTTTTTAGACCGACCGCTTGATTCTTTGTATTTCTGGTTAGGTATTAATTTTGCTTATCTTATTATTACTCTTCAGCTGTCTATGAGTCTTGTCAGAAACAACCTGATATTTGTTTCTTTAAAAAAAATTTTTTTTGATGTTTATGTATTTTTGATAGAAACAGAGTGAGCAGGGGAGGGGCAGAGAGAGGGAGAGACACGGAATCCGAAGCAGGCTCCAGGCTCCGAGCTGTCAGCACAGAGCCCGACGCGGGGCTCGAACCCACAAACTGTGCCATTGTGACCTGAGCCGGAGTCGGACTCTTAACTGACTGAACCACCCAGGCACCCCAACCCTGGTATTTGTTTCCGTCATTATTTTCATAACGTCTGTCTCCTCCATCGAAACGCAAGCTTGGGATGGTTTCACAATTGTTTCGCCATTATACTCCAAGCCTCTAAATACAGTTCCTGGTAGGTTGTAGATCCCCAGTAGATGAATGAGTGAATGAATGAATGAATGAACGAACGAATAATTTATTTTTTTTCTGCCCAAGTTGGAAGATGAAAAAAACTTAAATTTTGTGTTTAGAATGCTGAGTCACACACTTAGAATAAAGTACTCTTATTTAGCTATTTGGCCTTAAATTTCCACACTTTTTTTTTTTTTTTTTTTTTTTTTTTTTTTTTTTTTTTTTTTTTAGTTAAATGCTAGGCATCATGGTTTCATGGAAAGGGCACTGGGCATGAGGGTCCTAGACTCAGCACAGCCCTTTTGGGATGACCTATAACAACCTGCTTTGCCCTTTAGGGCAAAGTTTCCCCATTTGTAGGTCAAAGATATTTCAATTTTTTTAAGTTTTTATTTATTTTGAGAGAGAGAGAGAGAGAGAGAGAGAGAGAGAAAACAAGCCGGGGGGGGGGGGGGCAGGGCGGGGAAGGGAGGGAGAGAGAGAGAATCCCAAGCAGGCTGTGTACCATTGGCACAGAGCCCGGCTTGGGGCTAGAACTCACGAACCGTGAGATCATGACCTGAGCCAAAATCAAGCGCCGGCCGCTTAACCGACTGAGCCACACAGGCGCCCCGAGATCAAAGGTATTGACGTCAGTCAATTCTTCACTCCTTTCAAGTCGAATACTCTGAATTTTGTGAGAAACTATGAGCCATATCAGATCAAGAGAACATCGTTGTGCTGTGACTTCCTCAGACAGAACGGTAAATACACTTTGCTTCTTGGCCAGATTCGTGCTGGCAGATTGGCGTGGAAAGGAAGACAGACTTGGGGCCTTGCATCTGGGCGAGTTTCCCTGCTATTGAGTTTTGGCTTTGGATGCGTTCCTTCCCTTAATCCTTATCCACCACCGTGGACGGCAGGGAACACTCCAGCCCCACATGGTGTTTGCCATGCACAGCTGGTCCTGGCTTAGCCACTCCTCAGACACTTCTAGGTTCTTCTAGGGCGGCTGCTGGTGTTGACACATTGTAACTCGCCTGTAACTGGCCTGAGAAACACTGTTTCTCAAAGTGTCTTCCAGGAAATGCTCGTCCAATAAGAGACTCCCTCAAAATGTTTACTGGTGTCCGTGAAGTCTGGGAAATGTTGCCTAATAACGTCCCAGTGCCCTCAGCGCATTGTTGGGTCTGAATACGGACACAATAAACAAACCTCTTAAACTTTGTTAAATAACAAAAATGCAACTGGGTACGTTTTATTTTTAATTTATTTTTTTAATGTTTACTTTTGAAAGAGGGAGAGGGACAGAGCACATGCGGAGGAGGGAGACACGGAATCTGAAGCAGGCTCCGGGCTGTCAGCACAGAGCCCGACGCGGGGCTCGAACCCACGAACCGTGAGAACATGACCTGAACCGAAGTTGGGTGCTCAACGGACTGAGCCACCCAGGGGTCCCATCCTGTCTCACGTTTATGGGAGATTCTGGAATCTCGAAGAAGGGGAACGGCTAATGCTAGCCCAGAGCTGAATTTGCAAAGATCACATCTGGATCAAAGGCACTCCCGTTCCACTCTCTGGAAGCTTCTCATCACCCAGGGCTCAGGGCCCAGAGCCCTCCTCCATGTCCTTTGTCAGCTTCAAACAACCCACTCTGCTCCCCACTGGCTCATTGTATCCAAGTGAGGGTGGGATGGGGAGCTGCACCTGTTCACTCATTCTGGAGCCACAGATCTGAGCAGGGATTGGGTCATCCTCCCAGTTGGACAGAATGCAGCACCAAGGCACTGAGGGGTCTTCAAGTACGCATCTGTGAGAACGTGAACATGAGGGAGGTAATATCAAGCCAAAGATGAGGAAGAACCTGTATCTGAAAAGTCTATGTTTGAGAAGAAAGCATAGAGTATTAGGAAGGAGTAGTGTTTCTCTGACACATAATAAAAATATCTTTAAAGAGAGATTGAGCTGGGTGCCTGGGTGGCTCAGTCAGTTGAGTGTCCGGCTTCGGCTCAGGTCATGATCTCACAGTCCGTGGGCTCGAGCCCCGCATCGGGCTCTGTGCTGACAGCTCAGAGCCTGGAGCCTGCTTCGGATTCTATGTCTCCCTCTCTCTCTGCCCCTCCCCTGCTCGTGCTCTGTCTTTCTCTCAAAAATAAATGCGCATTGAAAAAAAATTCTTAAAGAGAGAATGAACTAAATAAAGAGACGGCAGGGTAAGATAAAAACGAGACGAAAGACTGTGGCAATAAAGCTAATATTTCCACAGCAGTTGGGGGGAAAAAATAGCACTGATCCTGCAGGAAAAAAAAAAAAAAAATCATGTAAGTGACACAGAGAACACATTGGAAAAGTTCCCCAAAGATATAGAGGACAATGGGGGAACATTCCAATTAGCAAAAAAGAATAGATGAGAGCAGAGAATGTAAAATCAGCAGACAGCTATTGTTCTCGACGAGCAAAATGATACACTTTAATTAAAATGGATCATCAAGGATATAGTAGAAGAAAATGTTCCTGAGACGAAAGAATTGTACACACGTAGCAAAAGGCTCGCTGCACCGGAAAAATGTATATGCCTTGTTTTTAAAAATGTAGATAGGGGCGCCTGGGTGGCGCAGTCGGTTAAGCGTCCGACTTCAGCCAGGTCACGATCTCGCGGTCCGTGAGTTTGAGCCCCGCGTCAGGCTCTGGGCTGATGGCTCAGAGCCTGGAGCCTGTTTCCGATTCTGTGTCTCCCTCTCTCTCTGCCCCTCCCCCGTTCATGCTCTGTCTCTCTCTGTCCCAAAAATAAATAAACGTTGAAAAAAAAATTAAAAAAAAAAAAATGTAGATAAAGGGTGCCTGGGTGGCTCAGTCAGTTAAGCCTCCAATTCTTGGTTTCGGCTCAGGTCATGACCTCATGGTTTGTAAGTTCGAGCCCCAGGTCTGGCTCTGCCCTGATGGTGTGGAGCCTGCTTGGGGTTCTCGCTCTCTCTCTCTCTCTCTCTCTCTTTCTCAAAATAGATAAATAGGGGTGCCTGGGTGGCTCATTCGGTTAAGCATCCAACTTTGGCTCAGGTCACGATCTCACGGTTTGTGAGTTCGAGCCCCACATCAGGCTCTGTGCTGTGTCTCCCTCTCTCTCTCTGCCCCTCCCCAGCTCACATGCTTGTACACGCTCTCTCTCTCAAAAATAAATAAACATTAAAAACTTAAAGAATAAATAAATGAAACCTTTAAGAAATTAAAAATAAATGAAAAATAAAAACCTGGAGAGAAAGTAATAGTCGATAATAACATATAATCCGACTTTGTGCCTGTAACCATGGTTAACATGTCGGTATATCCTTTTGGCCTGTGCTCTTATCTTTGGTTCTATGGCTATATTAGTGTTTTGAAAAGTCTTCTGGAAAATTCTGTGCAAGGGACAAAAGCAAAGGCATCTATTTCTGCCCGGGCCGTTATAAAGGGTCCCATGTATTCTTAGGAAGCAGCATGGCAGGATTGGTGACACTGGGATAATTCTAATGAATTAGAATTCATTCATTAATATCTAATGAATCAGGGGTTCCTGGAAAGATGAGGGGCCTCAGCACTGGGGCCATTCACCAGCTGCACCCCCCCCCCCCCCCATTTAAGTATTTCCTTCCAAAGGTAAACTCTGAAATTTTAGATTTTGTTCCGGAGAAAAACACTCACCCACGACCATTGGTCAGTTTTGATTATGAAGGAGAAGAAAGCACCACGGGGTGGGTTGCTTGACTGGCTGGGTTGCGAGAGTGAATTATTGGCAGGCGGCTGTTGGAATGTCAGGGCACAAACTGGGCATTTCCATGGGCATCTTTAGGAGCAGCACATCATGATCGCCTTATGTGCTGAATGGTCCAGAAATCTGCTCGTCTTAAGCCGCGAGGCAGGACAGAATGAACTCCAAAGACCCCTTTTTATTCTGTTAGCATGCATCTCCATGATGCCTTTGGAATCCCTCCTAACCATTCATCTTAGTGTTATATCCCTGTAATTAATATCGCCGTGTGGAAATAACAAGCACGTAGGAAACCAGAGGAGGGAGAAGTCAGGTACTAACGAGCGCATCAATTACAATAATGATAAACTCACTGTCATTCCAACCAATGATCGACACATCACTCAGCTGTTGATTGCAAATGAGCAGAAGGGAGGAAAAACCTCTCATCCTGCCATCCATTTAAACGCCATTAACGTTGGGGTGTTTATCCTTTGAAGCTCTAAGCTGTCCATATTTTAGACATGATTTTTATCATATGCTGTAGTTTAAATTGTATATACTTATTATTTTAAATTCCGCCTGTTTTTTTTCTGATTTGAAAAGGGGTAGATATTCATTGCAGACAATTTTGGACAGTACACGATGAAGAAAAAATTTTTAAACTTCCAGATTCCCATCACTTAGACATAATGTTTTTAGCATTTGGTGTCTATTCCTGGAGTATTAGAAATTCTTCATTGCCTTTCCTGATTGTACCAGTTTATACACACTGTAAAAATCTAAAACCTATATCCAAAAACTATACATATATGTATACATAATAGCATATGGCATGTATATCTATTTATTTTGTGTGTGTGCTTATTTTTTACAAAACTGAATTATACTGTACATTCTCCCATATCCTTGTTGCATTTAGCAACATGATATGGCAACAGTGTTATTTATTTTTAAATGTTTCCAATTGCTTTGTGTTTATGTTTCTTTCCATTTTTCTATTATGTACAAACCTGTGTCTTTTCACACTTTGCTGAGTATTTTTATAGGAACTATAGGGTTAAAAGCTCATGTTTTTTTTTTTTTAATTTTTTTTTCAACGTTTTTTATTTATTTTTGGGACAGAGAGAGACAGAGCATGAACGGGGGAGGGGCAGAGAGAGAGGGAGACACAGAATCGGAAACAGGCTCCAGGCTCCGAGCCATCAGCCCAGAGCCCGACGCGGGGCTCGAACTCACGGACCGCGAGATCGTGACCTGGCTGAAGTCGGACGCTTAACCGACTGCGCCACCCAGGCGCCCCAAAGCTCATGTTTTTTAAAATTCTTCTTTAATCTTTATTTATTTTTGAGAGAGAGAGAGAGAGAGAGCAAGGGGAGAGGGAGGAACAGAGAGAGGAGACACCGAATCTGAAGCAGGCTCCAGGCTCTGGGCTGTCAGCACAGAGCGCGACGCGGGGCTCGAACTCACAAACAGCGAGATCATGACCTGAGCCAAAGTTAGACGCTTAGCTGACTGAGCCACCCAGGTGCCCCCTCATACGTTTTAAATGTTGAAAAATGTATACTTTAAATCTTAACATCTGTTTTCTTCAAGAGGAATACCTCAGTCCCATTCTTACCAACAATGTACAAAATTGCCTGTTTGGACAATATTGGATAGTTTCTTTTCCTTTTTTTTTTTTTTTAAGCTTATTTATTTATTTTGAGAGAGACAGAGAGAGGCGGGAGGGGCAGAGAGACAGAGAGAGAGAATCCCAAGCAGGCTCCACTCTGACTATGCAGAGCCAGAGGCAGGGCTTGAACCCACGACCCCTGAGATCATGACCTGAGCAAAATCCAGAGTCGGATGCTTAAGTGACTGAGCCAGGTGCCCCAACATTGGATGTTTTCAATATCTTTAATATTTGAAAATCCAATAACCAAAGAATGTCAGTGTTTAGTTTGCATTTATTTCATGACTGGTGAGGCTGTGTATCCTTTCATGTTTATGGCCATTTCCACTTATTCTGTCAATTGTGAGTCTCTATCCTCTGCCGCTGTCTCTCAGTCTGTTTTCTTGTTTTCTTACTTACAGCGCAGGAGCACTCTATTAGAGATACCAGCCTCAAGAGAGGTTTTAAGTAAACAGAGATTTTCCACTCAGCACACTTCCACTGGGCAATAAAAATACCAGCATATCAGGGCGCCTGGGTGGCCCAGTCGGTTGAGTGTCCGACTTCAGCTCAGGTCATGATCTCGTGGTTCATGAGTTCAAGCCCTGCATCGGGCTCTGTGCTGATGGCTCAGAGCCTGGAGCCTGCTTTGGAATCTGTGACTCCCCCCCACCACATCCCCTCCCCAGCTCATGCTCTGTCTCTGTCTCTCAAAAAATAAATAAACGTTAAACAATTTTTTAAAAAAAAACCCAGCATATTGCTTTATGGAGAATTTGGGGGTTTTAGTTTAGTTTTATTTTTTTTTGGTTTTATTTTTTATTTTTTTATTTTTTTGGAGTCCTACCTTCAAGATCGTCCAGCTGGACGAAGAATTAAATTTACATGAAACGGGCTAACAGGAGGAGAGCCAAATCTTCATTATGTGCGTGCACACAGAGTCCCAGTCTTGAAAAGGAATGACCAAGGCTGGCAGCGTTTTATACGTTTTGGACAAAGAGACATTGCATTTGTGAGGAAGTTGACAAGATAAAGAAAACAGGTGCTTTGGGACTTTAATTAGTAAGGAATTCTAAGCGGAATTGGGGCTGAGGCAGTAAAGGAGAAGGAAAGTAACAAGGTTTGTTTCTATAGTTTTCCAGGCTTTAAAGGTCCTACCACTTGGGGCGCCTGGGTGGCTCAGTCGTTCAGCATCCGACTTTGGCTCAGGTCATGATCTCACGGTTCATGAGTTTGAGACCCACTTCGGGCTCTGTGTCTCGCTCTCTCTCTGCCCCTCCCCTGCTGGCACGCTGTCTGTCTCTCAAAAATAAATAAGCATTAAAGTTCCCGCCTCTCTTTACCTCCTGTAGGGTGCTTTCCACATGGGAGATTTATTGCCTGCTTTCAGAGGACAGAGGAGGGTTCAAGTGTCCTAGCACTGGCTGTTTCTCAAGTAACACTTTAGGGACGCCTGGATGGTACAGTCGGTTAAGCATCCGACTTCGGCTCAGGGCATGATCACACGGTTTGTGAATTCGAGCCCCACTTTGGGGCTCTCTGTTGTCAGCACAGAGCCTGCTTTGGATCCTGTGTTCCCTTCTCTCTGCACCTTCCCCGCTCTCTCTCTCTCTCCCCAAAATAAAAACATTCAAAAAAAGAAAGTAACTTAAATAATGAATATGCCAAAGTGGCACATCTGGGGACAGCCTGCCCTTGGCCCTACGTCTGCTTTTGACTTTTATATAAATAAAATTGCATATTGTATCTTCTTTTTTATTTTCGTCTGGTTTTCATTCAGCATTAAGTTTGCGAGATACATCTACATTGTTACGACTGTTTATTGTCCCTGCTGCGTGATACTCCACTGCTTACCCATTTCGTGGTTTCTGGGCATCTGGTGCATTTCCTGATACTGGCTCTTATGAATGGAGCTGCTCTGAACATTCTACTATGTGTCTTTTCATGAACGTGTGTATGCATTGTAGCAGGATTCTCGCCCAGAGAGTGGTGACACTGAAGCTTTTCTTCCCAAGAGGCAGCTTTATCCATGCCGGCACCGCTCAGTTGGGTTTCTACCCAAAGAACTGAGCCCCGAACACCACATGGTGTAGTTTTTTATCCATGTTCTACTTCTCTCTCTCCCATATCTGGTAACACACAAACATGCAGTCTGATTAAGTGGTCTCATGTTACAAGGTCGTGAAGGATGTTGTTAGTACGTGGATAGCCAGGTTGCCTTGAGGGTATTTTTTTTTTTTTTATTATTCCTTAGGGAGGGGACCCTACCACATGCAAAAGAGTAGAATTACTCAGTCATAGGATATGCAGATGGAGATAATGCCAAAGAATTTCCAACGTGGTTGAACTGTTTCACATGCCTACTAACAGTGTGTGAAAATCCCATTATCTGCGCACCCTCACTGACACTTGGTATTTTCTGTCTTTTTTTTTTTTTTCATGTTAGCAATTCTGTAGGATGTGTGGTAGTGTCTCAGAGTGGCTTCAATTTGCATTTCCCTCATAATGAAATCAAGAAACCTAAAAAGATGTGGGTTTTTTTGTTTGTTTTGAGGAGGTTTTGTTTTTGTTTTTGGATATTCTTTTACTGAACTGATAGCTTAAATCTTTTGCCCTAGACACTGTATTTTAGGCAAAAGTGTCTACCTAGTTCTTTGCCCTTTGGAAAGACTTTATTTGGTTCCCTAAACCACAAGCAAGTCAAGCGGGAGGAGGCGAACGTACCAGTGTTACAGATGAGGAAGGTGACATACAGCAAATGGGGATGACTTGTCCAGGGCTTTTGTTGTGGTTAAGAACCCATCTTCTAGTCTTGATTCGACTGATTCTCATATTCCACCATATTGCTTGTCATGGGCACCAACCAATCACGGTGCATCACCATGATTAGGGCACACCGACTACAGTTGCCAGGGTCTGGAGTAGATCTAGAAGATTGAATGATAGATAAGGCGTTAATCACGCCCCAAGGAAGGACTTGGCAACTACCACTTACTGGTAGTCAGTGTTGTCTAAATTTATGGCCTTAGCGCATGATAAAATGGATAGACACACTACCCCATGCGCTAAAAAATGGGGACTATTCAACCCCGGGCCTGCTGGTTGGGTTCAAATGCCAGCTACCCAGCGGAGCGGTGTATGACCGTGGGCTCATCGCCTGAATTCTGTGCTTAGTTTTCTGTTTCTAAAGCGGAGAGAATTCTCGTTCTTGATGTACAGGCATCCGCATGCTTCAACGGGCTAACACCTGAAGGTCCCCGGGGACTTGGTTTTGAGCGGCTTCTCCTCTTACTTACTATTTAACCTTGAAAAAAAAAAATCCTTAACCTCTTCAACTCCAGTCTTATCATTTGCCAATTGAGAATAATTCCTACTCTCTGATTAAATCAGATGATGCGTGGAAAGCAGGCCACACAGCGTCTGACTCACAGGAGGTATTTAGTAAACACAGTGATTTTACTCTAACATCACACTGCACGGGTGGCTGTCTTTTCTGCTGACTGTCGCATGTTCTTCCAACCCTGAGCTCGCTTTCCAAAGGCTCATCTCTGGATTCGCGCACAGCCGAGGGCACCTAAACACCACGCCCACCTGACAGATAGTAGGTGCTCTTTTAAAGGCGTTCGGGTCGATCACTTGATTAACTGATCAGGAGGCCTTTGAGTTGTGGTTGAACAATTCCCCCGTGGGCCCCATCAGCACGTGTGTTTCTTAGTCTACTCCAGAGAAATCTTTAACAGCACACAGCATGATAGTCTGTCTAGTTAAACTCCTGTTTTGGTTTGGTTCGGTGGGTTGGTTTCCTTCCGTTTGGAACAAGGGGGGGTTGAGATGGTGGCAGAACTTAGATCAATGGAATGAAAATAGGAGATCTGGTCTACTTTGGGTTGGTGCCCTTCTTGACTTCCCAGTAGACCCCGTGGTACCTCTAGCATACCCACTGTCTTCCGTTGCCGAACATGAGGGATGGTACCCATGCCTCCTGTTCATGTGTCCATAGAGGAGCGAATTCCTACTCCATTGCACAGGGATGGAAAACATGGGAGGAACACAGAGCAGCTCTCCATTCTTTAAGATTACGAGGCTGTGCCCTGTGGGGGAGGCCCGCCGTTGACAATCTGTGCCCGTAACTGGCAGTATTTGTACCTAATTAGGAGGGGAAATGTTAGGAAGACCATTAGAGACACACACAGAAGCATTTCCTTCCAGCCCAGATGACTGGAACGGAGGTACCCTGTACCTTACGGAAGGGTTGTCAAAGCAGAAATGGAACAACGGAACCAAATTTTTGACTTTTGGATTTCTTTCTTTTTTTTAAATCTTTATTTTTGATAGAGAGAGACAGAGAGAGAGAGAGCATGAGCAGGGGAGGAGCAGAGAGAGGGAGACAGAGAATCCCAAGCAGGCTCCACACTCTCAGTGCAGAGCCCGCCTTGGGGCTCGATCTCATGAACCGTGAGATCACGACTTGAGCCGAAACCAAGAGTTGGATGCTTAACCGACTGGACCACCCAGGCGCCCCTTGTCTTTTGGATTTCTAAAGCCAGGATTCAGGATATAAGACCAATAGATTTAGAAGAATATGCAGAGCCGAGTGGCCCAGTTGGTTAAGCGTCTGACTCTTGGCTTTAGCTCAGAGCATGATCTCACGGTTCGTGAGTTCAAGCCCCGTGTCAGGCTCCACGCTGACAGAGCGGAGCCTGCTCGGGATTCTCTTTCTCTCTCTCAAAATAAAAACTTAAAAAAAAAAAAAAAAAGAGAAGGATGCACACAACAGTTTTCCCTACTTCCAGACCAGATAGAGACACCGGGATTGAGACCAAACAGATAGGAGTTGAGCCGCTAGCCATCTGTCCCCGGTACCAGGGTGGCATGTGAGAGCTGATTCACCACCTGAAGTTCTTCCCTTCCCATTCAAGTGAGAACTGAACATGCCGTATGCCAAGAAGCTGTGAGAATTTCCATCTCTTTGCCATCCAGTGAGTAATTCTCGCAGATAGCTGCCAGAACATTGCCTGTTGATTACGAGGGATGTCCAGCCGCATTTCGACACTCCAGGCAGCCCTCTTGCGCCTTGCCATGTGGGCTTTCCTACTCGAATGTCCTGGGACTCTTGGACGCTCTTCGAGATGGAGATGATGGTGGTGTAGACAAATAAAGGAACGATGATGGTTTGGAAGCAAAGTCCTACGTTCTTAAAGTGGGGCTGAATTGGACCAATCTCAAGTTCACCCCCTACCCATCCCAGGAATGCAATGCTCACACCATCTTCTTTTCCTTCTTTGTAACCCCGCATCCCCTGACGCAGAGGAATTGTGTGTTTAGGAAACCCTGGATGGAATACATCTACGTTGAACTTCATAGAGTTTCTTTGAAACCTGATGATGCCCTACCTGGCCGAGAGACCACACCTCAGTACTGATCACGGTTTCTGACACTTAAGTCCTAAATCAACTCTGCCCAAGGCTCGAAGCTACAGATGTCTTTGCATCTTTGGTTTTAAGCACGGAGGCCTCCATGTTAGGAAACAGAACTAGTTTTTTAAACGAAGAAACCAAATTTTAGAAATCCTTCCCCAAACGCGTAGGTGTGTTGACAGGTCGTGATGATACGTGTGTTCGGTTCCCGGGTTAGCACGTATGTGGAGGGGTTGAAACTCGTGGATAGGCACTACAACTTTTTAAACCCCGGCCAGCCCAGTTGGAGCTGTGAGGGTCTACTTGCCAGAAGGCCAAGAGAACGGTCAACCTTTAGGTCTTGTGACTTCCTTTCCGAGGCCAGGAAAAGAGTGCTGTGACCAGTTGGGAGACTCCCCTGGGACTCAGAATCTCAAAGTGCAAGTCTGGGCTCTTCCCTTTGGGAGAACAGCGAGTCTGGGCTGTGCCCACACAGCCCTGGTCAGAAGCAGCCCTCCCTGTGTTGGAACCATTGACATCTTGGAAAGCCTACCAGACGAGGTGACATAGTCCGGTCGAACACCACAGCCCTTCACTGGGGAGAGACCGGTGACCTGTGGCCAAGAGGGAGCTTCTGGCGAGAGCAGACCGCAGATATAGCTTGAGTCATTGCAGGCTCATTAACACCATCTGCTGGGGCCATCTCGACTTGGTCAGCTGGAGAGGACTCCTGAGCTAGTGACAGCACGGAGGCCCCTTAGGGAGTTATTTTCCTGCTGTTCAGTGATTACCGCTTCATGGGAACGACCTCCACGAAGTGACACCCATTACCTTCCTCCTTGTTTTATATTTATTTATATTTGAGAGAGAGAGAACAGGCGCGGGGCAGAGAGAGAGAGAGAGACAGAGACAGAATCCGGAATCCGAAGCAGGCTCCAGGCTCCTGAGCTGTCAGCACAGAGCCCGACGCGGGGCTCGAACTCACGGACCGCGAGATCGTGACCTGGCTGAAGTCGGACGCTTAACCGACTGCGCCACCCAGGCGCCCCCCTGTCCTTTGTTTCTAACGACTGTCACTACGTTGAGTAGGAGGCTAAAAATACGGACAGTGTTCCCAGGGATCACAGATAAATCTTACTTACTGTTTCCTTACGATTTCCCCACATCTTCTTTCTTTATGCACACTTCCTCTCTCCTGGGCTTTTGCTCATTTCTTCATTCGGAAAATATTTCCTGAGCGTGTCCTCTCTGCTAGGCGCTGTGCGGGATGCTGGAGATGAGTCATGACCCGGGCGGACGGGGGGCCCCTGCTCCATTTATTCCAGAGCAAGGAGAAGGAGACGTTAGGGGTAGACATGCTTGTTTCCTGTGTTCGTGGCGAGTCCTGGAGGTCAGGGACTGAGTCCCATTCATTTTAGAGCTGCCTAGCCAAGCGTGTGGCACAAATAAATACTCTTTGGACGACTGAGTGCATGAACAAATGCATGAGCGCGGGAATGAGTGAATGAATGATACCGGCTTGGGTCTTTCGGTCTAATTCGCTCATGGACGATCTGGATCCAGAGGGGACAATCTGATACCCCCGGGGAAGATCTCCCTCGGGGGCCCGAAGAGTCCCGGAAAGCAACAGGGAGGAGCACTGATGTGGACCCTGTGGACTGGGACGGTCACACTTCTGTGGTCCGGTTCTGACCCTACTTCTCATTAGGCGAGAGCTCGGGGAACACTCGACGAGAATGACGCTGTGACCATCAGCACGCTCCACTCATCCAAAGCCGGAGCCCTGGCAACCCCAGTCTCTTAAGCTTGGACAGAGCAAGACAGAACACAAGCCCCCAAATGAAAACAAAACCCAGTAAACCGAACCCCTCAACCCTCATAGAACACAGAAGTGCAAGGAAAACAGCAGAAGCGTCAGGAAGTGATGGTAAAAACCCATGACCTCAGAGCAAGGTTGCCCTCACGTCACATCTCGTTTCTTGCCCTCCCTCCTCTCCTTCCTTCCTTCCTTCCTTTTTTCCTTCCTTCCTTCTTTTCTTCCTCCTTTCCCTCCCTCTCTCCCTCCCTTCCTTCCTTCCTTCTCTTCCTCCTCTCATCCTTCTTCCCCAAATGTTTACTGAGCATCTATTATACGTCAAACACAGAGCCACCACGAGGGGCTGAGGCAGTAAACAGGACAGATGAGTCCCGGTTCTCAGGGAACTTTCTCCTTGCTCCTGCTCACTGCCTTCCTGCTCTCCTCCTGCCCGACCTCCCTTGCATGCTTCCCTCACCTCTTGCAATAAGAAAAGGCACCCGAGGCTGAACTAAAAGCTTAGGGTTCCCGGGCAGGTCTGGGGACCTCTCTGGCCCTCAGTCGCTCCATCTCTAAGAAGCAGCTATCCTTTAACGTTCTCTGGCTCTGGGCGGCACCGTTCAGAGTGGGAAGTCTGAGGCTCAGCTCCCAGCCTCGAGGGCTGCGGTGCTGTCCTCAACCGGCGGATGCCTCAGCCGCCAGCCTGGTGCAGCACCTCCGGGGAAAGAGCTTTAAAGATTTTGACGACAACAACAAAAACAGGTCTCTTTGATTTCTCTGATGAAGAGACTGACTTCACAGCCAGGGAGAGAGAACTGTGTGCAGTTTGATGGGGTTCAGAACATCAAAGGCGGTCGAGTTGGTGTTTGGAACGATCTCCCAGGTCAAATCTAATTTTATCGGCGCTAACGTTTCCCAGCTCTGGTCATTGCTCTCAGCATAACCAACAGTTCCTTGTTCCGGGGCTGTGAGCTCAGCAGCTCCTGCCGGGCCCCCGGCAGTGGGGCCAGCGGACAGCTGGGGCCCGGGGAACGGTGCTGGATTCAAACCTTGGAGGCTACGTGGCAGAGTGGACACCGGACCCGGAGTCAGGACCTCGGCCTTCAAACCTGGGCCCGGAGATTCTCCTTCCCCGGGGGCCTTCCCAGTCAGGCTGCCCAGCGTGTGTGCTTGTTTCCGGAAGGCTTCGCCATGGAAGGGAGATGGAGGGAAGCGTGGGCCTGAGGCGGACGGGCGGCTCTCTGGGCGCTAGGGAAGTTGGCGAAGAGAGGCACAGAATGGCACCATGCCTGCGCACACGCAGCCATTTCCCCGACTTAGAGACAAAGCGTCAGCCCGAAGGTTAGAGGCCGCGGAGAATCACAGGGGGCTGTGGGTGATGGGCGGACAGCATTAGTGGGGAGAAAGGACCTGTGATGCTGCCCAGGTATTATTCTGGAAGTTTCTGGGAGGATGTTTTGGGATGAGAAGAGCATTTAAATCAGTACGCTGAGTAAAGCAGATTGCTCTTCTTGGTGTGGGTGGGCCTCGTCCAATCAGTTGAAGGCCTGAATAGGACAAAATGTCCCACCTGCTTGCAAGTAAGGGAGAATTCTCTTCCGTGACACCTTTGAGCGGGGACCCCTGATCTTCCTGGTTCTGCAGGAGCTTGATAGCCTTCGGACTTGAACTGGCACACTGACTCAGCCGATTTTGGACTTGGCTTCCATAACTGCGTGAGTGATGATTATAATCGCTCATAAAATATCTTAATACATAATTTCTTATTTTATATAGAACAGAATCAAAATCAACAGGATATATAGATATAATAAATCTTAAAAATTTTTTTTTAATGTTTATTTTTGAGAGAGAGAGAGAGAGACAGAGCACTAGCCGGGGAGGGGCAGAGAGAGAGGGAGACACAGAATCCAAAGTAGGCTCCAGGCTCTGAGCTGTCAGCAAAGATCCCGACGTGGGGCTTGAACCCACAAACCACGAGATCATGACCTGAGCTGAAGTTGGACGCTTCACCAACTGAGCTGCCCAGATGCCCCGATATAATAAATCTTTTTTCTTTAATGTTTATTTTTGAGAGAGAGAGAGAAACAGAGCATAAGCAGGGAAGGGGCAGGGAGAGGGGGAGACACAGAATCCGAAGCAGGCTCCAGGCTCTGACATGTCGGCACAGAGCCCCATGCAGGGCTTGAACTCATGAGCCATGAGATCATGGCCTGAGCCAAAGTCGGAAACTTAACCAACTGAGCGAGCCACCCAGGTGCCCCTGGATATAAAAAAAAACTTCATAAATAATTCCTTATTTTATACAGACAAATCAGATACATATCTATCTACACCTATATCTATATAAAATAAAGAATTATTTATGAAGATTTGTTATATCTACATATCCTGTTGATTTCGATTCTGGTTCTCTGGGGAAGCCGGACTAACACAAAGCACTGTCTGCAGCAAACTCTCTTCCATTCAACAAGGGGAAGTTGGGCGGAGAAGTTCAAATAAAGAACACATCAGAGTCCCAAGAAAACCCCTCATCCGATAATCTGTGTTCAGTCTGGCACGCTGTATCCCCCAAACTCGCACCAGACGCAGAAGGGAATGGGTCTGCTTTTAGCCAAGCACAGCAGAGTAGCCTCTAAGTTTTGGAATAGATCATATCCCTTTGTTCCTGTCTTCTGATCCTACCTTGATAACGGGGACTTTTGTATTCCCCTCATCGGTATCCTTAGCCCATGCTCCCAGCTCAGAAAGGGACATGGCAGAATTCTCCCCGCCCCCTCCCCCACTCATGTGCATTCCAGACTCCACCTGAGAAACTCTGACTCTCCTCGGGTCCCTGGCTCCTCGAGGTGGAGCACCCACAAAGTGTGTGGGGATGCTGGAGGCGGGGGTGGGCAGGCTCCGGGCCATGCCTCCGACCAGCTCTGGGCTATGGGCAGAAGGTGTGAGCAGAAGTAATCTGGTTTGCAGTAAGTAATATTTTGATATATTTTTTGCAATTTTTTAAATGTTAATTCATTATTAAAAAAAAGATTTAATGTTTAGCTATTTTTGAGAGAGACAGAGAGACAGAGCATGAGCAGAGGAAGGGTAGACAGAGAGGGAGACACAGAATCGGAAGCAGGCCCCAGGCTCCGAGCTGTCCGCTCAGAGCCCGACACGGAGCTCGAACTCACGAACCGCGAGATCATGACCTGAGCCGAAGTCGGACGCTTAACTGACTGAGCCACCCAGGCACCCTAGTAATATTTTGATACTAATGTGTGTGGTTTTGTTTGATTTCTTTTGCCTTCTACCTTTCCCTTCATCACTGAAGAAGAGGCTTTTCATATACACTTCCCATCGGGTCCCAGTGGCACAGAGTCAGTTTCAAGACTTTTAAATTTTAATTAATTGGTGGTGGGGGGGGGGGGTAAATCCATAGGAAGTATAAGAATTTGAATGCCATAGATCTTTATTCTGAGAACAAGCTACCTTAAAAAAAAAAAACACACACACACACACACACAAAAAACACCCAAAAACAGATGTTTTGAGTTCTAGGAAGCTTGGTTCAAAGGTGAAGAGGTGAGGCCTAGAGAGAAGGCAAAGTTTATCCATAAACAATAGATTAAAAAGAGGAATTTGAAAAGGAGCTGAATCCTTCCCTGGAAAGAGCAGGGGCATTTAGGGGGCTGGGGGGAGAAGGCAGGAGGTCCAGTCATGCTTGATGTGGGGAGGTCTGCCTGGTTGAAAGAGCCGTGGGATGCAGTGAGGGCCACACTGCAGCTCCAGCAGCGGGCCCTGGACGGTCAGGGGCAGATGCCCCAGGCTTGGAAACAGCAGATAAGGCTGCACCCGCCCCTCCGCGGCCGCTGCTTATGCAGGGGGGTACGTCCCCCTATCTCCCCCGATTCCCAGGCCCTGAAGTCACTGTCTCAGGTCTGGAAAGACGAGGGAAAACGCTAAGAATAACAGAACATTTACCTAAATGAGATTAAATTTTAACAGCAGTGAGTGCATTACCTTGAATCAGTAAGATCACATGTTCTACCATTAGTGGACATCAGCGTTTGAGACCTAAACTGAGTCGTTTCCTGGATAGTTTTGTCTTTTGGTCCAATCCCTGGTTTTTTTGTTTGTTTGGTTTTTTAACTACTGTATTTATTCCTGTCTTGATGCCATTGATGGGAGCAGCCAAATTCTGCTGGACTGTTTAGATTAGTAAATCACAATTCTCAGACGCCACGACCAACCTCAACAGGGAAGCTGGTCGGAGATATTGACTCATTTGAGGAGGTCCTTCGGAAGCCAGAGTCATATGTTTACTATCTCCTCTTTTATTTATTTTTTTATTAAAACATTTTTTAATGTTTATTATTTATGTTTGAGAGAGAGAGACAGAGTGCAAGCAGAGGAGGGGCAGAGAGAGAGAAAGGGGGAGACACAGAACCCGAAGCAGGCTCCAGCCTCTGAGCTGGCAGCACAGAGCCTGACTCGGGGCTCAAACCCACGAACGGTGAGATCATGACGTGAGTCGAAATCCAGAGTCGACACTGAGCCACCCAGGTGCCCCTGATCGTTAGAAATTTAACGAATGGCTGTCATTCACTTTGGTTACCCATTGTCTGGACCTCTTTCTGTGTTTGAGAGACTCCCCGCTTTGGGGTCTTGGTGGGAGAACTATTTGCAGTGGATTCGGGTGAACAGCAAATATCACTTGATACGTGCTGAGATTCAAGGGCAAAGTGTTAGCAGCTCCCATAGGTTGTGCATTCTCCTGTCGTCTTACGGAGCAGGACGGAGTCCTGTAGAGACCCGCCAGGTGCACCACAGGGTCAGGTATGAGGAAAGGGATCTCAGCTCATTTCTACCCTTTCATTTTTCAGGGCAAGCTTGGGAGTGATTTTGCAGGCAGCAAATAAACATTACGGACTTGGGAACCGAATCTGGGCTTAGCTGGACCAACCGTTGGCAGAGGAGCTGGGAAATGCCAGCTGGGTAGCACCTGGACCCTTGGGAGGAAGCTGGGATCGTGTGCAAATTCTCCCTGTGGACGGAGGGGAAGCCCTGGGCCTCGGCTCGCTCACTGCAAAGCACCTTGAATTTCAGATGTCCTTCATTAGATAATCTTGCTTGTCTCTAAAACCCAGGGCTCATCAAACAGAATTCCGGGGTGCCTGGGTGGCTCAGTCCATTGAGCATCCGACTCTTGATTTTGGCTCAGGTCACGATCCCAGGATCAAGGGATCAAGCCCTGCACTGGGCTCCATTCTGGGCGTGAAGCCTGCTTAAGATTCTCTCTCTCTCTCTCTCTCTCTCTCTCTCTCTCTGCCCCTCTCCCTGGCTCTCTCTCTCTCTCTCTCAAATTAAAAAAACAAAAAACAGCAACAAAAGTGTTTCCGTTAGGCAAAGCACGAAGGAAAAAAGTATTGTTCAGCCTCCTTGTCTGCCCACTTCCCAGGACTGGACAAGCTTACATCCAGCTCCAGGCAAAATCTCTAAACCAGTCCTTTTCATCCCGGTGGTCTCAATTCAGGCGATGGGACCTGCTCCTTCCCGACTGACGGACAGCCCACACTCCGGAAAAGGCTGCTGGGGATGGGTTCCCGGGTCCGAGGCTTGACCCCGGCAAGGAGACACCCTGGCCGAAGAAGAACAGGACCAGGGTGGGGCATTAAGTCGGCCAAGAGGAGAGCCACATCCCCTTCTTCCCCTACCCTTAAAGCCCTGGGGTCCCCTGACGGGCATGTGGGCTCAGTGGCCCAGGCTCTGCCCTGTGCTGCGTGCGTGTGCCGCCCCCCACACCTGCCACATCCCCACAGGGGAACAGAGGGGAGAATCCAGCAGCGACTTTCCATCTCAGGGTCTTTATGGTGCCTTTCGCTCCCCGCTCTAGCTGCCTGGGTGCCTAGGGCATCAGCGATACCTAGAGTCACGGTTGCTGTCAGTGAACTCTCGCTGGGATAGCTCCCTACAGTGGATACGTTGGGACATTTCCCGAGGGTCCAAGGAAGAGGGTCCTAATCCAGTTAAAAGGGTCTGAATGGCAGCTGCTTGCACTCATGTGCTTGGCAAGCTCATGTTTGGGGTCCAGTGCTTGTCAGTGCGCGGAGTGGCAACATTTCTATCACCGTGGGTTAGTTTGGGCTGTTCCTGGGCTCACCCGTGTCCGTGTTCCTGCGCTCGGCGTGGTGTCCTCGAGATCCACCCGAGGTGTGCTGTGAACCCATAGCTCGCTCCTTTGTCCTGCTGAGTAGAATTATTTGAACTTCTAGAAATCGTTCAGCCATTCTCCTGTCAGTGGAAATGTGTTTTTCTTCCGGTTTGGGGGTTATCTGAATGAGGCTGATAGGAACATTCTTGTACAGGTGCTTTTTGTGAACATATGTTTTATTCCTCAAGGGTTCATCATACCTAGGAGTGGGATTCCTGGATCCTAAGTTAGGTGTACCTTTAATTGTTTTTTGGCATATGTTTAATTTTAAATAAGCTTCAGGGGCGCCTGGGTGGCTCAGTCGGCTAAGCATCTCACTTCCCGTCAGGTCATGATCTCGCAGTTCAGGAGTTCGAGTCCCGCGTCGGGCTCTGTGCTGACACCTAGGAGCCTGGAGCCTGCTTTGGACTCTGTGTCTCCCTCTCTCTCTGCCCCTCCCCTGCTCGCACTCTCTTTCTCGCTCTCGAAAATAAATAAACATTAAAAAATTTGTTTTTAATTTTAAATAGGCTTCTCTTTTTAATTTTTTAAAAATGTTAAAGTTTGAGAGACAGAGATAGAGTGTGAGCGGGGAAGGGGCAGAGAGAAGGGGGACGTGTGGGGGATATGGAGGTGTAAATGACTTAGTTTGGTTTTCAAGGCCATCAGAATCCAGAGAGAGAGAGAGAGACAACATGTCTACACACAGAAATGTTAAAAAAAAATAATAATAACACAAGGGGGCACATACCAGGAGGCTGAGAACCAGAGAAAATGCTCATGAGTTCCGAGGAGGGCACATTCTCTGAGTCTGGGCTGCCCCTGGAAGGCTTTGCAAAGATGGGGTTCTGGCGATGCACCTGGGAAGGGTGACTCACTTTCATTAAGGAGTCGTCAGGTGGATTCTAGAACATCAGCTCCGTGGCATATGCTACGGTCATTAAAATTGTAATGAGAAAAAAACTGCAATAACTTGGAAAACAATGCTCAGCTATTAAGTGAAAGATGGCCGAATAAAAACTCTGCCTGCCATGATTATGACTGGGGACACTCCGTGCTTACGGATGAGGTCGGGGGGCGGGAGGGGAGAGAGATGGGGTGGGCAGGAAGCTAGGAAATGAAAACAAAGGATGTGCCATCCCGGGGTGAATTTTCTTTCCAGTTCTTCTTTGCCTTTTGGATCTTGTTGCGCTTGTAACGATAACATTTTTTAAAGCAGCCGGGGTTGGGAGATGCACATCTCTGGCCAGAAAAACAATCTCTTGGCGGCAGGGCGTTTGGGAGGCTGGGAGGAATGTCACCAGAGCCTACCGTCTTTGCTCTGGTGAGTTTTGCACCTACAGTCCCGTCCTCTGCCCAACAACCCGTACCCAGCCTCCAGCTTTTCCGGAAACACTGAGGAGAGAGGAGTCCCATCCTTTTCCTTTGGTTGGCCCCAAACTGGTTGACCCGGATGTGGAGGGGCTCCCTCACCCGGCATCCCATGCCACGGTCGATGGGAGCCTGCAAGAGCACCCCGCCTTTGAGCAGGTGCACACGGGGGCGCCCCACTGGAATCCAGATCACAGACATGAACAGCTCGTCTCCAAATGAATCATTGGCCGGGGCAGGCTGTGAGGCACTCACCCTCCTGTTTTCTTACAGAAAACAGAGCAGCCTTGGCAAGGTCTCCCGAGGGGCGGAAGGAAATGGAAATTCTCAGAGATCTCAAGCACTGAGTTTGGGGTAGTTTTCCCGGCTCGCGTTATCTGGTAGCAACTTGAAGGGAATCATCATCGGGGCTTCCTCAAATCCTTGCTTCGGTCCCCAGGCGTCCCAGGTTGCATCCGTGTGGACCGGTACCCCATGTTGCTGACTCCTGCTCTCTGCGTGTTCCCTAGGCCCTTCCCCAAAGCCCCACTGTCGGTGCCCGGGGACCCCGGTGTGATCACGGGTAGCCCTCTTAAGTTCTTCGGCCCTGAGCTTCTTGTTAAGGTCAATGCCCACCTGGCAACTTGAACGAAGCCCAGGGATCCCCCAAAGTGTGCCTCCCCTCTGCCGTGCAGGCTGCCCACTGGCTGCGGGGGCTGTAGAGACCCCCTCCCCTGCTGGGTAACTTCTTAGGACTTCCTTCTCCTCGAAAGCATTTTTCACCATCTGACATTCTCCTGTGTTTCCCTTCTAGAACGTAAGCCCACGAAAGCAGCTTCTAGTTGCTGGAGTGAGCTCGTGAATCCTGCCTCGACAGACCACTCCCCTGCGCCTTCCTTGGGGTGGGAGAGGGGGTGCTCAGCCTGAGAGTGCAGCCCACCCCTTGGGAAAGGGGGTTGAACTGTCCCGTGTGCAAAATTGCAAAGATCGAAAGCGAAAGTACCAGAGCTCAGGAGAGAACCTTGGGCTTGTGGACTGAGATGCAAACTCAGAGGGCTTTCCTACATCTGGTTCATTGTTATCCGCAAATTTGTTCTTTTTAGTTTGCGATGAAAATAGATGTTTAACTGTGGAAGTACCTTTATTATCAAAACTGCTGTAAATAAGACAACTTTTTACTTTTACTCTCCAGCCCCTAACAATTTTATTGTTTGTATTGAAACGATTGTGGTTTTTTGTTTTTAAAAAAATTTCTTTTGTATTTACATTTATTTATTTTTGAAAGACAGAATGAGACAGAGCATGAGCGGAGGAGAGGAAGAGACAGGAGACACAGAATCCGAAACATGCTCCAGGCCCTGAGCTGTCAGCACAGAGTCCGACGTGGGGCTCGAACTCACAGACTGTGAGATCATGACCTGAGCTGAAGTCGGACGCTTAACCAACTGTGCCACCCAGGCGCCCCAATTGTTTTTTTTTACGTTTATTTATTTAAGAGAGAGAGAGGGAGGGAGGGACAGAGAGAGAGAGAGAGAGGGAATCCCATCCTCACTCAGCATGGAGCCCAACCTGGGGCTTGATCTCATGATCTGAGCTGATACCAAGATCCGGACGCTTAACTGACTGAGCCACCCAGGTGCCTCTTTCCATTTACGTTTTGTACAGTGAAGTCTTACACAACTTTTGTTAGATTGATTCCTTGGTATTTGATACCTGATGCTTTTGATGCTAATGTAAGATGCATAGATGCTAACATTTTTTCATTTTATACCAAGCCTTATTTCTAATCGCAGAGGGAAACTCTCACTAATACATTAAGGATCAACTTTGCTATAGGTGTGTGTGTGTGTGTGTGTGTGTGTGTGCACTCTTTATCGGCTTAAGCAAGCCTTTTCCTATTCCTAGCTTGCTAAGCCTTTTTTTTTTTAATGAACAGATGTTTAAATTTGTCAATGACTTTCCTGCATCTGTTGTTTTCTCCTTTATTCTGTTGATGTGCTATATTACATTGACTTTCGAATATTTAATTAAACCATGCATTCCTGGAATAAACTCCACTTAATTATAATGAATAGATCATTCCTTCTCTACATCGCTGGATTCAGCTTGCTGACATTTTTTTTTTTAGGGGTTTTGCTTCCCTGCGCACAAACGAGTATTTTCTCAGACTGACCTTGTCAGGTATTTGTGTTGAGGAATCTGACCCCATAAAACAAACTGGGGAGTAGGGTCTGTTTTAATCCCCGTGTAAAACTGTCCTTTGTCACCGAAGCTATTTGCTCCTGGAACTGTATTTGTGGGAATGGCTTAACTTGTGGTTTCATTTTCCTGAAGAGTTGTCAGGCTATTTGGGTTTTCTGTTTCCTTTTATGTCACTTTTGACACATGAAGTGATTCTGGACCCATTTCATCTAAAATTTCAAAAGTGTTGGCATAAGGATGTTCAAACTTTTCTCTTACTTCCTTTCTAATGTCTGCATGATCTCTGGTGATGTGTCCTAGTTCATGCCTCACATTACATACGTGTGCCTTCTTTCTTTCCCCTGATCAGTCTTACTAAGCACGTATCAATTTTATTAGTCTTCCTCCTCTGCCTCAGATCTGTAGCTTTATTGATCCTCCTTTGTAGACTCTTTTCCATTTCACCGGTGTCTGTTTTTATATTTATTTTTTTCTTTCTTCTACTTTGTTGAGATTACACTGGCTATGCTTTTAACCTACTTTATTTCAAATTTCTTAAAATATGTACATCCCCAGGGGCACCTGGGAGGCTTAGTCAGTTAAGCATCTGACTTTGGCTCAGGTCACGATCTTGTGGTTCGTGAGTTCGAGCTCCACATCGGGTTCTGGGCTGACATCATGGAGCCTGCCTGCTTGGGATTCTCTCTCTTTCTCTGCCTGTCTCTCTCTCTCTCTCTCTTTGAAAATAAATAAATAAATTTTTTAAAAAGCCAAAAAAATATGCATCTCCCACTAGTTTGTGTGGGGAGAGGGACCACATAGCATAAAATTGATCAGTAGTGATACTCTGTGCGTTCGCGATGTTGCGTGACTATCACTATGAGTCAGAATATTTTCATTACCTCTAAAGGGAACTCTGTCCCCATTAAGCAGTCACTTCCCATTCCCCCAACCTCTCAACCCCCTGGCAAACATTAACCTACTTTTTGCTTGTGTGGATTTACTTTTTCTAGACATTTGACATAAATATTTTTAACATTTATTCATTTTTGAGAGAGAGAGAGAGAGAGAGTATAGTCCTCAGTTACTGAGGAATATTATCTATATCTCTATGAGGTCATGTTTTCTTTTTTTTTTTTTTAATTTTTTTTTTCAACGTTTTTATTTATTTTTGGGACAGAGAGAGACAGAGCATGAACGGGGGAGGGGCAGAGAGAGAGGGAGACACAGAATCGGAAACAGGCTCCAGGCTCTGAGCCATCAGCCCAGAGCCTGACGCGGGGCTCGAACTCACGGACCGGACCGCGAGATCGTGACCTGGCTGAAGTCGGACGCTTAACCGACTGCGCCACCCAGGCGCCCCTGAGGTCATGTTTTCTAATTGCGTAATTGTAATCATCTATAACTTTATTGAGTTTTGACCTTTTCTCTTTTTTTTTAATGCTTATTTATTTTTGAGAGAGAGAGAGATAGAGTGTGAGCAGGGGAGGGGCAGAGAGAGAGGGAGACGCAGAATCAAAGCAGGCTCCAGGCTCTGAGCTGTCAGCACAGAACCCGACACGGGGCTCAAACCCGCGAACCGTGGGATCATGACCAGAGCCAAAGCCAGATGCTCAACCAACTGAGCCACCCAGGTGCCTGTTGACCTGCTTTTCTAACACATATTGAGAGAGGTGTTACAATTTTCCACTCTGATCATGGATTTGTCTATTTACCTTTGGTTTTTATCAATTTATCAGTATGTATTTTGAGGCTATGTGATTAAGTGAATACAAATTTACAATTGTTATATCCACTTGGTGAATCGAGCCTTTTCTGTATTCCTTTTTATCTTCATAATACATTTTGCCCTAAGTCTGTTTTGTCTGCTATTAAGTTACGCCAGGTTTGTTAAAAATTTGGTTTTGCATAATATCTTAGTCCGTTCAGGTTATTATAATATCAAACTACCAGAGACTGGTGGCTTATAAACAACAGAAATGTATCTGTTGAGAAATTCATTTCTCACTCTCCTGAAAGCTGGGGAGTCCTAGAACAAAGGACTAGCAGATTCTGTGTGGTGTGCAGGGAAGGCCTGCTTCCTAGATCACGGCCACCCTCCTGCTGTGTCCTCACCCTCCTGCTGTGTCCTCCCGTAGCAGAAGGGGTAAGGGAGCTTTCTGGGATCTGTTATCAGAGCACAAATCCCATTCATGAAGTCCCCACCCTCATGACCTAAGCACCTCCCAAGGGCCCCACCTTCAAATACCATCACATTGGGGATTAGGTTTGCACAGATGAATTTGGTGGCGGCTGGGAGGGTGGGGAGACCCAAGCATTTAGTTTATAGCATATATTATCACTTTTCCTCCTTTTTTAAAGTTTGTTAGAGAGAGAGAGAGAGAGGCCACATACCTATATGATGGGGAGAGGGGCAAAGAGAGAGAGAGTGAGAGAAAGGGAGAGAATCCCAAGCAGACTCCCTGCTGTGAGTGCAGACCCCAATGAGGGGCTTGAACTCACAAACCATGAGTTCATGACCTGAGCTGCAGTCAAGAGTTGGACATTGGGGCCCCGCAGTCAAGAGTTGGACACTTGGGGCCCCTGGGTGGCTCCATTGGTTAGGCGTCTGGCTCCTGACTTTGGCTCAGGTCATGATCTCGCAGTTAGTGAGTTTAGACCCCAAGTCAGGCTTTGAGCTGACAGTGTAGAGCCTGCATGGGACTGTCTCTCTCTCTCTCCCTCTCTCTCTTCCTCTCTACTGCTTGTACTCTTTCTCTCTCAAAATAACTACACTTAAAAAAAAAAAAAAGAGGGGCGCCTGGGTGGCGCAGTCGGTTAAGCGTCCGACTTCAGCCAGGTCACGATCTCGCGGTCCGTGAGTTCGAGCCCCGCGTCGGGCTCTGGGCTGATGGCTCGGAGCCTGGAGCCTGTTTCCGATTCTGTGTCTCCCTCTCTCTCTGCCCCTCCCCCGTTCATGCTCTGTCTCTCTCTGTCCCCAAAATAAATAAACGTTGAAAAAAAAATTAAAAAAAAAAAAAAAGAGTTGGACGCTTAACTGACCGAGCCATCCAAGTGCCCCTCACCTTTTTTATATTTAACTTTTCTATATCCTTACATTTAAAATACATCTTGGGGCACCTGGGTGGCTTGGTCAGTTAAGCGTCCGATTCCTGATTTCAGCTCAGGTCATGATCTCATGGTTTGTGAGATCGAGCCCCACGTCAGGCTCCCCACTGACAGCACAGAGCCTGCTTGGGATTCTCTCTCTCTCCCTCCGCCCTTCCTCCCACTCTCAAAATACATAAATAAGTAAACATGGGGGCGCCTGGGTGGCTCAGTTGGCTAAGCGTCCGACTTCGGCTCAGGTCACGATCTCACAGCCCGTGAGTTCGAGCCCCGCGTCAGGCTCTGGGCTGATGGCTCAGAGCCTGGAGCCTGCTTCCGATTCTGTGTCTCCCTCTCTCTCTGCCCCTCCCCTGTTCATGCTCTGTCTCTCTGTGTCTCAAAAATAAATAAACGTTAAAAAAAAAATTAAAAAAAAAATAAGTAAACATGAAAACAATTTTTTAAATTAAATAAAATACGTCTCTTAAGGAGAATATCTTTTGAATCCTTTTAGCCCAGTCTGACAACTGTTATATTTTAACTGGAGTGTTTCGTCTAGTGGCATTTATTGTGATCACTAATATATATTTGTTTCAATATTTAAACCATCTGTTTGGTTTTCTTTTTTTTAAAAAAACATTTTATTTTTAAGTAATCTCTATACCCAGCATGAGGCTTGAACTTACAACCCTGAGGTCAAGCGTCATAGGCTCAACCAAGTGAGCCTGCCAGGTGCCCCTAAATCATCTATTTGTTTTTAATTTGTCCCACCTCTACTGTATTCCTTTTCTCTTCTTTCTTTGCTTTTTTTTTTAGATTTTTCCTTATCATTCTATTTTTAGATTATCAAGCTCGGATTATTATCAATCAAGCTTTGATTATTCATTTAGTGTCTATTCAACATTCAATATTTTGAATATTTAAAGTATAATATTAGTTAGTACCTTTTATTTGTCCAAAGGAAATGTAAGCCCCTTAGGTTTAATTTATCCCCTTTTCATCTTACAAGCAATTTCTGTGTTTTAATTTCATATGTATTTTATACCTAATTTTGCATATATCTTATGTTATATTGCGTTATGCAACTTCTATTTACTTACCCATAGATGAATCAATCTACTGTTCATCTGTTCAATTCTTTTTTTTTTCAACGTTTATTTATTTTTGGGACAGAGAGAGACAGAGCATGAACAGGGGAGGGGCAGAGAGAGAGAGGGAGACACAGAATCGGAAACAGGCTCCAGGCTCTGAGCCATCAGCCCAGAGCCCGACGCGGGGCTAGAACTCCCGGACCGCGAGATCGTGACCTGGCTGAAGTCGGATGCTTAACCGACTGCGCCACCCAGGCGCCCCATCATCTGTTCAATTCTTAATGTCACTTTTTATTCATTCTAGAATTTTACCTTAGTTCCTTCACTTCATAATTTTGAATTCTTTGTCAGAATTCTCAATTTGTGTCTTTTATTGTCATGGGTGTAAGAAACATGTTTGTTATTTTTGTTTGGTTTCTATTTTATATTTGATGTAGAGAGAGAGAGACAGAGGATGAGCAGGGGAGGGGCAGAGAGAGAGGGAGACACAGAATCTGAAGTAGGCTCCGGGCTCTGAACTGTCAGCACAGAGCCAGACGTGGGGCTAGAACTCACGAGCAGTGAGATCATGACCTGAGCCAAAGTCAGATGCTCAACTGACTGAGCCACCCAGGCACCCCAAGAAACATGTTTAAAGTCTGTGTCTCATAACAAAAATATGGAACCACATAAGTCTATTTTAGTCTTTGTTGTTTTTGCTGAGTTTTATTCACTTCTTTTCTTGTGCTGGTTTTATTGGGTACTAGATGTCGTACTGGAAAAATTCCTTGTGGGAGTAATTTACATTCGTCTCTGATGGGTCCTTGGTGGCATTAATGATAGGGATCATCAGATATACGCATGCTTTGAAGATGGACTTCATCCCCTGCAAGGACTCGTCTAATTCTGGGTCTCTCTGATTCCTGGGATTGTTGTATTAAAAAAAATTTTTTTAATGTTTATTTATTGTTGAGATAGAGCACAAGTTGGGGAGGGGCAGAGAGAGAAGGAGACACAGAATCCGAAGCAGGCTCCAGGCTCTGAGCTGTCCGCACAGAGCCTGACGCGGGGCTCGAACCCACCAACTGTGAGATCATGACCTGAGCTGAAGTCGGACGCCCAACCGACTGAGCCACCCAGGCGCCCCTTGGGAGGTTGATTTTTGAGATGAAGCTTTTGTAATACACTTTTTGTCGTCCTCAGACTCAACTATACACATAGTGAATGTGTATATGTGTGTGTATATAACATATGTGTGTATGTATATGAATATACTGTGTGTGCACATCCCTAGCATAAAGCAGCCAGTGGTAACTAAAAACTCACTTGCATAAAATGGAGGTAAATGGAAATCAATATTTGTTTCAGTCACTCTGTATTGCCACAATACTGTATTGTCATATACTGCACAATACTGATTGTGCACTGAAATGAGACTGTCCCAAATTATTTTAAGGCTTTCACCTCCTTCTGTATACATTCTGCAATAAAAGATAATAAAGTTAGCCATCGCTGTTTCCAAATGGGGGCTGACCGGATTGGCCCAAATAACAAAATGTTTTTTTCCAAATTCGTGTTCATGTGGTGTGTGTTAGTTCAGGAGACACACACACACACACACACACACAAACACACAGAACTTGAATTAAAATCCAAGGATTTCTGGGGCACCTGGGTGACTCAGTCGGTTGAGCGTTCGACTTTGGCTCAGGTCATGATCTCACGTTTGGTGAGTTCGAGCCCCATGTCAGGCTCTGTGCTGATGGCTCAGAGCCTGGAGCCTGCTTCCAATTCTGTGTGTCCCTCTCTCTCTGCCCCTCCTCTGCTCATGCTCTGTCTCTCTCTCAAAAATAAGTAAACATTAAAAAAAAAAAAATCCAAGGATTTCTGTGTTAGTAGCTATAGACCATACTATCTTCTGTAGCTACTTTAAGCAGTAAGGAGTTTATTAAATTGTGTTAATTCACTTTGGAAATATTTGGAAGGGCTGGTAGAACACATTTTAGGCTAAATTTCCAGAAACAACTATGGGTATGAAATAGGGAGCAGAACCCATTACCTCATCCGTGTCTAGCAAGCTACTGCCATTACTTTTCTGGGTAAAATGGACGATCCACACCTGTCTCCTGACTCCCTTTCAAATCGAAGTCTCACTTGGGTGTATCTGAGCGGCGAGCGACCAATTAAGGTGCCTGCTGTTACTGTGGTTGCTTTTACAGCACTGTCCCTTTAAATCCAACACACTCTTGTCACCTGCTAGGGGAAGAAGCCAACCCAGATTCTTGTACCTGCTTCTAGAACTTCCCTGGATTTATGAATTGTCTTAGGCTTCTTCTTATCGATTCCAGACCCTTCTTTCATTGGCTCCCATCATGGCTGACATCAACGGGGTTATGTGTTGGCTCTTCCTTTATGCTCGGCTCTGTTTGAAGGGGGACCCCATTTTAAGCTGCTTATTTGAGTCTTAAGACAGACGTTTGAGTCTTATTTGAGTCTTAAGACAGTTTCCAGTGATTGTGCCTGAGTTCCATGCACCAGAACCCTGGGAAAGTTTCCTCCATCCTTAGACATTTGAGACCCATAATACACTTTCCTTGCAGGCAGAAAAATGAATGACCTCCTGATCTGTTTTTCTGCTTGCAGAACAGTGGTCATTTCAATGACTACCTGGGTGTGGGGGGCGGGGGATCATTAGACCCCTGCGTTCTCACCGTTGTAGCTGGAAACACCTTGTTGCCTTTGGTCATTTTCTATTCCATGTACGGTGTTTATCTCCTCCTGCGTTTATACGTACGCCTGTGATCTTTTGAAGATCTAAGTGCATGAATTTCTGCAAAGGTCAAATAAACCTCATTGAATGTTATCTCCAATTTGTGGCTGATTTTTTTTTTCTCACTTGATAATAAAGACTTTGCTTTTTTAAAAACCGGAAGAGATGTCTTTGGTTTCCTAGCCTGGGAAATTCCTTTCAAATGCATTTTTCACACGTGATTTATTTACGTCACGCTTTGCGACTCTGAGTAGGTCATGGTTACGGATCCCGATGTGTGCATTCATGCGTGTGTGCGTGTGTATATACATACATGCGTATTATGAACCATTAATGTTTTTTGTAGCACGAATGCTGAAATGATAAGAGGACCGAACATCTAGGGCAGCAGACCCCAACGGAGAGGTATTTTGCTCCCTGAAGACATCTGGAAATGGCTGCAGACACTTTTGGTTACCACAGCCAGAGCTGGGTGCTATCGGCAGCTGGGAATCAGAGGCCAGAAATGCTATCAAGCATGCTCCGTGAGCAGAACAGCCCCCACAACAGAGTTATCCATTCCAAAGTGTCAATAGTGCTGAGGTTGAGAGACAGAGAGGTAGGCATATTGAACAAATGTTTATTGGGCGGGCGGGCACCTGTAATTCTCAAGACGCTGTTTTAGTCCTGGCTCGGACAGAAGCATAATTCAAACATATTTTGGTATGTTCTTCGTTTATTTAGGAAGGGGGGTGTGTCAGGCAGGGGGATGTGCAGCGGGCATGTAGGAGGTGAGGGCAGGCCAAAGGTGTCTGGGCAAAAAGTTACCTTACAAATGATTCTCACTTAAAGCAGAAATTGGTGGGGCGCCTGGGTGGCTCAGGAGGTTAAGCGTCTGAGTCTTGATTTCGGCTCAGGTCCCGATGTCACGGTTCCTGGGATTGAGCCCCGCATCGGGCTCTGTGCTGACAGTACGGAGCCTGCTTGGGATTCTCTCTCTCTCTCTCTCTCTCTCTCTCTCTCTCTCTCTCTCCTTCTCTGCCCCTCCCCCACTCACGCTCTCTGTCCCTCTCCCCCCAAAATAAATAAACAAAAAAAAAAATAAAGCAGAAGTTGGTAAATGCCACAAGACAGGCCCACATCGAGGTCTCTCGGCATTTGGAGGCATGGGGGAATCTTGCCAGCTTGGATGAGCTCAGGGGAGGCTTGGTGAAGGATGTGGCATTTGAGAAGACAGCCCTGAAGAGTGAATAGAGGAGCTGACACGTCAGCCTCTTCCCACTTGGAAAGGTCGCTCGCCGCTCTGATGTGCGAGAAGCGACGAGGGTTTAGGCGGCCGGCCTGCGCGGCTACACCACCCTGGTCTCCTTCCCACGGCTCCCAGCCCCATCTCTGTTCCCTGAGCCCTCGGCCAGGAAGCAGTTCCTGCTTGGGATGCTTCTCCCTCCGCAAGGCCACACGTGGAAGGCCACCGGCCCCTGGGGCCAGCCGCTTCCCTTCATGGGGCCGTTCCTCTGTCCTTCACGCCACAGCCGTGTCTAATGCACATCTCAGCTGTGTGCCGTATCAGTCACATATCAACCTTCGTGCAGGATTGTAGCAACGGGAGGACAGTGACGGAGGGGCACAGATCTCTAAACCTCTAATAGGACTTTCGCCCCGGTATGGGGAAAGGCACTCATAGTGTTAAACCCACACAGGGGTGCCCCCATGGGCTCCCCTAGCTCCTGGCTGTGCTCTCCCATTTGGGGGTCTTAGCTCCTATCTGTCTTCCTGCAGGGACTGACCACCTAGAAACCACCTCCCTCCCGGCCAACAGAAATACACGCTCCCAGCTCTCACTCTTCCCGTGTGGGATGATGCCTTTGGCATCCCAAGTCCAACAAAGCCATCCAAGGTCGACGTGGACCCTCCCGTTCCAGCCCCCAAGGGGGCTCCGTACCATGGCAAATGCAGACAATCCTTCTCGGTCTATTGATTGCCCGTTGGAGAGCTATGGGGTTTCTTTCCAATTCCTCCTCCAGCACTCACACATAACACACTTCCTGAAGACAAGTGTTAATTATCAGAGATATTACAGTCTAAACCCATAAGGTGGAAGAGAAATGCCTTTCTAACATCCCCACAGTTCTCAAAGCCTCCCCTGTATGCGTAATTAACACCGCATATAATTTACCTTTGAACAGTGAGGATGCCTCCGCCCTTTCAAACTGGGACCCCTAGGGCCTGTTGGAAATACGAAATGGGCCCATTTTCCAGTTTTATGCCTCTTAAGAACTGCTCTCCTGCTTACACAAAGACCTAACAGAGGCTCTGTAATTACTTCTTGAAAATGCTAGATTAAATCCTTAGCCAAGGGCCATTCTCTTCCCCAGACTCCGTGAAGACAGAAGGATGGTTGTGTTTGTCCTAGCATCGTGAGATTTTAAATGGAAAGATAGGACTTGGAGCTTGAGGACGGATATCCAAGGTGGAGAGAACAATGTGAGCAAATCCCAGAAGGTCGGAAATACGGCCATAACCTGGAGCTGAAACTAACATTGCCTAGTATGTGAAAGCCATAAATCGGGTGCACGGAGGGCGGGCATCCAATTGTAGGTAGTGTTTAATTATTTCCTTTAAAGATGTTGGTATTTTTAAAAATTATATGTAGCCGTGTTTATTTATTTATTTTTTTTTCAACGTTTATTTATTTTTGGGACAGAGAGAGACAGAGCATGAACGGGGGAGGGGCAGAGAGAGAGGGAGACACAGAATCGGAAACAGGCTCCAGGCTCTGAGCCATCAGCCCAGAGCCCGACGCGGGGCTCGAACTCCCGGACCGCGAGATCGTGACCTGGCTGAAGTCGGGCGCTCAACTGACTGCGCCACCCAGGCGCCCCTGTAGCCGTGTTTAGAGAAGGATATCAAGTCACTGGAATAGAAACAGAGTCCTTTTCTTTTCTCTAGTTCCTGCTCTGACTCGGGTGATAACCGGCTTTCCCATCCCCGCTGGACAGAGGATCCCCTTGAGGACATCACAGGTAAATTCCAAAATTCTTTGGTCACTTTTGGTTATGGGTCTTGCTTCCTTTCTCTTCCATTCGGTGTTATTTTAAATTGCCAGTTCCTTGGGGCGCCTGACTTTGGCTCAGGTCTTGATCTCACAGCTCGTGAGTTCGAGCCCCGTGTCGGGCTCTGTGCTGACAGCTCAGAGCCTGGAGCCTGCTTCGGATTCTGTGTCTCCCTCTCTCTCTGCCCCTCCACCATGAGCGCTCTCTCTCTCTCTCTCTCTCAAAAAGTAAATAAACATTAAATTTTAAATCACCAGTTCCATAATCGTTTCAGTCCCCCCTCGCCCAACTGGCAGCTGGTGGCTTGGAACACAGAGGGCTGTTCACACCGCACCCCGATGATGGGGGCCAAGGGCGGGAGTGGGTGATGTCTGTCTCCTTATTGGCTGCCAGGTGCGAAAGTTCTTCTTTCTGCTGGCTGCTGTTTCTTCTCTAACACCTAGTGGCCATTGGTTCTCCGTGTGTGCCACGTTTCCCGAAGAATGCTGCTTATTTCTCAGAGGATATTTGTGGGTGTTTCAGAGAGCCCGCTACATACACATCACCCTGGATTTGTGTCTCGGTCTGCCGTGTCTTCCTCCTCTTCCGCCGCCCCCCGCGGTGTCCACTCCCGGCTGTCTACCCAGAACGTCTTGTTCACAGGTCTCCCCACCACACTAGCAGCCCTGTCGGCCGAAGTAGCATCCTGCCTACTCTCACGCCTCCTCAGGAAGCGTGTGCATCTTTGGCCAGGCGACATGGTGACAAGTACCACCTCCCCCAGCTCAGCCACACCCTCCTTCTCCTGTCACCTCTGACTCGCCCCAGCGGAAGGCGCTTGGCCGACCCATTAGCTCATACACGTTCACACCAGGTGCCCAGGTTCCCGACCTCGTGGAGCGACAGGAGCTTCTGGCATTTTCCACTTGATGATGGATTCCCTGCAGGACTCTCAACTTTGGGGAGAAAAAGCAAGATCCAGTTTTCAGGATCAAAATGCCACCTCCTCTGTCTCTGAAGAGACTTCCTTTCAGTCTGTGTGGTTGTGCGTAAGGAGTGGTGGATGGTGTTGACTTTGGGGACATCGCTGAACGTGCGCAGAAGGCAGGGGCTCGCCGTGCAGCAGGTGGCCCTCTCAAGTCAGGAGGTGGGGTGCTTAGCAACACTCGTTCTTTGTCAGGGACCTAGGTAGCCGATTCTAGTATTCGGCAACTGACAACACATGGTTACAGTTGTGACCACCTTCAGAGATGGATGGGCCCCCTCTGCGTCCCCTTTGGTTCGATGTCAAAACCGATGATGCCTTATACTCACCAGGAAGGCATGATAGGCTTAGTACTTACATAGTTGAGGGCTCCGGGGAGAGCAGGACAAGCCTGTCAAGCAGGTCCAAAAGGACTTGGCAGATAGAGGGAGGGAGGCTGGCCTGGGTTTCCATGGCAGTTAGGTGATGGAGCCATGGTGACAGTTCCCACAAGGGTCAGGCCCCGGGGAGTCGGAGTCCCCTCCTGGCTCCAAAGAAGGAACACAAAGGCTTTCTCATCATTTTCCCCAGATGTAGGGTACAAGGGGTCGAGGGAAGGGGTGAAGCTTAAAAGCCGTCAGCCGTCAGAAGTCAAATGGGGCCGGAGACGTGATTGTCGTTATGTGGATGTTAGAGACAACGAGGACGATGCTGAGCTCCAGAGTGGTCACCGTGGAAGGCTGGGTCTGGTCCTCCAAGAGGCAGAAACCAAGACGGGATTCACTGTGCATTTTCCGGGAAAAATGCCTATGGGAGGAAAAAATAAGGAGGGGCCCAGGGAAGCTGGAAGAACGCTCAGACTGTGGTGCAGGTTCGATCCTCAACAAAGGACCCAAGAAGAGAAGGTTTGGTGGAAATATCCCAGACCGCCACGTAGTCTAAAAAAGCGGCAGCAAAGACTACTTGTGCCCAGGTCGGCCAGTCAGAGGAGTCCCTGCTAGGAAGGGGTCTTTCCGCCTGTCCCCGCTGTAGCCATGTCTGAGCTGGGAGCAGCCTGTGGGAGGCCTGGCCTGACAGAAGGGATCTGGGCCCCTGGTCAGTGGTCCTTCACGTACCCAGAGGGTGCGAGGCACCTTCTCCTGGCCACCACCTGCACGCACCTCCTCTTACGGTTCTTCCCTTCACTTGGATGGTGGCGTTCTTTGCAGAGTAATTTCTTCACAGAATAGGGTTGAAGCAAGGAAAGGAAAACGCAGTTTGATAAATGTTTAAGACTCTTTACTCTTTGTTTCATAATTCTTTTTTTTTTTTTTTAATGTTTATTTAGTTTTGAGAGACAGAGAGACAGAGTGCAAGCGGGAGAGGGGCAGAGAGAGAGGGAGACCACAGAATCCGAAGCAGGCTCCAGGCTCCGAGCTGTCAGCACAGAGCCTGACGCGGGGCCGGAACTCACGAACCGCGAGATCATGACCCGAGCCGAAGTCGGACGCTTAACCGACTGAGCCACCCAGGCGCCCCGGATTTTTTTCATAATTTTTGTAATGTTTATTTATTTTTGAGAGATAGAGACACAGAGCGAAAAGATTCTTCACTCTTGACCAAAAACAGTGTGGGGCCAGCTCAACTATGCATCTTAGTATTTATAGGGTTGTCTCCGTGTGGATTTGGCTGTTGCCAAAAAAGAAAAAAAAAAATGCACGTCAATGATAATAGGTGTTATCCTTAAAGGTATTCCAAGGAATATGCCACCTAATCTGAAGGCCACCCCAAGGAACATTCCAGAAACATTTTAAACGGTGGTGACAGTCTAAGAAGAAATGCACAGCCTTCCAAGGTGCCTTGCTGAGACAGGCCATTCGCAGTATATATAGGATTTCAAGGGTAATAGCAAAACACAGAAATAGCTCTGCTTTATAACTTCATTTCCTCTGGGTGTGTGCACAACCAGATGGGTACATGCGGAGATTATTCACTATGAGGCTGATGAGCGGGACTGTTCCAAGGCTCTGTGCTTAATTTTGTATTTGTATTATAAATACAAAATATATATTCTAATATATATACATATATTACATATATGTAATATATACATATATTACATATATGTATATATACATATATTACATATATGTGTGTGTGTGTGTATATATATATATATATTTATTTTTTATTTATTTATTTTTTCCTTGAAGGGACATTGCACATTTCATAACTCTTAGTACCCACAAAGCCTTCATGCACCCGGGTGAGCATATTTGTGCATGCACACCCCATGGGGTTTTGTGTGTTTCTAATGGTTTCTCTTCTTCCAGCCTCACACTTGGGTACATATGGTTCTCCATATAGGGGGCAGGGCGGGGGGGGATGCTCTCCTTCACTCATGTTTCTAAATGTCTTTGGATTGTCTAATAAGAAGAAGTTAAAGGGTATATCTGGAGAAAAAAAAAAAAAACCTGGTGAGACAAATCTCTGCACCCAAGAGACGGGTGGAGGAAGGATATTTTCTTTCCCTCCCAGGGGCTCAACCTTGTGAAGTTTCCCGTTGCAGATTTGGGGAAAGGATCTCTTCCTGTAAACCACTAGAGGGCATCAGCGTGCAGACAATGTCCAGATGTGGGCAGGGTGCTGAGCTCCAGGGAGTATGGAGTAAGGCGACTGTCACATTGCTGTAGTCACCAAGTCCCTTTTACTTTTCAGCACCCATCTTTCTCCACTCAGGATGCTTCTTCCTGGCTCTGAATCATCCTGGTATCTCCTCCATACTCCCGCCTCCCCGGGAGAGGCCACGCCATGCCCCTGCTCCAGGTTCTTTGCTGTCGGGGTTATCATCTCTGTGGAGGAGGGTTAACAGATGCCCGCTGTCTTCAGCAGCGTAGACCAGGGAGACATAAGGGGCCGTGGAGGGAACCGTGAACTGGACCCAAGTCCCACATCTGTCACTGGCTGTGTGATCCTGAGAAAATTTCCATGGGCTTATCTGTACAAGGAGAGGGAGTGTTCTTTAAAGTTCTATAGGTCTAGGGACACCTGGGTGGCTCAGTCGGTTAAGCGTCCCACTTCGGCTCAGGTCATGATCTCATGGTTCGTGGGTTTGAGCCCCGTGTTGGGCTCAGTGCTGACAGCTCAGAGCCTGGAGCCTGCTTCGGATTCTGTGTCTCCCTCTCTCTCGGCCCCTCCCCCACTTGTGCTCTCCCTCTCTCTCTATCTCTCTCTCCCTCAAAAATAAATAAAATGTAAAAAAAAAAAATTTAAAGCTCTATAGGTCTGTAAGAACAGGACCGGGTGAAGGAACACATCCTTATTTGAAGACAAAAGCCTAGTTCTTTCCTGTCATTCACCAGGCAGGCAATCAGAGCGAGCGGTGAAGGAGTCTCATTCCAAAATTCTAAAACCAGCTTCCTTAATGTTGCTTGCAAACTCCTAATGAATAAAATCCAAAACTAGGGACGTCTTTGGGCTTCCTGGCCAACACGTAAGGATCTTAGAAGTCATCTCTCCCGTCCACACAACAGGAGAAAAGACGGACAAGCCAAAAATCAACTTTCTTAGCTCCATCAGAATATTGATATCAAAGAGCAAACAGTTGCCCCCAGAATGGATGCCCCCAGCCATGCAGAGAATCACAACTCAGTGGGGTTGACTCAGGAGAAGAAAACTCTTCAGGAACCAGTATCAGGTCCCTTTCACCCATCGTCGTGTCTGATGTGCGGCGAAACACAACACTGAGAGAGACACTGAAAGACAGACTAAACAAAACAAGGGCAGCCCACGGGTCGGAGAGGAAGGAAGGCGGCCTTGGACGGACTCATCGATGAACTGGACACAGCCGAGGAAAGAATCCGTGAGCTTGAAGACGTCAATAGAAACTTCCAAAACTCAACTGCAGGATTCATGCTGTCACCTCGTTGACTGTTCGACCACCATCCCCAAAGCCACCACTCTGCTCCTAAAACCCTGGGACGCACGAAGTCACAGTTCTGGCCCGTAATGTGTATAGCATGGCCAACCCTTGTTACGGTATCTCTGTGTAGAAGACGAAAGGCCTATGAAAAGTACGGCGTGGGGAACTTCCGTCCATAATAGCGGAATAACCATTCTGTGGTGACACGTGGTGACTTCGCTCATCCTGGTGAGCCTTGTTTAATGCCCTGAGTTGCCGAAACTAATGTAGCACTGGGTGTCCATTATACTTTCGTGAGAGGCAGGGTATGAATTTATAACTCGGCAGTTTTAGCAACGGACTTTGCAGTTGAATTCATAGATCCATACCTTGAACGGGCTCCTACATTCTCTCTGTTCTGGGGGTGGTGGTGTTGGGGGTGGGGGACATGAAGGGTGGCACGAGTGAGGATTTCAGGGGAAAGAGGGCTGACCCAGGCTCTGGGTAACCTTACAGGTCTCATTGAGTTGGGCTTGAAGCCGCTTCTACCTTCTTTCACTCTCTGCCCAGATTCTCTACTTTTCAAAAGATAGCTCGTCCGAAACCATGGCAGGGGGGCCAGCGAGGCCTCGGAGGCGATGTTTCTTCATGGAAGAAGCTGGGAAGTCTTTTATTCTGTTTCCATGTTCTGGCAACACTGAGCTGTTTGCAGTCACCCAAAACCCAAGGCACTGGGGCACCTGGGTGGCTCGGTCGGTTGAGTGTCTGACTCTTGATTTCGGCTCCGATCGTGATCTCGTGGTTCGTGAGATGGAATCCCAAGATGGGCTCTGTGCTCTGACAGTGCTGAAATTCTCTCTCTCTCTCTCTCTCATAATAAATAAATAAACTTTAAGCAAAACCAAATGAAAGCATCTTCCTGCACAGGCTGTTCCTTCTGTCTGCCCTGGAAAGAACTCTCCCCACTCTTTGGGCTGAGTCCTCAACATCATGTGTTCAAATTTAACTCAAGCATCACCACCAGGAAGTCCTCCCGGAGAATCCAGTCCAGATTAGCACGCCTCTCCTGGGTCCTCTGGTAACGCAGGTGCACCTCTTACCACTTACTCTGGACTGTAACTGCCTCCCTAGTGCCTGGAGGTCAAAGACTGTGTTCCTCTCTCCAATCTATTGTCTCGGACAGTCTATGGAACACGGTTGGTTACATGAGTACAAGTACAGCTGAGTTGAAAGAATGTAACATTTTAAAAATAAGTAAAAAGAAGGCAAATGTGGATCGTAAGGGGGAAGAAAAGAAGAGGTAAAGAGAAAGGGAGTAGCAAAAAAAAAAAATTGATGATCTGTCTTAAACATAAAAATTGGCTAAGTTAATGTTTCAGTCCTGATTCGGATGATTAAGGAAGAACCGCTTAAGAAACGCCTTTTGACAAGCAGGTTGGAAAAACCTTACAGATAACAATCAGGAGAGCTAAAATGGAACATGCCTCTCAAAATGCTAAATCCACTCATTGAGGCTGAATGCAAAGAAACCCAAAACGGTGGAAAGCGTAGGAAAAGATGGCAGAAGAAAGATCAACCATAGGGGTCTTTTCAATAAAAGCAAACGGAACAAGGTTCTTTACCAAGAGACAGACAGATGGGGTCGGAACCTCAAACCTCTGTGTATACTGTTTGCCTTTTACAAACCTGAAATAAGACAATCTGCACAGGCTAAGATAAGAGCGTGGGCAAAAGATACGGCTGTCATATTTTATTCTTACTTTTTATTGTTTTTAATGTGTGTTGATTTATTTTGAGAGCGTGAGCAGGGGAGGGGCAGAGAGCGAGGGAGAGACAATCCCAAGCAGGCTTCAGCACCATCAGCCCAGAGCCCGATGTGGGGTGCGATCTCATGACTAACCGTGAGATCATGACCTGAGCCGAAACCAGGAGTTGGACACTTAACCGACTGAGCCATCCAGGCGTCCCCATGACTGTACTATTTTATAAAAGGCAAAATGAGGAACATGGAGGTTATCATATTAGCGGAATACAAAAATCCAAGGTCAAAGACATTATATGAGACAAAGATTTTTTGCCTTACTTTTAAATTAGCTTTAATTTTTTTAATGAAAAAGGTTAGGGATGTGCATAGTCTAACTTTTTTTTTTTTTAATTCTCAAAAGATAAAACAAATGTGTCAGTGCCTTATTCCTTCCCTCTTATCCAATATTCTAAAGGCAACGTTATTCAACTCTTGTAGCTGTTTCTTAGTTGCAGTTCAATGTTAAAATTCGTGGACACAAACTGACCTCATTTGATCAGTTTACTTATTTTTGATGGTTTAAAAAATATGTATTTATTTTTATTTTATTTATTTTTAATTAAACTTTTCATTTATTTATTTATTTAAATTTATTTTTTTCCCAACATTAATTTATTTTTGAGAGACAGAGCATGAGCAGGGGAGGGGCAGAGAGAAAGGGAGACACAGAATCCAAAGCCGGCCTAACATGGGGCTCGAACTCATGGACCGTGAGATCATGACCTGAGCCGAAGTTGGATGCTCAACCGACTGAGCCACCCAGGAATCCCAACATTTATTTATTTTTCAGAGACTAAGAGAGACAGAGGGCAGCAGAGGAGGGTCAGAGAGAGAGAGGGAGACACAGAATCCGAAGCAGGCTCCAGGCTCTGAGCTGTCAGCACAGAGCCTGATGCGGGGCTCGAACCCACAAACCTTGAGATCATGACCTGAGCCCAAGTACAGAGTCCGACGCTTAACTGCCTCAGCCACCCAGGTGCCCCTGCAAGAATTTTAGAACACAATCGAGGTTTCGATATAAGAAAATCAAGAAGCTGTAGAAATAGGCGAAGAACCAACCACGTCTGTTACAGGGTTTGTTATTATTACCACTATGCGAATAGTGTTACCTTTCCAGCCAGTGATACGAGTATTTTCTTTCTGGTGCATCATTTGTTTTTCCTGGAGTCACGCTCGCCTCGTTATTTTTCATTTGCTTAGTTGTTTGTTTGTTTTTCTTGAACTTGTGGCTTTTTCCATAATTACTAAGCTCCGCAAAAACATCTCTCAACATTATTTCCATGTTACATCTGTCGGATAACCTGTCATTGCAAACCTCTTTGAGGAGACATCCCCACTCGGGCTACCCATCCTGCCCCAGTAGCTCTAGGCTTGAGTCATCTGACCACCTGGGACTTACCTTTGTTGCTGTCCGGAACTCCCTTCATCCACTCTGCCCACTCTCCTGAATTCTCTTTCATTTTCTTGAATTACTAGATAATTGTGTTGGGACAGATCCTTAATTACCTTCCAGAAGGAAAAAAAAAGGGGGGGGGTGCGGATGAAAATGTATGATAGCCATTTTGTTTTTGTTTTTGTTTGTGTTTTTAGACTTCTGCATTTCCATCCTAACACTTGATTGAAAATCTTGCCAGTCTAGCGTTCTGGGTTGGGATAGATTTCTGTCGGATCTGGGGTCTTTGCCTCATTACCGTCTGGCTCCTGCTTTGGGAAAGTCCAACACCATTGTAATTACTCATCCTTTGCGGGCGACCAGTTTCCCATCCCACCTTGGGCGTTTTTAGGATCCTGTCTTTATCCCCGTGCTCTGAAATGTCACCACTGTGTGAATTGGCGAGCAGATTTTATCACCTGTTGTGCTGCACATCTGGCCAGAAGTAATCTGGAATCTCTAATCCCTCACTTCTGGGGAGGTTAATTTCATTGTTCGCTTGATAATATCTTCCCGTACATTTTCTTGATTTTTGGTTTTGGGAACTGTAATATAATTAGGGCTTGGAATCTTTCTCCTTGTCTGCTTTTTTTTTTTCTTTTAACTGAAGTATAATTAACATAAAATGTTAAATTACTTTCAGGTGCACAGTATATTGACTCGGTGATTCTGTACTTCTGGCCTACCAAAGAGAAGTGTCATCATCATGCGACCCTATTACAAGATTATCGACTATTTTCCTCTCTGCTGTGCCTTTCATCCCCGTGACATATTGACTCTCTAACTGGAAGTTTGTACCTCTTAATCCCCCTCTATCTGTTTGTGGCCTCTTGTCTATTTCTTTATCATTTTGTTGTTACTTCTTGAAGACTTTCCAACTTTGTTTTCCAGACTCTCTGCTGGACGTTTCATGATGTTTTCACATTTTTATTTTTACTTATTTATTTTTTAATTTATGGTTAAGTTGTTAAAAATTTTATTTGAGAGAGAGAGAGAGCATGCATGCTTGAGAAAGGAGGAGGGGCAGAGGGAGAGAGAGAGAGAGAGAGAGAATCCCAAGTAGGCTCCACACTCAGCCCAATGCGGGGCCTGATCCCACGAACCAGGAGATCATGACCTGAGCCAAAACCAAGAGTCGGATGCTTAACCAACGGAGCCGCCCAGGTGCTCCATTTTAGTGAGGAATTCTAAACAGAATTTGGGCTGGGTGGAGTAAATGATTAAAAAGTAACAAGCAGGGGCGCCTGGGTGGTGCAGTCGGTTAAGCATCCGACTTCAGCCAGGTCACAATCTCGCGGTCCGTGAGTTTGAGCCCCGCGTCGGGCCCTGGGCTGACGGCTCAGAGCCTGGAGCCTGTTTCCGATTCTGTGTCTCCCTCTCTCTCTGCCCCTCCCCCGTTCATGCTCTGTCTCTCTCTGTCCCAAAAATAAATAAACGTTGGAAAAAAAAAAAAAAAAAGTAACAAGCATTGTTTATACAGTCTTTTCGTCTCTGAATTTCCTCACCTCTGGTGATAAGGATGTCTCTTTACTTCCTGGTACAGTAAGGACACCTTTCACATGGGAGACTTATTTCCTGCTTTCACAGGGACAGAGGAGGGTCTGAGTGTCCTTCCTGCACAGGCTGCCTCGTAAGTAACTTTTATTTAGAATAATCAGCATGGCAAAGTGCCCTTGGCCCTTACCTTATCTGTGTAGGGTGGTGCTGGGTAGGGTGGGGGATGCTGGATGTAATTGCTTCTCCCAGAAACTTTGAAATAATCACCTGATTGTCAGCCTTACCTCACCTCTGGCTTCTTTGGTATTTGCTCTCTCCAGTTCCTGAGGTTTTCCAACACTCAGCCAGGCAACGCTGACGTGCTTCTCAGTTTCCCCCGCAACCCCCTGCTATAGGGGGCATGGACCTTTCTCTCGTTGATAAGTCAGTTGGCAGTCATTCATTCACACTCCTGTTCCATAGAAGTGATACTGTTTGGGGCTGTAGAAGTCTGGCTCCATCAAAGGTAGAATTTACCTTTCAAAGTTTCTCCCTGTTCTTTGCAATGGTTTTGAGAAGAAACAGAAAACAAACCACCTTTTTTTCCCTATGACTTGAAAACCAGACGCCTCAGTTTGTTTTGATAAACGTTACAGTTCACAGTAAATATGTAACTGACACAAACTTTTATCCGGGCAATGAGATGGCATGGAAACATACACAAGCGAAACATTGGATGTTCTCAGGGAAATTGACAGAATTAGAAAGGTAGCAAGGAACTTGTGACACTTCTTTAAACCCTTTGACAGATCAAAAGGCACAAGATAGGGAGGCTAGAGATCTGAATAATGCAATTGATCGGTTTGATTTTAAAGATAGGTTTCCAAATGCGTGCTTCACAGAGAATAAAAAGAAACAAAACACAAACCTCCGTCACAGATCCAAGAACATGTGAGAATGTGGTTCGGGAGGCACTTGGCATTTCAGATCGGTAAGCCAGGGGTAGATTATTCAACAAATGTGTTGGGGAAACTGGCAACTGATAAAATAAAAATGCAATCTTTTTTTGAAAAGGAGGGGAAAGAAAAAAAATTTTTTTAATGTAATGTGACTTGTTGACAGAGGGGAGAAATGGGTCTGGTGAGCGTCTCACCAGTTTTTTGCCTTATTTTGTTATCCCTGTCCTTCAGGGTATGGTGCATGGCCTACACTGGTGACGCATCTGTGATATTTCTAATTTCCTTTTTATGGAAGAGAGTCTTTTCGTTGAAGTAGGCAATGGTTTTCTTTCAAGGTAGATGTCCTTAAACCTTGGAATGCATTAGAGTTTCCTGGACGGGCTTGTTAAAATGCAGATTCCTGGCACCATTTCCGGGAATTCTAATGAACTTGGACCCCATGGCCACAGGGCATCTGTGTTTTTCACAAGCAACCCACCTGACTCAACCCCATCGTTTGAGAAACACTCCTTTACAAGGTCGAAGTACTTGAAACCAACCAGATGACATTGAGTCCATCAGGGAAAAGATCCTTGAAGGATAGGAAACAGGGGACCAAGGGGCTGGATTTTCCTGGAAGAACTACAGGTCAGATGGGGAGATACCTCCTCTACATGGTTGGGGGAAATGCCATGGAAACATGTCTGGATGCAGCCTGACACGGGATCGCTGTATCCTAGTGTTCTAATGCTTATTCTTTAGTTTTAACTGTCCTCAGCTGGAAGGCACACATTTGTGTTTCACATTTTGACATTCCTGATACCAGGATGTATCTTACAGGCAACAGTGTCTTCAAGTTGTAACTGACTCCATTTTTCTTTTTGTAAGCGACGCATAAAATAATAGTGTGCCTTAAAACCTTTGGTGGCTTGGATTCATAAAATAGGGTTATGTGTGTGTTAGATTTAACCTAGTTGTACTTTTTTTTAAGCTTATTTATTTATTTTGAGAGAGAGAGAGAGAGAGGGAAAACCCATGGGTCCACGTTGTCAGTGCAGAGCCTGACACGGGTTTCGATCTCGTGAATGGTGAGATCGTGACCTGAGCTGAAACCAAGAGGTGGACGCTCAACTCATTGAGCCACACAGGCACCCCTCAATTTAACTTTTTAACAAGCTGCCGAAATGTTTTCTAAGTGGTCATACCCTTACACAATCCCACTAGCAGTGCATTAGGGTTTCAACACTTAGTGTGGTCAGTCTTTGGAATTTTTTTTTTTAAATTTTTTTTTTAACATTTTATTTATTTTTGAGACAGGGAGAGACAGAGCATGAACAGGGGAGGGTCAGAGAGAGGGAGACACAGAATCTGAAACAGGCTCCAGGCTCTGAGCTGTCAGCACAGAGCCCGACGCGGGGCTCGAACCCACGGACCGTGAGATCATGACCTGAGCCAAAGTCGGCCGCTTAACCGACTGAACCACCCAGGCACCCCCAGTCTTTGGGATTTTGACTATTCTTGTAGATGTTAATTGTATCTCATTTTAGTTTTAACTTGCATTTCCCCCAGTGATGAATTGTGTTGAGCATATTTGTATGAGTTTATGAACCATCCGTGTATCTTCTTTGATGCATTATCTATTTCATTCTTTTGCCCATTTTTAATTGGGTTGTTTGATTATTGAATTATAGGCGTTCTTCACGTTCTGGATAGAAATCCTTTTTCAGATATGTATTTTGCCAGTATTTTCTCTCATTCTGTGATTTTTTTAAACTTTGTAAGCAGTGTCATCTCAGAGACATTTTAATGTTTGATGAAGTCCAATTTATTAATTTTTTGATCTAATGGATTATGTGCTTTTGATGTCTTAACTTAAGAAATCTCACTAACCCAAAGTCATAAGATTTTCTGCTATGTTTTCTTCTTCTTTTTTTTTTTTTTTTGCTATGTTTTCTTCTAAAGCTTTTATAGTTTCAGCTCTTAAATTTAGAATTATAATCCATTTTTAGTTGGGTGTTGTTTATTGTGTGAGATAAGAATTTAATTTTATCTTTAAAAAATTTATATCCCGTTGTTCCAGCATATTTGTTGAAAAATAAATCATCCTTTAAAAAAAGAACAATTACTGGGGCAGCTGGGTGGCCCAGTCAGTCGGTTAAGCATCCGACTTCAGCTCAGGTTATGATCTCGCGGTTCGTGGGTTTGAGCCCCGCTTTGGGCTCTGTGCTGACAGCTCGGAGCCTGGAGCCTGCTTCGGATTCTGTGTCTCCCTCTCTCTCTGCCCCTCCCTTGCTTGCTCTCTCTCTCTCTCTCTCTTTCTCTCTCTCTCAAAAATAAATAAATATTAAAAAATACATTTTTTTTAAAAAAGATCAACTACTGTGCGAAAATATACATAGGAGAAAATTGATAATTTTGGCAAAATTTTTGAGTGTAAAGGTTTTTTAGCGCAGTTTTAGCATAGTTCATTTTTTTAGTGCAGTTCAGTGGCATTAAGTGTGTTCACTTTGTGCAAACATCACCACCCTCCGTCCCCAGAATGATTTTCATCCTCCAAAAATGAAACTCTATACCTATTACAAAATAGCCCCCCATTTCTCCTTCCCTCCTTCTCCTAAAAACCACCCATCTGCTTTTCATGGATTTGACGACTCTAGGAACCTGATTTAAGTGGAGCCATACAGTATTTGCCCTTTTGTGACTGATTTATTTCCCTCAGCATAATGTCCTCAAGTTTCATCCATATTGTAGCCTGTGTCCGAGTTCTCTTCCTTTTTGTGGCTGAATACCAGCCACACTTGGTTTATCCATTCATGTGAGGATGGACATTTGAGTGACTTCCACCTTTTGGCAGTTACGAGTAATGCAGCCATGAGCATAGGTCTATAAATATTTGCTGGAGTCTTTTGTACCCAAAATAGGATTGCTGGATCCTATGGTAGTTCCATTTTTAATTTTTTGAGGAACCGTGATCCTCTTTTCCACAGTGGCTGTGCCATTTTATATTCCCATCAGCGATGCACAAGGGTTCCAATTTCTCTGCATCCTCACCGACACTTCTTACGCTCTGTTTTTTAAAATGATAGCCATCTTGGTGGATGTGTTCTTTAAAAAACAACATTCTTTTGATTCCCTCCTTTTTTTTTTTTAAAGTATTTATTTATCTTGAGAAAGAGAGAGAGAGAGAGAGAGAGAGAGAGAGAGAGAGAGAGAGAGGATGAGCGGGGGAGGGGCAGACAGAAAGGGAGAGAGAGAATCCCAAGCAGGCTCCCCACTGTCATCACAGAGCCCAACGTGGGGCTCGATCTCACGAACCGCGAGATCACTACCCCAGCAGAAATCAAGAGTCAGATGCTTAACCGACTGAACCGCCCAGGCGTTCCTTCCTTCCTTTTTAAAATGTTTTCTTGTGTGGCTTTCAGAACCCCACGTGGCCACGTATTTCTTCCTAGAACGCTGGCCATTCATCCATAGTCCCATCTGCGGTATTCTCCCCTCCCTCCCACTCTAACACGTCAGCCCTCCTCTCTTCCCTATCCTCATACCCTAGACAGTTTTAAAAAATTAAAACCCATCTTATTAATTCTGATACACACCCTGAATTTACCTGCCTTAAAAAATCTCCAGTCCTGATGGTGACCCCAAGTTCCAGATTTGAATATACAACTGCCCAGTCGATACTTCCACTTTCATACCTGCTAGGCTTCTGAGACGTAAAATATCCACAGCACAGTCCTTATTCTCACCCCACTTTTGCCGATCCTGCTGTGCCTTCCCCTCAATAAATGGGAACATCATTCGCCCATTTGCTCAGGACACATACCCTGAATTCTCTTTTGCTCATTCCTTTCCTTCCTACTTTCCTCTCGTTCAACAGGAAGGCCTGATGATCTGCTTCCAAAATAGATTCTGAGCCCGGCCACCCCACACACCCCACGCCGCTGACGTCTTAGTCCCGGCCATACGAGTGTCCCGCACAGACCTGTGGCCTCTTCTTCATCGGTGTCCCTACCGCTGTTCTGTCTTCTCCCCACGGTCAACACTTCACACACGGAAGCCAGAGCGGTCCTCTGAAGGCATTGGCCAACGATGCCGCCCTCGTCCCGTCCCCAGTCCCCCTGTGGCTTCCCTTAACCCAGAGTCCTGACTGTGGCCCCCAAGGCCCACTGGAGCTCAGCGTCAGCCACTTCTCTTATCTTGTGTCACTCCTGCTCTTGACATGTGGCCACACTGGCATCCTTGTCGCTCCTTGGCACTTGTCGGCTCCTTTCCCGGTGCGCTATCTCCCTAAACATCTGCGTGACCTCCCCCATCACTTCAGGTCTCTGAACAAACTCCATTTCCTCAAAGAGATTTTCTTCCTGACTCTCCCTCAAGAACAGGCACCGTGTCCCATCACACACAAGCGTTTTATTTTTGCTTTATTTCCCATCCCAGGTCTTATCACTTGCTGGCTAATCATCGTGTCATTATTTGGCTATTTATTTTCTCCCGGTCCTGCCTCTGGACAATGCAGACGCTGTCTTTGTGGTTTACTTCTCCATTCTCCAACATCTAGAACATCACCTGGCCCCTGAGGATTTTATATCATCTTTTTAAAAATAATCTCTTCCGTGAAACAACAACTCTTGTGACATGTTAATAACAGATTTCCAGGGGTGCCCGGGTGGCTCAGTCAGTTGAGCGTCCGACTCTTGATCTCGGCTCAGGTCATGATCTCACGGCTTGTGGGTTCGAGTCCCGCATCAGACTCCATGCTGGCGGTGTGGAGCCTGCTTGGGATTCTTTCTCTCTCACCCTCTCTCTCTCTGCACCCCTCCCCCCGCCCCGCCCTGCCCCACTCACGCACGCCCTCTCTCAAAACAAACGTTCAAAACATAATAAAAGACTTCCCTCTCTTTTTTTTAATGGAGAGCTTTGGCTTTCTGAGAACACATTCAGTAACAATCAAGTATAATGTCAGTAGAAACCCAGTGTCCTGACGTTCTCTGTGAACACTTAGGAAATTTCCCCGAGCACATTACTGGGTCCTGCCTTCCCGCTGGAAGTCATCAACAGGGCAGCCCCCGGTATCCAAGCCTCTGCCTTGATCTGATCTAGGGCACAGCATCTGTGCCCTGCAGTAAGAGATGGGAGAGGTCCCAGGAGTGTTCCTAAATCGGGAGACTGCCTTCATTATCATGCATCCCCAGTAAATCCTAAGCATGACTTATGAGACTCCTTTTAGGATGATTAAAAGAAAGAAAGAAACTAATGAGAAGATCACACACTTCATTTGTAGCAAACATTTTGGGCAGTTTTCTTCCACGATGTTTAGAAAGGGAGCCCAGGGGAATGAAACGGGCCTCTGCATCTTGGTACCCCGAGTCAGAAAATGCAAGGGGCCGTACGTATATCTTAAAGATGACTGCGGGGTGTCCAGTCAAGCTGAAATAGAGAAATAAATGGTCTGTGCTGGTTGTCTGTGTGTGTGTGTGTGTGTATGTGTGTGCAAGGTGGGTGGAGAGTGGATGTTACAGAATAGTGAGAATAAAGGTAGGCAGTGCCCAGGTAGTAAAATCTATGAGAATGTTCCACTGGAAACCACCGAAGGGTTTTTAGCCAGGCTCTGATTTTTTTTTTTTTTAATTTTTTTTCAACGTTTATTTATTTGTGGGACAGAGAGAGACAGAGCATGAACGGGGGAGGGGCAGAGAGAGAGGGAGACACAGAATCGGAAACAGGCTCCAGGCTCTGAGCCATCAGCCCAGAGCCCGATGCGGGGCTCGAACTCACGGACCGCGAGATCATGACCTGGCTGAAGTCGGACGCTTAACCGACTGCGCCACCCAGGCGCCCCAGCCAGGCTCTGATTTAATGAGACTTGCATTTGGGGAAGATGTCTCCAGGTGCAGCCTGGAGAACAGGGTAGAGGGCACACCACAGATGTCAAGGCCGGTGACGAGGCCACCGTAGTGATTCAGCGGAGAAAGAAGGGTGATGATACGGACAGAGAGGGGCCAAGGAACGTGGTAGAAACCGCATTGTGTCTTTAGATTCGAAGGTGCAAAATGACATCTTTAAAGGAGTCTAGTGTCCCTAGGGTAGCGCACCGATCTCCGTTGGACAGACGGACAGAGACGTGGAATTACAGCCTAATTTACTTCTGCAAACTTGAGGTCTTTCCCAAAGGACTAAGGCCCCTTCTCTGCTTCTCTTTCTCTGTATTTCTGTTGATACGGACAGGCCTGTATGGCTCCATGAGGGACGCGACCTATAAAGAAAGCTTTCAGTGTGGGATATTGAGTTATACAACCCTACTCAGCGTCAGTCAGCGGGGGTTGGATGCCTTCCAGGAGAATCCTGCATGACCCCTCCAAGCAGAGCAGTGGCCCATCCTGGAAATGACAAAAAAAAAAAAAAAAAGTTAGACACAGACGGGTCACACACAATGGCAGAAGCCTGGCCACAAGCATACCATAGCACTCTTCCTTCAGAAGCACCACACAAGCCCGTTCTTCTGCAGGGTCAGAGCCTGGACCTTGCCTGGGCCTCCTTCTGGGCTGTGATTTCCTGCCCACTAGTCTTTCCCGGCATGTGCCCTGCTGGAATAAATTGTCCCAAACCCACACACCAGAGACGGCTGAGTTTTTTTTTTTCTTTTCCAAAGCAGAACTTCTTACCAGATAGCAGCCCCCTCTGTGGTTATGTTCCGTCTGCCAACGCCTCTCCTTCAAAGTCTTTCTCCGCTAGGCTCTAGATCCTGTGTCACCCCCAGGCTCTCCTTCCAGATGGTTTCTGGTTGGGTTCAGCCAACGGGAAGTATCAGCAGGAGACTGAGTGGAGGAGAGAGGTCAGGATAGGTGTCCCTCTCTTCCTCCCGGCTTGGATGCTTCATCTTCGACTTCCCTCCTTGACCGTAGCCCCCCCACCAGGTGCCCCTCCTCCTCTCCATCAACATCTTTCCACTTCAAGTTGCTTCAGCCCCCAGGGGTGACCACAGCTTCCTTCCGGTGCTGGTCTCTGGGTAATCCCTCCTCCCTCATCTGTGCCCTGCGCCCAGCCTGCCTCTCTGGTCAGCGGTCTGCTCACACACGTCTCTTCCTTCGAACCATCTACCATGGATCTGGTTTGCTGAGACTCTGACATTAGCACAGTTCTGGTAAATTGTGCCCTGCCATCTGCATTATTTCATGGTGTCCCCCGCCATGGTGGACATCTGCAACTCCATGGTGGACATCCGCAACTTGAACACGATGGGTTAGCCCTCTCGTTCATGTTCCGACCACGGGCACTCGCTTATAAGAGTTTTTCTTGGGGCGCCTGAGAAGCTCAGTTGGTTAAAGCTTCTGACTTCTGCTCAAGTCATGATCTCACGGTTCGTGGGTTCAAGCCCCAAGTCAGGCTCCGCATTGACAGCACGGAGTCTGCTTAGGATTTTCTCTCTCTCTGCCCTTGCGTGTGCTCTGTCTCTTTCTCTCAAAATAAATAAACGTAAAAAAAGAGTGTGCTTATCCCTTAAAACACACACACACACACACACACACACACACACACACAAGCACATTTTGGGATTCCACAGCACTTTTGCCCCTTTTCCATGGCATAGAAGGGTTGGCCTTAAGGAAGTGTTCGTAACTCCCGTTTGGAATCTGAGTGGAATCATCAGTGACCTCTGAGGTCCTATTTTTATATTCCTCTACCACGTGTCCAAAGGTCTCACATCCACGGGGAGGATTTGGGTGTGTTGGAGGGTGGGGATTTAATTCAAGACCACGTGAGGTGGCACCTGATTCTGAACTATTCGGGACAGGATCACAGGATGGATTTTACAGAGCTGAAATCTCGAACAAGGATTTTTTTTTTTTTAATTTTTTTTTTCAACGTTTATTTATTTTTGGGACAGAGAGAGACAGAGCATGAACGGGGGAGGGGCAGAGAGAGAGGGAGACACAGAGTCGGAAACAGGCTCCACGCTCTGAGCCATCAGCCCAGAGCCTGATGCGGGGCTCGAACTCACGGACCGCGAGATCGTGACCTGGCTGAAGTCGGACGCTTAACCGACTGCGCCACCCAGGCGCCCCTCGAACAAGGATTTTAAGACAGTTTGCTGTGCGGTGAGTGATGTGAACCGCCCCACCCCCCACCCCCCACCCCCATCTACATTATCCTCAGTAACATCATCCTGGCTCAGTAGGGTTCTTGAGAGAAGGAGTTACTTTAAAGCTATGGAAAGACGTGTGAAGATTCTTACCTTGTTCAACGTGGTGAGGACAGAGACAACATTCAAGGTCGAAAACAACTTGGAAACAGTGGAGGGGACGTCCCTGAGAATTAGCACAAATTGTGGGGCGCACTCTAGAGTTTCATGGGCTGTGGAATCGATAGGGGTAGAAACAAATTATACAAGAGTATCCCATCCAACACCAGAGATCCTCAGTGAGCAGCACTGTAGTGCTGTCACTACAGCACTACAGCACTACTACAGTGAGCAGCTGTCTCAGTGAGCAGCACTGTAGCATTGAGCAAGTTCTACAGACCAAACATCCAAATGCCACCTGCTCAGTGACATAACCCTACAGCTCCTGATACCTAGATGGGTGCATGCACGTGTGTTTAGATTCACCAACCATGTGAAATATCTACTGAATGAATGAGTCCCTGATTCATTCTCTCTCTGCCTGACCTTGTTCCTCCAAGCAATACTATGTTCCAACTTCACTGAGTCTCCCACACCTGTCTTCTTCTCCCCTCGGATAAATGAAGCGACCCCCTATCTTGTCTCCCTGATGGCAGGGATTTTCTCCTGCTCATCCGTCTTCCTGAAATGCAAAGCTGATCAAGACTCCTTCTTGCTTGAAACTCGTCAGTGGTTCCAAATTGTCCTCAGACTCCCTAAAACTGTGTACAAGAAGGTCATTCCTGAGTTGAAATTTCCTTAACTATTCAGACTGCTCTCTTGGTACTCTTGACCCCTCACAGTGTGTTCTAGCAATGTAATAAACATGGTCAGTCACACCAGATGTTGTCTTACCTCTGGGTCTCAACAATTCTCTATTTCCCTTAGCCCAGGGGACACAGACATGCCATGTTCTCTCTTGGCTTGGGTCTTGAACAGTCTTTTTCCCCTCCGTCCGTCCCTTAATTAACTCCTACCTACCTGCAGGTCTCAGCTAGATGCTACTTTATCTGTAAAATACTTCGTGGCTCCCCTGAGGTGCAGGTTAGCATCTGTCTTCTGTGTCTCTTTTGCGCCCTATGTTTATTTTAGCAGAGCGTTTGATGCCTTGTATTTGTTCGGTTATTTGCATGTTCCCTTAACTGGACGGATACAGACAAGCTCTGTCAAGGTTTGCTCTTTGCATCAGTCCTGGTCTAGTCCGAAAGACAGAATCAATCCCGGCTTCATACGAGGGATTGGGGAAATAGGTACTGGAGAGCTGACAAGGCAGAGGAGGAATACTGAGGTGGGACGGGAAGTAGCCACCATCCCTAGGGCTTGGGGATTGAAGGTAAGAGGCTGCGGGTCCTGGAGCCCCAAGGCTTTCAGGAGGGACCCTGCGGATTGGGGTACCCAGGTGTTGGAGGAGAGGCTGCTACCTGGCTGGCGGATGCTGGTGTGTGGCCGCTCAGGGGAGGGACCCCAGAACTGGGACCCACTGGCTGGCTGCAGCCCTTCTCTCTTGGTTGCAGGGACAGATGCGGCTGGTTTGGGGACCGTGGGGAGAAAACCAGAAACTGGAATTAGAGGCCACTGTCAGGGTAAAGAGCATCCTGTGGCAAGGCTGACCAGGACAGCCGAGAATAGGAAGAAGCTGGTTTCCTCTCCTCCGGCCAGCCTCCCTCCCTCTGGCACCTGCTGCTGGGCAGAGCTTCAGGGGGCCCCCACCGGCCAAACAGGACCCTGGACCTAGAATCACAGAGGACAGGCTCAAAGCTGAGACACGACAGCTGGAGACGACGTAGAGTCTAGTTCACCGTGATTGGGGCGAATGAACGGCTGAGTTCTATTCCAGAAAGTGACCGAAACGAAGCCCCCATGAAGAGAAAACTCCACAACTTCTCTCAGGGCAGAAGCAGGGGAATTGGTACCAACCACACAGATTGTACAGTTTGCTACCGACCCGCCATATTGTGGTTACCTGTGGAGGAAGAGCAGGTCCCGCCAAACCCAAGAAAGACACGAGGAATCAGCAGAAAACTTCCCCGCCGGAGAAGCCCGCACCGCCTTGTGAGCAGTAGGTAAGCCCGGAACATGTCACCTTGCACACGACCGGAGAGAAGCCCGTTACAGACCACGCATGCGATAACCAAGTGGTTTTCAAACCGTGGCGTGCGCGCAAATCACGTCAACATGCAGATTCTGATTCAGTAAGTCGCCGATGGGGCCCGAGACTCTGCATTTCCAGCTAACTCCACCCGGCCTGCAGACACACCCGTAGAAAGACATTGGTGACCCCGGCGGGGCCATGCGTCCCTATACTCTGCAAACCCCCAAGGCTCTGACCTCATCGGCGTTCTCAAACACAGTCCGTGGCTTCCCACCCCGTCTCTCCCATTAGGCGTGCCCGCTGGGCACTACCCCACTGTCAGATGTCTACGCAGTGACCCACGGCAAGTCTGTTCACGTCACACCGGCTCCAAAGGCCTCCCTGATTCCCTAGGCAAATTAATGACTCCTCTTATCGGACCCTTCTGGAATGACCCACATTCCACGTCTTAAGCTGTCAGTGTGCACCCGTGTCCTAGTTTCCGGAGGAAGTAGGCTCTCAAAGTAGGGATCCTGTTTTCTTCCACCCGGTTTACTCATGATACCGGCCGCAGAGCTTCATTAACGTTCGATGCTTGACAGCTTTCGTTGAATGAAGTGAGCTGAGAAACGCACAGCGCATTGGCAAGAGAGCTGTGTGGGACCAAGGGAAGAGTCTTCTCAGGTAATACCTTTCTTTGTTCCTGCTTCACCTTTCGCCGTCTTTGGGGGTCTCTCAGGGAAGTGGGCTAATGGAGGTGATGAAATTAAAGCCGATTGAAAAATCCAGTTTGCTCTGTTGCGCCAATACGCGGAAGACCGAGGGGCTAGGGACGGGGAACATTCTGTTGATTAACTGAATTCTTCATTAAATGAATTGGCTACTGGGGCGCCTGGGTGGCTCAGTCGGTTGAGCGGCCGACTTCGGCTCAGGTCATGATCTCACGGTCTGTGAGTTCGAGCCCCGTGTCGGGCTCTGTGCTGACGGCTCGGAGCCTGGAGCCTGTTTCGGATTCTGTGTCTCCCTCTCTCTGACCCTCCCCCGTTCATGCTCTGTCTCTCTCGGTCTCAAAAATAAATAAACATTAAAAAAAAAACTAAAGGGGCGCCTGGGTGGCGCAGTCGGTTAAGCGTCCGACTTCAGCCAGGTCACGATCTCGCGGTCCGTGAGTTCGAGCCCCGCGTCGGGCTCTGGGCTGATGGCTCAGAGCCTGGAGCCTGTTTCCGATTCTGTGTCTCCCTCTCTCTCTGCCCCTCCCCCGCTCATGCTCTGTCTCTCTCTGTCCCAAAAATAAATAAACGTTGAAAAAAAAAAAATTTAAAAAAAAAAAATAAAAAAAAAAAAAAAAAAAAAAATAAAATAAAAAAATAAAAAAAAAACTAAAAAAAAAAAAAAAAAAGCTGCAGCCTTTGGATTAGGAAGGGCAGCCAAAAAAAAAAAAAAAAATGAATTGGCTACATCTATATCTATCTATCATCTATCTATCATTTATCTATCTATCTATCTGTCTGTCTATCATCTATATATCTACCTATCTAGATATAGCCAAAATAGGTATGTAAAATATAACCTATATAAAAAATAAATTATATGATAATAAACACCAACCCACAAAGAACTAACTTCCTGAAAATTTGAGTAATTTCTTCCACTCCCTTACTCATACATTTTTTTCTTCTTTGTCCAATTTCTGGGGCAAAGCTAAGCCTATATTTAAAAATAGCTGAAAAATAAAAACACGTAGCCCAAAATATAAAAGTCATTCAAATGAATTAAACCTTTGTTTTATTTAAAAAAAAAAAAATTTTTTTTTTAACGTTTATTTATTTTTGAGACCGAGAGAGACAGAGCATGAACAGGGGAGGGTCAGAGAGAGGGAGACACAGAATCTGAAACAGGCTACAGGCTTTGAGCTGTCAGCACAGAGCCCGACGCGGGGCTCGAACTCACGGACCGCGAGATCATGACCTGAGCTGAAGTCGGCCGCTCAACCGACTGAGCCACCCAGGCGCCCCTCAACCTTTGTTTTAATCACATTTAATCAGACTATTTGGGAGCCAATGCTGGCACATTAACCCAGCGCAGAGCCTGACCAGGGGCTTGAGCACATGAACCTCGAGATCATGACCTGAGCCAAAATCAAGAGTCAGACACTTAACAGATGGAACCACCCAGGCGCCCCAGTGACCGATTCTTTTATTTATTTATTTTTTTTAGTGTTTCTTATTTATTTTTGAAGGAAAGAGACAGAGCATGAGTGGGGGAAGAGCAGAGAGAGAAGGAGGCACAGAATTCAAAGCAGGCTCCGGGCTCCGAGACATCAGCACAGAGCCCGATGCGGGGCTTGAACTCACAAACCGTGAGATCATGACCTGAGCCGAAGCCGGACGCTCAACCAACAGCCACCCAGGCGCCCCAACTGATTCTTTTAAATGAGAGAAATTGGATTCTTCGAAATGGAGATTTGCTCCCAGAAAAAAATCCCATCATGAGTTATTTAAATATTACTCAATCATTACATTAAAATTATTTGTGAGCTTTTGTTAAAAAAAAAATATTGAAGGGGCACCTGGCTGGCTCAGTTGGTTAAGTGTCCAACTCTTGATTTGGGCTCAGGTCATGATCTCACGGTTTGTGAGTTGGAGCCCCTGGTTGGGCTCTGTGCTGACACTGTGGAGCCTCCTTGGGATCCTCTGTCTCCTTCTCTCTCTGTCCCTCCCCTGCTTGTGTGCGTGCACACACTTTCTCTCTCTCAAAAATAAATAAACTTTAAAACAATTGAAGATTACTGAGAATCAGAATAGATCACCCTAGAGTTATGCACTGTTAAAGGAGCCACATCAAGAATAGAAGTCTCAGGATGCCTGGGTGGTTTAGTTGGTTAAGCATCTGACTTTGGCTCAGGTCTGATCTCACCGTTCTTGAGTTTAAGCCTTGCGCCGGGCTCTGTGCTGACATCCCAGAGCCTGGCGCCTACTTCAGATCCTGTGTCTCCCTCTCTCTGCCCCTCCGTCCTCGCTCTCTGTCTGTCTCTCTCTCAAAAATAAACTAAAAAAAATTTTTTTTCAATTAAAAAAATAGACATCTCTAGTAACATGCCACAGAGATCTGTTTTTCTATTCACTTCTGTTGAACACTCATCAAACGGCAAATATGGGGGGGGGATACTGTAAGGTCTCCTACTCCCCCCTTGGAGCCAACCCTTAGTTCTTGGATTAAACATAAGTTCTCTGTATGGGACAACCCTCACTCCTCCTGCACCCATGATCCTTTAGGTTCCCCTGGCCATATGCTTTCATTATATTCAACTATTTTTCATTGTATTCCTTATATTTCATTATATTCAATGCCTGGAGACCCTGGGTTTTGCAAAATCTTCCCAGTTTTTTAAACTCCCCTTTATCCATTTCACCCGTTCCCCACCCACCTCTCCTCTGGCATCCACCAGTTAGTTGTCGGTATTCAAGAGATTGTTTTTTGTTTGTTGGTCTCCTTCTTTCTTTGTTCATTTGTTTTGTTTCTTAAATTCCCCACATGAACACCATCACATGGTGTTTGTCTTTTTCCGACTGATTGATTTATTGCCCTTGGCACTATGTTCTCTAGCTCCATCCAAAACCTTCCCAAGTGTGAACACTCCTTTTCTCTGTCAAATACTTCCAATCGGATCTTAAGAATCTTTTTTACATGTAGGGCAGGGCGACCAACCTCTCTGGCTTGCTTAGGACTGGTGAGTTTACCAGGATGCAGGGCTGTCAGCACTGAAAACCGGGGAAGTCCTGGGTGAATTGGTAAAAATTCATCACCCGAGGGGTCCCTGCCTCCCGACACATTGTCCCCAGAACTTTGCTTCTCCAGTTCCTCTTTGTATTGATCAAGGCTTAGCACCCAGAGAGCTGGATGATAGAAACACCACTTGCCATCAGGGACCACCTTTTGATACACCGTGGACTGGAAGGGATAAATTTGCCTCAAGTATAGGATGTCCTGAAACTAAACCTCCTTTCTTTTGTTAAGTATTGGCTTGAGTTAGACTCAAAGACACCTACAAATGCTACCAAGAGAAGGGAGGATGGGGGGAGAGACAAATAAACAAAACATGTAGCAAGTCAGGGTAGATTTTGCTTTTTTTTCAGGCTGATCTAAGAAAATGTCCAATTAATATATATGTGTGTGTGTGTGTGTGTGTGTGTGTGTGTGTGTATGAATGTTAATTTATTTTTGAGAGACAGAGAGAGACAGAGCACGAGCAGGGAAGGGGCAGAGAGGGAGACACAGCATCTGAAGCAGGCTCCAGGTTCTGAGTTGTCAGCACAGAGCCCAACACGAGGCTCGAACCCATGAACTGTGAGATCGTGACCTGAGCTGAAGTTGGACGTTTAACCGACTGAGCCACCCAGGCACCCTTTTATTTTTTTAATTCTTTAAATGCTTATTTATTTTGAGACAGAGAAAGACAGAGGGTGAGTAGGGGAAGGGCGGAGAGAGAAGGAGACACAGAGTCTGAAGCAGGCTCCAGGCTCCAAGCCGTCAGCACAGAACCGATGTGGGGTTTGAACCCATGAACCTTGAGAAGAAAATGTCCAATTAAAGAAAACTAGTTGGATTAGTAGATTCAGAAAGTGGGAAGTATTTTTTCTTTAATTTCAGTATAGCTGATATACAGTGTTACATTAGTTTCAGTTGATTATTATTATTATAGTAATAATAGCATAATAGTAATAATAATGATTATAATAGTAATTATTAGATTATAATAGTAATTATTATAATTACTATTATAATTACCATAATAACTAATATAATTACTATTAAAATTATATAGAGTATAATTATTATAATTACTATTATGTAATAATATACTATAGTAATATACTATTATGCACATTATATATAACTACTATTATAATCTAATTATAATACTATGATTATTATAGGAGTAATAATAATAATTAGTATTAATAGTAATTTGACAAGTTTATACGTTATGCTATGTTCACAAGTGTATCTATCAACCATTCCATTACATCGTTATTATAGTATCATTAACTGTATTCCTTATGCTGTGTCTTATATTCCTGTGATTTTATTCATTCCATAAAGAAAGGGGAAACTATGTATGTATGTATTTAAAAGATTTTATTTTTAAGTAATCTCTACACCCAACGTGGGGCTGGAATGTACAGTCCCAAGGTCAAGAGTCACATGCTCTCCCAACTGCACTAGCCAGGCACCCAGAGAGAGGAAAGTATTGATTTCGGGTTTCTTAGAGGAAGTAAGTTGTTCCCAATCAGGACTCATTAGAATCGTTATCTCCTAGAGACAGTGGAAGAACTCTCATTGGTTGTTTATATTAAGGAAAAGCTAAACTCTCTATCCCCTGGTAAGCTTGTGAAAGGTCAAATTCCCCTTGTAATAGAGTTTTCTATAGGACTGTGGCCAGGACAGGGCATTGGAGAGCTAGGATTGGGAGCGGAAGAGATTGTCAGGAAGGTCACACTCCAGCTGGGCCTGGCAGGGACAATGAGATGTGAGTCCCCAGCAGGCACAGCAGGAAAGAGGCAGGGGACAGCCCTGGAGATGCAGAGCAGAAGGTCTCAGGAAGGAGGCAGGATGTGGAGAGAGCCCCAGAGAGGGAGATGTGTGAGATGTGGATAGGCCTGCACCTTCTCACCTCCTCTCATCTCATCTCCCACCCAGGTCCCCTTTCTTTGGTGAAACAGGATGTGGGAGCTGGTTAGAAGGGTGACTCTGGGAAAGCCCCTGGGTGACCTAAATTTGGGGGCTGGTGGTGGGGTGGGGGGAACAACCCAGTGATTAGAGTTTGAAACTTTCAGTCCCACCCCCTGACCTCTGGGGATGGGAGAGGTGCTGAACCCAAAAGGCTAGGTTTGGAGAACTTATGCGTTGGTGCACCTGGGAAGCTTTAGGGAGAGTGGTGCACCCAGAGAGGGCTAGGAAGCTCCATACCCCTTCCCCACACCTGCCTCCGTATCTTTCCCAGCTGGCTCTTCCGGAGCTGTATCCTGTTATTATAAACCAGTGATCCAGTGAGTAAAATGTTTCTCTGCATTCTGTAAGCTGCTCTAGCAATTAATTACACCAAAGGAAAGGGTTGTGGGAACTTCTGATCCGTGTGTAACCAGTGGGTCAGAAGCCCAGGTGGTACCTGGATTGCTGTTAGTGTCTGATGTAGTGTGAGAAGTAAGGGAGGTGATTCATTTCCAGAAATACCAAATAAAAGCTGTACTAATTAATACGTTTACAACCTATTGGAAATATGTACCACCCACCACCGCCACCACAGTGGAGTCCCAAACCCTGAGACACTTCACTTCCTGGTTCTGCTTCCCCTCTGTTTCGCAGGCTTCTTTTCTGGGGCTTTGCAATGAGCACACGCCAAAGAACAAAGGGAGGAAGGACTGAAAGTCTGTGTCACTTCAGAGAATGTACCTTTGTTCCAATCAGACTATTTTTTGCTTTATATGGGCATAGGTGACCTCCAAGTAAGGCTGTACCCTCTGCAGCACTCAGGCAATGAAGAACCAGGGGAGGGACTTACCTTTGCAGCACTCAGCCAATGAGGAGCCAAGGGAGGGACTTAACCTCTGCAGCACTCAGCCAATGAGGAGCCAAGGGAGGGACTTGCATGCTAGGAGATAAATTGTCTGCTGTGAGTGCCCCCAGTGTGCCTGTCTGTCAGACACCCACTCTTGCAAGTACATAGATTAAAGCCTCCCTTCACTGTGCTGAGTCTCCGCATCCCTCCTTTGACTCAGTGGGCTTAGTTCTCACAGTGGGGGGAAAGGATGTCAGTCCTGTAGGACTGAACCCCTAACCTGAGGGATCTGACAATATCTCCAGGTAGACCGTGTTGGAATTGAGATGAATTGTAGGACATCCAGTGGGTGCTGGAGAATTGCTCGGCGGTGTGGGGATCCCCACCTCCACCACGTTGGCATTGCTGACCAGAACTTTCAGTAGCCTTGAGGCTCACCTGAGGCATGGCTTCCGGGAATCTGATGTGTTGTCTGAGACTAGCAAGGCCCACAGTGAGTTGGAAGGTTGCGGGGACAAAGGAAGAAAGATGTGGTCTTGTTAGTATGGGCTCTCGTGCAAAATGTGGAATATCATCAAGGATTAGAAGGGAGTCACGGAGATGATATAGACCGAGCGGCATCACTCCCTAATTCTACCAACCAAAGTATGTATTGAAAACAGACTTGGTTTTTTTTTAATGTTTTATTTATTTTTGTGAGAGAGAGGGAGCAAGTGAGGGAGGGATAGAGAGAGAGAAGGGGACAGAGGATCCTAAGCAGGCTCTGCACCGACAGCGGTGAGCCTGATGTGGGGCTCGAACTCACAAACCGCAAGATCATGACCTGAGCCAAAGTCAGTCACCTAACCGACTGAGCCACCCAGGCGCCCCTGAAAACAGACTTCTATGTGACAGCTTCCTGAAGATGGTTCAAGTTTGAGATGTGCAAGTTAGATGTGTCTAACTCTGCAAAGACATGCACCATGAAATTCAAATTAGAACAATAAGGAGATGGGATTGAGTGGGATATTTACAGATACTCTAAAGTATCTGAAAAGTTTTATTTTTAAAACCTCCAAAGCAAATGGCAAATGTTAACATTTGTCAAATACCAGCAGCGAGTACACGGATGTATGTTATATTATTTTCTGCACCCTTCTCTGGATTTGAAATCTATAATAAACTGCGTGCCCCATGGAGTTAGTCCTGGCAATTGAAATCTGCAGGATCAGGTAATGACCACAGATGGAAACCACCTCCTCCCTCCTCTTCAGGGTTTTAAATCTTTCTTGTGCCAGCTGTCAGAAAATGAACCGGGGAACTTTCGCAAAGAATACAATTTGGCAAGTCTTATCCTTGTCAATCTCGGGGGCTGGCTTGGTTTGTAGGATACATTCCTTCTTGTTTGGTCTGTTTTCTTTTCTTTCTTTTTTTTAAGTTGATTTATTTATTTATTTTGAGAGAGAGAGAGAGAGAAGGGGAGGGATAGAGAGAGAGGGAGAGAGAGAATCCCAAGCAGGCTCTGAGCTGCCAGCTGTGGAGCACAATGTGGAGCTCGAACTCACGAACTGTGAGATCACGACCTGAGCTGAAATCAAGAGTCGGACACTTGGGGTGCCTGGGTGGCTCAGGTGGTTGAGCGTCGGACTTCAGCTCCTGTCATGATCTCGCGGTTTGTGGGTTCCAGCCCCGCGTCAGGCTCCATGCTGACAGCTCAGAGCCTGGAGCCTGCTTCCGATTCTGTGTCTCCCTCTCTGTCTGCCCCTCCCCTGCTCATGCTCTGTCTCTCTCTGTCTCTCACAAATAAATAAGAGTTAAAAAAAGATTTGAAAAAAATTCTAGGGGTGCCTGGGAGTCTCAGTCGGTTGAGTGTCGGACTTCGGCTCAGGTCATGATCTCATGGTTCCTGAGTTCGAGCCCGACATCCGGCTCTGTGCTGACAGCTTGGATCCTGGAGCCTGTTTCCGACTCTGTGTCTCCCTCTCTCTCTGTCCCTCCCCAACTCACACTCTGTCTGTCTCTCTCTCTTACAAATAAACATTAAAAAAAAAATTAAAAAGAGTCAGACACTTAACTAGCTGAGCCACCCAGGCGACTGGACACTTGGAGATTTCCACATAAATCAGAGATATATTTGGTTCTTTCTCTCTTTGATCTGCTGCTGTTGGTGAACCAAAGTGGGGTCAATTGAAGAAGCACAACATGTATACACACACATATATGCACCTATATACATATACATAAGTTCATAAACTAATTATATCACTATATAATGATATAACCCTATATATATGTAAATTTATAAACTATAACTGTATCACTATATAACTATATATATGTAAGTTCATAAACTCTAACTATATAACTATATATGTGTAAATTCACAATCTGTAATTATATTACTATATAACTACATAACCCCATATATATGTAAATTTATAACCTGTAACTATATCACCATATTCACTATACAACTCTAACCATACGACTCTAAGTTGCTTTTTTATATATATATATGAAATTTATTGTCAAATTGGTTTCCATACAACACCCAGTGCTCATCCCAAAAGGTGCCCTCCTCAATACCCATCACCCACCCTCCCCTCCCTCCCACCCCCCATCAACCCTCAGTTTGTTCTCAGTTTTTAACAGTCTCTTATGCTTTGGCTCTCTCCCACTCTAACCTCTTTTTGTTTTTTTTTCCTTCCCCTCCCCCATGGGTTTCTGTTAAGTTTCTCAAGATCCACATAAGAGTGAAGCCATATGGTATCTGTCTTTACGACTCTAAGTTTCTACCTCTTTTCTAAATATATATATATATATATATATATAGTTGTATATTATATGAGTAATTATGAACATTATTCAATACGTGTACATGATCAGATGCGGGGATTTGACCTTATCCAATTGTGGAACCTGATCAAATGCTCTCTGCAAGCCTTCCGCCTTCACAGTGAATGTTGGAGCTTGGAGTCCAAAGTGCACGCAGGGCGGCCCCCGAGAAGGAAGGATGGGTATAAAGTAGAGGAGGCTAAGAACATTCCAGAAGCCACAATCGGAGCTGGGCCCATGAGGACGCACAGAAGCCCCTGGCGGTTGTTGCTGTGGCTGAGCCTGGCGGAGGTGGAGGTCTGTTCCTGGCGGAGTGGGAGTCACAGAAGGTGGAGGGACCCCCCGGGGAGGTTGGGGCAGCCCGCCCCCATGGATGAGCCACAGAGTGCCTGCCTTCAGTCTCACAACCTCCCACGGAGTTCTCTGTGACCCCCCACACCCCCCTCCCTGGAAACGCCCAGGGAAAGAAGCTCTAGAAAAGGCCCCGGTCCCAAGCTTCCACACTGGATGAGCCAGGAGAAGTTATCTCTGCTACAGAGAACAGAAAGACCTGATTTTCTCAAATAGTGGATGTCTTAAGGAGATCACTGTCCCTCCTCGCTAATGTCTTTTTCTTTCTTTTTAATTTTTTTTTTTATCTTCACTAATATCTTTTTCTAAAAAGAAGGGCTACAGATCACCAATTCAAAATAACTGGAATATAGTGAATGCTTTTTTTTTTTAATGCTTATTTATTTGTTTTGAGAGAGAGAGAGAGCTTGAGTGGGGATGGGCAGAGGGAGACACAGAATCGGAAGCAGGCTCCAGGCTCCGAGCTGTCAGCACAGAGCCCGACGTGGGTCTCAAACTCTCAAACTGCAAAATCATGACCCAATCATGACCCAATCATGACCCGAGCTGAGCTGAAGTTGGACACTTAACCGACTAAGCCACCCAGGTGCCCCATTCCAGGTGCCCCATTCCAGAACTTCATTTAAATGGAATCATGAAGCCATAACTTTTTGTGGCTCGCTCCCTTCACTCCTCTGCTATCTCCATCAGTAGCTCAACCTTCCTGTACTTTCTGGAATAGGTTGTGTAAATTCCATGTTATTTCTTCCTCGAACATTTAATGAGATTTCCCCTGTGAAATAATGCAGGCCCAATGTTTTCTTTGTGGTAAGGTTTTGGATCAACAGCTTAACGTTTCGGAAGGTATGAGGCTATTTTCGTGTCGGTTTTGATAATCTGAGTTTTTCAGGGGACAGCATTTCATCCGCATTGTCCATTTTGTTCACATAAGGTTATTCCTAGCGTTCTCTTTCAATTGTCTTGATAATCATGCAATCTGTAATGATAATCCCTCTTCCTGTTCTGATGTTGGTCATTTGTGATCTCTCCCCCCTGTTTATCTTAAGCAGTCTTGCTTGGCACTTGCTAGTTCTGCTAACCTTCTGATCAAAATAACTGACTTTTAGTTTTGTGGATGATTTTCAACTCCAGTGATGTCAGCTCTTATCTCAATGATTTCTCTCTCCCGCTTATTTTCAGTCAATTTTCCTGGCTTTTATCTCACCTCTGGAAGTGGAATTGTAGGTAATTGATTTTAGGCCTTTTTTTTTTTTTTTTTCATTTCTGATAGAAGCCTTTAAAGCTCTGGATGTCCCTCCAGAAAGATCTATGATGAGGGAAAGAGGAAGAAAAACCAAAACGGCGCGTTCTTTGGGTAGCAAAGCAGGGGGAGGATTTCATTTGGGTTAGGAGCAAAGCGCTCTCTCTTGCTTATAGGAGGGGGAAGGCGAAGAAGGGTGGTGATGAATGAAGGCTTACGGATCTACTGACGAGAACCTGAGAGCATCTCCGTGGGATGGCTTATATTTCCCCAGCATGCATGAGGGAGAACACCCACTAAGTGTGTGGGAGGGGAGAGTGGGGAAGATCTGAGCAAAAAGGAAACCATGGAATAGTCGTGGCAGGGTGGGGAGGAGGGGAGTTGGTAAGGAAGGACAACAGATGCATCAGGCAGAAGGAAGGGCTCGCGTGGGGATAACAGGCTGTGATTTTTAAAGCAAAGCCGTTAACCTGGATGTGTGATTTTCTACACAGAGCTCAGCTGCTCCTGTGACAATATGGAGGACATAGCTATGGGGGTCCAGCCAGGGCTGCGGTTTACCAGGTGAGCAAGACAGTGTGACATCTGGGGCGGGTGGCGGAGAGGGACCGAGGGACTGAGAATATTTGCAAGGAAGGGATGAAACTCATGGGTCATGGGTTTGTAGCTAGTTAGCAAAATGAGGACAGGGTTTGCAAGGCGCAATGAAATCAAAGGTTTGTAGCATCGGGGGAGACCAGAGTAAAAGACACCGGGTTGAGCTCTTAAAGTGAGTTCTGAGGGAGATGTGGTTGCTGGAGGTGACAAGGTGTAGGTGTGACCGTGGAAGAGCATAGATGATGTGCAGTTGGAAGGCACTGCGGAGGTGCTGCTTGTGTCATTGGCATGGAGGTTCCAGTCCTCAAGAGTGTTGGTGGGGGTGTTGGTAGACAGGAAAAGTGAAAGACATACCATGTTCAGTGAGGGGTGGGGAGGGACTGGCAGGCTGATCGATGGCAGGAAGGAGGTGGGGGAGAGGGTGATTGAGCTAAGAGAAGCATGAGCCTTAAATAAGAAAGGGTTTTTGCAGGATGGGCGTAGAAATGGGCTGGGGTTGGCAATAGTGGATTAGCATTGGTGGACATTGAAACCGCTTTCTGACCCTGAGGTCTCTAGGCTGTGAAAGAAAACCCAGGCTCTACTTGAGGGGCCTTCAGAGACACCAGGGTTTCCAGTCGGCCTCCAGCACCAGATAAGGAATGTCCCAGCTACAGAAGGCTGTAGCTGGAGGGAAGACAATGAGAGCGGGAGTTCCAGAAGACGCAGAAACTGTAGGGTTTAGACGAGGAGGGGGTGTGGAAAGCAGACTCCATTTGGAAGTCTAAAAAATGAAGCCAAGGGGCGCCTGGGTGGCTCAGTCGGTTAGGTGTCCGACTTCGGCTCAGGTCACGATCTCGTGGTTCATGAGTTTGAGCCCCACGTCAGGCTCTGTGCTGACAGCTTGGGGCCTGGAGCCTGCTTCGGATTCTGTGTCTCCCTCTCTCTCTGTCTCCTCCCCAGCTCATGCTCTGTCTCTGTCTCTCTAAAAATAAATAAATGTTAAAAAAAAAAAAAAATGAAGCCAAGACGTGGAGGGGAAGAGGTGAGTTGAGAAGGGGGGTTAGGACTCTACGGCTGCTGGGGTCAAATATGCCCTGGGATGTTTGTTTGCAGTCTGTATTTGCTTCCAGTGGCTGCTGTAACAAGTAACCACCAACTTGCCAGCCGAAAACAACACCAATTTATTATCTTACAGTTCTTTTTTTAAAAAAGTTTATTTATTTTGAGAGAGAGAGAGTGAATGGGGGAAGGGCAGAGAGAGACGGAGAGAGAGAGAAAATCCTGAGCAGCCTCCACACTGCCAGCACAGAGCCTGACATGGGGCTTGAACTCATGAACCGCGAGATCGTGACCTGAGCCGAAACCAAGAGTTGGACGCTTAACCAACTGAGCCACCCAGGCGCCCCTATTGTCTTATGGTTCTAGTGGTCAGAAATCCAAAACAGATTTCACTGGACCAAAACTAAGGCGTCGGCAGGGATGTGTTCTTTCTAGAGACTTGAAGGGAGAATGTGTTTCCTGGCCTTTTCAGCAGCTAGAGATTGTTTTCCTTGGTTTGTCTCCCTTTCTTCCATGTTCAAAGCCACCTATCTATCCCTCTAGTTCTGCTTCATCAGCTTCCCTCTTCTCCATTTGGGGAGAAGTGTCCCCCATTGGGGAGAAGTGTCCCCCATTGTCTCCCATTGGGGAGAAGTGTCCATTTAGGGACACTTATAATTATATTGGACCTACCGGAACAATCCAGGATAATCTTTTTATTTTAAAGTAACTGATTTGGCAACCTGAATTGCTCCTGGCCATGTAACACGACCCATTCCCAGGTCCCCAGGGTTAGGATGGGGACATCACAAGTCTGCCCACCGTAGTGTCTTCCCCAAGACGCAGGGACGTGCAGAGCCCCTTAAAGGAGCCATGCTGTGTGGCAAATAAGCTTGGTTTTCAGGAAGTCGAGCACAGTGGCTGGAGAACTCTTCTAGGACCTCAACATCCAAGGATGGACCTGTGATCTAAAGCAGTGGTTCCCGCACTTCACTAAGCATCTGAATCACCTGTGGGGGGGGGGGTTGTGTTAAAACAGAGTGCTTCTGCTTCTCCCTCTCCCCATTTCTGATTTTGTAGGTCAGGGGTGAAGCCTTAAGATGTACATTTCTAGCAAGTTCTCAGATGATGCTAATGCTGTTGGTCCAGAGGCTTCAGTTTCAGAGCCATATCCCTCACGTGTTCATGACTTAACACTTCTACGAATCGAGGTATTTGATTTGCTGGTTTGCGCATGTGTGTGTATATTTCCTTGCTTGTGTTTTCAGTCTGGGTTCGGTCTTCGACCTCTGAATCGCAGCGCCATCGCTGATCTCCCGTGGGACCTCTCTACTGCTTGCTCTCCGCATCTGTGAAATGGGGATGATCATGGTACCCACTTCACGGGAAAGTCACGGGGATTAAATTAATTAACGATATAAAGCGCTACCCATGCCATAAAAGTGTTCGCTAGTGTTTAAGAACTTTATCAGCCGGTGAAGAGGCAGACCTAGAGGTCTTAGCACAGAGAGTGGATTCAGGGAATGCAGTGGCACAGGTGGTGGATGGGGGATGGGAAGATGAGATCAGCCACCGTGGGAGTCATTGCTACCCACAGGGGCAGGGACCGCTGCATGAAAAGTTTCCAGAACTCAGAAACTGGGGCCTTAGAAGGGGCGTCCAGTAGGAGCAGAGTAGGGGGAAGGCTGGGAAAGGTACTGCCAGCAAATAGGAGTTGCCGGGCCCATGAGTTTGCCCACGGATCATAGGGGCCAAAAGAGCAAACGGAAAATTCTGCCCTGCGGAGCCCCGTGAGCTCGGTTAGCTGTTTTGTTTCAGCTCCAGCGTGGTTCAGGCAATCCCCATTCATCTCCCTGTCTTGGAACAATGAACATTTAGAGCAGACACCGAAAGAACATCTACTCCCACACACAGTCTGTGCTCGTGCTCACTTCTGCTCAAGGAGACTTCACCCGCTGAACACACGAAATCCTCACGCGGCTCTGAGACCGTATGATGAGCCTTCCTGGGGAGAGGCCCTTTTAGCACATGGAAGAGGCCAGAAGGTACCCAGCGGGATGGAGCCCATGGAACAAGCCACAGAAAATGGAAAGGGCGGATCCTGGGTGTATCTGGGGCTCGGAGGATTGCAATGTCCATCCAGCTGGTTTTCTGGAATACGCATCAGGAAGATCATCTCACCCCAAATGGCTTTGCTGTATTTCATGAGAAAAGTTCCTCCTTTTGTGATGTCATTATGATGAGTAACAACTCTGGGCTGTGTGGTGTGTTTTACACAGAGCACATATTCCCCGAACCTAGAGGCTCGGGTTAGAACACAGAGCCATGGGAATGGTGCTTAGAGACCTACAGACACAAGTGTTTAGACTGCTGTCCTCCACTGGCACCAGCTCACGGGCAACTGTCAAACGGACCTGAGTGAGTGGGACCCGGATCTGGAGTCAAGGTAGACCTACGTGCCCACAGGCTGGGAACACCCTTCCCGCAAGTGACCTCCTATGATATTGTGATTTATAATAAGAAATCGAGATTTGTCATCATCCAGGTCTCCTGACGCACAGCTCCTAAAACGCTTGGAATTTTCTAAGCGATAAGAGCCATAAAGTTGTCCTTTGTCATTCATCACAACCCTTCCTGAGTTTACATTAATGGGGTGACTTCCGGGAAGCCCCCTAAAGATGGGAACCAACCGTATAATTAGAGAGTTGGAACTTTCCGCTCTCAGCTCTTCCTCAACCCACCTCTGACCTCCAGGGAGAGGAGAGGGGCTGAACATTAAGATCAGTCATCAAAAACCAATGATTTAATTAGCTGTGCCCCATGTAATGAAGCTTCCACAAAAAGTCCTAAATGAGGGTGCTTGGAGAGTTTCAAGGTCGGTAAATACACGGAGGTGCTGGGCAGGTGGGGGCCCAGAGAGGATGTGAAAACTCCATGCCCGTCCCCCATATCTTGTTCTTGTCTGCTTGCTCCGGAGTCGTATCCTTTGTAATCAACCAGCAATCTACTAGGTGAATGCTTTTCCCGAGCTCTGTGAGCCATTCTAGCAAACGATCAAACCCAAAGAGCGTTACAAAGACGTCTGACGCAGAGCCTTGGTGGCAACCTTGACTTGCCACGGGTGCGCGAAGCAGGGGGCAGCCTTGTGGGACTGAGCCACTCACCTGAGGGGTGGACACTAACTCCAGGTAAATCGCATCAGACTTGAGCTACTGTGGGACAACCAGCTGGTGTGGGAGAATTGGAGATCCGCTTGGTGTGGGGAGAACGCGCACACATTTGGTGACCAGGAGTATGGAGAGTATTCTGTGAACAGACAGAACACAGAGGAGTCTTTTGGGTGCACCTCCCAAGGTCAGAACAGGAGGAAGGATCAGCGAGGAGCCTTTGCCGGGAGGCCCGGGGACCAGCATCTTGAGATTAATAGGCAGATAATGGAAGTTCTTTTTGGCCTGCTTTTGGGGGGGATCTCCGAGCTTCCAGATGGAGTGTCCTCTATCCAGTGAGCTGTTGTGAAAGTACTTTCTTCCACTGCAAAGATTCTGGGATCAATCTGGTCCTTAAATAGAGGGATGGGAGGAATTCTTTGGTCAGCGTTTCACTTCTCCATGTTCCGTTCACTTCTCCACTGCTTCATCCCCGTCCAGCCCTGCCCCTTTCCACACGATGCCATTGCTGATTGCAATCCACTCTGAGGGTCCAAGCGTGCTGAACCCCAGCCCTTGCCTTTCATCCCTGGCTCTTTGCTTCCTGCAGCTGGATGGCCCCAAGCGCCCTGGACCTCCAGGGACCACATGCTTTGTCTCCCTGCACATATGGACTCCGACTCTGAGGCTGAGCTCACTCAAGTTCACGGTGCCTGCAGTCTGTCTATTTTCCCTTCCTCCCACTTGGACATTGATCCCCCAGCTTGAGACCTGCATTTCTCTTCTGTTGCTGCAGTTTGCTTTATGCCAGGCCTCTGGACTCACTCGCTTCCAAGTCCTTTCGCTAGGTAGTCACCTGCGTTTCCAGGGAGGGGACACTTTTGATGTGGACTCAGCATGTGTCTGGTTATTGATGCAAGGAATAGAGGCAGCCGTCTTATGCCTTAGAGTACAGGTTCCTCTTGCGGGGGGTCAGGAAAAGTGTGGAAGGCATGTGCTGAGAACAGGCCAACCACCCAGAGGATAACCATGGGTTGACACGGTGAGATCAAACCCATCATCAACCCTAGCTGCTCACTGTTATCACCCAAGAGTTTAAACGTTCTCAGGGAGCCTGGGTGGCTCAGTCGATTGAGCGTCCAACTCTTGATTTCGGCTCAGGTCATGATCTCACCGTTTGTGGGTTGGGATCCTCTCTCTCCCTCTCTCTCTGCCTCTCCCCTGCTTGTGCCCTCTCTATCCTTCTCAAGCAAATAAATACAATAAATAAAAAATAAATACATTTTCTTGCTTCAAGTCCCATGCCGGGATAATTGAATAAGAATCTCACAGCACAGCTATGGCCAAGGACCACGGACTTAGGCTTTTCCTTTCTTTATCAAGTACTCCTAGAGTGAGGCCTGAACTCCATATTTTTTAATTAACATCTCGAATAATTTTTACGAGCCAGACAAGGTGAGTTCAGCAAGCACTGGCTGCAAGACGTGATCCCAAAGCTTCAAGCACTTTGTGAAAGGCCTCAGCCAAACTAGAGAGTTCCAAATGTCCCAAAGCATCCTGTCTTCCAGACAGGGTCCAAACCAGTTAGCTACAGACCCACGGTAAGAAAACCCAAGACTATAGGGGGAAAAAAATTAAGGAAAGTCTTATATCTTACCTATATATATTTTTTTGTATTTAAATCTTTTATTGGGTTTTATTTTTCCTAATATGTTTAAAATTTTTTAATGTTTATTTTTTATTTTATTTATTTTTTAATATTTCTAAACATTTATTTACTTTTGAGAGACAGAGAGAGGCAGAGTATGAGCAGGGGAGCGGAAGAGAGAGAGGGAGACACAGAATCCAAAGCAGGCTCCAGGCTCTGAGCCATCAGCACAGAGCCTGACGCGCGGCTTGAACTCACGAACCACGAGATCGTGACCTGAGCCGAAGTTGGCTGCTTAACCGACTGAGCCACCCAGGCGCCCCTTTCCTAATAGGTTTTAAGAAAAGTTATGGTTGGTTACTACTTTGCATATTTTTTTTTTCATTTACTTCTAAGATTTTTCTCTCTTGAGAAACTAGAAGATGGATCGGGTCACATCCTACATATTCTCTACTTTTCATTCGTTGTCCCTGTTTCCGAAAGGCCAGAGTAGTATCTCGTGCAGTCATGACTCAAGGTTGTGCAAGAAAAAGAGCGTGAGCCAAAGGCCTGGTTTCCCTTCGTCCATTTCAGGACCCAGGAGCAGATGGCATGATCTCTGGGCCTCAATTTCCTTACACCTAAAATGTAAAGCAGGGATAATATTAAGCCATACTTCTTAGGGTAGTTGTGAGGATTAAAAAGGGCTAAAACACATGTAAGGCATTTAGCGAGCGTCTATGATTGTTGTCATTTTCGCTGTTCACCTTTTGGAAGGTACTATACTCACGGTGTGTTGGCAGATGTCAAAGACCCAACTCTGAAGGGCTCGTCTGAAGGGTCATATTTGGCAAGCCATTGATGGACCGAATTATCATCATAGGACTCCATTCATTTCTCTAGAAATTTGATGCGAGACATAATCACTAAGCTTCATCCGTTTCTGATTTCTTGGGCAGCATCATGGAGATTAAGGGAAGGAAGAAACCAGATGGGGACTCACAGATACCTCCCTTCTATCGACCCACAGGCTCACCCTAGACCGCGGGCCCTCCTCAGCCCCAGAACCGCGTTCCCAGCCCTGCCTATAATTGGCTTCTAGAGGATGTTTCCTCCATTGCAAAAGGGATGCATTTCAGTAGAGTTTCCTTCTGACCAGCACTGCCTGGGGAGGCAAGTTCTGCCGTTGACATGTGACAAGACCACCCCCAAGGGTCATGGCCCTCAGTGGCCCATGAGGCCTGCAGTGTTCATCACCCCTGCTTTTTGTGCTGAGCTTCCTGTTAGGAAGACATAACAGATAATGTTCAAGCTGAAATCTGGGAAATGACAGCTTTCCTCAGGGTACCCAGTAACTTCAGGATCCACAGGGGCTTTTGTGCGTGCGCTCCTGCCCTGCTAAAAGGCATGGTTTCTTTTCTTTCTGGGGACTCCTTTCGGCCTGGAAGGTTGGTCCAGGGTTGGCCCCAGACAGGGCAGACATAGTCAGTGGCCAGGAAGCTAGTGAACCAGGACAGAAACCCAAGTCAGGAGGCACATACATGCTTCTTGGGGGGGGGGGCGTGTCCTGTGTTACATTTCTCAGGAACCAAAGGTGATACTTTGATGAGATGCGTGCAGAAACCGGGGGTGAAGGAGAGGGTATCCCTGCTTATAACATGAATAACACCCTGGCCTGAGACCCAGAGATGTGCTCCTCAATCTGCTTCAGCAGATCGTGGCTACTTTGGGTAACCTCCGAGGGCTACAGGGAGATCGCGTAGTACATGCCTGACCCAACCTACATGCTTGCCAAACATAAGTTATTCATAATGGTGGTGATTATTATAAGGGGCCCAGAATTTGTCACCCCACAATACACCGTAATTTCCTGGTCCTTTACTTTGCAAGATTTCCATAATGTCTTCGAGATATGGCTTCTCCATCCATTAACTGATAGTAACTACCTCAAATAATGGTTGACAAGTAAAATCAAGAATCCAGGGGCACCTGGATGGCTCAGTCCATGTAGCATATGACTCTTAATCTCAGGGTTGTGAGTTCAAGCCTGACATTAGGCATGGAGCCTAATCAATCAATCAATCACTCAATCGATCAAAAATTCAAACCCAAGAATTTCAAGCAATTTTATGGCAGCTCACTTCTCTTCTGGACATCTTCCTCTCACTAGAGAAAATGAAGAGCAGTTCTTTGCTAGAAAGTCTTTAAATGGAAGGAATGGGACCCTGAGATTAGACCTGTTCCCTGACTCTCACCTCTTTGACTCTGACTTTGAACACATCACGCTTATGCATCTGCTGTCTGAACTTTGGGAGAACAGAGGATGCGAAGAGGTGTCCCAAGAATGGAAGGGGAGGGGGGCAGGAAAGGGGTAAACTCAGGGAGGATCCCGGGGATGCTTGACACATAATCATAGTCAAGGAAGCAAAATTTAGCCCTACTAAAAGTACAACTGGGTGTGACTTCTTTGCAGCTCCTCACCTCAGCCTGAAATGCCCAGACTCCTCGGTCAGCCTCATGGATCACACACCTTGAACCCAGAGGGTCGGTCCTCTCACCGGACATGGCCCTGACCGTGCAGCATCTGTCCTGCTGGGGCAGGGACTTAACTTCAAAATCTGCTCAGCTGTCTCCTTATTTCTGAAGGCATCAATTAATAACATATTTTCCCTTATACAGGGCCCCCCAAACTCATCACTGTTGACATGTGGGACCAGACAATTCTTTGTGATGGGGGATTGTTTCATGCATTATGGGATATAGAGCAGCATAACTGGCCTCTACTCTCTGGATGTCAGGAGCCCCTGCCTGAGTTGGGACGACCAAAAGTGTCTCCAGACATTGTCAAATGTCCTTCAGGTGGAGGGGAGAAAGGGCAAACGTCGTCTCCAGTTGAGCACCATTGCCTTGTTATATACTCCTTTCTCATTTTTTTCTATTTTCTACCCAGATGAAGTTAAATTAAAATTCAAGAGGGGGCGCCTGGGTGGCTCAGTTGGTTGAGCATCCAACTCTTGATTTCGGCTCAGGTCATGATCCCCAGGGTCCTGGGATCGAGCCCTGCATTGGGCTCTGCACTGAGCGTGGAGCCTGCTTGAGATTCTCTCTCTCTCTCTCTCTCTCTCTCTCTCTCCATCTCTCTCTCTCTCTCTGCCCCTCCTCCCTGAAAATAAATAAACTTTAAAAACCGTCAACAGAATGATGCCTCCTTCCAGCTAAAAGTGCTTTGCAGGACCCCTGCCATAAATAAACGTTGTCTGAAGGCAACACCTCTTCGATACCTTCTTGAAAGCCCTTGCTAGAAGTAAGCACTCCTCCCTAAAAATTTTGGCCACCCTTTGTCCTTAGTGTCACATTACCTCTCACAGTGTAGTGGTTCCCACATCGCCCCCATTAGCATGATAGCTCTTCTAGCATAAGCATCAACGTGATTGGTCTTAAATCCCCAAAGAACCATGAAGCACAGAGCTTGAAACAGCCACACAGTGGTTTACCAGTTGGCCGGCACAGATTCCTCCCAAGTCCCCATTCTTGTTGATTTTTATTGCTAGCAAGGACACACGATCCAGGTGAGTCTCTCATCTAGATTCTGCGCATCTTGCACTCGGGTGCTCTGACTCGTTCCTTTCTGTGTCCCCAGATCTCAGACAGGCCTGGCCCCAACGCGGGGCTCTGGAACTAGTTCTGGCATCAACGTGTCCCTCATTCATGTCTCCTTTCTCCTCTGTGACTTACTCCTCTCTACCGCCATGGTCTCCACCCGCCAGAGGAAAGCAGCTGTGTGGCCGTGGAGCCAGAATCCAACCGTCTCTCAAAAGTTTGCTTTGCTGCGTGAGCCAGCCAGCACCAATTATTAAAAAACATTTTTCAGCAAAATCTAGAGCTATGGTGTTCTCAGCCTACTGGCAGGGTTCCCTCACCACAGAGCTTTCTTCCTACTGGCAGGGGAGAGACAATGAGAAACATGGAAATTTAATACCTTCGCGTTATGCAGATCTGATTTAATCAGAGATGAGGGTGAAGTGCAATAAAAACTACACTTTCATTAAGTTTATGACTTACAGACTGTATGTCAATTACTCGGTTACCATGGCCACCGTGGTACCAGCCTCCACGGGGTCGTTTCCCTACAGAGATGGGGACGGGAGGAAATGCATTAAGAGACGGGACAGAATTTCCCATTTTACAGCCTTTCCCTTGTGTTGGAGGTGTCTGGAAAGGAGAAGCTCAAGATGCAAGAGTCTTGATGATTCCTTCTTGGAAGAAAACCAGCAGAGAATGAGAAGGAAGGGGGAGAGGCCATGTCTGCCTTTTGGTCTCCACCTGTTGCCAAGAGTCTAACAGACCCTTCCCTCCCCTGGGGGCAACCCACGCCAGGAACATGGCACCATGTACAGACCACCCCGCTGAAACCGCTTGCTCTCCACGTCCCCTTCCACTCAGGGGTGGCCATCTGATGCATTTCTGGCTGATGACAAGTTGGGGACAGGGGGAGGTGGTTTTTACTTTCTTGGTCATAGCAGGTGATTTTTGTGCCTCCTACCACATCTCTTCCAACCACCTCTGATTTGAGCCACAGCTGTGCCCGGCAAGTCCTTTGTTTTCCTGGCTTCGGGTTTTCTTTGAAGCCACAGAAGTCCACTCACCTCACATCCTGGCACAGTCAGGAAGAGCAGGGAGGTGAACGTCTCTGTGGTTAAGCCTCAAACAATGGGGGATGGCAGCCCCTGGATTAATACCCGAGCCTCCTGTCCTTCAGATAGAACGTTCTATGAGGCGCTCCACATGCTTCTCTATGGTCTCCGAGGAGCCAAGGTCCCCTACAGGGAGGGTACATCCTTCATTGGCTCCTGCTTCCCTCTCTCAGTCTCGCTGTGTTCTACCTTACTCTTGTTTCCTGGGGTTATCTTCCAAATTATATGTGCCAAGCCTTTGTCTCAGGCTTTGCTTTTGCAGAAACCCAAGCCAATGCATGGAGAGACCAATCCAAACCTGACCATCCCCAAAGCAGGACTCAAATCTCTTCTCCACCCATCCTTCCCCTACTAGCTTTGCCTTCACGCATCCCCTGTCCTTCTTCTCGGCTTACCGTCCATGAACAAAATTGAACCCACAGCTAATCACTGTGTAGAGTTGTGTGCAGAGGGCTCCCCACATACATCTTTCCAAATAAATCCAAGATGCTCTAAGCCATGGATAATACCTTATACTTGTAAATATTTTGTACCAGTTCGTACAGTTCTATGACTAGTGCATGGGTTGGATTTGTATAGTTGTGTATTAGTTAAACCATTGATAATAGCAAAAGAAGAAAAGGAATCTCATTTAAGGTGAAAATGACATTTGGCTTTTAAAATTTTCCTCCTTACCCAAACAGATATATCTGGTCTACAGACATGTTCAGAAGCCAAGTTAACTTGGGGCACTGAGTGGCTCAGTTAGTTGAGCACTGACTTCAGCTCAGGTCATGATCTCATGGTTCATGAGTTCAAGCCCCAGGTTGGGTTCTGTGCTGACACCTTGGAACCTGGAGCCTGCTTCGAATTCTGTATCTCCCTCCCTCTTTGTTCCTCCCCTGCTTGTGCCCTCTCTCTCTCTCTCTCAAAAATAAATATTTATAAAATTTTTTTACAAAAAGAAAGGGGCACCTGGGTGGCGCAGTCAGTTGAGCATCCAACTTTGGCTCAAGTCATGATCTTGTGTTCATGGGTTCAAGCCCCACATTGGGCTCTGCGCTGACAGCTCAGAGCCTGGAGCCTGCTTCTGATTCGGTGTCTCCCTCTCTTTCTGCCCCTTCCCCACTCACGCTCTGTCTCTCTCTCTCTCTCAACAATAAAATAAACATTAAAAAAAAAAAAGAAACGAAGTTACCTTCACCTCTTTCTCTTTTATCTCCTTGTCTTTAAAAACACAAAATGTATCTCTGAAAAGACAAGTGCGCTCAGCTCAACAGAACTAGATTGCAATGTCAATGTGATACTTTGACTAACTGCAGTGTATAATTGGTGCCCTGAGAATTCTTTCTTCTTATCTGTTTCTTAGATTTTACCCTTCAAGTTTAGCTCAATGGCATTCCAATTGAGTGATGATGTTCTTTGTCTGTATTGGCTTAATTTTCGACTCCAACTCTGCCTTCTGCTGCCGGTCTGCTCTCAATCACAGATTCACACTACTTTGGCTTCTTTCCCCCTCTTCACATAAGTGGCCTGCATTCATACTTGCTCATTTGTCTTCTATAGGCTTTGCATTCATAAAGACAATTTTGAATTGTCTTTTTGAATTTCACTTCTGAAATGCTGGGCAAATCATTGAACTTCTCTGAGCCTTATCATTAGGTCTGATGCAGATAACTCAGTATAATGCTTAGGACATAGTAGGCACTCAATGTGTTGTCCTTTTAATTTTGCCATCGTTGACTCTTCCATGACTCTCCAGGTATCTCACACGCTTCAGAGTTCAGCGTTCAAGAGTACAGCTTTGCAGAGAGTAGACCCAGGCTCACATCCAAGTTCTGCCAGTCTCCAAGGCATCCCCAGTGATTCTCTCTCTGTAGTCATGCCCTTGTGTTAGGGGGTTTCCTCCGCTGGATCATGGCAGGCTTGTGGGTCCAGCAGAGCACCGTGGAAGTACCAATGTGTGGCTTCTGGGGCTAGATTATAAGGACATTGAATTTCCCACCTTGCTCTCTCTTGGATGACCCACTCTGAAGACAGTCAGCTGTGATGTTGCCAGAACATTGCAGCATCTCCCGGAGAGGCCCACAAGGTGAAAACCAGATTTTCTTCCAAAAGCCGGCACAAGCTCGCCGGCTGTGTGGTGCACCATCTTGGAAGCAGTTCTTCCAGCCCCAGTCAAGCCTTCAGATGATGCCGCCCCAACTGGCGTCTTGACCATAACGTCACGAGAAGTCCTGCATCAGAAGTGCCTATGGAGGCACTCATGAGTTCTTGACCTAGAAATTGTGTGAGGGTTGTAAATGTTTATCGTCACTGTAAGCCCCGAGGCTGTGGGGATCATTTGCTATGCAACAATAGAGAGCTAATATACTACTTATGTTGGTAGTATGGGGGAGTTGCTTATAAGCCTTAATTTCCTTATTTGCAGAATGAGAGTAATAACAGTACTTATTGCAAAGTGTTAAGATGATGCAGTGAGCTAATACATGCATAGCAACTATAAAAGTGCCCTGCACATAGGAGTGTTCAGTAAGTAATAGCACTGTTATTGATGATATATATTTCCTGATTCTATTGCGCATATGGCCCTGGTCTCTTGGGGTACTTTAAGAAGCTGACCTCCTATTTACAGCGAATCCTGTCCACAACAGAATAAACATCATCACAAAAGGCATGCCACTAGCTGATTGAGGAATCATCTGGGCCCCAAGGATCAGAGATCTCCTGGACCAAGGAACTCAAGAAAGATATCATTTAAGAGGCGAAATACTCATCTGTCCTTTGACATGTTAATGTACCTGTAGAGTTGGTACCTGGTTAGATAACTGGGTGTGATTGGGGCCCCCTAGTGGTGGATTTATCCCCTGCATTCTACCACATAAAGGTCTGTGTCAGCCCAGCCCCGGAGTTAAATTTTCTTGAGGCTTAAAGGACGGCAGGGAGCAGAACTACCCCTACCGTCTTCACTCACTTTTTAATATAAAGGACAGTCTCTTGGTTTAATAATGGGCACAGCTGAATTATAACCTTTGCCTTTTGTACAGAGCAATTGTGAAGCACATTTCGCTGGCAATTTGGAACTTCTCTACAGGGTAATCTGTAATTAGCTGATTAGCAAGAAGCGTTTGAAGAGCCCCCTTTGTCAACTTAGCTCGTGCAGACACCCAGCTGGCTCCTCGGTGCAGTTTTGCGTGTGGCTTGCCCTTCAGGAGCGCGGGGGTGATTATTTCATTAGCTCCGACCCTCAGATTCCTTCCGAATTTAAGAGCTCTTGAGATGCCTTTGGCTGCTGACGCTTCCACTGCCCCTCCTCTGTGTAGAAGCACTATAAAATGGAGCCATGGACTTTTCATCTCCATCTGTGTTACAAACCGAGCACCGCCTTATTGTTCAAATGCCCCCCATCAAATTTAACTCTGGGGCTGGGCTGACATAGACCTTTATCTGGTAGAATGCAGGGGATTAACCCACCAGCACACACACACACATTTGAACATGATAATACGCCTTCATGGGTAGCCTCCCAGACCTGGGAGCCTCCACCTGCGGTTGACTGGTGGGTGCTGAGAAGGGAGGGAGGAGGAACAGATCAACAGAGCCCGCCGGCTCTAGGGTCACAGGTGGACCACTCTTGGCAGACCTGGAGCCTGGCCTTCCATCAAGAAGTGTAACGACCTGTGCTTTGGGGCTCTGTGACTCCCTTGGTCCCCATGCCACTTATCCAGACCCCATCACAACACTCGGGCAACTGGAGATAATGGCACCTCGCCCAGCGCCCATCACAACACACAAACAACTGGAGACGCTGTGGTGTCACTGCTTGTGGGCACCATGCAAGGAGTGCCAACCACAGTGTCAGGAGATCTGTGCTCTGGTCTCACCTCTGCCTCCCGCCAGCCAGTCACGTTGGGCAAGTCGTTTCCCTCTGGATTGTTGTTGGTGTCTGACTTAGAAAGAACAGAAACCTCTAGCTGGTGCAATCTTCCAGCTTTCGGTATGAGTCAGAGAAAGGAGAAACGCACTTGGACTTGAATGCCGCTACAAGCTTTTTATAGATACGATTTCATTTCGTCTGTTCGCAACCCTGACATAAGTGTTTAGTCACTCTTACAGATGGGAAAGCCAAGTTCAGGGTCCAGTCACCTGGTTCGTCCCTCCCTCTCCAGACGGCACACTTGCAGCCTCTCCTGTGACCACCCGCGACAGGAAGTAAGTTTTTGAGTTACTTTTTTTTAAGTTTATTTACTTATTTTGAAAGAGAGAGAGACAGTACGAGTGGGGGAAGGGCAGAGAGAGAGGGAGAGTGAAAGAATCCCAAGCAGGCTCCACACTGTCAGCACAGAGCTGGATGTGGGGCTCGAACCCATGAGTCCATGAGGTGATGACCTGGGCCGAAACCAAGAGTTGTGACACTTAACCCACCGAACCACCCAGGCGCCCTCGTAAACATTTATAAGTAACATTTGTTAGGTGGTGTGTGTGTGTGTGTGTGTTGACCTGGAAAATATGAAGAGAATTTAAATGGCTTTTAATCCCACCATCCAAATAACATTGGTAACCTTAAAATAATAATAAATATGTTACATGTACATTATAAAACAATATTCAACTAGCACCAAAAGTGAAAAATAAAAGTTTCTCTTTCTCCATTAACATCTCAGTACCTTTCTATAAACATGTCAAGCTTGGGGCGCCTGGGTGGCGCAGTCGGTTAAGCGTCCGACTTCAGCCAGGTCACGATCTCGCGGTCCATGAGTTCGAGCCCCGCGTCAGGCTCTGGGCTGATGGCTCAGAGCCTGGAGCCTGTTTCCGATTCTGTGTCTCCCTCTCTCTCTGCCCCTCCCCCGTTCATGCTCTGTCTCTCTCTGTCCCAAAAATAAATAAACGTTGAAAAAAAATTAAAAAAAAAAATAAACATGTCAAGCTAGGGGGGCCTGGGTGGCTCAGTCGGTTAGGAGTCTGACTTCGGCTCAGATCATGATCTCACAGTTCATGGGATCAAGCTCCGTGTCGGGCTCTGTGCTGACAGCTCGGAGCCTGGAGCCTGCTTCAGATTCTGGGTCTCCCTCTCTCTTTCTCTGCCTTTCCCGTGCTCATGCTCTGTCTTTCTCTCTGTCTCAAAAATAAATAAAAACATTCAAAAAATTAAAAAAACAAACAAACTACAGATTCGAGCAGCTATGTGAACCCTAAACAGGATAAGGCCAAGAAATACTCACCAAAACACATTGTAGTCAAGCTTCTGGAAACTAGAGAGAAGGAAAAAAGTCTTGAAAGCAGCAAGAGAGGAATAGCACCTTCCCTGAGAGGGAAAACATTCAAATCACAGTAGATTTCTCGTCAGAAGTCATGAGAGCCAAAAGGAACAAAACATTTTTTAAGTGCGCAACGAATGGCCAATCTGGAATCCCACATCCGGAGAAAATATGTTTCAGGAATGAAAAAGAAATGAAGACAACCGGCACATTTACCCTAAAAGAATGGCTGATGGAAATTCTCTAAACAGAAAGAATATGATTTAAAAGAAAAAAGAGGGGGCTTCTGGGTGGCTCAGTCACTTAAGCGTCCAACTTTAGCTCAGGGCATGATCTCGCGGTTTGTGGGTTCAAGCCCCGCGTCGGGCTCTGTGCTGACAGCTCGGAGCCTGGAGCCTGCTTCAGATTCTGGGTCTCCCTGTCTCTCTGCCCCTCCCCCACTCACGCTCTGTCTCCCTCTTTCTCTCAAAAATAAAGAAACATTAAAAAAAAAACCCATGTCAGGCTAAAAATGTTTTCTTTCCCAGATATCTTTCTAAAAAATTTACAAGTATACATATATGTCTAAACATACATAAATACATGTGTATTTATATGTGTGTCTGTGTGTATATCCTTAGTATATGTATGGTCTAGAAAAAATTATGTGTATACACATATATCTTGTGTATAAATATATTGATCTGTCCTTTGCTTTTTCACTTAATAGCACAATTTGGAATTCTCGTATCAGAAGAGGGAGAGCTACATCCTCCTTTTAACCCACGCATCGCCTTTGGACTACGCGTAGCATCGCGCTTGGTGATATGGACATTCCGTAATTTATTAATGAGTGTTTGGGTTGTTTACAGCTCCACGTCAAGATTTATCCATATCTTGACATTGACAATGTTGATGATGTTTATCTCCTGCCCCACAAACATATTGGCAATCATTTGTCCTAAAGCTTATCCTAGAAGCTGAAGAACAACCAATACAGTATCATATGCAAGCCCCATTTATTGCATGAGCCACAGGGTGGCCTAGGATTATAATGTCTTATTTTTCTCTAATGTTTATTTATTTTTGAGAGAGAGAGAGAGAGAGAGAGAGCGAGCAAGCTGGGGAGGAGCAGAGGGAGAGGGAGGCACAGAATCCGAAGCAGGCTCCAGGCTCCGAGCTGTCAGCACAGAGCCCGATGCAGGGCTTGAACTCATGCACCATGAGATCATGACCTGAGCCAAAGTCAGATGCTTAACCGACTGAGCCACCCAGGTGTCCCTATAACGCTTTCTTTGCACACTGTGATAGGCACAAATCTAGGTGTATCTGTGAAGGCATTTCGTGGATGCATCTGAAGTCCTTCATCAGTTGACTTTAAGTAGAGGTTGTGCTAGATAACCTGTGTGAGCCTCAATCAATTCATGCAAAGGCCGTAAGAGCAGAGCTGGGGCTTCCCGGGAAGAAGGGACATTTCACCCGCGGACAGAAGCTTCAGTTTGCACACAAGAGTTCCAACTGCCCTTCTCGATGGCCTGCTCTTTGGAGTTTGGATTTGCCCAGCCAAGCTGCACGTTGGCAACATCCAATCCCTTGCAGCAAATCTCTTCATATTTTCACCTCTTACTGGTTTTGTTTCTCTGGTTGAACCCTGACACAAATCCCGTAGCGCTTGATGTAGAATTATTTCAAGCACCCAGGTCAAGTGAATTATCTTTTTCCCTATACTTGATCAATAGCTTACAACTTGCTTCGTTTTCTTTTGCTTCGTATCTGGATAAAGGGTTGTTGGGCTTTTTTTTTTTTTTTTTATGTTTGCTTTTCCTTCTTACTAAATCTCAGTTCTCTTCCTGAGAAAAGAAATACATGCTCCCTTTACCGTGTTTTTATAATCATCCAGCCACTCCATCATTCTATTGCTGGATTAATTTCCAGTTTCTTTCACGAAGACATTCTTCTAGGACTTTGTTGTAGATTTCCCGATTAATCTCAACCTACTGCACAGCTGCAATTTCTTTTCTTTAACTTTCTCTGTTTCTTGTTACTTACATCTTCTCTCCTGCTTCTCTACTCATGTTTTTTTCTGGACTAGACTGTCTCCTCAGAAAGGGATCATTGGGGGGGTACATTTTATGTTTTTGCAAGTCAGGAAGTCTTTCCCTCTTCCACTCCTCTTGACTGATAGTATAATTGATCATAATTTAGGTTCAAAATAATTTTCTCCTACAACTTTGTCTTCTAACATTGAGTGTTGCTAATACGAAGTCTGTTGATGGGCCAGTTTGGGTCTCTTTATCTATGACTCTTTTTTCTTTTCTTTGAAGTCTTTAAGGATTATCTCTTTTATCCGTAGTGTTTAGGAATTTCATACGATGTGTGGATCTTTCTGGAATGTCCCATGATGCATGTCAGTGTAGATCTTTCTTCACCTATGGTAGTTTGCACTAGGAAGCCCCTGGAAATCCCCAAACACATCTCTTTATAGCCTTGGAAATAAATATAAATTTCTATTTATATTGTCTTAGGACTCCCTTCCATTTTCCCTATACCTTATTTCTGGGATTCTACTTAGAAGGTGTGCCTCTTGAATTCTCTTTGTTTTCCATGTTCCTTGTCCCCTCATTCAGAGACTTTCCACCTCTGATCTCTTGCTCTGCGTTCTGCGAGGTAGCCTTAATGGTTTCTTCCAGCCCTTTATTAAATTTTTAGTTTGAACCATTATAGGCTTACTTTTCAAGCCCTTTCATATATTTAAAATTGTTGTTTTGGGGGGACGCCTGGGTGGCTCAGTCGGATAAGCATCAGACTCTTGATTTCATCTCAGCTCATGATCTGACGGTTGTGGGATGGAGCCTCACATCCAGCTCCCCACTAAGCGTGCAGCCTGCTTGGGATTCTCTCTCCCTCTCTGCCCCTCCCCTGCTTATGCATGCTTTCTTTTGCAAAATAAATAACTACACATTTAAAAATAAATCAATAAAATTGCTACTGTTTGTAACACGTTTTTGTTCTTTTATTTTATTTTATTTTTCTAAATGCTTATTTATTTTCGAGAGAGAGAAAGAGCGTGAGCAGGGGAGGGATAGAGAGAGGGACAGAATCGGAAGCAGGCTCCAGACTCTGAGCTGTCAGCACAGAGCCTGATGCGGGGCTCGAACCCATGAACCGTGAGATCATGACTTCAGTCGAGGTTGGACGCTTCACCCACTGAGCCACCCAGGTGCCCCACGTTTTTGTTCCTTTATGATTACAGTATCTTCCCCAAACTCTCTGAGGCTACTAAGTAGAACTTCTTTATTATTATTATTTTTTAAATGACTTTGTGTCAGGCACTGATTTTTCTATCTTTTCACCTTGGTCTTTCTCTCTAGTGTCACTGTGCAATCCCATGGTTAGTAAATGAGGGACTGGGCTGATTTTTCTCAAGAGTTCCAAGAGCTCTCTACTGCTATTTATATCAGTCGATTTTGCAATGGGGCTGAGCCATTAATGGTAAGGCCGACTGGGAATATGTAGTGGGAGAGGCTTGCAGGTAAGCAGGTTGCCGTAGTGTAGGCAGATGGGACGAAACCTGGTGGGGGCCCAACTGCCAACATTGGGATGATTCACCTCTGGTGTACTGTCAACCTCTTTCCCCTCTCTCGTTATTCCGAGGCAGTTCATTTCATTTCTTTAGAGAAGAGTGCTCTCCTCCTTGTCAATTAACCAGATAGCACATCGAAATTTCCTATGTTGATTTGTTAGTTGACGCTCAGGCTCTCACAAGACATACAATCGTATCTCTGCACACACTGATAATTGTGCCTCCTCTGATTTTATTCCCTGTCTAATCGCTTTGGTAGAACTTCCAGAAGAGTGTTTTAAAACCATATGGACCCTGAGAGTATGTATCTTCTTCTGTTCCTGACTGTAAGGAGCATTATTCTAGCGTTTCCCCAGCTAGCAAGGTGCTGGCTTTTGATTCCGGCATTTTCATAAGGCTTCATTTTTACTGTTTTGCCAAGAATCCCTGTTGAACTTTTTTCACATGACTTTGGGCACCCACTGGGATTATCATATAGTTTTTCTCTTTGAATCGTCTGTATTAATTTCGCAAGGCTGCCGTAGCAAAATGTCACCGACTGAGAGGCCTAAATAATAGAATTTTATTGTCTCACGGCTCTGGAGGCTAGAAATCCGAGATCAAGGTGTCTGTCCACAGGGCTGGTCCTTCCAAGGGTTGTGAGGAAGAATCTGTCTGTTCCACACTTCTCCTCTTACTTCTGTGGTTTGCTAGAAATTTCTAGCATTTCTTGGCTGGTACATGCATCTCTCCAATCTTTGTCTCATCTTCACATGGTGTTTTCCTTCCGTATATATCTTTCTGTGCCCAGATTTTCTCTTGTTACATGGATACGAGCCCTATTGGATCAGAACCTACCCTAATGACCTCATTTTTACTTGACCAAGGACACCATTTCCAAATGAGGTCACATTCATGGATGTTGGGGTTAGGATTTGAACATCTATTGTGAGGACACAGTTCAACCCATAGAACCATCCTTACACTCACAGGGGGAAAATAACCCCATGCAACAGTATACCATTCGTTCAACATTTGCTAATTTATTTAGATAAAATTTTCTTGAAGGTTTCTCTATTGATGATCATAAGTAAAGTTGTTGTTTTTCTTTGTGCTGTTTGTATCAGATCTTGGAATAAAATTGTATATGCTTTTAGCATTGGAGTTACTGTGATTCTGTACAAAATTAAAAAAAAAATTCTCTTTAAGTCCTACTAACTAGATAAGAATAAATAGTACTGGAATTATACGTTCCTTCGGGGTTAGAATGATGTCTGTGGAAATGGGCAACCCTTTAGAATGTTTGTTATTTCTTCTTGCTGTTGTGCTCAGCTCTTCCAATATTACGGGTGCATTTAGAATTTCTATCTCTTCCAGAATCATTTTCAGCCATTTATGTTTTTCTAGAGAACTATCCATTTCCTCCACTACTTTCCGACTTATGTGCATCAAAGTAAATCACTTTGCAATGTTTTTACCTACAATATTCTTTCTGACGTTATTTTACCGAACCCATTGCTAATTATGTACTTTTTTCTTGATCCGGCTAATCAGTGATATATGGGTTTTTCCAATTATTACTTAAAAAAGCCCTCAACGTTCTTAATTTTTTTAAACCAAGTCTACTGTCTCTCTAGTTTTAAAATTTGTGGGTTTTTTTTTTTGCTTTTTATCTTTACTAGTCCCTTCCTTCTGTAGATTTATTCCTTTTTTAAACTTCTTGAGTTGAGCCTTTAATTTACTTATTTTCATTTGTTTTTATTTAGTAAGGGAAGAATTTGCATCTTTAGGTATTCCTCAGAGTGAAGTTTGTCTTTTTTTTTTTTAATGTTTCTGCCCCATTTAAAGCTTCATGCAGTTGAAATCAATCTCTTCCGTAACAAAACTCATTATTCTTATCAATCTGGACATGACTTCTCTCCTGTGTTATTTCTCTTCTTCTTCCCCCCAAACTCATCATTCCCTCTTAGACATCCAGTGTATTAAATTTTATATCTTTACCTAACTATGTAGCTCTAAAAACATTGCTTTCTTCTTTCCCTTCTTTTTTTTCCCCCATTAAGCCCTATCTTTTAAAGAACTTTCTATATTGCTGTTTGTAAATATTGTTTTTTTTTTATAGATGCAGTATATTACATTTTATACATATTCTACATTGTATTTTGTTCCCCAGTGGGTGGTGCCCAGACTCCCTCCAACCTTGTGCTCCTGCGAACAGTCTTACAATGAACACTGCCGTAGGAGTCTCTCTACACACTTGTGGGAAGCTTCTCGTGGGTATTGGCAGGGTGCTGGATCTTGGGATAGAAGCTTACTTAAGTTCACTAAGTGTGACCACTCTGCTTGAAGAGTCGCAGAACTTCCAAAGCAGGGCATGAAGATTCCTATTGAAAATTTTTTTAAAAAATATTTATTTATTTTTGAGAGAGAGAGAGAGAGAGAGAGAGAGAATGAACAGGGGAGAGGCAGAGAGAGAGGGAGACAGAAAATCTGAAGATCTGAAGCAGACCCCAGGCACAGAGCTGTCAGCACAGAGCCCAATGTGGGGCTCAAACCCAAGAACCACGAGATCATGACCTGAGCCAAAGTTGGCCACTTAACCGACTGAGCCACCCAGGTGCCCTGAAGATTCCTATTAATTCATACCCTCACTAATATGTAGCATTATCTGAGAGTCTAGATTTTTCATCAATCCAATGGGTGTGAAGGAGGATATCCATAAACTAAGTTTCTACTTCAATAACCACTACCTCTATCTTTCCAGATCCTTCTCTTTAGTAAAGTTTGAAAACCTCTTCTCCATGGAGACTGTCAGTCTATCCAGCCTGTTTTTGTTTGTTTGTTTCTTTTTAATATGAAATTTATTGTCAAATTGGTTTCCATACAACACCCAGGGCTCATCCCAACAGATGTCTTCCTCAATGCCCATCACCCACCCTCCCCTCCCTCCCACCCCCATCAACCCTCAGTTTATTCTCAGTTTTTAAGAGTCTCTTATGGTTTGGCTCTCTCCCTCCCTAACTTTTTTTTCCCCTTCCCCCTCCCCCATGGTCTTCTGTTAAGTTTCTCAGGATCCACATAAGAGTGAAAACATATGGTATCTGTCTTTCTCTGTAGGACTTATTTCACTTAGCATGACAGTCTCCAGTTCCATCCACGTTGCTACAAAAGGCCATATTTCATTCTTTCTCATTGCCAAGTAGTATTCCATTGTGTATATAAATCGCAATTTCTTTATCCAGCCTGTTAATCTTCACCAGCCCTTACCCTCTTGGGTCCTCCTGTCATCCTTACCCAGTTTCAGCTCATGGCTTATCATTACAGTACAGTCACCCCACCTCCTCTATTGCCTTCTACCTCATCATACTGTCTTGGCTAGTCTTCAGCCCTAATGAAATGCAGCTTTCCAAGCACTTCATGTCTGCATCTGTTGAGCTGAATGTGGTTGGAAGAAGGCACACCAGCGTGTTGATTAGTCTCATTTTAAATTAATGATCACTAGCCCTTCAGTGGACCCTTCTTGTTGACCAGCCACTCTACCATATTTTTCTAGGACGTCCACTGTCTCCATTCTCTTTAGATGGCTGTTCCAAACATCTTCCTCTCTTCTCAAACCTCTGCCGCCCCCGTCCTCAGCCTGGTGTGGGCTGGTGACCTTGTTTCCTGCTTCATTGAGAAAAAAAAAGGTCACACTCAGTAGCTTCCATATGCTTCCGTCATTACTTCTACACACCTATGGGCTCCCATGCCCAAAACTTACTTCTTTTCTCCAGCTATTATGGATGAGCTGTCTATTCATCAGCGAAGGCCAACTCTTCCACTTGTGAAAATCCTGTTGGCGCTAATGTCACTATATATTTAGAATCTCACTACTTCTCACCACCCCCAACCGCCACCATCCTGGTCCAAACCACCATAATGGTTTATTTCAAGAGCCTCCTTATTAGTCCATAGCTTCCTCCTTATTGCTCAGAGCATATTCTCAATGCAGCGGAAGACATGGTGTTGTTAATATTGGATTACAATGTGGCGTATTTCCATCACAAAGCCTGCTGGGGCTTTGCTGCGTCACTGTGAAAGCCAAGATCTTCACCAGGATGGGGGACGATTTAACTTTCCATCTCCTCTCCGAGCTCATCTCCCACCATTTTCCCCCTCATTTACTCCACGCTGGCAACACCGGCCTCAGACTATTTCTGAAACATGTCTGGTAACCTTCTGCCTCAGAGTCTGGGCACCTGCTCTTTCCCCACATGCACAAATGGCTTACTCTTTCACTTCTCTTAGGTCTTCACAGAAAAGTCCTCTTTCTTTAGATGAATTTCTCACATAGTGTTGGGGGCTTGGATCCCCACAGTCTAATGTTTTGCTTTTCATGGATAAATTGACAGCATTAGCTTTTACATATGTAAAAGATTTACAGGACCTTGATTCTATCTTGTTACGTTTTCTTTTTTAGAAAGTCTTTCCCGGGGCGCCTGGGTGGCGCAGTTGGTTAAGCGTCCCACTTCAGCCAGGTCACGATCTCGCGGTCCGTGAGTTCGAGCCCCGCGTCAGGCTCTGGGCTGATGGCTCAGAGCCTGGAGCCTGTTTCCGATTCTGTGTCTCCCTCTCTCTCTGCCCCTCCCCCGTTCATGCTCTGTCTCTCTCTGTCCCAAAAATAAAATAAAAAACGTTGAAAAAAAATTCAAAAAAAAAAAAGAAAGTGTTTCCCTTTTTTTTTCTGTTTTCCTATGGGACCTCTGTTTTCTCTGTTTTGGAGGGGGGCTCTGTCCGTCTGGTTTCAGAAGCTCTGTGGTCTGTTAGTCTTTCTATGATCTCTGCCTGGGTTTTTCTTTCTTCTCCCTTCCAGTTTTCAGGGAGGATCTTAGCTTACGTATTTTCTCTTATGTATTTGTCTTCTGTTTTTCTAAGTCCTTGCTTGTTCCTAGAGATAATTAGCCCCCAGTGATTGTAATCATTCTGTTGTTCCTGTCTGTTTGTTCTGGTCTCTGGTGGGATGGTTGCGGCGGGGAGCAGGGGGCGGTGAGTGGTGGAATCTCTTCCCTTCCAGCCTTATGCATCCACACCCTGGGTTGACTGGGTGGCTCTCTACCTACCTCTCCCCAAGTTGGGGACAATGAATTGATTTTGTAGAATGGTTTCATGTATCCTTTCTTTCACCCCCTCTCAACGTCAAGTAGTATTTCTGGGGGAAGGGATATGAGTGGAGGGGGTTCTAATACCATCCCAATGCACTGATCTGTGAAGATTCTTGGGGTCCTCTGTCTTTCTCTCTCTCTCTCTCTTTTTCAAATATCATGGCTTGAAGTTCCTTTTTGTTGATGAGAAGATTTGAGGTTTTTAAATTTATTTTATTTCTATTTAAATTCTAGTTAGTTAACACACAGCATAACATTGGTTTCAGGAGTAGAATTTAGTGATACGTCACTTACATACAACATTCAGTGGTCATCACAAGCGCCCTCCTTAATACCCATCACCCATTTCGCCCATCCCCCACCCACCTTCTTCGATCAACCCTCAGTTTGTTCTCTATCATTAAGAGTCTCTTATGGTTTTTTCCCCTCCCTTTTTTTTCCATTCCCATATATTCATCTGTTATGATATGAACATATCATATTTGTCTTTCTCTGACTTATTTTACTTAGCATAATATACTCTAGTTCCATCCATATGCAAATGGCAATATTTCATTCTTTTTGATGGCTGAGTAATGTCCTAGCCATCAATATATATGTGTGTGTATATATATATATATATTTTTTTTTCTTTATCCGTTCATCAGTTGATGGACATTTGGGCTGTTTCCATAGGTTGGCTATTGTTAATGTTGCTATATGCATCAGGGTGCATGTACCCCTCTGAGTATGTATTTTTGTATCCTTTGGGTCAGTTCCTAGTAGTGCAATTGCTGGACCCTAGGGTAGCTCTATTCTTAACTTTCCGAGGAAACACCATACTGTTTTCCAGAGTGACTGTACCAGTTTGCATTCCCACCAACGGCACAAGAGGGTTCTCCTTTCTCCGAATCCTCGCCAACACCTGTTGTTTCCCGTGTGGTTAATGTTAGCCATTCTGACAGGGGTGAGGTGGGATTTGGGTTTTTAAAAGTTTTAACTGTTCATCTGTTGTATTAAATTTGGTGGAGGTAGAATTTATGATTTCCCCCTAATTTTGCTCTTGTGCCCTGGAAGAAAATGAACATCCTTTGGAGGTAATGGTGGGGTGAGTTTGAAGGGTGTGTCCTCTGTCTCCCTCCCCATGTGCAGGCCCCCAGGAGAAGTCATGTGAGCACACTGGGAAAGAAATCAGGCAGCTATCTGCAAGCCAAGAAGAGCACTCCCACCAGAATCCATCCATTCCGGCGCCTTGACCTTGGCACTCACAACTGGGAGAAGAACATACATGTGTGTGGCTTTAGCTACCCAGCCTCTAGGATTCTTTTACAGCAGCCCAAGCCAACTAAGACACTGACTCACATAAGACACCTCAACAGAACTCCCAAATCTGCAGTCACATGGCTCCCCTTCCTTGTTGCACTGGTTTTCTTAGAACCAAAATGTGACGATTTACATTTAACACTATTTACATGTTGCATTCTTTTTTTTTAAGTTTATTTATTTGAGAGAGAGAGAGAGAGAGAGATAGTGTGTGTGTATGTGTGTGTGTAAGTGAGCAGGGCAGAGACAGAGAGAGGGAGAGAGAGAATCCCAAGCAGACTCCACGCTCAGTGAGGAGCCTAACTCAGGGCTCGATCCCAAAAGCTGTGAGATCATGACCTGAGCCAAAACCGAGTCAGATGCTCAGCCGACTGAGCCACCCAGGCGCCCCTCCATTTTGTATTCTCATTCAATCTTATTTCTATAAATCTTAAATCTTTTTGTTGTAACACTTTTTCCACTGTCCGCAAGAGTAAATCTTGTAAGTTGGAGAGCTGAGGCAGGGGGCTCATTCCTGAGTACTCTCCATAGCCTGTAAGAAGTGCAATTTTGGATTGACCTTGAAAATGAAAATTTCCTGGGGTACCTGGGTGGCTCAGTTGGTTGGGCGTCCAACTTCGGCTCAGGTCATAACCTCGTGGTTTGTGAGTTCAAGTCCCACGTCGGGCTCTGTGCTGATAGCTCGGAGCCTGGAGCCTGCTTTGGATTCTGTGTCTCCCTCTCTCTGCCCCTCCCCCACTGGTGCTCTGTCTTTCTCTCTCTAAAAAATAGATAAACAGTAAAAAAAAAAAAAAAAGAGAGAGAGAGAGAGAAGAGAAGAAAAGAAAAAGAACAAAATGAAAACGTTCCTAAGAGCCCAACTGTGGGGAGATGAAATGGACATGAAAGAAAATAAACAGTTGAAGCTAAGCCAAGTTCATTGAGTACTGGGTGTACCTCTAAATTCCTACGTGTGCACATACTTCACACACTGAAACTCCATTCCAAACTATTCGAGTCATTTGCAGCCCAAAGAATTGACTGGTGCCCCTGACGATACGTTCTCTATTGTAGTAAAGCACTTAAGTGTGATTCAGGCTGCTTAAAGCGTGTCGAGAAAGGACATATCAAGCCTACGCAGATTCTCATCTCAGTCCTGCTGTGTAAGCTTATATCAGGTAAACATCTTTAAACATGGGTTAGTTTGCTCTGTCAAATGCAGGTCTTTGCCCTGAAGTCCCTTCCAGCCTAGAATCAGGCTGGAAATCTGACCCTAGATTGCTGGTGGATAAATGTAAAGAGAGATGGGGGAGGGGATGGCAGCGTGTCCCCTGTTTTCTGACACTTGGACCTGAAGGGGAGCTGGGCACAGGTGTACAGGGGGGCTGGTCCCCACACCTCTCCTCCGTGCAGGGATAAGAACTAAGAGGAAGGACAGAGTGACTGCAGTGAACAGCTCCACCGGCTCTCTGCCCCGAGCCACCTGAGTCCCTTCCTGTCCCTGCCAACACATCTCAGTGGGTCCCCTGATTTTCTGGGCGGGGGGGGGGGGGGAGAGTAAAAGAGATGTGCACGCATTTCAGTCCCTTTCTGCTGACTCGGATTGCACAGCAAGCTGCAGCCATTATTTTTTATTGCTGATGCCACTTCCTATCAAAACAATTTGGTGCTAATAAGCCCCTATAATAGTAAGCAATGGTTTGGCTGAATAATTGTCACTAAATACCATTCAAGGCTTTGTTGCTTCTTGGGCATATTGCTAATTATTCCGCATCTGAAATAACACCCAGAGGCCCATTGAGTGCTAGTAAATAGGGTTTCTTCATGCTCCTGAAGCCGGAGGCTGGGTGTGATTAGGAATGCCAAGGCTTTGAGCCAGTCAACAATGGCTACCTCGCAGTCTCGACTCCCACAAAATCACAGCCTTTTGCAAATTGTACCAGAGCTCAGACAAATCAAGGCGTCCGTCTCGTGCCAGAATCGGTGGAGGAGAGTGGCGTAGGTGAGGGTCTCCGTGGGGCTGCCCAGGAGGGTTCCTGAGGTGAACAGAGGACTGGTGTTGGTGGAGGGCAGGGCCAGCAGAGTGGAATCACAAGGTATGGCTGGTCTACCTTAACTGGATGGGTGCTATCATCCCAGCTAGGAAAAGCAGAAGTTGGTAATATAAGGGGAGTACATATTAGGGGCAGGGTGGAGTGGGGAGCTGAGAATATCCATATCAAGCTTCATCTCACAGAGCAAACTCTATAGACTTTGTTTTCACCCGATCAAGGCAGCAGGTGGTTTTGACTTCCATCTCCCGACTCAGTGCCAGGTCAGACCCTTAGTTTCCTGTGTGTACAGGGAGTTTGGTACTCTTTCTCACTCTCAGGATGCTTCAGTTGGCCACAGGCCATGCTGGGGGGCGGGGGCGGGGTGTCACAGGAATCCGAGGCAGGAGGAACACAGGGTTATCGAGTTACATGCGGCTGCATGCACAGAGCAGCTCGGAAAAGACAGTGGTAGGAGGGAAGCTAGGGACTCGGAGACAGGGATGGAAGGCAGGCATATGATTCTGCTACATCTTTTCTTACAGTTAAAAATGATAGCCAATATATGCATGGTAAAAAAAAATAGTATTTAGAAATATAGCTTGTGCATGACCCCGGCCTAGATCCATGACTGAGACAGTCAGTGGGCAGGCACAGGTGAGAGCACCCATAGGGAACAGGGACTTTTCATATTTCTGCAGAATTTCTATTCCATCCATCCATCCACTCATCCATCCATCCATCCATCCACCCATCTACCCATCCACCCACTCATCCATCCATCCATCCATCCACCCATCTACCCATCCACCCACTCATCCATCCATCCATCCATCCACCCATCTACCCATCCACCCACTCATCCATCCATCCATCCATCCATCCATCCAATACTCTTCAACCAAGTTTTGTTAAGTACCTTCTCTTTGCAGGCCACCCAGGTGCCCCAGATAAGTGTATTCTTAATCCCCATCACCTGTTTCACCTATCCCCCACCTACCTCCCATCTGGTAACCATCTGCTTGTTCTCTATAATTAAGAGTCTGTTTCTCAGTTTCTCTTTCCCCTTTGCTCATTCATTTTGTTTCTTCAATTCCACATATGAGTGCAATCATATGGTATCTGTCTTTCTCTGGCTTATTTCACTTAGCATAATACCCTTTAGCTCCATCCATGCTGTTCAAATAGCAAGATCTCATTTTTTTATTGCTTTTTAAATTACCGGAATATTTTATATATATGTGTATATATATATATATATATATATATAGTCAGGTATATTATATATATGTAAGATATGTATATCTCACATCTTTTTTTTTTTAATTTTTTTTAACGTTTATTTTTGAGACAGAGAGAGACAGAGCATGAAGGGGAGGGGCAGAGAGAGAGGGAGACACAGAATCTGAAACAGGCTCCAGGCCCTGAGCTGTCAGCACAGCTCGAACTCACGGACCGTGAGATCATGACCTGAGCCGAAGTCGGACGCTTAACCGGCCGAACCACCCAGGCGCCCCTATATCTCACATCTTCTTAATCCACTCAGCTATCCATGGACACGTGGGCTGCTTCCCTATCTTGGGTTGTAAATAATGTTGGAATAAACGTAAGGGTGCGTGTATCTTTTCTTTTTTTTTTTTTTTTTTTTTTTTTTAAATTTTTTTTTTTGTTTTTTTTCTTTTTTTTCAACGTTTTTATTTTATTTATGGGACAGACAGAGACAGAGCATGAACGGGGGAGGGGCAGAGAGAGAGGGAGACACAGAATCGGAAACAGGCTCCAGGCTCCGAGCCATCAGCCCAGAGCCTGACGCGGGGCTCGAACTCACGGACCGCGAGATCATGACCTGGCTGAAGTCGGACGCTTAACCGACTGCGCCACCCAGGCGCCCCGTGCGTGTATCTTTTCAAATTAGTGCTTTTGTTTTCTTTGGGGCAAATACCTAGGGGTGTGATTACTGGATCATATGGTAGTTCTAGTTTTAATTTTTTGAGGAGCCTCCATACTGTTTTCCACAGTGGCTGCACCAGTTTGCATTCCCACCAATGGTGCATGAAGATTCCTTTTTCTCCACATCATCACCAACACTTGTTGTTTCTTGTGGTTTTAATTTTAGCCATGTGAGGTGATACCTCATTGTCATTTTGATTTGCATTTTCCCGATGATGAGTGATGTTGACCATCTTTTTCATGCATCTGTTGGCTGTCTGTATGTCTTCTTTGGGAAAAAAAAATGTCTATTCAGGCCCGCTGCCCATTTTTAATCAGATTGTGGGGGTTTTTTGGTGTTTAGTTGCATAAATTCTTTACATATTTTTATTATCAACCCCTCATTGGATATATCATTTTCAAATGTCTTCTCTCATTCAGTAGATTGCCTTTTTATTTTGTTGATGGTTTCTTTTGCTGTGCAGAAGCTTTTTATTTTTATTTGGTCCCAATAGTTTAATTTTGCTCTTGGTTTCCTTGCAGAAGAGATGTTTCTAGAAAAATGTTTCTGCAGCTGATGTTAAAGAAATCATTGCCTATGTTTTCTTCCAAGAGTTTTACTTTCTAGGAATTTTTTCTTCTAGGAGTTTATTTATTGAACTACCCTTGCATCCATGGAATAAATCCCAGTTGATAGTGGAGAGTGATATTTAAAAAAAATTTTTTTTTAACATTTATTTATTTTTGAGGGAGACAGAGACAGAGTGTGAGCTGGGGAAGGGCAGAGAGAGGAGACACAGAATCTGAAGCAGGCTCCAGGCTCTGAGCTGTCAGCACAGGGCCCGATGCGAGACTCACTCATGAGCCGTGAGATCATGACCTGAGCCGAAGTTGGCCGCTTAACCATCTGAGCCACGCAGGTGCCCCGGAGAATGATATCTTTAAATGTATTGTTGGATTTGGTTTTCTAATATTTTGTCAAGGATTTTTGCATCTATGTTCATCAGAGATATTGGCCAGGGGGTGGAGGCAGGGGGGAATGGGGAGCTATTGTTCAACGGGTATAAAATTACAGTTACACAAGATGAATGAATTCTAGAGATCTGCTGTACGACATAGTCCCTATAGTTAACAATACGGCATTGTACACTTAAAAGTTCATTAAGGAGGTAACTGTCAAATGTTCTTAATACACACACACACGCACGCACACACACACACACACACACAAAACAAAAGGACACAAGAAAACTTTTGGAGATGATATGTTTATTACCATGATCATGGGGATGTATTGCGGGTATATGAATATATCTCAATCAAATTGTATACATTTCATACATGCAATTCTTTGTATCTCAATTATATCCTAATAAAGCTATAAAAAAGACAGAAGATATACACAAAAGTGTAAAAAGATATACATAATTTGGTAGGATTTTCTACAAAAGTGCAAAGTGGGGAATAATCCAAGTAACTACCAAAAATGGGTAAAGTAAATTTTAGTACATGCTCACTGTTGCCCATTCCTTCCACCTCAGCACTTACTGTTTAGGTGTATGCCAGTGGCATCCTATATGCAAGCACTGTGACCCTCTCAAGGAGCAGGCAGCAAAAATTTTTCTGCAAAGGACCAGGTAGGAGCCATTGTAGGCTTTGTGGGACAATCTCTACTCTGTCCTTATAGTATGAAAACAACTGTAGGCAAAATGTAAGTGAATGGGCAAGACCATGTTCCAATAAAGCTTTATTGACAAAAGCAGGAAGTGGACTGGAATTAACCTATAGGCTGAAGTTTGGGGACCCCCTGATCTAAGGGCTTTCTTTCAGCTCCTGTATAGATAGATAGGGCAGGACAAAAGTGCCAGGCAGCTAATGCTACCAAGAATAGCCATCACCTAATGACAGAAAGGATTTGGAAGACAAGTCCTACAGGGTCCTTGACCTTTGGAGGGTAAACGACTTTGAGATTCCTACCAGGATCAAGTCTGAGTTGTCCACAGCAGCAACCAGCTCATTGACCTACCTCTGTTGGCTTCTTCTCCTTCCCTTTCTCTTTCTGCACTCCCCTAACAGATTTTCTGCGGATCATCTCCCTGACAAACCGTGTCAACTAAAATTTCTGTCTCAAGATCTGTTTCTGGGGGCAACGCGGCCCAAGACGGTTGGTAAAAGGAGTGATCCTGAGAAGCAGACCCTCAGGGTGGGTTTCTGAAATCGGATCCTTCTCCACCCATAGGACTGCCGACATTAAGGGGATATCGTCAAAATCCTTATCCTGCTGTTGGCTCACATGTGCCAAGATCTTCACGTATGGTTTATTTGGATAGAGTGATAGGTGGAAAGAGAGGTGCATGATTATGCTGTGGTGCGTGAAAGATATGGGCATGGCAGTAATTGTCAGGATTATGGAGCCGGGCGTCATTGACTGCCATGGAGTCTCTACAGGAAGAACATAACAGACCCAGATCAACCGCGTATCAGCTGAGGGCATGGTGAGAACGCCAGAAAGTATCCATGGTCGTCTGCAAAGAGATTCTCATCTCCTGCAGTCAGAGGGAAGACTGGGCTGAAAATCAGACCCCAGACTTCATTGGGAGAGTGGCAGACTTATAAAGGAGGCTGAATGCACAGCCCCGTATGTCTCCTACGCTGATTATTGAGAACCCGGAAGCCCTTCTTCCCTCTGAACGCTATGAGTCAACACAGGTGGCCTTCTCTCTCTTGCTGGAGGACATCAACCTTATTGCCTGGAGATCAGCAAAAGGAGCATGACTTAAAGAAAGAAAGCTCATCCTCCTCAAGGTTGGCCTTTGCTTTCTCTCATTGTCTCAAGAGCGATAATGAGGGTCAAGACGCAGCATGACTCAAGCAGGGAAGTGCCATTTCTGCTACAGGAAGAGAGAGGCTGTTTTCCAGAAGAGCTGCAGGGCACAGCTTGTGTGTACTGGAATAAGAGCATATATCTGGGCTCTGGAGGGTGGGAGGCTAAAGAAGAAATATAAGAAGCTGAGTCGTGGAAAGTTTATGGCACGGGCACAGTCTCCAATGACAACAGACTTAATATAGTGAGGATAGAAGGCGCAGGACAGACTAGATTATTGGAAGGGCTTCTTTTTGAAGCTTGGACACAATGATGGGTTGCAGAAAATCAAGTAGAGATTCTGGAATGGCCTTGGTAGAATTTTGAGGAAGATGTCAAGAGGCTCAGAGGTGTGCTTGTTAGAATGGACATTTAATAGAGACCAGCCAGCCCACCAGCTGACCGTGTTCCCTGGGAGGGCCCAAAGGAGAGCCCCTTTACTAAAGGAATAGAGAATGTGCTAGTGAAGGGGCCTCCAGCCTCATTGAGAAGCTCAGTGGTAGCTTCCTCTTATAGCCTGGGGTTGATAGTGGGAGGTTGAAGCTAGACTCCCTTGTATCAAATGGGAATGATACAATTCCAGAATAGCAGAGGCAAGGTGGATTTAATGATCGTAATGCACAGCAATGCTGGAATAGTAACTAGGAGGCCTAGAGGTGCAGGGCTCTCTGGCAAAGAATAACAAACCATGGCATTGCTAGGGGTAGCTAGCTGGGGAGCAAATAGGATGCTGCTTGGCTTGTCCAACCAAAATAGACCCCAAGAACAGAGGATCAGAGTGTTGAAGTTGGTGGCCCAATGCAAGATCATAATCCTTCATCTGGTTTCCAGGTTTGAGCCAGTTCTCGGATCTAGAACCCTGTGATTAAGGGAGATCCTCTCATAGAAACACCTGGAAAACCTCAGCATACATGGTACGAATTCCCCCAACCCTCCTCCAGGGGGACCTGGACTACAGGGAAGGAAATCACCCAGGGTTCACTGCACCGTGCCCTGCGGAAAGGGGACCACCTACATGTTTCAAGGGCAATTGGATCCGGAGCTTGAGCTGACACCCAAGGCCAGAGAAACCAAAGCACCATCACGATGGCATAGAGTGGGTTTGTGAAAAACAGGTGATAAATGGAGTCTTGGCCTCTTTCCATTTCATAAATGACCACCGAGTCTGCCAGCCCACGCTGTGATAATGTTCGTGGTTTCTGCGTGCTTAATTGGGTTGGATATGCTTGGCAGCTGGAGGAACCCTCTCATTGGTTCCTGCCCCAAAGTGGGGAAGCTATCATGGTAGGAAGGGCCAAGTGGAAGCCCCCGGAGCTGCTCGGCATTCCAGCCAAGACGGCAAATTGGAAGCAGTAACTCATCCCAGCTGAAATGGCAGAAAATGGTGCCCCACTGAAAGGTCGCAGAGGCGGTGGTTCCCGTATCTCTGTTTAATGCACTGAGTCGGCCCTTGCAAAAACCAGATGGGTCATCGAGCGTGGTGCTAAACCCCCTGCAAATGTAACCAAACAGCAGAGCCAACGGCTGCTGCTCTGTTAGGTGTTACTGGAGCAGAGCCACACAAGGGTAGGCTCTTGGTGTTCTGCTGTTGTATTGTATTTTATCAAGGGTTTGGCTCAGCCTACTGGTGTGGACAGAAATTAGAAAATTAGCGTGTTGCCGGGGCGCCTGAGTGGCTCAGTGGGTTAACCCTCCGACTTCAGCTCAGGTCATGAGCTCACGGTTGGTGAGTTCGAGTCCTGCATCGGGTTCTGTGCTGACAGCTCAGAGCATGAAGCCTGCTTCGGATTCTGTGTCTCCCTCCCTGCCCCTCCCCTGCATGTGCTCTGTCTCTCTCTCAATAATAAATCAATATAAAAAATTTTAAAAAAAAAGAAAAGAAATTAGAGTGTTGCCACACCATAACTCCATATAGGATGGGCCCTAAAATAGTGGTAGGGGATGTCCTCACAGGGGCCAGAGTTCAGAGCAGTACACCAAGCCATCAACTTGGCGTGGAAAGAGAAGTGGTCTCTGATAAGGACCCTGGGTGCTGGCAAATGGCTTGGCTGACTGTCAGGTGCCTGGGTAGCAGGGGAAGGGACCCAGAAGAACACGAAGAAGCAATCGGGAGAAGGGAAGGGGCATCCGGTAGACATATGGGGTATATGGTGTGGGCACCAAGTGCATGGGTCCTTGTGTCTCATGTCAGTCAACGACGACGAGAAAACATCTACTGATAAGTCACCGAAGAACCAGGGGAATGGAATGACGTAGATTTCAGCCAACCTCTGTCCTCGACCACCCAGTGCCTTCATCCATGATGAAGAGTATTTGTGGACCCAACAGCATGAGCTCCCGATAGCCACGGCTGGCCTTGAGACTGCTGTGGCTGGTTGTCCTGGCCTAAAAAGCCACACAGCCCAGCACTGAGCCTGGGGTTTTCAGGAGACCAACTACCACTAGATGTCAAGTTGATCCCAATGGAATCCTTCTTCTCTGGAAAGAACCGTGATGAATCCTCATTAGGATTGGTACATGTTCTGGGTATAGGTTTGCTTTCCCGACCACCGTGTCTTTGGACCACTTTCCAAAGGTCCATGGAGCCTAAATGTGGGATCCTGAATAACATCCCCTAAGAACAAGGGACCTATCTTAAAGCAAAGGAGTTGTGACAAATGGGTGCATGATTGTGGTATCCAGTGGCCTTTTCATGCACTATTTCATCCAGAAGTGACTTACTGAATAAAATTGGGATGACCTCTTCACATTTAGCTAATGCGCCAGCCTAGGGATGATACTCTCAAGAGATCATAGGCTTAGATCCAAAAGCCAAGGTCCAAAGTAAGAATGGCTTTTCTCCACACCACTTCCAGGGACTCAGGTGGGGAAGTTGTACTTTCCGGCCCCATTAACATTTGGCTTTTCTGGGTTGGAAATACTGGTTACTTGTATGGAGGGGATAGGTGTACCGGGGGCATAATAATAGTTCCACTGAGCCCAAAGCTGTGGCCGATAGCTTCTGGGGCTTCTCAGTTCAGTGGGTCGTCAGACAGACAGGATTTACTACACTGGCAGGGGTAACTGATCATGCCTGTCATGAGCAAACGGAGGGAAGGAAGAACTGGTTGGGACCATGTGGATTCACTGGGCCACCTCTTGGTGCCCTTAGGCCTGGCGGCAGTCATGATCGGGCAAGTGCAGCAACCGAGGCTTTACGAGGATCCTGGAAGCCGGGGGCTGAAGGGCTGGCTGAGGAGCTTCCTTCCATCTGCAATAAAAGCCACCGGAAGGAGATGCTGAATCGGGACCAAGCGCAGCAGAGGTGATCGGAGTCTCTCTAGCCAATCCTCTTGTCAGTCCTTTTTTTTTTTTTTTTTTAATTTTTTTTTTTCAACGTTTACTTATTTTTGGGACAGAGAAAGACAGAGCATGAACGGGGGAGGGGCAGAGAGAGAGGGAGACACAGAATCGGAAACAGGCTCCAGGCTCCGAGCCATCAGCCCAGAGCCTGACGCGGGGCTCGAACTCACGGACCGTGAGATCGTGACCTGGCTGAAGTCGGACGCTCAACCGACTGCGCCACCCAGGCGCCCCTCTTTTTTTTTTTTTTTTTTTTTTTTTTTTTAAATCGTGATCACGACTTCCTAGAGGGGGCAGGGCTGGGATGGCATGAACAGCGGGATGTGAGCAACTCTAGCAGACAGCCTGGGCTCCCCGCTCGTAACTTCTTGGCCTGCACGCGTCAACAGTGTCCGACAGTGAGCACCGGTGATTCTCCACCTACGAGCTCTCTCTTGACCTACTCAGGATGCGCCAGAGTGTGGGGGCTTTCCGCCTCCAGGAGCAGCCCTCAGCAATGACAGACGGGAGCTGGAGGACTAGGACCCTTACTTCTCTGCTCCTGGGTGGGATATCCTGGTGCATACTGTTTTCCCAGATGCCCCCAGGAGGACTGGGTTCCAGCTGCCCACAGTGGTCACCTGATCATGTAGCACTCCTTGGACCATCTTCCCTTGTGCTTCCGGGGACACCCAACTGCCACATAAGCCATTTGTACTCAAGCCCTTGTCTCAGGATCTGATTCCGCACGAACCTATTTAAACCCTACCTTGGGGAGCACTGATTCGTGAAAACAACATCAGCATTATTTAATATCGAAAACATAGATACGTGTCCATTAAAATTCCGAGTAATGCAGACTTACCTTCCCATGGCGTATCAACCACAAGAGCCAACAGCTCTCATCACGTGTTTTAGCCAAGACGCGCTAAAGGAAGATACGGAATTCCCCGGGTGGAAGGCTGGCTGCCAGTCTGTCTGCTCCGCTCAACCTCTCTCGCGGCTGCTATCATGTGACAGAAAGTAGTGTTGACCACAGTGGCCCGCAGAAGACACGCAGGTTGGAATGTCGGGAGTGTTGCCGTAGAGCCAGGCAGAGCACCGCAGCCTAGGTTCATGCAAACATCCAGGGGTCTCCAGGTGCCCTGAAGGAAATCGAGAGGGAACAGAGGGGTATAAAATTCAGCAGGCATTCAGAGGCCAGTGGGCGAGTTTTCACTTTAGGAAAGTGTGATAACCATCACTCTGTGCTCCAGGAATCTGTCACCAAACCCCTGTCCTGACTTCAGGGAAATGGAACGGAAAGGAAAGCCTTTGCTAATGGGTTCGATATTCGGAACACAGTTCTTACAGGTCTGTACTGTAGCGATCCCAAGTGCTGACAACTAATCAGAGCCTGAATTTCCAGAAAAATGGAAAATGAATGTGTGTGTGTGTGTGTGTGTGTGTGTGTGTGAGTGCACACGCGTGCACGCATGGGTGTGCATGCACATGTGTGTCCATCACACAGAGAGTGTCCTGTGTCTAAATGGACTGACACGGAAGGAGGTACAAGATAAGTGTCAATATGTGAGTGTTTATAAAAAGTGAGTTTTGTTAAAAAATAATTATTATTTCTATACACAAGGAAAGAGTGTGATATTGGCATAAGTGTTTTGGTTTTACTCTCTATATTTCGGAATGGTTTGAAAATGTTTTCATTTTTTTTAATGTTTGTTTTATTTTTGAGAGAGAGAGAGTGGGAGGGGGGAGGGCAGAGAGAGAGAAAGACAGGGGCTCTGAAGCAGGCTCTGTGCTGACAGCAGAGAGCCTCACACGGGGCTCGAACTCCCGAACTGCGAGATCATGACCTGAGCCGAAGTCAGACGCTTAACCGACTGAGCCACCCAGGCGCTCCTGAACTTTTTATACTAGGCTTGTACAAGAATCTCTGCTCCTTTTTTCTCCTGGAAGCTCCCTGAGAACAACAAAGACATCAAGGAACGGAAACATTTCATAGTTGATGAAACGGACACATGTTCATTACTTCAAACTACAACTAGCGAGTGGTAGGGAGAACACACACAGTTAAAATGCTCCTAAGGGAAGATGCTGTGAGATGGCTCTTGTCTCTGAGGTTCCCGGATGGGGTGGGCAAAACACAGAATTCTCCTAGAATTTTCATGGGGCGCCTGGGGGGGCTCAGTCGGTTGAGCATCGACTTCGGTTCAGATCACGATCTCATGGCTTGAGGGGTTCAAGCCCCACGTTGGGCTCTGTGCTGACAGCTCAGAGCCTGGAGCCTGTTTAGGATTCTCTCTCTCTCTCCCTCGTTCTCTGCCCCTCTCCCACCTCAAGAAATAAACGTTAAAAATTAAAAAAAAGACTTTTCAATACTTTTCTTGAGAAGAGTCAGTTTGGGATACATGGGTAGCGGAGAGGGTTTTCCTGAGAGCGGTTGCAATGGGATAGCAGGGAAGCAGGGAAGTTTTGTGAAAACTAGGACACTGTGGAGGAGAAATCGTAAAGTAAGAAGCATACATAAAGCCACCACTCTGATCTGCTGGAGAAAACTAAAGGCTGAGTCAACCCCCCACCCCCACCCCCATCCAAACAACTGCGACACTCACGCAGGTGGAGGAAGGAAGTGTTTGGAGGCAGCAGACCCCAGGCTACTGGCTCCCCCCAGCTCAGCCCTGCAACCCTTCCATGAACTCCATCCTAGGGAGAGCAATGGTCACAAAGAAAACAAGCCAGCCGATCTGGGTGGGGATCCTAGGAAAGGACACATCTCGGAAATACTCTAGAACAAAGTTGGTAAACATTGCTAGTGGAGTTCTACGTGAAAGAAAAGATAGCATGTGCTATTTGAAGTGAGAGCTCTGACGAGAGGTAACAGGGTTTGAGGAAGAAATGGCAGAACAATAGAAGGGGATGAGAAGTGGGTTGGCTAGGCTCAAGGGATACGTGGAAACGCAAAAGGAAAACATCTGGGAAATGATGGTAACACCGGAAGCAGTTAAAAAAAAAGAGAAAGAAAAAGAAGAAAATGAAATTCAGAAACACCATCAGGAATATGCGAGACGGGATTGAGAAAATGGGGCAAACAAAAAAAGAATTTGGAAAGAATAAAATGTTTCCAAGAAATAGAAAACGATAAAATAGATCAGGAAAGCTATTCAAAAAGAAGATGGGAAAACTTGGATGCGTCTGGAGATTTCTCCCATGGATGCGAAGAGGGATTGATTAATGCCAGCTGCAAAGTTACCCCTCATGAAGTTAGGGGAGTTCAGTGAAACATTCTAGTTAAGAAAGGATTCCATCCAGACACCCCGTGTTAGTTATCTATTGATACATGACACAATGCTCCAAAACTCAATGGCTTAGAAAACCGAACATCTATTATCCCATGGTTTCTGTAGGACAGAGATCTAAGCGTGGCCTCAGTGGGGTCTCTGGCTCGGGATCACCCGCAAGGCAGCAACCGTGGGGGTTGGTCTGAGCTGTGGTCATCTCAAGGGTGGGCTGGGGAGGACCCATTTCCAAGTTCACTCATGCAGCTGTTCACAGGATTCTGTTCCTTGAGGGCTGTTGGACTGAGCACCTTGGTTTTTCTCTGGCTATTGGCTGGAGGCTGTCCTCAGATCCTGGCCATGAGGCATTTCCATAAAGTTCCTCACAATAGGATAGCTGGCCTCCCTCTGAGTTAGAGGTGCCAGATAAAACACAGGATAGCCAACTGTTTGACTCTCAGATAACAACGAATAATTTTCAGTGTAAGTATGTCTAAAATGTTGCATGAGACATATTTACACTAAATGATTATCCGTTGCTTGTCTGAAATTTAAATTTACCTGGGCATCCGCATTTTGACTTGCTAAATCTGGCAACCTTGCCCAGATGAGCCAGCAAGGGAGCTGGAGAGGACAAGAAAGGCAGAAGCACGGTCTTTTTGTAACTTAATAGTGGAAGTGCTATCCCATCACTTTTATGATATCCTGCCTGTTAGGAGCAAATCACCCAGTACAGCCCACTCCCAAGGCGAGAGGATTTCGCAAGGGCATGAACACCAGGGGAAAGGGATTGTTGTCAGGATCTTAGGGAGTCCCCAGTATACACCCTACACACACACGTAAACACACGAAAAGCAAATCATATACGTATACAGGTGTTGGTAAGACTTATCTATAGGAACAAAGTTACAAAACAGTGTCTAGAAAATTCTCAGGGTAGTACGGGGCAGGGGTGGGTGGGTGGGAGGTGAGTTTGGGGAGTAACTGAAATTCAGATATAATGTTCCCAAAGGAAATACTGGCAAAATCTTCAAGAACTCAGGGTGCAAAAGTCCTAGAACATTTCCCAAAACAAACAACAACACCAGAAACGAAAGCTACATGTCTGTGAAAACCACAGCGTGTGCTTAACCTTGAAAATGTATAATAATGTAAGTCACCAAAGACTCAGGAGTTGGGATATAGAAAGAAAGTAGGCGAGGGGATCACATATGCGGGCTGACTTCCTGGTGTTTCGAGGCAGGCTAGGCAAGGATGTTGAAAGATAGAATAGAGGTGATACATCAAGTAACAGAACTACGTGAACGTCATGTCATTCATAGGCTGAATCACAAGGGAACGGTAGAAAATGATAGAACCAAGTCAAGTCAGGTGATGGAAGATTCAGGGTGAAGAGAGAGGAGGAAGGGGAGTGCACCAGGGTCTTTATCTTAAGCAGTGGGTGCCATTAGGTACCATTTACAGGTGGAAATTCAAGAAAATATAACAGACAGCTGCTACGAGAACGAAAACAAAGTGTTTAACTTTCCAATTACCAGAAGGGAAGGATAGTCAAAAATGGAAAACAGATACTATAGATGGAAAAGTTTTGCTTTCGTTTTGAAAGTATTGAGAATAGAAAGAATTTATTTTTTTTTTTTTAATTTTTTTTTCAACATTTATTTATTTTTGGGACAGAGAGAGACAGAGCATGAATGGGGGAGGGGCAGAGAGAGAGGGAGACACAGAATTTGAAACAGGCTCCAGGCTCCGAGCCATCAGCCCAGAGCCTGACGCGGGGCTCGAACTCACGGACCGCGAGATCGTGACCTGGCTGAAGTCGGACGCCCAACCGACTGCGCCACCCAGGCGCCCCGAGAATAGAAAGAATTTAAAAACAAAACAAAACAAAACAAAACAAGAGGGGCGCCTCGGTGGTTCAGTCGGTTAAGCTTGTGACTCTTGATTTCGACTCGAGTCATGATCTCGCGATTCATGGGGTTGAGCCCTGCATTGGGCTTGGTGCTGACAGCATAGCACCTGCTTGGGATTCTCTGTCTCTCCCTCTCTCTCTGCCCCTCCCCTCCAATAAATACCGTGGACCAAAAAGTGTCTCCGGAGACTGTCTGATTAGAGTAGGGACTCCTTCCCCATTCTGTGCGTGGGGATGGAGGGAGGAACAGAAAAGGGGATCGTCAGAAGGGAGCACGGAGGAAGTGCTCAAGTCTCGCTTTCTCCGTTGAGAAAAGGAAGAAGGCTAGGCAGACTGGCGGAATCATCCCCTTACCTTCAATGTGCATCGTTTTTCTTCTCTAGCCAAGCGGCTCAGCAGACAAACCCGGGGTCCACGGGGATATTTCTGTTCCCACCTCCTGAGCCCGGCCCCGTGGAGCCACGTTGCTCCTTTGTTTTGTTTGGGACCGTGATAGGGGCAGCTTATTTATGATTCATGACGGCATCTACCGTAGGTCCGTGTATACTTGAACCCTGTGTATGCCGAATCCGTGGAGTATACAATGCCAGATAGTCACAGTGCGGTCTACTTTCTCTCTCAGAGTATGTAAAACTTCTTCGATCCATACAGTTGACCAGACACTGTACAATGAACCCATGTGACAAAATAAGAATGCCTCCTTTTTTTTTTTAATGCTTATTTATTTTTGAGAGAGAGAGAGAGAGAGAGAGAGAGACAGAATCTGAGCAGGGGAGGGGCAGAGAGAGAGGGAGACACAGAGTCCGAAGCAGGCTCCAGGCTCTGAGCTGTCAGCACAGAGCCTGACACGGGGCTTGAACCCACGAACCATGAGATCATGACCTGAGCCGAAGTCGGATGCTTAACCGACTGAGCCACCCAGGTGCCCTAGGAATGTCTAAGTTTTAACAGACAACAGGAAGAAATCAAGACCTAAACTTGAAAATGGTTCTCTCTTCTCGAAAGAAAATCTCCCCAAATTACAATACCAAATTCCCCCCTCCCTAATTTCGCATGGATGCTTTAGCCAGGCCAAAGGGGCGCGCTTTGATTTTTTTTTTTTTTTTGGCCACACGCTGAGTTTCCTCAGTCTTTGGCATTTCTACACTTGCGTTAATCCGATTCTGGGCTCTGACACGTCCTACTTTCCAAATGCACGAAAGGTTGGCATTCCTTTCTATGTGCTCCGTATCCCTTCCTTGTGGTAACCGACTCCCCTGCTCACGGTGAGTGTCTGGTGGGGATGTCCTTCGAGTATCTTCACCCCTTCTACCGGAGGACTGAGCATGCCACCAAGACAGGCGATCAGTGACCACATTCCCACAACCCCCCGGGTTGGTTTTGATCTGGACACAGGACCCGAGCAAGACCAATCAGAGACCTTTGGGGTGGGTGGGGGGATTTACATGAACATCAGAATAAAAAACATGGTTTCTCTTCCAAGAGCGAGAGCTCTCGAGACAACGTAAGCTTGAGGTTTAGCCATGGGAATTGCTGACCCGAGATGTCACGATGCCGCTGTCCCGTGAACAAAGCCTAACTGAAAATAAAAACAAGCAGAGACAAACAGCTGAGTGATGGTGAGTGACAGTGAGAAAGAGAACTGGGGCAATATCACGTGAACCTCTGGAGCCATCCCAGCCTGAAGCCAGATCCACCCAAGACGCCCCAGTTACACGAACCCATTACTTTCCTTGCACTGCTTAGACTGGTTGGGCGGGTTTCTGACTCTTTTAATTCAAAAAGTTTTGAGTAGCCCAGGCAATGAGACTCCCGTGGTTTCTGTGGTGTAGGACATCTCCTCCCCCAACACACAGACGAGGTCTGACGGCTGCAGAAACAGCAGATCCACAACAGGGTGAGCCTGGATCCACAACAGGGACCGTGTCGGACTGTGTCATCCCCAGAAGAGACCTGCCTTCCCCCCACACACAACACCTCAGTGGAGCAGGACAGAAACCACCTCCCTAAATTCCACGAAAAAAATCTCTCCGTTTTGGGCCCAAACGAGGAGCCTGCGATTTCAGTGAGAGGTCTGGGACACTCCTCACCTGACTCCAGGCCTTCTGCTTTCTTGATAAATCCAGTTACTGGGGACAGCTGCCACCAGCCCGAGCCTGGCCAGAGCTGTCTCCTAGAACTGGGACCTGAGTTTGCATCTCCCCGAGTAGTGCTTGGCCCCAAAGACTCCCCTTAGTGCATTTGCCAACTTGGCTCCGGATCAGGCACGAAAACATTATTGATTCAGTGTCGGGTTTTGCTAATATGGTGTTATTACGTCCAAGGCCCATCAATGCCTGGATATGCCTGCAATACCTATATGTTAGGAACAACAGAAGAGTTACAATTAAAGTCGTCCTTACTTGATAGATGGCGAGCACTGGGTATGCCACCGAGGGGCTTGGTGGCAAAATTGATTAGGAAGTGCAGCATAAGGCCTCTTGCAAAGACTTCCTCGCTCTCTGAATTTAACAGGATCAAGTCTCCAAAGCAGGCTCCAAACTACTCACCCAACTGTACGTACAGAGGAAGTAGGTAAGAAAGAGAAATTGTATCAGTCTGCCCTGCCCTGCTTGCTCTCCATGTAAATACCAGAAGAGATGGCTCATGAATGCTCAGCTTTTTAACTCATAGTGATTCTTCCTGGTAGCAACATTGGCCCTAATATTTCGCATTCATTTATCGATTCTTTACTAAGCACGTAATATGTATCAGGTGCTGTTCTGATAGGCATCGGGGATACAACAGGATGGGAAAAGTGATACCTGCTCACTGGGCTTACGTAATTATGGGAGAAACAGGCTACAATCAAGTAGGCTAATAAAAAGATCATTAAAATGTGGAACGTGATTTAAAAGAAATTTACATGCACTGTGCTGGGGAGTAACCTGGGTTGTGGCTTGGGTGGTTCGTGAAGGCCTTCCAAAAGTGAGATTTGAGCTGGATCTGATGAATGAGAAGTCATCTGCTTGTGCAAAGAGCCAGGAGAGGCACATTAGAGCTGAAATATCATGTGCAAAGGTCCTGAGGAGGGGCGCCCGGGGGGCTCAGTCGGTTGAGCGTCCGACTTCGGCTCAGGTCATGATCTCACGGTTTGTGGGTTCGAGCCCCGCGTCGGGCTCTGTGCTGACAGCTCAGAGCCTGGAGCCTGCTTTGGATTCTGTCTCTCTCTGTCCCTCCCCCACTAGTGCTCTGTCTCTCAAAAATAAATAAATGTTAAAAAAAAAATGTTAAAGGTCCTGAGGTGACGAAGACCTCAGGACATTCTCAGAATAGCCAGTGGGAGTGTAGCATGGATGGTAAGAAGAAAGGTACTGTGAGTGAATTTGGAGGAAGAGTTAAAGCCAGAGCAGATGAGGCCATGAGGAATATGGTGAGGACTCCAGAGTTCATTCCAAGGCCGCTGGGAAGTCACTGGAAGGTATTAAGCAAGCGAGAGAGAGAGACAGATAATTTGATTTACCAAAGTTGAAGATAGTAACTATCCCGGACCCGGGCCCACTGGGAACTCTCTCTACCTGGTGTCTGGGATGTTCAGTCCTTTGCATGGGGCAGAAGCCTGGCTTCTGATTAAGAGTCCCTCAGGAGGAAAGCAGGTAACAGTGGCTCCAGCAGGCGATCTGCAGAAGCTTCGGTGAGTACCACCCGTCATCATGCATGAGGGGAGAAGAGGGTGTGCAAACCAAGCCAGGCTGGGGAGACCTCCAAAGGTCCCCTTCTTTGATGTTCTGACACTAATGAGGAGTCACAGGTGAGAGGCAGAAGCAGACCCCCGCTGCCATCCCTCTTATGGTTAAAGAGGACCGGAACCTGGCCCCAGTTAGGGAAAGAGCGAACCGAGTTTCAAGGGGGCAATTGGCAGATTCCATCTGGGATGGGTGACAGATAACCAAGGACCTTCAACGTTGATTTTTGTGACTCGGGACTCAAGAAGAGGTCCGGACAGCCAGGCTACATTAATTTAATGGCACGTACGTTCACGCTCACACACACATACGCACGTACACACACGTCAATCACAGTCACGCCGCTGTTCCCACAACCCCAGATCATAAGGTTGCCGTGGAGGGCCCATCAACACGAGACCCACAGTGCTGGACCAGCTCGCACGAGCAGCTTGAGAAAAATATGGATTTCCACCCATCTCCTCTCTTTTGGCCGTTTTCTCTTGTGTACTCTTTTTTTTTTTTTTAACGTTTATTTATTTTTGAGAAGAGAGAGACAGATCATGAGCGGGGGAGGAGAGAGAAAGAGGGAGACACAATGTAAAACAGGCTCCAGGCTCCGAGCTGTCAGCACAGAGCCCGACGCGGGGCTCCAACTCACGAACTGTGAGATCACGACCTCACGCGGTAAGCCGAAGTTGGATGCTTAACCGACTGAGCCACCCAGGTGCCCCTAGATATCATTCAATTCTTATAGACACCCAGTGGGTTTCTCTTGAGGTTCCAGGACGGAAGTTGGAACCGAAAAGACAAGATGTCGTACTTCTCCGTGTTTGGCTTCAGGAATGCTCTATTTTCTACTAGGCAAACATGACTCTAATTGATAGACATTATGTTGTTTGTCATGCAAATGTGAGTTCACTTCGAAAGGGATTTTAAATTGATGACTGAATTCATTATTTTTTTTAATCCTAAAAGCCTTACACTTACACACACACACACACACACACACACACGCACGCACACAAATTTTCTTCATCCTCAAATACAGGCATTCTGCCAAACACTGATGGGCATGGCCGTTCTCCTTCGAAATTAATTAAAAACACTTATAATTACATAAATTTGATTTACAGCAATACTTGCTCTAATGCCAGTATTAACTTTCATGGTCTGGCTCTTCCTTTTCCTTTCCTTTCCTTTCATTTGGGCCTCGTTTTATGCTTTGAGGTTCTGGAGTGGCAGAAAAGCCAGGGTATCGATAGCCAACATTTGAGAAGCACCGTTCTCTGCCAGGCACTGTTCTCAACACTTTGGATATATTGCTCAAACTAATCCTTACTGCTGTATACCTAGCGGGCGTATACTGTATTATCTCTGTTTATGGATGAGGAAACTGAGGCACAGAGAAGTTAACTCTCTTGAGGTCATGCAACCATCATTGCGCAGAGCTGAGATTCATACCCACCCGGCTTGGCCCCAGAGCCCATTTCTTGGTTACTATTCAACACTGTGTCGCAAAGCAGAAGTAAACACCTCCCCCCGCCCCCGTCCCCCCGCAAGGAAGGCTGGAAAGGTAATACAGTTCCCCAGACAGGCAGAAATGAAAGATTTCTCTTTAACGTAAGCAGAAAATTGAAATTAGGATAACACGACGGGCTGCAGTGTAGAGGGAAGTTATTCTTGCTTGTTGAAAGAAAATGCTTCCCCGGGCACGCGCGTCCTCACTACAATGACACACACCTCCTGAACTTTCCGTGTTCGGAGGTGTTTTAAAATCACAAGACTTGGAAATCAAGTAAGAACCAGATATATAATTAACCTCAAATTGGAAACGTAAGTGTCGTGGGCTAGGTGACGCCGTGCTGAGATGAAACCTGGAAGCCCAGTGTGACAACGGTCCCAACGGCCACAGGAAGGTCGTCTGGGGCACACACATCTAGACCGCCTTGTGCCATGTGATCCCTGTGTCCTTCTACAGGGTCCTCCCCGCTAGGGCTTTGGCGAGACCTTTGTTCACACAGGGATCCAGGCAGCACACGGCCTCACTGGCTGGGAATGCCTCTGAGTTGTACAGGAGCACATTCAGTAAGCCACACAATAAAAGAAACTGCTTACGCGGGGCACTGAAATTGCATTGTTCCTAAAAACGGGGAAACAAATGCAACAAAATGCGTTTTTCTCGGGGTCTCATCAGGGCTCATTTCACTGCGCTTGGCATACAGTTTTAACAAGCTTAGTTACCAGGTTTTTCGAGCTATAGCAGATTGGAAGCCGCACGTTAAAAGACGGGAGAGATACGGCCATAGGCAGGAAGAGTAAAACGATTGAGAAATGCCAGCTGAGGGCTGAGAGCGCGAGAGAGCAGGATCAATCACGAGGCTGTTTAGCATCAACCCAAACTGCCCCCAATACAACGGGTCCCAGTATAGAACAATATCATAGCTGACGCGCCCAGCGATGACTCAGACTCGCAAAGGAAAGCTTAAATGGTTTCCTTCAAGCTCTGTAGGATGTCAGGAAATGTAAAATGCACTTGTCAAAGTTGTGCATTGAAACCAATTAACGCTAAGAAGGGGTTCTGGTGCTTCAAGGGCAAGCCCCCTGAACTGGCCCATTTGGAACTGGCCAGTTCCTGAGACGTTGTAATTGAGATTTGTTACAATGATAACGTCTCGTCTGCGTGTGTTCTTTCTTCGATTAGAATGTACGGGCATTGAGAACAGGGACTGGGGACATATTTCTGGCCTTTGTGGTGCCCAAGATAGACGGCTGTTCGTGCCATCATCGTCGCCATAATCACCGTGCGTTGTCCCAGGCTTCATGCTTAATGAGTCCTCGTGACATGTCTACGTGTGGTCCTGCCATTAGCCTTACCTTGTGGCTTTGTGATGTGCTCACTACGTTTCCCAGAATCCCCTTTGCAGGGTGCTTCTGGTTAGGGTGGGCCCTACGAGGTATTTTTGGTGCCAGATTCTGAGGGTGGCTGTGACACGGCTGCCATTTTGTTTTTGTACTCCCCCCACCTTGTTGGCCTGGGGCCGCAGCAATGAACTGGCTCCACCTTCCCCTGGACCCTCCTTCTTCTTCACCATCCCCTGGGCCAGGGGTGCGTTTGGCTGTGCGATGAAGGATGCCAGCCTCTCTTGTAGGACACCCACCTCTTTGAAGTGGGAGGCGGTGAGGACTGACACCAGTTTGGGTTGGCCCTGGCCTGCTCCTACTCGTGTCCATGGATTCCAACTTGTGCTTCTTCACCGCCTTGCAACCATCTGCCTGCCCCACAGATTTCAAGTACCAGCATCAGGCAGGGACATAGAGCCTCCCCAGGGACTGTTGGACGGACACGATCGACCAAGGCCGAATCCTTGACATACATATTCTAGCGTGGCCCTGCTTCTGGGATTGAATTCTAACTGACCTTTTACAGAAGAGGAGAGTGACTTCCAGAAAGGGTAAATAATTCGTCTGAGTCCTCAAGGCAAGCAAAGAGGTAGAACCAGGCTTAGAACTTAATCTGACTCTGGCACTCACATTCTTATTTGTTAGGTCATGTGGCCTCTTGAATACAAATTCACCAAGTGAATGAGTTCATATAAATATAATATCCAAAATGGTAAGAGCTGCTGAGTCAGGAAGTTGTTATTTTCCTGAGTACCTACTTGGTGCCCAGAGAGCCTGGACCTGGCGTGGGGCAAACCACTTGCTCCAGAACCTTCTTTGTGATCTATGACAATGGGTCCTTTTCATCCCATCCATGACCAAACAATCACCAAATCTGTGGATTTGGTAGATCTGTACCAAACAATCACCAAATCCAGGTAGAGCTGTAAGCATAGCTCTCTCCTCCTTTGAAAACACGGTTTAGAAGCATCTTTGCAGACACGACTGTTGGTAGGATATGTGAAGATCACAGATAAACAGGCATAAATTAGTGTCAGAAAGGGCTGCGGGACAATGATTTTATTTTCCATTCAATGTGCTTCGGTTAGGGAAATACATGACTAGTCACTGCTACTTAAAGTAACAACAGAGAAGATTAATCCAGACACGCCCGTATCTTCTGAATAGAGGCAGGCAATTTGCAGACACCAGTGTTGCTTAACTCTAAAAAAACAACCTGACATTTACTTCTTTTTAGGAGTTTTTTTTGTTTTTTCCTTGCGTGACAACGTCTTTACCTTTAAACGATTATCTGCACGCTGAGTAATAACATGTAACATGTTCTTGGATCCTGTCCTCCAGTAATTTTGATTAAGAGAGATGAAAAGCAGCCCAAACGTTTAGAGTAGTATTCATTGTTTTAAAACGATGAAATTGGCCAGAAAGGGCTCTTTGAAGGCTGGCTGGCTGGCTGCTGGAAGCCGAGCTGTCCCAGCCTGAGTGGCAGGGCCCGGGCTGTGGACGGATTGGTGACTGCAGGGCGGCCCGCCGACAGGGAAGCTTCTCGTCCTCCCGCTTTTGGGTAATTTGGCCTTAAAACTACCGGGGGTATTGTCTGTTGGGGAATGGCCCTCGGCAGGCCCCCCGGGAAAAGAACCATTAGGGAAGAAAATAAGGTCCCGCAAGAAATTGTGCGGCCTTACGTTTCGCCCTTGCCATCCTCTATGGAGACTCCTCTACTTACAGGAAGGATAGCCTCATGCCTTTGCCAGCAAGAGGGCCTGTAAAGGAGAGACATATGGATTTGAAAGCCCCACTCCAGCAACTAAGGAGTGTACCTCTGGGCACAGGTGACTTCAACCCCTAGGCCCACCTGGCCCCCCGGAGGCATTCCAGATGATGACTGAACCTAGTCGGTTAAGCTACAGAATGGTTCATTGGTTCCTAGGTGCGTTGTCTCTCTCAGAATGTATGAGGCATGGGTTTCTAAGGCTTTTTCGGCCTCTTTCTGGCACCTCGGACCGAGGCAAACACATTGTTCTTCTGGCCTCATGTGGTTAGGAGGTCGTGTCCCTGTCACTGTTCCACTTGAGGTGCTGAGAAATCGAGGGCCTCTCACGAGAACAGCAAAGCAAATGCTTTGTAGATTATAGATAAACGCAGATGCGTAATGGAATAATGTAAGAAATTAATCTATAATCAAAGGGTAGGCGGGCAAGTTAGGGGAAAATCGCCATGTTACTTCTTAAAGGTCGTTTATACATAGGAGCATTTTCAAAATTAGGTAATGTTAGAAAAACATCGTTGACGGATGCTACAAGGAAATCACTAGCACATCTAATGCCACGTTTACTGCAATAAATCGGCCAGTTCAACCCACTGCCGTTGCCTGTGTCCATTTTTATGTTAGTTTTAGTTTTTTATTTTAGTTTTTATTTTATTTTCACCGATGTTTTTTTTACTACATCAAAGAAACAAAACATATGGATACGTATGTTGCCTGAGCTAGAAGGAAGAGGAAAATGGACAACTTCTACACTATTGTTTCTAAGAAACACGAGGTACAAGGGGAATATCTTTGCTAAGCTCTAAGTTCGCACAAAGAAGCTAGATTTGCTATTCTCCAAAAAGTGAAGGGCCCCGTGACGCAATATACAGAAATAATTTAACGCCTTTTCACAAGAATGTGAGTCAAGCTTTGCTGAAGTTTCTGGTTCGACGAAGGCATTTAAAATGTTATTTATTGGGGCGCCTGGGTGGCGCAGTCGGTTGAGCGTCCGACTTCAGCCAGGTCACGATCTCGCGGTCCGGGAGTTCGAGCCCCGCGTCGGGCTCTGGGCTGATGGCTCGGAGCCTGGAGCCTGTTTCCGATTCTGTGTCTCCCTCTCTCTCTGCCCCTTCCCCATTCATGCTCTGTCTCTCTCTGTCCCAAAAAAAATAAATAAAAACGTTGAAAAAAAATTTAAAAAAAAATGTTATTTATTTATTTATTTATTTATTTTTAGTGTTTATTTGTTTTTGAGAGAGAGTGACAGTGGAGGAGAGGCAGAGAGAGAGAGAGAGAGAGAGAGAGAATCTGAAGCGGGCTTCAGGCTCTGAGCTGTCAGCACAGAGCCCAACGTGGGGCTCGAACCCACAAACTGTGAGATCATGACCTGAGCTGTAGTCGGATGCTTAACCGACTGAGCCACCCAGGTGACCCTCCACTTTTTTTTTCATAATTTTTTAAATGTGTAGTTACTTTTGAGAGAGTGAGAGAGAGCGAATAGATTCTTCACTCTTGACCAAAAACCGCGAGGGGACACCTCTACCATCCATCACAGTATTTATAGGGTTGGCTCCGTGTGGATTTGGCTATTGCAAAAACAAAACAAAACAAATCTGCACGTAAATGATAACGGGTGTTATCCTTAATGATATTCCAAGGAATATGCCACAGAATCTGAAGGCAATCCCAAAGAACATTCCAGATGCATTTTAAACAATGGTGACACTATAAGAATAAATGCACAGCCTTATGCATGAGCTGAAGTTGGATGCTTAACCAACTGAGCCACCCAGGCACCCCTGTTTTTTATTTATTTTTGAGAGAGAGAGAGAGAGCATGAGCGGGGAAGGGGCAGAGAGAAAGCAAGATGGAGGATCCCAAGCAGTCTGTGCACTGACAACAGAGAGCTCAATGCAGGGGACATGGGGCTTGAACTCACGAACCGTGAGATTATGACCTGAACTGAAGTTGGAGGCTCAACTGACTGAGCCACCCAGGCGCCCTTCTATGAAGGTGTTTTAAATGCCCATCCAGGGGCACCTGGGTGGCTCAGTCGGTTAAGCATCTGACTTCGGCTCAGGTCATGGTCTCACGATTCGTGGGTTCGAGCCCCATGTTGGGCTCTGTGCTGACAGTTCAGAGCCTGGAGCCTGCTTCAGATTCTGTGTCTCCCTCTCTCTCTGACCCTCCCCCGTTCATGCTCTGTCTCTCTCTGTCTCAAAAATAAATAAAACATTAAAATTTAAAAATAAATAAATAAATAAATGCCCATCCACGCTCAACCCTGCTCCTTCCATGCCTACCTGTGTGGTAGTTTTCATGCATTTCTGGCTGGATGTCAGAGACAAAGGCCAAGAGGTTATCCAGAATTTCATCCCTGTTCTGCTGGAAGTAGGTTTGCAGGATGGCCATCTTCTCCTGGGTCTTGCCCACCAGTGCCACAGCTGCCCTGGAATCCCTGAGCTGCTGCTTCCTTGGCCTTGAACTACTCTCTTTGCAGAGGGTTTTTTTCAATTTCATCCTGAGCTTCTTCTTGGGTCTGTTTCAGCTTCTGGGGCCTCGGAAACCTTCTCAGAGGCCCGCTTTCTGGCCCAGATGCCCTGCAACTAACTGGCTGGCCACGGTGGTGGTGACTCTGAGGCCGAGGTGAGTCTAGGATTTTTCCAGATGGAGAGGAATCTCCCTCATCCTACTATGCGGATTCCAAATGTGAGGGCAAATGCTCTCATCTGAAAGTCAGAAGATCTGGGGTCTGATCTCGGATGTATCACTAACAGCTGTGCAACCTTAGCAAGCCTGGTGCAACCTTGGGCCTCGGATGGCACATCTGTGAAGGGAAGTGTCTCTAAATTACTTCCACAGGTTATTAGCATCTGCCACCCAGGAATAGGACAATCAAACGAGAAGTTACAGTTTCATAACATATGTTCCTTGCAGGATGTACGTAAAAATCTGAAACAATATGATCACGTGTAAATCCAATCCCAAGGTGGTAAGAGCAGTGTCTCTTCACATGGACCTGAATCTCCTAGGAACTGCTCCTCCACCAGCTTTGCAAGACTCCCTTCTGGAAAACCAAATGAGATCCTATCTGATTAGTTCTCAAAGCTCAAGGAAGGCTCAGGAAATAGGAGGGACATCTACGACCGCAACAGGAAGGTAAGATGTCAGTCCTTTTGAGACGGTCCCTGGACTCACACTAGTGGTTTCTTCTTGTTGAGCTAATATGTGTCGGGACCATGGGAAGTTACCAGAAAAGAATTATGAGGCATCAGAGCTATCTTTGAGGAGCTTATGATCACGTGGAATGTGTACTGATGAAACAGGATGCCAGAGTTAGAAGAGCCTCAGACATTGTCCAAATCGGTGGCTCTCAGATTTGGCCTGTATCAGAATTGCCCAGATGTTCTGCTAAAAACACAGCTTTCTAGGGCGCTTTTAAGAGCTTGGGGATAGTCTCAAACTACGGCTAAGTTTTTCATCAATTCAGAAACATTCACAGAGTACTTCCTCCACGTCAAGCCCTAGGGAAGGATTAGATGAGGTTGGGAAAAAGACAGACTCTGCCTCTATCTTTACGGGGTTCACATTCTCACGGGGAGAAAAATGAATATGTTTTACACTGTCCTTGACCTTTTATTTCTCTTTCGCTGAACATACTGCATTTTTTTTTTTTTTTTTGTCTGTATGCTTTAACATCTTAACATTCAATTCCTCTCAACATTTTGGCCTTATCTTCCCTGGAAGATTCAGGCTGCGTAACGTGAGTACCCTCCTTTACTGATTCAGCAACTACGTATTAAAATATATTGAGATTCACTCAGGAGTGAGGCAGGAGTATAAGGTAAGAGCTCTGAAGGAATCCTTCAAGGTGGCAGGTGAGGTGAATGACCAAATTGTGATGTCTTAAGCATGCCCTGAATTCTCTGACACGTCCCACAGCAAGAGGTGGGGTTCTGCATCCTCTCCCCCTTGAATTTTGACATGCGTGTGACAGCTTTGGCCAAAAGTGTATACATAGCAGGAGAGTTGTTCTGGGTCATCCAAAGCTGGGTTCTCAAAATCAACACAACCACCTTGTTGACTGGAACATTCGTGCTGGAAACCACGAGTCCCACGTAAGAAGTCTGACTGCCCTGAGGTTGCCATATTGGGAGGAGGTCCAGGCTATGTGTGAAACACCTGTGCACAGGGGTCTCCCAGCGGAGATCCTGGTTCATAGGCAACATCCACCGCGGGACATGTAAGTGAAGACAGTTCCAGATGGTTCCAGCCCTCAGCCATTATGTCTTCCCAGCCAAGTTTCCAGACATCTCAGAATGAAGACAAGCCATTCCGCTAGGGGACTAGACCCACTGAATCTGTGAGTATAATATGTCTTAGGCCACTACATTCTGGATAGTTTATCATGTGGTAATTGAAACGAAAACACACAACCATGCCTGTTTTCATTGACCTTCATCCTTGTAAACTACAATCAGTGCTTTTCCCACATCTTTTCCAAATCTCTATCCCAATCCTTTTCAACGTCCTATAACCTGCTATCCTATCTCTTCTCTCTTCCCCCTCTTGCTCTCTCTTTTTTTTCTCTCTCTCTCTCTCTCTCTTTCTCCAACCAGCCTCATCTTCAAATATACCTAGTTCTCCATGAACTTTGTTAGACACCCTGTCACCTCTTTCAGCCTTTGCCAGACCTGGCAGTGACCATGCCACGGAAACAAAAACACAGTAAATGACGTTACAATTTTCACACTTATAAGGGTCTACCCATGGGGAAAAGATTCCCAAGCCCCAGTGTGTGACTTGCTTGTTTCCAAATTATTTGTAAAACCACTTTTATACTCCCAGGGAGAAATGATTCTTCCCTGTTCATCAAAAAAATGATCACAAGGTAATTTAGAGGCCCTATGATTCTTACTTAACTTTCAATATTCTGTACGGGAAAATTAAAATGAATGCCCCCTCGTGAGGCGGGGAATGTGAATGACAACTCTTATTCTAAGTTAACATGCTTTCAGTTCTGCACTCAGATTAAACCTATATAATGATCTAATATCATACAGATGCCCGTAGTTTCCCCTTTGCTTTCTAAGCACACAGTGCTTGCTACCTTAGCACTCATCAGAAGAGGAGAAAGCTTACATTAAAACAAGACCACCTTGGGGCGTCTGGGTGGGTCAGTTAAATGACCCAACTTCGGCTCGGGTCGTGACCTCACAGTTAGTGAGTTTGAGCCCCGCGTCAGGCTCTGCACTGACAGCTCGGAGCCCGGAGCCTGCTTCGGATTCTGTGTCTCCCTCTCTCTCTGCCCCTCCCCCTGCTCACACTCTTTATTTATCTCAAAAATAAATAAACATTAAAAAAAAAAAAAAAAAGACCACTTCTAGAAGCTTGCTAGCACGCTAGCTGGGACCTGACACCCTACAGCTACTGCCGGCCAGTCAGTAAAGGAACCCACGATTAAGAGGAATGTAGAATTCAGCATCAGCACATGCCAAGGTCATGATGCAGTGAGAGAGACGAGGTGGGAGAAATACTGACTTGCATTCACTTGGAGTCGGGGTAGAATAGAGAGAGGGGACCCCAAGAGTTCTGGAAGAAGACGGCTACCCAAGAACCATAATCCCATGAGAAGATGTGCATGACCACAATGGCTGAGATCCCTCTCCTCCCCAGATACACAATGCCAGTGGCCACAGACTGACCAGGATCGATTTCAAGAGGCAACAGAAATCACTCCAATACTCCAACATTGGCAGTTGGGTAACAGGAGAAAATGAAACCTCAGAAGAGCTGAAAGGGTCAAATGACTAAAAAAAAAAAAAAAAAAAAAAAAGCAATGTCTGCAACAGGTAAAAGTTGAAAAAAATTCATTAGCTCCTAGGGATGTAGAGTCCTTGGTCTTGGTGGCCTATAAAGTCACGAGGGTGTAAATATCTATGTCCATTATTTGGGCCATGGTATGGGTTTCACGGGTGTATATTGGCCAAAGTTGTCAAACTATACACTAAGGAAGTGCAGTTTGTCATATAACAATTGTACCTCGGTAAAGCTGTGAAAAAAAGAAAGAAAAAGGCCACAGGTTCAAACTAACAAAAAAAAAAAGTAACTTCTTTTGTTTACTGGAGGCATTTTCTGCACCTAAGGGTATAAATGCACATTCGAGATAGCTCCTGAGTGTACCACTCAGCCCTAGGGAAAGCTAGAATATAATTTATTTTATTTACTTACTATTATTATTATTTTTTTGAGAGACAGAGCCGCAAGCCACGGAGGGGCAGAGAGAGAGAAGACACAGAATCAGAAGCAGGCTCCAGGCTCCGAGCTGTCCGCACAGAGCCCGACGCGGGCCTCGAACCCACAAACGCTGAGATCGTGACCTGAGCTGAAGTCAGATGCTCAAACAACTGAGCCACCCCAGGCGCCCCTAAAACCAGAATATAATTAGCACCCAGGCGCATCTCAATCTTTCTTCCAAAACCATTAGATAGGATTTTCTTAGAGGAAAGAAATTTTCCCGGCTCTTGACATCTGGTTGAAATATCGAAAATAAGGTACACCTAACACAGAGGCCTTGGCATATTCAATTCTCCATGTCTGTCAGGAGAGAAAGACAGGCACCTCACTGCACAGTGTGATTTATAGCAACGAGAACATGAGAAAGCGTGTTTTCTTCTTTTGCAAGCTGAAGGACTCTTCCAATTAACAGAGAACGGGTCTTGTTTTTGCTGCGTTGGGGACGGGAGGGGGATGTTTGCAAACACCCGTGTACCCGTGAGGAATGGAAGACAGTGGAGTTGTAGTTCGAACGTGTGGTTTCACAAGCCAGAAGGACCGTCACAGACAAGGACGTCACATGGCGTCGAAAAGCATGCGTAGGAGAACTGCAGTTCCCACATTCTGTCAAAATGGATCATCCAAGCAGACCACCGTGCTCTTTATCAAACCAAAGATGAAGAAAGTACCTGAAGCTTGAAAATGCTGTTTTGTTTGTTGTTGTTGTTGTTGTTGTTGCTTTCTGTTTTGTTTTTGTTTTGGTGTGTATGCCTCCTGACTCGATGGGTTCATTCACAAGCACTTACTGAACTGTCAGATGTCAAGGACGCAGACAGGATAATAGGGGTATATTGAACACTTCCTTGACAACTTGGGACTCATAACCTACCTGGGGGAAACGAAAGAATAAGCAATTTAAACACAACTTACCAATGGCGGGAATAGAGATGCTTCTCAGGCATAATGGGAGACGAAACTCTAGCTGGAGAAATCTAAAAGTGCTTGGCGCAGAAGATGACCAGTGACTTAGGTATTCAAGGAGGAGTTGGAAGTGGAAGCATAAGTAAGATATGCTGATATGTTCCAGGCACCGGAAAGAGTGAACACATGAAGGGTTGTGTGTGGGTCCTGTGTACGTGTGGATGAACTCTTGGCAAATGAAAATCCGATCAATGCTAGGGAATTATGGGTGTCAGGTAGGAGACTACTGGTGGCAGCTATGGAAGGTGGGAAGTCTCCTGTTGATGTGGAGGGTAACAGCACAGAAAGAACAAATGGGGAGTTTTAAGGACATCCACGTGGTACACCAGGGCATGGGCAGCTAGACCAAACAGTGGGCTGGAGACTGTGGCAAATGCCCCAATATCCCACAGAACAGAATGCCTCATCCAGGTGTGACGGACTGGGGATGGGACCATTTGCCAGCCAGGGGCCCGAGTCAGTGGCTTTACCTAGAAAAGACACTGTCCTGTCATGAAGTTAACCTTCTGATATTGTCCATAGCTCTAGGTCCCTCTCAAGTCCTCAGGCTACCCTTAAGCTTAAGACCTCGATGAGATGATTCCAGAAGGATCTACTCAATCCAGTTTGGTGAACAAATTCCAGACACAGATAGAAGCTTTATTGTTCAAAGATGAAAAGGGGCGCCTGGGTGGCTCAGTCGGTTGAGCGTCCGACTTCAGCTCAGGTCATGATCTCGCAGTTTGTGAGTTCGAGCCCGGCATCGGGCTCTGTGCGGATAGCTCAGAGCCTGGAGCCTGCTTGGGATTCTGTGTCTCCTTCTCTCTCTGCCCCTCCCCCACTTGTGCTCTGTATCTCAAAAATACATAAATGTAAAAAAAAAAAAAAAGATGAAAAAGTAGAAACGAGATAATAAGGGACCTCTGAAAAGATCCTAAACACAGATGGATGGTATAATACTTATGAAGCAAGAGGGGAACATTTAAAAAAAAAAAAGATTTACTGCATACATTTTAGACATTGTCTTGTATCATCAACAATATGAAAACAAAAGACAACACAGTGAGATCAAAAGGCAGCTGCTAAGGAGTTATAAAAAGGGAACTAGATGAGATAAGCAGAGAATGTTAGTATTAAATGTGTGAAAAGAGATTTTTTAAATGCATAAAAAAGTAAAAGAATCAACAGCACACACACAAAAAAATCCCATCAGCAATATGGAAGACAATTTTGAGGAATTCACCCAAAATCAGGAAGGAAAAATAAAATAAAATCAAGAAAGGGGCAATGCTAAAAATAGAAAACAGAAAGGAGAGATCCAAAGTTCCTATCATGCGAAGGGTAAGAGCTATTTCCTCAGGCCCTCCAAGGGTTTCTGCACAAAAGTGTGGGGATAGAAGCGCAGACCTTCATCCAGTGTGACAGTTTGTTGAAATACACAACATGGCTGGCATGAGTGGGTTTTTCGTGGAGACCTGAAAAGAGCTGAAGGGTATGATTACAGGGATGTGGTGAAAAGAACTGAAGTGTATGATTATGGGGATGGGGATGAAGTCACTGAACTCAGAGCCCAGCCAGGACCTGCAGAAGCCACTTCGGGAGGAGAGTAAAATTAACTGGTGTCCAAGGCAATGGCATTTGCGCTTCCAATGGCAGTGGGACCCCAAGTGACAGCTGCTTGTACCTTGTTTCCTCGCTGAGTAGGCTCACCTGGGTTCTCTACAGCTCTCTTCACATGGTCTTTCATTCTTGCGTGTGACAGCCACTGAGATGGGGCCGGGGACAGAACAGACATGTAATGGGGCTTAACGTCTGGTGTTGAAGATAGATATTAATCGAATCATCACGGCGTAAAGTTTATAATTACAAATTGACGTGAGTAGACAGCAAAGGAATCCATGAGGGACGAGGGGGTCAGAGAAGGTCTTCATGAAAGAATGATACTAGAGTTGAGACCAGAGTGGGGCAGCATGCTGGGAAGTTTGGGCGTTTGGGGTTCATCACAAGATCAGTGGGAAGCCACTGGACATTTCTAAGCAGAGACTGGAAAGAATGACTCTGCACTGTGGAGAAAAGGTTGGAGGGCTCAGAGTAGACGTGGCGAGACTAATTAGGAGTCCAGCCAAGAGTGATGATGGCTCGGATCCCGGTAATGGCAGTGGAGATGGGAAGACGTGATCAGGGTACTTAGGAGCTAAAACTGGCGAGGTGTGGGACTAGATCCGGTGTGAGGCCTGAGGGAGGAAGAGGTTTCCTGAGTTTCTGGCCAGCTCCATGAGTCTCATTTCCATTTAGAGGTTCAAAGTAAGCAAGTCAGCAAGTCAGATGGAGAAAGGGAACCCTTACGAGCTGCAGTTTTGCTCTTTCTCTGAATAGCCTACTTCCCAGCCCCTGAACGACATCCCCCAACTCCTGTCATTCATTAAAGGTAAGAGGACAGAATCTCCTTCCTGGAAATTCCTCAGAAGTTCTGGCTAACTAGAGAGAGACCCTCGTTCTATGCAGGCGCAGTTCAGATTGTGGTGGTTTGAAGGCCAGCCCACACCCTCTGGGAGGCTACAGATGTTTGCCTCTGTAGTGAGTTTGTAAGTACCTTCTTTTAGTCTGTTAACTGCGTAATTGCCCTCTGGAAGATGGTCCAGCAGGGAAACGGAAGCCAGTATGCAAGTCTCTCTGTCTCCTTTCTAAGGGCATTAAAGCCCCCACTCTGGCCACCGGAGGAAAGCAGAACTGTGCTAGCTCTGTTCCCTAAAGTTTCTACCATGGACCTTCACAGGACATTCTCCAACTTGGTGATGCAGATGAGAAGACATCAGGTGCCAAGAGTTGACCCCATTAATCATGCCCTCCTTCCTGAAACATCTCCTGTCCTTGGCTTCTGGGAGCCATTTCTCCGCTGCTTCTCCTCCTATATCATCGGCTGCTCTTTCTAAATCTCTGCTGATTCCCATGCTTCTTCTTAACCTTTAGAATTTGAAGTTTCCTAAGGCTAAGTCGTTGGACTGCTTTTATGCTCCCTTCACCCTCACTCATTCCCTGGTGATTCCAGCCAGTCCTATGGCTCTACACAGTACTTATACCCTGATGGGTTCCTGGTCCGCATCTCAAGCCTCAGTATCTCCCTTAGCTGTCCAGATGCTTCCTTCCCACATCTCTATTTTTTATATGAAGCCTAATGTTTAAATCTGAATGCTTGATGGGGTGCCTGAGTGGCTCAGTCGGTTGGGCATCCAACCTTGGCTCAGGTCATGATCTCACGGTCCGTGGGTTCGAGCCCTGCCTCGGGCTCTGTGCTGATGGCTCAGAGCCTGGAGCCTGCTTCGGATTCTGTGTTTCCCTCTCTCTGCTCCTCCCCCACTTGTGCCCTGTCTCTCAAAAATGAATAAATGTTAAAAAAATTTTTAAAAACATATGAACACTTGATGTCCTGCCCTCCCTCATTCATTGTTCCTCCATAGACTCCCCACCTCAGTTCATAACACCACTCATCCACTTTTACTGACACCAAAAGCATCCTCGCCCTCTAAGTATACAAGCAATGACTATCAGCCCTACCTTCGAGGTATATCTTGAATCCAGTCACTTGTCTCCGGATATCCACCAGCACCATTCTGTCCACACTACCATTATCTTTCTTGGACGTCTGCCTTGGCTTCCTAAGTAGACTCTCTGTTTCTGTATGTTCTCCGTTCGTCACCCAGAAGTCAGAGTGATCCAAGTAAAACATGAACCAGAGTATGCCATCCCTTGTTCTTCCCTCTCCAGGGGGTCTCATCCTACTTAGATCAATTGCAAAGTCTGACTGTGACCTAGGAGGCCCTTGGCCCACCTCTCCAGCCTTACCTCCAGCCCCTCTCCCATCACTCACCAGGCTCAGCCACACTGGCCTCCTCGATATTCCATGTACACATCCAACACCTTCCAGCCATGTGGTGCTTCTTCGTCCCGTAGGGCATGGCTGCCTTATTGCTTCATTCAGGTGTCTGCTTCAACCTCACTTCTTCAAAGAGACCTCCTTGGTAATTTTTTAAAAAATACCCAGCCCCCACCACTCTTTATGACCTCACTCTGCTGTATATTTCTCCAGAGCATGTATCGCTATCTGACGTAAGGACTCTACATCTTTGTTAGTTTCTTCTATAAAACTATGAGATCAGGCAGTCAGGGACTATGCCCACCTATTTGCTGCAGTATCTCCAGTGCCTGGTAGGGTGTCCACTCGTGGTAGGTGCTCCATAAACATGTGCTGAATAGTTGAATGAATGGACGGATGAATGCCTACCTCTATTTTCAGAAGGTTAAGGAGAAAATACCCATGGGATCCAAAGAGCACACACAGGAAAACAGTGGCCGTCTGAGAGTGTTACGTGAGTTTTGGAACAAGTTGAGGAATATCAGGGGGAGGTAGACTGGAGATGGGGGAAAACAAGCTGCAATTAAAAAAAAAAAAGACTTATGGTGCCTTGTTGAAAGGAAGGAGGACAAAACAAAATCAATATGTAAGGGTAGTAAGCTTAAATATTTCCTGAGACTGTAGAAACCCTGGAGTGGGAATATATATAATATATTATATACACATAATATAAACAGGAGAAGGACATTCTAAAAGGGTCAAATGCATTATGGAAAAGCAGAGGGAGAGCAAAGAGGCGGAAAAGAATAAAAATATGACTCTGATGTGTTTACAAAAAGCCATGATGTCCTTAACTGAATGTTTGTGTAAATGGTTTTGTTTTTCCTGGCGGTGGGAAAGGAAGTGCAAATACTGTATAGACACTATGGAAGTTCATTTTACAGTTTTTGAAAGATATCGTCATGACGAGAATACAAAGCTACACTGCTGGGATGGGAGAGTTAACTTCAAAGAGCCCGCTCAGAATGCCAAGTGGCCCTGAATCCAGAGCAGCGAGAAGACCCGGGACTCCGGTTGCTGGATAGGTGAGGTAGCTTGAGAGCGCTCAGAGCAGGTCTAGTTTCCAAAAGAAATATATTTCCCATGCCAGCTCGCCTCTCCAGAAGCCATCCCTTTGGCAATAGTGATTGTGAGCCACGCAGGTGAGCAGGTGTAGACAGGTAGAGGTGGAGATGTGACTCAGAGAGTGTCTAAACAAAGACAGGCTTCCTGAACAACCAGCAGATGACAGCAATGACAACTTCTGCCAGAAGGATGGCTTCTGCCATCTTTAACTTACCCCCCCCCCCAGATAATAGGAGAACCCATCTTTCCTGACTTCTCCCTCAAGTTTTAGCCCTGAACTCTGGAAGGCCTGCTGGAAAGGTGTCTCGAGAGCTCCACGGCAGTGGTGAGCACACTTTGCAGAGCTTCTTGGAGGCCAGCTCTGAAATCCTGCAAGGCCAAAGTCAGTGGTCCATCCTGTGTATCTTTAAACTGATCTGGAGACAGAGTCGAGCCAGAAGCACCAGTCCTGATGCTTTTCCATGCTGGAGGGAAAGAACCACCTTTTCACCCAACGAAGGACACTGCCTACCAGGTTGGGACAACCAGAGAAGGCCCAGCCTCAGTCACCTGTTGGCACTCTCCTCCTCCTGGTGCCATGGAAGGAGTGTCCTGAGCAGACATGGGGTGAAGAAATCTCTCCAGTGCTACAAAAACAGCCACTCTTAGACTAAAAGGACAGCTTATATTCCAGTTGCAAAGTTTGTATGGTTCTTTTAGACGCCTGGGGCAGGTGAGAGGAAGGATCAGGTTGATATCTGCTCCTTTCTCTCAAATATCTCAGCAATTTCGAACCTGTATCAGTCAGAAGAGGTTAAGCCATGCTGCAGTAACAAAAGACTCTCCAAATCTCACGAGGTTCAAACGATAAAAGTACATTTCTTGCTCATGCTGTGTGTCCACAATGACAGAAGGGGCTCAACTCCTTGGAGCCATACAGAAACTCAGATTTATGGAGGAGCCACTATATCCAATGTTCTGAGTGGCCGTGTCAGAAAGAAAGGCGATCTGGAGACAACCTCGTATCAGCAACTAAATGTTCCGGTCTCAAAGTGACACTTGTCACATCTGGTCACACTGCATTGGTCAGAACTAGTGATTTAGACACATCCAATCACAGAGGGGCCAGGAAGTGCGATCTTACCCTGCTCCAGAAACAAGGAGAACCAGAAATGCCCGGCAAACTGCACTAATGGTGACCACAGAGTATATGTGGTAAGGAAGCCAGTTCCAGGAAAAAAGACCACCCTTAGCTTCAAGCTCAGAAACAGCCCCTCACCCTTTGCTACTTGAAACCAGGAGTAGGGCACAGTGATGATCCCAGCAGGAGGGTCAAGAGAGGAAGTGGTGGCCAGAGGGTGTTCTGCAAGAGAGACTTTGTGACCCTCTAGTGACACTTATTGAACAGCAACATTTACTATGACGGATGGCTGCTGGAAGCATGACATTTAAATGTTTATTGATCCCCTCGTAAGCTGGACAGGCCCCAGGAGATGCTCATAACTGGGCACAGAGCCAGGCTGCCCAGCTGCACCATACAAAGCGGGGCTGACAGATGCCCCGGAATCCAGCTCACTCAGGGCACATCTGCCTCACCCATGGGGGACACATGCAAAGCCTTAAAGTTCAATTCTCCCTTCATAAAGGCCAGGCTGCATCTGCCCGCAAGGGTGAGCCCTGCAACTAGCTTGCTCTTCTGTTGTTTTTTCTTCCAGTTCACACTGAGGACTTCTTGTCTCGCTCACTCTTCAGACGTGTGATGACTGTCAGTGGTTAACAGGTACGGAGCCTTCTATCCAGTCTCTCCCGGGCACGTTTGTACGTGCCAGCTGCAGGGCCCCTCCTCACTCCCATCTCCCCTTGGGGCCTCCGGGGAACCAGAATCTCAATCCCAGCAGATGCTGCGTATGGAATTCTCCTTTCTTTCTAAGTGCTGCCAAACACAGAGGGGAGCTGCAGTGTGAGGCCACGGCTAAGCAGGCACAGGGGAGCATGGGGTTCCGAGGCTGTGCTGGCTTTGGGTTGGGGGGCACCAGGAGCTCTGCGGAACATGGGCTGCGGTGAGAAGGGCTGTTTGAGATCTGGTCTGAGTCAGGAGCATGAGATCCCTGGGAGGAGAGGCTGTGACAGGGCTAGGGCAGCACAAGGACTCAGAGGAGGCTTTGAAAGGCACTCCAACAGGTTAGACCCCTGGGCACCAGGCCTGGCCATACCTAACTGCCTTGCACGAGGGAAATGGATAGAGGGTAGCTGTGTGCCTTGCCCAAGCTAAGGTACACAGTCGTAGACAGACTAGGGGCAAGATCTGGGGATCCCGGCCCTGTGCCCTTTGCAGTGGGAGGGGACTGTGGACTCCAGGCAGCCAAGGTATGGCCAAGTCATCCCTGGACGTGTCAGCAGAGAAACACCAAGAGGCACCCAGGTCATTGCTCAAATCCTTGGGGATTCTGGAGAAGAAGGGTCCCAGTGCCTCAGAGGGCCAGGAGTGAACAGAGGTAGAACGCAAGTTATTCTTTCCAGATGAGTAATCCTACCTTGGTTTATCATTCAGGCTCTTGAGTGGGCTTCGGCTGAAATGGGGCTTTAACTGCTGGTGTGAGATTGACGGTACATAGTTCAGTCCTCATTTCTCTCCTTGAAAAGATTTCCCTTCAATACTGTATTTGAAAGGGTTCTTTGAGTTGTAAGTGACACACACAAGTTCAACTGGATTAGGGAGGAAGCAAAGTGGATTACTGGCCAAATAACTGAGAAATCCAGGATGTAGTTTGATTGGGGTATGAACTCAACCACTGGCATCAGGAGTCTCTCTCTCTCTCTCTCTCTCTCTCTCTCTCTCTCTCTCTCCTCTGCTTTCCTCCATTTTCCCTTCATTCTCATGAAGATCACTCTTCTCACAAAGTGACAACATAGACACTGACAGGACCAGACACTCCTTCTTACAGCCTACCGCCACCAGCAGAAAGAGAGCTGCTGTTGCCCCAGCATTCCAGAAAACGTCCCATAATTGCCTCTCCTTCGCCTTTGTCCCTCGCAAGCCAATGGCCGCGACCAGGCAATACGGGACGGTTGGCCAGCCACCCCCACGAAGAGCTGGGCGTTGAGGACTCAAATGGCAAGGATGCCTGATCCTGGAGGGACAACGGATGGCTGGGTAAGCAGGTGGAAACACTAGCCTGCGCAGGGCTGTGATTGTGTTTTTCTTTCTCCCTGAGCAGCCACTGCTGCTATTAAACAGCTGCTCAGCCTAATTCCATGAGTTTATTGTTGGGTCCAAAGAGGTGGAGCCCAAACAAAATAGGGACCGTCCCCTCCTCAGCTCCTCTTTTGGGCTCTGTGGTGGTCAACAAACAAACAAAAAAAAGTGAATTTTCTTCCATGGCTCATCCAAGTGTCTGCTCCCAGGGAGCATGGTTCTAGCGAATTTTTAGAAGGAGATAATGCAGGCTCTGATACTAACACGGGACTCAGCTGAGATTTTTAAAGCCTTGGAGGGAGTTCTTGGTAAAATACAGTGCTTCATCCGATTTGCTTCATTCAAATTAAAAGTCTCTGCTTACCTAATTGTTTACAGAAACCCTCACAAATGAGATTAACATTAAAAAAAAAAAAAAGAAAAAGAAAGAAAAGACAACAAGATAATTAAGTCTGATTGCTCAAGAGCAGGTTGTCACAGCCCTGGAAATGTGCCAACACTAATTGACTGGAGATATTTCCCGTACAGTTCATTGCAGATGGTCATTGAAAGCCCTTGAAATTATCTCGGGTCCCCTCAGCTTGAAGTGTGGAGAAGGGATTTAGAAGTGTGAAGGAGACCGGGCTTGGAAAGGGGACCTACCAGGGACGTCCGGTCCTTCCTGTCCCAGAACATCGTTCAACCAAGGCTGTCAAATCTTGTCACCTCTCTGGACTTTGTTCTTCTTGTCTGTGCAATGGCTGTGGGTGGCGAGGGTGGAGAGGTCACCCAGAATGGGATGACTGGACCTTCTCTGACCTCCCCCCAACTTTGATTAAACTTCGACCATGGACTGGGGATGGCAAGGACACAAAGGTTCCCGAGTCCTCCAGTCACCTGAACAGCCCTGCAATGGCTAACTTAAAATATGGCACAATGCAATGCACAGGGCTTCCGGCAACAGGGTGCTGGCTCTGGGGGGAAGGTGAAATCATCAGGCAGGAAGATCAGGGGAACCAAGGGGGACTTTTTTGGGGGGAGGACTGCTTCTAAGTGAGGTCCTGGAGAGTAAGACTTAGGTCCATGAAGGAGGCGATGTCGGAGAGGAAAACACATACGTGTATAACGCGTTAAGGGAAGCCTCAATAAGGTAGTGGAGCCTGAGTTCTGTCCATTGAGAGAATGTTCTATTCTTCTGGTGCCAAGGAACAGACACTCCAACCCTGTGTGTTGGCAGGACTCACGTGGGACCAGAAATCTTACAGGGACCTGGGATCCCCCAGGCATGGGAGGCAGCCTCATGTTTCAGGGTGCAAAGCAATTCAGTGACCAGGTCTCCCTGCTGCCCCTTTAGTGGAGATGTCATCTGATGTCCTCCCTAGTGCTTGGCTGCTAAGGGAGCTCAGTTACCCACTTTCCTGGAGACCTTTGTCTGTAACGATGAGCTTCAGCTGGCTGCCTCCCCTAACACTTCTGTCCCCTCACCGTGTCCTGCCCCATGAAAGCTGTGTGCTGCCTTCCATCTCTGCAGTTTTGGGTCTTTACTTTGGCCCCCACAGCAGTGAATGATTTCCTACCGACCTAGCCGGTTACAAGGCTCACAAAGGTGAATCGCATTCGCTTTGGTGACAGATACCAGATTTTGATCGTGCATCCGGTACTAGGCAAATCGGCCCAGGTGGCCCGGGACGTGGACACCTGCCAGTAATTTTCTGGAGCCATTTGCCTCAACCAGCAGCTATGGGGCAGGACTTCTCAGAAGGGGTTCCAGATTTCAGGTTAATTGGCTTGTCTAACGCAAAAAAAAAGATAGAGACAGAAGGTGGGAACATTGGCTTGGAACAAGCGCCCAGCGATTCTCAAACTGGACCATGTACACGAATCACCGAGAGGGCCCCTCCCCCACTTTCTGATGCAGTAAATGCGGGTTGGGCCTGAGAGATCCCATTTCTGGCAGGGTGCCAGGTGATGCTGATGCCGTCCGGGGACCACACTTGGGAAACCACTGATTAGGATTGACTTAGGCCACCTCCCACGGGTCAATCTGGCCTAGTGCCCATTTGTGCAAGGCCTACACACTCAGCATGGTTTCGCATTTTTAAGTGGTTGGAAAAAACCAAATATATATATCATATTCTGATATGAATATTATATGAAATGCAAATGTTAGCGTCCATAAATATAAAGCACTGCCACGCCCACTTGTTTACGTGTTGTCTACGTGGCTGCTTTCACAAGACAACGGCAGAGTTGAGAAGTTGCGACAGAAACCAAGGAGCCCAGAATATATTTGGCGGCTGGATTTTTACACATGAAGTTTGTGGACCCCTGTTCTCAGCAAAGGGGTATGATGTTATTTTATATAATTCTGGAGATTTATCTGAAGAGAAGAAATATACACAATTCTAGAAATCCTCTTGAGGAATTTCTTGATCCACTAAGTGATCCAGTCCTCGGGTCTCTGCCTGGTGGGCTTAGGGTCAAGTGCTCATTCTCCCATGGGACCCACTCTGGGAAAACCGTCTAAACCCCCAGATGAGGATCTACCTCTCGGAAGCTGAGACTGTCAGTCAACATATCTGATTCCTCCCCCAAATTCACTGTTTAATTATTTTCTGCTTAAAGTAAGTTGTACAGTCATGGCCCGTCATTCCTAGCCTCAGGGGAGGGGCTAAATGTGACCAAGGGGCTTCCTGGCTATTGGCTTTGTGGCCCTGAATTCCCAGAGTGAACTTCTTGGAAACTTCCGACTTTTACACTCTGACGATCTGTGACCTATGAGCCTATGGATAGAGATGAGTGGTCCTCAGTCTCTTCTCCTCTACTCTCTCCAGGATTTGGGACCCACTGATGGCCCATTCTATCCCTCCTTGTCACTCTTTCTGCCTTAGCTCATCAAATCGAGACTGGTAAAGATCACCAACCCTCAGTGAGTGTTTATTTTGTGTCAGATACTGTTCTCAGTCTTGGGTGTGGATTCACATAATCAGTCCTCACCAGAAAGCCACGAGGAAGCCAGGGTTATTATCCCTGGAGAACTGAGACACAGAGAGGTGAAGCAGCTGGTGATTGGAAGGTCTGGCGGTCCAAGTTCAGATCCCTGCTCCTGCCCGCGTGGAGTACGGCCGCTCAGCCATGCCATGGGCCTGCTGGGCCTGGGAGAAATTATCTCGAGAAGACAGAAAGAAGCTCACTCCAATCTCTGTTTAGAATGTGAAAGGTAAAACTTAATAAAGCTTTGCAAGGAAATATGTTGGTGACCTTGAGTAGACAAAGACTTCTTAAACAGGACGTGATAGAGCTAACCATAAAGACGAAAAAAAGATAAATGGGTGAACATAAACGTTAGAATGTCTATTTATCAAAAGACACCATTAATGGAGCGAAAAGATAACCTTTCTTTTTAAATGGGCAAAAGATTTGAACAGACTTTTCATAGAAAAGGATACGCAAATGGCCCTTAAGTATACCAAAAAAAGTGCCCAGCTTTCTTAGTTATCAAGAAAATGCAAATTAAAATATAGTGATGTGATACAGTACCCTGTCACCGAATGAAAAACAAAACTGAGCTTTTCTCTTTCAACAACCAAGTGTCGGCACGGATATGGAACAATCGGAACACTCATTCACTGCTGGCAGGAATGCACACTGATACAATCATTTTGGATAACGGACAGCATCTATCAGAGCTTAACATATGCATAACCTACGGTCCAGCAATCCCAGTCCTAGGTATATATTCCAAAGAAATATGTACATATGTTCATCCAAAGAAATGTCTTGGATGGGACATCTGGGTGGCTCAGTTGGTTGAACGTCCAACTCTTGATTTCAGCTCAGGTCATGATCTCACGGTTTGTGAGATTGAGCCCTGTGTTGGACTCTGAACTGAAAGTATGGAGCCTGCCTGGCATTCTCTCTCTCTCTGTGTCCCTCCTCCTCCTCTCTCTCTCTCTCTCTCTCTTTCGCACACACTCTCTCTCTCAAACTAGATAGACTCAAAGAGAAAAACAAAACAAAACAAAAAAATGTACCAGAAATCTCATAGCAGCGCCATTTGTAATAACCCCCCAAATGGAAACCATTCAAATGTGCATCAATAGTAGAATGGACAAATAGTGTCACATACACACAATGGAAGACTAGCAATGATACACCATGGCCACACAGCGACACATGATATGGATGAATTAATCTTACAATGTTCAGCAAAAGAAGCCAGACACAATATGTATACAAAGAAAGAAACTCTATGCTGTTAGAAGACGTGAGAGTGTTCACGCTGGTGGGATTGGGGGTGAGTAACTGGAAAAGGGGACTCGGGGGTTTCTGGGGTGCTGGTCATATTCTTTCTTGATTTGGGTACCGGTTATACAGGTATGTTCAGTTTGTAAAAATGCATTGGATGGTATTTTTTAAAAATCGAAGCATAGTTGACACACAGGGTTACATTAGTGACTCAACAAGTCTATACATTGTGCTATGCTCACCACAACAGTAGCTACCACATTCAATGGTATTCTTCTGTGCACTTTCCTGTTTTTACATTATGTGCACATTTCTTGCATGTATGTTGATTAAACATTTACAAAATATGCCTATTGGACAGACAGTCACACTACAGTTTGTACCTCATCCAACATCCCTGCACACAATCTACTGAGTGTGTAGGTCGATACGGGGACCCATTTATGGCTCACTCATTAAGTGAGCAGTTCAGGTCAGAAAAAATCCCCAGTCACTTGCCTTAGAGTACTGGACACCCATCCTTAAGGTGATTTCCAAGCATGTTCCAAGCTGAGTTAAATCTGCTAAACGACTTATTCTGGTTACACGGAGAGAGACTTCTACAGTCTGACCTATCGCCTACATCCTGACTGTCAGAAAACTTCCCTTCGTATTTAGGAAAGAAGCTCTCTTTCTGACTAAGCTAGCAGGGAAAGTATTTCCTGAGCCTTGGCTCTGTGTTGTGGCATCCAGACAGACATGTGAACAAAAATCACATTTCAACCCCTGACATCCACGAAGATCGGAGGCTGATAGCAAGCAGGTGTATCTGCTTTGGCAACTTGTCTTGTTTTGGCCCCGTAGTATTCTACTTTAAATTTGAATTAGCTGCCCATATTTAAACATCGGACGTTCACCCCAAACTTCTCTGGAAAAAAAAGCGTCAGCCATCTTCCTGGGTCCCACACCAGCTTTCTCCTCTCGGCCACCTCCGTCCTTGGCCCCTGCAGACGTGCGGTTGCAACTCCTAATGTAGAAAGTTGGAAAACAACAGCAAAGGGCCCTTGTTCTGATGGATTTTATAAGGCAGGATGCTGGGTATTTCATCAATTGGATGAACCCATATTGATGGCCCAGACCCTGTGTTGGGGGCTAAGCCACTAATGTAAGCATTTGGGCTTTAGTTTTATCCTCTGGAAAATAAGAGAATTGGGGGAGCCTGGGGGGCTCCGTCAGTTAAGCGTCCGACTCTTGACTTCAGCTCAGGTCATGATCTCACAGTTCGTGGGATCAAGCCCTGCGTCGGGCTCTGCACTGATGGTGAGGGGCCTGCTTGGGATTCTTTCTCTCTCCCCCTCCCCCCCCAATAAATAAATAAAAAATATTTAAAATAAGAGAATTGAACTGCGTATTTTCTACAGTCCCCTCCAGTTTGAAATTTTGGTCCATCTGTGATTTCAATTAACTCTGGAGAAGCGGGATGTAATTACATTTCGTGAATAAGTCGGCCATTCCAAACTAGCGTACACGAGTTCAGGCACGCATAACCAGCCCCCGTCATGGTCACTGGGGTCCAGCGTGGCCTTTGTCCTTGAAGACTTGGGCTTAGGGGACTCTGAGGAGCCCTAGGAAAAAGGACCCTGTAAGAAAACACCCCACCTCCAGACTCTACTTCACAGAAGGCGTTGGATGGTTTGGGCCTAGAAGCCTTGGCACATTTCCCCCATTTTTCACACCAGTGAAAATGGAAATCCCCAGCTGCCCCCGCGCCAGACCCGCTGAGTCAAAGTCTGCATTTTAACAAGATCCTTCGGAGATTTGGGGGGCACTCACGTTGGAGACGTGCTGGGTCAGGATCCCCTTGGACGGATGCTCTAATCGTGGGCCACTTAAGAAGATGCATGGCACTTTTACCTTCATCTCTGCCTGTCCCCGCCAACAGTCAGGACGCAGGGGGGACAGTCAGCGGGCAGTCCTGGTCTCACTCTTTCTTCACCGGCAACGCTGGGGGGATATTCACACTCACCTCCGTGGGACAAGCTCCCGGCACGTTAGCCCCAGCTCTCGCTGACCCTACCTCTTCCTCTCCTACTCAAGAAAGCATCTTGGAATTCCAGGGAGCGCGAAATGACTGCTTCAACCCACTGTAAGTTTTCAAAAGCAAAGCGTGCGTGTGCCTTCCTCCCTTTACTACCGTCAAACAACAGATTACTCTGACCCCCTTCACAACGGCCCGCGACACGCCCCAACTGCTGGAGACACACAGCCCAGAGCCTGCTAGAACGGGGCCTGGGAAGGAGGGGGCGGCTCTGAGAGGAGGAAGAGCCTGCAGGGCCCGGTCCCCTTCCAGGCAGATGCTAATGAGCCTCACCAGCCCTTAACCTTCCTGCCAGAGGGGCAGGCCGGTAATGTGATGAGCTGTCATTGTTCGTTATGGGGACAGCTGATGGGCCCAGAGGTGTCCATGGGCACAGACCAGCCTGTAGAGGCAGCCTAAGAGGGGGGCTGTGCTAGGGGCAGAGGGCCTGGGGGGGACAGGGGACAAAGAAACGCCCCCCTCCAGATCAGCTTGTTTTGCATGAACGCTGGGCAGTTTTTCCCCACTCGGGCTATAAGGAGAGGCTGCTCAGTAGAGAGCTTGCTTCCCCCACACTGCTGGCTGTCGTAACAGGGTCCGGTGCACTGGCCAACCAGAAAAGTGAATCTGGGGGTCTCTCAGACTTACACGCTCCAGGACAGGGGCTGGTGGAGAGAAGAGAAAATAAAAGGAGAATGTGGACCCGGAGGAAGGAGGGGTGCAGGGAAGGACGAAGCTTTTCTGCTGGTCCTGAAGAGAATTCCACTTTCCCCCGGGTAAATCAGCCCCCACCCATGCACCCCATCCCAGGTGGTTCATTGGGTCCTGGGTCTTAAGAGCGGCCGGCACCCTGCAGGTGTCAGGGGGGGTACTTCTAATTCCAGCAGTGGCAGGCAGCTGTTGGGTCCAGTGGCCTTTTGTTGCTTCCCGTAGTACATCAGTGATCGCTCTGAATTGCCTCCCGTGATCCAAGCCGCCGTTGTGCGCCTGGGCTCCGGGACCTCCCCACTTTGTTTCCTCCAATCCCAGGAGGCAATGGTGGCTTCCTGCCATTTTGAATCTCTGGGATAGTTCATCTTCCTCTCTGTGGCTCTTTCAGCCCTTCCAGTGCTTTTGTAACGTGTTCCACCCAGCGCGTTTCTGACGTTTGAAGTATTTAGCATGGTTTCTGATTTTCTGGATGGATTTTGTCCAATGAAACCAGGAGAGAGAGCGAAAAGGAGGTTGGGGGGGGGGGGACATTGAAGCAAAGAAGAAATATGTGATGTGGCCAGAAGGTCAGTTCTGATGGAAAATGGGAATGAATTCAGAAGGTATTTGTACACCTGGGTGCCTCAGTCGGTTGAACGTCTAGCTCTTGATTTCAGTTCAGGTCATGATCCCACGGTTCGTGGATTTCAGCCCCACATCGGGCTCCACACTGAGAGTGTGGAATCTGCTTGGGATTCTCTCTCTCTCTGCCCCTTCCCCTCTGGCGCGCGCGTGCTCTCTCTCAGAATAAATAAACTTTAAAAGAAGAGAAAAATGAGAAGGCATTTGTATTCCATCAGAGGACATACCTAGAGCACAGAGTGATGCCCACAATACCATGCTTCCTTGAATGGTGCCTTGGGGTTTGGATCTTCTCTTCCCCTCCCCGTCCTTCCCCGAGGAGCCTACAGTCTCAGGCACGGTCCAGCTAACAGCTTTCTGGGGCTCCACCTCAAGCCCTTGCATCTGTCCTTCCCCCTGGAAGGGAGTGCTTGGCGATTGCCTTGAGCTTATTGGAAGCCAGAACTTTAAGGCTTGACTTTGTGTCCCGTGAGATGCCAGGAACTTCCAGAGACTTCCTCAGTCCTGTTATTTGTGGTCAACATCATCTCCTCCTCTAAATAAAAGCTAACAAAGAAACAGTGGGTGTTTTGTGTGCAAATTCCAGCCTCTGCAGGCGGAGTCTTCTCCATTTCCAGCCAAAACCTTGGGTCAAGGATGGCAGGAAGGCCCTGGACCACAGCAGGACGGGACTTGCAGGGAGGCCACAGCACAAAGACTGGACGGCCAGCCGGATAGGAGAACGCCGACAAACATTGAGGTGGCTGTCTAAATACAAGAAGGTGACTTTCAGGAGGACCCGAGGGGTCTGGGAGACTCTAGGAGCACCGTAGGTCCAGGATTAAAGGCAGACACAACCCCAGAGGTTAGCTGGGACAAGACGTGTCACACAGGGCACCACGTGCCCGGGCCAGCAAGACGCCAAGTTCACGCCAGGAGCAACAATGGGTGGGACCACTGAGTCAGAAGCAAGTCCGTGGCTCTTTTCCCCATGAGCTCAAGGAAGGCTGGGGAGGAGACAGCAGTGTCTGCTAAGGTGACACAGCCGAGCACTCTTGGCATCTGTGACCCAACAGTCAGGGCAGGTGCCCGAGAAAGTAAGACTAGAAAGGGAAGGAAGCCAGCTACGGGTGCTGACTGGAGAAAGCAGCATTTCCGGCTCCGAGGTCAGGACACAGAGTTGAGGCTGGGGGCAAGGGCGTGGTGATCCGTGGGGTCCAGGGCAGCTGGAGAAGGACAGTCAGAAGGTCAGTGATGGAACAGCACACAACTTTCAGTATGTAAAATACTGATGGCTAGATAACGTGCCCGATCAGAATGAAGTCAGAGATAAAAGTCAGGAAAGAGCCTAGACCTTTCTCGCCCCCAGTTTCCTTACGCAGCTTTCTGAATGGACTTACATGGAAGGCGCGTCAGGACGGGGACACGTTCCAAAGACTAATTTTCTCAAAAGCACGCCGGTTGACAGAGTAGAAGAAGGAAGGGGGTTTGGCTAGATTAAGGCGAAGACAGATGAGTATAAATTATGTGGTGGGTAGTTGATCAGTCGGAGTGGGAGAATTAATCTATGGCATGCGTGTCTCTGGATGCGCGTGGTGATATAATTCAGAAATGGCAGTGAGGCAGCATTAAGGTTGAGAAATGGTACAATTAGAAGAGCCAAGAATCACCTCTGTGAAGGCTCCTGCGTCGTCATTAATTCAGCCACATTACCTTCCGCAAACACTGCACAAGGTCCTGTTTGCAAGCCTTGCAATGACTCACAGAGGAAGGCCGGCTGCCAGCGGCATTTCTGGGGCTCCTTGGGGGAAATTCGCGCTTTTCCTACTTGACCAGCCTCTAGAGTTAACCAAGTCCTGCCCAGAACAGATGCAGACGGCATGTGTTTAAGCACTGCAACCCTGGATGAGCTGGCAGGGTGGGGTGGGAGGGGTGGGGGCGGTAAGAAAAATGAGAAGGTGATTAGCTACCTAGTGGTAGCCGGCGTTTCTGTTTCTGTAGATCTGGGCTGGGGCCCGAGATTCTGCATCTTTCACAAGCTCCCAGGGGTGCTGACACTGCTGATCCCAGGACCGCCTTTGAGTAGTGAGGGTCTAGATGCTCTGGATGAGCGGCACGGGCGTCACCTGGGAGCCTGTTAAAAATGCAGACCGCAAGTCCCACCCCCCAGCCCCCTGAATCAGGGTCTGCGTCCAGAACAGAGTCTCTGGATGATTTACTTGCTTATTTATGTTTGAGGAGTGCTGCTTTAGAGGACCTCCTTGGTTTCCTTAGAAAGATCTGGGACACCCCTAAAATGGTATGCAAACATTGCCCCGACACGCTTGTGCGTGTTTAGGCCACAGGTGGCGCTCCAGTCCTTGAACCCTGCAGTGCATTTCTCCTCCCTCCTGGGTTCTCAAGTGAAGGAGAGGTAGTGACGGAAAAATAGCCAAATAGAGAACTCAATACAGAAAAAAAAAAAAAGAAAAAAGGCTGTAAACCAGAGCCTCTGAGCCAGTGTTTGATGCGTCCCAATGTGCCAGTTCTCTACCAGCACAGGCAGGCGTATAAGCCCAAAGAGACCAGCAGGATTTCCTTGTCTTGTAGAAATGCTCTCCTGTCCCCTCCACCGCAAGAACAAAGGTGGCCAGTCTGCTTCCCCCTCCCAGGTGCAGGCGGAGACACGCAGGTTCTAGCCAGTCAGCCCAGAAAGGCAGATGGGACCTTATGCATGCTTGACCTCACGGGGAGAGGGCTTGTGTGTGTGTGTGTGTGTGTGTGTGTGTGTGTGTGTGTGTGTGTCTGGGGCAGGGAGGTGGGACTCCAAAAGTAAAAGAAGAAAACGATCTTGGTTGCTGTCACTATAGTCATTAAACACATCCAGATGTGGGACAGTCAGATTAGTAATTGCTCTTGTGACAAGTCCCTAAGTGGGTTTGGCAGAGAGATGAAGTTCCTCTACCCAGCCCTACCCATCATGGGTAGAGGGAATAGAAGTTTCCATTCCCTGTGGGGTGAAGAAGAGATACTGGGAGGGAAGCTACCACTGTAAAAATGGGGAAAGAGTCTATATGCCCAAAGAGACCCATGCAGGGCAAAAGCTTCAGATGCCCCCATCCAGAGCCTGCCTTGGCTACCACTTGAAGCCTGGAATAAAGAGGTACCAGGGTCTTGAGAGATGCCCTCAGCCAGCTCAGGCTGCCGGGGGGAGGGGGGGCAGACTCCTGAGCAGAGATGTCCAACCAGTTCAATATGTGACCAGCTGGGGTGGGGACAGCTCACCACAGCCTCCTCCCCACGGCCCAGGGATGTTCCGGAGGTAAGAGGAAGGGTAATTAACCCCTCTGACACGCCCTCTTCCCTACAATCCACTGGCAACAAACCTATCAATGTCTGTACGTCTCCTGAGAAGCCAATGGGCGCTTAGCCTCCAGGGCCCCCTCCCCTTCAGAGACCTCAAGTGCTGGGAGCCATTGAGGGTTGTGGAGTATTCCAGGAGGAGTGGGGACACCAGCTTTGTCATCGGAAATGGTTTCTATTCAATTCAAACTGCAGGGTTTGGGGTTTCGAGCAGTTTGGGGGGGGGTTGTTTGTTTTGTTTCGTTTTGTTTTGTAAATTGAAGAGAGATTTCAAAAGAAAAGTAGTTGAGTTCCCACGGCTCTGGAAATTCATTTTGGCTATTTTCTCGTTCTAATATTTGTTCTTCTATCATTTTTTTTTTCTTTTTCTTAAAGTGGCCTTCCACCCAGCACTGATACTCTAACGTTGCTGCAATCATGAATAATATGAAGTGGTCTCTCACCACAAAAAGCAGAGAAGGTCGACTCCAGATTCCTCTCCCCCCATTCTTGTTTAAACCAGAATGAGTTTTTGTTTTTTTTTTTTCAGTGCACCTTCACTTCTCGGCCATGATAAGAAGGATAGAAGCCAACAGTGTCCTTAAAGGGCTTTCGGCGGATGCGTTGAAACTCAAGTTCTCCTAGAAGCAATGCAGGTCTGCTCCACCCCCCTGGAACATGTCCAGTTAAAAACAAATCAAAAAGAAAAAAATCAGCACATTCCTCTTTATGTTGCTCATGGTTGGAAGACCTAAAGTTTGTTCCACACTCTTTAAAGCTCAAGCATGCAGCTCCCTCCCACCCCTGTCACAGTCACCTGTAAGTCTGCTCCCTTTTACCCATCTCTTTTAAAGCCCCATCTTCCTGCCTTGGTTCCAGATCACATTATCTCCAGGAAGTGGGGGGCAGCAACAGTATAGGACTCACTCAGGGCAGTGGGGAAGGACGGTAAGCCTATGACCCCATGATGGGCTGCCCAGATCTGAGAGGGGAAGAGAAATTGCCTTAAGTTGGTTGTTTGAGTGAATCTCAGATGGATAAACGTTGGGTATCTGGGTCAAAGGTCTAGGGTAGAGGTCTACCAGTAGAATCGGTAGTCATTAATGCCAGGGTTTTCACCTGGGGATTGAATAAGGTATTAAACTGAAGCTGAAACCTACTTTTAAACCCTAGGTCTGGGCAGCTTCTCCCTCTCCCCCATCCTTTCTCTCTCTCTCTCTCTCTCTCTCTCTCTCTCCATCCATCCATCCATCCACCCATCCATCATATCTACCTACTTACCTACTTACCTACCTACCTACCTACCTACCTACCTACCTACCTACTCTATCATCTATCCTTTGTATATCTTAACTGTAACTAATTCACAGCATTGATGTTAAGATTAAGTGAGATTTTGTACATAGAGACTCTTTATAAACCCCAACGGTCTTATATTTACAGGTGTAGCCTACCCCACAATTTGGGGACTTTCTCAATGACAACACGACCTTGGTAGAGAGATTCTGTTATTTTCGGTGTGTTTTCTTCACCATCAACTTCACCATTCTGTCCACTAGACATTCTACATATTTGTCTCAGAAGAAGGTTGGCAAAATGGTTAAGCCTTGCTTTTGCGATTTGAAACGCGAGGTCTCAGGAGGAAGGGGGGCAATGCAGGATTTTGGCAATAGATTTTGTACAGGCTGTGTAAAAGCAAGGCTTCTCTCTACCTCACCACCACCACCAAAGAAAGGAAAGAGAGATGACAGAGTATGGATGAAACCCAGAGGGACCAGGCAGAAAGATATGGAATCAACACAAAGAGCTTCCCAAACTTCACCCTGTGTCAGAAAGAAAGCTTTCAGTATTTCCAGGACTCAGGAAAAACGTGGGAGCCAAGTGAGTCCTTGCAGGGGGCATGAGCCCTGTAGAGAAACTCTGTGGCTGTCCCCCATTTTGATGTCAGCCGTGACCAACAGATCATTTGATGATCATCCTACAGAAGTGACACCTATGACGCACACACTTATTTTTGGTTGCCATCTAACTTGCTCCATTTGTAAGCCCTCCTTTAAACACTGCAAGACACTTCTAAGACCCATACTCAGAGGATGGGATGAGGACATACCAATGAGGTGGGAAGAGGCATGGAAAGGCATGCCCCTGCACCCGTGCCTCAGTCAGCCTTCGTAAAAACAATTGGAGATCTTCCTTGGATTGAATACAATGGCAAGAGAGGTACCACCACCCCCACCTCAGTGAAAAGAGGAATTAGAGCGCCCCCTCCCCAAAAAACAAGTCCTGGAGAAATACAAAACCCAGGAAAGCAGCAACAGCATGAATTGTCCCGGTAACCAACATGAGTGTGCTTGGTGATTGATCCCCATTCCCTGTATTTCTCTGAAGAATGAAGGAAAATTTTTTTCATCTGACATATTCCTTTTTTTTTTCAGATACAGCATACGTCATATACTTCAGTCATCCCTGATCCCATCCATTCTTTTTTTTTTTTTTAACCTTTATTTATTTTTGAGACAGAGAGAGACAGAGCATGAACGGGGGAGGGGCAGAGAAAGAGGGAGACACAGAACCGGAAGCAGGCTCCAGGCTCCAAGCCATCAGCCCAGAGCCCGGCGCGGGGCTCGAACTCACGGACCGCGAGATCATGACCTGAGCTGAAGTCGGACGCTTAACCGACTGAGCCACCCAGGCGCCCCAATCCCATCCATTCTTAACACCTCTGCCACTTAACAACTCTTCAAAACAAATATATTTTGGAGGTAGAGCTGGTAGAACTTGCTGATAGATGACATAGAGATATTGGGGGAATGGCAGGAGTCAAGAATGACTTCAAGCATGTGGGCCTCAGCAAGTAGCCATGGTGATATCATCTACTGAGATGTAGAGGGAGGAATAAGTATTGATGCCTGAATTATGTGATTTATCGAGCTTATTACTGCTTTATTTTCTGGCTTTGCTACTAGAATATAAGCTTCATGAAAACAGGGACTTCGTCTTTTTTTCTTTTTGCCCCATGGACTAGAATAATGCTTGTAATAATGATGACACTCAGTAAACATATGTTGAATGAATACACCATGGGAATGAAAGGTAAGTCCAATAGCAGTGAGGGAGACAGATGGGCTTGGGATGGGGGAATATGGTTCAGTTTGGGAAATGTTAAGTTCAAGGATCCCTGGAACCGTTGGGCTGAAAACATCATATAGGTTGTTGGATGTTGGAGCTTGGCGCTTAGGAAGGGGGTCAAGGCTGAAGAGGAAAATGTCAGGGTCGTCAGCATCCTGTTGGCACTCAACACCGTGCAACTGATGAGGTCACCTAGGATGAGGTCTCTTTGGAGATGAGAGGGAAGATCCCTGAGGGCCACCAATACTTAGAGATCTAGGAGAGGATGAGGAGTCATCAAAGGAGTTCATGATTATGTAGGAGCTAATAGATGGTACTGTCTCCAAAACCAGGAGAGGGAAGGGTTTTAAGAAGGAAGAATCACACAGCTGTGTCACATTCTGCTGAGAAGATGCACGAGGTGGGGTTGTTTCTGCATCTTCCATGGAATCACAAGCTCACCGAGAGCCATGATTCTGTTGTTGGGTCACTCTATGCCCCAGATCATGCCATCCCTGCCCATGTTGTGATAAGGTGCACTAGGGAGGCTGATGTACAGAGTACAAAGGGCTGCCTCAGGGAAACACAAGAGAGGTGTGGGTCTTGGTCCCAGCTGACGACACTGGCTACCTTTGATGGGGAGGGCTGGGCAGATGGCAGATTATTTTCCAGTTAGTATTCATAGTTCTATATTATACTTATACTATGTCCATTTCGCACGCTTCCCAAAGCCAGGGTGTTGGTCAATACTAGAGAAAAATACACCTTACAGTGTGGGGGTTAAGAGGATGGACTTTGGATTTGGACAGACCTGAATTTGATTCCTGATGCTGCTAACTGACAACGAAGTCTCATCTTTCTGCGTCTCAGTTACTATCAGATTGGATTAGAAAAAATCACCATTGTCCCTTTAAATACCGCATCCTATGATCATGGGGTTCTCTGAGGGCACAATGCAAAAGGGGTGAGTTTCTGAGGACTTCAACCCATGCTTGACAATTAGTCAATACCCAAAGGTGTATCCTGTCTGTCACCAAACTGTCTGTCACCCAGTTGCCTTCCCAAAGTCTGTGCCAAGACAGACGAATTTTTGCTCCTGTCGCTCGCATGACTACTGGGACCAGGGGACCAAGTATGGCCTCATAGTTGTTGCTTGCTTGACGGGTGTTAAGCAGTGCATAAGCTGATGGTGTAGAGGCCAGGCATTTCATTCCTGGTGGCCCAATGCTGAGTCACTGGAGGGGGTGGCTGGGGGAGCAGCATTCCAGAGTCGTCTGCCCTTTTCTGGAAAGACTGATATAAACGCATCTGTTTGTTAGGAATGATGACCATATCGCCTTGTCATACATTTTAAGGGAGGACAGACAAGTTTGGTCTGGAGTGGAAGGGGCCCGAGGGAGCATCACAACTGCCTGTGGTGTTCCCAATCCACTGAAGGACGTCACATATGTTCTCTCCAAGGTACGGGGCTGTGAAATGGAAGGGGAGTTGTGCCCCTACTGCTCCAGAGAATGAATGAGGATAGAAGTCACCAGGGATGTTAGTTTCAGCTTCGCATGAGAGACAAGACAGCAGAGTAGCTGAGAGCATGAACTTTGGAGTCGACAGGTTATACGATCTTAGGCATGCAATTTGACTTCCCTCACATAGATTTTATCGTATATAAAATAGGGAACAAGTATTTAAGGTGTTGAGCATTGTGTCCAGGCCATATTCTCTTTGGTTTCACTAGGATTAGAAAAAGAATTTCAACAGAGTGCTCCAATAGTGGGCAAGGACCGCTGTTCAGGGAGCCAGCCTCTGAGCCTGGAGGGAATGGGTGAAGGACCGTCTGATGAAGAAGAGAGATCTCAGCATAGAGGCAGGCTCTCTCTCAGTTTGGGACCCAAAGTCTAAGCAATGATTCTATACGTAGCTCATCAGGTCCCCTCTGATTCTGACTTCCAAAATGGAAGTCCAGCTTTGCTTTGCTTTCCTGAAAAGGGCAAGTGAGCTGAAAAATACACCAGAAGTACGAGACATTCTTTTACATGGATTCTCGGGGCAGCAGTTTCCAAGGAATCTGAAGGGGAAAAGCCAAGAGCAGAATGCACTGTCTGTAGGAACATACCTGCCTCAGGCTGAGCGAGGGGGAGCCTCCTGATGCAGTTGTCTGTACTACTGAGTGTCTTGTGACTGTCACTATGGCAACCCATGGCTGAGAGGCCCTGGCTGCCCGATCACAGATGGGCACAGTTAACCTCTCCCTCACCAGTGGCCGAAGACCCAGACACCCCGATAGATGCAAAACCTTGGTCTCCATGCCTTCTGAAATAAAGTATCTGAGGAGATACCACAGCCTGTTTAACACACACACACACACACACACACACCCTCTTTTGTTATAGCAGCAGAACCTGTTCTTTGTATATGGAAGCACGTGAAATAGGACAGTTGTCTTAGCTGTTCTGGTCAAGGACAGGATGGAGAGATTGCACATCTTCCCTCCTCTGAGATAGTTCACAAGGTATTTCTTAAAAAAAATTTTTTACATGTTTATTCACTTTTGAGAGAGAGAAAGAGACAGAGTGTGAGGGGGAGGGGAGCAGAGAGAAAGGGAGACACAGAGTCTAAGGCAGGGTCCAGGCTCTGAGCCATCAGCACAGAGCCCGACGTAAGGCTCGAACTCACAGACCATGAGATCATGACCTGAGCTGAAGTTGGACGCTTAACCGACTGAGCCACCAAGTCACCCCATTCACAAGGGATTTCTGGAGGACAGGAGGGCTCCAAGACCCCATAAGGAATTATGTTTGAAATCCCATTGGTCTATAGTCTAAGTGTTGTAGGACTTGGAAGAAGAAGACTCCTGAAGACTGGAGAAGTCAAGGAAGGCTTCATGGAAGAAGTAGGATCTGAATTGGTCCTTGAAGGATGGATAGGAGGTGGTAGACAAGATTTCCAAGGCACTGTGTCTGATGGGTCTTCAGAAAGTTCTTTACCCTGGACTTCCCCATCGACTTCCTGTGTCCAGATCATTCTCATTTTCTCCTTGACCCCTCACTCTGTCTCCACTCCTGCTTTAAGGTGATGCTCTTCTGAGCTTCTCTGACAGCTAAGGAGGAGAGAGCCTCCATCTAAATCATTCATTCATTTAACACATATTCTTTGAGCACCATCTGTGTGTGACAAATCTGTGTGAGAGAAGCAGAAAGCAAAACTCGGCCTTCAAGGACTGTCAGCCTATCAGACGACCCACTCAGGGAAGCACCAGGGTGAGAAGGAGCACATACACATATTTATTAAAAATCGCACTTTTGTGTCTATAAGAATAACATACATTCATGGTGAAAAAGAGTTAAATGATGAAAGAACTAATATTACCATTCAAAAAATTGTATATATTATTCATATATAAATATTATAGATTTACTTTCAAAAGGATATCGTACTTTTTAAATGTTTATTTGTTTTGAGAGAGAGAGAAAGAGCATGTACATGTGGGGGAGGGGTGCAGAGAGAGAGAGGGAGAGAGAGAATCCCAAGCAGGCTCCCCACCGAGAGTGCAGAGCCTGATGTGGGGCTTTATCCCACAAACCGTGAAATCATGACCTAGGCCGAAACCAAGAGTCGGATGCTTAACCAACTGAGCCCCCAGTGCTCCTATCTAGATTTATAATTTACATCTAATGCATATTGTAGAAAACAGCAAAAACTCTGTGGCTTAACTCAACAAAAATCTGTTGCCTGTGCCGCAAGCCCCACTGTTTCGGGAGGTGGTTTGTTCCACATAACCACTCCACACTATTTATTATGCCTCTATCTGAACATAATGCTTTAGGTTTTTTGAGAGGAGGAGAAAGCAATGGAAAGTTGGCCACTGGCAGTTAAATGCTCCACACCTTTATGTAAGTTACACTGGCTCACATTTCCTAGGCCAAAGGTAGTCTTGTATCTGATTTAACATCAAAGTTGGCAGGGAAATACAATCCTTCCTTGTGTCTGAAAGGGGAGGGGGCCCCATACTGGTAAGCAGACTGCCAGGCAGAGTGTTCCAACACGTACATGTGCCATATTTGTCCTACCGATTCCCCTGCCCTTGAAAGAGCTGATGATATAGTTCACAATCTGTGCCAAACCTTAGGGCAGACGTCATACTAGAGGCCACTTGGGTCTGAAATGCCAGAATTGAAACCAGGATCCATAACCCAGGATGGGAAAGCTGGAGTATTCCCAGAAGTAACAGAGTTCTCAGCTATATCCACACATTCAGGAAGCTGTGCAGGTACAGTGTATTACCAAGAGGTAATTTCACCATCAGGTGACCATGAACTCAACCAGAGTAGAGGTGGTCCCAAACAGACTTGTCTATTGAGTCTCATATCAGTCCCTAGGGTCTTCACAGAAGGATGTCAGGGGTCCCTTCCTTCCCTGATCTCTCCCAGCTTCTTTTTCTTTCCTCCCTAAATGATCTCCTTACTTTTTGTACACCTCTACTTCTCTTTCCCTAACAGTGTCCCACTCCATCCTGGAGACAAGTCCTGAACATTTCCCCCAAGACAGTCTTGAAGTGTCATGAGCTGTTCTTACGACACATAAGCCCATTGTAGAAGGACTTAGATATTTTTGATTCTTTATAAAATGGAGCACCTTCACCCTTCCTCTTGCTGCATTTCCCCACTCATGAGAAGGCACAGAGGGCATTGTTAAGCGGCACCTGAAAACGGAACTTTCCAGGCTCTTGGATCCAAATCAGAACACAGGTGTTGAGTATGGAAGAGTCACTTCAAAAATCGGATTCCATGGATATGTGATCAGTAGTTAAAGGGTTAAAGTCACATTCGAAAGAAAGGTGACCCTCCTTCTCCTTGCTAATGTAATTGGCCAGAGTCCAAGCCATTGGCCAAGCCATACATGAGTGGGGCCACCTGATTTGAAAAAGGTAAGTAATAATCTCTCTCCTCTCCCGCCAACCCCTCCCATGGGGTAGGATTGATGCGTGAACTCGGAGCCTGCCTCATCAGGCCAGGACTGCCAAGTCTCTCCTTCATCCTACACAAGTGAATGCACTCATCATTGCCATGTTTAAGGGGGCTAAGACCCCAGGACTTGGATTCTGGCTTTAGGAGGAGATAGAAACCCAATTTGGGCTTCAAGTTAAATTTTATAATCTAGTTCTGCTCTTTCTGAGAGCTATACATTGAGGCGTTGAATACAAATGGGATTTTTGTTCCCCATATCACTTCTCTTTGTGTGTACCTCTTTTGGGGAAAAGGTGATGGGTCAGAAGATCGGAATTTGGGCAGGGCACAGACCCTTAGCCAGAACAACATTAAAATCTACTCTTGACCTAACAACGTGCTGTTTGGAGATGGGTGAAGGTATCACAGAAGAGGGCATTGAAGCTGAGTCTTGAAGGATGAATGGAAATCTGACAGGCAGATAAGGGTACTTATGCCTTAGGTTACCTGAAAGGTGCGGAGGAGGGGAGTACCTGGACCAAAGTTGCTCAGGAGCTTTCCTACAGCCACAAAGGCAGACTCTGCTTCTTTGATGTTCTCGCCATCTAATTTGAGTTGTCTAAGTGATGGATGGGCTGGAAGGGTTGTTTCTCGGCGGGTAAAGGATTCTGCGTCTGCTGGATCGGCATGTTTTTGGCAGGCTGTCTATCTTGATTTGTTGCTTTGAAGGGCCATTGCTCAGAAAGCCTTTGTTATCAGCAGAGCCTGGGGCTGCTGGGTCATGTCTGTTTCTGTGCTCTAGCTGGCATGCCATGCTTTGTTATCTTTATTATCCAGCCTTTAGTAACTCCAAGCCTGGAGGAAGGACGGATCCAGCTTTCTGCTGGGCAACTCTGTGCATTTGGTGTTTGGTGAGCTGGAGATGCTGAGATGGGTTGGGAATCTTTGTGTTCGCTGCCAGGGACTTGGTGAGTAACCTGTGAACTCAGGGGGAGAATGAGGCACTTTATGGAGACAATAGTGATGGTAAGTAGGGTCGCCATGGATTGTACTCCACTTATGCAGCAAACATTTACCAAGCTCCTATTTTACTCCAGGTGCTGGACACAGGTAAGATATGGCACCTACTCTCCCCAGGAATAAACCCATGAACACAGCATGTGAATGTGCTGTGTCACAGGGAAGCTCGGAGGCCCCTTGGAGCATGGAGAAGGGTTTCTGCCTTAGCCTATGGTATGACAGGGTCAAGGAAGACTCAACCTCTAAGCACTTAACACGCCAGATATGATCGTCATGAGGATCACCCAATGACTATTTCAAGGATGCATCAACACTGTGTAGATGGTAAAGAAAAAAAGATGAACAGAGTTATCTTTATTGTTGCTCTCTATGTCCACAGCCCAACAGAATCCTTCAAACAACTGTGGTACCTAAAGGTTTGACTCAGGTTGCCTGTGATGTGGGTTCACAGCATTGCTTCCCCTTTCTAGACGCTTTCCTCCCAATCTTCTTCTTTACTCCTCCCCAAACCATATTTTTGTCAACAACAACCTTGACCCAGCTTCATCTAGAAACCTCTTCTGAGCCTGATGCGTTCAAGGTCCCCTGCCCACCCCTCCCCCCCCCACACTGGGTTCCAAACGACTACACCTTCCAACCGCACTTTAGGAAGAGATGGCGGGCCAGGAGGAAGGGGATCTTCCCAGGCAGTTCAGAGGCTACAACTAACATGGCTTTCAAACATTCCTGATGTTGTCCTCAATTTGTTTTGTAAACGGGAATCTTCTCTTTCCCACTCTATCACAATCTACTCGAGGGCAAGGCCAATGCCCTTGGATGCTTTTCTTTGCTCTACGTTGGCTGGTCTGGTGAGAAGCACTCAGTGTTTGTCATCACTTTATCAGAGAGGCTGATAGAAATGAGGCTGTTAATTTCATCTTTGGGACTTCATTTGCAATTAAATGGATGGTGATGCCTTGGTTATGGCTTAATTAATAAATTCAATAAACATGAATTAAGGATCTATGATGAGTCAGACACTCTGCTAAGCACTGGCTCCACAGAGATGAATGGCAGGTCTCCGCTCTCAAGAATTTCATAGTTTAGTAAGAGACGAACATACGTCAACAGATATTTATAACGCCGGGGGGAATTGCTACAGAATAGGTTTGCTTAAGGGACTGTGAAAACCCAAAGGAGAGAGCAAGAATCCATGCTTGCTGATTTTAAGGATGCAAACAAAATTTCCAAAGAGGCAGAGGAAAGCTCTCCAGGCAGAAGTATTACGGGTGCAAAGACACAGGAGCGTGATGAGTCGGGAAGCCATCCCAGAGCAACGTGTACATCTCAGTGTGTCTGCGATATGGGCTCTGTGGTGGGGAATTGGGTCAGACTGTGAAAGCCCTTTTATACCAGCTCAGGAATTTGGGCTTTATGGGGTACCCACAAGAGCCGGAGGAGAGGGTTTTTTTGGTTTTTTGTTTGTTTGTTTGTTTGTTTGTTTGTTTCTTACGTTTCATTTATTTTTGAGAGAGACAGAGAGCAAGCAGGGAAGGGGCAGAGAGAGAGGCAGACACAGAATCCGAAGCAGGCTCCAGGCTCCGAGCTGTCAGCACAGAGCCCGACGTGGGGCTCGAACTCACAGACGGCGAGATCATGACCTGAGCTGAAGCCGGATGCTTAATGGGCTGAGTCACCCGGGTGCTCCGACCGAAGGAGACTTTTAACACACGGAGTACCATCGTCCTGCTTGCCCTTTCAAGAACGTAGCCTTTGGTCTGGGTCTGCCTGGGGTGCCAGGATGGGCTACACAGGAGAGCTTGGGGAATCAAACGGATGGAAAAGAGAAGCTGGGATGCTTTTACTTTTTAAAAGACCTTTTCTATGAAAACAAAAAATACAGATTTTAAATAGCTACACATAAATATCAACTGCATTGGCTGCATATATGAGCAGGAAACCATTTAGAGAGTAAATGGCTTAAGGGCCACTTCTACGTGCTCCATTAATGTTTAACCACACCCTTGCATATTTAACCTGACCTTCTCCTGGGCAAGGGTAGAATTACTCCATGTTAAAACTTTCTTGCACCAAAACCTGAAGGTTTGTCCACAGCCCATAGTCCACGGTTAACCAACTTCCTTCCTGTCTTGGACGTATTTTCTATGGCATTCGTGACAGTGACCGTCGGTGGAGGTGAGGAGGGTGGCATCCCAAGTGTAAAGCATCCCAGGAGGCTTTCCAGGGCGCGCCAATACCCCATTTGGGTCCCCAGAGTCCGAAATCCCATCCCCAGCTTTGCAGATCCCCAAAACTAATTTCCTCGGTGTTCCAGAGTTAATGGAGTTCAGAAAGGCTGAGCTAACAAAATTTTGCCCATTCTTTAATTTGCCCTGAGAAACGTAACTGCCGGGGGGAGCAGTTACTCATGTCCTCTAGCCCAGCTGGCACATTTACTCCGTTTTGACATTTGCGCAAGAAGCGAAATCACAGCTTGAAGGCTGCGTGGGGAGATAGATGTATGCGCACGTAATTGATGCACCAGGTATGGCTGCCTGATGCCCCCATGTCCCTCGAAGGAATCTTCCTACCCATATGCCTGGGCAGCCCCCATCTCCCGGTTGCAGTTCAGCCCAGTTGTAGACAAAGCCTTAAGGAGAAACTATGATCTGAGGGGCTCACAGAATTTACCGTCGAAACTGAGAGGTAGTGGGCAATATCAAGCCTCCCAAAGTAAATCTGATTGAATCGGTCCGGAGTTCCGACAGCAATCGTTTCACTCTTCAGTCACCATGTGTCTGGCGTGTTCGAAGTGCCAGGCATCACATGCTGCATCAATAAACGAGACAAAGACTCTGTCAGGAGACTCAGAATTCGGTAGGAAGCAGACCCATTGGCTTGTGATGACCATGCAGGGTAACGTCTGCTGTGATGGAGGCTTGTTCTAGATACGGTGGGAGCCGGGACCAACAGCCCTAGTCCTGCCTGGGGGTCCAGAAAAGCTGCACAGAGGCCAAAAAGCTTAAGCTCATTCTACTTCAGTATCTGGTTTTCACAGTGAAAGAAAATGCCATTTTTATGACGACGGTATTACCGAGAATATAATTATTATATAGGAAATTGCTATTAGCCTTGCGGTGTGTTTCTTTTTTTTTTTTTTTTTTTTAAATTTTTTTTTTTTCAACGTTTTTTTATTTATTTTTGGGACAGAGAGACAGAGCATGAACGGGGGAGGGGCAGAGAGAGAGGGAGACACAGAATCAGAAACAGGCTCCAGGCCCTGAGCCATCAGCCCAGAGCCCGACGCGGGGCTCGAACTCCCGGACCGCGAGATCGTGACCTGGCTGAAGTCGGACGCTTAACCGACTGCGCCACCCAGGCGCCCCATCGGTGTGTTTCTTTTTATGTTTAGGCATTAAGATTTGTGAGATTAAATGTGGAGTCCTACAGGGTCGTGCGGATTTCATTTAGCATGGTAACACGAGACAGTTAGGTCCATCTTAAAAAAAAAAAATGACTGCTTGGTATCCTATCCTCTGGATATACCATTGTTTATTTAACTAAACCCTGTTGTCAAACATTTTGGTTATTTTCTCTTTTCTTTCTCATTTATTAAAAAATTTTTTTAATGTTTATTTATTTTTGAGAGAGAGACAGAGACAGAGAGGGAGCAGAGGAGAGGCAGAGAGAGAGGGAGACACAGAATCCGAAGCAGGCTCCAGGCTCCGAGCTGTCAGCACAGAGCCTGATGAGGGGCTTGAACTCACAAACTGTGAGATCATGACCTGGGCCGAAGTCAGATGCTTAACTAACTGAGCCACACAGGTGCCCCTCTTTTTTTAAAAAATTTTAAATCATGTTTTTATTTGTTTTGAGAAGGGGGGGGGAGAGAGATAGCAAGCAGGGGAGGGGCAGAGAGAGAGAAAGAGAGAGAGAGAAACCCAAGCAGGCTCCATGCATCAGGGCAGAGCCTGACGTGGGGCTTGAACTCATGAACTGAGAGATCATGACCTGAACCAAAATCAAGAGTTGGACGCTTAATGCATTGAGCCACCCAAGCACCCCAAACATTTTGGTTATTTTCAATCATTCTCTATTATCAATAAAACCTTAAAATGAGAGGACCTAAGAGATCATGTGATAAGATCCTCTCACTTTGCCACTGAGGGAACTGGTTTCCAGTGGGTTTAAATGATTTTTCCCCAAGTCCTATAACAGCTGGGTCTGGACTTCTGATGAAATTCATTCTGGGCTAGAAGGGAGAAGAGGGGTGGGCTACCTGAGAGTCAATAAAGAGGAGAGGCTCTGGGAAAACACCAGGGGCAGGCAGCATGGGGGACTCCAAAGGAGAGAGGAAGGTGAATTTCAAGGTTCTGAGGACGCCGGTGCACTGGGGTGAAACCGCGCACGCGCAGAAACGGACACCAGCCTCTCGGCATGCAAAGTGGGGGCGGGGTGGCCCTTTCGAAGGCAACTTGACAGTGCGTGACAAGAACCTGGAGAAGACCCTCCAATGGCGTGACCTGGCGAGTTCACTCCCAGGAGCCTGCCGTCCTAGGGAGCCGGGATGTGCACGGGCAGTCAGTGAAACGTGGTTCACAGTGCAAACCAATATCCTACGATAGGCGCCAAACGACACTAGAGGTAACCTACCGTGTTAGACAATGCCATAGGACAATCAAGCAATAGGACAGGCGGGTAGGTGATAGATACTAGAGATATAATATATATTTTTCTTTGGCATATGTAAAATCTCTTTGTATATTAGGCACACTCTTTTGATATATTACATACACTTTTTAATATATAAAGGAGTTCATTACAAGGGACTGTCTCATACCGTTATGGAGGTGAAGTCCCACACCAGCCATCTATAAGCCAGAGACCCAGGGAGGCCAGCGGTATAGATGTGGGAACCACAGGCAAAAGACCTAAAGGTCAGCACCAGCCGTCAGGCAGTGACGGTAGATGCCTCTGCCTTTTTGTTCCATTCGGGCCCTGAACACATCGCATGATCCCCACCCACTTTGGGAAGGGCAATCTGCTTTACTCAGCCAGGTAGAAAAGCTACCCAGTACTCCTCCTGAATATGTCTCCTCTGCTCATAGAGAACGCTCATGGGGTCGCCTGGGTAGCTCAGTCCATGAAGCATCCGACTCTTGGTTTCGGCTCAGGTCGTGATCTCACGGCTGGTGAGTTCTAGCCCTGCGTCGGGCTCTGCGCCGACGGTGAGGAGCCTGCTTGGGATTCTCTCCTTCCCTCTCTCTCTGCCCCTCCCCCACTGGCTCCCTATCTCTCTCTCTCAAAGTAAATAAAAATAAACTAAAAAAAGAAGACAAAAAAAAGGACGCTCATAACACTCGTGGTCACCAAACGGGTGTGGGATTTACCCCACACCCAGCAATTCTCCCCCACACCAGCTGAGTATCCTACAGTTTAGCTGCGTTCTGACATTGTCTAACGTAGCCATCAGGTCCCACAGGTGAAGGGCTCAGTCGGACAAGACTGCACACCACCCCCTTCAGATGCCAACCACGAGTCGGGGCTGTCACCCGGGCTTCTGGCCAATCGGCTGCCAATTGGAGCTTCCCACAGTCCTCCCCTTGGGTTGGATTAATTTGTTGGTGACACTCACAGAACTCAGGGAAACGCTTATGTTCACCAGTTTGTCCAACGACACAGAGGAAGAGCTAGATGAAGAGATACATAGGGAGAGGTTCTGGGAGGGTCCCGAGCACAAGGGTTTCTGTCTCCCACGGAGTTAGAGTATCACCCTGCCAGTGTGGAGGTGTTTACCAGTCTGGAAGCTCCATGAACCCCTCCAGATCCTCCCCCTTCTCTGGAGGATGGGGGTTGGGCACGAAAATTCCAAGCTTCTAATCATGGTTTGGTCCTTCTGGTGACCAGCCCCCACCCAGCAGCCACCCAAGAGCCCACGAGAGTCGCCACATTAGAACAAGGTGAAATTATGAAGGTTCTAGGAGCTTTGTGCCCGGGGTCAGGGGCAGAGACCAATTAAATATATTCTATTGTTTTCTATTAGTTCACAGTCGGTCTACTGACTCAAATGTAATCGCTTCCAGAAACACCCTCACAGACACACCCAGAAGTAATGTTTGGCCAAATATCTGGGTACCCCAGGATCCAGTCAAATTGACACATAAAATGAGCCATTACGACATTCAATGCTGGGGAAAGGTTAAGTCGACTCTGGTACATTCACAAGAGGCTGAGGTGTGTTCTATGATTTCCTCTTTTTTCTTTTCATTGTTCTAGTTTTTCCGGTTCAGCCGGCCCCTCCTCTCTGCATCCACAGAGCCTCACCACATGTTCTCTCCAGCAGGCTACAGCCTACCCCTGTGTTCAGTTCCTATGTCAAGCCCTCCAAACACATATCGTGCTCTCCGCCCTCTGTCAGTTCAGTGGGATCTCGGGAGAACAAAGATATAAGCACACAAACACATGTGATCAGTCTGCATTATTTTATCGAAAGACCATTGCTTATTATTTAAGTAAAAAAAAAAAATGTAAGAGTAATAAAAATACCTATACTTTTTCATCCAGGAATCCTGCTTAATGCAGGTGAGTAAAAGGAATAAAAAAGAAGCCAAAATGATCAATATTACCATAGTACAAAATTGGTAGCAGTTTAAAGTCCAGGAGTCTGTGATTAGTATTTTTTTTTTTTTTTTTTTGAGAGAGAGAGAGAGAGAGAGAGAGTGAAAGCAGGGGAGGGGGCAGAGGGAGGGGGGAGAATCTTTTTTTTTTTAATATGAAATTTATTGTCAAATCGGTTTCCATACAACACCCAGTGCTCATCCCAACAGGTGCCCTCCTCAATGCCCATCACCCACCCCGCAGAATCTTTTTTTTTTTAATTTTTAAAAATGTTTATTTACTTTTGAGAGAGAGAGAGAGACAGAGCATGAGCAAGGGAGGGGCAGAGAGAGAGGGAGACACAGAATCTGAAGCAGGCTCCAGGCTCTGAGCTGTCAGCACAGGGCCCGACGCGGGGCTTGAACACATGAACTGTGAGATCGTGACCTGAAGCTTAACCAACTAAGCCACCCAGGTGTCCCGCTGAGAGGGAGAGAATTTTAAGGAGGCTCCAAGCCCAGTGTGGAGTCTGACACAGGGCTGGATCTTGCGACCGTGAGATCATGACCTGAGCTGAAATCAAGAGTCAGACCCTTCACCGACTGAGCCCCCCAGACGCCCCCGTGATTAGTAAAGTACAGTGAATGCATATGAGATAGCATTGGGTAACTTAAAAAAAAAAATTAGGTCATAAATAAGACCAAGACAAAACTCAAGAAAATTCTTATGTTATAATATTAAATCCAAAGACCAGTTACAACTGTGTGAAAAGGTAAGAAGCACAGGGAAAAAAGATCGCGAGTAAAGACAAATTATAGAAATCATATTGGGGCAGTGACATTTCATGTGATGTGTTTTCTCTAATGTTGTCATATTGGTTTTGCAATTAAAAAGAAAAAAAGTATTCGGGGCGCCGGGGTGGCTCAGTCGTTTGGGCGTCCGACTTCAGCTCAGGTCACGATCTCACGGTTCGTGGGTTCGAGCCCCACGTCGGGCTCTGTGCTGACGGCTCGGAGCCTGGAGCCTGCTTCCGATTCTGCGTCTCCCTCTCTCTCTGCCCCTCCCCTGCTCACACTCTGTCTCAAAAATAAACATTAAACATTTTAAATAAAAAATAAACTTAGAAAAAGTCTACTTGTCATCTCCCTGCTTAAAACCTTCCAGTGATTTCTACTGTCCTCGGGCCTCTTTTTCAATGGCCTATGAGGTCCTATATGAGCTGGCCTCTGCCTGACCGTCTGACTTGCTGTCTACTCTTCCCTTGATCACGAAGTTTCCGTGACACTGGCCTGCTTCCTGGTTGCAGATGATACCAAACTGCTTTCTTTCTTGCAGCTTCCCCCCCAACCCCTCACCCCTACTATTCCTTCTTCTCCCCCCCTCCCCCACCCCGGGGCTATTATCAGACTGGTCGCTTCTCATTTTTCAGATTTCGATTCAAGCTCACCTTCCCACAATCATCCTATCTAAACTCATGCCTCCAAGACACTCTGTTTCCTGTTATGTCCTCTTTCTATTTTATTTTTTTTATGATACTTATCGCTAATTGAAATTACGTTCGTGTTCAGGCGTTCTGTCTCCTTGCTCGGGAACCTCAGATCAAAACCCCTGATCTTTCTAGCTGCTGAATCCCTGGAGCTTAATACAGTGCCGAGTTTAAAGAGAAAAAAGAAAAAACCTTAAAAAATTAAAAAAAAAAAAAGAAAAAAGGGCGCGCCTGGGTGGCTCAGTCGGTTCAGCATCCGACTTCAGCTCAGGTCATGATCTCACGGTCCGTGAGTCCGAGCCCCGCGTCGGGCTCTGTGCTGACAGCTCGGAGCCTGGAGCTGCTTCGGATTCTGGGTCTCCCTCTCTCTCTGCCCCTCCCCTGCTCATGCTCTGTCTCTCCCTCAAAAATAAATAAACATTAAAAAAGAAAAAGTATGGGGGCGCCTCCCCCACTCACTCTCTGTCTCTCATGCTGCTCTGCCTTGACAGCACCTTCCCGTCTGCAGGCGGCTGGTGCGCGTGAGAGACGCAGCCCGGCAGACAGTGTGGGTTTGTGCCTGTGAGTTCGTTGTGTCAAAACACATCGTACTTCGCGCGTTTATGCCTCCTCGCACCGAGAGACACACAGCTCCTTCCTGTGCGGCTTGCTCCAAGCCTTCGTTGTGGTTGTTTTCTGTATGTGGAGTTCCGCAGACCCGGAGAGCACCAAAGCGCTGCTCTGAGCGCGCACTGAAGGGAAGACTGTTCTTGTGCCCAGTCCAGAGTCTGCCGTCCATCACACCGACGAAGTACCCAGGGACCGGATCCCACCGTGGCCAGGCACGTGAGACGCAGCGACAGACTGCAGGCCAGCCCGCCAGGCCTATCTACCCCGCTCAGGAACCACGTGGCTCAGACCTGAGCCCCTTAAGTAGAAGCGAAAAGGGGTGCAACATTTTCTAATCCCGCCTCCTGCATTTTGCATGCACCTGCCCGTCCCCAGGAAGCTGTCAGCCAGCTTCTGCTTGACCCCTGCAATCAGGAATCCAGGTGGGTTAAGTGACCTGCCCAAGGTCAACGTCACGCAGCTGGAAAGCCGGAATGAGGGGACTCAGTTCCAGGCTGTTGGACTCCGGAGACCATGATTGCACTTGCACTGTTCTGCCCATGGAGTAAAGGCCCACCCGTAACACCTGCGCGTCTGGCTTCTGGAGCCAGAACGAACATGAGGGCTTGCGCTCCCCCCCCCACCCGCCCCGCCCTTACCTTCCAATGGGTAACCTTGGTCAACCTTTGGACGTCTAGTAATAATTTTAAATGTACCACCATTTTTTTTTTCCATGCAATTACAAAGGGAAGTATTTTACATCAACAATATTGTTTCGTATCACAATGTGAGATACTGATGACAATCTTGCATTTAGCCAGCAGTGCCCGGTTCACTGATGGCTCAGTCCAGTTCTTCCTTCTATCTCTCTCTCTTTTTATTTTATTTTTTCCTGTGCACCTGATTTCTCCCAAATTGGAAACTCTAAATCTCAGTGGTGGGTCATCATGAGTGGCAGTGGCAAGCACCTGCTTGTTTTTAAGAGAATTGGGTGCACCCAAAAGATTTCTCACTGAAAACTATTCCCACATCATGCCATCAAGAGAGCAAAGTTCAAACTAGAAGGTTGGGTGTCTCAACTCCGGAGATGATGGTCAAGAGCTCCTAATCTATGCTTTGACTGGACCCAGTGATCCGTATTGGTTTACATTTGTGGCAGTCTTTGTACATGATTTTATTTAAAAAAAATTTTTTTTTAATGTTTTTATTTTTGAGACAGAGAGAGGCAGAGCATGAGCGGGGGAGGGGCAGAGAGAGAGACAAACAGACAGAATCCGAAGCAGATCCCAGGCTCTGAGCTGTCAGCACAGAGCCCGACGCGGGGCTCGAACTCACGGACCGTGAGATCGTGACCCAAGCTGAAGTCGGATGCCTAACCGACTGAGCCACCCAGGCACCCCCATGATTTTAAATAATATGCCCCCAAGTCACTTCTTGACAAGTGAAAAGAAAAATCAGCAAGTTATGGAAAAGAAAGCTTTCAACAGTGGAGCTGTTTGTCCCAAGTTAGGTCTCCTTGGAAAATCCCGATGTTTGATTTTTCATCCTTAAAATTAGGATATTTTATCCCTAAGGTGATAGATATTTCAAGCTATACCCAAGACACTTCATAAATCATCGAGAAACACCACCGGAGGCAAACCTCTTGAAGTTTCCAAAGTATACCAACTTTCCATTAGTCAATTTCTCTTGGTGTATTTATTTGTTTATTGAATAATTGTTGAAAAAGTCCAATGGTTCTACATGACTTAAAGCAAAACAAAACAAAACAAAACGAAACGAAAAAAAGAACTATGCTTTACCTACCCCTCAACATCTCTAATCCCCATTTTCTAGAGACATCTTTCAGTTCCTTTTATTCTCCTCCTCCCTCCCGCCCCTGTCCACACCTGTTGTATTTACCTCTACCTTTCTAAGTAACATGCTTTCGGTCTTTGATTTTTTCTTTTCAGTTTTTAAATATTGTCTCTTGAACTACCACTGCAGATGATGAGAATTTAGCTCTCCGATGCCAGGCTCCCTGTCTCTATAGACATAGAGATTACCTCTCCTTCCAAATGTAGATTTATCTTGCTTTGGTTAGACACATTTACTACCTACCATATTTTTACTATATGACTGTTATTCACAGTTGAGCAAGATGGTCCTTTCTTGGTATCGTGTTACTTGTTTTCTGAGCCTCGTTTGCTTCATTTTGCAAGTATCCATAGCCAGTTCATTCCCGAGTTCTCTACCAATCGTGCGCATCCTCTCGTGGTACATTTCAACACGTTAGTAACTGGCATGCTTGATCCCAGCCTCCTCCAGAGCCTTCCCCCGCTCTCCTGCTCCAACCTGAACTGGTCGTTCTCTGTCCCAAAAGCCCCTGGGAACTCTATTTACCATCATCCAAAGGGCTGCCTTTATCTTTCACGTGTATCGGATCCCCTGCTTTCCAGGATCATGTTTTTTGTTTCTCTCCCTCTTCATCTGCTTCTTTGTTTCTACAGGATTCATCTTCTAGTAACTCCCTGAGAAAGTGGGCCAGTGGGCACAGGAGATAGAACGTGTCAGACATTTCACATCTAAGATGCGCACATTCTACACTAACACCTCATCAATAATCTGGCTAGCTACAGAAACTAAGCGGCAATTTTCTCTCAGAATTTTGAAGGCACTGATTGGGTTGCCATCCAGCCTCCAGGTTAGTTGAATAGTTACAATGTTAGTCTGATTCCTGATACTTTGTATATGACTTCTCACTCCCCTCCTCCTCCCCCTCCTCCCTGTCCTCCTCCTCCTCTCTCCCTCCCTCCCATCCTCTCTCCTCTCTCTCTCTCTCCCTCTCCCTCTCTTTCTCCTTCTCTCTTTGTAAAGATACAAGACAGATACTTGGCTTGCCTTTTCAGTCTGGAAAGTCATACACCTCCGATATGTGGAATTCTATTGATATATTTCTTCAAAAACATTTTCCACCCATTTTCTCAGTCCTCTCCTATTCTCGGCTGTCAAACCCCACCAAATTGGTCCCCTATGTATTTTGTTTCTTTTAGCTTTCTCCTCGATTTGTGAGGGAGTCTTTCAACATCATCTTCCAAATTTTATATTGAATTTTTCATCTTCTATCATATTTTTAACTCCCCAAAGCTTTTCGTTTCTCGTAAAATATTCCTTTTTTATAGCAGCCTGTTTCTGTTTCACAGTACAATATTTTCTCTTATGTCTCTGTGGAGATACATAAAAGGATTTTTTAGGCTTTTCTTCACCTGCCGGTGTTGCTGCTGTCCCTCCTCTGAGATTTTTCTTTTCTGCTCTCTCATGTCTCTCATGGTACAGGTTTTCCTCGGGGCTTGGTGATCTCCATAGCGAGGCACCTGCTAGAGTTAATAGGAACCCGTGTGTGCCTGAGTAGAGCTTTTGACTAAGGCATTCTGGTTAAGGTTGTTTTGATGAGAGATTCCCTTTACCATCAGTTTTGGTATATCCTTTCTCCCGGTTATTTCATGTTCCTGAGGAATGATCTTGCTATCTCCTCCCTGCAGGTGTAGCCTGTGGGACGGCCTTCCACAAGCCCAAGAGAAGAAGGAAGCTGAGTGGTCTCATCATTCAATACACAGGGGACCTTCTCCCCTCCAATTTTTCAGTATCCATCATTATAATATACAGAATAGTTTCACCACTCTAAAAATATCACCTATCCAACACTGTACCCCTAATCCCTCACAAACATGATCTGTTTACTCTCTCATAGTTCTGCCCCTTTCAGAATGCCATCTTTCACTTAACAGTATGCATTTAGAGGGGCACCTGGGTGGCTCAGTCGGTTAAGTGTCCGACTTCGGCTCAGGTCATGATCTCGCGGTCTGTGAGTTCGAGCCCCGCGTCGGGCTCTGTACTGACAGCTCAGAGCCTGGAGCCTGTTTCAGATTCTGTCTCACTCTCTCTCTGACCCTCCCCCATTCATGCTGGCTCTCTGTCTCAAAAATAAATAAACGTTAAAAAAATAAAAATTAAAAAACAAACAAAAAACCCCCCAAAACAATATGCATTTAGATTCATCTTTGTTTTTGCGAATCTTGATAGCTCATTTCTTTTTTCCCCCCAGGCTTATTGAGGTATAATTGACAAATAAAAATTGTATATATTTAAGATAGGCAACCTGATGTTTTGATATATGTATACATTGTGAAATAATTGCAACAATCAAGCTAATTAACATATCCATCACCTACAGGGTTAGCATTTTTTTCTTTCTTTCCTTTTTTTTTTTTCTTTGTTGTGAAAACACTTAAAGATCTATCCTCTTAGGGGCACCTGGGTGGCTCAGTCAGTTGAGCCTCCGACTTCAGCTCAGGTCATGATCTCACCGTTGGTGAGTTCGAGCCCCGCGTCGGGCTCTGTGCTGACAGCTCGGAGCCCTGAGCCTGCTTCGGATTCTGTGTCTCCCTGTCTCTCTCTGTCCCTCCCCTGCTCGCATGCTCTCTCTCTCTCTCTGTCTGTCTGTCTCTCTCTCTGTCTCTCACTCTCTGTCTCTCAAAAATAAATAAACAAACATTAAAAACAAAGTTAAAAAAAAGATCTATCCTCTTAGCAAGTTTTAAGTATACAGCACAGTATCGTTAGCTACACTCCTATTGTTGTACGTTAGATCTCCGAAATTAGTTCCTCTTGTGTAGCTGAAACTTTGTGCCCTGGACCCATTTCCCCCTCCCCCTGGCCCCTGGCAACCACCATTCTCTTCTCTGCTTCTATGCATTCGATTATTTTAGATTACACATGTAAATGAGAACATTTCAACACTGTTGTCTTTCTGTGTCTGGCTTATTTCACAGAGCATAATGCCCGTGTTACTGCAAATGGCAAGATTTCCTTCTGCGTTAAGGATGAATAATATTCCACTGTATATGTGTACATTTTCCTTATCCATTCATTCATCAGTGGACATTTAAGTGGTTTGCATATCTTGGCTATGATGAATAATACTGCAATAAACATGGGAGTGTAGACATCTGTTTGAGATCATGGTTTTGTTTCCTTTGGATACACACCTAGAAGGATCATAAGGCTGTTTATTTTTTAATTTTTTGAGGGACCTTATACACGAACAAATTGGATGACCTAGAAGAAATGTACAAAGACCTAAAAACACACAACCTATCCAAACGGAATCAAGAAGAAATAGAAAGCCGGAACAAACTAGTAACAAATAAGGTGATTGAATCAGTAATCAGAAACTTCTCGACAAAGAAAAGCCCGGTGCTATATGGATTCACAGGTAAGTTCTATCAGACATTCAGTGAATAATCAATACCAATCCTTCCTAAACTCTTCAAGAAGTAGAAGAGGGACCACTTTCAAATCATTTTATGAGACCATCATCACCCTGATAATAAGGTCAGACAAAGAAACCAGCAGAAAATAAAACGGTAAGCAATTTCCTCCATGAAAATTTCAAATCAGTTGGATACATACTGACAATAGAATGGCTGGATCATATGGTAAGATTGTGTTTTAATTCTTCTAAAGTGACTGTATCATGTTTCATTTCCACCAGCGTTGAATGAGAATTCCTACTGCCCCATAGCCTCCCCAGTTAATTAATATGGTCAGGTTCCTGGATTTTAGTCAGGAATCCCGGATTGCACAGATCTTCCCGGATTTACAACGGGACAACACCCTGACAAATCCATCACGTGTTGAAAATATCAATCATTGAGTAGAAAATGCATTTACTACACCTAACGTGTCAAACACCATAGCTTACCTTAGCCTACCTTAAACATGCTTAGAATACTTATATTAGCCTAGGGTTGGGCAAAATCATCTAACACAAAGCCTATTTTATAATATAATGTTGAGGGGAGCCCGGGTGGCTCAGTCAGTTAAGCGTCTGACTCCTAATTTAGGCTCAGGTCATGATCTCATGGTTCGTGAGTTTGAGCCCCACGTTGGGCTCTGTGCTGACAGTGTGGACCTTGCTTGGAGTTCTCTTTCCTTCTCTGTCCGCCCCCCTCCACCTCTCTCTCTCTCTCTAAATAAATAAACATTTTAAAAGTTTTACAATACGATGTTGAATATCTGATGTAATCTATGGAATACTGTGCTGACGGTGAGATACAGAATGGTTGTGTGGGTACAGAATGGTTTTAAGTACATTGAGTGTTAGCCCTTTATGATTGCAGGGTTGATGGGGGGTCGGCTGCTCACTGTTGCTACCCAGGATCGTGAGCGGGTCCCCTACAGCATGTTGCTAACCTAAGAAAAAAATCAAAATTCAAAATTCAAAGTACAATTTCCACTGAATGTGTATCACTTCCACACTATGGTAGAGTTAAAGCAAAAAAGTAAGTCAAACTATAGTAAGTTGGGGACCTTCTGTATGGTTGGTATCTTATTATTGCTTAAATTTGCAAATCCCAGGGCACCTGGGTGGCTCAGTTGGTTGAGTGGTCCAGCTCTTGATTTCTTCTCAGGTCATGGTCCCAGGGTCGTGGGATCGAGCCCTACGTTGAGCCTTTGAGATTCTCTCTCTCACCCTCTGCCCCTCTCCCCTACTTGCACATGCTCTCTCTCTCAAATAAAAAACAAAGCAAAATTTATTTTTTTATTTTTAAATATTTATTTATAATTGCGAGAGGAGAGAGAGAGAGAGAGCAGGGGAGAGACCAAGAGATAGAGAGACACAGAATCTGAAGCAGGCTCCAGGCTCCGGGCTGTCAGCACAGAGCTCGATGTGGGACTGGAACCCACGAACCATGAGATCATGACCTGAGCCGAAGTCGGACGCTCAACCGACTGAGCCACCCAGGCGCCCCAAGAAAACAAAACTTAAAAAAAAAAATTGCCATTCCCTAATGACTAATGATGTTGAGTATCTTTTCATTTGTTTATTTGCTATTTACATATCTTTTTTTGGGTGAAATGTTCAGATGTTTTTTTTCCATTTTTAAAATTGGGTTGCTGGTTTTCTTATTGTTGAATTTTAAGGGTTCTTTTTATATTGTGGATATAAGTCCTTTATCAGACACGTGCTTCGAGAACGTTTCATTATGTGGCTAGCCTTTTCATTTCTGTTACCAATGTCTTTCCCAGAGTAACAGTTTCCACTGTAATAAAGTCTAACTTAATCGTCTCTTTCTTGGATTGTGCTTTTGGTGTTGTATCTAAAAACTCATCGCCAGCCAAAGGTCATCTAGACTTTCTCATAGGTTTTCTTCTAGATGTTTTACACTTTTCCATTTTGTATTTAGGTCTATGATACATTTTGAGTTAATTTTACTAAAAGGTGTAAGATCTATGTCTAGGTCTCCCCCCTCCTCCCACCCCGCTTTTTTTTTTTTTTTTTTTTTTAACATATGAACATTCAATTGTGCCAGCCAGCATCATTTGTTGAAAAAAACTATCCTTGGGGCGCCTGGGTGGCTCAGTCGGTTAGGAGTCTGACTTCGGCTCTGGTCATGATCCCATGGTTCGCGGGTCCGAGCCCCGCGTCGGGCTCTGTGCTGATGGCTCGGAGCCTGGAGCCTGCTTCGGATTCCGTGTCTCCCTCTCACTCTGCCCCTCCCCCACTCACACTCTGTCTCTCTCTCTCTCTCTCTCTCTCTCACTCTCAAAAATAAATATTTAAAAATTTTAAAAAAGAAAAACTATCCTTTCTCCGTTGAATTGGCTTTGCACCTTTGTTAAAATCTAGTTGACTGTGTGAATCTATTTCCGGCTTCTCTCTTCTCTTTTGCTGATTGATGTGCCCATACTTTGCCAATACCACACTGTCCTGAAAACAGTAACTTTATATTGAGTCTTGGAACCAGTTAGTGTGAATCTTCCAACTCTGTTGTTCTTCGATAGTGTGTCCATTTTTCTAGATCCTTTGCTTTCCCATATAAATTTTATTGTATTTTAAAACATGTTTTACTTATTGAGAGAGAGAGAGAGGAAGGATGAGAGGGAGAGGGGCAGAAAGAGAGGGGGACAGAAGATCTGTAGCGGGATCCGTGATGACGGCAGCGAGCCTGACGCAGGGCTTGAACTCACGAACCACAAGATCATGACCTGAGCCAAAGTCGGTCACTCAACCGGCTGAGCCACCCAGGCACCCCTGCCATATACATTTTGCATTAAGTTTGTCCATATCTATAAATAGTTGACTGGGATTCTGGTTGCCTTTAACTTAATTGCCTTTAATCCGCAGATTAAGTTGGTTTGGAAAACTGACATCTTTATAATTTTGACTCTTCTGATCCATGAACATGAAATATCTTTCCATTTATTGAGTTTTTTAAAAATTTCTTTCACCAGTGTTTTATACAGCATACACAGCCCATACATACTTCATTAGAAATATGCCCAAATACTTAATTTTTTGGTGTGCTTATAGACAGTATTGATTCTAAATTTTAATTTCTGATTGTCCATTGCTGGTATATAGGAAAGTAATCAACTTTTATACATTGACTATGTATCCTGTGACCTTGCTATACATGCTTAGAAGTTCTATCAGTGTTTTGGTACATTATTTAAGTTGTTCTACACAGATTATAATGTCATCTGCAAATACAGACAATTTTATTTCTTCCTAACCCACAAACTTTCAATCTCTTCTTCTTATCTTATTGTACTAGGTAGAATTTCCAAGACAACACTGAACAGGAGTTGAAAGAGGACATTTTTTCCTTATTCCCTATTTCAGAGAAAAGCATTCAGTTTTTCACCATTAATTATTACGTTAGCTATTGTTAGGTTAAGGAAATTTCCTTCTGTTACTTGTTTTTTTTTTTTTTGAGAGTTTTTGTCACAAATAGGTGTTGAATTTTATCAAAAGTTTTTTCTGCATTAATTCATATGATCACAGTTTTTATTTTTCCATCTATTAATAGGATAAATTACATTAATTTGTTTACAAATGTTAAACTGGCTTTGCATCCCTGGATGAGCCCTACTTGGTCACCATCAAATATCCTTTTTTATATGCTGCTGGATTTGATTTGCTATTAAAAAAAAATTTTTTTTTAATGCTTATTTAGTTTTGAGAGACAGAGACAGAGTGCAAGTGGGGGAGGGGCAGGGAAAGAGGGAGACCCAGAATCCGAAGCAGGCTCCAGGCTCCCAGCTGTCAGCACAGAGCCCGACACGGGGCTTGAACCTGTGAACCGTGAGGTCATGATCTGAGCTGAAGTCGGACGCCCAACCGGCTGGGCCACCCAGGTGCCTCATTGATTTGCTAAATTTTTTTTTTTTTAATTTTTTGATGTTTTTATTTATTTCTGAGACAGAGAGAGACAGAGCATGAGCAGGGGAGGGGCAGAGAGAGAGGGAGACACAGAATCCGAAGCAGGCTCCAGGCTCTGAGTTATTGGCACAGAGCCCGACGTGGGGCTCGAACTCATGAGCTGTGAGATCATGACCTGAGCTGAAGTCAGACGCCCAACCAACTGAGCCACCCAGGTGCCCCGATTTGCTAAATTTTTAATGAATTTTGTATCTATGTTTATGAGAGTTTCTTGTAATGTCTTTATCTGGTTTGGGTATTAGCCTAATACTGCTCTCATAGAATGAGTTGAGAAGTGTTCCTCTCTCTACTTGTATTTTCTGGAAGAGATTGTGGGAAATTGGTGCTACCTCTTCTTTAAATACTTTATAGAATTCTCCAACAAAACCATCTGTCCTGGTGTTTTCTTTTTGTGAAAGCTTTTTAAGGATTGGTTCTATTTCTTTAACAGATACAGGAATGTTCCTATTGTCTATTGCTTCTTGAATGAGCGTTTGTAGCTTGTATCCTTCAAGGAACCGATCAGTTTCATTTAAGTATCAAATGCCTGGTCCTGTACATGCTCTTCCTGTTCTGTTACTAACTTTCTTAATGTCCATGTGATCAGTCACGTTGATTCCTCTTTCATTTCTGGTATAGTTAACGTGCGTCTCCTTACTATGTATCTTTTTTAGGTTAGCCTGCTGGAGATTTATCTGTTTATTTGTCTTCTCAAAACAAAAACACTTTTGGTTTTACTGATTTTCTCTATTGTTCTTCTGTTTTCAACAAGTCAACATAAAACAGATATTCTAGGATCTCCTATGAAGCAAACTAAATTGTTGGTGTGGTTTTGAGCATTTGGTGGAGAGTAGGAAGGCAACTTTATCTTGAAGATAGGAACAGTCTCCTTTGAGGAACATTAAACCCTTGAAGAAATTAACATAATTTTAAAATGCTACTTAATGGGGCGCTTGGGTGGTTAGTTGGTTAAGCATCTGACTTCAGCTCAGGTCATGATCTCGCGGTTTGTGAGTTTGAGCCCTGCGTTGGGCTCTGTGCTGACAGCTCGGAGCCTGGAGCCTGCTTCAGATTCTGTCTGTCTCTCTCTGACCCTCCTCTGCTCATGCTCCGTCTCTCTCTGTCTCTCAATGATAAATAAACATTAAAAAAATTTTAATGCTATTTGATTCTTCAATTGAAGATATTATATTTATAAAGTCATAAAAGTATAACTGTAATTTCAAAAGGAAATAAATTATAATAAAATTATATTATTTTGATACATAAGTATTTTGTGGTTTTTTTTAAAGAAAATGTATTTTTGATGTGGCGAAATATACATAATGTAAAATGCATCATTTTAACCATTTGCAGTGGCACCGAGTACATCCACACTGTTAGAAAACTCCATACCCATTAAATAATAACTATTCTATTCTTTCTTCTCCCCAGTCCCTGGAAACCACCATTCAACTTTCTTGTCTCCATGAATTTGCTACTCTAGATACCTCATGTAAGTGGAATCATACAATATTTATCCTTTTGAGATGGGGTTATTTCATCTAACATAATGTCTTCAAACTGGAGGGTATTACACTAAGTGAAATAAGTCAGTCAGAGAAAGACAGATATCGTACGTTTTCACTCATATGTGGAACTTGAGAAACTTAACAGAAGTCCATGGGGGAAGGGAGGGGGAAAATAGTTACAGACAGAGAGGGAGGGAGGCAAACCCTAAGAGACTCTTAAATACAGAGAACAAACTGAGGGTTGATGGGTATGGGGAGAATGGGTGATGGGCATTGAGGAGGGCACTTGTTGGGATGAGCACTGGGTGTTGTATGGAAGCGATGAATCACGGGAATCTACCCCCCAAACCAAGAGCACGCTGTACACACTGTATGTTAGCCAACTTGATAATAAATTATATTAAAAACAAACAAACAGGCAAATAAATAAATAAAACCATTCTAAGAAAAACAACAACAACAAAAACCATAATGTCTTCAAGGTTCATCCATATTGTGGCATATGTCAGAGTTTCCTTCCTTTTTAAGGCTGAATAATATTCCTTTGTATACCTATCCATCTATTGATAGACACTGGAGTTGGCTATCGTGAATAACACTTCCATGAATATGGTTTACGGACATCTTTTCAAGTATGCTTTCGGTCCTTTGGAGTATACATCCAGAAGTAGAACTGCTAGACCATTTTTGCAATCCTATGTTAAGCTTTCTGAAGAACCACTATACCCTTTTCCACAGTGGCTATACCACTCTACATTCCCACTAGCAATAAACAATAGTCCCAGTTTCTCCACATCCTATCAATCCTTCTTTCCTACTTTGTTGATAATAGCCACCCTAATGGGTGGAGTGTGGGGTCTTGTGGCTTTGACTTGAATTTCCCTAACGATCCGTGATGTTGAACAGCTGTTTCTATGCTTCTTGGTCACTGGTTTATCTTCTTTGGAGAAATGTCTATGCAAATGTCTTTTGCCATTATTTAAAAAAAATTTTTTTAGTGTTAATTTATATTTGAGAGAGAGAGAGAGACTGCAAACAGGGGAGGGGAAGAGAGAGAGAGAGAGAGAGAGAGAGAGAGAGAGAGAGAGAGAGAATCCAAAGCAGGCTCCAGGCTCTGAGCTGTCAGCACAGAGCCCGACACAGGGCTCGAACTCCTGAACTGTGAGATCATGACCTGAGCTGAAGTTGGCCCCCAGGTGCCCCTATGTCTAAAATGTTTTTAAACAAACAAAAGACAAAAACAAAGGCTCACGCTGTTTCCGATTCCAGAGAGAACTGGTTTGAATCCTGGCTCTTTTTACAAGCTGTGTAATGCTTAACAAATTACTGAACTCCTCCTAATATTGGTTTTCTCTTCTGTAAAATGGGGTGACAACAGAAGGTACTACATAGGAATGTTATAGGATATTGAAACGACAGGATACACTTAAAGCTCTCAGCTTATTGCCTTGTTCTGGAATAAGTACACCCTGGTGCCATTATAAAGAGGAATAACCTGTTTATTTTATTTTATTTTTTTTAAATTTTTTTTTCAACGTTTTTTAAAATTTATTTTTGGGACAGAGAGAGACAGAGCATGAACGGGGGAGGGGCAGAGAGAGAGGGAGACACAGAATCGGAAACAGGCTCCAGGCTCCGAGCCATCAGCCCAGAGCCCGACGCGGGGCTCGAACTCACGGACCGTGAGATCGTGACCTGGCTGAAGTCGGACGCTTAACCGACTGCGCCACCCAGGCGCCCTGGAATAACCTGTTTAAATATGCTTTATACAGTCTCCGTGATTTTTAATAAACAATTTTATCCTACCTTGGGTCTGATTGGTGTCAGCCCTTAATGGAAACCCCACACAGATGCACCCTAGCTACTTGTCAGATAACTCTGTTGTCCAAATCCCATCAAAATCCTGTTTATGAGAACAGATATTTATGGAGGATTTGCCTGAAGGACATGTTATTCATCTATTCTCTGGAAATGATAAATTTTACCCTTGGATCAAATAACACCATCTGAGAGCTGCATATCGGAATGGCATCATTCTGACTCTTGTCAAATTTACTTGACAGGATTGAACGTCACTGTTGTGAGCCTGGCTTGCGCTGAGGGATGCTGTCAGAAGCAGTCGGGCAAACTTTACTCTTGTATTTGTTGCTGGGCTGGAGTCCAGGATGTTCTTGTCTGGATCAAAGAGTGTTTCCTTTATGAAGACCCGAGGGAAGAATTTTTCTTAGGTCAGCAAGATGAGAAAGCTTTAAACAACGGGTCTGTCTCTATCTTGCGGACGATCTGGATCTTTTAACAGTGCGTATCTCCCTGCTTACTTTAGCTTCCAGGAAACCTACAACCCCATCAGTGGCCCATCTTGGGTGCCTCTATGAAATAATGTGGCAGGGGCGCCTGGGTGGCACAGTCGGTTGAGCGTCCGACTTCAGCCAGGTCACGATCTCGCGGTCCGGGAGTTCGAGCCCTGCGTCGGGCTCTGGGCTGATGGCTCGGAGCCTGGAGCCTGTTTCCGATTCTGTGTCTCCCTCTCTCTCTGCCCCTCCCCAGTTCATGCTCTGTCTCTCTCTGTCCCAAAAATAAATAAAAACGTTGGAAAAAAAAAATAAAAAAAAACAAAAAACAATGTGGCAATGAGAGGTAGGGAAATTTGCCCTTGGATTGTTTTTTCACCCACGTTATTTCTTTGTCCCAACACTTTCCATGATTTATTTTCCATATATTTTTGGAAGCTGCCTCTTATTTATGACACAAGATAAGAAGAGAGAAAATGGAAAAATGAGGCTAGCATAAAGGAAAGTGGAGTATCAATAGGGGATAAATCAAGTAGGCAAAACTCTTATTATTTTCACATTTCCCTGGGCACCTGGCATTGAACTTCACAGCTAGTACATGGTTAGGGAATGTTTGTTAAGGAAAGAAAAAGAAAGATAAGATCTATCAGGCCATTCCTTGTCCTGCTTGTGCACAGATGTAAGGTTGGGTTAGACGTAGGGGAGGCTTGATGAGTCCCTGAGAGGCCAAAGAGAATACTTTGATGCCTTCTGAGTGATATCTGACATTTCCTGAAGCAACGCCCTAGCCGCTTTTCAAGGCTCACTCCAATGCGTCCACCTTACAAAAACATCCCCTGTTGTAAGCAAATACCTCTCTCTCCTGGGAACGCTCTCAGAAACTACTGTCTCTGAGTACCCATTTCAAATGTGCTTAAAATAAAAATAAAAATAAAAATTTTTATGATAACTTATGAGATACAGATATAAAGATGATAGATAAGGAAGGAGGGGAAGAAAGAAAGAAAAAGAAAGAAAGAAAAGAAAGATTAGTTCAATAAATATTTTTAAACAGGTAAATGAAAATCCATTGTATTGATTTTTTTTTTTTTTTTTTTTACAAACTTGCATTAAAACTCTGTTCCCATGAGCAGTATGGATGACTTCTCAAATGGGTTATAAGTAAAAGAACCCAGACTGAAAAAGCTAAACTTTTGACTCCATTTACATAACTCTCCAGCAAAAGCCAAATTACACAGGGAGAAGAAGGGCTGGGAGACAGGAACGGGCACAGTGGCACGTGGGGGTAATGGAACTCTTGTGTCTCATGATTGTGTCGTGTTGGTCACATGACTCTATAGCTTTGTCAAAACACTCGGAATTCTGCCCTCAAAAGTGTGGATCCCAGGGTCACCTGGGTGGCTCAGTCAGTTAAGCCTCCAACTTGGGCTCAGGTCATGATCTCACGGTTCATGGGTTCGAGCCCCGCGTCGGGTTCTGTGTTGACAGCTCAGAGCCTGGAGCCTGCTTCCGATTCTGGGTCTCCCTCTCTCTCTGCCCCTCCCTCCCTCATGGTCTGTCTCTCTCAAAAACAAATAAACATTAAAAAAAAAAAAAAGAGGGGCGCCTGGGTGGCGCAGTCGGTTGAGCGTCCGACTTCGGCCAGGTCACGATCTCGCGGTCCGTGAGTTCGAGCCCCGCGTCGGGCTCTGGGCTGATGGCTCAGAGCCTGGAGCCTGCTTCCGATTCTGTGTCTCCCTCTCTCTCTGCCCCTCCCCCGTTCATGCTCTGTCTCTCTCTGTCCCAAAAATAAATAAAAAATGTTGAAAAAAAAAAAATTAAAAAAAAAAAAAAAAAGAATTATTAAAGGCACACATGACAACTGACACTGTGTGTGCTATTCAGAGTGACAAGGGGGGGCCATACCGTGGAACTGAATGAGATGGGTAAAGGGGAGCCCAGCAGAGTTCTTTTGAACAAGAGGTTAATCATCTGAAGGCCGCAGGAAACAGAGGTATTGACTAAGTGGGGAGGATGAGGACATCCCGGGCAGAGGCCTGTGCTCAAACATTGGAGCGGGAAAAAAAAGTACAGAGCTCTGGCCGAAAGGAAGACCACCAGTGTTTTAGGGGATAGGGTGACTCAAGTGCAGGCAGGGGAGTGGGGCAGGGGCCAGATCACACAGAGCCCCATAGGACACTCAGAGGATTAAAAAAAATATTTTTAATGTTTCTTTATTTTTGAGAGAGAGAGAGAGAGAGACAGAGACAGAGAGAGACAGGGGAAGGGCCAGAGACAGAGGGAGACACAGAATGCGAAGCAGCCACCAGGCTCCGAGCTGTCAGCACAGAGCCGGATGTAGGGCTCGAACCCACGGACCGTGAGATCGTGACCCGAGCCGAAGTCGGACGCTTAACTGACTGAGCCACTCAGGCGCCCCCAGAGGCTTTTAAGTATATCCTGAGAACTCTGGAAAGCCGTGAAATCAAGGTAAAATCATCACGAATACTCCAGGCTAACCTCTATGACAAAACTTCAAGGGAGGGGGGAGAAGAAAAGCTCCAGAATACTCTCTAAAATGAAATAAAATGAAAAAACTGAAGCAACTTGAGCTTCCACGGCATTTTATGGCTACCATATGGGTATCTCATTTGTCACCCTGGGTCAATATGGTATTTACCTGTGTCCTTTCTGCTGGACCAAGTGCTTCCGGCAATTAGCAACATCTTATAAATTATTATGCCTTCAGGATCTGAAGCTTAGTTAAGTGTTCAATAAATATCTGTTGAGTTGAAATAAATTAAACAAAATCTCTAGGTATGCAAATACATAGCATTCCAAAGCCAAGTCCAGATACTAATTCCCCGGTACGTCCAAAAGTACTAAGAGATGCAAAGTTACAGGTGCATCTGCCGAAGCATAAAATAACCTTTTTTTTTTTTTTTGGAGCTGTCATGAATATATGCTGATCAGAATTACTCAGAATCTTCTGTCATGGTTCCAGAAACGTGGGGAAAAACAAAAGACAACACAGAGATAAAAATTACAGGTTACCAAGAATTATTTTTGGAATTTTTTCAAAGCCAAGACAGACAACACAGCCAGAAGATGAGAACAGCCAGCTCGTGATAACATTTCTCTTCAGTGGATCAGGAAAGAGTCACAGAAGGTAATGACAGCCCAAGAGCAGAGAATGAATGAAGCCAAAAACTTCTGAAATAGGGAAAGGTGTGCAAAGCAATGACTAACTTTTACAGAGGTCCCTCAGGCTCGGCAATAGCAGGACGCAAGACTGGAAAGGCATAGCAGCGGGAAGAAACTACTGGCAAGGGGATTGTTACAGGTGGAACTGCGTCCCCCCCAATTCGCATTTTGAATCCCGACGCTTAGTACCTTCAGATGTAACCTTATATGGAGATACGGTCTTAACAGAGGTAGTCAAGTTAGAGTGAGTTCATCAGAGTGGTCCCTAATCCACTCTGATTGGGGTCCCTTAAAAGGGGGAAATTTAGGCGCAGGGGTACCCATAGAGGGACAATGCCATGTGAAGAGACAGAGAGAAGATGGCCATCTTCATGCCAAGGAGAGAGGCGTGGAGCAGATCTTCCCCTGGACCCCTCGGAAGGAACCAACCCTACCAACACCTTGATCCTGAACTTCCAACCTCCAAAACTGGGAGAAGATGCATTTCTGTTGTTCGTGCCCCTAGTCAGCAGTCCTAGGTTGCGGCAGCCCTAGCAAAGTAATACAGAAATTAACCTGAAAAGTCCTCATTTACTGGAGGATTCTAACATTAAAGGGCAAACAAGTAGTTGAAGAGTAGACCAAGGGGATAAAAGAGGTCTCCTCGGGCTCATATTTACACGAAGCAGGCTTTTCTATTATATTTACCAGAAACGACACGAGGTTGGAGCCTGCAATGGGTATATATAAAGTCGTGGCAATGAATGACCAAAATAGGTCTTAACACGTGCCAGGCACAGCATCATGTGTTTTACAGGAGTCATTTGACTTGATCCTTACAACCACCCTGTGAGGAGGTTGAATTATTTTCGAGATGAAAATACTGAGTCTCAGGGAAGTTTGGTTTCCTCACCCAAGGTCAGACAGCAGTAAGAGATGGGAAAGAGCTCCTCCTGGCTCTGGCAGGGTAAGGAGGACAGTGATCGCTGTGAATGCACCGAGACCCTTCTCCATCACGGGGACTATTCTCCAGAGGGAAAGACACATCCCACTCAGGGGAAGGGCATATCTCTAACTCCAGACCCTGTAGTTTTCTTCTGTCACCTAAGAAGTAAAAATAAAAGCTATGACAAACTTGTAAAGGTCACAACCCAGGACGCAGACCCACTGAACACTGAGATTGGATCCTCAGATTTTAGAATGCTTCCCTCTCTGATTTTTTATCACCACATCAACAGGCCTCCAATATAATAACATTTGACAGCTAAAAGGGCTGCAAGGTACAGACTCTATTTAAGGAGGAGTTCTTAGTGGGGGCGCCTGGGTGGCTCAGTCGGTGAAGCATCTGACTCTTGATTTCGGCTCAGGTCATGATCTCATGGTTCGTGGGTTCGAGCCCTGTGTCAGGCTCTGTGCTAAGAGCATGGAGCCTGCTTGGAATTCTCTCTCTCCCTCTCTCTCTCTCTCTGCCCCTCCTCTGCCCACACACACTCTCTCTCTCTCAAAAATAAATAAATAAACTTTTTTTTTTTAAAAGAGGAAGTCTTAGGGAAGCGCAAAGATAAAGGAGGTGACAAAAACAAGGGCACGAAAGGAATGGAAAGCTTCTGGTACTTGTAACCACAAGCCAACTCCTAGCCAGGTTAACATAAAACCTCACTCCAAAGCCTTATTTACTCAGGCCCTCTTACCAGGTTTATCGTCTCTGCTTCACAACTAAAAAGGATAACGAAAGCTACAAGACGTCTACACGGTCTGACAATATGAGACAAGCATGAGAACCAGACCCAGGTATGACACAGATTGTGGAATTATCACCTAGGGAATTTAAAAATACCTGTGATTCATATGTTAAAGGATTTAATGGAAAAAATTAACAACACGTGAGAGCAGATGTAATGTAATCAAGAGAGGTGCAATGTTAAGAAAGAATAAAAAAGCAAATGCTAGAAATCAAAAAACTTTATAGCAGAAACGTAAAACGTCTTTGATAGGCTCGTCAGTAAAATTCTTTCCTCTGATATCACCGAGGAAAGAATCACCAACCTGAAGAGAGGTCAAGAGAAACTTCCCAAACTAAAATGCAAAGGGAAGAAAGGATGAAAACAACAACAACAACAACAACAACAACAACAACAACACAGCATGTTCAAGAACAGTGGGACAATTTTAAAGGTGTAACATGCATGCAATTGGAATTCTAGAAGGCAAAGAAAGGACAAAGCAGAAGACATATTTGAAATAATAATAACTGAGAACTTGTCAAAATTAATGGCAGACACCAACCCACACATCCAAGAAGCTCTGAGAACACAGCAAAAAGGATACCAAGAAATCTACACCTAGGCATATTGTGTTCAAACTTCAGAAAATCAAAAGCAAAGAGAAAAATTTTGAAGCATCCATATCTACATGAAAAAAGGAAGAGCTTTGGAGAAGGAGTAATTGAAGGTGAAATAAAGTGTTATGTTTTTTCTGATGCTTAATTTATCAACATGATAACTGTTTAAAGTAACAACAGTAGGGGCGCCTGGGTGGCGCAGTCGGTTAGGGGTCGGACTTCAGCCAGGTCACGATCTCGCGGTCCGGGAGTTCGAGCCCCGCGTCGGGCTCTGGGCTGATGGCTCGGAGCCTGGAGCCTGTTTCCGATTCTGTGTCTCCCTCTCTCTCTCTGCCCCTCCCCTGTTCATGCTCTGTCTCTCTCTGTCCCAAAAATAAAAAAAAACGTTGAAAAAAAATTAAAAAAAAAAAAAAATGAAGGAGAGGGGCGCCTGGGTGGCGCAGTCGGTTAAGCGTCCGACTTCAGCCAGGTGACGATCTCGTGGTCCGGGAGTTCGAGCCCCGCGTCAGGCTCTGGGCTGATGGCTCGGAGCCTGGAGCCTGTTTCCGATTCTGTGTCTCCCTCTCTCTCTCTGCCCCTCCCCTGTTCATGCTCTGTCTCTCTCTGTCCCAAAAATAAATAAACGTTGAAAAAAAAAATTAAAAAAAAAAAAGTAACAACAGTATATATACTGGGTATTTAGGACATATGGATATGCGGATTGAATGACAGTAATACCACAAGGCATAGGAAGGAGGAATTGGGATTATTCTGTTATAAGGTGGTTGTACTAAAGGCCAAATTGTATAATGTTATTTGAAGGTGGACTTAGGTTACTTAAATATATATATTGCAAACTCTAGGGCGACCACTATTTTTTTTTTATTAAGTATAATTGGTATTCCATGAGACAAAATGGAATCATACAAAATGCTCTATTACAATCAGAGAAGGCAAAAAAAGAAAATTTCTTAAGAGGGGAAAAAGTGTAAAAATAATTATGTACTACAATCTCGTGGGATTTATTGCAGGTATGAATGCTCGTGTAACATTTGAAAATCAATCAGTATAATGCAGCACATCAACAAAGGAAGAAAAAAAAAATCACAAAATATCAACTCATTCAGAAAATATTCTGACGAAATCCAACACCTATTTATGATAAAAACTCCCAAAAAACTAAGAATATAGAGAAACTAACTTGACCAAAATAATCTATTAAAAGTGCACAGCAAACACCATAATGGTGAGAAACTATCCAGATACTTCTCTTTTAAGATACATACAAAGCAAGGATGTCCCTTCTCACCATTCCTATTCAACATCATACTGAAAGTGCTAGCCAGTGTGTGGGGTGAGGGGAAACATAAGGAAAGGAAACAAACGGGGTGCCTGGGTCGTTCAGCTGGTTAAGCGTCCATCTTCAGCTCAGGTCATGATCTCACGGTTCGTGGGTTCAGGCCCCGTGTCGGGCTCTGTGCTGACAGCTTGGAGCCTGGAACCTGCTTCCGATTCTGTGCCTCCCTCTCTCTCTGCCCCTCCCCTGCTGGTGCTCTGAGTCTCTCTCTTTCTCAAAAATAAATAAACATTAAAAAATTTTAAAGAAAAGGAAATAAAGAGTGTGCAAAATGGGAGCGAAGAACTAAAACTGCCTTTGTTCAGAGGCGATATGATTGTCTACGTGAAAAATCCCAAAGAATCAGCATATATTCTGAAACTAATAAGCAACTACAGCAAGGTCACAGGATAAAATGCTAACACACAAAAGTCAATTGCTTTCCTATATAACAGCAATGAACAACTGGAGTTTGAAACTAGAATTATAATACTATTTACAATAGCACTGCAAAAAAACAAGGAAAATATTAGGTATGAGTCTAAGAAAATGTACAAGAAGTACATGTGGAAACAACAAAACTGATGAAAGAAGTCAAAGATCTAAATAAATGAAGAGGTGTTCCATGTTCATGGATTGAAGACTCAATTTTATTAAGATGCCAAATGCTTCCCCACTTGATTTATGGATTCAGTGCAATCCCAATCCAACTCCCTGAGTTTATGTCCACCGTTGTAGTATTGGGCTATGCTCTCATTTGGGAAGGAAGACACATTCAGGTGTTTCAAGATCAAAAAGGAGGATTAAGATTTATTGCTAAATACCACCCACGATAGTAATTAATTTACACATTAGAGCTATCATATAATCCTCATACATAACAATCATGTGATGGAAACTCACACACGCTCTCTGACAAAACTTTTTGACTTCACCAATCCTTCAGAGCTTCTTTGGTCATGGCTAACAATTTTCTCCACGCCAATGGTCAATTCTTCGCATTCCTCTTACTTATATGGCACCAGTGGCAATAGTTAACATACTTTATCATTCCCTCGTCCTTCAAGCACTCCTTTTCTTGGCTTCCAGAACACCTCACTGGTTAGTCTTAGTCTCCTTTGCTGCTTCCTCCTCTCCTGACATTTCCACATTGGAGAGTTCCAGGGCTCAATTCTTCATCCTCCTCTCTTCTGCAGGGTTACCCTCTCCCTCCTTGGACTCTTAGAGTTCCAAGGTTTTCAAAGCTCATCTGTGCTGGATTCCAAATTTACATTTCCAGCTAAGAAACCTCTTCTAAACTCCAAACCTGAAACCATATAAGCAACACATGCTCAACATCTCCACTTGGAGATCTAACAGATATCTCCAATTTAACATGTCCTATAAACTGGGTTGCTGATCTTCCCTCCAAAACCTGCTTTGTCCACAAGCTGATTACCTGTCTCCATATATGGTGGCTACATCCTTCCAATTTCTCAGACCTAGAATTTGGAGTCATCCCTGGGGTGACTCTCTGAATCTCAGTATCCCAACCCTCTGCCTGTGAGATTCTAACCCATGAGCACTAAGTCCTGTTCTTCCTTCAGTACTTGCTCAAATCACCTTCTCAGTGAGCCCACCCTGACCAGCCTCACGTACCCTGACCACCCCCATCACTCTCAATCCCCCTTTCCTTTTGTTCTCTTTTTCTCCCGGCACCTATTAATTTCCATCACATGTAACTTACCCACTGAACTATTTTCACAATCTGTCTCTGCTGGGCGGAGATCTTCATCTGTTTTATTCACTAATATATCCCAGGCATATAATATAGCACCCGGTACCTGGGGAACATCCCACAAATAATTATAAATACTCTATGAATATGATTGTTTCTGTTTCACAAATGAGGTCAGCTTTAGTGTTGCGGATAAAATGATGAATCTGGGGTCCCAGATAGGCTTGATTTCCAAATCTCGGTGCTTTCTATCATTGGGTTTGTTTGTTTGTTTTTTTTTTCTCCTCTCTTTAGATTAAGTGCACCAGAACTGGCTACACAGCCAAATCACCGGAGGAATTTTCATATAACACTAGATGCCACTCTGAGTTTCATTCAGTCAGAGGTGGGGTGTACGTGCCTGGGTTTTCACTCTCCCAACCAATTCTCATGAGCGTCCAGGTTTGTGGACCACGGCCACATATCCCATTTTCCAATGTGGGCATGTTTTGCTTCCAGAATTCTTAAAGAACTTGAAGGGGATGTCCAGGAATAGTTAGCTCATCAATACAGCAGTAGTTAACTATATGGCATCAGAAGCCATAACTATACGGCATCATTACCCCACATTCTTCAATTAATAAAACGGAAGTTCCTCCTTTTGGACATCAATGCCACTTAAAAAAAAAAAAATTAAATGTGAGCTTGTTTTTATGTGTGTTCTTCCATGGCCTGGAATGCCCCCCATGTATCCAGTCAATTCCCACTCATCCGTCATGATTAAATCCGAGTGGTCCCTTTTCTTGGGATCTTTTTCCAAATCCCTCCCCGATTTTCTTTTTGGAGTGAGGCTCTCCCCTCGCTCTACTCCTATGGCATTTCTGTGCCTTTCGTGGTAAGTATTAGTATTAGTAACAGGACTGCTTTTATTTCAAAGGGAGAAACCCACCTCTACTTGGCTTAAGAAGAAAAGAGAATTGATTAGCTTGTGGAATTGCAAACTTCGTGGGTGGCTCTGTCACCATGGGATACGGGGGCTCCAATGACGAGTTCAGGAGTGTGACTTCCTTCTCAAAGCAGAAGGCTGCCAGGATGGCTGTGAGGATCTCCAGGCTTCCGTTCTGCCTTTTCGCAGAAGAAGAACACCTGAGTCCCCAGAGTCTTGATAAGAGTTCCTGGACTGACTCTCCCTGGGACCGCCCTGGGTCATGTTCCCTCCAGGAACCAATCACTGCAGCTTGGAAGGAGTGCAAATGTACTCGGACGGGCCAGGTCCAAAGTGAGTCACACACGGCAGAGGCCCGGTACACCTAGACGCCTTGAGAGCAGGGACCTTGTCTTCTTGTTCTCTCATGTATCTTCATTTTCCTCGCGTAGCGCTGAGCACATACAAGGCAGCTCATTCTTGGTAAACGCATCAGCGTAACAAATGAACATAGTCTGGGTTGTCGTGAAAACCATCCATTATTACCCTGCGCCATGATATACGGTGTCCCCAGGGGCTGCAGATGCGGTCTAACACCGGCTGCCTACCGTGTGCAGGCTGTGGGTTACGTTACTGTATGGAAAGTAAGCCTCTGCAACAGATACAAAGATGCTTTTGTTGTTGTTGTTGTCGGGGTTTTTTGTTTTTTTGTTTTTTTGTTTTTTTGTTTTGTTTTTTTGTTTTTGTTCACCTCCGAACATGACTATTGGTAAAAACACTGTCAATTCTTTAATTAGGTATCCCAGGAGACCAGGCCGGGGATGTTGTAGGATGACAAAGCCAACGGGAGGGGAAGTGGAAATGTCACCCTCGTTAGTGCGGTTATTCACAGGAGGAAGGGCCCACCCAGGGCCCTGGGGAGTGTCAGAGGGCAGCTTCCTGCTAAGACACTGAAGTGAGTGGAAGAGACGGCAGCTGGCAGGGCCTTGGGGGGGGCGGGGGGTCACACTGAGAAATAAGGCAGAGGGAGGAAGAACCCGTCCCCTGGGGGATCTGTAGGACTTTTTTCCAAGGTGATCTTGAGATGTGTGTTGTGGTTATTGCTTATTTATTTCCTATTTATATTAATGTCCTCTTATTATGTGCCACTTCGAACCACCATGGGCTCGAGCTCTCTGACCCAGCAGAGGGCAGATGAAGGTACTTTCTGAAACACAGCTCCCTTCTCTCCACGAAGCCCTGCCACATGCCCCGGCCAGCCCCCCGCTGCAGAGGGCGAGACTGCTGGCCGTGTGCCTCTCCTCCATGCTGCTCGCAAGCCAAAGGGCAGACCGGCCACAAAGCTGCCAGAACGTTCAGCTGAGGAAGATGTGGGCTGCCGCAGGAAGAACTGAGACTCAACCCAAGTCCTGACTTGGCGTCCCTGCTCTGTCACTAACCAGCCACGGGACGCCAGGTGAGTCAACCCATCTCATTTCTTAGCTTCCCCACGTCTTAAAAACTAAAAACCAAAACAAAACACGAAGGATTCTGGAATTCTCTAAAGTCCCTGCCCTGGAATGAATAAAAACTGCAATAAACGAATCATTATGCCTTTGCTGCTAGGACCAGGTCTGGATCTTTGCGGTGACAGAGTCTGCTACTTGTAGGGAAGAGCATCCAATTCTGGCTAAGTTAAGCTCAAGGGATAATGGGTCATAAAGGACTCAGGGCTGTTGGGAGAGTCGGGCTTGGGAATGGCAGAATTCCAGAGGCAAGAGGCCGGGGCCATATTTGTTGCATAACGAGAGTGACTGGCTGGCACCCTGTCCCTGGATGCAATGGAATGCCAGCCATTTTTGGGTGTCCTGTCTCTTTGCAAGGGGGAATTCACCTCCTTGGCTTAGACCGGGTCATGAGATGATGAACCTCCAATGACTTCTCCATCAGACTGTATTTAACAAGGAAGAAACTTTGCCTCGGAGGAAATCAGAAGGCGCCGGAGAATGAAAACATGCCAAGCATCCAGGAAACAGGAAAGAGGAGAGACAAATGCTGTTGTTCTTTGAGGAATGCTTTTTCCCTGCCAGTCTAGAATCCCAACGGCCCTGGACCACACGTGCAACAAGAGAGAGCCTCCAAGTTCACAGCACGGCTACCCAGCCCCCAAACGACAGCGCTGGCTCCCCACTGTCCTCCGCAGCTTTCCATGAAGACCGAGAAAAGAGTCCCTTGATCATTGACCCCCCCCCCAACAAGTAACTTAGGGAGAAATCTTCCATACAATTAGTGGTTTAGCTAAACAGACATCGCAGGGAACACTGTGTTGGCAAGGAGTCTACCAAATTGCATTTACAAGTAATACATTAAAGTGGTGATCTCTGTTGACCATGGACGGCCCCTCTGGAACTTGCAGAAGGGGTGCTGGGTGCAAGATCGGGGACTCAAATCTGAGTCCTCGCTCAGAGGGGGAGCCTCTGGGGGGGGGTGGGGAGAGGTCTTTTGCTTCTTAGCACCCAAGCTGGTTAGCAGCTCTATTCTGCCATCCCATGGCTCCTCTACCTTCTCCACGCAACCCCCCCAAACCTTCTCACTCCCAAACCATGCCCCAACACTCACACCTTCGCCCCCCACTCTGTTCTTCAGCCTCTCTGTCTGAATACAGCATCAGTCCATCAGGCTGAGCCAAGGAACTGCCTCTCTGGGTTGATGAGAACAGGCTCTCTCCACCCCCTGGTCTCTGAGGCTGCCCATAGCCCCTGCAGGTTAAGCAGAGAGGAGATTAGAAATTATCTAAATCACAACAATTCCCTGGCAGCTTTTGTATGATTACAGGCTCTGGTGAACTAAACTGTCCAGCTGGGTAATTGAAGGAAACATATTTATTGAAATTCACATGCTTACAGTTATACTTAGCCCCTGGATATCAGCAAAGCTAACCTGAAGAGAATAAAAAGCCCCTTGCAGCTTTCCAAGTAAGCATTCTGTACAGGCCCTTTGGGGTTTAACTCTCCGGTGGCGAGAGAGCGCTTTGATTTTCTCCGCTCTCGGTGCCTCTCAGCTGCTGCCAGCTGTCAGCTGGGTTGCCGGGGCTCAGGCAGGATATGGAAATGGGACCCACGAAAGCTAACATTCCCCCTTCATAAAAGGCTTTGCCCAAAAGGTGTCAGCAACACGGCCTTACTTTTCAGATTTCATTTTCTGCTCCGAAAGACGAGGCTTTCATCAGCTGGTGAGTTCGCTCGGAGTGACAGCTGCAGTTTGGAAGCAGATGAAGCACCTAGTGCAGAAAAGCCGGCCTGTGCGAGGTCACCCTGGGATCCACACAGCTTCACGGAGACCAGCTGGAAAAACAGGAAGCCCAGGCAAAGCACAGGGTGCATTACACGCAAACAGATACACTTTCTTTCCACACAAAGCAGGGCTCGCGGTGAGGGCGCCCCGCACCAAGTTACAGAATCGCAAAGAGACATCCAAGCTCATCAGAACCCATCCACTGCCAGATGTTGGAATCCTTTTCCTAACCACCCCCACATGATCTAATTAATCTAGGGCTTTAATTCCGTTTCAATTAAACGTGATCGGTGAGTGCCTCTCTTAGTTGAGGTCTGGAAGGCCACATTTGAGTTCATCAGGACGGAGTATCGCGTGACATCTGACGAAGGCCCGGGTGGGAGCAAGTCACGGCAATTGTGCGAGGCGTTTGCGCTCTCTGACTGCAGCTGTGTGCGGTGTCGCTGGTGAGAAGATCCATTCTCACAAAATAGGCCTGGCCCCCGTAGCCCTGGGATGACACGTGAAGGCAGAAACCAGCCTGTATGGAGAACTGTTAAGACCGTTGGCCCTCTGGGCCAGCAGCTTGGGAGCAAGGAATATGACAAGTCCGGCTACCAGAAGTGCATCTTGGCAAAGGTTTATGTAGGTCCTATCACCCAGGTTTGGAGCTGTTTCTCCTTGGAGATCTCATCCAATACTCTCAGCTTCTCGTTGTATGCTTGCAAAGCACCTCAAAGCATAAGACAGCACCTCATTGTAAGTCCTGGCAAAACCTGGATGCATCCGGGATCCTGGATCCACGCATCATCGCCAATAGCAAGCAACAAAAGACAAGTCAAATGCAAAGGACACAAATCCTACGGATTGGGGGAACAGCGAAAGCAAATCCCGGGACATCAGAAGAAATGCAAGCTAGAATCTCCAGACAGCCCGTCTGTACATATGGAAATGCAGAATTTTCTTGAGCAACAACAGGATTTAACCGAAAGATCAAAGAGAAGCAAGGGGGGCCTGGGGGGCTCAGTCGGTTAAGCGTCTGACTTCCGCTCAGGTCATGATCTCGCAGTTTGTGAGTTCGAGCCCTGTGTCGGGCTCTGTGCTGACAGCTCGGAGCCTGGAGCCTGCTTCCGATTCTGGGTCTCCCTCTCCCTCTGCCCCTCCCCCGCTTGCGCGCTCTCTCTCTCTCTCTCTCTCTCTCTCTCTCTCTCTCTCTCTCTCTCTTTAAAAAAAGAGACGTGAAGTACTAGCCAAGGGAGACTTGGTTTCAGACCCCTACCCCTTAATGAAAGCCCAGCGTGGCTTACCCCAACTCAGACTGAATAGTCCCCAAAAGGAAGCACAGGCCCTATGATGGGAGAGTTAAGAGCATTCATGGATTGCTATTTGAAATTATACCTAAATCTTGTTAATCGGGCTTCTGAATTGGGAGTAAAGCTCACACTTGCATTCCCTGCAACAAAAGAAGGTGTGCAAAGTAAAATAGATTGCATAAATCCCATTTAAGGGAATTACTAGGACAAACTGATTTTAAGGACGTCGGCACATTAATCGTTCGAATAAAGATGGATAGAACCAATTACCAATGGGTTTCAGAGAGTTTCCAAAGTGGTCCTCCAGGGTCTTCACTCAGAAACACTTTGTCACCAATTCATGTTGTGCGTCTAAAATCTGGTATAAGAAGCTAAGGGTTGTCTTTTTTTTTTTTTTTTTTAAAGTAACTCAGATAGCCGATCCCCTAATGGGGAGTTTATTCCGCTTTAAAGAAATCCAATCTATGAAGAAAATCTAGAATTATAGAACAAATAATATGCTATTAAAAACTGCTGTAATATTCCTATAAACAGAAAGTTTCCCTACCGAATCTAACATTTGACTCTTTCCAAACAGAGAGGGAGAGAGGCAAACCATAAGAGATTCTTAAACACAGAGAACAAACTCAGGGTTGATGGGGAAGGGGGGGAGGGGAGAGGGGAGAATGGGTGATGGGCACTGAGGAGGGCACTTGTTGGGATGAGCACCGGGTGTTGTAATAAGTGATGAATCATGGGAATCTACTCCCAAAACCAAGAGCACACCGTATACACCATTATGTTAGCTAACTTGACAATAAATTATATTAAAAATAAATAAATAAATACATAAATACATAAATAAATAAATAAATAAATAAATAAAAACATTTAACTCTTTTCATAAAATAAACTTAAGGATGACTCTTTAAGAGGATGTCAGTGATACAAAGGGACCCATATCTTTGGAGCAGGTTTATGTCAGCAAGTCTGGGACATTTTATATGGTCTCTTGTGGGAGCCACTTGGTGCAAACAAGAGTCTGTGGCTTAGTATGGGTGGGGGTTGCCTTGGTATAAACCAAGGGTATTGTATGGGAAAAATAGCCCATCCTGCTCACTGCTAATGGAGTATATGAGCCTCTGTAGGAATGTTCACCCATTTCTATACCCAACAAAACTGTACTGAGCACCTGTGTTGCACATAATACATTCATTTACATTTATATGAATGTATACACGCAGCACATGGAATGTCCAGGAAATGAGTTCCATCTCTAGGGACTGATAGTGCAGCTCGATTAATGTTTTTGGTGGACTGGTATCCATTTCTACCTTCTGACAATCTCCTAATTTCCTTTTGAGGAGTCACCTCTGTCTTCTTGGATTCATCATGGAAGGATATGATCAGAGTATCTTCTGATATTCTGAGATCTACCTTCTCCTGGTCAGGTGTTGAGCTGGGCCAGTAGGTCTCTCCCTATTGACAGTGTGGCTATTCCATGCTATCTGGTACCAATTTTTTTTTTTTTTAAGTTTCTGTATTTATTTTGAAAGAGACAGAGCGTGTGTGTGCATGTGTGCGAGTGGGGGAGGGGCAGAGAGAGAGGGAGAGAGAGAATCCCAAGCTGTCAGTGCAGAGCCCAGTGCAGGGCTTGATCCCATGAACCATGAGATCATGCTCAAGCGTCAGGCACCCAACCCACTGAGCCACCCAGGTGCCCCCAGATGCCACTGTTTTGACCAAGCTCTCTTTGACACGAAATCATAGCCACGTTTCTGCTCCTATCTGCCAGTGTTGATGGGGCCAGCTCCCAACCTTTCCTCCTCCTGTGAATCTCTAACAGTCTTTTGGTACTTTCCCTCTTGCTGAAGTTAGCTCTCTATTGCTTGCAACCAAATCATCCTGTGATGCTAGATCCTGAACCATCATGCTGTGCTTCAAAACCTCCTCCAAGAAAGAAGCTAAGCCTCCCCCTCCAAAATCTGTGTGTTTTCTAGCTGCCTTAAGTCACCTGATTTGAGCCTCCTTCCTTACACTGTTTTAGGGAAAACAGTGTCCTTCCTCCTTCAAATTGATCCCTCCTCTCAGTAGGGTGACCGGTTCATCCAGGTCTGCCTGAGACTTACCCAGTTTTACCAGTGAAAGTCCAACATTCTGGAAACTCCTCCCATCTTGGCTAAGTGGACAGACAGTTACCCTAACCTGCAGCTTTCCTCTCCTCTCTTTCTGCACAATGGTGCAAATTTTTCCCTTCACCACTAAATCAGTCTTTGGCTCTGATTACCTCTCGCTCTTCCCACGCTCTTGGAGATCTTACAGAATCACTCTAAAACTCCACATATCTAACCTTAAACCTTCACCCCATCATCTTCCCCAAACATCCCGAGGTACTCAAGTAGAGATGCTCTGGGCTGACTCTTCAGACTCAACATACTCTAAACTAGATCGCAAACACTGCCTCCGTGTGTAGGGGGGCACTGGCACTTTCGAGGCAACACGTCCAGATGGCAGTGTGATGGTAAATACTGCCATTTAAAAGATGAGTGCCTCACTGATGTAGAGAAACACATGCACGTGTGTACAGGAAGCAGGTACAATCATTTCATCATCATTCATAATGGCAAAATGGCAAGCGCCCAATAATGTATCAGTAGAGAGTAATGTGCACATAAACTATGGCAGATTCCAACTGTGAAATCGCACGCTGTCAGAAAGAACAATAATTGTTATTTTGTATAGAGCTTACAATGTTGGGGCACTGTCCTTCACTCATTAAGTGTAAAAAGAAACATTTAGAAAAACACATATGAAAATAATAAAAGTGTTTGTATCTAAGCCCGGTATTGGGTTTGTTGGGAAGTCATTGATAACGACTGTAGTGTTTTCATGTTTTAGTGAGGATAATGTTTGCATATATTATTTGAGTAATAATAATTCATTACAAAAAAAAAAAAAAAACAAACCCTGATTATCCCACTCAATTTCCCATATCAGCTAAGACTGCCATTCTTCTTTAATCACCCAGACTCAGATCCATTAATACTAGTTTCGGACACCTCCCTTCCCTTTATTTCTTCTGTGTAATCAATGAGTTTTCAAGAACCATCAAACCCTTCTTGAGATCGATGTTGGGATCGATGTGTTGGAAATTGCCGTTAATAGGTAAATGTTACGTGAAAGGAATAACAGATTAAATGTGTAAACATGCAAATCAATAACAGATACCCTGGCTGGAATTAGGTAGTTCCATCAGAGTCCCCAGCTTCAGCAATGGCATGGAGGGAAGGAAGCAGGTGGGAGATGGGGAGAGCGGCTGCCCCTGGAGCCCTGGGAACCTGATGGGGGTGGGGGTGGGGCTCCAGAAGGACAAAGAATGAGGGATGGGGGCTAAGGACAACTTTTGCGAAGCACCTGGAAAGAGAGGAGGCTGAAGTAGAAGAGATCCTCTAGGAATTTCTCAGGAGGGTTTTCAAATCTCAGAATAGAACACATAGTATGGGACTAGAGAGGTCCAAAGGCTGTCTCATCTGACCCACCATGGGGCACACACCTTGAAGCCAAGATTTAGTGCCTTTTATTCTTGGTATCCTTAACACCCGGCAGGGTGTGGCACAGAGAAGGGGCTCAATAAATACTGTTCAAATGGATGACATACATAGATAAGAAAACTTAGGCACAAGAGGCATAGACATTGGTTTCAGCCCACAGAGCAGGAGAGGGCAGAGCTGGGAGTCAACCCTAAGTCTCCCCATTCCCTGATCTGAGCCCCCACGTGATACGGATCCACTTCCCCAGTTGCTGCTTGCCATCTTCTGCATACAAGCCCTTGGCAGGCATGAGGCACACCCACGCAATTCTCTTCCACTCCACACCGTCTTAAGACTCATTTGTGAAGCATGAGTGTTCACCCCTTTCAGTAGCCAAACCCCAGGGCATCCTCTACACCCTGCAGAGGGAGCACGCAGCCTGCCTCGGTTATGCTTATCAGTATAGAAGGCAATGCTTCCAGACTCCACAGGACTCCCTCGGACTGCTTGCAAGGCTCCCCAGAGGCCCCAGGGTGACAGGAAATGAGAAAGCATATTCATTCAGTGAAATAAAATCTTCCCTCCCACCTTCTCCTGGGCTGTGATTTTCAGGCAGTGAGTAGAATCGAGGCTCTGTTTCTGGACCAGAGGCTCTGGCTGTGAGGCAGGAGTTACAGAGTTTCCCAAACAGAACATAATATGTTCAGATTGTTCTCCCTGTTTCCTAACCTCACAAAGTCTTTCCTGTCTGGGCCCAAGGAGAGATCTGCATTCAGCCTTCAGGACTCCTCCCCTCCTAAGAAGCCCTCCCTGCTTCGCCTGAAAGCCAAATGCACCTGTCCTCTCTGGGCACTGCCGAAGAAAACTGGCTTTCCTGGAGGTAGGACCTATGTCCCTTGGCATTTAGGGTTCATTGTGCAACCCACCTGCATTTTTCACGAGGTGCAAGTGGACACAATGTTTTAGCAACATTCCCATGAGAGCTGAGCAGAAAATGTTATAGTCTATCGAATGGTGAGCAACATAAATCATTGTGCAAAAGGCTCATTTCCTGCTTAAAAGTGGTGGCTTTGACCCAAATAGTCTACTCTAGTCCCACAAAGGACAGCTCCCTATCCCAGAGGTTGAGCAAGAGACCTCAGGCCCCTCTCCATAGATGAGAGGCTTCAAATCCTGCTCATCTTCACCTTTGCTTCAAGACAAGTCTTGGTGGTGATGGGGAGAAGGGTACAGGTAGAACTTAGCATCTGGTGAGGCTGTCACACCAATGCGTGCACTCCATTCCTGGTCCCAGGTCACAGAATTCAGTTCTCTGGTGCCGCCCACCCTCTTTGCACTCCTCTGGTTGGTTCTCCTGGAACTCCAGGAGCACCCCTCAATCTCCAGGAAGAAACTCAGCTAAGGGCCAGGGAGAGAGCAGTCTGCAGGAGTAAGACATCCGTGGTGCAATGGCAGCCTGGATGCTGATCTAACAGGCATAATCAATACATCAAGAATCCCAGGCTTCCGGATGAAGAAAGAAAGGAAAGAAAGAAAGAAAGAAAGAAAGAAAGAAAGAAAGAAAGAAAGATGGAAGAATGGATGAAGGAAGGAAGGAAAGAAGGAAGGAAGGAAGGATGGATGGGTGGATGGATGAATGGATGGAATGATGGAGAAAGGAAGGAAGGAAGGAAGGAAGGATGGATGGGTGGATGGATGAATGGATGGAATGATGGAGAAAGGAAGGAAGGAAGGAAGGAAGGAAGGAAGGAAGGAAGGACAGATGGATGGATAGATGGATGGACAGATGGGTGGATGGATGGATGAAAGGATGGGTGAAGGAAGGAAGGAAGGAGAAAGAGAAAGAAAAAGAAAAGAAAAAAAGAAGCATTCTTAATTCCTAGGGCTGACTTTAATTTCTGGCTCTGAAACCTAACCTGTCCTGGAGCAGATAAAAATAATACGGTCCAATCAGAGTTTTCATATTCCAATGTGATATTTTAAAAATGAAATCTAGGGTCATTAACTCTTTCCCAGTCTGAGTTAGAAATTACAGCAAAGCCATTCCTTTCTGTAATTGCCTTGCATTTTTCGCAACCAACTCTCAACTCCCTGGGGCTCGCATGGCCCTTCCGGCCTCACCTGAGGCATCAGCGGGTGGATCTTTCCATTAGCCCAGCACTGGTGGGGATGACGAGGGGCCCGGCTTGGGCTCTTCCAAGCTGGGTCCTGCTAGTACCTGCCTGCGTATTCTTGTCCGTACTCTCAACACTGGCCAGGGAGCTGGGCTCTGGCCAGTGAAAGTCAGCCATGTCTCCTGGGGCAGACTTGTTTCCGCACGCCTCACCGGGCAAGACCCCTATCCACTCCTAAATGGAAAAAATTGTTTGCTTTGTCGATTCACAACACTCCTGGCACTAACCCCCCAGAGTCAGCACAGACCCCACGGGTTAAGGGCTTAGTTCCGCCAGACTGTCCCCACCTCAGATGCCAATGGCAAGTCTGGGCCTTTCATACTTTGGAGAGACTGCCTGCAATTCAGGAGTTCCCACGAGCCCCTCACAGAACTCAGGAAAGTGTTTCATTTCCCAGTATCAGCTTACCATAAAGGGTACAACTCAGGAAGAGCCAACTGGAAGAGACAGACAGGCGAAGGCACAAAGGTGGTCTCCATTCCCTCTCCACGCAGGATGCACCGCCATGTCACCAGCAACCCAGAAGCTCACTGTTGATGGCAGCTCCATTATGTAGGCATGACTGATTGGATCCTTGGCCCGTGGTGATTAGCTCAATCCCAGCCCCTCCACCTTCCCTGGAGCTGAGAGTTCCCACCCACTCTCTAATCACATGGTTGGTTCCTCTGGCAACCAGCCTCGTCCTCCAAGAGCCACTTCATTAGCAATAAACTCAGGTGTGGTTGAAAGGGGCTTATTATGAAGAGCAAAAGATACTCCCGGCCTCCCATCACTCAGGAAATCCCAAGGATTCTAGGAGCTCTGTGCGAGGAAACTGGGGCAAAGCCCAAATCTCTTATTATATCACAACACCCACTCCAACTCCAAGAGATTTGGGGGTACCTTCTGTCCTTTCTGTGTGATTCTGGCTGCATCCATCTTGAACACCCATGTTGTGTGGCTCTGGGACCCCCCCTCCCCTCCCCGCTTGGCATTCTTAACAGACTCTCTATTACCCTTCAGATCACTACAACCAAGAGAAATGTGCAAACCGAAGAAGGGGTCTAGGCCCCAGAGTGCCTACACGCTCCACGCCACCGGAACTTTAGTTGCCAAGTCAAGAAATAACCTGTGCAATCTGTACAACTTCTGTTGTTTGCGAACGTGCTCTCTTCTATCACACAGGACCAGAGCGGCAGGGAGCAGGGTAGGCGAAGACTACCCACCAAGGTGTATTTGTGGTGATGGGAGCAAAGCGTAAGTAAGCTTCGATGCCTCTCACCTGCACGGACCCTCTCTGAGTTCCTGGGAGGTACCTGGCAACACGCGCACACAGCGGTCACTTGCTATTGTCAAATTCGCGGAAGTCAAATATTTTCATCTCAACTGGTTATAAGGTCACTGTTTCTTTCTACCTCAACTTCCCCTCTACCACACCTCCTCTCAGACTGGATGGCGTCGGGGTGACCATGAATGTGTGTATAGCTTGGGAGAAGTTGAGTTGGGAATACAATTTGGGTTTAGTGGGATATAATTATGAGGTTCACAGTCACTTCCGAATATAGCAAAGTCTTTGCCAACCATCCTGGTCCAGGAATGGCTTCCAGGAAGACCCTCTCTGGTCCACTGTGCCAATCACCCAGATCTTGACTTTGTACAAGGTAGGTTCAGGGCCAGAGTTGTACCACTATATGAACATGCCCTGCCTCTCACAGCAGACGGAATGTAGGCACGGTGCGGGAAAGTAACACCTGGGAATGTTAGGAGCCAGAATCCCATCTGTGGAACGTTCTCCCCATCCCATCAGGCAAATAACTTTGTAAGTGAAGATTTGTTTTCCATCAGTGCTTGGTCAAGACAGAAGCCCTCTGCTATCAGAAATATGTGAATAAAGGAAAGCACATTTCCTTGTAGGAGAATACATTCTTTCTCTTAAAGTGGTCCCTGTTTCAGGTCCCTCGGGTGCCCCTGCTCTGGGTGTGTCTTTTTCTCTTCCGCTTTCCTCCATCTATCTCTTTGATCCTAAATTCTCCTTCTTTCTGTCCTTCAGCTCTCTTTATAGAACAGGGTGTCTCAGCCTTGCTGCTACTGACATCTTGGGCCAGATAATTCTTTGTCGTGAGGCTGTGCTGTGCACTGTGGGACGAGTGGCATCACTGGACTCTAGCCGCTAGACGCCAGATGCACAAAGTTGGCACAATGCCCACTTCCTATTGTCACAACCAAAAACGTCATCTGACATTGCCCAGTGCAAAACTTACCGTCATTGAGAACCGTTGACCTAGACCGTAGAAGTAGTTCTATCTGAACGTGCTTGGGCGAATCTTGGGATCTTCTCTGAGCTGATGACAGGGTCTGGTGCCTTCACTGCTGGTGGTGGGCTGGCCCTGGGGCGGTGAAAGCCTCGACTCTCTTTCTGGGGGTGGGAGGGGGTCGCCAGCTGTACCACATCAGGTGGGAAGGGGGATATTTACTAACACTTGGAAATGTCATCCTACCACATCGCCAATGATAAATGAGCAAGTCCCTTCCCATGTCCGGATCTCTGTTTCCTTGTCTCTAAAATAAGAGGGTTGGAATAACTCAAGTCCAAGTTGCCTGGCAATATTCCTCAGTCCTCACTGTGAGCCCTGCTGCAGGAAGGCAGAACCCCAGCTCTGGGGAGGGGTGGGAGGAAGGGGAAGAATTCTCCAAGATATCCATTGGGTCTAACCAGGTGGTAACATTCCTGCCACAACACGCTTACTCCCGTGCCTGGATTTCTGCTTCCATGGTTTGGTCTTCCTGTCTATTCAAGGACCATAACATACTGCTTTAACCATTGAGGTTTTCAAATATATTTCAAAGCCTGATCGTGCTTTTCCTTTTCAGAGCTGTCCTGGATATTCTTGTTTATTTTTCTATATGGACTTTTCTATCCAATAAGCTAATAAATGGATAAATTCATTAGATTTTAATTCTAATCTTTTTAGATTAGAATTAACTTCTCTCTTTTTAAAAAAATGTTTATTTACTTTTGAGAGAGAGAGAGAGAGAGACAACAGGAGAGGGGCAGACAAAGAGGGAGACAGAGAGAATCCCAAGCCGGCTCCGCACTCTCAGCACAGAGCCCAACACGGGACTTGAACTCACAAACCATGAGATCATGACCTGAGCCAAAATCAAGAGTCAGATGTTTAACCGACCGAGCCACCCAGGTGCCCTGAAACTTAACCTCTCTAACACTGACTTATCATCTGTCAACCGAGATCATAGTGTTTATCTTGCAAGGTTACCATGAGAATCCCATGAACTGACGTAGCGAAGCATCCGTGTAAAGCATGGCACATATCTCATCCTCAATCAACAAAAGTTCGCGTGATCATTTCCTAGATGTCCAAATAGAGCAAAATTATCAAACATGCAGTTAATTTCACCTAAAAGCAAATCACTTCCAAGACATAGTTTCCACATCTGCACTGTATCTAAAAGTGGACTTTCCTGTACCATGAAATGGGGATAAATGATGGCCCAGTAGAAACACTGAACCATGGGGAAGAAACACCGAAAAACCTTCTGGGGATGTGGTTGAAATTCCAGGCACAGGAGGAAGGGACAGAAAATTGTCCTTACATTTCCTCTTATTCAGAAAAAATGAGCTAAAGCAGGAAGCTTAGCTCTCATTGTTGAGAACAGCGGGGAATATCAGGAGCTGTGTGTGCTGAATATATTTTTTACGTATTATCTTGTAAAGAGCAGCAAATTTGGCTTCATAACAGTGAGATCAAGCATAGCAAATTTACTTAAATTCTTGGAGTGCATTGCTGAATCGCATAGCCTTTCCACATATTTCACCCCTAGAAAAGGATTTAATAACTTCTCTGCTGCGTTCTTTGTCTGGGTAAAAAGCAAGGCAAAAGAGTGTAAGTGGATTTGATGAATTACAAGTTGTCTTGGGCATAGGACAAAGCTCATTTGGTTGTTGCAAAAGTAGAAAACTGGCAACTCCTGTGAGTGAAAAAGCTAGTGTAGCTTAGGGAAAAACGTGAGCGCGCTCTCTTGTCCTCTGAAGGCTTGCAAACCCTGTCTGTGGGCTCCCGTGCTTACCGGGACAGGTGCCCACGGGACAAGAAAGTGGGCAATGCCCTGTTTGAGCAGAAAGAAGAAAGACAAATGTCTGGTCCTTGACTTTGAGTGACTTGTGGGGCACAGGTGGGAGCCCAGCCCATGGGCAGAGGTCAACAATTCTTTGATTCACTGGGGCTTAGGATTCGGTTGGTTTGTAACCCGCCAGGGTTGAAGCAGATTCCCAATGGCCAGCACATCACCTTCAGTCTCTCTCCTGATGATGTCTAAGTAAAGTGGGATCCCAAATGCAGGCAGATGTTGGGAATACCGGCCCAGAGCAATCTTCACAGAGGCTGGCACATGGCAGAGCCCAATTCTCTGGAAACTCAGCTGAACATTTACTGCGATCTCCACCCTAACTCTACAGGTAGGAATACTGCCCTCTTTAGGGGAGATGTGCTCCCAACAGGCCAGAGGCTTAAGGAGGCCCCAGCAGACAAGCCCAGACACCACTGCCCCCAGTCCTCCCTGGCTCATTCTGGCAAAGGATACACCAGCTTATCCTACAGCTGGAAGATTCTGGAATTTTTTTTTTTTAATCATTTTCTAGAACACTATTGACAAAATCTCCGGATCTGCAGGTATTTCCTATTTCTGGAGGACTGGTTATTTAACTTGGTGAAGGTTAATGGCTCAGAGGGCTAGAGTGTACCTAGATCAGTAGTTCATAGTCCTGACCGTCCATTAGAAACTCCCAGGGAGCTTTTAAAAAATGTCAGTGCCTGTGGAGCTCCACCACTGGAGGTTCTAATTCAGATGGACGGGGGCAGGGTCCGGGGCATCCGTTACTCTGGAAAGCTCTGCAGGTATCTCCAGTGTGCACTGCGTTTGCTAGAGTGCCTTTAGACAGACAGGGAGGGTGTAAACACAGGTGTAGACACCAGCCCAGCAGCCCCTGAATGGCAAGGTCACGGAGATCAGTTTCTTTTGAAGGTAACGAAGGCAAAGACATTCCCTGACATTTTTACTTGGAAGCCCTGCGTGTCCCCATCTGCTCAGAACCAACCTCCTCTACTTAAGGGTGTGGCCTAAGGTGAAGACTGACCATGGAAGAAGGGATGCCATAGATTCGTAGGTTGGAGACATTCAGTAATAAGCCCACGCCCAGCCAGTTGCATTAACTGAACTCGAAATACGGATGATGCCTCAACAGTTGCCAAGAACACTTCCGAGATCCCTTAGGCTGCAGGCTCTCCTATTGTCCACAGAGACTAGTTCAAACAGCTTCTCCTGAGCCTCCTTCTTTCAAAGCTTGTTTCCTTCCTGTTTCTTATTTCAGTGAAAGGTGCACCATCGACCCAAGACCCAAGCTAGAAGCCTGGGGGTCATCAAAGATTCCTTTATCAGGCTTCCTCTGCCTAGTTAATCACTCACCAAGCCCTCAGGATTTTACCAGCGGAAAGTCTCTTAAATGCAACCGCTTTCGTCTATGCCGATACCGCACTTCAGGCCACCACTGGCACATCCAGAATAATCTCAATGGTCTCCTAAAACATTCTCACTTTCCAAACCTGCCTCCTTTCAACCTCTTCAACATTATAGGTCAGAGCGATCTTTCTAAGTCTGATCAATTCACTCTTTCACCCCCTTCCTCAAAACCCTGGCTTGGCCCCCATTGTTCTCAAGATAAAATCCAAACTCCTCCACAAAGAGTCATACGGTTCTTTGTTCCCTGGTCTCTGCTTATCTGCTCCTGCTCCCCACCTCCCACCATGTTGAAGGCTCGTGCTGGACTTCATCTGGCCAATTCTATTCATTCCCCAAGCCTTCCGTGGCTCGATGTGGCTCACTTGGGCTGTCACAGTCCTTTATACTTATCACTCTTATCACTGTATCACTGGGTTACTCCTCTGCTTCCCAAGTTGACTGTGGGCTCCTTAAAGACAGATGATGGAGCATATGGGGGCCATTGATCATGCCCTTCTCTCCTTCACAGTCTGAACCAACTGAGACAAAAATTAGATGAGAACCACAACATTAACTCTATTATTAGCAAGTTGCCCTGGGGAACTAAATTTAGTCCTCACTCCATAACAATTATCCTTCACCCATGGAAATTGCCTTGTGGTTTAACTTCAGATCTCCCTCTTCCCCACTCACCACCCCCCCACACACACACACACCAGAGAGGGAGGCAGAGCAAGGCATTTACCACGCAAAGCAGAATCCAAGCGAGAAGCAAAAAAGGGAAGCGTGCTGAGCTACACACAGGATTCCGTTCTCCAGTTTTGGCATTTGGATAAGTCACTCCTCCTCTCTGAAGAAGAAACAGCAATAGAGCAGCGAAGAAAGATGGAAGTTCTCCTCCTAAGAGAAGAGGGAGTAATGGCTCCCATCGACAGCAGGTGTTGTGTTCATTGGGGTTTGCCCAGAGAACTGCGTTGGGGGCCTGTGGAAGATACCCCCGGAAGGCTCACTGGATCAACAGAGGGAGCAAGTCACTGAGGGATTTGCATGAGAAGAAAAGAACTTGGCATTCTCCTTCCCAGGACAAAATGGTGGCCCCTTTTCAAGACGCAGAGGACGCATCAGAGTTGTTAATAGGTCATGCAGTCAGTGCTTTTGGAGATGTTGTACCCATTAGTGAGATGCACTGGTTGGAACCTGGTCTTCACTGGGCTTTGAGTTCAGTAGCCAGGGAAATGCGTGCCTTCTGTTCATTCAGCTCCAGAAACGGCGCCTTTGGGAAGCCATGGCCACCCTAGGGAACCAAGGTTCACCGCAACCCCGAGAAAGTAACTTCACAGCACCCACTGGTTGGTGGTTCAGGGAGACTGCACGCCAGTGGGCCGGCCTCCTTCTCCCTGTTTCAAAGCTGGCATAATATTAACTACACCCTTAATGTGATCGTTCTGGGCCTTAAATTATATGGTCATTCTTCCAGAACTGTTTCATGTTTCTGTTCCTAAATTACTTCTCCAGCTGCGAATTGAAGCTGCCACATTTCTAAAACGATTTCTCTCCAGATGGGAGGGAAAGTTTTATATTTTAACAGAAGGATAAGATAAGATAGACAAGATAAGATCGAAAATCTGTGCCTGCAAGGCTTCTCCTTCCTCCTTCCTCTGTGTGGTGTGTTTAAGAGAAAGGCCTGACCGGTATTCGGCCCACGCTTTCCCTGAAAATGAAATAGTCTTTATCAGACATTCCGCAAGGCTTCACCTACAGGGTCGACTCTCAGAGACACCTCTCTTTCCCCTCCCCTCCTTCTCTCCCTCCTTTTCTTCTTTCCTTCTTCCTTTCTGTCTTCTGTCTGTCTATTCCACAAGAGTTTTGAGCCCCTACTATGTGCCAGCCACTGTGTTGAACCTAGTGATTTCACAGAGACTGTTCCCTGACCTCACGGGGACTCAGTGTAGGGACCAGAGATTCAGGTTCTCCGCAAACTCATCAACGCCTTACTGTTCTCTTTCCTTAAAAAAGAAGAGCCCTTTGGAGATTAGGTGCACCCCTGCCCCCTAACCAAATACAAGCCTTCAGAGTCTCCTCCCACAAGTTAAAGCCAACTCTCAAATGCATGCGGAGTCTTTTATTTTAATGTTTATTTATTTATTTATTTTGGAGAAAGGGGGAGATAGAGAGTGAGCAGGAGAGGGGAAGAGAGAGAGAGAGACAGAATCCTAAGCAGGGTCCATGCTGTCAGCGTAGAGCTCGACGCGGGGCTTGAACTCATGAACCTCTAGATCACGATCTGAGCCGAAACCAAGAGTCAGGCGTTTAACCACTGAGCCACCCAGGCGCCCCTCAAGTGCACATGGAATCTGGAGTCCCAGCTGATGTGATGGTGACAGAAAGTGGCAGAGGTGACCCCATTCTCTGTCCCTGTGACTCCAGTTGAAGTGGGTTGGCCTTGTGGCCCGAGTCTTCAGACCCTCCCTCTCTTGGCATTTACCCCAGCACTTTTGCTCTCTTTCCTGTCTGGCCACCTCTTGGCAATGCAGGTGCATCTCCCCCCCCACCCCCAACTCCAGGCCCCTCTGCCAGTGAGGGTGAACACCACGCTTTTCAGGGCACGGTGCTGAAACACCATCTGGAAGAGAAGCACAGTGGGGTCAGACAGACACACAGAGCTGGAGAGACAGGGAGGGAGTCATCTGGGGAACACAGACCCAGAGGTGGAGAACCAGTTGGCAGGAATGTCTGCCCGGGGACCAGACTCAGCCTGCAGTCGGACTTTGTCATGCAAAGAGTTTTTGAAGGTTTTGCATTATCGTTCAGTATTTAAAAATCAAGAAGTTTAGGGGCACCCAGGTGGCTCAGTCGGTTGAGCGCCCGACTTCGGCTCAGGTCATGATCTCGCGGTCTGTGAGTTCCAGCCCCTGTGTCAGGCTCTGTGCTGATGGCTTGGAGCCTGGAGCCTGCTTCCCATCTGTGTCTCACTCTCTTTCTGCCCCTCCCCTGCTCACGCTCTGTCTCTATCTCTAAAGAATAAATAAACATAAAAAAATTTTTTTGAAGAAGTTTCCCCTAAAATTTGAATTTCTAGCTTCTTTGGAAAACTCAGATAATGGGTTGTGTCTGGCCGGCGACAATAGCAATGGATTGGAGGGGACTGGTTTTCTACCCCTTGCGGATAGACACCCGTTTTAGTCCCCACCCAGCCCTCTCCCCCTCCGGTGATCTGTCTGGCCCCTGCCTGCACTTAGTTTGAATATGTTAATTACAGTTTTCAATTGCAGGGAGTGTCCTGACCCCTTGCGAGGTAGGATGCTAGTTATAAGTTGCTAATGACAGGTTTGAGCATCAATATTTGCAAGTGATTTACTTTCAAAACTAATCAGAGTAGCACCAAAGTTACCCCTGGAATAACTTTGTATTCTTGTTTACTTGTGTTCTGACATGCTTTCTGGAGAGTGAAAGCCAAGGTGTAGGCTAGGCATGGGTGTGTGAGCATTATCTGCGTTGCAGCAGGAGCAGGGTGGAGACCTGCGGACAGAGACGGCCGGCCCCATTCCTTGGATGAAAATGCGGCAAGAAGCCAAGAGACAGCCTTGGAAGGCAGGCTGAGCTGGTTGGCTGTCTCCCATGGGATGGCACCCGGAGGAAAGGACAACCGATCCCACCATAGGGATGCAAGATTGGAGCCCTGAGGGCTGGACGAAGGAGGCACTCTACCTCACGCGGGCTCAGGTCTGCCCCTAGGTGAGTCCTACAAAGAGTTGGCCTGAGATATTGCGCAGCTCAGGTAAGGCTATAAAAAGACCCAGAGTGGGGGCTCGAGAAAGCCAAGTTGAAAGAGGGTGCAAGTTGAGGTCCTAGGGCAGAGAGAGACAGAGCAAAGACCACTGTCTGGTTGGTCACATGCAATCCAGTCCCCTTCCCGCCAACCCGTCCCGTTCACGTGTTCCCTCAACCCAGGCAGAGTTCTTTGGCAGAATTCCGTATCTCTCTACGATTGTAGAGACATGCCTGGCTTCTTGGGAGCATCGCACCGACGTAAACCTACTTTCTCAGGCTCCCTTCCTTCACCTTTCACTCTCAAAGTTTAAAACTATACTGCTGGTGTAAGAGAGGTCTCTGCTCCTCTTTGCAGCCAACTCCTTGAAGTAACAGTCCAGACTCACCGTCTCCACTCCTCAACCCATTCTGATTAGGCTTTTGCCCCAATCACCATCAAAAATGCTATGGTCAAGGTTATTGCTAAATCCAAAAAGGAGCAGAGAAAGTAGGTGACAGCTGGTGCGGGGTGGGGGGTGAGAATGGGGGTCAAGAGAAGGTTTTCTCTTTCAGATGGACAGTCTCTTACTTATTTATCTATTTATTTATTTTTAAATTCTTTTTTAAATGTTTTTATTTATTTTTGAAGGAGAGACAGAGCATGAGTGGAGAGGAGCAGAGAGAGAGGGAGACATAGAATTTGAAGGAGGCTCCAGGCTCTGAGCTGTCAGCACAGAGCCCGACGCGGGGCTCGAACTCACAAACCGTGAGATCATGACCTGAGCCGAAGTCAGAGGCTTAACCGACTGAGCCACCCAGGTGCTCCAAGATGGAGCAGCCTCTTTAAGTAGGTGTCCTTATGCTATGAATGGAACCGATCCAGTAGAAAGGGAACTAGACGTTAAAGAAGGCATGTGGCAGAACCACTAATGTGATGTCACGGGGTAGAGGGGGGAAGGGACCGAATTAATGGTTCGTGGATAAGCACAGGCAAGAAGGCAGAGTGCACAGAGAAGGTGGATTTGGTGGCGGGAGTTCGGGGAGGCCCTCTTCAAAGTGTTTCCCTTTCCCAGCGAGACAGGAGGCAAGGTCATATCTGAGAGTGTGGGTGAGTGAGGAAGTTCCGGGGATTTCAAGGCAAGAGAGGAAGACGTAAAGTAGAAATCTGGGGGCGGAGGAGAGTGAGTGAACTGAGAAAATTAGGCATGGTTGCTGGCCACACTAAGTCTATAGCTATGAATAAGAAGAAAAGATTCCATGGGGCGCCTGGGTGGCTCAGTCGGTTAAGGGTCTGACTTCGGCTCAGGTCATGATCTCGCGGTCCGTGAGTTCGAGCCCTGCATTGGGCTCTGTGCTGATAGCATGGAGCCTGTTTGGGATTCTCTCTCTCTCTCTCTCTCTCTCTCTCTCTCTCTCTCTCTCTCTCTCTCCCTCTCCGCCCCTCCCCTGCTCACATGCTCAAAATAAACAGGTAAACGTTAAATTTGTAAAAAAAAAAAAAAAAAAAATTAATGATAAAAAATAAAAGATTCTGTTTAGTTGTGATTTGGGGCTGCTCTCACGATGTGGCTGTGGGCATGGAGCAGGGGGGGTAAAACCAAGTGACATGATGAGGGGGCTGGGGCACATGCTGCGTTTCCTGGCAAGGTGAATAGATGTGATGGCCGGGGTTCACTCTTGACTCCTGCGGAGGGAGAGGGAGGCCTTGCCTCAGTTTCCTTGCGTGCAAAATGAGGCCTAATTATAACTACCACCTGAGGCTGTTGTCAGACTAAGTGCAAAAGAACGAATATAAAAAGCTTGGCGCCTGTCAGAGATTCCGAGTGGTTCTTTTTCTTCTCGACCCCAGCACCGCCACAAAAGGGTGCTATTAATTGATGGCAGAGTTATGCTCAGTGGGGAACACGTACAGCTGAGTGGACACTGTGCTAAATGCCTCCGCTTCCTAGGTATGCATTTGGAAGGCCTAACAGCTGGGCCTCTATCAACAGGCTGCTGTTCTCCAAATGGAAGCTTATCAAAGTGCCTGGGAGGAATTAATCAGTCTCTGTTGGACGGGTCTAGGAACCCACACTTTTTAAGTGACATAAATTCCAACTGGTAGCTTACTAAATCTTGTTGATTGATTGGGAAGGCAGTGAGGGGCCGGAGCCCGGCTGATGGCTCTGTATTGATTGCAGCTTTTAGCCAAGTTATTAAGTGGTTGGAGATAGGGGGTTACGTGGCAGAGTCCCACACTCCCTCTCCACCCTCCCCCTTCGACATTTCAGCTGAAATCACATTTCCCAAAAGGGTATTAGCTCTTGTGGGCAAAAGGGCTGCCTGCATTGAGCAAGGCAGGCTTTGTAAAGCACACATCAAATTTTCATGTGCTGCGTGGGGCACTGGCTCATCCTCAGAGCAGCTCGCCCCTCGCTTAGAAACCTCGGAGGAGTCCAGGAGCCCGTGCGGCTTGAACATTTTGAGAAAGAGCAAAGAAGTCACCTTCTTTGGTGGATTTTTGGCCTCTTGGATCCGGGAAATTACAGGGTGCGAAACACTGCACGTTGTTTCAGAGATTCCCTCTTTCTGGGTCAGGAGGAAATAAATTAACCCGTGGGATTTTCTCCTGAGCAGAACCAGCTTCTATCTGCTTAGCGTTGATAAAATCAATAAGTCTATTGAGAAATAAACAGATGAAGGCACCAGGGTCATTGAGCGTGATGGCTGGGACTGGCCTGGACGCTTCTCACATACAGTCTGTCAGCTTGGGTCTCTGCATGAGTCTATAAAAAAACTAGTCAACCTCACGCTTCTCCTTCTGTTAAAGCTCTGTAAGGCTGTTATCTTGCCCCATCGGGTCATTCTGGTTTCTCTGGACAGAGGAGGACATATCCAGAATCTCTCCCAGAATTGCAGTGGGTCCAATATCTAGAGCAGACTTATAAATGCACCCTGCCCAGTAAGTCTCCTCTTGGAGATTGATTGAGGACTGTGCTGTAGGAAGATTCTTCTTTTACTGAGGGTAAACACGTTGGGAAAATGTGAACACGGCTCACACACACGAGACTATCTGTGGCACCCTGCCTCTTTGTCCCGGCTGAAAGACTCCTTGACCTTCAAATGTAAAATGGCCACTTGTAGGTAAATCCCAGCTCCCCACCTTCTTATAAGGAGTAAAGCTCCTGGGGGTGATTTTGCAGACCAAGAGGGCAGCATGGGCGAGTAGAGATGGGAGGAAACTCCAGACTCTATAATAGGGAAATAGGCTGAAACGGAACGGAGGTGGGATTTGGTGATAGACAGCCTTAACTATTCCAACTGTGCCCTTTTGCTTCCTTTCCGCAAGATTTCCCACTTATTCCCATTATCTTGAGAGCCTCTCAAGACTCTAGGAGTTCAGGATGTTGGGGGCGAAACTCCAGAAGGATGAAGCAACTGGGTCCAAAAGATTCAAGGACTGGAGAGTGGGCAACAAAGCTTTCAGGACAGACAGCATTGAGCAGTGAAAGCCCACTGTTGACCAAATGCCCACCCAAGCTCCTTTCACATCAGGTGGTCTAATGTCAGAGGCAACTCTTCAATTCTTTCAAGAGAGTAAGAACTAGAAGAACAAAGATCTCCAGGAAATCTACCAAAAGATGTGGGTCATCCAAATGGTAAGAATGGGCATTTTTCCATGGGTCCATCAATAAAAGTTTTCATTTTTCATTGCTGTATTTAAAATGTGGCCCCCTTGGGGCGCCTGGGTGACGCAGTCGGTTAAGCGTCCGACTTCAGCCAGGTCACGATCTCGCGGTCCGTGAGTTCGAGCCCCGCGTCGGGCTCTGGGCTGATGGCTCAGAGCCTGGAGCCTGTTTCTGATTCTGTGTCTCCCTCTCTCTCTGCCCCTCCCCTGTTCATGCTCTGTCTCTCTCTGTCCCAAAAAAATAAATAAAAAAAAAAAAAAAAAAAAATGTGGCCCCTGAGTTGGGCCTGTGCAAACAAGTTGCTCATCAGCATAGGAACTCATGAAGACTCACATCTACCTGGACCCAAACTGCACACATTTTCTTGTCAGCAATTCCTGAAGGAGCTGCTTCTACGCTTAACTCAGGCGCACAAGCAGAAAGAGTTTTGGAGCAAGAAAAGCATTTTTCTGTTTGTGTAATTCTTTTCAGATTACAAAGCACTTCCACGTAATTCTCAGGAACACAAGCGTCTCTTCGAATCAGCATTATTTCCGGGTTTCTGGGTTCTTTCAAAATAGCATTTGATAAATGAATGTTTGATTCATTCAAAAAGTATTTATCAAGGGATCCCGATGTTCCAGGCATTATGCCATGCTTTGTGGAGACAAAGGCAAAGGAAATCCTCTCTACCTTCAAGTAGATCATCGTCTAATGGAAAAAACCAGTGAGCAAGTAGGAAAACAGCGAGATGCAAGTTTCATCCAGTTTGCTATGGAAACACACTATAGAGAGGCCATTCAAGTTTGAGTCTAGTCTCAAATGAATGAATATATGAATGAATGAATGGATCAAACATGTTTTGCCTTTAAGGTAATGCCCCATCTCCTTAACAAGAAGGAACAAAGACAGGTCCCTTCCTTACCCGAATTCCAGTAACGCCCTCAATTCAGTGTAAATCTCTGTATACTGAGCACACATTATGCGCCAGACATTACGCTAGAGTCTGTATGTCTGGGGACGTGCTAATGAATTAGATCAGGAATCCGCGAACTTTTCCGGGAAGGTTGGATGGTAACCATTTTTGGTCTTGCTTGCCGTAATATCAACTCTGCCATCATAGTGCAAACAGCAGCCGTAGAAAATGGACAATCAAATGGGTGTGGCTGTGTTCCAATAAAACTTTATTTACAAAAAGTGTTTGGTCCTGGGCTATATTTTGCATGCTTCCTGAGTCAGATGAACCAAGCTCCCAATCTAATGGACTTTACAACCTCACCTCATCTGACTTCCAATTGACTTGGGCGCCATTTTCTCCCATCTCTACACTTGTGCCCTTGCTGTCTTATTTGCTTCCAATGATGTCTCCACTATCTATTTCTTTGCTATCCCCCAGAACATCCCCCCAACCTCAAGTGCTACACACAACACACTGACAACTTTGAATTCAGAAAGACTTTCTTGAGCAAGATGATAAAAAAAAAAAATCTTGAGCATTACAAGAAAATGTAACTGATTTCACTATAAAAATATAGATTTTTTTCAAAATTCTCCACATAGTAAAATACCCACCGACAGACTGGGGAAAATATTTGCAAGAATAGACTTAAGATTACAATCCGGAATATATAAGAAGTTCCCATAAATCAATAAGAAAAAGGCCAAAAAAAAAAAAAAAAACAAAACAACAGAATAAAAAGAAGCAGAAAATATGAAAGGGACATTCACGAAGATAAATGTTAATGGAAGTCAACATATATATGAAATGTTGCTCATTCGTTAATGAGAATGTGTGAAATGAAAATTAAAACAATAATGCAGGGGCGTCTGGGCGGCTCAGTTGGTTAAGTGTCTGACGTCTGCTCAGGTCACGATCTCACAGTCTGTGAGTTCGAGCCCCGCGTCGGGGCTCTGTGCTGACAGCTCGGAGCCTGGAGCCCGCTTCGGATTCTGTGTCTCCCTCTCTTTGCCCCTCCCCTGCTCACACTCTGTCTCTCTCTCTCTCTCTCTCTCTCTCTCTCTCTCTCAAAAATGAATAAATGTTAAAAAAAAACAATAAAAAATAAAATAAATAAAACAATAATGCAGTCTCATTGTTTGACCAAAAGTTAAAGAGATAAACAATGTCCTAGAAAAATGAAAGGTGATAAGTAATGTCCTACATTATACAAAATGGATGGAAACAGGTACTTCCATACATCAGTGATGGAAGCATACTTTCATAAAGCTTACTGGAGACATAAACGGTGGTACCTGAACAATTGTAATTGTGTGTACCTTTAAACCCAGGAATTCTTTGCTTAAGAATCCTCCCTAATATATTCATGTGTATATAAACATACATGTTTAAGAGTCTTTGAAATAATGAAAATCTGAAACCAATCTGGATGTCCAAGTTAAATTTTAATGCGCAGAGTATACGAAAATATGTAGCAATGAAGAAAAGTGAGCTAAGTCTATGTTAAATGGTGAAATGCAAAGATACTTAACGTATATTGATAACTGAAAAAAAGATCATAGGGCAATAAATATTGTACGATTCCACTTTTTTTGTTTGCGTATTTATTTATTTAGGAAGAGAAAGAGAGTGAGTGCGTGGGGGAGGGGTAGAGACAGAGAGGGAGAGAGAAACCCAAGCAGGCTCTGTGGAGCCCAACGTGAGACTCAAACTCATGAACCGTGAGATCATGACCTGAGCTGAAATCAAGAGTTGGATGCTCAACCGACTGAGCCATCTAGGGGCCCCGATTCCACTTAAAAAAAAAAAAAAAAAAAAAAAAAAAGACCTATGTGTATGTTTTTTGTAAAAAATAAAGATATTATCTGTATATGTGTGGCATATATAATCAATGTAAGGTCCACAAGACTTTTGTGCAAATTACAAAAGGTGCCTTCTCTTGAAGATAGTTTACTTCCAGCTGTCAGAAAATTATAATAATATTCTGATTTTGTTAGCACAAGACATTTTAATAAATGTCTGTTTAATGGATGTCCTGCTCACAAACCGGTATGATAACTACACAAATCTATGATATCTACATGAGCAGTTTATTACCTGCAAACTCACATATTTCAATGCTTAGAAGAAAGTCTGAAGGGAAGAACTAGCATGAAGGTAAGGGGTACCATTCATGTTTACTTTCCCTCTATATTTTTATTGGTTGAATCTTTTGTGATGAGGCTGTTCGTGTATTGCTTGGGTAAAATAAAAGACAATTGAAAAGAATCAGTGAAAAAAAAAAAAAAGATCCACAAAGACTCTAATTACCCAAACGAATATTTTAAAAAATTGTTCTCTTTCTTATAAATCAGAACTAAATATTTGGAAAATGGAATGGGGAAAAAAATCCGATTTACAACGGTAACAACAATGATGCAATTGGAAATAAATGTAACAGGAAGTTTGATCATATGCCTACCCTATGACTCAGCTACTTAGTTGGTAGGTGTTTACCCAAGAAAAGTAAAAACATGTGTCTGCAAAAAAAAAAAAAACTTGTATCAGTCTGTTTATAACAGCCCCATTCATAAAATGAAACAACCCAAATATCTATCCATAGAAGAATCTATCAAAAGTTTCATGGAATAGTCATAATATGACACCATGAAAAATATCAACTTGGTCTCTGTCCCAGGTTCCTGAAACAGAACCCCTACAACCCTTGTAATTTCCTTATAGGGACGCTAGGAGCCTCTTTTGCTCTGATAGTTGAGCTATGACCCTGGTTCCCTACACAGAGCTCCCAAATCCCTTGGAATTCTCTGGGTGATAGGCTCACCAGGAAATGAGGTGACTCTTGACCAGCTCCTAAATAGCATCAGGATGGGAGCTGGTCACCAGAAAGACCGAGCCATGATTAAAGCTTTTAGCCCACTGCTGTTCCCCATCCTCTGGGGGAGAGAAGAGGGGCTGGAGATTGAGTTAATGATATATTGTGCCTTGGGGCTCCTGGGTGGCTCCGTCGGGACTTTGGCTCAGGTCATGATGTCACGGTTTGTGGGTTCGAGTCCCGAATCGGGCTCTGTGCTGACAGCTCAGAGCCTGAAGCCTGCTTCGGATTCTGAGTCTCTCTCTCTCTCTGCCTCTCTCTCTCTCTCTCTGTCTCTCAAAAATAAATAAACAATAATAATAATAATAATAATAATAATAATAATATATTGTGCCTACCTGATGAAGCCCTCACAAAAATTTCTGAACTAGTGTTCGGAGAGCTTCTGGGTTTGTGAACACATCCATGTGCCAAGGGGAGGTGCACCCCAACTCCAGGGGGGCAGATGCTCAAGACTTCCAGAACTTTCCCTATGTTAGACTTCTTCATCTCCCTGTTCATCTGCATCCTTTACAACATTTTAAAATAATAAGCCAGGAAACATAAGCAAGCATTTCCCTGACTTCTATGAACCACTCTAGCAATTTCCTGGACCCTGGCAGGGGGTTGTGGGAAACCCTGATTCTGTAACTGGCTGGTCTGTGTGACAAGCAGAACTTATGATTGGTATCTGAATGGGGCGGAGGGGCGGGTCTTGTGGGACGGAGCCCTGTAGGGCTTGCACCAACTCTGGGTGCTTGGTGTCAGAATTGCTTAATGTGGGGTGGGGGAGAGAAAGTCCACGCATTTGGTGAAAGAAGCACTTTGTGGGTAGAGAAAGAGTTCTCCCTTGAAGTAGCATTCCATGATTAAAAAATGTTGCGGACTAACACGTAGCAGTAGAGAGAACAAACCACTCACATACACAATTACGTGGACGAGCAAAAGAAGCCAGACACAAAGGAACATTCACGGTGCACGGTTCGATTACAAAGGACGGTTGCATTTACGCGGAGCTCTCGAACCAGCAACACGAACCTCTGCTGATAAGGAATCGGAGCAGTGATTCCTTGTGAGGCAGGGAGGCTGAAGGGAATGAGACACACAGAACTGACTGCCCGCGTGAAGGAAATGTTCTGTCTTGCTGGGGTGTTAGTTCCATGAGTAGATACACTTGTTACGATGCATCCAAGTGTCAGGTTAAGATCTGTGCATTCACTGTGCATTGTATTTCCGACAAACATCAAACAGAAAAGAGAGGATTGTGAATGTCTAATGATCGCAGATGGTGTTCAGCTGATCAAAGTGTGAGACTTCAAGAAAGAAACTGCCACATCGTATACAATCCATCCAGGAGTTTGTAAAGGAAATAAATGAATAACAACGACTACCATAGGAGCAAAATTTAAGTAGACGTGTCTTGTTTTTACAGCAATTCCCCAGCAGCAGAAAAGTGAGAGGAGAAAGATTATTTAAAAGCCGGTGCAGGGGCACCTGGGGGCTTAGTCGGCTGAGCATCCAGCTCTTGATTTCAGCTCAGGTCACGATCTCACGGTTCATGAGATCGAGCCCCGTGTTGGGTTCTGTGCTGACAGTTTGATTCTCTCTTTCCCTCTCTCTCTGCCCCTCCCCTGCTCTCTCTCTTCCTCAAACTAAAGGAATAAACTTAAAAAAAGAAATAAAATAAAAGCCAGAGCAAATGCACCTCTAAATCTGCACAGCACAACCCTAGCCTCCCACCGAGGTCGTTCCTCTTCTCTGATGGCTCCGGAGAGACTCAGGAAGAGACTGAACCAAACACCAGCTGCTCAGACTCGCTCACCATCCTGTCCCCATCGAGATAATGAGAACATGACCCTGTCTGCGAGCAGAGCTCAAACGGAAGTTAATCTCACTTAAAAAAAAAAAATAAAAACACAAAAGTGCACTTTGTCTCATGAAGCCCACTGACCTGGTGAGCTCACTCCCTGAACGGGCCAGAGCGGAGCATCTGAAAATGGAAGACAGCAGGGGTGGACGCCAGCCCTGAGCAAGACCTCCTCCCTCTGAGTCCCCTGCCTCCTGTGACACCTTCATGTCCTACAGGCGTCTGCGTGGCATTCCAAGATGAAGCCGTCATTCCTTATTCCTGAACTACCTTTTAATTTTTTTTAAAGGTTTATTTACTTTTGAGAGACAGAGAGAGACAGAGCACGAGCAGGGAAGGGGCAGAGAGAGAGGGAGACACGGAATCCGAAATGGGCTCCAGGCTCTGAGCTGTCAGCACAGAACCTGATGAGGGGCTCGAGCTCATGAGCTGTGAGGTCATGACCTGAGCCGAAGACAGATGCTCAACCGACTGAGCCACCCAGGGGCCCCTTATTCCTGAACTATCTTACACAGTAAGATATATGTAGCTGGTGCTCATAAAATATGGAGTCTGCTCTGAAGGCTGACTAAATATATATATATATATATATATATATATATATATATATATATTCAAGGAATTTCCAAGAATCAAGGCAGCTTGGGCACAAATGCTTAACTGTACAGCTCCCCTCCTCTGCACTCCATTTATTTGTTTTAATGTTTACTTATTTTTGAGAGAGAGAGAGAGAGAGAGAGAGCACGCATGGGGGGGGGGGCAGAGTCGAAAGTAGGCTCCAGGCTCTGAGCTGTCAGCACAGAGCCTGATGAGGGGCTCGAGCTCATGAGCTGTGAGATCATGATCTGAGCCGAGGTCAGACTCAACCAACTGAGCCACCCAGGCGCCCCTCCACACCCCATTTCCGACCTCCCAAATCACAACTCTAATTATCAAGGAAATACCAAAGTACAAGGAAATCACACGTGGAAGGCTGAGAAAGAATGTCACCCATGTACCATTCACTTGGTAAGTTCCAGGCACGGTGCTAGGTGCTGGGCTGTGTGCTGTGAAGGATACTTCTGCTGCATACGCAGGAGAAAGCACGACGCATACGACTTTGAAACGAATATGCTGTTCCTGGGATCCTCTAATGAACAATGAGTCTGACACCCTTTCAGAGTAAGGGTGTCCCATACCTACCCGGAGTAATAATTGTTTACTGTCTCACCTTAAAAAAGTGGCAGAAGTAATTGAGGGCAGGGACTCAGTCAGGTATTTCTACGCCCACAGCAGCATTACTGACAGTTGTAGAAACCCAGGTGCCCATCAATGGAGGGATGAACAAAATGTGGGGGAGACACACAACGGACTATTTGTCAGCAGACGCTGTGCTTAAATGAAAGAAGCCAGTCACAAAGGGCAGACATTGTATGGTTCTGCTTATAGGAAGCACTTAGGAGAGTCAGATTCATAGAGAAAGAAAACAGAACAATGGTCACCACGGTCTGGGTGAAGAGGGAAATGGGGAGTTATGGCTTAATAGGCACCGAATTTTCGTCTGGGATGCTGGAACAGTTCTGGAGATGGATGGTGGTGATGTTTGCATGACACTGTGAATGTGTTCAGTACTACTGAATTTTATGCTGAAAAAAATAGTTAAAAGGGTGTGTTTTATATTATGCATATTTCCCACAATAAAAAATGCCTAGCAAATGATAGCCAGGCACTTGAGAAAGGCCTCTGATGGAAAGAGAGCAAAATGATTACATATAAATAAGGGGCCTAGATTATACAGAGACAAGTCAAGAAGCAGAGGAAAAACGTATAAAATAGCATCTTATTTAGAAGATACTGCCCCTACAAACCACATATTACAAAAAGGACAGCATACTACACAAATTATCATTTCTTTTTTTTAAATTTTTTAAATGTTTTTATTTATTTTCGAGACAGAGAGAGACAGAGCATGAGCAGGGGAGGGGCAGAGAGAGAGGGACACACAGCATCTGAAGCAGGCTCCGGGCTCTGAGCCCAACAGAGCTCTGTCAGCACAGAGCCCAACATGGGGCTCGAACTTATGGACTGTGAGATCATGACCTGAGCTGAAGTCGGACGCTTAACTGACTGAGCCACCCAGGTGCCCCTCATTTCTTTTTTTAAAAATGTTTGTTTATTTTTGAGAGAGAGAAACAGAGCATTGGGAGGGGCAGAGAGACAAGGGGACAGAGGATCGATCTGAAGCTGTCAGCACAGAGCCCAGTGTGGGGCTCGAACACATGAATCTTGAGATCATGACCTGAGCCAAAGTCAGATGTTTAACACACTGAGCCACCCAGGTGCCCCACAAATGATCATTTCTAAAAGAAAGAGCGTTTGGAAATTAAAGCATCTGAGAACAGAAATCCAGTAATAGAATATAAAGTTGAGGAAATACTCCAGAAATGGACCAAAAGATCAAGAGGTAGAAAATAGCAAAGGAACAAAAGAGTATTTTTTCAGAAATTACAGTATGTGAATAATTGGACTTCCAAACAACAGAGAAAATAAAGGAAAGGAAATCATGAAAGGAAATAATAGGAAAACATTTTTTCAGAACTGAAAGACGTAAATGTCCAGATTGAAGGGGCCCATGAAACACTCTGCAAGATGAATAGTAAAAAGCCAGATAAGGCACATCGTCTTGAGTTTTCAGAACCCTGAGGATAAAGGAAGGGTTCCAAAAATATGCAGAGAGGAAAAAATAATAGGTCCCATGCTAAAGATAAGAAATCAGAAACACAAGGGGGTGTCTGGGTGGCTCAGTCAGCTAAGGAACCGACTTCGGCTCAGGTCACGATCTCACAGTTCGTGGGCTCGAGCCCCGAGTCGGGCTCTGTGCTGATGGCTCAGAGCCTGGAGCCTGCTTCTGATTCTGTGTCTCCCTCGCCTCAAAACTTTTTCTTGCTGTTCAGTCTCTCTTAGGAACCTACCAAGAATTAAAGATAAACAGTAAATGTGAAGTGAAGACTTTCCAAGATAGCTGTGCTCTACAGTCTAGGGCAGGCTTAACTTCTGCAATTAGACTTCAATGCTCTTAATTTCTCTTGACATGTAAGCTGCAAACACTTTGCATGGTCTCATGTCGTCTGCCCAGCGAACCCTACGAAGCAGACGTGATTTTTAATTCCCATGGTTAAAGGTTAAATGGGCTGTATGTCAGGGGAAGGACCAAGTTCTGGGAAGAGATGAACTTACTTTTGATACATCGAACTGGACGACAGTTGGAAAAATGGATCTGAAGCTTAGGGACACAAAGTCTGGGCTGCAGATGCAGATTTTAAGAGGAAAATGAAATTATGGGAAAGGATGAAATCACCTATGGAAGTCATATTTTAAAAATTTTAAAGTTCATTTATTTATTTTTGAGACAGAGAGAGAGAGAGAGAGAGAGAGAGAGAATCTGAAGCAGGATCCAGGCTACAAGCACCAGAGCCTGACACGAGGCTCAAACTCACAAACCACGAGATCATGACTTGAGCAGAAACCAAGAGTCAGACACTTAACCGACTGAGCCACTCAGGTGCCCCTGGGTGTCAACATATTTTAAAGACAAAGGGAAATGATAATGAATAAGAGAACAGATCAAGATGAATAGAATAGAGATAGAAAAGTGGCGTCAGTAGAAAGAATCCATGCCTTGTAGAAATACCAAAAACTACCAGTGAAAAGGTTTTGCCTGTGTAGCTGGGAAAAAAATAATGAAAAGAGGCCAAGATCAAGATCTGTCTTGGTTAAGTTTGTGATGTTACGGAAGAGGGGGAGGGAGAGGGAGAAATAAGTTAGAAATGGTAGAAATAGAAAACCCAGGAGAAAATGTGAGTTTCCCATGAAGGGAATCAACTCCCCTGCGAATCTCATGCTTCCATGAAGAAGAACTTGTATGAGAACAACACTCCTACCTTTTCTCGGCACCTCTACTAATTTCTCTGCCTAAAAGGAGCGGTGGTTTAGCAGGTATTTGCATTTGAGAAAAGGAAGAGACCATGTGAGGCCCAGCCCCTACTCTTGTCCCTCTTTGGTCAAATCCATCAGCCTTAAAAGCATACACCCTGTGTCCTTACCTGCTAGGTGTTGGGGGTCCAGCCCTCAGGGTGGAGACACGCACTTGTAACCTGACTCAGTCAAAATTGGAAGGTAGAAACTAACACGCCCCTTTGGCCACAGATCTAAAATCACCTTCTCCGATCAGCCTTAGGACGATGCAACTGACATTTTGATCTTCCTTCTCCTATCTTCTGGCTCTCAAGTTAATCCCAAAGCTTGTTACCCACGTGAGTCATATACAGTGCTTTATATGGCCGTGTAATTGGACAGGCATAATATCTGCTAATAACATGTCCTCCTCAGGGGCTGCCTCATGCTCTGCATAACTTCTATAGAATTCGAGTTTGCTATGCCTGCAAGAAAGCAATGATTACAGAATCTGAATTTAAATAGAACGCTGTAGCTCTGTGAGTACAACATGGCTCACTGTGGACTGAACAAGCAAGGTGCAGAATAATACATACCTAGGATATTAGCTATGTATATATTTTTTTAAAAATTTAAAGTTTATTTATTTCTTTCGAGAGAAAGAGAGGGAGCATGAGTCGGGGAGGGGCAGAGAGAAAGAAGGAGGCACAGAATCCGAAGCAGCCTCCAGGCTCTGAGCTGTCAGCACAGAGCCCCACATGGGACCCGAACTCACGAACTGCGAGATCATGACCCAAGCCGAAGTCAGTCACTTAACTGACTGGGGCACCCAGCACCCTAGTTATGTGTATTTAAATGCAACCTATTTTCTGATTCTCTGTTCCTCAGATGAAAGGTTTTTTGGTTTTTTTTTTTTGTTTTTTTCTCTCCTTAGAACCTCGTAGGACCTTTTCTATATACTCATGTTCTGAATTTCCTGATGACACTTGTCGGTGAACCTGAGAGACAAAGATCCTGACCTCACTGAGCTTACATTCCAATGGGCAGAAAAGGACAAATAAATGAATAGATATGTAACATGACAGGAGTTTATGACTTAGAAAGAATAAACAAATCATAGCAGGGGAGGACCCCCCCCCCTTCCCTGGGTTATGGCTAAGCTTTTGGTGGTTTGCGCAAGACGGAACCACCATATATGGGGGGAGAGGTACGCTTCTGAGTGGGATTCCAAACGGCCTTTCCGGGTGGCCATACCGATTCATAATCCCACCAACAGTAAGATTGTCTCCCCCCTGCCCGCGATGGATGGGTATGAAAAATATTATATCGATTCTCATTTCCTTAATTTGCGATTTGCCTCTTGGTGTCGGTCTTCTATTGAGTTGTCCAACTGATTCATAGTTCTCCATGACAGGCCTGGTTTCTGGCTCCAGGATTGTCAGCGTCCCCGTGGTGTTCTTCCCACAGAGTCCTTCCTGGAAAGAGGACGTGATTCACTCCTCGAGTTTGATTCAATCGCGCGGTTTGTATTTAATTCCTGCTCTGGGCTCAATTGGGTGGTTTCACCACCAGCATCTTATTCAAGCTCACCACACGCTGAAAGGTAAGCGGTAAGTAGCCTTGCTGCACAGATAAGCAAACAGACTCAAAGATGATAAATTACTTACTTCAAGTTCCCACAGCACATAATCGCGGGAGCCAGGATTCAAAGCCATGCCTGTTGATTTCTTTTTTCTTTATTATTAGTTTTCTTTATTTTTGAGAGGCAGAGAGAGACAGAGCGCATGTTGGGGAGGGGCAGAGAGAGAGGGAGACACAGAATCGGAAGCAGGCTCCAGGCTCTGAGCCATCAGCACAGAGCCCGACGCGGAGCTCAAACTCAAAAGACCGTGAGATCATGACCTGAGCCAAAGTCGGATGCTCAACCTACTGAGCCACCCGGGCGCCCCAGTGCCTGTTGATTTCTAAAGCCTATGCTCATCCCCCTTAAATATTCTCCTTGTCAGATTTTAGAAGCAGAATACAGTCTCGTACAGCGTTGCCTATGTCAAGGTTCAACCAAATCCAGATGGGTTCTTGCCACGATTCACATAAATAAAGCCTCTGCAGCCGTCTGCAGACCTTCTTGGCTTATCCTCCACCTGAATCCAGCCCTAAAAACCTGGTTTCGTCTCTAAAAGGCAAGAGCTCCCTTTCCACTCAGGTCATAGGGGCTTCCCTCTCAATTCTGGGTCTTGGATTGCTCTCCATACTGCTTGACAGTGGCCCAGAATGTTCTCCTAAGATGTTCTTCAATTGTTTCTCCTTTGAAATGCCATAAGACCAGGGAGAATGTTTAGGAGGAATTTTTCTGGCTTCCAACATCAAGGATGACAGTAGCATCCATAACTGGAAGTGGCTGCCTCGTGCAAGGTGATGGGGATGCTGGGGTCCCATCTGGACCCTGCAGAAAGGAGTGCTGTGATCCATTAGCAATGTCTGCCCTGGGCTCCTGGGGGAACCCCAGGCCTTTGGGGCGGTTGCTGGGAGACGCTGACCCAACAGGAACACGAAAACATCACTGGGATGAGCCAATTAAAGGTCCTTTGTCCTACTCCGACCCAAAGTGGGCATCACCCTGAAATGAAAGATTTTAAAGCCCATCCATCTCTGCTGAGGCTTTTTACAACTTTCTCAGGGGGTCCCAGGGAGCAAGGTTTCTCCATCTAAATACCCTAAGATGTAGTGCTGTTTTCTCAGAAGGGGAAACTTAGTTTATTACATACTTTGGTAAATGGGCTAAAAAAAACCTAAAGAGAACCAAAGAGAAGACAAGAACACACGCAAAAATAAGGGTGTATTTTAGGGAAGTTTCCAGTGATTCCGCATTGCCTTGTTGAAGTAAATTAGCAAACACAACTTTCGTTAATAAAAAGAGAAATCATTTGCTTTTGACTTCTCCCTCCTCCCCAGACAAACACATACTGAAAAAAAAAAAAGTGTAAAGAATATTGGTTCAGATGAGAGCCAATTAGGCCTGGGTTGCCCACCCGTGACCATCTGGCTCGGCTGCCAGCCGTGCAAAAGGAAATATGCATATCATACTTGTCCAAAGCGTACATTTTATGGAGGAGGAAACTGAAGCCCAGTGAGGTGGAGCCATTTCTCTGTTACAACTAGTTCCTGTGGAAAGAGAAGTGCCATCCATCCCTCCTGCTTTATTGGCCTGGCATTACTAACCCAATAGCCCCTTGTCACATGAGAATGCAACCATGGCCATCCACTCCGTCACTGCGTCTCTCATCAAATCTAGGTGCGGGAGGCGCAGAATTAAAACAGCACAGTCTCGGGGCGCCCAGGTGGCTCAGTCGGTTAGTCGTCTGCCTCTTGATGTCAGCTCAGGTCATGATCTCACAGTTTGTGAGTTCGAGCCCCGCATCGGGCTCTGTGCTGATGGCTCGGAGACTGGAGCCTGCTTTGGATTCTGTGTCTCCTTCTCTCTCTGTCTGATCTTCCCCCAATCACACTCTGTCTCTCTCTCTCAAAAATATTAAACATATTAAAAAATTAGGAAAAAAACAAAAATGGTACAGTCTCAGGAAGCATGGAGACGCCCACAGCCTGGCGGGAAGCTGGCCAGGCAAACCAACAATGGCAGAGGACTCTTGGCTCTCCTGAGGAGGGCATGGGCAGATTTTTAGACCTTAGACCTTTCCACTACTCCACCAGCACTGAAGCCTTTTTTTTTTTTTTTTTTTTTTTGAACAAAGAAACGTATCTTTAACACTTCATGGTAGTTCACGGTTCAGCGGCATTAACTGCTTTCACAGTATCGTGCAATTCTCACCACGCTCTCTTTCCAAAACGTTTTCGTCACCCCAAAGGGAAACTCTGTCCCCACTAACAGCAATGGCTCCCCGTGTCCCCCTCCTCCAGCCCCTGGTAACCTCTAATCCTTTCTGTCTCCACGGATTTGCCCATTCTAGATGTTTCATGTCAGTGGCATTATATGGTGTTTACCCTCTTGTGTTGGTTTATTCCATTTGGCATAACGTGTTCAAGATTCACTCATGTTCTAACAGGTACCAGAATTTCGTTCCTTTTTTAAAAAAATTTTTTTTTAATGTTTATTTATTTTTGAGAGGGAGAGAGGCAGAGGGCGAGTGTTGGGGGGGGGTGGGGGGAAGTGCAGAGAGAGAGGGAGACACAGAATCTGAAGTAGGGCTCCAGGCTCCGAGCCGTCATGGGGCTTGAACTCACAAACCTCAAGATCACAACCTGAGATGAAGTCCAATGCTTAACAGACTGAGCCACCCAGGCGCCCCTAAATTTTGTTCTTTTTTATGGCAGAGTAATATTCTACTTTATGAACGCACTACATTTTGTTTAGCCGTCTGTTGATGGACACTTGGGTTGCCTTCATCTTTTGGCTACCTTGAGCCACGCTGCGGTGACACGGGGCCCCCTTCTAACGCCAACCTCCTTCTCCCTTTCCATCACATCACCCTGTTTTATTGTTTTCATAAAACACATCGGCACATACAATTAATTTTTTCACTTACTTATATTCCAGCCCCCCCCATCTTCCTCCCAAATCATGGTCCACAGTAACAGAGAATCTTTTCCTTCACCACGTTTTCACCAACCTGACATCCTTACATAGAGCCTAACATGCAGTACATACTCAGAATATATTTGTAGAAGGAATGAACAGAGAAAGCAACGGTGAAAGACAGAGGCCGGGCTGGGGACCACCCTGGTTGACTTGTTAACTAAGCCCTGTTCCATCAGAGAACAAGTCAGGCGCATTCGTACCTTAGCAAGATGACACATTCCCTGCCTGCTATGGGTCTTTGGGATACGACACATAGAGTCGAAAGCATTAATGTTAAACCCTCAGCGCCAGAAATCGGCAACATCATATGGTTGAAACTTGCTATAATGGTGATGTGGGGAAAAAAAAAATTCAGGACACAGAAATGTCAGTGAGTACAAAGAAGAGGGAAGAAGGGAAAAGGAAAGAAGCTTCCGGTAGCTTTGTGCCTTGAAGAAAGGGCTGTAAATGCCCTTCTTACCCAAGGCGGAAACTTAATTAGCATAATTGGCTAGGGAGGCATGTGGAAAAGGCATCTAACCTGGGGACTCTGGCTTTACCTGCTGCCCAGCAGCTCCCAAAACTGTCACCTGATTTGACAGGTCTCTGCTTATCCTCGAGGTGGAAGCCCACACACCCTCCCCCTGAGAGACTCTCATCGATCTCCTCCCGGGAGGTTGTGGAGAATTTTAGTCACTGTACGTTGATCCCATTACGCTCCCTACATGGCTATTTCCTGGGGCAGGGAGATAATCCAATTCAGTTCCTTCCCAGCACACAGGCATAAAAACATAATATATAACATATTATGTCCGACGCAGGCTCTAGCCGGCTCAGCCTTCTGTCCCCGACACCGAGAGCAAGGAATATTCCGTGAGTGATTCTAGTACTTGTTCCGTGTGACACGATGCAATGCCAAGTCCTGAGCTCCCTCCCTCACTCTCTCTCCAAAATCTCATTGCGGTCCAGCTTCCTGCTCTTCTGGTCTCTCTGGGCCACGTGCACACCATCCCTACTGCTTCTACTCAGCAGATGCCCACTGGCCTCCTACAGTGTTCCCTATGTCGGGTGCTAGAGAAGCAGAAGATATATGAGCCGTGGCCCCCTGGCCTCAAGTAGTTTACCATCATGTAGGGGAGGCAGAAAATAAATCAGCAACCACAAAACACATTGGTGAGCGCTTCGTTAGAGTTTATTATAAAGTTCTGTGAGAATACAAACGAGTTCAGAGCGCCAGGGAGACGTGATGTTTTATCTGGGCCGTGAAGGTGAGTTAGAAGGTCATGAGATAGATAGATGGGAGTCCAGGAAAGAGCAAGTATAGAGGCACAGAGGGATAAAAATACGTTCAGGGAACAGTGAGCATCTCTGCGGTGAAATTGGAGTGCAAGATGTGGCTGGAAAGGAGGCTGAAAAGCAACTAGAACCAAACAAATTGCAATGGGGCTTCAAATGCAGGCTAAGGTATTGAGACTTTATTTTGTTGCCAACTGAGACCCAGCAGTTAGATGAAGGTATGACAGGCAGTATGTCAATGACACCTCTGAGTTTTAGTAGTTTGGCTGATTTAGTGGGGACAGGAGAGATGTTGGCCACGTTGGTGGAGAAGAAACAGAGAAGACAAAAAATACAGAGAGAGAGAGAGAGAGAGAGAGAGAGAGAGAGAGAGAGAGAGAGAGATGGAAGTGAATGATATTACTGCTAAATAATGTAGACAGTGGAATCATATGGGTAAGGGCAGAGGTAGGGGTACACCAGCAGAGCTAGGAGAGAACCATGTCATGGAAGTCCAGATGGGAAAGCGTGTATTAAGAGTCACATGCTCCATAGATGTTGTACAGCCTGAGGTCTGAGAGGTGGAGACAGAACTGGGGAATGAGGGAGTCTTTGGTGACTTTGGTTCAGTTTCAGTACAGACACTTGATCATCATGCACACGGACTTGAATTGGATGTGAGGGAACAGAGTAGTCGTCAGCCATGGTCTGGGATGGGGAACGAGTGTGGGGAGTTTGCAAAGCTCCCCCTGACATGATGTCACTGGGCAGCGAAGGGACGGGCAACTTGATAAGAGCAAGCAGGTACTCCTTAGGCAGTGAAGAAGCTGGGGACCCGGTGGGCAGGTCTTGAAAGGGAAGCAAAGTAGAAAGAAGAGGGAAAAGAATGGAGGAGAGGGAGTATAGATTTACTTGTATATAGGCAAGAAAAGCCTGGAGGGTGGAGGGAGGAAGAGAGAGAAAGAGAGAGAAATGAGGGAAGGAGTTAAATTTTTCCTGGAGAAGAAAACAGGAAACAAAAGGGCCAGCAGTTACTGGTGGGAAGGTTGACTCTGGCAACGAGTAACAACTTCTTCAGGCAGAATCAGGGAGGAAGTAACTATAGGTAAACACATAGCTAGCTTTAGGAGGACAGGGAGTGTATGTGAGGTAGGTCACCTCTGATGGTCTCTGTTTTCTCTGTGGAGCCTCAGCTGGCCATAGGTTGTGGGTTAGGGGAGGGTGATGGTGGGTTGGATGGGGTGAGTGGAGGTCGGGGCAGCTACTGAAGGAAAAGTAAGAGAAGGTCAACCAGAGATGATTAGTTGGCTTATTATCCCCAGCAGAGGCTGGGAAGCTCATAAATGTGTAATGGAACCAATTCGGCATGGTTCTATGATTTTTCTCTAACGCTGTCCAGCAGACTCAGAGTAGGGAGAGAGGAGACAAGCAGGTGGGCCGTCACAGCACTGGGGATGGAAGAGAGGCACAGCCTTGGAAGGACAACAAGAAGATGATGGAGATAAGGGCTTGGATGTGTATTCCCTTGCAGGGATGAGTGATTAAACCTAGCCTGGAAGGGAGATGGGCAAGACCAAGAGACGTCTGACAGTCTGCAAAATCAGGCACCAAGTTTAGAGAGTGCACATTTAAGCAATAAGGCTTTGTCGTTGTCAAGGTGCTCCAGAGAAACAGAACCAATCCTTTGTAAATCTCACTTTAAGGAATTGACTCATGATTGCAACTGTGGACAGTGAGAGGAGTCCCATGATCTGCTGTCTTCAAACTGGAGAGCTAAGAAAGCTAGTGGTGCTGGTCCAAGTCTGAAAGCCCGAGAACCAGGAGAGCCAATGTGGTAAGCCCCAGTCCAAGGGCAAGAGAAGACCAATGTCTCAGCTTAAGCAGTCAGGCAGAGAAAGATACTGGAGCATTCTGTTGCCTTTTGCATTCTGTCCAGGTCCTCAGTGGGTTGGATGATGCCCACCCACATTGGGACGGCCATCTGCCTTACCCAGGCCACCAATTCAAATGCTAATCTCTTCTGGAAAAACCCTCACAGACAGAGATGATGTTTAACCAGATATCTGGGCATCCCATGGCCCAGTCAAGCTGGCACATAAAATTAACCATTACAAGCTTGATAATAGTAGCCGTTACTGCCCTGGCCATTATGCTGAGAGCTTCACACACAGGATTTCCTTCAGTCCTCCCTCACTTTACTGAAAAGTAACTGCACTTTGGACCTTCTCTGACTCCAAGACTCATGCTCCTAAAATCTGGCCCAATGGGGTTGTAGGGCTCGATTTCCGAGCAGATGGTTTTGTATGTTGAGCTCTCCCAAGTGAGGGGCAAGGTACAGGAGGCAGCAGTGGGTGCAGACTGCTGAAGTCAATAGAAGTAGAGTCATTGGCACTGAGGAGATCAGAGCGATCTGTGACTGGAGCATTGGATAGTCCCACAACAAGGGTGTTGATGTTGTGTTAGGGGGCCAGGACTCAGAGACCTCAGAGATCACAAGGAAGCCTTAACTTTCCAGGAGAGCTTATGTGAAGAAGAACCAGCCCTAAGCCAATTGGAGGCAAGGGATGGGCGGGGATTGTAAGGGCCGTAAGAACTCCAAAACATGGCAAGAGGCGGCACTTTGTACTGTTTCCAGTTGGGTCAGGGGCCCCCAAGACCCAGTGATTCGGCAGAAGGACTCATAAAACTCACAGAAGCCTTCATGCGCATGGTTATGGTTTATAGCAGTGAAAGGATACAGATTCAAGTTGGCAAAGGAAAATGGTGCATAGGGCAGAGTCAAGGGGAGACCAGGTGTGGGCTTCCAGCTGCCCTCTCTCCATAGAGTAGCACAGACAAGACAAAATTCTCCCAGCAATGATGCTTAATAATGCATAGGAAGTGTGGTTTTCCAGGGAAGCTTACCTGAGCCTTCGTGTCCAGGGTTTTTATCGGAGGTCAGTCACGTGGGCACAGAGCCTCCACAAGACTAACCTTAGCTGCTCATTCTCGGGACCCTCTAGAGGTGCCATGGATACAGCATGGCCCAGGGCTCCAGGTGAGCAAAAGCAGGCATTCACCATAAATTACATCATGGCCATAAACTATTTGGGGTGACCCAAGGCCCCAAATACACAAAAATGCTCTTATCAGGCAGAAGTCTCTGAGGGATTAGAAGGTTCCCATGATCAGAGGGCCAGTCCTTTCTTTCTAATGTGCAGGGTTTGAGTGTCCCAAGACCTCTGAGCTAACCCTTTATAGAACCCCATGCCAGAGACCTGAATTAATCAGACTTGTGGGGTGGCTGGGTGGCTCAGCTCAGTTAAACATCCAGGTCTTGGTTTCAGCTCAGGTCACGATCTCACAGTTCATGAGTTCGAGCCCCACATCGGGCTCTGCACTGACAGTGTGGAGCCTGCTTAAGGTTCTCTCTCTCTCTCTCTCTCTCTCTCTGCCATTTCCCTGCTCTCTCTCTCTGACTCTCTCTCAAAACACACACACACACACACCAACGACAACAAAAAAACCAGACTTGTAATGCCTGAGACCCATTCTGGCCCTGAATACCACAGAGACCTCCAAGCACCAAAGATGTCCTAGTCACTTGAAGGTAAACTTTTCATTCAAAACTAGGATGTCATTCTTTGAGTTTGGGCCTTATAATGAGTCTCTGCGGCTAATCCAAGGATTTACACACTGTGGAGAGTCTATGCTGTCTCTGCTCAAGGCAGTTCAACTCTCCCAGGTCACATTATAAGAAGGAAAGCAAACGAATAAACAGACAACTCTAATGCCCAACCTTGGAAAGAGAGTTTGGAAGACGTCCCTGATACCCATTCGGCCACAGCACAGTAAGGACCGGAAGACTTCCTCTCTACACCACGCGTTGGAATCATGTTCCTGGGAGTTCCGTGGCTTGAACCCTCCCACATCCAAACAGCCAGGAAGCTGCTGGTGTGCTTTGGTCTAACTCTGCAGTGAGTTCACTGGACAGAACTGAGATTACCACCACCCTTTTGCACTTGGAGGGCACAATAAGCAACAGCCATTGCTTTCTCCTAGGTGCACAGGCTTGTAAAGAGTTGAAACACACACACACACACACACACACACACACACACACACACACACAGAGGGGAGGGAAGAGGCAGAGGGAGATTAGAGCAGATGGTTTTGTTAGCATAGCATTTCTATCACTCACTTGCCTTCTGATATACCTTCTGAGTGGGGAAGAAAGTGAATGGGCCCTTTATACTCAGTCCTCTAGACCCTGAGGCATGGACTCTATCTATGGACATATGTCATGGTCACATGACTCTATGGATTCTACTTCTCTTCCTTCTACAGCCCACTCTAAGACCCAACAGTGCTTCCTATTTAGCAATTGCAATGAGTAATTTTGGGGGTAAGAATAGTCTATTATGGAGGTAATCCATGAGAGTTTTTGCCTGGTTACTCCTTCATTTCCACCTCCCGTCAACCAACAGTGAGACTGTTCTGTTCCAACTGCTCCTGGGGAAGGTTGTTTACTGCTGCAGCAATCAAAAACGAAAAGATAAATAAACATAGTCATGCTCAGCTTTCACATTTCAAAATGAATGTTTGAACCGTGGCTGAGGCAAAGATTGAGAGAAAGGGACACTGGAGTGTTCCAAAGCAGAGCCCATAAAGACCCCGAGCATAAAGTTTACCTCCCAGAGAAGAATCCATGATCAATTAGAGACAGTTTTTATGGCCACTCCAATTAGATTAAAATCTCCTAAAGTGGAAAAAGGCAGAAATAATGAGTGGCCCTGTGAGACATCTCTGTGTCCTATCCCTTTGGGGTCAAGTCGGTAGGGCTAGGGGAAAATCCCAAGGCCAAGAGGAGAAGGAATCATAGCTCACCTGCTGAGCGGAGCCTAGGGAAGTGAACAAGGCCTTAGGGTTCTCCATTTCCATGCCAACATGGAGCCATAGTGATAGAGACATTGACTCAAGGATCTTACCACATGGTGAGGTAAGAGGGCAAATGCTCTCCACTCAGTCTTTAACGCTGGTGGGCCCCAGTGTTTCCAGGTAAGCTTGTGGAGATAAGAGTGTCCTCTATGAACCAACCACCTGGGAAAAGATGAGGGCTCAGACGTCCCAAAGGAGGCCAGCAAGTGCAAGCAGTGACAAACAGGCAGTCGTGATAGAGGCAAAGAGCATATGTGATGACCAAGAACCAGATGCAACTCTCAGAGCCTTGACAGACGGCGCTTGAGCATCTGAAAGCTAGACGCAATTGTGGAGAAGAGAGGAGGGAGGAACCCACTGAGAAACCCTTGAGTTTGTCGAGCTTTTCCTGACTTGGCTAAGATTAAGCTTCCCCTGCCAGTGGCATGGAGCTGGAGATAGAAATCAAATCCAGTTTTGGTGAAGCAGAGAGCCTTACCCATGATTTTGCAAACCTGAGTTGGAAGTCTTTGAAACGGGCGCTCGCCGCATTTGAAGTTCCTGAGAGCTCAGAGATGGGAGGGCAGGCACGTCAGTGGCGACAGCACTAGGAGCAGAAGCGCTGGGCCATTTTTATGCTGTGTACAGGAATTCTAGGTTGTCAAAACTCAGAGCTGGGGCTGCCTTGCTCTGACCAGGGGACACGTGTAAAAGGCACTTGCCCCTGAAAATGTGAAGGGTGTGTGCTCAGGCCATTTTCTTTCTACATCAGAAACGTGGACTATGTCATCCTGACCAGGTAACAACTCTGGTGACCGTGCATTTCAAAAGGGGGGGCTATGTGGGCCACTTCCAGGTATGCAAAGTTGTCTCAGAGATGCAGACTGGGCCCCAAAATGTTGGGGTGTCTGGAACAATTCAAGGATCAAGTTCAAACTCCTGCGTACGGCAAACAAAGCCCTGAGAGGGACTCTGCTTCTGTGACCAGTCCCACTGGGACTTCCCAGCAGCAGTCTGGTCTCGATGAACACCGCAGACTTCTAAACATGCTATATTGTCTTGCCTCTGGGCCTTTGCACAAGCTGCTCCCTCTGCCTGAATTGTCCTCCCCCTCCTTATTGGCCTGAGAACCCCTATTTGTTCTTCATGTCTCAATTTGAACTTGCCTCTTCCAGAAAGACTTCCTGTATCTCCCTAAAGTGGTTCTGTTGCCCTTTCCACGAACTCCCACGGCATCCTGAGTATACCCCAGTTGTAGTGCTTATCAAACTATATTTAATGTCTGTTTACTTATCTATGCCCTCCCCTACACTGTCAGCTACTTGAGGGCAGAGGCTTTTCTTTGATCGTTGTATCTCCAGAACGTAATGCAATGCCTTGCAGTTAAAAGGTGCTCAGTAAATACTTGTTACCTCAACACGGTTAATGACGAATGAGGAAGGAATAGCTTAGATTTGGACTACTTTAGAAAATCCAGGCTGACTGGCCTGCCTCCCCTGAGGAAATGGCTTTAAAGAAATAGACATCAGAGTCAGAGAGTTGTGGCCAAAGAATTTTTCCTTGCATGTTCCCTGGGGGAAATCATTGTTTTGAGCAGTAATGGTGTAAACCTGGTTCTTGAAGGAAGAGAAATCTCCCAGGGCCGGTAGCTCAGATAAGCCGATGAACGGCCACCCTCTCTCAAGATTGTCTGCACACTGGTTCCATGAGGCAGAACGTCGGCCTCCCCCTCCCCACGACCACTGTTCCGAGTCTGGGCTTTTGGAGACTGCCAGACGTCCCCAGGGATTCCCATTCTGCTCAGGGCATCCCCAGGGTCTTTCCTTATGAATGCCCCAAACAGAAAGGCTCAGTGCAAACCCCTCAGTGAGAAGCTCTGTGCCAAGCACTTCTACATAGAGCATTGATTTCATCCTCACAAAAACACTGTAAGAGACAACTGTTACCTTCAGATTTATGGAGGTGAAAACTGAGGTTTGGGGAGGTTAAATAACTCAGCCAAGATCCCAGCTAGTCAGGGCCTGAGTTGTTCTTGGAGGGGAAAAAAAAATAACCTCTGTCATGAGACTGTTCAGTTTTTTTTGCCCAGCTGTCGCAAAAAAAAAAAAAAAAAAAAAAAAAAGCAATATTCCACTACCTGTTTCCGAAGTGACAAAACACACACACACACACACCATGAACAGTCCAGTAGGTGATAATTGGTGTTGCTACAACATGAAAGAGTAAAGGGAACTGTGAAATTCTCCACTATCCTGGGAAGGAATAGGGCATTCTTCGACTTTGATAACCACGGTCTTCTCAAACGTATTAAGCAATAGTTTCCCATGCTTCTCATTTAAGTTTAAAATTTCCAGGAAGAGCACAAATGTGTCAATTAGTTAGGACTTTGCTCTTTCTTTCTTTCTTCTTCTTTTTTTTTAGAGATTATGTAAGTTGTTTACTCTCACAAATAGCCAGAAGGAGTCCAAGAGCTGTTTGGTGGCCGGAACATCAATATTCCGTGTAGTCATTAATCGTTCACAAATTACTTTACACTCTGCGCATGCCCTCAGATGCCCCTCTACTTAGGTTGGGTGGCTTAAGTTTTAAATGCCAATGCCCATAACAAAAGCACAGACCCATAATACAAATGTTAGAGTGACAAGAAGCATACATGGAGGGGTCTCTGGTGACTCAGAGAGCTTGTGTTCTGTCTGCAGGGGGCGTCATAACTCACCTCCCCACTAACAGCTGCCATGTAGGATCCCGGAGTCAGTGTGGCTGAGCCTTCTGATCTCCCCCCAAAAGCCGTAAGTCTGGAACTTTACATAAAATTTCCTGACTTACTAAGACAGTACGGGAGCCAAACAGCATATGCCTGTGGGTAATTTTCCATCCAGTCCACGACCCCTGGATTACTGTCTGCAATAGCGTTGTCTCCCGGGACCCAGGTCCTCCTCGATGAGCTCATCGGAGCTCATCAGCACAGCCCATAACCCAAGAGCAGACGGCCACAGCAGGTAAGGATGGGCAGCCACGGGGGAACGGCAGCAGACGGCTTCGTGTCTCACAAAATCTTGAGCACTGAGCCAAAGAGAAAAGACACTGTCTGTCCCATCAGAAAACTACAGGGCTCAACAAGTCCTTCTGGTTTCGATTTTAACACTGTTGGTGTTTCTGCAGCAGTAGCTCCCGTCTGCCCAGGCAACGTGAGACCCAGCTTTGGGAACATCGCATGACACCTTTTATCTCAGCTCTGGGTGAGGTGAGCGACAAGGACAACTATTTACGAGCAAGACCATCACAGGTACAGAGGGGTACCGGGATGTGCCTGGTACAATTCACAAGGAATCTGACCAAGGGATTAGACAGATTTCCGAAAGGGCGACATGAGGTGTCAGAAGAGGCCCGGCTGATGGGAAAGCTCATGACAGTGTATTCCTCTCCAGAAGCTTCTTTCAGGGGCCCCCAGGGGGCTCAGTCGGTTAAGCGTCCGACTTCAGCTCGGGTCGTGATCTCGCGGTTCGTGAGTTCGAGCCCTCCGTCGGGCTCTGTGCTGACAGCTCGGAGCCTGGAGCCTGCTTCCCATTCTGTGTCTCCCTCTCTCTGCCCCTCCTCTGCTTGTGCGCTCTCTCTCTCTCTCTCTCTCTCTCAAAAATAAATAAACATTAAAAAAAAAGAAGCGTCTCTCATTTCTTTAGCAAGGATGGAGGGGAGGCTCTCCTGGTCCCAGGCACCATGCTAGACAGTAGGCATATAGCTGCGAATCACACCCACCACGTCCATTGGCAGAAGCGACGAGGAAGCAAGATGGCCCTTCGCCCAGCCTTGCCCACCCAGCCGCAGACCTGAAGGAAATCACAGGGCTCCCTGCCCCCTAGCCAACACTGCCCCTCCTTCCCTCCAGCCCGAGACTCAACAGGACTGATTCCATGTGGCTCTTCACCTCTGCTCACTGCTGCGTAAGAAGCCTTAAGACCCCCTCAACTTGTCTCTCATCGTCCCTCAGGCTCTGTCCACCATTTAACCTGGTTACCCCTAACCATCCAAATCCTCCCGTTGGGCCCTCTGGAACCCATGGCCCGTCATCAGCAAAATCCCTATATCTTCGGTCGCATCTCCCTTCGCCTTTCGGTCCTCGCAGAACAAGGAACCCAGCAGGAGTAGAATATTAATTTCAAAAATAATATTAATAGCAGAAACCAATATGCACACTTGCCATGTTCTAGGCACGGCTCCAAGGACTGTGCCTATATTGATTCCATTAATCTTCACAAGAACCCCATAATTAAGCCCATTATTACCCCCGTTTTCTGATGACGAAACTGAAGCCCAGAAAGTTACGTCAATTAGCCTAAGTTCACGGAGTTAATGAGCAGTGGCGCAGGAACGCCAGATTGGAATCGAGGCAGTCGGACTTCAAAGGTTGTGTGTGTCACCACTGTAATAAACTGCATCACAGAAGGTTCTCTGGCCAAAGAGAAGACAACTCCAGGAAGGGGCTACATGGACCACATCAGGGGGGAGGTCAGATCTGTATGGGTCTAGAACCTGCCCTTAAAAAAGAAAAAATCTCAAAGCTCTACCTATGGACGTAGCTTCCTCCGCTGTCCTCTGAAGAAGTAGCTTTTTTTTTTTTTTCATTCCCATACCCCTGGTTCCACTGGGTCTGGTGGTAGGGTAGGAATCCTCCTGGCTCTTTATTAATCTCCCACACCTCTGCCCCTGATGCTGTAACACTCCTGGTTCGGAAGGTCATGCTGCCGACTGAACCCCCTGGTTAGGGAACGACCTCTAGAGCCCTGAGTCATTCCCTCACTCCTACAAGAGCTGAGCACCTGACTCGTCACCTTCTCCAATACTATTTTAGTTCGGGTTCTCAGTGATTTCACTTTTCATAGAGAAAACCCTGCAGTGCTGTGCACTCACAGGTCCAGGACCACCTCCAGTCCCTTTCTAACTCATCCTAACTCAGCCCAGTCCCTCCCGCGGCCATGCCCTAGACCTCTTCCTACAGGTAACTTACTCTGCCATTACCTTACCTCTGAGGATCCTACGTTCTAATCACTACGGTTCATCTTTAGTTTGCCAGTTCCAAAAGTTATGGACCCCTCTATAACCTAAATACAGCGATGGTTACCACCTTTTTACTGTCCCTCAATTCCTTTATAGCCTTGCTTTTCTTTTGACCATGCTTATATGCGATATGTATTATTATCACCACTACTCCCCAGCATAGGCTCCGAATATTTCTTCCTCTATCCCTAACGCACACCTGGGAAAAACACAACCCCCATTAAATCTCACTTCCTTAACCATTCTGAGCCTTCATCCAAGCAATTCAACTTGGGGGGAGAAAAATACACAAGTGTTCTGACTGGCTTTCTTCAAATGCATGACGACCAACCTCAACAGTCCCAAATGTTATCTGCGATCCTACCACATTTCCTGACTCATTCAATTCATCGACTCTCCTGCCCGGTGTAATTCTGAGGAAATCTGATCAGAGAACTAAGCAATTGTTTTATAACTTCTCTTTCCTGTTCCTCACTCTCAGCTGAGAAGATGGAAGCAATCAGAAGAGAATTCCACAGGCTCCCACCAACACATCTTCCAGCCTCGGAACATGTGGCCCATATACTCTGCCTTTCCACCCACTACCATAGAATAACCAAAAGGCACCTGTCTACACCCAATGCCTCTGCTTGAACCTGTATCTTCATTCTCTTTTTCAACACCAAAGTCATTGGCCAATCACTCTCTTCCACACATCATCACATTTTCTCTCTCTCCTTGATCATTCCCATCAGATAAGGGAAAAAAAGAGCCTTCCTGACCCTTCATTCCCCCTCCTGCTCCAACCCTGTTTCTCTGCTCCTTTTCTTTTGAACCAAATCTTCCCAGAGTGATTTCCCCATCGCTCCACCAAAACAGTTCTTATCCAGATCATCAGTACCTTCTGGGCTGCCGAATCCCATGGTCAATTCTCAGTCCACATCTTACTTAATCCCAGAAACATTTAACAAACTTCGCCCCTCTCTTCTTTCTGAAACTCTCCCCTGATTTGCCTCCAGAACGCTTTCTTTATTCTCTAGATTCCCTTCTACATGACTGACGACTGCTTCTTGGTCTTCTTTCCTGGTCCCAACTCATATCCTAGACTTCTAAACTTTGGAGGGACCCAGACTCAGCTCTCAGCTTTCTTCTATCTATCTGTCATCCTATTTAGAGACCTCATCCAGTCTCCTGGGACTAAAACTCATTTACAGTGATGGCTTCCAATTTTCTATTTCCAGCTAGACCTCTCCCCGAACTTCCAGAAAACTCAACTTTGCAGAACTCCACTTTGCATCTCAGTGAGGTTTCTAATACACATTTCAAAATCTATTATGTGAACAAAATCCAATTCTTGATTCACCGTCCAGCACACATGCATGCATGCCCATGAGTGCATGCCCACACACACACACACAGACACACACACGCACACGCACATGCACACATCCCTCCACAACCTTCAGTAACTGGTACCTCAAATCTCCCACCTAAAAGCCTTGGAGTCATTCTTGCCTCCTCCCCCTCATTCCCAACACTCAAACAACAAACCCTGTAGACTATTGGGAAAGGCAGTTTCATGCACACCATCTTTCCACCCCCACTTGGCTGCATAAGAATGGGTTTGGGGCCAGGAACACTTCCTTACCAAGACATTAAAGAGTCCACACAGCTTATCATCTCATGTGGGAAGATCCTTCCCTGTTTCGGGCACAATGAGTGTTCCATTTTCTGCCTAAGCATGGGTGTCAATGGCCCTCACACATGCCCCCAGCTGGTAGTACTTCAGACTCCACAGGGGAAAGGTTGAGGTCCTTCCACTGCAGCACTAGAGGGGTGTGTGGGGGCCAGTTGCCCTGTGACGGCCGTCGGGGGGAACCTGCTTGCCATGAGAGACTGATCCACACTATTGGAGCTGATCTTGCTCTGTCTCTTCTCTACATAAGTAAAGCATCATCCTACCCAGCACTGGACTGTGCTGTTTTCCCTGGTGACTTCAAAACTAAGATGCAAAGGGCCGAAGTGTTTGCGGTCCTCCCCCAGGACTCATAACTAGTGCACGGTACTCTGCTCAACATTCTGCCCGTGGAACATGTGGACCATCTACTTCTCACCATCCTAATCTAAGGCACTCTTACCTGGATTGTGCAACAGGAAATGATTCTCTGCCTCCATTTTTTGCCCCCATGGCAATCTGTACCCATGGCGGCCAGGGGAATCCTTGAAGTGTTCATCAGGCCGTGTTACCATTCTGCTCAAAAATAGCTTCTCAACTCACTCAGAGTAATGGCCAGGGCCACCTGCTACTTTATGATTTCGTCTTCCACCACTCCAGAACTGGACCATTCTGCATCAGCCACATCGGTCCCCCTGCTATTTCTTGAACAACCCAAGCACTCTCCAGCCTCAAGGCCTTTGTGGTTGCCATTCTCTCTCCCCCAAACCCCATTCCTCCAGGTATCCTGATGACACGGTCCCTCACTTCCTTCAGATACCTTCTTGAATGACACCCAACCACCATATTAAGCAGCAGTAATACCATTTATTCCCTCCCCTGGAATGACAATGGAAGTTCTATGAGGCAGAATGCATCTACAGAGCTAAGAACAGTGCCTGGAACATGTGTAGGTGTGCTGTAGTTATTTGTGGTATGAATGATCCCTGCCCTCCAGGAGCTTACACTCCACTGGGGAGACAAACATTGAGCAACTGATGATATATAATCCATTACATTGTTGATATGTGCTGTGAAGGGTAAGGACAGAATGAATTAATGTTGTACGACTAGTATGTTTAAGGTTCTGAGGTAAGAAGGAATATGGCTACTGGACCCTAAGTTATGTGAACTCCTGAAGGGTCAGATTTATGCTTTACGTAGCTCGGGGTGGGGGTGGGCATATGATGTAGTCATGCCCAAATTAATTTGTCCTAGGAAATTTCATATTCTCAAGTATTCACTTTCTCAAATAGCTTTGCCTCTGCTTTTATCTACATGTGAGGCAACCTCAGGGTAGATGGCGAAGGGCAGGGGAGATCTTGTGTGTCCAACCCTTTAGTGGAACAGCACTTTTCATTTGCCCCAGTACAACCATGCCTCCCCCAGACTGAGGAAGGATTAGACAGGAAAGTTTCCAGCATCCTGTCTAATCTTCCCTGTCAGCTCGACGATGCAAGTAGACGCATGGGAAAGGAGAAATGGTCCCATGCCATTTGATAGTATCAAATTTCAAGAGTAGAAAGTATGTACCTTGGACAGTACAGCACATAGTGAGAGCTTGATCAAGGTTGGATGGATGGATGGATGGATGGATGGATGGATGGATGGGATGGATAGATAGATGAATGAGTAGATGGATAGCAAATTGGGAAAATGTCAGATGGTCTGCCTCTTTCTTTCTCTACTTCCTGAAGTTCCTTGCCTTGCCCTGTGGAACCAGAAGGAAAATTCAGGAAGGACCCGTGTTAGCCTGGGGATTAGGCTATTCCTATTCCCATACCTTGGAGTTAGAACACTAGGGAAAATAATTTTCCACACACACCTTCATGAACAAGTTTCATTCAGCTTCTTAGACCACAGTGGTTGGGACATCATCTTGGATAGACTTCCCTTGGAAGTCTGAGCTCGGAACTGGCTCATTATGCCACTGGTCATCACCACCACCTTGATGACATAGTGCTTATGATGCATTTACTCTATGCAGACAGGTGGATGTGTATGTAATACAGATCATCTCATTTAATTCAGTGTCACCTTCCTCCTGCCTTATAAGTATTTGTTACCTCTGTTTACAGATTAGGAAACAGAGACCCACAGAAAAAAGCAACGTGCCCAAGGTCACAGCTAAAAATTGACAGAACCAAGATTCAACCTAAAGTCTGACCTTTACTCAGTCCAAACCACCATATTATCGTCCCAACAAGCACCATCTCTGTGCCTGATAACGTGTGCCATGCATTAAACACATTATCTCAAGTGATTTCGTTCTCTTGTCAACTCTCAGCCATTTTTTCCAGATGAAAAAACTGAGTCTTGGGGAGGTATTTATAAATCACCTGCTCAAGGTCATCATACAAGCGAATAGCACAGGTGGACCTCACCCAGGGCTATCTGCAATGTCAAAGTTCCTCATTTTATGAAAGAAAAAGAAGAAAAAAAACCCCACGAAGTGAAATGGCGAAGGTCAGTATAACTAATTACTGAGATAGGCGGGGATTGACTCAAAGTTGGCAACTTCTCAAGGGCGCCATATGCCCTCTAAGCAGTGTGGTCTGTGTCCAGTCCCCTCACCCCTGCACCTTGAGTGCGTAGCAGGTACAGAACAGCTGGGGCTGAGCCAGCTTCCCAGTGTGCAACCAACCCTTTGATCATTCTCTCCCCAAGACTGGGTGCAAGCCACGCAGACATGGAGGCAGAAAAGGGCAGGCAGAGGGGATTCTGTTCTGCTTCTGGATCATGCCTCCCCCCAACAAGGTTGCAAGACGGAAGCGACGGAAAGGCAGCATCCATCCGCACAGCACTTGACCCAGCTGTCATCTGTTGGCCTGGGGGATGGAGTGTAAAATATCTGCTGGGCGTGCACCTCATTTATCTTGTTCTCTGTGCCCCAGAGTGTGCTGTTTACTTTCTCACTGGAGGTGCAATTATTTAACGAGGTGCAGAAGCCTGGGGAAGATTGCACATTTTAATCAGAGCACCAAATGAGCGCGTCTCGATGACTTTACAAAATGTATCTGAGGCGAATTTTGCACAGCAATGTCTGAGTCTCAGGTAATTAAGTGAACGGGAAATAAGTTCCCAAGGGGTGTAAACAAACACACCAAGTCAGTCTCATTTCGCTGTTGTGCTGAGTGGGGAAAATGCGTTTCTGAGTGGACTGCAACCCAGGGTTCCTTCCTCCAATGTCAAGTTGGGCTTTGTGGGGTGGGGAGGCCAGGGGCTGAGCTGTGGGGCCATGGCGCCTCCTGCAGGTTGGAAGGAAGAATCAACCCTTGGACAGCGCCTTGTCAAATGCCCAGAGGGCTAAATAACAAAACCACTAATATAACCGCCAAATAACAAAAACAACAACAACAACAACAACAATAATAATAATAATAACGGTGATAGCTGACATGCATGAGTGTACGTGCTGGGTGCTATACTTCATTCTCTTACTAAACTCTCCCAAGGACCTCAGGGAGACACTACTCTTATCCCCAGCTTAGAGGAGAGAAAACAGAGGCGGAGAGAATTGTAGAAGCCAGCCCCAAGTTACACAGGCAGAGAGTGTCGTAGAGTGGCTCTCGGACACAAAACGCCCACACGCGCCATCCAGCTGAGGGTGGTGGGCCAGTCCCGGGCTCCACAGTCTCTGGGTGGCCGAAGCCTTCCCTGGGTCCCTGCTTCCAAACCTGCTGTATCTGGGACCACACCGATCCCAATGACGAACCCAATCTTTTTTCTCAGTTCCTACAAAAGCACTGACAAAGCCAACCAACAAGGCCAGGCCAAACCAAATGCAGGATGCATTTGTCACCCCGTCGTAAACGCTGGGGTCACAAAACAGAGAGCACGTCCCAGCAACATGCCGACAACCACTTATTGGACATTTTCTGCAACGGCCCGGAGACTTTTTTTAAATGGCTTTCTTACTCTTTTCTCCTATGTGGGTCTCAGCTGTGATTTACCGCCCGAGATTTTATCTCCTCCCTTACCCCACGCTCTTCTAACTCTTTTTCTCTCTCCTTCCATGTGAGGGGAAAACAAACAATTCATTGCATTGGACAGCCATGCCTTTGGGGTCTCACCTCCTGCCCTGAGCAGCATATCAAGATATTTTCCTGGACAGAGGCAATTTCCTCCTCTGAGAGGGATCCTAGAGCTAGCTGCTAAGAAAATTCATTATTCCCTTGGTGACACCAATAAAGATGAGGTCTCTGCTTGCATTTTTTTAAGCCCACATATTTGTTTATTCGTGTAGCGTATGGCTTCTATATGATAACCCACACTGGGACCCAGGGGGGTCAAGCGTATTCATGTATTCTGTGTCCTCCCAAGCTTATCCTTCCTTGGCCTCCACCCCTAAGGTCTCGTAATGACGCACACCTTATTCTGGCTGAGGCTGAGGGCTGTCCGTCCACCTGACTTCAAGCCCTGTGCCAAGACTCTCTCAGACGGTGCATACAGTAAAATCTCCTTGTGGGTAGAAGCCTCGTTTGGTTCAATTCCGTATCCCCCGAATCTAGCATAGGGTCAGCATACAGAAGGCACTTATTCATTCATGCACTCACTCACGCATTCCTTCAACAAACATTTGTTCAGTACCTACTATGCTCCAGATTTCCTTCGTGGCTTTAAAGACGTAAGAATTAGGGGCTCCTGGGTGGCTCATTCGGTTGACCGTGCGACTCTTGATTTCAGCTCAGGTCATGATCCCAGGGTCGTGGGATTGAGCCCCGTGTCAGGCTCCACACTCAGCGTGGAACCTACTTAGAATTCTCTCTCTGTCTCTCTCTCTCTCTGTCTCACTATGCCTCTCTCCCCCACTCACACACACTCTCTCTCTTTCTAAAATTAAAAAAAAAAGGTTTTTTTTTTCAAGATGTAAGAATTTAGCAGGTGTAGACCCTGCATTCAAGAATGAATGGGTATTGGAGGTTCTTGAAATCTGGGGGATATGGGTCACACTGAAAAATACGGTGAGAGCCTTAGAGCATCTTTCCAGAAACTACACACAACTCTAGCATACAGTCCTCGGTAGACCGCAGCAATGGCCCCAGGTTTTGACTTGTTTCTGCATCATGCCCTTGGCCGTGTGGCCTGCCAAGACCTGCCCGCGCCATCTCGCTCTGAGCTAACTAGTGTGCGGACCTTGCTTTGTCAGCGGGACATTAGTGGGAGTGGAGCAGGCTGACGCTTGAAATGGGCTTGCACTTGGGGGCTTCAGATCTGGTGTTTCCACTGCTTCCGTGAGGAAGACAGGCCCGGGCTGGCTGTGTGGTCCAGAAGGGAAACAAGAAACGTGGGCCACAGAGCCCAGCTGCCCCAGGAAAAAGGCCAACCTAGATCAGCCAACAGCCAGGTATTCGGAGATTTAAACAAGCCTGTTCAAGACAAGCAGAGCCCTTGGAAGAAACCCACCTGAGTCCAGACGCACAAGTAATAGTCACTTACGGTGGGATGCCACGGAGGTGTCGTGGACGCGTGGGTCTACTATTGTTTTGTGGCAGTTGGTAAAAAGCTGCAAATGTGAGGGGCTCTGTGGATGGCCCAAGTGTCTGCAGATCCCAGATGGAGGACCCTTAGTCTCTTAGGGGACACAGTGTAGGACGCAGGAATAACAGCCTGGAGTCTTAAGCACTACGGCGAGGTGAATCTGGCTGTTTCAGGACCACCCAAGGGTTCCAGGAAAGGGAGTAAGGACAAAAAGCCGTGGGATCAGAGGAAACACGACCAGTCAGTCGTTTGGGTGGGGCTACGAACAGGTCAGCTAAAGCTCTTCAAATATCCAGAGAGGAGCGCGGGGCACTTGGCAATTTTTGAGGATGCTGAGAGAATAAAAGATGAAGGCATGCTAAAAAAAAAAGGGGGTACAAAATAGTGGTATAATTGAAGTATTGCTCATGGAACAAAAAAGCACAGCTCTGACACCAGGAGAAACGTAACGACCCTACATACAGCCTGATTTGGAGGTAACATCAAATGCCTGAAGGAGCGTGGGGCCCAATGGCCCTCCTGTCCTCCCGCCCAACCTCACCTGAAACACAGGGAGGAAGGCAGAGGGGGTGTTGGCAAGAATTGAGGCTCCACGGTTCCCTGTTCAACGGAATGAAAATGAAGCCACTGCCTTTCAGATGTCACCAAGAAGATGCTCTCCAGCTCCGCGAGGGTCTTTTCAAAAGGCCCCCTCGTGGGCATAAACTGGAACCCCCAACTACAGGGCTTAGCGCCTGGGCCCCCAGATGGGCCATCTCGGTCACCAAGAGGCTCCCAGCCATCTGGCCAGCCCCTCAGAGTTGGCCCACCTGGCTCACTCTCGCTCCGCGAGGTATGGAGGTATGATGATGGGGTCGCAGCGCCACCTTGTGGCCACTCCTGAGAAGCCATATTCTTCACCTCTGGGATTTGCGAGCCCTCGGTGGGGATGGGGGTGTGCGTGGGCGGGGGGAGGGGGGGGGCGGTGGTCTTCGCTTGTGGAAACAAATGCTAGGGACAGACAGGATTTACAGTTGCTATATGATAGATCTATTAGAGTCAACTTAAAGCACCTGGCCCAGAGCCTGGCGCACGAAATGCTCGGCGCATAGGAACTGCCATTAATAATATCATCATTATCATCGCCATGAATACCGTAGAAATAGTTGCGTCTCTTTAAAATTAATTGGGCCGTGGGAAAATGAAATTTTTGAAGGTAATTAAGAATCCGTTCCCCCTTTAATTCCATTCAATAAACACGCACTAAATGTTTAATATATGCCCGCGCTGTGCCGCGTAACTGGGACAGTGTGAAGAAGGCATAAAAATGGCTGAGAGGTGGTCCCGGCTGTAACGCATTCCCAGTCTGCAGGAGAGACGGGCGTGCAAACAGGCAGCTCTCGCGTGCTAAACGCAGGCACAGCCAGGGTGCTGGCTACGGAAGCGTGCAAGTAGCAATGATTCATTTAGACACCGGTGGCTTGCCTTAACTCGGAATAGAATCGCGGTCCACAGCGTGATCCTGCACGGTCTGGCCCCGGCTGCCTCTGTCCAGGGCTCCCGGGATTCTCTCCAGAACCTGGGAGAGCCTCTGACCTCGAATGGGTGACGGGTCACTCCGTGCAGTTGCAGAATAGACAGGTCGGCGACGGACGGGAGCACTTTTTCTGGAGTCAAGGTTCAAGCTGCGTGGCGCTGGGCAAGTTACTCAACCTCTCTGTGTCTTACTGCCCTGGTGGGAGCAAAGGAGGCTGTTAATAACAACACCTGCCTGGCGGGGCTGTTGTGACGATTGAATGAGTTGATACAGGGCACTTAACACTCTCCGTGGTTTTCCTCTTTTACTCCTCACGAGATCTGGGTCCAATTCTGTGGGCTTTGGGGCACTTTTCGTTGTTAACGTTTGGCCCAACCCCATTTAAAACTTTACTCGTGAGGCGCCTGGGTGGCTCAGGTGGTTAAGCGTCTGACTGTTGATTTCAGCGCAGGTCACGATCTCACGTTCTCGCGGTCCGGGAGTTCGAGCCCCGCGTCAGGCTCTGGGCTGATGGCTCGGAGCCTGCAGCCTGTTTCCGATTCTGTGTCTCCCTCTCTCTCTGCCCCTCCCCCGTTCATGCTCTGTCTCTCTCTGTCCCAAAAATAAATAAACGTTGAAAAAAAAAAATATTGAATTTTCTCCTCCGTCATCCTGTGTAACTCTAAATCCTAAAGAGGGCTCTCGCTGGCCAGCAGCCTGGCCGCAAGAACAGAAGGAAAGAAGATTCCGCTCGTGTCACTGACTTTTAACCCTGGATGTGGCGTGGCGGAAGGAAAGGGAATGTGCCCGAATCTTCCTCATGCTGTGGCCTCTGTGACGGGAGGATCTTGGCACAGGAGCGTTCCCAGCTACCCTGGAAAGGCTCACCCCGACGCCTTCCCATGGAATGTCTCTGAAAGCGAGCCGTGCGGTCCTTTGGCCTTGGTTCACATCCCACCTCCTTCTCCAGGTTACTTCCTGCCCCGCGGCCTGAGACCATGGGATCCGCTCTGGCAGAGGTCACTCATCTATCACCCCTGCGGTATCGGTCCTGGATACAGTGCCTGGCACGTGTGGGTCTTCGTGGTATTTGTCATATTTTTCCCTTCTCCAGAACAGGAAACAGATGGCATTCATATCTGTGACCACTGTCAGGCGTCCTTAAAGCAATGAAGGGGACGCATGCGTCTTCCAAAAGGCACGTCAAGCGTCTTCCAGGGGGAGGAGGGACACATCCCTGCTTAGGGCCTTGGTGCTCGGAGAGGCTCCTTGCCGACTCTCTTGATAAATAGGCCTCGAAAAGTATGTTGGGGGGGAAATTCATCTCTTTGTACCTTAATGAAGCAAAGCAAACTATGGGGGGTTATTAACACGAGACTTTTCCTGTCTCAGAGTTCCAGCTGAGGCCCCAAAGACGCAAACAGTGGGTGCCAAGTAGACCCACGCTGAGGTGCTGGGCCACACGTGCGGCCCCAGCAAAGGCACTGCTCAGATCTACTCGTGCTTCTGTCAGCCCATCAGTCTTCTCCAAGCTCTGCAGGACGAAGTCAAGGTTCACTTGTCGAGGGTGAGGGGATAAGAAGTGATGGGGTCTCTGAAGAGAGGCATTGATATTCTGGGTGAGCTGCTCTCCACACATGGGCCAGACCAAGGAGGAAGAGCCTTCACAGCAGCTACCACCCTAAGACAGACAAAGGGCACAGGCTTTGGAAGAACTACGCAGGACACCAGATACAAGCTGGTCCTGAAGGCTGGCCAAGAGCGGGGCTTTTGGCTGAAAGAGTCTACAGTCAAGAGGCTAGTGGGGCACCCTGGGTGGCTCAGTGGGTTGAGCATCTGATTCTTGACTTCTGCTCAGGTCACGATCTTGAGGTTCATGAGATAGGACCCCATATCGGGGATGCTTGGGATTCTCTCTCTCCCTCTTGCATGCACTTCTCCCTCCAAAAAATAAAAAATACGTACAAAATTTTAAAAAATTAAAAAAAAAGAGGCTATGGCCCAATAAAGAGGGCCCATCCATTGAGGGTGAGATAGAGAGCCTGTGACCAGTGAGTGGTCCAAATGGAAGCCTGGAGGAGGGAGATAGCCATGAACCTTCTCTTAAAAAAAAAAAAAATTTAAATGTTTATTTCTGAGAGAGAGAGAGAGAGAGAGACAGAGCGTGCGCAGGGGAGGGGCAGAGAAAGAAGGAGACACAGAATCCGAAGCAGGCTCCAGGCTCCGAGCTGTCAGCCCAGAGCCCCACGCAGGGCCAGAACCCACAAACCACAAGATCGTGACCTGAGCTGAAGTCGGACGCCCAACCTACTGAGCCACCCAGGCACCCCATCGCCTCCACACTCAAGATAATGAACGTGTCCATCACCCCCTTCTGCTCCTTTGGAAGCCATCCCTCCCACCCTCCCGACTTCCCTACAGAAGGAAAGGCAATCACTGATCTGCTTTCTGTCACTATGAATTGGTTTGTCTTTTCAAGTATTTTATATAAACGGAATCATACAGTATGCACTCTCTTTATTTTGTCTGCCTTCTTTCCCTCAGCATAATTATTTTTAGATTCATCTGTGTGGCTTGTTGCTTGTGTATATCAATTGCTCACTCGTTTTTACGGTGGAGTGTCCTCCGGCGTATGAATGGCCCACAATCTATGTCTTCGTTCATCTATTTAGGTTGTAGGTTGCAGAAATCTAACTATCTTCTGCTCCATTATTTTTAGAAATATCCTGTTGTCAGGTGTACGGTTTTATAATCAGGGTATAAGCAAATTTTTGTTTTTAAATGAAAAGAAAGAAAAGAAGCTCAGCCATGAGGGCTTTCTGGCTGGGGTGGTGATCTCAGCAGATGGGTTGGGTTAGGGGGAGTGCCATCAGGCACAGAAACGTGTAGACAGAAGTGATTCATAAGCAGCCGGCTGTGGTGGCTTCACCAGCTTTAGGGGGCTGCAGTGAGGGGGGGATTGCTGAGGAACTCTACAAAGTGCCACGGGGAGAACACCATCTGTGCACACTTAAAACATCCTGTTGCAACAGTCCCGAGAGACCTATTCTGTTCTTCCTCTCCTCCCTGCCTCTGGCTCCCATACTGGAAGCTCCTACATTGCCTGCTTGGGGGTCGGTGGAGGTGAGGCGGGAATGAGAGATGGAGCGATCACAAGGCTTTCCCCCAGTGCTGATTTCTGGACCCGAAATAGGTCAAAGTGATGGAAGGAAAGTCTGGCGTTTATGTATTAGCCTAGACTGGGTTTTCTATGACCTGAAACTAACCAAATAACTTTTTTTTGTCCTTACTGCTGTCTAAGAGTGACCAGAAAGCTATGGCACTGACCCGAAGTGTTATCCAGGGGCAGAGAGCAGGTAAAAGTGGAAAGACGTGAGAAAGAGGGAAGCTGTTTTCTGCTTGAGTCTAGCTCATTCAATAAACCGGTCGCCAAATTCTGATTGAATGGCACCAGGAAGGAAGCCACAATTTCTTCCAGGACGATCAACACATGGGCATACACACACATGCTCAGACCCTTAAAGGCAAACTCGCTTTGCTGGAAGCCATCTCTTGAGACCCTCAGGGACTCAACAATAGGCCATGGGCAAAGCTTCTTTGAATCTACTCTTAAGACTGCACATTCTGTGGGAGTTCAAGACTGTGCAGAACGTGGGAAAGGGTTCAGGTCATCCCCCACTGCTGACTTCCGAAGCTGGAATGGGCCAAGGGGATGCAAGGAACAGTCTTAGACTGGACTCGATTATGCACAAAATAGACGCTTGGTCTATGGTAGAATGGAAGATCGATACTCAATCATCATCCCCATCTGGCGAGTCCCTGTAGATGCACATGACAATCAGAACTACATTTATGGAGCTTTTTAAAAATTTTTTTTTAATGTTTATTTTTGAGACAGAGAGAGACAGAGTATGAGCAGGGGAGGGGCAGAGAGAGAGGGAGACACAGAATCCGAAGCAGGCTCCAGGTTCTGAGCTGTCGGCACAGAGCCCAACATGGGGCTTGAACCCGCGAACTGTGAGATCGTGACCTGAGCTGAAGTCGGACGCTCAGCCGACTGAGCCACCCAGGCGCCCCTACATTTGTTGAGTCTTGTCAACAATCTTTGCAACAGCCCTGTGAGGTGTCCCATTTTACACATGGGGAAGCTGGTGCTCAGAAATGTTAAATTACGTGCCCGAGGTCCCACAGACAGAAACCAACAGGGATGGAATCAAACCCAGGAGTGTCTGACTCCAAATCCCAGAATCTTTCCACCACATAACACTTGCCACCGTGAGCTGTCATGGAGTGAGATGGGGAGTGTGGTTAGTGTCAAATTTTGAAATGCTGTCTCTTCTGAAATGCCAGATGGTCGTCACCAAGAGGAAAGGCCAGCAGCCTGTCTTCCACGATGTCTCATAAACAGGTGTTACTTACCTTGGGGAATTTACCACCAACCTGAGTCTGATCTCTGATCCTGGGATACAACAATCGGAAGAGGGACTCATCGCTCAGCAGAGACACTCAAACCTAGCACAGAACACTGATGTATAAAACCCAAATGCCAATTCCTTCATTCCTGGTAAGAAATGATTGACATTGAAGACCTAAAAACTTCAATTTCGTGGACTTAGTTCATCCTCACCTCACAGGTAAACTCCCAAAGGAGCCAAATCACAACCTGAAAGTTTCTGGAGAGCCTGGAATCAGAACAAGGGGAATTTAATAATCTGCTGCTTAAGGCATCCAGCTGAGATAGCCGGACGTTTCCATTTCACAAGAGGGCTGGCCCTGCCAATGGGACCAGGGATATTTAAAGTGTGTGGGCTCCACTGTCGGCCCGCGTGGAACCAGCACTCTTCCAGACTCCCTCTTCGTAGGCTGGACCCTGCCATCATCTGGTGCTTTCATTTCTTTTCACCTTCAGTGAGAACCAGTCCTTCCGTTGATGGATACATCCTTTCTTTATGGTAATGCATTCATCTGGCGACCATGGAGGCTTGTCCACCTGGGAACTGTGCCTCTCCTTCAGCTGACTTTGCATATCTTTTCTGGGATCCACTGTGTTAGCCCACAGCTTCACTCCCAAAGGGCAGTCTTACTTCCTTCATTTGCAAATCTGGAAAGGCAGGTGTCTGCTCTACTCGAGGAAGGATCATGGAGGGACAGGTGGGGACTGTCTCTGTCCACGAAGGATTTTCCATTCTGGAATGTTAGGCTCTTAAGACACAGAGCTCGTTTGAATTAAAGCACATATAACCGTTGGGTGCAAAGGACCCACAAAGGAAGGATGAGTCTGAACTCCCAAATGCTTCATAAGGGTTTGGGTCTATGCGAGGGGCTTCCAATTGGCATGGCAATCCCATGAAGTAGCATTTAGTGCTCCCGTGTTACAGATGAGAGAATGGAAGCTGACACAACTTTTCCTAGTTTCAGGAAAGCTGGGATTTCCACACTGGCCTGTCTGAATCTGAGATTCCACCCAGAACTCAAGAGTCCAAAAAAAAAGTGCAAATGTGAGTGGTGATGTTTTGTGAGCTGCCATTGAGGCTACATGGGTAACTGTGTCTAAAACTGGAAAAGGAAAGGAAGGTTTGAAAAGGACCAAACTTCCCAATTAGCAGACTGCTTTTTCAGCTCAAACAAGAGTAACTTTCTAGAATGTTTTTGTCCAGAGTCTCTGATATCTGAACTGGTGGCATTTCCATAAGGGCATCCTTTAAATCCAGCCAGGTTGAGTCTTCCTACTATAAACCGGCATAGCACCTCCTTCGCTTAACTCCATCCTGAATGACTAGGGTGATGAGGTCAAAAGCTTCCAAGTTCCTCCAAACGTGAAAGAAAAAAACTGTCCCCATGAGAAGCCCATGACTATAGTTATAGCCAGGCACAGAGGTTACCCACGCTTGTAGACAGCAAATCCTTCAAAGAAATAATAAGCTGCTCAAAGGGACAGGGACAAAGCTTGTTCTAGGTCAGGGCCAGGAAGCAGTCCATTGGGAATTCTCCAATACCCCCCATCCCTCAGGCCCTGAAGATCTGTCCTGACAGCTCTGGCGTGGTGACCCCAAACATACCCCATACTTGGCTCTCTGACCCTTGTCATTTTAGGTTGCAAGAAAAGAAAGACAGAAAGAAACGCTGGGGGAGTTGACACTCCCAGAGATAAAAAGACCCAATAAATGGTGGTGAGAGGGGCCGGAGGGAGAAGCAAGAGAAGCTTATGGGTTGCCATCACGGCACAATGCTTCTTTCAGATGCCTGGCACCAGGTCACTTCTGCAGCCAAGACTCACTGAGAGCTCCCTCTCTTAGAAGAATTCCTAGGATATTCAGTTTGTGTTTCCGGGCCATGATAGGGAAGGAAAGAAGAAGGGAAAGAGAAGAAAACAGGTGTGGATCAAGTTTTTGGAAAAAAACATTTGATTTCATTTAATCCCCCAAACAATACTATTATCATCTGCATTCTCTGGAGGAGGAGACTGCGGGGAACAGGAGTGAAATATGTACCCAAGTCCTAGACATCGAAAGATGGAGCTCAGCCCCGGATGACTGGAAAGTCCATTTCCTTCCACCACTGAGGTATGCATTTAGGTCTTAAGGTACCAAACAGAGAAGGGAAACTTCCAAGTTTACTGATTTAACCCTGAATTTTCCTAAGCCACATGAATGTTTAAAGAATGCTGTACGTCAATATTTCGTCCACTCTCCCTCTTTTCGGTCAAGCTACATCAGGTGGGCAGAATGATGGGCCCCCCAGTGATGTCCGTGCCCTAATCCCTAGAACCTGTGAATTGTTAGGGTTACATGGAAAAGGGGAGTTAAGGTGACAGATGGAATTGAGGTTGCTAGCCAGCCGGCCTTAAGATGAGGACAGTAGCCCGACTGATCCAGGTGGCCCAATGTAATCAGCAGAGGACTAAGAGTGACAGCTGGCCAGAGTCAGAAAAAGAGGTGTGAGAGCAGAGCGGGAGCAGAAAGCGACTGTGCTGCTGGTCTGAAGATGGAGGAGGGGGCCATGTGACAAAGAATGTGGACAGGGAGAGATAATGGAAAAGGACAAGGAAGTGGATTTCCCTCTGGAACCACCAGAAGGAATGCAATCCAGCTGACCTCTTGATTTCACGGCAGTGAGACCAAGGTCGGACTTCCCACCTACAGAATTGCAAGGAAAAAATGTATACTGATTTAGGCCACTAAGTCTGTGTTAATTTTTTTCCCGGCAGCCACAGAAAATCAATATGGCGCATGAAAACCAATATGGCGCATTATGCAACGAGGTGCTAGCTTTCGTGGTGCAGGAGAGCAGTGGAAGGCCATGAATCTTACAAGCAGAAAGAGGCTCAAATCCCTGCCTGACCATGTCCACCTGAGATAGCCTGATTCGTTCATCTCACCCACAGCAGGATGACCTTGCCAAAGCAAATGAAAATGGCCAAGTCTTCTGGGTAAAATTCCATCTCAGTTAGGATGGTTTAGTTGCACGGACCTATCCCTGCCCACTGAGGCTAGGTTAAAAAGGAAGGCTATTTAGAAGCAGAGGTAGGCTCGCAGAACCAGAAAAATCAGTAGGTCTCTCTCTGTCTCTGTCTCTGTCTCTCTCTCTGCCCCAGCCCTCTCCACTTTTCCATGCATCATATTTATTCTCTTTTGCCAGGCATATCTTTGCTTCATCCTCTGTTTGCGGGAGGCTTCAGCACGGCCATCCCAAGAGTGTGGCCTCTGTCCCAGTGACCTTCCAAACTTCCAGTTTGGTGCTCCCCACAGCCAAGTGATTCAGTCTCCCCATCCCTGCTCCATATGGTCAGGGCAGCAGGGAAAATGATAAGCTCAGCTCTAATCTGGTGTTTACTCCTGACTCTATCAGTCATGGTCGGCGTGGAGGGGGCTGGGAGTAAGCGCATTCACTACAAAGGCCTGCCACATCTGGGGCTGCAGGTTGGGCAGCATCTTTAAGAAGGCATCGGGGATCGGGGAGGAGATGATTGGCATCTTCAGGACATTTACGCACTCTAGGGATGGCCTTATCTTTAGAAGCAGAAATGTGGCACTTCTGCTGGCTGAACCCCCATTTGCCTGTGTGACAACATTTTCCGTTCCTCCATTCGGTGATTGACGTTCTCTTTTTAAACATGTTAATGTATTCAGCCAAGTTACATTCAGATGTTGCTGGTCTGGGAACCGTTCTGTATATTTCTGGTGACTTTGCATCCAGCACAGTTTAACTCTCAAAGGCAAACAATGGCTGCCCTGATTCTTGACGGAAGGGGCCACCTCACTGTGGCCCCCAAGTTCTGATGATTACAATAATCAATCATTAAGTATGAATCACTTGCAGATCAGGAAAATGAGGTTTAGAGAGTTAAGATGATTTATGCAAGACCCCCCTAGCGTTGCAGAATGCTTTGATCTAAAAAGAAGAAAATAAACCCAAGTTATTTTCACTTATTGCAAAGTAATGCCAGTCACTCTATATTTGCTATTTCAAATCTTCGTGCTAGCCCTTCTAGGGAGAGTCCCTCAGTTTTAGGAGCATCTGACTTGAAAATCCAGGCCTGTCCCCAAGAGTCCCACCCATGCCCTTAAATCCTTTTTTTAATGTTTATTTATTTATTTTGAGAGAGAAGAGAGACAGAGAGAGTGCTCTGTCAGCACAGAGCCCAACACGGGGCTTGATTCCATGAACCATGAGATCATGACCTGAGCTGAAACCGAGTTAGATGCTTAACGTACTGAGCTATGAAGGTGCCCCTTTGTCCCTAAAGTCTTTTTTTAAATGTTTATTTATTTTTGAGAGAGAGAGAGCGAGAGACAGAGCCCGAGTGGGGGAGGGACAGAGAGAGAGGGAGACAGAATTGGAAGCAGGCTCCAGGCTCTGAGCTGTCAGCACAGAGCCAGATGCGGGGCTTGAACTCACAGCCTAAGAGATCATGACCTGAGCCAAAGTCGGAAGCTCAACCGACTAAGCCACCCAGGTGCCTGGCCTGTTCCTAAATTCTTAAGGAGTGAGTGCATTAGATGAGATCCTCCCGGGGGCATCCTTCCAAGCTCACCTGAGACACGAGCTCCTGTGCAAAACCTCTCCCGGCTATCCCTGCAGACTTAGCTCTTCTCCAGAGTCCCACCAGCCACCAGTTCATTCACAGACATTTACTGAGTCCCGTCCACGTGCCGGACCTCGCACTGGTGATGGAAAATACAGCTAGATGACTGACTGGATGCAGTGGACGTGGCCCCTGCCTCAGAGCTGACGTGCGGTAGGGGAGGGAGGCTGTAGGAAGTGGTTCATGCACCTGCGGGGGGGCAGAGGCTGAGCCCAGAAGGTCAGACAGCTGGCTTCCTGAGAAGCCAGCAGTCGCCGTGAGGCCTGAAGCAAGGACACAGCGCTAGCAGGTGGGGAGGCGACCAGGGGGCACTCCAGGAAGGAGCGTGGCGGGGTAGGGACACAAGAGAGGAAGGCACACGCCCAAGAACTGGAGGTTTTCTGGAGTGACTGGAGCAGGGGGAGCAAAGGGGAATGAGGCCAGAAGGCGGCTGCGAGCCTTTGGGCTGGCCCAGGAGTTGGGGCTGTGTCCTAAAGTCAAGGGGAGTTTGGGGGTGGGGAGCATTAACATGACAATGTCACGGTGTGACCTAAAACCATGTGGCTGGAGGAACAGAAATGGGTTCAAGGCAGCTTGAGAGGGTGATGCACTCTCCAGACAACAGGCGCAAAATGGCATCGCTTAGGCTAAGGCCACGTCGCCAAACCGAGGCTTGACTTAATTACAATCTCAGCTCTCCCAGAAATGGAACCTCAAAGCAGTCAATCAGCAGTCACCAGGTCTGCACGACTGCGGTGATGTGCCCGGTAGGCCCCGACTGTCCCCTAAAAGGAGTGACCCTGCAGTTAACAGCCCATGGTTTGCTTTCTCTGTTTCTCCAAAATCAGGCCAGACGACAGCCACCTTACAGCCCTCAGGTTATAGATTAGAGTCCTAGCCCTACAGAGAGTCACCAAGGGCTCCTGGTTAGTTCCAATCCCTGGAGAAAGAATTCAACAGAGCCAGCTAGGGTCAGAGCGTTCACCCCTAACCCCGGCTGGGGGCCAGGTACGCAAAGTGCAGGATCTCATGATACAAATGAGGGTTCCAGGAGATGGGGTGGGTGACTCCTAGGCTCAGCAGACCTCGAATGGCAGCCATTATAGACCTAATTGGATCCCAAACTTTTATCATCACAGATCGCCACGTCTGCCCTGCAGAGGTGTGACCGTGATGCTGGAGACACCAAAAAGTTACCCCATCCACGTAAGAGAAGGTGAGGACTGATTGAGGCTGGTGACTGTGGGACTGGGGAAATGCTTGGGAGGTAACGGAAGAGTAGGAATAACAAAACTTGACTTACAGGACATGAGGTACAAGGGAGAGGCATGCCAGGTGATTGTCAGGTTCACGGTGGACAGTAATGCCATTTATAAAACGCGGCGGACATCGGGACAGACGCAGGTTGGGGTGGGCGCAGCTCAGAGAACGCTGAATTCTGTTTGGGACATGTTGAGTTTGAGATACCCAACTGGGGATGGCCACCAGCTGTTGGATGAATGGGTCCAGAAGAGACGGCTGTCCTTAAACAACTGGCAGAGAGGCGGTAATTAGAACAACAGAAGCAAAAGCGATGGTCTGGGGAGAGCGCGGAGCATGAGGAGGGAAAGGCGCTTAGAGCAGGTGCCGGGGTCTCCAGCTTCTAATTGTCTGGGGGGGAGGAAAAGAAACGCCCAGAGCAGACTGAGAAGGAGCAGCCAAGAGACACGAGGGGAACCAGTGAGATCATGCTAAGTGGGTGTTTCCCGAAGAATGGAAATGTAACAGACCAGGAGAAATGACCCAAAAGTGTCCATTAAAACAGCTTGTTTCGTGCATCATATTTCTCGTTAGTGTGTCTATTTCCCTGCTAGACGGAAGCTCCCTTAGTAAAGAGGGCTTAAAAATTTTTTAAGTTTTTTATTTTTGACAGAAAGAGAGAGAGCAAGCGCAAGTTGGGGAGAGGCAGAGAGAGGGGGAGACACAGAATCTGAAGCAGGCTCCAGGCTCCGAGCTGTCAGCACAGAGCCCGACGCGGGGCTCGAACCCACAGACCGCGAGATCATGACCTGAGCCGAAGTCGGACGCTTAACCGACTGAGCCACCCAGACGCCCCAAGAGGGTTTTATGCCTTTAGTCCACCAGTTGAGCCAGATGCGTGGCACAAGAGTAAAGCCTTAGTAACTATTTTTTGAATGAATGAATGAATGAATGAATGAATGAATGAAAGAAAATATGTCTTAGGCATTCAAAGATATTTAAAATCGCTTCTGGATTAGAGAGAAAACATATCGTGAGTCTTCAGTAATTTGCAATTAACAGACAGGGTTGCCAACAGGATCTTCGAAAAGAAATGCAGTGTTATTGCTGCCCTTTCCATGGATGAAGGATGGCCTGAAGGGACCGTCCAGCTATAATAATAATCACTTCGATGGCCACTGTCTCAAGAGCAGCTTGGATGCTTGAAAACAATTTAATCTATCTGCTTTTAGCATTCAAAATGTATTTGCATAATTAAACCTAATTATCCCCAAAGCCAAGGTCATCTCCAGTGTAATCCTTGCTTGAATCATCCAGACTCTGCCATTAATGGGATGTTCTTCTATTTATGAAGTTCAAGTACAGCCACATGTATCAATAGACACAGCCAGAAATCGATGCTCGACCCAAGCTGGCTCAAACCAAGGAGACAGATGGGAAACTCTGAAAATCACTTTTCTTTTTGTTCGTTGGAAATGCAAACAGCCACTAATGCATAACATGGGTAATGCCCTTCCCTGAGTAGATGGCTATCGTCAGAAAGAATACCTGAGTTATTTAGCCATGGGCACATCAGAGGTACAGAGGACTCAAAAGAAAAAAGAAAAGAGGAAAGGAAAGGGAAGGAAAGGAAAGGAAAGGAAAGGAAAAGAGAAAAGAGAAAAGAAAAGAAAAGAAAAGAAAAGAAAAGAAAAGAAAAGAAAAGAAAAGAAAAGAAAAGAAAAAAGAAAAGAAAAGAAAAAAGAAAAGACAAGACCCTGACAATGATGTGCCATGTCAGGAGGCCCCACTGGACCGGATATTAAACCTTACTGGACGCATGATGGGGAGATCCAGGTGAGGGAACCCACAGCAGAGCAGTGGGCAGGCCGTGGGCTGGAGGGCTTTGGGTGGTAGATAACCCCCAGTCTTACAGAAGCGTTTCTGTGTTTTACTAACGGCGATGTCTACACCACCAGCTCTGGGCAGGAGCTCAGCCTTTTGGAATCCCACCTACTTCACAGATGGAGAAACTGAGGCTTAATGAGGGAAAGCATGGACAAAGGCTCGTAAGCCAGTGACAAGAGAACTGGCATTAGAACTCTAGTCCCTTTATTCTGAGACCCAACATGGATACACTGCCACCACCCCTAAATTTCCCCCACAACTGTCACGAGACCCCAAATACTTGTCACTGGTGGGTATACTGGACTGGAACCTGTTGAGCGACTGTACCATTATAACAACGTCCATATGGCTAGAAAGAGGTGTTTTCCATCATGGAAAACCCAACTGGAATCTTTTTGTTACAGAATTATGCATCCTCACGAAGACCATTTTAAGGATCTCCCAACAGAGACCCTTGGGATCCTTGGGATATTCTGAAAAGTCCTCCCAGGGTGAACCCCACCGCGTGTGATCTGTTTCATAAAAAGGAGGACCCACCTCAGTGACTCCTCCACGCACCTGATATTCTAGCTATGAGACGCGATCATTACCTGAGTGTCCATACAGCCTGGGCAACAATTCAAGCTGACGTCACCAAGCAGTTCTGAGAACGCTCACCTTGTAAGATGTAGTTTTCATATTTGGTGACAATGGCCTGAAAAAGAAGCACATAATGATTCCCTGTGCGGAGGAGGCCCCTGCCAGTTATGTTTTAATTAATAACCCAACTATAATAGTGACGCCGTGGGTGGCAATTCAGCTTCTACACTGCCATTTAATTATTGCTCCCTCAGCCACCAAGCTTGGGGAACACTTGAGGAGCAATTTAAGGAATTTGTTCTAGACTATACCCAGCTACAACATGATCCCAATTCCCTGTGTTTCTGACCCTGTGTCCCTGAAATGTTGAGGCAGGAATGGGTTGGGGGGGTGGTCAGGAATGAAGCAGTGAGTCCTGGGAAACCATCATGATTTGGGTGTAGTAGGATGGCACAGAATTGGTCCAGACGGGGACGGGCTACGGCGGTAAGGCCGGTGTGCCAAGCACAGTGTTCACCCGATGGATGGTTAACTGATCCTCAGCTCCAGAAATTTTGGGATCGAGGATGGAAAGGGTGAATAATCTGCATGGATCATGGGGGGCTTCGGCTCAGGTCGTGATCTCCCGGTTTGTGAGTTGACATCGGGCTCTGAGTTGACAGTATGGAGCCTGCTTGGGACTCTCTGTCTCTCCCTCTCTCTCCCCCTCCCCTGCTTGCACGTGCACTCTCTCGCTCAAAATAAATAAATAAACTTAAAAAATAATAATAATAAAAATAAGAAATGGGATGGGATTAGACCCTTGCGTTTGTGACCTTGTAAACATAAATATACGCATAGGTGACGAACGCGTGTTTAGAAAATGCTAATCGAGCGTCCGACTTCAGCCAGGTCACGATCTCGCAGTCCGTGAGTTCGAGCCCCGCGTCAGGCTCTGGGCGGATGGCTCAGAGCCTGGAGCCTGTTTCCGATTCTGTGTCTCCCTCTCTCTCTGCCCCTCCCCCGTTCATGCTCTGTCTCTCTCTGTCCCAAAAATAAATAAAGGTTGAAAAAAAAAATTAAAAAAAAAAAAAGAAAATGCTAATCGTTCCGTACTTTTTTTTTTTTTTTTTGCCATTTTGTAGCCGTGTTTTCTTTCATTTAACAGTATATCGTGAACCTCTCTGTACCAGTGTTTGCTTGGTGTTTTGTCACTCTGTGATGCATGGTCTTGAAACGCATTTCATTAATTTTCTATCGTGGGACATTTGTTCCAAATTGTCGCTATGGGCTGAACATCTGTCTTCTGCCACTGACCCGCTACGCAGTTGCGACCACATATACTAACATTCCCATAGATACAAGGGTTTATTGTACGTTCTGTTCTGTTCTCTCCATCTCTCAAGCTATTTGTACATCAATCCTGTATTGTTTTACTTATTATAACTTTGTTATCCGTCTCTACCCCTTCAAACCCCTGATTCTTATTTTTTTAAGTTTATTTATTTATTTTGAGAGTGAGAGAGAGAGAATGAGCAGGGGAGGGGCAGAGAGAGAGAGAGAGAGAGAGAGAGAGAGAGAGAAGCCCAAGCAGGCTCCACGCTGTCAGCTCAGAGCCCGATGTGGGGCTCAGACTCACGAACGGGGAGATCGTGACCTGAGCCCATTATCAAGAGGTGTATGCTTAACTGACTGAGCCGCCTGGGTGCCACCCCTTGATTGTTATTGTAAAATTTCTGGGCTGATCTTGTGCAATTTCTATTCCAGATGCATTTTTTCCCCCTCAGTTTAAAAGATCCTGTGAGTTCATATTGAAATCACTCTGTATTTATAGATTAATTTGTGTCGAATCAACCTATTAACGGTATGAGATTTCCCACCAGGAAATCTCAATGAGCCTTTACAATATGCCTCTGTTTATACATGTCTTCCTTTTTGTCCTTCTAGACAACTATAGAACTTTTCTTCATATCGAAAGTCTGACATTTTCTAATCAGCCACTCCTAGTATATAACAGCACTTTTGAATTTTTGAATGCTGCTCTTTGGTCCTGTTTTTGTTTGTTTGTTTTTTTGTTTTTTTTTTTACTGGAGTGTTTGTCCTTTTTTTATTGGTTCAATTATTAATTAAGCTTTCTCAGGTTTCAAAGAGATAGTCACCGTTGACGATGAGGTAAGTAGGTTGGAAACACAGGAACAGCCAAAGAGTTAGATCTTAGGGGACGGAAAGAAATTGACCCAGAATTCTAACTTCAAGGTCACTCAAATGACTTTGCGTCATTTCAACACTCCAAGTGTCCTTCCCCCAGCCGTAGGTTCTGATCATTGCAGTCCCACACACCGCTATTGTGATCCAGTCTCTCTCTGATGTGACCAGCTTTTCTCTGCCTCGGGCATTTGCTAACGCAGAGCTAGCTCTTCCCTGTGTTTTTTTCTTCTGCCCTCACTATCAACCACTAAGTTTTTCTATGTGTTTTGGATCCATACTCTCAGAGAGAGAGAGAGAGAGAGAGAGAGAGAGAGAGCTAAGTGCTTTTGTTTAATCAGAAGTGTCCCTGTCGATGGGGCGCCTGGGTGGCTCAGTCCGTTAAGCATCTGACCCTTGATTTTGGCTCAGGTCATGATCTCACAGTTCGTTGGATGGAGCCTGGCTTTGGGCGCTGCACTGACAGAGAGGAACCTGCTTTGGATTTTCTCTCTCTCCCTCTCTCTCTCTGCCTCTCTCTCTCTCTCTCTCTCTCTCTCTCTCACACACACACACACACACACACACACACACACACACGCACGCACAATAAATAAATAAACAGCAACAGAAAAGGGTATTTCCTTCCAAAGGCAAGAATGAAACCTTTATTTAATAAGGTTACTTTCTACCTACGGAACGATCAGCTATCTGGGAACAAGAAGTAGACCAGTGACCTCTAACAGGAAGAGACAAATTCTTGCTATTGTCTTTATTCAAATTCCTGAGAACTACATCCCCTGCGGTAGCCCGATTACACAACTATTTCAAGAAAATGTGATACATACTTTAAATCACACGATGTGACGGCCACCTGCTTCCCCGACACAGGTGAACACCTGGCCTGCTGTTTCATTGTCCATAAAATGGTATATTTCTCTATTCCTCTCTCAGAGGGGATTCGAAGATCAAACAAGCAAATACTGCCTTAACCTGCACTTGCCAGTGAGGTAGCCATGTGTGTCCAGTGGCTCTTTAAATCCAAATTAATTAAAATTAAACAAAATCGAAAGACTTAGTTCTTTGGTCCCGTTAGTCAAACGACTCATGACCACACGCTGCCGGTGGCCGTTGCACTGGCCAGCACATACAGAGGACATCTCGTCCTCACTGTCGAAAGTTTTACGACAGCCCCGTTCTCAGTGATAAAGCCTGGTGCGAATAATAAGTTATATTAAGATTAGGGGCGCCTGGGTGGCGCAGTCGGTTGAGGTCCGACTTCAGCCAGGTCACAATCTCGCGGTCCGGGAGTTCGAGCCCCGCGTCGGGCTCTGGGCTGATGGCTCAGAGCCTGGAGCCTGTTTCCGATTCTGTGTCTCCCTCTCTCTCTGACCCTCCCCCGTTCATGCTCTGTCTCTCTCTGTCCCAAAAATAAATAAATGTTGAGAAAAAAAATTTTTTAAAAAAAAGATCACCATTACTGGATGGTGGAATTTTCATACACACATGAGGGAGGCACTCATTCCCCCAGCCACACGCCGCCAAGCATTTGGGGTATGGGACCGCCTCGGCGCTCGTATTCCGCCACCGCATCGAAGGCGGTCACGAGAGCGACGAACACAGAATTTGCAAAAGTAGGACCAAGGGTCAAATAATCATAGGTGCCCTGCCTTCAGCAAACGTCACTGTCTGGACCACAGATAGGTAGCTTCCTGAACCTTCTTTTTTTTTTTTTTTTTCAACATTTATTTATTTTTGGGACAGAGAGAGACAGAGCATGAACGGGGGAGGGGCAGAGAGAGAGAGAGACACAGAATCGGAAACAGGCTCCAGGCTCTGAGCCATCAGCCCAGAGCCTGACGCGGGGCTCGAACTCACGGACCGCGAGATCGTGACCTGGCTGAAGTCGGACGCTCAACCGACTGCGCCACCCAGGCGCCCCCTGAACCTTCTAATTACAGTGGCCAAAAGAAAAACAAAAAAAGAGAGAGAGAGAGTATTGTTTTCCCATAGAATTATGAGTCGAGATCAGCCATTTTATAAAAAAAAAAGCGTGTCATCTTCTGGATTCTAATATCCTTTGCTCGTGTTCTGCGAGATTAGGACTCAAAAGTGCGAGCAGCGGAGAGTGGGGATCTGCCACAGGACATCTGCTGCGGCTGGAACCCCGCTCGGGGGTGCCTGGCAGACTCTGATGCAATACAAGGCAAGGTCGGTCATGAATAACACTCAGCCCCCAAGGACTTCAAGCAGCAGCTGAAAATAACAACACCAAGGCTCATACTAAATCCTTTATATACCTTCCTCTTGCCCAAAATACCAACGCAATGCATATTCGGCTCATTCCGATTTTACAGAGGTGAGACTAGGCTCAGAGAGGTTAAATCATTTGCCTGAGGTCACTTAATAAACAAGTATCAGAGTCAAAGGTAGAACTTAAGTATGCCTGACCCCAGAGCCCATGCTCCTAAGTGCCCGTGTCCCCTGTCCCCGATCAGGATGGCCCCAGACGGAGGGAGGAATTTCTTTTGTTCCTTTGTGGAGAGAATGTTTGGGCTCTGGTCCGACCCCCCACCCCCATGCTTCCCACACTTGGCCCCGTCCTAAACTGCACGGGCCTCACCCACTGGGTGGATATCCCCACCTCCAACTGCCTCTCCTATTCCCCATAAAAGACTCCACAGAAGCTCTGGAAGCCAGCTCAAGGCTGCTTGGATAGGGAATTGGGATGCCAAGTACCGAGAGTATGATCTAGGAGCAGGGGGCATGGACCCTTGACCCCACAGATGTCTTCCTCTTTGGGGAGGGGCACGACTGGAAGAGTCAGAGGAGGGTCCTCCAAAGAACCATTACTCAAAGTGGGGTCTCAGGACCAGCATCACCAACGTCCCCGGGAAGCTGTTAGAAATGCAAATTCTGGGCCCCGCTACAGACCCGCATCAGAACCGACGAGGACAGGACCCAGCAATATAGCTTGACATCTTCTCGAGCTCTGTGCATTTCACAGATGCACACACATGCACATGTATGCACATGCAGATGTGTGCATGTATAAATACAAACATTATATGTGTGTATATGTATCTGTGCATCTAAATATACGTATAAAATGCCGTGCAGATTTATACAGCACTATATGAAGCATGTGTGGTAAGAGTGACTTTTGTTTGCCAGTGGGACGGACGATGCTTAAGAGCCCCCAGGAAGCTTCAGGATGGAAGAGGGCCTGGCGGGTGAGTTCAATCACTGATGCCTGATGATTTAACCAATCATACCCACGTAATGGAACCTCCTAGAATCCCTGAAACAAAAAGGTTCAAAGAGCTTCTGGGTTGGTGAACACACTGAGGTTTGGGGACAGGAGTGCACCCGGAGAGGGCGTGGAAGTTCTGTGCGCCCCGACCCACATGCCCACATCTCGTCCTGTGTATCTCTTCCATCCAGCTCTCCCTAAATTGCGTCCTTTTTAATTTTTTTAGTGTTTATTTATTTTTGAGAGAGAGAGAGACAGACAGACAGAGTGTGAGTAGGGGAGAGGCGGAGAGAGAGGGTGACACAGAAGCCAAAGCAGGCTCCAGGCTCTGAGCTGTCAACACAGAGGCTGACACGGGGCTCGAACCCATGAACTGCGAGATCATGACTTGAGCTGAGGTCAGACGCTTAACCGACTGAGCTACCCAGGCACCCCAACTGCATCCTTTATAATAAACTGGTAAATGAAAGTAAAGTGTTTCTGTGAGCTCTGTGACCTGTTCTAACAAATTTTGAACCCAAGGAGGGTGCTATGAGAACCCACCATTTATAACTGGTTGGGCAGAGGTATGAGAGGCTCAGATGCCTAGGACTGGCATCTAAAGTGGGGACCGTCTAGTGGGACCCAACTCTTAAATCTATGGAATCTGACACTAACTTCGGGCTAGTCCTCAGGGTCAGGATTGAATTGAATCGCTAGACACCCAGTTGGGTAGATTGGTTATTGGTGTTGGAAATCAGCTCAGTGGGTAGCTCAAAAGTTAAGTTTAATCTGCACGACCCCAGGGGTAATTTATACACTTGCCCTGAATCCCACGGTTGATTCAGAAGTATTTTGAGCTAAGTTACCAGGCGCTATAGTGATAGCTAAGGAACTTGCAAGCATGGGCTGAAGTTGTCGGCAGTGTTGTTATGTAATATCTTTCCTCTGCTTCTCTAAGGTTATTCTTTAGGTGGGGGAATTTGTGGAAACTGACGGGTGAGCTGAATTTCACAGCTGAGTTGGTACAGGGAGGATAAGACAAAGCACCTACAAGCCGATCACTAAGCTGCATTAATTCTGCTGACGCATCTCCTGGAGCCTGGGGCAGGTGGGGCGGGGGAGGGGCGGGGAGGGGGGGAGCGTTGAGAGTTTGGACCACGAGATTATAAACCACACCTACAGCAGAAACACAGCTAATAGCAGAAATCGTAAGGAGGGCTTTGAATTTCCACAGCATTCTAGAATAAGCTTACCTGGATCTCAAGAAGCAAGGAGACCCAAGGACATGTTAGGACTTTGAAAGGCACTAGCCATCTTCATGTTTGGACACTTCTGGTCTTACATCGTATTAAACTATGCCCACATGGAACATAATTCATATATAATGACGTGCGTGTCGAGTTGTGTTTTAGTACACTCAATGATTTAATGCTACCTTGGCAAAGACTTAATTAATCTTTTCTATGTTTGGGAGACGCTGTTTTAAACCCCAACAATTTCTGTGAACCTCGCGGGGTCCTGACACGGGGTGGGGGGGGGGCGGCGAGGAGGCCCCGGACATGCGTCTAAAATGCTGAATCCACCCGTCCACCTGGATGGGAAGAGACAGTGTGCAAAAGTTGACAGCTTGGTAAATGCAGGGGTCAGACGCCAAGGTTGCATCCCCTGTAATGTTAGGGTCGGGGGAAACAGCACATCATAGCTGTGTGATTTCATCCTTATTCTTAGGACAGGGGTCCGGGATGCTACAAACACTGGCTGAAACTGTGTCATCCGTTTTGAGAATCTCACCAGGGAGGACAGCTTGAGTCCAACAGGCCCACCGAGAAATGAGTGCAAGAGGACACCTGAATGTCAATGAAAGCCAGCAACTGGCTTTTGCAGGACAGGATGGGGACTTTATGGACTAAACAGGAAACGTCCATCCTTTGGGGGTGTAATCCATTGCACCAGTCCCCTCAAAGACCTTGGTGAGAGGATTCTCAGCAAAACAAATGACCTCATTAATTAAATGGGTTAATACTCTCCCCATGCTTTCCTTAATTGCTATTCTGACTTTCAGGAGAAGCATTTTCAAGGCAAATTGAGCACCCACAGTCCCCTGGAGCCAATGTCATCACGATAAGCCCTGTATGCTTTGCAAGCCATTACCAAGGTAACTGTAGGATGCGCGTGCCCCCACCTCCTAAGGGTCCGTGTGGGAAGCCAATTCCTAAGGGCCCCACCCAACTGGCTTTGTCTTCCAGCCCAGCCAGAAAGCCAAGAAATCCCTTCATCATCATCTTCTCCCTACAGAAGACATTTTCTTCTAACTTGAAGACATGCTCTGTTTCCATTGTATTCATGGAGCACATAGCATTTCAATACTTTTGATTCTCTTGAAAGCACAAGAGAGGAAGCAGTAAACAGAACAGTCCAAGATCATGCCCCCCGCGGGGCTTATATTGCGTTTGGTGAGTTTCTTCTACCATCTTGATTGTTGTTTGTTTGTATGAGAAAGGGGTCCCTTTTCTGTCATATGCTGTCCCTGAGGACAGGGACCTTTTTCTCATTCAAATTTATTTTTCCGATGCCCAAGACAATAACCGGTGCATAGAAGTTGCATCAGTTAGGAAGTGAAGCGGAGTATAAGTAACAGGGACCTCTCCCCTCCACTCCCCAACACCCTGGTTTAGATCAGATGATGATTCCTTTTTTTCCCATGATTTAGTCCACAAGTAGGAAGTGCCAGGCTGTCGTAGAGATTCCACAATGACATCAATGTCTAAGCTCCTTTTGTACCTGTTCCAATCCCTTCGCTGCTCCAAGAGCTCTTTCTTGCCATCCTCAAGACTTCCTTGCTGCCCCCAGATGGCCACTGCAGCAATGACAGTCTCGCTCATGGTCCAGACAGTCGGAAAGAGGAAGGTGAAGGGTGAAGGGCAGAGGAACCAAGCGTGCCCATCCTTGAAGATCTCCTGGAAGGCCTGTGCTGTGTCTTTACCACATCTCATTACCCCGAACTATGTCTCAGGGAGACCCCTTGCTTTAAGCGTGTGGTAATTTAAAAATATGTCCATGACTTCTTGAATAAACCACCTTTTGCGAAGCAAAGCCTAGTTTCTCTCTCTTTGCACGTGTGCTATACTTAAGGACTTGTTTCTAATAAATAGAAAGTGGCAGAAATGATGGTGTGCGATTTGTGAGAGTAGGTCATAAGTGGTATCATGGCTTCTCTCTGGGATCACTCATTCTTGGGTGTTGTGTTGGGTCTTGCCATGTTGTGGGGACAGGCAGGGGGCCCTAAGGAGAGGCTCACGTGGAGAGGAACTGAGGCTCCCTGCCAACAACCAGAATTCACCCCCACTGGTCCTTTGGAACTAGGAGTGGAGCCACTTTGGAAGCATACCCTCTAGCCTCAGGCAAGCCTACACATGACTTGTGGACACCTTGCCACAACTTAACTTTGCCCTGGCCAACCTGTTGACCACAACTTCAGGAGTAGCCCTGAGCCAGAAATGCCCAGCGAAGCTATTCCCAAATTCTCGACTCACAGAAACCTTGGGTGATAATCACTTTTTATTGTGCTACTCTGCTAAGTTTGGGGATGCTTTGTTACACAGCAATAGATACCTAATACAGAGGGAGCCTATGAAACATAGACTTTGGTCAGCCCTGGCAGAGGCTGCTATTTTTCCACCAAAGTCTACTTACCACCTCTTTGAACACATGGCTAGACTACGTGTCTCATCCTTTCTTGGACTTAAATGTGGCCACGTGATAAGTGCCATCCAATGGAATATAAAAGGAGGTGATATATACCACTTCTTGGGTTGGCCAACAAACCTACATTTGCTCTTCCTACATTTTCTTCTTCCAAACTAACTATTTTCCTTCTAACGGCTCATTGCAGACAATAATGACACAGCCCTGAGAGACAGCACAGCCACAAGACGGGAGGAGCCTGGGGCCCCGAGTACCCATGTAGAAAAAAATTGCCACGACAAGCTAAGTACCTGCCAATTATTATTTTCAGAGCATGAAATAAACTTCTATGATGCTTAGCCACTGAAATTTTAAAATCTTGTTTTTTTCCCAGTCGAGACTGTATTCTACCAAATACAGAAATCTTTCTGCCCAAACGCAACTGCAATTGTTACAAAAGAAGAGGGGCTAGTGGGTAGACCCTAGAAGTCTTTGGCACAGGAATAGTCTATAAACAACTCCCCTAATGGATGAATATATGCAATGTCCACTGGCCTGTGTACCGAAGGAGGTCTGTCTCTGAGGCCGTTTAAGCTACACAGAGGTGGGGGAGGGGGACGGCATGATTGCCTGATCCCAGAGTCCCTACACCCTCGCCCCCACTATTAGGAACTCCTTGATGGAAACAGGGCATCCTGTGTCCTTCAACAAGCCATCTGGAACCAGACATGTCAAAAATATTGTGGGGCAACTCTTGACCTCACTGGACTTGGGAGTCCCCTCTCACCAGTTTGAGAGTTTCCACTGGGTTGGAACCCTGGCTTTGAGGTCAATGTCCCAGAAAAGGAAAGAGGGGGGACTGGAGCTTTAGGGGACCACACTTACCTCATTACCACTCCCAGAGGCACCAAACACTGTAGTTAACTCAGCCTATCTCTACCCCGGCATGTCCCCAGCCTTCCAAGAATCCTACGATCTGCCTTTGCCTGAACTTACCTCTTCCCCAAGCGTACCTAGGAATATATCCTACCTTTCCCTCACTAGAACATTGCCACCACTGTATTGTTATCCTGAAACCCACACAGGGCTGCCTAAGGAAGGCCATCTTTCTGATAGTTCCTTCATTCATACATGGAAGCTAGCATTTGTTAAGACTCTGTTATGGCTTTATCCCAGCTTACAAGGTCCAGCCAGGTCTGACCCTGCTTGCAATTGCATTCTCATCAATGAGTCACTCTTGAGTCACCCCCGCCCCCCACCCTCTGCTCTCCTACTACCTACCCCTCAAAGGAGTCAGGCTCCTCCAGGCTCTGGATTTTGGCATATGGTGTCCTCTCAGCCTGCAGGTCTGTACTGAAATGTTTCATTGTTAGGAGAGCTTCCTTGATCCCCCATAATAGGTCAGGCTCCTCCATGGCATAGCCTCATGGCTCTTGTACTTCTCCTTTCTAGTCTTTATTACAATGAAGTAACCCGTTCAATGCCTACCGTTCTTCTAAATGCTTGCAGGGAGCAGGGGCTACACATGTTTCTGGTCTACCATGGAACAGAAGCATCTTGGAGCCTGGAGACGAACAGGTAGTGAGGAAGCACTCTTTGAATGAATTCACGTGCTACAGGTAGGGGAAGTGGGGGTGGAATCTTTCACCGCCCGTGCCCTTGAGAAGTTAAACTGACTAGGGGAAAAAGAACACTTGTGGACAAATTAGTGCAATAAAGTGTGACATTGGATGAACTTCATCCCTAGACTGGGCTTAAAAAGAAAATTGTATTATAACTAAAGTAATTCAACAATGCCGTCTTCAGGAAGCCTTTCTCATATGCCACTAAAAGGGAAGAGAAATGCCCTTGTTCATTATAATTATACATTTCCCCCTTCCCCATCCCAAAATATACTTAGAGATAATCGCAGGGGTCTAATGAAGGTGCTTTATTAATTTTTAGTGATAGAACCTGCTTGTACAATTTACCAGCCCTGTTTGTTCCTGGTGGTGGAATCCGTAAGAAATCATGGTGCAGATCCTTATTTGGGGAAAGAATCAGCAAAGAGAGACCTCTACACGGTATTTAGAAAGAACATCATTTTCCTGAGGGAATGAGTTAATAGAATGTTTTGGTTGTGTCATCTGGTGGCTTGGTGAAGCCTGTCCCTGCCACTGCACTGCAGGACTCTGGAACTCATTTCTTTCCACTGCAAATTACAGAAATGTCCTTTCCAGTGGATTAAACAAGGACATAGATAATCTCACACAAGAAGTCCAGAGGCAAATTGGCTTCAGGCCAATTTCAGTGGAGGATCTGGCCTCCACTCCACTTCTCTGCAAGTCTCTGGGCTCTGCCCAACACCAGGTGTCACCTCTTCCTTGGCCAAACTCCTTCTGTGGTCCCTGCCCGAGCCTCACCCCCATGGCACTTTGGAGACTCACCAAGGTCTAAGATCTTTCCGTGGCTAAGGTCCCAGTCCACAGCTTTTTTTGAAAGAGCTTAACACTGTTCCTTTTGCAAATATAATGCTGTGTTAATCTCAGAGTAGCAGGAATCGAGAGTCACTGCAATATTCCCCTCTATTGATGTGGCCCACTCTCCATGTGATGTGTTTGCTGTCGTTCTTGGCTAGAACCCATCTTGGCTGAGGTTCTTGGGCCCTGCCTATGGAAAAGCCAGGCCAGACTGGTGCACAGATGAGAATAAAAGGGCATGCCACACGAATGACACAGTCAAGAAAACAAGCCTTAAGAAGAGAGAAGCTTTCCCCACCAACAACTGCGTTATCCCACCACCCCACACCCAACAGTGGAAGAGGATTCCCTGAGTTGAGAGGAAGGAAGAGAAGCAGAAAGTATATTCGTCTGCTCAGGCTACTGTAACAAAGTACCATGACTGGGGGGCTCGAACAACAGAAATTTACTTTCTCACAGTTCTGGAGCCTGGAAGTCTAAGGTTAAGGTGTCGGCAGGAATGGTTTCTTCTGGAAGCGTCTCTCCCTGGCTTGCATATGACTGCCTTCTGTCTGTGTCCTCACATGGTCTTTCGTCTGTGTGCACGTGTTCCTGGTGTCTCCTCCTCTTCTTCTACTGGGTTAGGGCCCCACGCTTATGACTGCATTTAGCCCTATCTCCAATACAATCACATCGGGGGTTAGGGCTTCCACATAAGAACTTGGGGTTTGGCGGTGGGGGGGGGGGGGGGGAAGACGCAATTCAGTCCGTAACATGGGACAAGGGAAGAAAACACAGACACGATTTCCAGAGACAGGGAGCCTGCACCCCACTGCCTGGTCTGAGAACCATACTGATGAAAACCTCAGCTATATTTGGGAGGAAATACAGCAGGCGAGACTGAAGTCCTTTCTCCACATGGAGCTCCAGAAAAGGGGTAGGAGGTGACCAGATAGTGACGAGAGGTGGCTGTTTGTATATCCAGAGAAGTATCACCTTGTATGGCTGCTGGGAAATTTTTTTTTGCCCCCACCCCTGGGTAATGAGGAAGCAAGAGGGTTTCTGAGGATCCAAGAGTGACACAGAAGTAGAAGTGAGGTCCTCAAACCCATCAAGGCCATGAAGGTGAAACCAGTAGAGGCTTAGCAGTGACCTGCTTAGAAGAAGCATGTGTGGATGGCTTGAAGATCAGATGCTCCTTCTCCAAGTTCCGGCATCCCCCAAACTCAGAACAACCCTCCCCCAAAAGTGGAGAGGAAAACCGGATCGACTGATATTAAGTTTCTGTCACTCAAGCACAATGGTGGCTCAAGAGAGAAGTCAAATTGTTATTAAAAAAATAAATGAAAGGATGATGACAGTTCTGGCTTCCGTGAGTGGACTGAGATCCAAGCCCACACCAGTGGGTCAGGTGCAGGGCACAGACAGCCCTCCATACCCTGCCAGGGAAGGTGCACGTTAGCCAGGGGGGCAGTGGAAAATCACGGGGGGGGCCGTTGTCCATCACTTAAGAACACACACTCCCTCGAAAGACAGAGAAGACCCGCTACACGCTGGAAGAAAAATCTTAGCAAGTCACATATCCAACCAAAGACTTGTATCCGGAACGTATGAAGAAATCTCCAAACTAGACAATGAGAAGCCACACTATCCAATGTAAAACTGGGCAAAGACAGCCACAGCCAACTTCACCCAAGAGGGCGTAAGGATGTCAAGTAAACACGTGAAAAGACATTCAACATCGTGAGGCAGGAGGGGGTGTGAAACAGGGAAGAGATAAGACTACACCCCCGTTTGGCCAAAATAAAAAAAAAAAAAAAAAAAAAAAACCCTGCTAATACCAAGGCCAACGAGCACGCAATGGAGCTCTCATACACTGGGAATCCAAATGGCATAACTACCCTGGAAAACAGCTTAACATTCATAATGTTAATTTTACATGTACCGTATGACCCAGAAGGCTGGCCCCCGGAGAAAGGAAAACGTATGTTAATCCCCCAAATCCTAGAAGCTAACGTTTCTAGAAGCTCCACCAGAAACTGTCACACACTGGACACAACTCAAATTCAACTTCAACAGGTGAATGGGTGAAGAAACTGATGTCTCTATCGAAAGTGACACCACTCAGCACTAAAAGGGACAAAGTACTGGTACCTACAACAACTCAGATGAATCCTGAGGTCATCGTGCTGGGTGAAAGACGCCGGTCTCAGAAGTTTCCCTACCGTGCGATGCCACTTATATGACGCTCTTGAAAGGACAGAACTGGGGCGCCTGGGTGGCGCAGTCGGTTAAGCGTCCGACTTCAGTCAGGTCACGATCTCGCGGTCTGTGAGTTCGAGCCCCGCGTCAGGCTCTGGGCTGATGGCTCAGAGCCTGGAGCCTGTTTCTGATTCTGTGTCTCCCTCTCTCTCTGCCCCTCCCCCGTTCATGCTCTGTCTCTCTCTGTCCCAAAAATAAATAAACGTTGAAAAAAAAATTAAAAAAAAAAAAAAAAGAAAGAAAAGACAGAACTACAGAGACGAGAAACATTTCAGGGATGGCCAGAGGAAAGAGGGGTGCTATAAAGGGATGGCTTGAGGGAACACCGTGGGGTGAAGGGATCGTTCTTTATCCTGATTACGTAGTGGTTACACAAATCTACACGTCCGTTAAAAGTCATAAAACTACATCGGAAGGGAAAAAGTCAATTTCATCGTATAATCTGTCTTTAATGCAGGTATCCTGGGAAGGGTTTCACCTTCTACATCAGCCCAGCTGTGTTCAGTAAAAGCGTTTGAAATCAGAAAAAAAAAAAAAAACAACAATTAAGTGGTTCCTGCCTAGAAATCCTGTGCTCTCTCTCGAATGTGGGGTAGGTATCAGTAACACGCATGTGCCCTGTCGGCGTGGAGCTTTGGGGGCGGCTGGCAGCACCCGGAGGCCTGAGATGGACGGGGACAAAGGTAGGTGGAGCCAGACAGCAGCCAAGGGGGAAGGGACACAGAGGACTGGCCGGCTCAGGAGACCCTCTCTCCAAATATCCTAGAGCGGGGTGGCTCCCAAAAGAGGAGGGCACAGAACAGATCCTTCTGTAGCCTCGGTAGGGTGACCTGTTGACGGTTGTTGGCACCTATTTACCTGTCTGTCTCCTCCCCTGAGGGCAGGGCTGGAATGTTATGTATCTTTGAATCACCAAAATGTCCAGCGTGAGGAAGGAAGGAAGGAAGGAAGGAAGGAAGGAAGGAAGGAAGGAAGGAAAGAAGGAAGGAAGGAGAGGGGAAGAAAAGAAAGAAGGTAGGGAGGGGAGGTAGGGAGGGGAGGGAGGAAGGGAGGAAGGAAGGAGGAAAGAGTGGGAGGAGGGAAGGAGGGAGGGAGAGACAAAAGGGAGGAAGGAAGAAAGGAAAAGAACAAACACATCCGATTCTTTCTGTGAGGAGGTCAGAAGAGGGTCCAGCTAAGGCAGGGAGAGCCTTGAGCAGCATTTACACGCACCCCTCACGGACTTGATCGCGGCCCCATCCCAATCACCCAAGGCACAGGAAGGTGCTGCTATTTTAGCAAGAGACACTGGGACGCGGTATAAATATTAACGGAAGAATTGCTTAAACATATTAAATAGAATTTCTCTGGGATCACTGCTAGTTCCCAAATTCCATAATACTAGTATTATTAATAGAAGACTTGGTTAAATAACATACTACAATATTTCTGTCGGATTCCTCATATTCACAACTGAGTGCTTGGGGATTCATAAAGGAGGAAGGGAAGGATTTATGCTTTCCTATGGTCTTTTCCTTCCGTCTCCTGATCAAGGCCACCATCGCAGACTTTGCCTCTTGAACCAGGATCCCCTCCAGCCTCCCCCACCGCCCCCACTCCCACCCCACCTCCCCCTCCAGCCCCTCCACCTCTTTGCCAAAACCTACCTCCCCTCCATCATTCTTTTTCCTGATTCCTACGTGTCCTTCAAGACTCATCCTGGCCATCGCCTCCTTCGAGAAGCCTCTCCCTCCCATCTCAGTTGCCACTCTAGGCCAATCTGTGTTTAAGACGATCGTCCTTTGAATTCTCGAAGAGTTTTTCCTTCTGGATTGCTAGTGTTAGTTTCCTTGCCTTTCTTTTGCCACACAAATTGTACAGTTCGTTGAGGTCATCTCTTTATTTATAGTGCCTCGCCTGAAATATGCCCGGCGTGTAACAGGCACACAATAAATATTTGATGAAGCGATGAATGCGTGAATCTTTTTAATCATTCAAAATCTAACAAGTCTTAATCCTTTGACATTTTGCAACTGTGGTGACTATTTTTTGTGAGATTGCATTTATCAGCAAACCTCGTGAAGTCGACTGCTCCACCTGCAGATCCAGTGTAATTTACACGCCACCCGAAGATTGCTGCCGGCCAAGGAGGGCCACGGAACAATGGAAGTGAACTTCAAATGGTAACACTACCTCACAGGCGCCACGAGATGGCAGCCGCAGCCCAGGAGCAGGCGGCTTCTGGCCTCTGACCCTGCCCTCACCCAGGAGCTCGGGTCTTTGGCCGGCGGCGGCCATGGTCCCCCTCCCAGCACCTGCACAGCTCCTCCCCAGGGACTCAGGCTTCCTGGAGGGTCCGATGTCCCTGAGTCACCCCCCAGAAGATGTCCCTTCCTCCTGGCTCCACTCTCACTGGCTCCTGTAAACTCTACAAGCCCCTTCAGGGGGCTCTTCAGGCCCCCACCCCTCCAGCCCCCACCCCACATTATAAAATTCCCTTTGCAGCAGACGCTCCTGAATCCCCCCTCACAGGACCTGGCCTGGCTGCTCCCTTAATTTGTAAGGGACCAAGAAAGGGGGTGTAATAGCTCCTTGGGTGTCCCCCCTCTGCCGCCACCCAAGGAAAGGAGGACATCTTGAGAACTGTCACGGACAAGAAGAAAGACGGATAGGTATAGACAAGGAAAAAGAGGGCCAGAAGAGACAAGAAGAAAGAGAGAAGCTGAGATGACGGTGGCTGGAGGGGAAGGCCTTAGTCACAGCCCTAGGCTCTGTGCAGATGCCTGAGCCAGCCGGAGGGACCGGGAGGGAGACGCCTTCAAGAGGACCAAGGCGCCGGACCGGGAGAGATGTGGGGCCATGGAACCCCATCTCGTTGGCTATGGTGCCCCCATGGAGCACAGGGGGGTCCTCTCTCCCACACCCACAGAACTGCCTTCCCTTTTACGTCCTCTATGTCCGTATCCGTCTTCTTTGCTCTTCCCTCGGGTACAGTCTGGGTCAGAAGCATCACTGGGGTGCTAATATCCTATTAGCATGTTCTCCAAAAGCGATGGTGTTTGGGTTTTTTACTTTCTTTTTTTTTTTTTTAAGATAGCGAGCTGCCATGATGGTTATGAAATCATAACAAAAAGGCATGGAAGCGGGGCGCCTTGGTGGCTTAGTCGGTTAAGCATCCGACTTCGCTCGGGTCACGATCTCATGGTTCATGGGTTCGAGCCCCGCGTCGGGCTCTGTGTTGACCGCTCAGAGCGTGGCTCCTGCTTCGGGTTCTGTGTCTCCCTCTCTCCCTGCCCCTCCCCCGCTCACGCTCCGTCTCTCTCTCTCTCTCAAAAAATAAACAAACATTAAAAAAAATTTTTTAAAAAGACATGGAAGCAAATAGTGTAAGAGACGGGGTGTCAACGCAGACACCCCCTCATTCGTCTTGCAGCCCCGCAGCCAATGGTACGCCCCTCCCTGCTTCCCTCCCCACATTAGGATCCAGCTCCCCATCTGGAGGGGCCCTGGCAGGAGCCACTCAGGGCCCCACGGCAGCTCCTAAGGGCTCAGAGACCTGCGGCCCGCCTGGGAGTCCCTATTAGGGAATCCCCACGACACAATGGGGGACGCAGGGAGCGGAGGATGGGAATGATCGCTGCACCCGGGGTCGCCAGTCGCAGTGACCCATCCTACCGGCACGACCGAGGACTGAGAAGCACATACCCAACGCGGACCTGCCTGTGTCACGGGGCTGCCATGAGGACCCCGTGGCACGTAGGCAAAAGGCCTCCATACGTTGTCAGTGTTCCCTCGGCCATTTGTCCCACACTAACCAGGTACCTCTTCCAGGCCAAGGCACCGTCCTGGGACCCCAGGCTACGGTGAACTGGAGATAAAGCCCTTGCAGAATGGAGGGAAATGCGTCACGGCATCGCGGAGGAGGCAGCCAGCCGAATCCAGAAGGCGGGGAGTTGGCTACGTCAGACAGCCTGGCATCTTCGGGAACCGAACGGTGTGGGCAAGAACAGGGAACGGCTGCCACAGAGGAAACGGAACTCGGGAGGCATCGCCAGAAGGGCTGGCGCTGGCCAGGATCCCGCTTTCTGGACACCTGACCATCAAAAGGTGGTTTGGAGACAACCAGGGGCGTGTGAGTGTGGATTGCGTGTTACCATTAAGTAGAGTGCTTACGTTTCACACGTGATCATGATGGCAGCTGTCAGCTGTAAAAAGAGCAAGGAAGGGAGGAAGGAAGTCCTCATCTGTTAAGAGATACAATCTCTACTTGCAGGGATTAACTACAGGACAAAGGTCTGGATTTGCTTATAACACTAAAATAAATGTAGGAGGGAGTTAAGCGGAACAGAAAAAGCGTTGATAATTGAGGCTGGACAGTGGGTATATGAGGGTTCGTTAGAGAACTGTTTTCCCCATTTTGGGGTATGCTAAACGTTCCTTATTTTTAAAATCTTTATTTATTTATTTTGAGAGAGAGAGAGAGAGAGAGAGCAGAAAAGGGACAGAGAGACAGGGAGACAGAGAATCTCAAGCAGGCTCCACACCATCCGCCCAGAGCCCGACACAGGGCTTGAATGTACGAACCACGAGATCATGACCTGAGCTGAAGCCAAGAGTCAGACACTCAACCGACTGAGCCACCCGGGCGCCCCTCCACAGTTTTTTTTATTTAAAAACGTGCACCAACAAGTTTTGGAGGACTGTGGCAGGACAGATGATCATCAAGAACAGAAGAAAGGCTGTGGATGCCCAGAGGAGGAGATGTGGACCCAAGGAGGGGGGCTTGGGGAAGTTAGAGAAGAGGTGAGACCAGATCGGGTCCAAGTGGGCAGAAGGGACATTCCAGGCAAGGAGAGCCCATGTGTATGGGCACAGAGGCTCCGGATGCTTCTATTAAGGTGACTGGATGATCCTGCTTTGCTTGGAACTGGCCTGGTTTAGCACTGGAAGTCCCCGTGCTGTGTCCCAGAGACCTGGGTGGCTGGTCACCCCACCAATCCCACCCTGGAGCATTGGGCTAGCCGGGCAAGAGGGAGCAGAGCTGAGCCGGAGCGGCTGGGAGCTTCAAGATGCAGGATAAGAGGGCTGAGGGCCATCACCCAGGCAACGCCAGGCCAGCTTCCTGCCCCTTGCGTAGCACAAAGTTACAGCATCTCTTTCTGCGGGGATGGCTGGAGTCCACTGCCCGGGGACCAAGCCGGCTTCTCACGCCTCCTCATCCGTCTCTCCGGCGATGAGGCTGCAGACAGCACGACTTCAACCCTGGACACTGTCTCCTGGACCCCAATCCCCCTTAATCTGCATACGTGCTTATATGTGCACATACATACACACGAGTGCACAGACCTACATGTATGTCATATACGTGCACAGACAACATTACATAGCTTTGTTCATTAAGCACTTGCTATGTGCATTTGCTTATTCAATCCTCACATAAACCCCCTGGGGTAGTCATGAGCACATCTACTTAATGAGTGAAGGAATCAAGGCTCAGAGAAGTTGAGTGACTCGTTCAAGGTCAAATATAAGGACAGCAACATACCTCACATGCCTACGTCAGAGGGCTCTGTGGGGCAAGCGGTGAATTATTACACATACAAAGCATGTCGACAAAAGTGCTCAGTAAGGGCCAATCTCGCCCACGACCATGTGACGCCATCTTTCCACACCCTGTGGACAGTGGAGGAAGCATAGGAGTCTGGACTCGGGGGAAGAAAATGAATGATTATTTGCGTTGCGGAATAATTCACCCCTGTGTGTCTTCACAAGAGAAACGGATCTTACACAGATTTGAGCGTAGAGGCGAGAGGCAGCGACAGAAGGGCATCCCCCAAAGCCTTCCGGTCAAGTTCCCAGGGACACTCACCCCCTGAGAAGACACCATGCGGCTCTCACGGTCTCTTGCCGTGTATTACACGGCCCGCCCGGCCATCTGTCTGGGGTCTTTCCAGTCTGGAAATTTCCTGTTCATGTCAGGTGTGCAGAATTCAAGATGGCAGACATGGAATATTCCCACGCCTGCCTCGGTCTTGCGTTTGCCAGCTCACTCCTGGGGGAGCCTCTACGGGGGAGCATGAGGGAAGCCCCCCAGTGTACTGGGGCCAGTGGCAAGGACCCTCCCCTACCCTGAGCCGCACAGCCAGTGTGGAGCAATGGCTGCTCCCATCCTCCAGTTAGTGGAGAAGGGCAGGGCCAGTCTGGCGCTCAGGGTCTTGGGCAATTTTGTCAACTTCTGGGTGCACTTCAGCACCTTGAGGGTGGCCAAGCCAACCCTTCGTAAGCAGCTTCTATAAGCCCAACTGCAGAGGTAGGAACACCGCCCCACCATTGCAAAGGCTGCCACCGTCTTCTTTCCATCACTAACACAAAAAGCCACAGGGGCATAACCGGTTCAGAGATGCCTGGGCCTGGGGTGGGTCCCATATGTCGTCAACATATGGCACCCACCCACAGGCACTGGGCGGGGGGGTGGGTTGGTTCCCAGAGGCGTCCCTGCCACCGTGGAACCGAGGACGTTAAATAAGCATACACCTGCCCTCTCTGACTTCCAGAACAAACAGAGCTCCCAGATCTCATTGTCACGGCCTGCCCCGTAGAGCGCGTGCAGAGCCTCTGAGCCCACCCTCTGGTAGCCCCATTGCCATCTCCTCCACCACAATCACGCAGTCCACCGACCCGGAAACTCCAGCTCTCCCGATTCCCGAGAAGCAGCCCTGCCCAGAGACCAACCGAAGGCACATCTCCTCCAAAACTTGAAGACAGACCGCACAGAAGCTTCATTAATTTTGCACAAGATTCGTCTAATAGTGGCTGAGCAGAGAGGAGACAAAGCCACCGGACGTTGCCTGTGCCAGCAGCCCGCCAAGGGTTAACCCATTAGCCCATATCCTGGTGAGCTCATCCCCACTGGAGCCTGCTCAGTGGCTGGGATTCACTGCTCACCAGCTCCTGGAGGGGGCCGGGGAGGCTTTCTCCAGGGCTGGGATGAACAACTTGAACAGAAACTCATTGCCGGGTGCCTCCCCCACCGTGCAAGCTGCCTCTGATTCCCAGGTTCACCGTCCTCTCCTGGGACCCTGAGGACAGTAAGTAAGGAGGGACTGGTCCCCTCTGCCCTTCCGTTTCCCCGGAGAAACGAGATGATTTTTCACTGTGCTTTAGAGCGTGTTCAGTCTTGGAACTGGAATTGGGAAGGCCGATGAGAATGAGGGGTAAAGGGGATGGGGGCTGTGCCTGGGGACGGGGGTGGGGGGGAAGCGGCCACCGGCAGGCTGGGGGGACCGCCCAGGGAGAGTGGTGGCAGGAGAGGAGGGGGCGCCCTGCTATGCACCTGGGAGAGCAGAAGCTGTGTGCAGACAGCTAGATGTACAGCATCCAGCCTTTACCCCTGGCAGCTGGGAGGGGCGGGGAGGGCCGGGCAGGGACCTCAGTCTCAAACCTGGGCAGAGGCGGGAACAAAATCGCCAGACGGCCAAGCGCCAGGCTGCCCTCAGCTCCCAGAGTGCACGGGCGGGACCTCACGCCCAGAATGTCCTCCTGTGCATCCCAGATATCAGACCTCGGCGTCTGCCCGTCCCTCCCTGCCGCAGGTGCGGCAGGCGCCGAGGGCGGGTGCCAGGGAGACACGGTGCGGCAAGCTGGCCGGGGCGGGCTTTGTCCCAAAAGGTGAAACCCGGACAGGAACGTGCAGGGTGAACGTGTGCCACGGGGACCAATCCTCCCCGTGAAAGCAGACGTTATCACCTGAGCTATTTTTTTCCACCTCGTTACTGGGCAGGGTCTGGATGCTGGCCCGGTGACACGAAGAGGGAGGTGAATGGCACTGTCTGGGTGGAGTATGGCCTTTGGGGAACTTCCCTTCCCAGAAGTGCTGTGAGCAGGTGACAGATGGGTGGCCGAGCCGTGGGGACAGCGGCAGCGCGTTCAGAAACGTTTGCTGTAGCCTCTACGTTATCAGCCCAGGCGCCGGGCCCCGCTCACCTCATCAGAAGGGGGTCACTGGTGGGGACTCCGGCGGAGAAAGAGAGCACGACCCTCCGTGTCTCAGGAATGTCACAGACAGACCCACGCTTGGGTCTTTCTCAGGAATAACCAATCGTGTTATTTCCGCCACTTGTATTTTGTGGCCTGCCCTCCCCCTCTTCTCCCACCGGGTGACCCTGCTCTCTGGCCCCAGCGTCCATCAAGGTGGGGGGAGGCCTCTCTCTGAGCTCTGCTTTCTGTCCTTACACTTCCCAGAATAACCCCAGCTCCTACCAGGGGAGGGACAGACAACTCCAGGCCCAAGCACAGCGGGGTCCCTTAGGAGGGTTCCGAGACCGCTTAGCAGGATGCCCAGCCCAGATCCAATTTCTCAAAAACAACAAAAGAAACTTTTGGTGTCTGTCTCACGTGGGATAACGCACATTCTTATACCCAAAAAAAAAAGCACTTGTTTTTTTTATCTGAAATTCAGATTTACTGGCACTCTGTCATTTTATTGGCGAAATCTAGCAATGTGATACTATGGACCGAGTTCTGGCACATTCAGAGAAGGGCGCGGCCAGCGAAGGGCCGAGGCGAGGATGTGCAGGAAGGCGCTGGTGGGAAGCCAGGAATGGGGGCAGCGAAGACGGGAGACGGGGAAAGACAGGGCTCCCATCTCTGACAAAGCATGGTCCAGGGTGTGGGGCCAGGCGGTTCTGGACCTTAGTTTCCCTATCTGTAAAATGGGAGGGATTAGGATAATGCTGCCCCCCGAGAGCCAGGAGGCAAAGGGACCAGGCGTTTTAGCTCCATCTGAGTGACAGTGGTGGGGACTCTGTGTCCTCTCCGGCAGCTCCGGCCCCTGCTCAGGGGCCCCGGCTCCAGCCCCTGGCCTCCTCGATGGCTCTACCCAGCACCGCCAGGCCTTACCCGGCACCCAGTGCAGCCACCACTGGACTTCAGTGTGCTGCCTGGGCCCCATTCCCAGTGTCCTCCCCACTCACCGTTCCCTCGGTTTGGAAAGAACATTGAAACTGTCCCCAGGCAGAGCAGGATAGGCTCGAACTCAGGCTCTGGAGCCACCCAGACTCCCAAACTCCCCTTCTGACCCTGGCTCGCTACTCACCACTGAGTAACTTTGGGCAAGCCACTTAACCTCTCTGATGCTTAGCTTCCTCACCATTGACAGATGCCAGTCCATTAGAGGCCGGGGGTGGGGGCGTGGACAGCATGCCCGCCTGGCCCTTCACAGCCGCCTCAGCGCCCCCCCCCCCCCCCCCGCTTTGCCAATCCCACCCTACCAGCCCCGCTCAGGTCAGGAGGTGTCGTTGACAACAATCGGGTGGAAGAAACAGGACTGGGCACTTGATGCTGGCCAGTTCTCACCTTCCCCGCCCCCACGGTCCCAACCAGAGACGGGATAGCAAGCAAATTCGCAGGGTGAGCTCCACTTGCCGGCAAAACCCTCTCCTCTTTCTCCTGCCAAAGCTCCCCTGCTTTTTGAATCATTTAACTTAACAAGCGTCTGCTGTGTCCCCAGACTCAGCAAAGCACCGAGCACTGAGCGAACCTGCTGGAGAGCGTAAGGAGTTGAGAAAGCCCCGGCCCCAGCCCCTCAAGGGATCTGGGAGGGGACGGAATGCTCTCAGTCCCAAAGAAGGTACAGACACTGTCTGCTCACCTCCAGGGCACTAATTCACTCACTTCCCTTCCAACCTCCATTCCCTACATTTCAGACGCTCAGGGAATCTGCTGGATGACAAGTATTTGGTCCTTATTATCCGGGACACTCACTGCCGCTCACCAGCTCGCATAATACACACACACACACACACACACACACACACACACACACACACACGGCACCAGACCATTTGCACGTTGGCGGATGAATAGGTGACCTCATGAGAAAAAGCCCAAATCTTCCAGCCAGTTCTCTCCCCTCTCGCTGGAGACATCTCTTCACCTCATTTGTCAGAGACACCACTGAGCGAGCAACTATGCGCAGAAGAGTGAAGGAACGCGCACGCCCTGAGCTCCTCTGCAGGGAGGGAGACTGGCTTCCTAGAATCTAGCAGAGGACAGCACATGGGAGTTGTCGCAAAGCATTGTGGTGTAGGTGAGCACTGTTTGCGGAGTACTGCATAGCAACCTGGGGGATACGAGGTCAACAGCCCCACGCGGAAATGACACATGTAGACGGGGTCTCCGAATAAGTGCACCATCACGAGCACGTAGTAGATGAGTAGACCAGCTCTAACAAGATTAAGGGATGGTCCTGTGGGTCCCTCCCTCCTGGAGAAGATCATTGAGGCCACCGGACCCAGTCTTTGCTCCATCCAGGGCCCCCTGGCTCACTGCAAGTCTGTGTTTCCCCTCAAGGGATGGTGTCTTTCCAGAAACAAGGTGGACAAACTCTTAGCTCGCTCTCTCTCGCTCATCTGCATTTTCTGTCCCAATTCCTAATTTCTCCAAGAAGCACCTTCTCTACCTTTCTGGATTTCCTCTTCATCAGTATCAGTTATACAGTCTTTCCTGTAAGAGCCAAGTGGCTCCCACACCTTCCAGATCTCCCTATAACATCTCCACCCTATTCTGGGGTCATTTTGCCTCTGCCCACACCTCTCATTTTCCTGGGTAACATGTTTCACCCTATCTATCTATCTCTCTATCTATCCATCCATCCATCCATCCATCCATCCATCCATCCATCCACTCTATCTATCTATCTATCTATCTATCTATCTATCTATCTATCCATCCACTCTATCTATCTATCTATCTATCTATCTATCTATCTATCTATCTACCTATCTCTCCATCCATCCATCCATCCATCCATCTTATCTATCTATCCATCCATCCATCCATCTATCTATCCATCCATCCACCTTATCTATCCATCCATCCATCCATCCATCCATCCATTTTATCTATCTATCTATCTATCTATCTATCTATCCATCTATCTTTCTATTTAGAGAGCACACGAGTGGGGGTGGGGTAGAGAGACAGAGAAAGAGAGACAGAGAGAGAATCCCAAGTAGGCTCTACATCCAGCCCAGCACAGAGCCAGACATGGGGCTCCAAGTCACAACTCTGAGATCATGACCTGAGCCGAAATCAAGAGTCGGCTGCTCAACCAACGGAGCCAACCAGGCACCTGCTTCTTTCTTGCTCACACCCATTTGCTGGATCCCCACATTCCATCATTCGGCCTCAACCCTTATCGACATTCTGCCATTCTCGGTTCAGCTGTATTTCCACCTACTCCCTACCATGACCCATCAATTATTTTTAGGGTTTTAATGGTCCTTTTATCTGTGGGGTGCAATTTACACACACGGAAACGCACAGGTCTTAGTGTGCTACATGGGCAAAAGGGCTCCCCCCGCCACGAAACTCACACCAACACCACGCACAGAACATTTCCGTTCGCTCCAGGGAAATCCATTAGTTCCTTCCTGCAATTCCCTTCCCTACAATGACTGTTTTGAGTTTGTCGCCTTCAATTCGTTCTTAGAAGCTCCCAGAATGTCCTATAAATGGAAATATACAACATATGTCCTCTTTCATAAATCTGATTTCTTTCACCCGGCATGTCTATGAGACTCATCCATGCCTCATGTGTCTCAAAAGTTTTGTTCCTTTTCCTTGTTCGTTCCTTTTTATTGCCTGGCATTCCGCTGTATGGATCCGCGCTTTGCTGTTGGGTTGTTTCTGGTTGGGGCGCTGTGGGCAAAGGTCCTGTATGAATATTCTTACACAAGTCATTGGTAGGCATAGGCTTTCATGTCTCTTGGACAAATAATTAGCTGGGGGTGGAACTTCTAGGAGGAATAAGGTAGGTGTGCGTTTAACTTCATAAGAAACTCCCAAGCCTGTTTTCCAAAGTGCACCTGCCATGTTTTGTCCCCGCCATCAGCATACAAGAGAGTTCTGATTGCTCCCCGGTTCACCGTTTTAAATACTAACCATTCTAGTGAGCGTGTGGCTGTATCTCCTGGTGGTTTTAATTTGCATGTCCCTGTTGAGTATCAGCAGCGAGCACTTTTTCATGGGGTTCTTGTCCATCTGTTTACCTCCCTTTGTAATGGTATGTCTAAATATTTTGCCCATTTTATTTATTTTTTTTAAATATTTTTTAATGTTTATTCATTTTTGAGAGAGAGACAGAGCTTGAGCGGGGGAGGGGCAGAGCGAGAGGGAGACACAGAATCGGAAGCAGGCTCCAGGCTCTGAGCTGTCAGCACAGAGCCGGACGTGGGGATCGAACTCGAACCATGAGGTCAAGACCAGAGCTGAACTTGGACGCTTAACTGACTGAGCCACCCAGGGGCCCCTCTTCTCAGTGGCTTTTAATGAACAGGAGTTTTCAGTCACGATGAGGTCTTACTTGGTTAAGATTTCGTTCTTGGTTATTGCCTACTCTACCCTGAGGACGCTCACCTGCCTCCAGATCACAACGGTGTTCTCCTCTGTTTCCTCCTAGAATCTTTACAGTTTTAGCTTTTATGTTCAGGTTCTACCCGTGATCTGTCTCAGATTAATTTTTTTGTTGATGCGGTGGGGTGGGGTCGAGTTTCATTTTTTTCCCTTTGGAACATCAGTTGGTCCACACTGTTTGTCCAAAGGACTTTCTTTTCCCAGTTGAATTGCTCCTGTTGTCAAAAGGCATTTGTCCTTGGTTATCGTCTAGCTTGCTGGGTCAGTTGCTAGAGACCGTGGCCTGACGTCCTAAAAGTCAGACTTACAGATACCAGGTTGGCTTCCTGGGATGATTCCTGCAGACTGTGGGTCAGAGTTCTGATTTTATGTGTGGTCTGGTCATTGTCTATATGTATATTCAGACTCCCATTATCATAAGCTTTTGCAAACATACACAAAATTAGAGAGGTAGTATTATAATGAACTTCTAGATAGCCACCACCCAGATTTAATAATATTAAGCATTTTGTCATATTGCATCCAGAGTTTAATGTTTTTGTGTGAATCACAGCATCATAGCATTTCTCCCCTGTATGATGTTTCAAGACGCATCTCCGTATCTTTAAGACATTTGCTTTTGGGGGCGCCCTGGGTGGCTCAGTGGGTTGAGTGTCCAACTTTGGTTCATGTCATGTTCTCGCAGTTCACAAGTTCGAGCCCCGTGTCAGGCTCTGTGAGGACAACTCAGAGCATAGATACTGCTTTGGATTCTGTCTCTCTCTCTCTCTCTGCCCCTCACCCACTCACGCTGTCTCTCTCTCAGAAATAAATAAACATTAAAAAAAATTTAAGACATTTGCTTTTGTGTCCACAATAGCGTTACCAAATACAAATTCTTATTTTTTAATTGTTTTAATTTTTATGTTTATTATTTTTGCGACAGAGAGAGTGCAAGTGGGGGAGGGGCAGAGAGAGGGGGACCGAGGATCCGAAGCGGGTTCTGTGCTGACAGCAGCAAGCCCGATGCGGGGCTCGAACTCACGAACTGCAAGATCATGACCTGAACAGAAGTCAGATACTCAAGCAACTGAGCCACCCAGGCGCCCTGCAAATACAAATTTTTAATTCTTAGTGTCATCTAACCCAATCCAAATTCAAACTTCCTTAAAATTATCTCCAAATGTCTTTATATAATGGGTCTGTTCTAGTCAGAATCCAAAAAGGGGAACATGTTGCCCTTAGTTACGCCTTTTAATTATCTCTGTTTAAACATTTTATTGCTACTTAATGTGCACACAGAAAACTAGTCATATCATGAATATACAGCACAGACACACCCATGTAACCCGCGGTAGCCAGACCAAGAATCAGAACATTACAGCACCCCAGAGGTTTCCATTGTGTCCCCCACCCGCTACCCCCACCAAAGGGAACCACTATCCCTAACTGCAAATAGCACAGATTTTGAATTTTATGTAAATGAAATCTCATGTTATGTAAATGGGGTTTTATGTAAACGGAGGTGTGTCTGGCTTCTCTCGGTCAGTGTTGTGTTTGGAGATAAGTGCATGTTCGTTCGTGCTTGGGCTTGTCAGCTCGTGATTCTTTCCTTCTCGTGGCTGTGTGGTCCCAATCCAGGGAGCCATCTTGGCGCCAGCCTGCAGCCTGCCCAACCCCAATTGTGTGACTAAGTCTGCCTCCTGATGCTCCAAACATGGTCTCCAGGTTAGAGGGACCCATCCTCCCTTCTCAGATGGCTGCTCTGAGGGCTGAGCCCCACATTCAAATCTCTGGTGAGTCCAGAAGCCCCGGCATCTCCGGCCTTCCTTCCACTGTCTCCTCTGCCAGCCCAACTTTGGGGCCTCAGTCCTGGTCCACCTCTGAGATGTCAAGGACATTAAAGGTGGGTGTGTTCGTTTTGGGTGGGGGGTTGCTGTACTAAATTACCACAGACTCAGTCACTTAAAACAACGAAAGTTTATTCTCTCATGGTTCGGGAGGTCAGAGTACAAAATCAAGGTGACGTCGCAGCTGGTTCCTTCCGGAGGTTCTGAGGGAGAAGCCATGCCATGCCTCTCTCCTCGCTTCTGGCCACTGCTGCAATCCTCGGCTGTCCTTGGCCTGTGGAAGCATCACTTCGACCTCTGCCTCCGTCTTCAGGAAGGCTTCCCTCTGTATGTCAAATTTTCCTCTCCTTCCTCTTAGAAGGACGTGGTCATTGGACTGGTCTCTTTGAGAATGATCTCCTCTGCAGACCCTTGCCTTAATTACACCTGCAAAGACCTTTTATCCAAATAAGGTCACATTCTGAGGTTCTGGGTGGACAATTCAACCCACTGCAGGGAGGCAGGGAGCCCCAGCATCCAAAGGCAGCACCCTTTGGGCTGGATCTTCAACGCCAAGCGGTGGAAATGACTACCCAGAGAGAAAATCCTACTGGGGACGTCAATACATCCACATAAGAAACCAGGCTGCACTAACCAGCACAAAGTCCCCTCGCTAGGACCTCATAATGCGCTCTGTGATGCCCCTCCTTACCCCCAGCCCGTAGGGGAAAAGATCACTTTACAAACAGCTGCGTGGCTTATGCAAAGAGACCACAGGACCCAAGGGGAAGGGAACACCTGGGCGCCTTTACTTACAAAAGCACATCCGCCATATTCTTCAAAGTCGTTGGACACAGAGATCCAAATAGCCCTTCTCTAGATGAGCGTACATGAACGTGAATATCTATACTCTGAAGGCAAGGCAATTTTATGGCTCATATTTCCTCCGTGGCAAAGGGGAGGGGTCTATGACCGCTTGTGGTAGGAAGGGGGAGCATTATGGTTCGGGGACGTGGGGGACAACACCAGGTCCAGTGGTTCAGGCCTGAGCTGCTGCAGGGGTGAGGGAGGATGGGAGGTGAGGGATTAAGTTTGAGATGAGCACTGGGAGGGAAGCGTTGGAGGAGAAACCATTCACTCAGTGACGCTGCTGTTTGTGAAAGAGCCTTGATAAAGAGGAGTTCCAGAGTGTTCCAAGCTCTGGACACCATCTCCTTTATCCCAAGTTGCCTTTCCTTTCTCTCTCTCTTTTTTTTTAAGTTTATATTTATTTATTTTGAGAGAGAGATGGAGAGCAATCGGGGGGAAAGACAGAGAGACAGAGAGAGAGAGAGAGGGAGGGAGAATCCCAAGCAGGCTCTGCACTGCCAGCACAGAGTCCGATGCGGGACTTGAACCCACGAACCGTGAGATCATGACCCGAACCAAAATCAAGAGTCGGATGCTTAGCCAACCGACTGAGCCACCCTGGGGCCCCTATCCCAAGCTACCTTTCACCCAGGGGCCAATACCATGATTTCCAGACATGCACCCCTCTCCGTATTTGGGTCTGACTCACCCTATTTGGTGGGGGGAGCCCACTGTGACTGGGATGAACTGCCCACCTTCCCCAACACACCTTTTGCTGCTGGAAATTGCTCTCTGGTGCCCCACTCACACAGAGTAAACCTGATTTGAGTGGGGCCTGATCCAACAGGACACAGAAGAAGAGGTCGGAGGAAGAGTCTCGGGCCACCTGGAGGAGGGAAAGGGCGGGAGCTGAGGACCAAAGACGGTGGATCCAAGGAGGGAGGAGAGCAGGGGCTGGAGAGAGGGCTGCTTGGAGAAAGTGGCCCCAGGCAGGCAGGGGCCCTGCAGAGAACAGACGGAGAGTCTGTGGCTCTGGGGACCTGGGAGGACAGAGTGGCCAGCACGGTCCTAGAGCTTCGCTCTGCCTGGACTTCATGCGGGGAGGCTCCGGGCTCTGCCAGGAAGAACGGAGACGAGCAGTGCCGTAAAGAAACGCGGATTTAGGGGCGCCTGGGTGGCTCAGTCGGTTAAGCATCCGACTCTTGGTTTTGGCTCAGGTCATGATCTCACGGGTCATGAGATCCAGCCCCACCCCTGCACTGACAGGGCAGAGCCTGCTTGGGATTCTCTCTCTCTCCCCCTCTCTCTCTCTCAAAATAAATAAACATTACAAAAAAGTGGTGGATTTGTGCTCAGGATCATCGGGAGGGAGGGCGGAAGCAGAAAGGAAGTTGTCCTCTGACTTGCTCGCTCCCCGATGGGGATGTCGCATCTCTAGGGCACGAACCCTGCACCAGACCCTCTGGAGGCGAGTCAAGGACAGGAATCCGGGCGGTGACGGTGACTCGGTGAAGACCTCCCCTCCCCGCCCCCCCGGTTCTCCCAGCCTCCCCTTCCTCCCACACACAAAAAGTACCTAAAATACCAGGAAAAGTATCTAAATCCAGCCATTCATGCCTTAGTGCCTTATTGCAAATACATAGGCATTGGCACTCGAACTTGATAAAGCTTTTTTTTTTTTTTTTTTTTTTCGAACGGAAGGTTTTAATGCTGTGTTCAAGGCCCCTGAGCTAGCACAGCTCTGGTGGAAAGCTTTGGCTTTCCAGGTAAGTGGTGCCTCTCGGAAGCTCCAGAACTGCTCTGCACAGGTGACCAGCCAGGGGAGGAGAGGGCTCTGGTGACCGAGAGGTACACACACGGGTTCTGGATGCGAAATCCAAACAGGTGGTGGGATCGACTCCACTCCTTTACCCGCTAAAGAATGAGAAGGTAGGAATCTGATTTGATGTAACTCATGAGGAGGGTGGGGAAAGGGGGCATTTAGATATCAAAAAGGTCACACTCTGAGCCCGGGGCATGACTGTCCAGTGCTGAAAAAGCACATAAAATCCTGGGCCGTGCTGTTCTCCAGTCCATACACAGTCTGGTGTTTTAAGAGCAAGAGAGGGGTGCCTGCGAGGCTCAGTCGGTTAAGCGTCCGACTTCTGCTCAGGTCACGATCTCACAGTTCGTGGGTTCGAGTCCCACGTCGGGCTCTGTGCTGACAGCTCAGAGCCTGGAGCCTGCTTCGGATTCTGTGTCTCCCTCTCTCTGCCCCACCCACCGCTTGTGCTTTGTCTCTCTCTCTCTCAAAAACAGATAAACATGGGGGCGCCTGGGTGGCGCAGTCGGTTAAGCGTCCGACTTCAGCCAGGTCACGATCTCGCGGTCCGTGAGTTCGAGCCCCGTGTCGGGCTCTGGGCTGATGGCTCAGAGCCTGGAGCCTGTTTCCGATTCTGTGTCTCCCTCTCTCTCTGCCCCTCCCCCGTTCATGCTCTGTCTCTCTCTGTCCCAAAAATAAATAAAAAATGTTGAAAAAAAAATTTTTTTTAATTAAAAAAAAAACAGATAAACATTAAACAATTCTTTAAAAAAAAAAAAAGGAAAAAAAAAGAGTAAGACAAAAAGCACGCCAGGGAGTGGTTTCTTATTTATGTGGATCTCGTCTGACTTTCTTTTTGGCTTTAGCCCAAAGCCAGGCATCGCCCTCCGCTGAGAGCCAGGCTGCAGACGGATGCTGAGAACAGGAAGGGCGTGTGAGGACCGCTTTGGCTTCACCCCTGCTTCTAACTGTTGCGGGTACCGGGTGCCCAGTCCCGAGGAGCCGTGACAATGGAGGCTCTCCCCAGGGCCCTGGAGGTCGAGGAGAAGTCTCCGGAATCCAAGGACCTGCTGCCCAGCCAGACCGCCAGCTCCCTGTGCATCAGCTCCAGAAGTGAGTCTGTCTGGACCGCCACCCCCAGGAGTAACTGGGAAATCTACCGTAAGCCCATCGTCATCATGTCGGTGGGGGGCGCCATCCTGCTCTTCGGCGTGGTCATCACCTGCCTGGCCTACACCCTGCACCTGGGCAACAACAGCCTTAAGGTCCTTAAGATGATAGGGCCCGCCTTCCTGTCGCTGGGACTCATGATGCTGGTGTGCGGGCTCGTGTGGGTGCCCATCATCAAAAAGAAACAGAAGCAGAGACAGAAGTCCGTTTTCTTCCAGAGCCTCAAGTCCTTCTTCCTGAATCGCTGATGGCGGCCAACAGCTCTGTTCTCCCTGTCGCCCCGCCCCCTCCACCGGGAGGAGATCTGACAAGGACATCAACATCCCCATCTTCTTGGGGGTGGGGCTAGCCATAAAGCAGACCAGCGAAGCCTCTTCCTGGCCCTGCGGGGAAGAGCTCAGGGCTCCGAGTGCAGCTGGAGGGGGCTGCTGGCTGTGTCTCATTTAGGCTCTCTGTAACTGCCCTGCCTCCCCTTAGACGCTGGCCACAGGCATCCCCTTTCAAGGCTCACTCCCTGCTCCTGCATCCAGGTACCAGCCATCTAACTCTCTCCGCAGAGCGCTATGCATGTTGGGAAATTCCTCCGGCCAGGCCGTGCCCCAAGGAGAGCCTCCTGTTTCTGCATCTGAGTGCCTGAGCTGGATTCGCCCATTTGCACCCTTCTGGGACCCAAACTGACCGGTGGAGGTCCCTCTGAGTGCCTGAGCTGGATTCGTCCATTTAAACCCGAACTGACTGGTAGAGGTCCCTCACAGAAGAGCCAGAAGACTGGTCTGGCTCCCTGTGTTCACCAGCCCCAGCTCTCTCTGTGGGCAAGATACTGATTGGCATTTCAAGAGACGAGACGAGTCACATGTATAAAACACGGCGAAGAGTGAACAGTAAGGGTGGCCAGGGAGAAACGCTTTGGAAGAAGGCGCGTCCCCCCTCCCCCGACCCCAGAAAAGGCGCTGGGAGTCAGCCAGCTGAGGAAATTTAACTCCGGGTTATAGAGTTTTTACATCAGAGGCCGTGTGGGCTGGACTGGGGGTGCCACAGTTTGACCTTCTAGCTCCCCTGTGAACTTGACAATTAGCCAAGCAAAAGTGCATGTTGCCCTGACTCCCCCTTTCCCCGTCTACCCGGCCCCACCCCCAATTCTAGGACAGCAAGACAGAGACCGCAGAGGGATTCTGTAAGATTGTTCTGTCCTTCACCTCCATCGAGGACCAGAGACCATGTGCCGCACCTGAACGATCTGTGGGTTTCCAGAGAGAGAGGATTTGCTTTAGAAAAATCCCAATGTCTGGTCTCCCTGCCTATAGCCACCGAAGGAGCGAACATTTACTGGGCGCCCTTCTCCGGGGCCAGGCCCTGGGATGACAGACAACCGGCCAGACAACTTCATTCTAAAGCGAGACATATGGCCAGGCCGAGGTGCGGCTGCAACACCCGTGCTGGGTGCGCTATGGGGGAAACGTGGCAGGTGCAGGAACACAGAGGGGGCATCTCGCCCAGACAGGGGAGAGGACGGAGGGATTGCGGGACTGTGCCATTGGAATGGAGGACAACAGGAAAGATTAGAGCTAGCAAAGGGAGCGGGGGGCGGGGGGAGGCAATTTGGGGGGCAAAAGTCCGGGTGGGGGAAGGGGGAGGGGAGGGAGCTTAACGAAATTAGGCAACTGCACGGCAACTTCCTGCCTCTTGGCCTGCTTCCCACCTGCTTCCCATCTGCCTTAGTGCAGCCTCTCCAGGGGCCACAATGAGGCCACAGACTGGAAGGGGGTTTCCAGGGGGTCCACCAAGCAGAGAGCACCCATGAGGTAAGCGCTCCCCAAATCTGGGGCTTAGGGTGAGCAGGGGCTCTTAAGTGACAGACCAGGAGGCTGCCCTGGGCCGGGCCAGAGGTCCAGTGGAGAGCACGGATAACGAGGTATGAAGGGAGGGCAGCCTCTCTAGGGTTTCTGGGCCCTGCTCCCCTGTCACCATGGCAACCCCCCCCCCCCCCCAACAAGCCTCCAGTACTTCCATCCTCTGTGGTAGTTCCAGATGCAGAGTCAGAACCTCACCTAGTTCCTTCTGCATCATGGGAAACTCCATGGAGGCAGGTACCTGTCCCAGGGGGCCACCCCTGCCCCACCCACCTGAGAAGCCAGAACTTGGGGGGGTCTGTGGCCTTTGGGGCTTCACCCAAAACGACCATGTGTCTCATTCGGACAGCGTAGCCAGGTCCTCCAGCTGAACTGTCCCCTGCATAAGGCGGTCAAGTCCCGTGTGGGGTGCACTGCAAGTGCTTTGTCCTTAACTGTCGTTCTAGTGCCTCGAGTGACAGGGCTTACAGGCCATCTAGCCGCCTTTCTCTGGCCTGAATGCAGATTCCGCAGCGGCCCTACACTATCACTCTCGCCTCCCCTGATGCTTTCTTACGTGAGAGTAAACAGGACGGGCTCTCAGCTCGCTCACTGGGAATCCACACTCCCTGTGTCTCCCTACGTCCGCCCCAAAGCTCGTGGTCTGGGCGCAGCTGTGGTAGAGAGGCCCATGCGGAGGCTACTGTTGTGTACGTCTTGCTGGGAGTCTGGGGGCAGCCATGACTCCAGGAAGTATCCAAGGTCTGGGCTCACCTGGAAGTTTCCAGCAATGCTTGCCCACGCGCCCTGCCCCTTAAGCTAGCATCTCAGCAAGAATAATGAGGAAACATCCCCCGAGCATCACTCATCACCACTGGGATCCCCGCACATGGGCGTGGACCAGGGAACATGGCAGCATCACGCTGAGGGGCTTTTGCCAAAGGCCATCGCCGCATGGGACGCTGGGGCGTCTGCGCAGCTGGTCTGGAATGTGGCCCAGGCCAGGCGCCGCATTTCTCGGGGAAAGCATCTCCACCGAGACTCTTCCGGTGCCCGTGGATCGGAGGACGGGACCGGCATCCACGTGTCTCTGCTCCGCGGACTGTACCCTTCCACCCACAGCTGTTCTGTTCGGGAGATTTTGTTTTAATCTGAGTCCTTAAAGGAACTGATGTAATGTTGAATCGTGCGCTCTTTCTCGGTGTCCCCTGCGTTTTCATTCTGTCCCACCCGGAGTCCCAAGACTGTCCCCATGGGTCCTCGCCGCCCCCCCCCCCCCCCGCTGCTCCCCGCCAGGAGCTGATAGCCCCTCTCTGAGACGCTGAGGTCGCAGACAGAGCGAACGCTCCTGACTCTTTCTTTCCGCACAAGCCCATCACTGAGACCAAAAAGAGATATGGGAAAAGAACCTTCCGGGATGAATCAGCGGGGCCAGGGTGAGGCAGGCGGCGACCTGGGGGTCAGCCTGTCGACGTCGCCGTGAACTCAGGACAGCGAGCACAGGAAGGGGGCACGTGGCCTCCCTCTGCCTCCTAAGTCCTTCTTCCTCCCTCCCGGCCCAGCCTCTTCTGCTTCTCTGGGTCTTACAACCTGGCCCTCTGCTACTTGGCCCCCACACCAGATTCACCGTGTCCTTGATGTCCTGCCTGCCTTGTCCTTAACGGGAGAAGAAAGGCCGGCTCTGGGTCTAGATGAACACGCAGTGATGGATTCCTCTCTCGGTTCCTGCAGCATCGCCAGACTCACAACACCTCGTCCCCGCCTGTCCCTGCTCCCCCCCACGCCCATCACTTTGTCACTATCTCCAGAGGTGACTGGAAAACTATACCCCACAACCCCTGAACGTGTCTGATATGAGGTGTGCATGAGGGGACTGCCCGAGCACGTGCCTGGTGAAGTTTCCGGGCTGTGGGGTGCGTCAGGGGAGGGCTCTGAGAAGGGGCAGGGGGAGCGGGTAAGTGCAGTTGGCAAGGACACTCTGGAGCGGGGTCTCTGAAGAGCAGAGGAAGGACCCAGGCGGAAAATAAAGGACATTTCTTGGGTGCTAACTGCATGCCGGAAACTGACCCAATCCTTCCCAAGACCCTGTTCTCAGGTGCTACTCTTATCATCAACCCCATCTCACAGATGAGATAAGTGAGGCACGGGGACACCAAGCTAGGAGCAGCAAGCCAGGATTAAAATCCAGAAGGCCTGGTTCCTGAGGCCACACCCATTACACCCCTTGCCCCCCATTCAGCTCTCCAGAGACCCCCAGGGTCGCTGTGGTGGGCTCTGGGCTGCGAGGCAGGGAAAGCAGAAGTGCAGCTGGGGTTGGGAGACAGGAGGGGAGGACACACCCAGCAGGGGCCCAGAACACCAAGCAGGGAAGTGGCCAGGCACCAGGAGGACAGACAGACGGAGCCACCAGCCAGGAAAGCAGCCAGCGTTCTGAGCATCTCCTACGAGCCACGCACAAGTGCAGGGGGTGGGGATGGGGGTCTCCGGCTGCTGGCACGAGGTGATGCTGTCACAACAGGGTGGCCTTGGTACCTCCCAGGCCAGGCTCTTCTGCTGAGTGCTGAGAAGGATCTAACAAGGATCTAAGTCAACAGCCAGTATCACTTTCCCAGGAAGCACAGTGGCTGAGCTCCGCGGCTTTCTGCAGGGAGGGAAGCTGGGGGCTTGCCCGCCCTTTCTCCAAAGAAAGACCCTCCTTGCTTCCTTTAAGACTAGAGTGGACTCCATGGGGCCCCTGAGTGGCTCAGCCGGTTGAGCGTCCGACTTTGGCTCAGGTCATGATCTCGCAGTTTGTGAGTTCGAGCCCCGCATCGGGCTCTGTGCTGATGGCTCAGAGCCTGGAGCCTGCTTTGGATTCTGTGTCTCCCTCTCTCTGCCCCTCCCCTGCTCACGCTCTGTCTCTCTCTCTCTCTCAAAAGAAAATAAAGACATAAAAAAAAAAAAAAAAAAAAAGACTAGAGAGGACTCCCTGGTGAGCCTTGGGACTGGTCCCCTCCTTGTCCCTGCTAAACCGGTGGCTACCCATCCAGGTCCCGCTTCCTGCTCCACCCCGGATCCCTGAGCCCGTGCCCTTAGCACCCACAGGATATGGCCGGTTCTTTCCCATCCCATCGGAGGCTTCTGTCTATGCAGACTGCTGTGCATGGCTCTGGGGGCTATGGGAGCTGAGCCAGGCCCTGGCCCTGTGCTGTGCTCCCTCAGATCGCCAGTGGGGGGGTTGCTGTACCCGAGGGACTGTGCTGTAGGTGCGGGAAGCAGGGGCGCTCCCAATCAGGTCTCCTACCAAGGAGAAAGCTGAGCAAGGGCCACCCCCCACTGCCCAGCAGGGCTCTCCAGCATGAGCGTCAAAAGTGACAGCCAACAGTCTCTCTGGTAATCATGTTGGTCTCACCTTCTATCCATAAAGAAGCGTGGGTACAAATAATGGCCATTTTCCTGCAGGGCCGCATGGGAAGGAGGCCTGGAAGGGGAGGGACATAGGATTCTAACTATGGTGACCGTCGTCTGACTCGCCGCCTGGCCCTTAGTCCCTCGCTTTCTCCGACCCCCTTCTCAGACACAACCTCTGGACCTGTGCCTCGGGAGTGGCCGTTAGCCCAGCATTTCAATCCCCAGAGCATGGACCACGTGCCCCCCGTCAGAGACACGGCCGTGTGAGCTGTCCTGTCCTGGAACGCTGGTCTCTGTAGGTTCTTGCCTAGACCTCAACTGTCCTCACTCACACGCTTCTCCAAACGGGTTCTTTGTTCACAGTGGCTTCAATTACTCTGTGTGTTGTGACTCCCCACACCTATACCCGTATGTCTAAGTGCCTATTGGACAATGTGTTAGCTCCCTGTTGCTGCTGTCAAAACAAACAAACAAAAAACCCAAATCCAAACTTATTATGTTACCATTCTGGAAGTCCCAAGTCCAAAATGGATCTCATAGGGCTAAAATCAAGGTGTTAGGTAGGGCTGCGTCCCCTCTAGGGGAAGATTTTGCTCCGTGCTGTAGCCAGCTTCTGGAGGCCCCCACGTCCCTTGGCTTCTGGCCCCTTCCTCTATCTTCAGATCCCCCACCCCCCTCAGTCTGACCTGTACTTCTGACACCATTCTCCTTCTTGGACCCTCTGGTTCCCCTCCTTCACTTGCAAGGACCCTTGTGATTACATTGGGCCCACCCGGAAAATCCAAGCTAGTCTCCCCATAGGGGGGGATCCTTGTGTTAGGTTGCTAGAGCGGCCATAACAAAGCATCACAGGCTGGGAGGCCGAGACCTCCCAACTTGGTTTATAGATGGCTGTCTTCTCCCTGTGTCTTCCCTTTGTGTGTGTCTGTGTCCTAATTCCTTTTTTTTTTTTTAATTTTTTTAATGTTTATTTATTTTCGAGACACAGAGGGAGACAGAGCATGAGTGGGGGAGGGGCAGAGAGAGAGGGAGACACAGAATCCGAAACAGGCTCCAGGCTCCGAGCTGTCAGCACAGAGCTCGACGGTGGGGCTTGAACCCATGAACCATGAGATCCTGAGCCCAGGTGCTCCCCCAATTTCTTCTTCTTATAAAGATACCAGTCAGGTGCCTGGGTGGCTCAGTCGGTTAAGCATCTTACTCTTGATTTCGGCTCAGTTTGTGAGTTCAAGTCCCACGTGGGGCTCTGTGCTAAGTGTGGAGCCTGCTTGGGATTCTCTCTCTCTCCCTCTTCCTCTGCCCCTCTCCCACTAATGCTCTCTCACGGTTCATGGATTCAAGCACGGTGTCAAGCTCTGTGCGGACAGCTCGGGGCCTGGAGCCTGCTTCGGATTCTGTCTCCCTCTCTCTCTGCCCCTCCCCTGCTCATGCTCTGTCCCTCTCTGTTTCAAAAGTAAACATGAAAAAAAAAAAAGTCCAGGGCAGAGCCTCATAAAACTCAGGGAAGGAACCCCAAGCGAATAATTCTGAGCACATCCGCGGAACACTCCGCTGATGCCCATTCACTGGGAGAGGGAAGAAAGGCTCCGTGAAAGGAGCCGGCAGTGATTGATGGGCCTGGGGAGAGGGTGTGTTCACTTTCGGGGCTGGCGCAGGGCGACCCGACTAATGAGCGGCGCCCAGCGTGGGTGTGAGAGAGCCACAGTCAAGGCCAGGACAACCCTGTTCAGGATCATCCCAACAACAGGATGGGGGAGGGAGGCTGGGGGTGGGGGGGAGGGAGGCGGGAAGGCTGGGGGTGGGGGGGACGGGCGTGGCCGCCGCAGAAGGAGCCTGCCTGATGGCGTGGACGCGGGCCTGGGCAGGGCCTGGGATGGCTCACCAGGCCCTTTCACACGTGGTCCCTGAAAGACGACATTGTTCCCTTCATCCTTTCGACAGGGCGCTATTGAGCACCTTGGGAACGCTGCACTGGGAGTCGAGGGTGGGGGGTGGACCAAACAGAGCTTCCCCCCCACCCCCACTCCCTCCCAGAGGCACATAGGCCGTGAACAAGGCCATCGTCAAACGGACAAGCCGGTGTCAGAGAGTGATGCGGGCCACGGAGGCAGGGAGGGGAGCTTTGTGTTGAGGCCTGACGAGAAGGAGGCCACCGAGGCAAGGTTGGGGGCAGAACATTCCAGAAGAGGACGTGGGAAAGGGGGGCCGAGGAAGGAAGCCGTGTGGGTGTTGGAGAAACCATCTCTCCTCCTCCTCCCCTCCCGGCTCTCCTCCCCACCCCCACCCGGGTGTGATTCCCACAACAACCCCCTCCGGAAGGGGACCTTGTGGGGAGGGGGTGCCATGCTGTTGGCCTGCAGCCTTGTTGGGCGGTGCCTGTCCTGATGGTCCTTCTGCTGCTCTGGCCGCTCCCTGGCCACACACGCCCGTCCGGGACCCTCCTCCTCCTCCTCGTACCCACTCAGCCCTCCATCCCTCTGTGCTGGTCACCCTCCCTCTGCCGTCACCCCCAGCCTCCCTGCTGCCTGCACCCCCCACCTCCAGCGTCAGTCAATGTCACCCGAGTCGGCCGCTGCTGTGGACACCTGTGCTGAGCTCCAGACAGCACGTCCCAACCCGGACAGCCCTCAACACACACTGACCGGTGTTGGAAGAAGTCACTGTGTGTCCCCACACCGCTTCGTCCAGATCCACTTGTGTGTCAGCGGAGGGCAACCTCACCCACCAATCCCGAATCTGGGCTGGCCTTCCTCTCCCACACGCCCCACACGCAGTCTGTCTCCCAAGTACCCAGAGGCCCTTCCCTTCCCCTTCTCCCAAGTCCCAGTGCCCCTGGGTTAAGTCACCGGTGTCCCCATCAGCCTCCCTGCCTTCAGGCTCGTCCTGCTCCAATCCACTCCCCACATTCCAACCAGCTGTCTTTCTAGAAGGTGCTTCTGATCACGTCACCACTCCTGCTCCTGAACCTGCTCTCATCCTATAACAAGATGGGACTCACACTCCCTCACTTAGCTGAGTCCTTCCTGCGGAGTCACGCTCCCCCCCCCAGCCTACCTACTTCCCGGCCACTCACCCTGTACCCCAGACCCACAGCTTAGTATCTCCCACGACGTCACGCCGCTGCATCTTTCCATGTGCTCCTTCCTTGGCCTACACCATTCTGATCCCCTTTTCCATCTGGCTGACTCCTAGCTCAAACGCTGCCTCTTCCAGGAGGTCCTCCTTAAAGTATCCTGGGGTCACAGGCCTTGCCGATTCTCCGTGCTTTATGTGTAAGTGAGTCCTCTCTGTAGTGAGAACTCTGTGCTTGTTAAGTGCAAGGGTAGTGACAGTCCTTACAAGGGCTCTGCGTAGGAGTAATGCAGGTAAATATTACTGCTCCCATTTTATAGGTGAAGAAGCTGAAATTCAGACGTGCCCCAGGTTACAAGACATCATGCACAGAGGGACAAGGGACCCACGGAGAAGTGTGTTTCAGCCCCCACTCCCATCCTATCCCCGTTCCTTCTCCAGCAAGTAAAAGCAGCCGTTGGCTTGGTGAGGACAATGCTCTTAGGGCCTGGGAAGAGATATTCCACAATTCTTCGTGGGTTCAAGAGAGCAGGTCCCAAAGAACCCAGTGCAAGGCCACGGAGGCCAAGTGTCCTGAGCCGTGGGCCTCCTGCCCAGGACCTGGCATAGATGCCCAGGGAAGCTGAGGACCAACCCCTGGCTGTGTGGGGAGCAGCCTGCTCTGTAGACAGCACCACAGATGGGTCTGAGCAGAGACGCTGGTCTCCTTCTGTTCCCCGCCCTTCCCTCCTTCTGTGTTGTGCGTGTAAACATTTGTTCAGAGGGCGGGCCTCGTGTTAAGCGTTCTGACCACTCACTCATTAATTTTTATTAATTAACCCAACTCACTCATTAATTTTTATTAATTACTTAATAATTTATTGTTTTTTATTAATTAATATACTACTGAGCTCTTCTAAATCCTTAAAGAAGCATTCTTTGGCCACTACAGCTGAAATTCTGAAATCTCAGTGGGATTTTCAATATCCCACTGTAGAGGAATGCTCTTTGTTTTGTTTTCAAATCGTCCGAGTTAGCGCATTAGCCCGCCTGCTGGATTTCCCCCAGCTCTCCAGAGACCCTCCCCTCCAGGCTGGCACCTCAGATCCCTGAAATCTAGGCCCTTCAGGGTCCTGGGCATTTTGCTTCTTCCCGTAGACTCTCCATTATCTGTCTCCCAGTTTGCATTCATCCTACAGGTAAAAAAAAAATTCGCGTGCCGATTTCCTCTGGCTGGGCTCAGAAGGGTCAAAGCACTTGCTCAACCCCCCCCCCCCCCCAGCCCACCTGCCTGCAGCCCCAGCTGCCGAGTGCTCAGGAGGACAACAAGCAGGTGTGTGGCACAAGGGAGGGGAAGATGAGGCCATTTGGGCAGGATCCCCCCTGCTGATTGAGCCCTGGGAAGGTATGTGAGCCGACTTGATCTTTCAAAGGCATTCAACACAACTGGCCACTCTGTTCTCTTTGAAACATCTTCTTCCTTTGGATTCAAGTTAGAACCAGCCCGTGGTTTCTTCCCACCTCTCTAGGCATTCTTTTCCTGTCTCCTTAGCTGGCTTGTTCTACTCCACCCAGCCGTTAAATGGGGGAGATCGTCGAGACCCGGCCCGCGTCTTCTCGAACTGTGCGAGATCTCAAGGAGACGAGCAATCTCCTCCCCACCACCAGTTTGCTGCGGACCCACAAGCCCATGTGCGTAGCCCAGAGCTCGAGCCCCCAGCCGGCGTATCATGGCTTCTCAGCCACCCCAGCCCCTCTTCCGGTGTAGCTCATCTCCGGAGGCACCTCTGGCATCCAGCTGTACAACACAGAAACCTGGTTGGTATTCAGCAGTGGCCCCCTCGCTTCCCCGCATCCCCACATTGAATCTGTCGTCACGTCCTGTTGATTTCACCTCCCGGTTATCTCTCATATCCACTTCTTCTCATTCCTACTGTCACCAACCCCACCTCTTCCCTGCTCGCTGCTTGCCAGGTGCCCATTCTTGGACCCCTCCATACTGCTCTCCCCACGGTAGCGGGAACCGTCTTTTAAAAATATGGATCCCTTCACCTTCTCGTCAGGACGCTCCAACGGGTCCCCGATGCTCTTCGGAGGAAGATGTTAACATGGCCCTTTATTTCCTCTTGCTCACTTAGCGCTGATTTTGCACCTAAAGATGCATCGACAGCTCAAGAGAGCTGAGCCCGATTCCCAGCAGAGCCCATAAGTGGATGGGCAGGCCTGAGGCTCTGACCCTGGGGCTCACCCAAGCAGAGTCCCTGGAGCTTGGTTCGGGACCTGGCTGGGAGAGCAAGGGGGTCACAGACAACCGAGCCCCGTACGGCTTAACCCTGGAGCCCTGCAAACAGGCTTTGCAGCTCATTGTTCCCAGGGCAGACGAGTCACGGCAAGAAAAATGCTAAACAGAAAAATGGATTCTGGCACCAAACCCAGCAGATACCCTGGTGGCGATGTCTGAGGATCCACAGCTCTGACATCTCTGGCTACGTGCCCAGCAGTTAACTCAGAGCTGAGTGCCGGCAGAAATAGACAACAAAACTAAACGGCTGTGGGCAGCAACCAAGTAGGAGTGCAGTACACCATTTTCCCTGCCTGATAAGGCTTCAAGGTATTGCCGTGGAGACGCTTTCCTCTGGGAGGGGGGCTGCAGGAGCACTGCCTGCTTAGAAATGGGGAGGCGGGGGATGAAAGATAGACAGGATCCAGGAGGAGCTGTAGCAACTCTGGTGAGACACTCAGCTTTCCCAAGAGCAGAGAGTCCTGGGAGCTATGAAAGGGACCATTCAATAAACACTGGGTGTTAGTTACAAGGAGGCGAGCTGCTCCCTGGCCAGGAAAGGTGTCCAGCCTGTGAATGAGGACCATGGAGAACTAGACAAACGACCTCCGCAAGTGTACCAGGTACTATTATAAAAGCAACTATCAAGTCACATAGGAACCTACTTCTCACCCATGAGGATGGCTATTATCAAAACAACAATGACAAAAATAAGCAAAACAGAAGACAACAAGTGTTGGAGAGAATGTGGAGACTGGAGCCCTTCTGCACCGCTGGCGAGAATGGAAAATGGTGCAGCCATGGCGGAGAACGGTATGGTGGGTCCTTAAAAAAACTCGACATAGAGCCATCGAATTAATCCAGCAATTTCACTTTTAGGTAGGCACGCACCCCAAAGAACTGAAATCAGGGATTCATTGTACGGGTATCTGTGCACTCGTGTTCACGGCAGGATTATTCACAAGTGGAAGCATCTCAGGCATCCAGTGACAGGTGGATGGATCCACAAAATGACCTATTACTCAGTCTTTAAAAGGAAGGAAGTTCTGACACACGCTCTGATGGGGATGAAACCTGAGGACCTCATGCTGAGCCAAATAAGCCAGTTACAAGCAGACAAATACTGCGTGATTCCACTGCTAACAGAGGAATCAAATTTTTAGAGTCAGAAAGTAGAGGGGTGGGGGCCGGGGTGGGGTGGGGGGGCTGGTGGAAAAGAGGGATGGGAAGTCCGTGTTCCCTGGGGACACAGTTTCATTTGGAGAGATGAAAACGTTCTGGAGACGCACAGCAGCGCGAACGTACCTAAAGCCGCTGAGCCGCACAGTTAAAAAACAGTTGAAATGCTAAATTGGGGTTGTGCATATTTTGCTATAATTAAACGTTTGAGAATAAACTTTAAAGATTAAATGGGAATGAGAAAGAAACAAACTTGATTCTCCAGGGTGTTGGGGAGAGAGCCGGCCTGGGGACTGGGGGCAGAAAGAGAGGGAGGGGGGATATTTGCATTTAGAGGTCTGGATGGGAATGATGAGGGCTTAGATCAGGCCGGTGGGGAAGAAGACAGGAAGACCAGGGCAGAGAGCTGGAATGTTTGCTGAGCCTGTGGGTAACAGCTAGATGGATTCTGGAAGGCCAGGATGTTCACTCCGGGGAAGTCTCTCAAGCCTCCTTAACAGAGGAAGAATGAAGAGCTGTGAAAATTGTCAGAAACTCCTCAGGTAAGCACGAACGTATTTCTGAAAATGCTGACCCTGAGAAAAAGCAAGAGCCTGTAAAGACTGATTGGAGATCGATTGATCAGTGTCAATGCTTTTCCAAATTCTAGCCCCATACCCCCAGGGGCACATGAAACACATTTAGCTGGCACACAGGTTCACTTCAAAAGGCATAGCCATTTTAATTCTCATCCGGTCCTTTATAGGATTTCCAAGGACAAAACCTCTCAGTGACACGGTGCAAATATCGCCTCTGAAATATGTGAACTTCAGGCCTTTATTTACAAAGAAAGTATAGGCCTTGGGTTCAGCACCTTCAGCTTGCAACAGCAGCTAGTTCAGGAGTTGATGAGTCTGGCCCACCACCTGGTTTTATAAATAAAGTTTTATCGGAACACAACCACACCATTCATTCATATATTGTCCATGGCTCTTCTGCTACTATGGCAGAACTGAGTGGCTCTAACAGAGACCTTACGGCCCACAAAGTCTAAAATGTTTAATAATCTGGCCCATTACAGAAAAAGTTTGAGGACCTCTGGTCTAGTTTAATTACAGTGTTTTGTTTTCAGTGTGTATATTCTAAAATACTTGCTGTCTATTCCAAGTAAGTTTTCCACTGATGGTGACAATAATTCATTGAAGTTAAAAAAATCATTAACAAGATTTTAAGAAAATCATTAACAAGATACAGTAAAATTAACAAATCCATGTAATGACACATTAACACATTAATATGATTTTCTATAACAAATGACAGAAGCAGACCGCAGCTGTGGCCAAATCCTGGGCGTAGCACGTGGATGCCAAGGGCTTGAGAAATGCCGGGTTAGGCCAGTGGGCAGTGTGGACAGATGTGCGAATGGGGCAGATAAAGAGACTGGGGACCGGAAGAGCATTTCATGAGAATAAGGGGTCCCCATCAAGGTCGCATCTGTGGCCGTAAGGATGGAGAGAGGGCTCAGGGTGTCCTAACTGGACCCACTGGGTATCAGGAGAGTCAGGAGAACAGGGGAAGCCAAGCTCGATCAAGGGGAGAAATGCTGGAGCAGGACAGTCAGGGTGGGTCCCTTCCAACCTGGGGTTTTCCCTACAGAAGCATCATTGTGGCGGAAGGAAGGCAAAGATGTCCTGACAACCACAATGGTAACACTTGTCAACGTCACCATGTGCAGGTTCTAAGCACACTTTACAACTGTGAACTCACGTAATCTTTCCAGTAACCCTGTGGGACAAGGGATCATTTTACAATGAGGAGATTGAGGCACAGAGAGGGCACGTGACTTGCCCGAGGTCACACAGCTCGTGAGTGGCACAGGCTGGCGTGGCTATGCCCGCCCAACATCTGAGCCCTGACACTCAGGTGGTGACTGCGCCTCGGTCATTCAGATTGTCATGCCCCGGCAACTGACTCTGTGTCAGCTGAGCCTGCCAGGCTGGCCTGTCCCTGGTCCCTCGGTTCTCAGCCTGCCCTTGAGCATCCAGGTCATGCGAGCACTGTCATCCTGGTGACATCACAGGGAGAGGACAGATCGTGATGACTTTCCACGGGAGCGACAAGGTGTCAGTTGCCAAGAGGAGGCAGATCTGTCCTCGGAGAGGACAAACCTCTCTGAGCCACAGAGGCAGCGACAGACCCCGCAGCCCGAGAAGTCTCAGAAGAGAGGGGGCCGAGGGGGCATCAGGGACCAAACCTGGAAGCCGCAGGCCAGGAGCGGGGCCCATGGATGTGCCCCACACACTGTGTTCGTGCTTCGGAAGGCACACAGATGTCCATTTGTCTCCTTGCGTTGTCTCCTAACTCTTTACACTGTGTGTATCAGTCTCAGAGGCGCCTGGGGGGCTCTGTCGGTTAAGTGTCCGATTTTGGCTCGGGTCATGATCTCACGGTTCGTGGGATCGAGCCCCGCATCAGACTTCACGCTGACAGTGCGGAGCCTGCTGGGGATTCTCTCTCCATGTCTCTCTGCCTCTCTCTCAAAATAAACTTAAAAAGAAAAAAAAGATGGGGTCAAATGACAGTAGAGTAGACCCCTCATCCAACATAACTGGTATCCTTATAAAAAGGGGAAACTTGGACACAGAGACAGGCACACAAAGACAATGACGCTCGCATAGGACGGTGATGCACCTGTAAGCCAAGGAAAGCCCAACGCTGCCAGGAAACCCCCAGAAGCAAGGAGAGGGGCAGGGAACAGATTCTCCCTCACAGCCCTTAGAGGGAACCCACCCTGCTGATGCCCAGAGCTCAGACTTCCCTCCTCTAGAAGTTTCTGTGGTTGAAGCCCCCACGTTGGCGTTCTGGGCCACCCAGGGACCTCACACAGCTATTTCCTACAGTGGCCACTACACCTGATGAGGGAACAGGGCCAGGAAGCTCTGTTAAAAGCGAGCACCGCAGACAGGGCTATGTCAATCAAGTCAAGTGAACGTTCCTGCTGGTGACCCGCTCCTGCTCTGGGCTGTGCCTGGCACTCTCAGTGTCCCCAGGGCCAGCCACGCCCTCCTTCCCCCTCCTATTCCCACCTCCTCTTTGAGCGGCCCCACTCAGAGGGCTCCCTTGTCACCTGGCTTTCCACCAGCCGTCCCAGTCTGTCCCAGCTGTGTAAACATCTAGAGGGCCTGGCACATGGGCGGAGCAGAGACGGGGAGGTGGGCGGTGCCCAGGGCTCTCACGACCTGGGTGGTCCCCCAGGCCCCCCGCCCCCCGTTTAGCCCCGCGGAAGAACAGCCACGTGTTGGCCGCAGGACAGGGTGCACAGCGCGGCCCCTTTCCCTAAGACGGAAGAGGGGTGTTTACGGTTCTGGAGGATAAATGCTAAGTGACGTGTGCTGGTTAGCTCTGGACACGAAATTGCGAGTGGTTTTGATTCGATTTTGTTCCTTTTGCTGGGGAATGTGTCAGAGTCTGTTCAGCTGGAAGTGTGTGTGTGTGTGTGTGTGTGTGTGTGTGTGTGTGTGTGTGCGAAAACAGTAGAAATAAACATGGTGAGAAGACCTGGGGTGCTGAGCTGGGGCTGAGTGGCAGAGTGGTCACCCGCTTCTCTCTGACCTGTCACCCGAAGTCAGACAGGATTACGGTGACCAAGCACCTGATGGCCCGGACTCAAGAGACTCTCGGGCACATAAAAGTCTTCATGGTAAAATCGTTCGCAGGCTCACAGGACTCCTCTGCAAAGGCACCCAGGAGCCTGCGGACAGCCAGACCTGCACACATGCACCCGGGGTTCCACGGCACAGACTCTTGGCCTGCCCCCCACAGGGCATTGCCGTCCGCCCACCGTTCTTCCCGAGACACTCTCCTGGTCAGAGCTGGAGGCAGCAGATGGGAGGGCTGTCAGCCTCTCCAGCACTGGAGGTGCTCCTATGTGGATACCTAACTGCCTCTGAGCATACATCCAGAAAAGGAGGGGCACCTGGGTGGCTCAGTCGGTTGAGCGGCCAGCTTCGGCTCAGGACATGATCTCACGGTCCATGAGTTCGAGCCCCACGTCGGGCTCTGTGCTGACAGCTCAGAGCCTGGAGCCTGTTTCAGACTCTGTGTCTCCCTCTCTCTGACCCTCCCCCATTCATGCTCTGTCTCTCTCTGTCTCAAAAATAAATAAACGTTAAAAAAAAATTAAAAAAAAAAAAAAAGAAAAGGAGACAGACACCGGGGGGGAGTAGCCTCAGCTACCTCTCACTTGGAGATGCTCCAGATCAGCTACTTGGCCTGAGTCAAGTCTCCTGGAGCTTTGGATCCTAAAATCTGTAACACGTTAATTCTCCTCCCCCCGCCCATCCTTTTTTCTGGAAGTTTCTCACTCCTCCTGGCCTATTTCACACTAGGGAACAAAGTCAGAGCTGTCTATTCATTCTCATCGACCAGAGAAGGCAGGAGAAACAGTGGAAATTATTTCTTCCACTATGCCTGGGGGAAACCGAGTCTCAGAGACGTCTGGTGTGTAGGCCAAGGTCCCACAGTGAACCAGGGACAGAGGGGAGGCCGCACACCCTGTGAGCAGCCACAGTGACACGGCTACATCACCTCTCGGGGGTGTGAGCGAGCAGTGTCCGCGGGACATAAGGCAAACCTCGAGTCAGTCAGTCTGGAAAAGGCGCAGAGAACCAGACAGATATTTCTCGACTTCTGTCGCCTTTTGGTTCACGCCCGATGGACCACAGCCAGAGGCCGGAGGTCCCCCTGCCCCGCCCACTCTGCCCCGTCCATCTGTCCTCCCAGGTCCCCAGGTCTTCAGAATGGAGACCATCCACGAGGCACATCCACCTTCTCTGGGTCCCTATTTGGTCCCTAGGACTGACGGATTCTTACCGCACCATTTCAAACTCTATGTATGTCAACAGAGTCTCTTCTGCATCTTTTACTTAAAACCTCCCTCTGCACCAGGAAGAGGAGGGCGGACGGGTGAGGGGAACGAAACCCCACCACCACCACAGGGCTCAGAAACCTGCCAGGACTTGCCAAGAACTCGAGAGGCATGGGACGAGGCACGGGACAGCCCCCCTCTCGGACACCGAAAATCCCTCCCGGGGCACCTGACCCCTCCCCGGCCACGTAACCCAGCGCTGACCAGTCCCATTAGCACTGATGTCAGTGTGTTTTGGCCCGGACCACTCCTGAGTCACGAAGCAGTTAAGGAATAGCCTGCCCCACTGGCTGCCGTGCTCATAAAGCTGGATCCGCGTGTACTTCCTTGTGGCTCCAGACAGCCTGACGTCTCCCTCGTTCGCTCACACCCAGCGGCCAGCCGGTGCGGGCGGCAGGAGGCAGAACCGCCACCCTCCCATGCAAATCAGCCCCAGGGGTGCAGCCGGGTTTCTCCCGCTGCTGCAGGGCAATGCTCCTGGGGAGGCGCTGGGGAAGATGCAACCTGGGGCGCTGTGTACTCTTCCTTGTGCTGGCCCTGCTGCTCGACGCCGTGGGCCTGGTCCTTCTGCTGCTGGGCGTCTTCGCCTCCCTCGATTACTGGGACTTCTTGGTCTACACGGGGGCCCTGACCCTGGTGTTCAGCCTGCTCTTCTGGATCACCTGGTATTCCCTCAACATCGAGGTACCTCTTGAGAAGCTGGACTTGTAGTTTGGCCGTGGGCACAGGAGGAGGGACGCAGGCTCCACAGGCAGCTGGCCGTGAACCTGGGGCTGCTGCGTGGCCGGAGGGGTAGGGGCGTGTTTCCACTCCCACCCAGAACGCCCCACGGGGGAGCAGGTGAGTGCACATGAGGCCCGCCTGGCGGGGTGGCTGGAGAGGCTGAGAAGGAACTGGAAGCCTGCACCCCGGCTGGGGGCTCTGCCCACCTGGGTGGGCACCTGTGGTGGCCACAGGCTGTCCTCTCCCCCTCCGGGGCCCGTCATCCTTATGGAGACTACAAAGAGGGTCTCCACGGCCCCCTCCATTTCTGAGACGCCAAGAGTGGTCCCGCCATGCAGAACAGGAAGTTATTCCGTCAGCTCAGAACTTTGGTTGTCTGTTGGAAGACCAGCCGGCTGCAGGGGGGGAGGGGGTCTAGCACTGGGAGAGAATGGAAAGCTCTCCAGTGGCCGTGTGTGTCCTAGCACTGATGGAGTGGTGGCGGGGAACCACCCAGAATGGCCCTTCTCCCTCCCTTCCTGCCTGTACCTGCAGGTGGGACACACACCACAGTGGGGAGGACCTGCCTCCACATCCTCCCTCGGGGCACCTGCCTCCTCTCTCAGCAGCGCCCCCCCCCACACACACACACACACTCCCATGAGGCCACCCCCATCCTTCACTCCCACCCCCACCCGGCCACGGCTGGCCTGGGAGCCTCAGTGGTCAGGAGACCATGGCGGACCATTTCGTCCACCGAGCTGCACTTTCCAGCTGGGCCAGCTGCTTGGTTGACCGCATGTGACCAAGGAGGCAGATCATCGTTAAAGATGTTTCACAGGGACGTGAAGCACCAAGGATAGAGCCGGTCTGGCCCCCGTGACCCTGAATTACGGGCAGCTCTCCCCCAGGGGACTGGAAGGGGAGCCCTGGTTGGGATAACAATCATCATCCCCCCGCCCCCGGTGGCCAGGAAACTGGCACAGCCGGGCACTCCCTTCCAGCGCTGGGTGTAAGGATAAAGGTCATTGCTGGGTTGGAAGGAGGAAATGATAATCCTGCCTCTTCTGGGGGATTCCATCTGACCTTTGGAACCAAGAGACCAGAGCAGCTGTTTGAAGAGGTTTCGGGGAGGGTAGCCTAAACCTGGTCCTGGCAGATGAAAGGAAGGAAAAGAGATGGGAAGTCCGAGTGCCTGGGTCCTGCTCTGAGTGCCACCGCTCAATCACTGGGTGACAGTGGACAGGCTGCATTGGGTAGTAGCCTCATCTGTAAAATGAGGACATGACCTGCCCTTGTGGTTGCAATGGCCAAAAAGAGGTAAGGCAGAAGAAGGCTTTTTGCACGCAATGTGGTTTTTACAAATGTCCTATGCCCTTACTAGACGCATAGGAGAGGGTAAGCAAACTGATCCAGGCTCCCAACTGAGAGTTGGGGGTACTGAGAGGACTTGGGGTACCTCAAACTGGCAGTGAAGGGGTTAGTTTACACATTGCATCATGGAACTTCGAAGCAAGAAGGAACCCCTAATGTGTTTGCTCATTCCCAAAGACACGCCGGGCCCCGTGCAAGGCACTGGGGATGCCCTGAAGGATAAGATACACAAGGTCTCTACCCTCGAGGAGTTTCCCATCAAGGGAGACGTAGATAGTAACCAAATAGTCCCACTAATGGAGGTACGATAACAGAGTCAGGTGAAGACTGGGAAGAGAAGGAATATCACTTCACGGGAATGGTCAACAGAGACGCTGACCCAGAAAGTGGAGTCTCTCAGGAAGAGGTAATGGCTTGAGCAAAGGTCCTGGGATACCAGGAAATAAAAAGACAGCAGGGAGACTGAAGGGCAGAGGGGGCAGGTGCAGGAGGAGGTTAGGGTCCTGCCTGCAGTAGGCAGAGGCCGGGCCAGGCAAAGCCTTGAAGGCCATCCTAAGGACTTTGATCATTATCTTAAGAAGAATAAGAAGTTATTAAGGAGATGTGAGCAGGAGTGGGAGCTTGACATAATTGGATCTATGTTTCCAAAAGACTACCCTGGCCATGGCATGGATGATGATGTTGGTGATGGTGATGGTGAGGATGATGGTCACCAGTTCAAGCTCATCTGGGGAGCGAATTCACTTACCCAAACCACAAGGGGTCCCTAGTGTGAGGCTCTTTGCCCTTTACATCCTTTCCGCATTGAATAGAAAGAAGTCCAGCAGACCAATGATGAAGAGCATGGGCCAAGACCCAGGCCGTGTGGTTTGAATCCAGTTCCATTCCTTACCAGCTCTGTTTGTGACCTGGCGCGAGCCACATCACACCCCCATGCCCTACTTTCCAAATCTGTAAAATGTAGATGATGTTAAGGACAGCAGCCCCAGCTTCAGAGAGGATGGTAAGATTAGCCCTGCCTCATGCCGATGTCGCACAGGTTAAGTGGGCTAATGTGTGGACGGCGCTCCAGGAGTGATGATTAAAGGCAGCAATGGACATTCCATCACGACACTGGTGGCCGGTGCATGGCAGAGGGGTAAGACCTTCCTCCGAGATAGACATACTTGAGGTGTTACGATCAATTCTTTTTTTTTTTTTTTTAATTCTTTTAGTGTTTATTTTTGAGAAAGAGAAAGAGAGCATAAGCAGGGGAAGGGCAGAGAGAGAGGGAAACAGAGAATCCAATGCAGGCTCCAGGTTCTGAGCTGTCAGCACAGAGCCCTACGTGGGGCTCGAACTCATGAACTGTGAGCTCATGACCTGAGCCAAAGTCGGACACTTACCCAACTGAGCCACCCGAGCACCCGTGTTATGATCAATTCTTTCAACATTTAACATTTATTTATTTTTGGGACAGAGAGAGACAGAGCATGAACGGGGGAGGGGCAGAGAGAGAGGGAGACACAGAATCGGAAACAGGCTCCAGGCTCTGAGCCATCAGCCCAGAGCCCGACGCGGGGCTCGAACCCACGGACCGCAAGATCGTGACCTGGCTGAAGTCGGACGCTTAACCGACTGCGCCACCCAGGCGCCCCTTCTTAAGACAGTGTATGGCATTAAAGTTTTTTCAGTAGTTACGTGAGAAAGCTGTCCCAGAACACGAGACTTTCGTCCAGGCTCAAAGGGACTTAAATGCTTGAGATCCACTGTACTTTCCGCTAAACAGTCATGCAAATGTCTTCTTTTCAGTTCCCAAACTGCCATGTTCTGTGGGACCCTCAAAGCCAGTGTCCCTTGGTCCCTCCATCCCCTGCAACGCCTAGGGCTGGCCCAGAGTGACCAATCAGTGTGGGCTAGGGCTGCTCAGGGAGGCTGCTCACTTATGGAGCTGCCCCCCGCCCCATGACCTTGGGCACATCGCATTACTTCCCTTTAGAGTAGGAGATTTGGGACCCATGGCAGGTTTGAACGGGGGTCCGAGTAGCCCCCTCAGGGGCTGGAGTGGGTGGACAACAAGCAGGCAGGACTCGTGCAGCCCTACCTGCCACACACATACCTCTAGAATAGTGGGGTTTCCACAGTTTTGTCTACTGAACTTTCACGGAAGGCTTCCTGTGAACACGGGTTCTGATGCTAAAACGTACTTCTTTTTTAAAAATTTTTTAATGTATATTTACTTTTGAGAGAGAGAGAGAGAGAGAGAGAGAGAGACATTAGTAGGAGAGGGACAGAGAGAGAGGGTGACAGAGAATCCAGGCAGGCTCCAGGCTCTGAGCTGTCAGCACAAAGCCCAATGCAGAGCTCGAACCCAAGAACCATGAGATCATGACCTGAGCTGAAGCAGGATGCCCAATCAAGGGAGCCACCCGGATGCCCCAACTAAAACGTATTTCAGAAAATGACTCATCCCAATCCCCTTACATTCTATGACCTTTGGCCCGGGCACAATCTCCAACCATATTCATGATTGATGGGCAGTTCTCCAATTCTCAGAATGGAGTAAAAGAGCACGGACCCCTTTAATTCAGAACCCGAATGTGCCATTCCAAGCTTGTCCTTGGACACTCCCCCCACCCGCCGCCTCCCGAGATAAGCGGGTCCCACCCCTGGCGTGAGGTCTGGTATGGAACTCAGGGCAGGACAGGACAGGCTTGGTTGTCCCTCGAGCCCTGAGCCTGTGGCTTCCGTGGTTCTCCAGAGACCAGAGGGCAACCTGGGCCACTAAACCTCAAAGGTCAACCCTCCCCTCCACCCCCACAGGAGTTTCAGAACGAGTGTCTTGTTTTTATAGCCCAACTGTGTGTCAAGGGAGACAACCTGCCATTTGATTTTATCACTCAGTCGCCATATTCTCCTGAGATTTGCCTACTCCGCATTTCACTTGCTGGGCATTTCTTGTAGATAGAGATAAGCCCCCAGGCAAAGTCAGGTGAGGATTCTTGCCCTTTTCCAGGAGGGTGCATGACTACACCACCCCCAAACACACACACACACACACACACACACACACACACACACACACCCTCAAACCTGCTACACACACCCCAGAAACACACACTGGCAACAATCAAAGCCCAAGAGCATGCAAGGCTCACAGCTCCGAGCCCAGGAAAGTGAAACCTGTCCTTCACCATCAACTTTTCCTAACTTTCCACCCACAGAGAGGCGGGTGGACTGGCCAAGTCAGCTGGGAGTACAGCCAGGTGGAAGGTGGGCAAGCCGGCCCGGCACACCGGTGCCATTTGCACACGCAGGGCTGGGGCTGCGTGGAGGGCCAAACATCTCTCTGATCCCTGGAGGAATGTTTAATCTAGAGGGAGAGATAAAGTAAGTACACAGGGCGTCACAAAAGCACACGGAAAATGCACGCCGCGAGATAAGCTCGGTCGGGTGCGTGGGCCCTGCGCACCCAGGTGAGGAGATCCTTTGGTTGTGGTGGGGCAGGGGTTTGTGTGTGACTTTGGACATCTGGCCTGGGTCCCGAGGAGCAGGAGAGAATGTGACAGGCAGAGAAGGCTCTTGGGGAGAGCCACAGGGAAGGACTGCAGAAAGGAAAAAAGAAAATGAAAGAATATTCCGGAAAGAGCGAGCAAGCACATGTGAGTGGGTCAGGGGTGTTTGTTGGAGGATGTCAGGGGCAAGATGAGGATTCCAACACCTGGAAAGCAAGGAGGAGGCTTCGCTGACTTCAGGGACTGGAGAGGGATGTGGCCGGGCTCTGTTCAGTGATAGCAGGTGCAGGCAGGTGGGAGAGAGGCGCGGGGGCAGGGAGACCGCTCAGGAAGCTCGGCGGGCAGGTAGTAAGACGCGGGCAGGAGGTTAGGGCCACGGAAAGCGAAGGAGACACAGACAGCATGAGTGGGACCAGACAGACCCAGCGGACGGCCTGTCCTAGTGTCCTGCAGCCCAATGGCGACATCAAAGCGCTCGGAGAGCCCTGCCATGCCTGTGAGGACGGAGGTCAGGGGAGGGCACAGATTTGCTTCCAAGGATGCGTTTTCCTTCGCATGGGCGGAGTCTGAGATGCAAATGGTACACGGGATGTTCCACGGCCCAGCTGGCGTGGAACGTGCAGATTTTAGAGTCAGAAGGAAGATCGGGGCAGGAGGACGGAGTGAAGGGTTGGAGACGCGAGTGTGGATGAGATTGTACAGGGTGAGGAGGTAGACAGAGAGGGGAAGAAAACGGTGTGGGGGAGCGGGGAATCGAAGGAAGGGAGGAGGAGGGGGAACCCTAAGTTTCTCTGCACGAGATCCCATTCATAAGTTACCGTGTCTGACATAATGGAACTCACGAGGGGTGGTGCCAGGCTGTGAAACCAAGTGTACCCACCCGTAAGGTCCACAACCTCTGCACCAGGCCCGGGATGGCCACATCCGGCCCGGGGGGCCAAATGTGGCCCTTCTCCCATTTTGTACGTCGCGTTTCACTGCGACGCAGCCACTCACTCACGCGTGCGCTAAGGTGCTTTATGTGGTAACGCCAGAGCTCCGTGATCGCAGCAAAGGCCGTATGGCCGCATGATGCCTCCGATATCTTCTATCTGGCCTCTTACTGCATAGTCTGCTGGCCTCTGGCCTGGCCGTCGTTACTTCCCACGGGAGCCAAAGCCAGAACCTTGAGCTGGGCTTGCTTTTGGGGAGTTGGGGGAGGGCAGGCAGGTTGGGAAGCCCACGGAGAGGTCCCCGGCGGTAATAAGGGAGCGACACCCTGCAGGTGACAAAGAGGATGAAGGAGGGCATGGTGTCAAGATGGGGGACTGACCGTCGAAGGCCTCAGAGCCATCAACAAGGCTGTAGTGGCCTGAGGAAAGTGGACTGCACTGGGCCGTGAGCCTTTGTCCTTAGATGGTGGGGACAAAATGGGACCAGCGCTGTGCACAGAGTGGCCGCTGGGATGCACAAAGGGACCAGCACAGATCCATCCCAATCCTCAGTCGTATCTGGAGATGATGAAATGACAGGAATCAGGCTCTGCTGGCCACGCTGATCTTGCAGGATTTTTTTTTTTTTTTTCAGAGGAGGGGGTTGAGAACATTGAACAGGAGGGTCAGGAGAGAGGAGGAGCCAGGAGAGAGGGGGAGACGACACTGGAGTCACAGCCGAAGATAGACAGATGTCTGGCCACGTCCAAGGTGGGCGTGGGGTGGAATCCAGAGCCCGGGGAACGATTCTGTTAGCTTTGGGTGTAGGGAAGGGGTTGGGGAGAGGGAGCTCAGACTCGATGAGTGCCTCGGTGTTTACTGACCAATTTCTTATTTCCAGGACCTCAGCCGATGCTCACAGTTCAGTTAGGGGCTCAAACACCCATTTTACGGGTTGGGGAGACGGAGCCCCACAGTGGTTCACAACTAGCCCGCGGAAGGGGTGCTATGGCGGGGCAGCCCTAGAATCCAAACCTGAGTCCTGCTGACTCTCAGAACCACACACAGGTTTGAAATGACATAGTCAAGTCTCTGGCTGACAGCTCCCTTCATTTATTCAACACAGGTGCTGTCTGACAGAGTAGCGTCAGAGCCCCGGGAAGATGTCTTCTCTTGGCCGCATGCCTTCTACTAAGTATCTGGGAGGAACCAGAGGCTTGCAAAGCACCCACCAGGATGCCCGCGAGTGGCATGGATGCCAGGCTTCCGGAAGGTTCCAGTCTCCGCCAAAAGTCCGGGACCCCTGCACCACGGCTGGACCCCCAGCCGTTCAGGGATGGCCCCAGAAGCCTTCAAGTTCTCAAACTGGGGCTCTGATGGGAGCGACCTTGCTGTGGGGTTCAGAGGCCAACTCCCGTCAAGGTCCCGTTAAAGACTAACAGCCAGAAGTGAGCACAGGAGTCCAAACGGGGCCTCCCGCAAGCACACATCAGGCCGTGTGGCTGCTGCTTCCCCTCCCCGGCTGTCTGGACGGGCCGTGTGAGCCCCTGAAGGGCTCCGCCTCACCCATCTCAGGACGGTGCAGGGTGGCCCAAGGGGCATATTCTAACACTCTGGCTGCAAAAGCAAAGCGTAGCTGATGCTGTGCGATGTGTGAGGGACGCCGCCCTCCTCCGTGCCTCACACGGTTTGCTATGAAGGCAGCCCCGTCCATTTGCACAGCCAGGCTGCCCGGAGGGCTCACGTTGAGCTTTCAGTCAACGGAAGGCCTCCTCCAGGCGATACCCTGACAAAGCTAGCGAGGCCTGTGCTGTCCTGGTGTTCTCCGTTTCTCGATCCTAGCTAAGAGCAGGACTCTGTTTTTATCTTAACTCAGTTGCGTCCAGTCAAACGCAGCCCGGCTCGGAGGCTCATCCGATGTGCGCTTGTCCCCAGGGCTCGGCCTGCCTATGTAATTTATGTTTCTCCTGGTCTAATTTTATACTTTTTATTTATATTTCACCCCGAAAAGTGTAAGTGTTCCCTAGAAGCTGCCTCAGATGTTCTGTGCTATGAGGCAGGAGCCTAGCTATAGAAGTAGGTTTGACCTGTGACCTTCTGCTTTAACAGGATGCGCCGTATTTCGGGGCGTGCGTGCTCCCGCAAGAATCCTCCTCAACCGCCACAGCTTTACAGCATCCTCCGCTCGGAAGTTTAACCTGCTTCTGTGCAAGTCCTGGAATTCGACGTTGGGCACAGCACTGTGGATGGAGACAGTGCCTGGGTTGTCCTGACACCATGGAATCTTCTGGAAGTTCTGTGCTTGAATACCAACCCAGCCTCTCAGAACGAGGCTGGGCTCGGAAGCCGTCATGAAAGGAACATTCCAGATAAGCCATTAAGGAAAAAGATTCCCCTCCTACTCCAGAAGATTCCTTGACCATCCGCACATGTAATCCTACCAATTCTCCCAAGTGGACGTTTCTTTGTGTTTCCAACCTGACTCCCCACGAGCGAGGAAGCACGTCCTCTTACCGGAGGTTCTAACGTCAGTACGGAAAGAAAAGTCACCCGTGATCCACATCACCCTGAACAGCTCCTTAGGGAGACGCTGTGTTCACTTCCTTTCCTTGGTTTTTTATCCTAGGAACGGAACGGGTTTCCCTTCCTTCCCTTGGAGCCAAATGCAGCAGCTGACTTTCATCTGTGTTGTTCGAGACAGGCAAATCTTGCAAGAGGGGGAGCACACGTCCTCAGAATCTGAGGGGCCGAAGGAACTGAGATGAGCAGAACAGCGGCGGGTTCCGGCCTCCCACATCATGCCCACTCCAGGGACCTGTACGCCGTACTGGGACCTTCCCCCACCGCCCTCGTTTTTGTGCACCTGCTACTGGGCAATTTAAATGCGTGCATGACGGTTCTCCATTTAAGTGCGCCTGTTGGTTCAACTCCTGGACCGTCTCCCAAATTAGAGGGCGTGTTTCTGCGGGACGGGAGGTGTCCGACCGCCGCTCTTGGAGTAAATCTGTGATAATAGCTGTCGTGGGTGCAGCTGGCTACTTGCTGGCCCTGGAATTAGCCCCCCAGAAGAAAAGGGAGGTCCACGCGGGAGGGCGTCAACCGTCTGGGAACCCTAACGAAGAGCCAGAATGGAGAGGGGCACAGACAACGCACGTGGAAACTGGGGGCAATCCCTCTGGGGCAAGTCTTGGTCCGCCACTGACTGTGTGCCAGGATGATCCTCGGCGACCCATTAGGGTGCAGAATGAGAGAACACAAGAACAGAGCCCAATCTCAGAGAGCACGAGACCGGCACTTAAAATGTTGGCGGATCTCCGGGGGCTCTTGGTAAATGCAGATTCTGATTCAGGAGGTCTGGAGAGAGGCCAAAGGCTCTGCATTTCTAACAAGCTCCCGGGTGACGCCATGGCTGCTGGTCCATGTGACACACAGAAGCACAAAGATCGGGGTGCCCGGCGGGGGGGGGGGGGGGACGCTTAGTCGGTTAAGCGTCTGACTTTTGGTTTCGGCTCAGGTCATGATCCCACGGTTTGTGAGTTCAAGTCCCGCATCAGGCTCTGTGCAGACCTCACGGAGTCTGCTTGGGATTCTCTCTCTCTCGCCTCTCTCTGCCCCTCCCCCGCTCGTGCATGCGCACGCTCTCTCTCTTGCTCTCACCCTAAATAAATAAATAAATAAATAGATAAATAAATAAATAAATAAATAAACTTTAAAAAGAGAAAAAGAAGAGCAAAGATCCTGAGCAGCCCCGTTATTTTGGAGATGGGCAGAGACTGAAGCCGGCGGGTGAAATGACTTTCCCAAGGTCAGGCAGCTGCAAAGCAGCAGATGCAGAACCGAAGCCTGGAGCCCAGGAGCCCAGGTGCCCAGGTACCCAGGCTGCCCCTTTCCCCTCCGTAAACTGCTGACTGGCTTCTCCAGGGCCCTGCTGAGCCTCGGGCACAACAAGCAATCAGGGCCGCCCCAGAGGAGGTGAGGCACCCTCGTGCTCAGGAGCCACTGTGCCTCGGGCCTCGACGTGGCTGTGCTGCGTGCCCAGGAACACTCTCCTGACCGACCAGGAGTCCACACTGCTCCGTGTCACTGCACATGCCAGAGCCGTGAGCGCATGAGTGCCTGTCACACGAGGCGAGGCAAGGCGGGCCAGAGAGGGGGGAGGGAAACAGGAGGGGCCGAGTTTCTACAGGCGGGAACGCATGGAGCTGGGTTCATCCTCCCAGAAAGTTCTCCCAAAGGGCTCTCCAGAACCATCCCTGCAGTCCCTCCTCCTTGGATGGCAGCTGGGCTTTTCCAGTGACCCAGATTCTCAGTGGAGTCTGCCACTGACAGGCTGAGTGACCTTCTAGGTGATCCTTGCCTATTAGAAGCTAAAAATAATGGCATCACACGCTCAAGGATCAAAGGTGACTGGGCAGCATTCTTGGCCTTCTGGGAATCCCACAACCTCTTGAAGGGGCAAACACCATGGAGAGCATCTCTGCTCCTTGGTAGGAATCAACTGTAGAGCTGGAAATTTCAGACCCCTGATGATTCCAGGAACTTCGCACCTGTCATTTATAAAGCTATTTGAAGTCAAGTCTGGGGCCCCTGCGTGGCTCTGTTGGTTGAGCGTCCGACTCTTGATTCCAGCTCAGGTCATGATCCCAGGGTCGGGGGATCGAGCCTCACGTTGGGGTTGGGCTCCGCACTGAGCGTGGAGCCTGTTTAAGATTCTCTCCCTCTGACCCTCTCTCCCTGCTCATACTCTCTCTCTCTAAATAAAACAATAAAAAATAAAGTCAAATCTGCCACTAATAGGCAAGTCAGCAGTTCACACAACCTTGGTGCTACAGTTTACTGTAGGGACCCGCAAACTCAGGGGAGCACGAGCATCCTTGGGGAAGGGTGGCTCCAGCCAGGCTCTGCAGCCCACCCACGGTCAGTAGCCTTGAGGCTCCTGGGAGTCAGCTCATTTCTCGGTGACGTTACGGTGCGGTGGCGAAAGGGGGAAAGTGATCCTGAGTCGGCCGCTGCTGAGGCCAGCCTGGAAAAAGGCCAAGCCTTTGCATGAGGGACCAAAGAGCCTTCTAGGTAAAAACCAACCCTCAGGGAAAAGAGAGGCTGACAGACAAGCTCAGGGTGGTAACAGAGACTGAATGTAGGTGTCCTCACCTTTGTTCATCCTTCAACAATCTCTCCTTGTTTGCGACAGAAGGATTGTGAGACAGATTAGGCACTTTGGGGGCGGGTGGTAGGGGGAGGGCTGTGTGTGATAGGGGGATTCACATCACAGCACTTAGAAGCATGTGGCATAGACGTGGGCTGTGTTAGTTCCCGGTAGACACGTGCTAGCGAGACAGTAGATGTTAATAGCTGTTTGCACTCATTTATGCTGGAAACCGAACGGTGCCGGGAATGCCAAGGTTTCACCGTATGACCAAGTGCTCTGTCTGTGCGTAAGGACCGGGCACCCAAGGCACTCTGGCATCCTGCAGACGGCTCCTACTGGGAGATCCTTTAGCATCTGAAGTTGGTGACTTGCCGGGAAGGGAGGGGGAGATGAGGGACAGAGTCCCACAGCCTCCCCCCACTTCTCTGCAATGCCCCCACACTGCCGGGCTTGGTGCCCCCAAACTCCCCGAGTCGGCCTGTGAAGAAAGAACGTGCATACAGATGATACTTCACAGGCTGACCGCTTGGATATGCATTTGGCCCACCTCTGCTTCTGGAATACAAGCACCCAGTTGACAAGCGTCTTCCGGCCTTTGCTTCTTTGCTTCTCCTCCTTCTCCAAGCTGACTGCTCCCGTGTCAGCCCCCGCCACCAAACAGCCATTTTTCACCAGCTTCCCTTCCATACCAGCTCATCCGGGTTCACCTGCCCCCATCCAGGGGGTTCTTGCTCCAGACCTACAAAGTGAGAGGCTGTGGGGTGGGCCCAGCAACCACGTTGACCAAGCTCTCCGGCGGATTCTGACGCACGGCGGATTCTGACGCAGCCTGAGATCTTCTACGGGGACAGATCTTTGAAGCTGAACTGGGAGCCTGGAGGCTGTCCTCCAGGTGACCCCGTCTCCTACATCTCCCCAGGCACCAGAGAGCAAACCTTACCCACCATCACATGGCGTCCTGCCGGGCTGCACCAGCCCTAGGCGGCTCTATCAATCAGCTGTGGGGAACTCTGTGTGCTGGCCAGCCCATACTGTCCCCAGTGGCCTGTGACTAGTGTCCTTTGCTGGCCAGGGAGTTGGACTGGTTTTTCTTCCAGTCTTGTCTGCATTTCAGTCTTCAAGAAACTCAGGTTTCCCATTGCTTAGGAAGAGAGGCGGGGGTCGGGGTTGGGGGGGGGGGGCGCCTGGGTGGCTCAGTCGGGTTGAGCATCTGACTCTGGGTTTCGGCTCAGGTCATGATCTCATGGTTCAGGAGTTTGAGCCCCGCGTTGGGCTCTGTGCTGACAGTGTAGAGCCTGCTTGGGATTCTTTCTCTCCCTCTTTCTCTTTCCCTCCCCCACCTGGACTCTCTCTCTTTCTCTCTCTCTCAGATAAATAAATAAACTTTAAAAAAAAAAAAAAAGGAAGAGAGTTGGGTGTGGGAGGCTGTGGGGGTGAGGAGGCTGGTGCAGGAAAAAGGAGGGAGGAGGTTGGAGAAGAGTCCAGGGAGCAAGAGGGAGAGGCCCTGAGGGAGTGAGATGATGGGGGAAAGGATGGGGTGGGGAAGGGTGACCGAAGAGCCATGGAAGAGAGAAATCGAGTTGGAAGCAATTGGGGAAGAGAGCATCTCTCAAAGTGTGGTCCTGGGACCCTGTTTGACAGGTAGGTTCTCAGTCTCACCCTAGACCTTCTGAATCAGGGACTCTGGGAACTGGGCCCATTTATCTGCACTGTAAAAAAAAAAAAAAGAAGTCCCCCTGGGGATTCTGACACAAACCTCAGTTTGAGAACCGCTGGGCTGAACGGCTGGCTGTATTATTTGAAGCAGCCGTGCTTCCCCTCGATCCTGGGTCTTTCCAGCGTTTTCGAATGTCTGCCTTGGGCACAGCGACTTGGAAGAGAGGCCAGGATGGCCCTGATGTGACTCTCACACATACTGACCGCCTCGTGCTCTTGACCTAACGACTCCCTGCACCTGCAGAGACTGTGCCCCCCCCCTTGTCCTCCGTCACCCCCAATGCCCCACCATTGGTGCCACCAGCCTCCCGCAGCTCTAACACTGAGCAGCCTTTCCCCGGAAGGTCCGTGGGCCTGGAAAGAACCCTCGGGAGCCTCTGATCCTGCGTTCCTCCTCAACTGATTCAACATCAAGGCCCTCCCTCCTTTATTATTTCTTCCCTGCATCTCCCTCGCCTTGAAATATGTTGTCTGCCAAGGAGACTAATCATTAAGGAATAATTAATTCATTTCCCCATGATTTATTAATCAAACAGCCATAGATGGGTATGCAAAGAGCAGAAAACAGGTGTATTATGATTTCCATTAGAGTTCTGAAACCTTCAAAACAATCCATTCCAACTGCCACGAGCCCCGAGGGATCCGGGGAGGAACAAATGAAACCAGAGACTGCAGATCTCAACCGCCTGCAAAGAGCAACCAGGAGAACGGACTCACAGGCTGTTGGGCGGCTGCTGTTCTGCCCCTTCCTGCCCCCCCGCTTTCCCAGCAGGAGCCCCCTCGCTTTGCTAGCGTCCCTCCCTGGTTGCCTGGGAGGCTTGTCAACCAAGGCATCGGGACGCAGAGGCGACAAGGGGCAAGACCGGGGTGGAGCTGGGAGAGGCCTGCCTCCAACAAGGAATTTCTCGAAAAACTTCTTCTGCTCTTGAAAAGTCGCACAAATGTTGCCTTTTGCTCCATGACACATTTGTCTTGCTCACTACTTTTTTTTTTTTAATTAATGTTTATTCATTTTTGAAAGAGAGAGAGCGCAGGCAGGGGTGGAGCGAAGGGTGGGGGGGGACACAGAATCCGAAGCAGGATCCAGGCTCTGGGCTGTCAGCACAGAGCCCGACGCGGGGCTTGAACTCACGAACCATGAGATCATGACCTGAAGTCAGATGCTTAACTGACTGAGCCACCCAGGCGCCCCTAATTTTTTTAACGTTTATTTATTTTTGAGACAGAGACAGAGCATGAACGGGGGAGGGTCAGAGAGAGAGGGAGACACAGAATCTGAAACAGGCTCCAGGCTCCGAGCTGTCAGCACAGAGCCCGATGCGGGGCTCGAACTCACGAACCATGAGATCGCGACCTGAAGTCAGACGCTTAACCGACTGAGCCACCCAGGCGTCCCACTACCTTTATTTTTTTATTTTTATTTATTTATTTTTTTTAACGTTTATTTATTTTTGGGACAGAGAGAGACAGAGCATGAACGGGGGAGGGGCAGAGAGAGAGGGAGACACAGAATCGGAAACAGGCTCCAGGCTCTGAGCCATCAGCCCAGAGCCTGACGCGGGGCTCGAACTCATGGACCGCGAGATCGTGACCTGGCTGAAGTCGGACGCTTAACCGACTGCGCCACCCAGGCGCCCCTACCTTTATTTTTTTTAATGTTTATTTATTTATTTTGGGAGAGAGACAGAGAGAGGGTGAGCGGGGAAGGGGCAGAGAGAGGGGTGGGGGGGGAACAGAGAGAGAATCCCAAGCAGGCTCCATGCCGTCAGCGCAGAGCCTGATGCGGGGGCTTGATCCCACGAACTGTGAGCAGAAATCAAGAGTCGGACGCTCAACCCACTGAGCCACCCAGGCGCCCCTCATTCACCACCTTTAAAATATCCCCAAGTCTTCAACTGGTTTCATTTCACCTGTGGGTTTACCTTCCCCACACTCATGACACAGACCCCAAGGGGGTCACGCAGCACAGGTGAGAAGTGGTCCTCATGGTAGGTAGCAATCCGCCCCCACCCCCTGGAGGCTCCTCAAGCCCACGGCATGCAGATGCGCCCCAGGCCCACCAGGCAGGAGGCCGGGCGGGTCCAGCCGCACCTAGAACTCCCACTCGCGATCAGGGAACACCTCTCTTGCCCGAGCCCCTATGTTTCCACGTGAGAAGGCTGAGGCCCCAGCACGTGAAACAACTCACCCAAGGCCACACAGCCTGCTACTCACAGAGCCTGGATGGGAACTTAGGTTTTCCCTCCTCGTCTGCTGCCCCATTTCTCCTCTCTGGGTGGACACACGGGGCTGCCGGTGACACAGGACTCTCTCAAGGCCCGAGAGGGCTGCTTGGTGGGTCAGGCTGTGCTCAGCGAAACTTCCGGAGCCCCTTCTATAGGATGGGAGGATCAAGGCCAGCACGACGTACTTCAGACGGCTGTTTGAGAAGAATGCTGGGCGACACACGTCAGGGGCTTTGGAAAGGTACAAACAAGCCAGCGAAGGCCTGTGTGTAGCTTCGCTCATTCAGTCCCGTCCTTTCTCTCGCCCCGTGTGCGACTCTGGGAGGCTGACTCTGACAGTGACGGCCAAGGCGACCCACGAACCACGTGCCCCGACACGTGGTCTCCAAAGCCAACGGAAGGCATCGATCAAGGGTCGCGTCACAGTGCTGTGGGCACGTCACGGCCTTCACCCAGGACTTCAGGGGCCTGACTGCCTCCGGTAGAGAAACCCACTTATTGCCCTCGTCATTTAGTTGATAGAAGCTGACTGTAGGGGTCAATTACCCAGCCACCGCAATGGGCGGACGCCTATAAATCACCCCGCCCTCCCCCCAGCCATGCCCCTGCCACCAGTGGTTCAAACCGGAAAGAATCCTGGTTAATTACAAACGTACCAATCAATATAGTTCTACTTAAGTTCTACGACATTTGTACTTCCATTATCCTTCATTCCCAAACCCTGCTTGGTCTGCTTGACTTGGCAAAAGAAAGTCTTCATGCTTTTCATGTACCAACTTTTCAAACGGGTTTGATAGGCGTGGTGCACGGAACAGAAAACAAAAAACAAAACAAAACAAAAAACAAAACACCCTGCTGCCCCATAAACCAAGGAGGCTTACAAAGAGAGCTCAGAGAAGGTCTGGGATGGAATCAGAGTATAAAAGCAAGAAAGGGAAATCGAAGAGGAGGATGGCTTGGAACAGGCAGTTAAGTGCTTCGAACCCAAACCCGACAAGCTAGCCGAGTGGCCTGAGCTTGTGGGCTCATTACTTACCTTGTCCATAAATAGACCCTATTCTGTATTATAAATAGCTTTGCACTTGAAGAGTTTCTGAATGTGCTAGAGCAGCTGGGAGGGGGCGGGACGGAGGGAGGGGGCAAAGCTCATAAATCCAGAGCCTGCTCTTCCCCCAGCACACACATGCTTCCAACTCCCTGAATCCTGGAGGCCGAGTAAGAGCCACACAAGAGACATCCACACACATCACTTCCAGCAGCGGGGGCTTTAGTCTGGAGTGCAGTCTAGGACTTAGCATAACATAAAGCACCACCATTTGGTGGTAACCCCCACGAAGCAGAAAGCTGATAGGTGATTTGGCTGTCTTGCAAAGTGTAATGGGGAGTTTCCCCTCATTATTGCAAACACACACACACACACACACACACACACACACACACACACACCCCTGTGGTCCCTCTCCCCCTGCTGGTGGCCCTCCACCTGTCTTTCAGACTCAACGGAGGTAGAAAGAGCCTTGGACTGGCTGTGAGACCTGGGTTCTAGTTTTTTGTTTTTTAAGTTTATTCATTTTGAGAGAGAGAGAGAGAACAAGCAGGTGAGGGACAGAGAGAAGGAGAGAAAGAATCCCAAGCAGGCTCTGCACCATCAGCACAGAGCCCGATGTGGGGCTTGAACTCACAAACTGCAAGATCATGACCCGAACCGAAGTCAGATGCTTAACCAACTGAGCCACCTAGGTGCCCCCTGGGTTTTGGTTTTAACCGTGCGTCTCCCTGGCCAAATAACGGTTTCGCTAAACTCCCTGGGAGGCTCCCATGTCACCTGCAAAGTGGGATCTTATACTCATCGAGTGAGATAATGCATACGACAATAACTAGCTTTCGTTGTTTACCACGTGCTAGCACTTTGCATGGCTTATCCTCTTTAATAGTTATTATAACCCTGCAAGGGTGTTATAATAGATGATCCAGAGGTTCAGCTAGTGACAGGCAGGTGTGGGATCGGAACCACGCAGGCTGACTCCCCAGCACTGTGAGATCTCTAGAGCCCACTCAGCCTGCAGGTCGAAGGTGGACATAGGTCTACATTCAGTGCGTCGGGGTTCCACACTATGACGCAGATTCTTTGTTCCCTCCCCAGGCCCCAGCATTACTGGTAGGAGCATCTGCATTTTCATAAGCCCCACCAAGTGATTCTTATATATGCCAAAGTTTGAGACCCTCTGGATTAGGAGTAAATCATGAAGTTTCACTTCTGGCCAACATGGAGGGACAGAGATGGGATTTACCCTCCTGTCTGGAACGACCAAAAACAAACAAACAAAGCATGTGAAATGACAACTTACTTATAAGACATTGGGCCTCAGGTAGTGAAAGGTGGAGATACATGAGAGACGGGAAACGAATAGGGTTATCCCAACAACTGCCTTGTCTTGATGCCCGGAGGGAGTTCCCAGGCCATGGTGCAGGCGGCGGAATCTGAGCGAAGGCCGGCAAATGCCCGAGCTGACAAGGAAGGGAGGGTTCAAAGGTAACAAGGCGGCAGAGTTTAAGAACGAAGTACCACAAAGGAGAGCTGTACAGAAAGAGATCCGCAGAGGCTCCCAACTGACTTCCCGGCAGGCACGGATTGGCAAGGGTGGGTGGAAGGAAATTACCTAAGGCTGCGGAAAGAATCATCTGAGAAGATTTTTTTTTATTTTTTATTTTTATTTTTTTTTTCAACGTTTTTTTATTTATTTTTGGGACAGAGAGAGACAGAGCATGAATGGGGGAGGGGCAGAGAGAGAGGGAGACACAGAATCGGAAACAGGCTCCAGGCTCCGAGCCATCAGCCCAGAGCCCGACGCGGGGCTCGAACTCACGGACCGTGAGATCGTGACCTGGCTGAAGCCGGACGCTTAACCGACTGCGCCACCCAGGCGCCCCAGAAGATTTTTTTTTTAATTTTATTTATTTATTTTTGAGAGAGACAGAGACAACGTGAGTGGGGGGAGGGGCAAAGAGAGGAGGAGAGAGGGAATCCCAGCCAGGTTCCGTGCTGTCAGCACAGCGCCCAACACAGGGCTTGAACCCACGAAACCATTTAGATCGTGATCTGAGCTGAAACCAAGGGTTGGATGCTTAAATGACTGAGCCACCCAGGCGCCCCCCATCGGAGAAGGCTGTAGATGGCACGATAAAAGGTGTTCGATGGGGCCAGGAAGAGTATCTGTTCCAACAAACCGCTCTGAAAACTCACACATTAAGGGGAATACTCGGAAGGGTCTTGCTTCCCTAGTGGCCAGCACTGGTTCTAGGCTGAATGCTACTGACAAATTTAAAGGCAAACCCCCAAAGGATCAAATAGTTTCCAAGCAATTTAACTGTGTCACAGAACAAAGTGTTCTAGTTTTTAACTGTGCAACTAGCTGGCCAAACGACATCGTCACTAAACTACCCTTGGAGGCTCCAATGTCATCTGTAAAGTGATTTAACCATGTTACCGACCGAAGCTCAAAAATATTTAGAGGAGTACAGAACACCCAGCACCAAACAAGGTAAAGTTCACAATGCCTGGCACCCAATAAAAGATTATGGGGCATGCAAAGAAGCAGGATAATATGACCCAGAATTCGGAGAAAATGCAACCCTAAGAAAGTAGAAGAAAACTGTACTAAGGCACGTCATACAGAAATTGCTCAAAACCCAGTGAGAAACTGAAAAGCTTAAAAGTACCAGAGAAAAGACAAGTTACCTACAGAGAAACAAACATAACAACGACAACAGATTTCTCGTCAGCAACAATGAAAGTGTGAAGACTTTAAATTTATTTTTTAATGTTTATTTTTGAGAGAGACAGAGCACGAGCAGGGCAGGGGCAGAGAGAGAGAGGGAGACACAGAATCCGAAGCAGGCTCCAGGCTCCAAGCCGTCAGCACAGAGCCCAACACGGGGATCGAACCCACGAACTGCAAGATCATGACCTGAGCCAAAGTCGGACGCTTAACCAACTGAGCCACCCAGACGCCCCGGAAGTGTTAAGACTTTAAAGTGTAGCAACGTCTTTAAAGTACTAAAGAAAAAAAAACCTGACAGCTAAGATTTCTATATCCAGCAAAAATATCTTTTAAAAACCAAAGGCAAAATAGAGATGTTTTCAGAAATTCAAAATCTGAAACAATTCATTGCTAGCAACACTACAGGAAATTATAAAAGAAGTCCCTGAGGCAAAGGAAAATTACATGAGATGGAAATACGGATCTACTCAAGGAATAAACTGTAAAAAGAGTAATAACTATATGGGTAAATATATAAGATTTTTAACATATTACTTAAATCTCTTTAAAATATAATTAACTGAGCCTGGGTGGCTCAGTGGGTTAAGTGTCTGACTTCGGCTCAGTCATGATCTCACGGTTCATGGGTTTGAGCCCAGCATCAGGCTCTGTGCTGACAGCTCAGAGCCTGGAGCCTGCTTCGGGTTCTGTGTCTCCCTCTCTCTCTGCCCCTCCACATTCACGCTCTGGCTGGCTCTCTCTCAAAAATAAATAAACATTTAAAACAATGATATACAACATATCCAAATGTGTGAGATTCAGCTAAAGAAGTGCTTAGGAGGAATGTACAGTTTTGAATTCTTATATTAGGAGTTAAATAAACAACCAAAACTTCCATCTTTAAAAAAAAAAAAACAGCAAAATAAACCCAAATGAAGCAGAAGGGCAGAAAAAAAGAAAGATCAGACTAGAAATCAATGGAATAGTAAATTAAAAAAAAAAAAAAGAAGAAGAAATCAATGAAACCAAAAGCTGGTTCTTTAATAAATAAAATTCATCAACCTCTAGCCGGATGGATTAGGCAAAACAGAGACACAATTTATCAACATCATAAGTGAGAAGAGTGATATGCATAGATTTTATAGAGATTTTAAAAATATTAAAGGACTAACACAAACAACTTTATGCCAGTAAGTTGGACAAATTAGGTGAAATGGACAAATTCCCTGAAAGACACAAACTATGAATGCTTACTCAGGAAAAAAACAAAATCGATAGCCTGTATCTATTAAAGAAATTGAATATTTAATTTAAAAAACCATCAGAGAAAGGACATTTCTTTACACTGAAAACTATAAAATACTGCTGAGAAAAATGAGAAAGCTCAAATAAATGGAAAGATACACCTTATCCATGGGTCAAAGGATTTAACATTCTTAAGATGTCAGTTTTTTCCAAATTGATCTACAGAGTTAAATGACCCTAATAAAAATCCCAAAAGACTATTGTTTTAATTCACAAATTCATTCCAGTATTCATATGGAAATGGAAAAGACGTAGCAACACCTGATTTCATGACTTGTTATAAAGCTGGAATAATCAATATCATGTGGTGAAGGCACCAAGAAGAAAATTCAATCAACATAACAGAATAGAGTCCAAAAATAGATCCAGAGATACATGAAGGACTTTTTTTTTTTTTTTTTTTTTTTACAAAGGTGTAAAGGCAATATAGTCAAGAAAGGGTTAGGGGCACCTGGGTGGCTCAGTCAGTTGAGCGTCCAACTCTTAATTTCGTCTCAGGTCTTGATCCCAGGATCATGGGATCGAGCCCTGTGTTGGACTCTGCACTAAGCACCAAGCCTGCTTAAGATTCTCATTTTCTCTCTCTCTCTCTCTCTCTCTCTCTCTCTCTCTTTCTCTCTCCCCCACACCCTGGCCTTCTGCCCCACTTATAAGTTCTCTCTCTCTCTCTCTCTCTCTGTCCAAAATAAAAAAATAAAAGGATAGTCATTTCAATAAATAGTATTGGGATAACCAGATACCCACATTCAAAAAATGATCCACGTCTAACACCTTGCACAAAAATAACTCAAAATGGATCGTAGATCTAAACAGGATACCAAAAACTAGAAAATTTCTGAAAAACAAAACAAAACAAAAATCTTTGTGAACTTGGGGTAGGCAAAAGTTGTTGGACATATCAAAAGTGCAATCCAAAAAGAAAAAATTAATGTATTAGACTTCTTAAAAATTAAAACCATTTGTTCTGGTGCACCTGGGTGGCTCAGTTGGTTAAGCGTCTGATTTCGGCTCAGGTCATGATCTTGAAGTTTGTAAGTTTGAGCCCCACATCGGGGTCTGCAATGACAGCACGGAGCCTTCTTGGGATTCTCTCTCTGTCCCTCTCTCTCTGCCCCTTCTCCACTTGGGCACACGCTCTCTCTCTCAAAAGAAATAAACTTAAAAAGAAAAAGTTTGTTCTGCAAAAGACACTGGTAAGGGAATTGGAAAACTTTGCAAATCCCGTTATCACATAAAGGACTTGTACCTAAAACATATAAAATACTCGCAAATGTTAACAAGGAGCAAGCAAACAAAGCAAAATGGGCAAAAGACACTTCACCAGACAGGACGGCAAGTAAGAACATGAAAAGATGTCCAACGTCATTATCCATTAATAGGGACATTAAACCCACAGTGAAGTATACTTACATACGCCTTAGGATAATGAAAATGCGAGAGACTGACATCCCCAAGAGTTGGCAAGGATGTGGACTAGCTGTGATTCTCACACATTGCTGATGGGAATGTAAAACGGTACAACCCCGTTGGACAAGTGTTGGACAGTTTCGCACCTTAAACAAACACCTACCAGATGACCAAGCCACTCCAGTCCCAGCGATTTACCCAAGAGAAAACCAAATACACATCCGTACAACGACTTGGAGGCAGATGTTTGTAGCAGCTTTAGTTGGAATGGCCAAAACTTGGAAACAACTCAAATATCCATCAACACTTCAACAAGTGAGTACATACACAAACTGCTGTGTGATCCATACAGTGGAATACTCCTCAGAAACAACAGAATGAATTACCGATGAAGGCAATGATGGGGATTCATCTCCAAATGCTAACGCTAGGTGAAAGAAGGCAGGTGTAAAAGAGTACGTATTGTGTCATCCCCTCTACATAAAACCCGAGAAAGTGGAGACTAAGCTATAGTAACGGAAAACAGATCCCCGGGAGGGGGGCAGGTGGGAGGGAGGGGGTTGGACAGGGAGAGAGGGATTTCAAAATTTAGTGTAGGGATTAAGGGGACAAAGTGCCTACTTTACCCCATTCCAGACTCCATAGCAGATATTTCCAATGTTTGGGCATCGCGATGTTTTCCTATGTACCTGGGCACGTAGGATACCCATTTATATTTGTCCCAAGCCCTTCTCCTTGGGTCTTCCATCATGCAGCTGAGAACCTGGCACTCACTTCCTCATCTTCTCTGCAGAAAGGTCACATTTATCCACCACAAAGGCTCAGACTCCCGCCCAAGGCCAGCTTGGGTGGTTTGAGAGGTGTCTGGGAAATTCACCACTTTCCCCCTCTTGCCTGTAGTCCCTTTCTGTAGTCCTGGTCTCCCAAAACAAAGGGCTGGCAGAGAGAGCATGAGGGCAACAATTGACCACAGGGATGACAAAATTGACTTGTGGGCAAACAGATTGGCGGTGGGGGGGCAGGGTGCTGTTCATTGGGGGAGGTAAGCATGATGGCGGAGATCTCTGTCCATTTGGTTCTTTGAAATGTTCCAAATATCTAGAACACTATTTGGCACACAACAGGTGTTCAATAAATACCCATGGAAGGAATGAACAATAAACATCTTAAGTTATTCTTCTTTCTCTTTTTCCCATCAAAGGACTATTTGTTTTTTTCACTGTTTTGTAGCTCCGCTTCTCCACTGAGAGCAAAGACCAATCTAAGATCATCTGTTCACAGCCTATCATTGCACTGCAAATGATTTCAAATCAGGGCCTGGCAGATTGGGGGCCATCGGAGGCATCTTACCTGAGACATTCGGTACTGGCAGTATGGAGCCTAGGATGGGGACGGGAGGGGGCCTGACAGAAAGTGCCAGACTTCTGAGTCCTGGGAATGCTGAATGCTGGCTTTTGGGGAGTTGGACCCATAGGTCTCTGGATTTTGTTGAAGAGTACTAGCGGTGTCTTTCTGTGATTGTGGGTTATGTCATGAAAATTAAACTACTTCAGCATTGTTTATCAGCTGCATGATGCTAACTACCTATCTGCATGAGCTACTTACCATTAATGCTGGATTAGCATACACACAATGAAATTGCACGCACATCAATCGCATCTACGTCAGATGGATTCCAAGGCTTTCTTCGATTAGGAAACACTATGAAGGATTTGGTCTCCTAAATGGCTCAAGCATTTGCCCACAACTTTAAGAGGCTTCGTTTAGTGAATTTCAAATCCCAGCCAACGTTAGCCACTGTGAAATAACATGATATCTGGGATTTGCTTAAAAAATGGTCCGGGACAAAAAAGGGGCTGGAGGGGGAAGGGTACATGAAACAAGATCGATGAAATCGATCTGGTAACTGTTGGGAGCTGAGTGATGGATGTTCATTAAATAATTACCTCTATTTCATGTATGTTTGAAAATTAGCTCAATAAAAAGATGTGGGGGGGAGGCTACTTTGGCATAGCTTAGGAGAGTATAGACCACACTCAAGGAGACCTGGAGATAGAGATGTCTCAGTTACCAGACACCTGCATTTGCACATTTGCACCTCCTATAACCAAAAAGTTCTCATTTGAACAATGAATTCTCAGTGATCCATTCCTTCTATCTATCTATCTATCTATCTATCTATCTATCTATCTATCTATCCATCCATCCACCCACCTATCTACCTAGCTTATCTATCAATCTATCTACCCACCTACCTATCCATTCATCCAACCATCCATCTATCCACCCACCTACCCACCTATCTACCTATCTTATCTATCTATCCATCTATCAATCATCTGTCTATCCATTCATCCATCCATCTATCTAATCTCTATCTATCTATCTACCTATCTTTTATCTGTCACTCTTGGATCAACTGAATCAGAACATCTGAAGGAGGGGCCAAACATATTTTAAGGAATCCAGGTGACTCTAATGTGCAGCCAGAGCTGAGAACCACCAGTAAGGGAAAGTTTCTGAGGGTGAACCTCAGGTCAATATTTTTAGAATAAAACAAGCTGCTTTTACATGTCTGTGAGGGCACAGACTACACATAGGGAGGCCTGGGTGGCAGTGATAATCACCATCATTTATGAAGTGCCTCATTCCTTTATGCACAATAAAGTCTTGTCACCTCACAGCTTTCTTATAGGGAAAGTATGGCTGGAAGAGGGAAGGTAAATCTCACAGAATCAAATGGCTTCCAAGTGGCTGGCTGGGATTCAAACTCAACCATCCAAGTCTTTCTGCTCCAACAGAAAAATCAAGAGGTCCATGGCTCTTGAACACTCTCTCCTCCTCAGCCCACCAGGTTTCTTCATCTCCCCAGTCTCACCCAGACAGCCTATTTCCTCACTCTTGTGACATTTCAGCCAAAGCAACATCTTCTTCCCCATTTCTCCAAGTTTCTCCCATTTCTGCTTATGAATGTTCAAAATCAGCTACAAAATGGCAGCCTACTGTTGCCAACGCCCACTTTCGGTATATCTATAAAAATCTGTCCTTTTTTCCTTTATTAAAAAACATGTTCACCACATTCTATACATCATGTTTCTAGCCTTGGATTTCTAGCCAGGTATCAGAGTGGTGGGACATCAAACGGACAGAGCTGAGTAACCAAAATTAATTCCAAAAATAACTCAAGTTCTTGACCACAAGTTTAACGTGTAAGATGTATGATAACTGTAACATAAGGGGAAGGGCCAAGGTACCTACATTATGAGAAGGTCTCCATGTTCTGTGAGAAGCAGTACAATATTGATTCTAAGTAAACTGAGAGCAGGTACATGCAGTATGTATACTGAAATCTCTAGAGACACTAAAAAAAAAACCCTATTTTTAAAAAAATTTTTAACGTTTACTTATTTTTGACAGAGACAGAGCGTGAACAGGAGACGGGCAGAGACAGAGGGAGACACAGAATCAGAAGCAGGCTCCAGGCTCTGAGCTGTCAGACCAATGTGGGGCTCAAACTCACGAGCAGTAAGATCATGACCTGAGCTGAAGTCACATACTTAACTGACTGAGCCACCCAGGTGCCCCTAAAAAAACCCATTTCTGAAAAAAAAGGTAGAGTCAAAAACACAAAAGTAAAATTGAAGTGGAATTTTAAAAAGGCAGGAAACTGGAAACCAGGGAACCAATTTTAAAAAGAGAGAGTCAACAAAGAGAAAGCAAATAGTAAAATGGTAGACCTAAATCCAATACATAAACAAAAAGATACTGATTATACCAATGGATTTTTTTTAATTATCCAATTATATGTTGTTTACAAAAAACTCACTTCAAATATGATATTAGTATGTTAAAAATAAATGGATGGGAAAAATTACAGCATGCAAACATGGCCACCAAAAAGTTGGGAGTGGCTATATACATTATAAAATTATAGTAAAGTAGAACGAGCAGATTTCAGAGCAAAGAAAATTACCAGGGATGAAGAGGAACATTACATAATTATAAAAGGGTCGATTCACCAGAAGACAGAACAATCATAAATGTATATGTACCTAATAACAGAGCTTCAAAAAACATAAAGCAAAAACCTACAGAATGGAAACGAGAAAGAGAAAGGGACACATTCAGAGTCTGTTAGGAGACTTTACCTCCTCTCTGGGTAACTGAAAGAACTAGTAGAGAGAAAATCAGCCAAGTGTCAACCATAAAGTTGGAATTTTCCATCAGCTCAGAACTGATAGAACTGAACAACCATAAACCAACTGAATCTAATTAACATTTATAGAACACTCCACCCAACAACAGCAAAAACGAATGAAAAGACATTCTCCTCAAGTACACGTGGAACATTCAAAAGACAGACCATATGCCAGGTCATAAAACAAATCTTAACAAATTCAAGTGAATTGAAATCATACGATGTATGTTCTCTGATCACAACAGAATTAAACTTAAAATCAGTAATAGGAAGCGACCAGTGTCTTTAGTCCTTCCATGCTTTGGGGGTGGGGCTGAGGGCTCAGCTCAGCTATCAGACCTCCAGTCTCTAGTTTGCTCGGCCTTGAGGCCCCGCCCACCCTCTCACTTATTTCCAGGTGAAACACACCTTTCAGACCCAAGGCAACCCTAAAGAGACCTTCACTCCAGGACAGGGAACACTCAGGGTGGCTGGGACCAGGTGGGAACATGGGAACAGAGGCAAATTAGGGAAACAGTGAGGGAGGTGGGAGCCAGGATACCTGGGAGTGTGAGTCCCCCAGGGAGCTGTTAAAATTATACAGATGCCCCAGACCCCAACTCAGGCTTTACGAGGTCCAAGCACTAGAATGTATTAGAAGCCCAAGGCAATTAAAAAAAAATTTTTTAATATTTATTCATTTTTTGAGACAGAGACAGAGTGTGAGTGGGGGAGGGGCAGAGAGAGAGAGAGAGAGAGAGAGAGAGAGAAAGAGGGAGACACAGAATCCAAAGCAGACTCCAGGCTCTGAGCTGTCAGCACAGAGCCCGACGTGGGGCTTGTACCCACAAACTGTGAGATCATGACCTGAACCGAAGTCAGGCGCTTTACCGACTGAGCCCCCCAGGTGCCCCTCTCCAAGGCAATTTTAATGTGCAATCTGGGTTAAGAAGCTTCCTTAGGGGGCGCCTGGGTGGCGCAGTCGGTTAAGCGTCTGACTTCAGCCAGGTCACGATCTCGCGGTCCGTGAGTTCGAGCCCCGCGTCGGGCTCTGGGCTGATGGCTCAGAGCCTGGAGCCTGTTTCCGATTCTGTGTCTCCCTCTCTCTCTGCCCCTCCCCCGTTCATGCTCTGTCTCTCTCTGTCCCAAAAATAAATAAACGTTGAAAAAAAAAAATTTAAAAAAAAAAAAAAAAGAAGCTTCCTTAGGTCAGGGGTCATCAAACTTTTTCCATAGAAGGCCAGATATTAAACATTTTAGGCTTTGCAGGCCACATGTGACCACTGTCACGTCTCCCATTCTTCTTTACCCCCCTCCTTCTTCTCCTCCTTCTTCTATAATCCTTTAAAAATGTGCAAACCATGCCTAGCCCATGGGCAATACAAAGACAGGCAGCAGGCTGGACTTTGCTGATCTCACTCCTAGGTCAATGACCTTGAAACATTAACCCTTGGACTAGAAATGAGCAGACTCTGTGGCGTACGGGCAAACACTGTGCTCCACGTGAGGGACCCAAAGGTGAATGGCACACGTCCCCACCTCCAGGGAACGGGGGAAAGGAAGGGTTTCCGGGTGGTTTAAAAGGAAGTTCTAGAAAGAAGGGAAGAGAGGAAGGTGTTGTGAGAGGGGATTGGCAGGGAGCTGGGTGATGATCCTGAGGAACTTGCCCACCAAAGGGGAGGGCATGAGTTGAAAGAGGGAGACTGACAAGAGACCACAGTGAACCACCTTGTTCTAGAGACCAGAAGACACACAGACTCCCAGCTTCCACTCAGGCCAGGCGCTCTCCCTGCCCACACTCAGTCACCACTCAAGCTAACCTTCCCGTGGGGGCCAGTGAAGACATCACTTTGACAGCCTCTGGCAATTTTCCCAGGAACCTCTTTCCTTGGTCCCTAACTGAGCACCTCATCTGTGCCCGCGAGCTCCCATAAGCCTAGGAAAAGGACCGTTGGGGATTTGGACTCCTAGTCAAGATGGTGGGGTGGGGGCGTCCCCTCCCACTCTGTATCTATTCTTTGGGATCTGACAGAGTGAATTAAGGCTGCACTGGATCACTAAAGAATCCCCCAGCCTCCCCTGCCACAGAAGATTTTATGGAACAACATGGACCAGCCCAAACTGTTAGTCCCCTCCGCAGAAGCAATTATTAATCTGTCATGTGTGTTGTTCCAAATATTTGGTGTATTTATACCAACTGGGCCATAACATCCACCACTGTGTATTTCAGATGTCTGTTCAAACAGTTAGGGGTGGAGAAAAAAAAAAAAAAATCAAACAAACAGCCCACTTAGGTTCTCGTAAGAAAACCTGATGAACGCTGCTGGGTCAGCTGCATGAAAGTATTGGGTGATTTCATGCAAAGAAATTCTGTCCACGGGGCTCAGTTTCAAAGACAGCGGGAATGACGGGTTGAGTTTCCTTGCCAAAGTCTCTCTTCCTTAATTGCAGGAAGAGAAAACTGTCAGTCAGCTTTTACAATTACCCATCCCCGGGACATCTCCTGATCACTGATCACGGAAAGGCAAGAAAGCTAACGTGACTTGCAAAGAATGAGCTCCTGGGGGAAGAAAATCAGATTCTCCCCCTTTAATGCAAGGGGGTGGGGGTGGGGGGCAGGGGGAGGAGCAGAGAAGGCTAGATTGATGGAAGAGCAGCTCCAGGACTGATCAAGTCTGCACAGGAGCCAAGCAGGCCTCTCCCTGGTTCACTGCCAGTAGAAAAGCTCCCTGTGTTGCCATGAGATGTGAGTGGGCAAAGCAGACTTCAGGCCCCAGAAGGAGGGTCCAGGCTACTATTGCTGGACGTTATCAGGAGAGGAGGAACCGGAAACCCAGTCTCTGGCCAGAATGAAAGCCACCACCTGATCGGGCAAAGACCCCATGAGAAGGGTATCTAAGGGCTTGTCTTGATATATAAATGCTTATGTCTGTAAATAATCTTATTTTCATCGAAGAGGGCAAAACACGTCCTCAAATACAGATCAGGCACCACCCAGTGGCAGCTCCTGGAATTACAAGCACAGGTGTTCCTGGATTTGGCTACTTTCTTGCAAAGCTAACTCCCGGAAGTGAACAAAAGTACAGAGCACTGCGGACCCCAGCTTGTGTTTCACTACAACCTCGCTGTAATTATGCACCCACCTCTGGCCTCATGTTTTGGTCTCTGCAAAGGGCTGACACAAATAATGCTAATAATATTCCCTTGCATCCGCGTGGCCTTCCTTTCAGAATGTACAAAACTCTTTCATGTAAATGACCTCAAACCATGGGCAGCAGGTGGGCAGGAAGGAGTAATGACTCCCATCGTATTAAGAAAGGAAATAGGGGGGGCGCCTGGGTGGCGCAGTCGGTTAAGCGTCCGACTTCAGCCAGGTCACGATCTCGCGGTCCGGGAGTTCGAGCCCCGCGTCAGGCTCTGGGCTGATGGCTCAGAGCCTGGAGCCTGCTTCCGAGTCTGTGTCTCCCTCTCTCTCTGCCCCTCCCCCATTCATGCTCTGTCTCTCTCTGTCTCAAAAATAAATAAACGTTAAAAAAAAAATTAAAAAAAAAAAGAAAGGAAATAAAGGGGCACCTGGGTAGTTCAGTAGGTTAAGCATCCGACTCTTGATCTTGGCTCGGGACATAATCTCATAGTTTGCGAGTTCAACCCCACATCAGGGTCTGCTTGGAGCCTGCTTGGGATTCTGTCTCTCCTTCTCTCTTGCCCCCTCCCCTGCTTGTGCTCTCTCTCTCTCTCTCTCTCAAAAAATAAAAATAAATAAAAACTTCCAAAAAAAGAAAGAAAGAAAGAAAGAAAGAAAGAAAGAAAGAAAGAAAGAAAGAAAGAAAGGAAATTAAGAACCAGAAAGACAAAGTAACCTGCTCAAGGTCAAAGATGAGTTAACGGCAAAGCCAGCACCAAAACCTCCCCGGTTCAAGTTCAGTGAGGCCCCCTCATGATGTGCACCTCATAGGTGTGGCTGACCCACACACCTGTCTGTAGCTCGAGCCACCTGAGGAGCTCCAAAAACATCCCAGTGCCCAGCTCCCACGTCCAGGAACCGATTTAACCAGCGTGGGGGTAATACTTGGGCATCGGTACTTCATAAAACTCTGCAGACAAGGCTCAGGTGCAGCCAGGGTTGAAAACCATGGTGCTGGAGAAATCGAACAGAAGGAGATAAAGGAATGACACTCAGTCTCAGAAAGCTTTATCGCCACTAAAAGACCACATACACCAGGGAGTCTTAAGCATCACGGAGGCGGAATCCAGAACCGCCCTCCTGAGACCCATCCCTCAGTACACATGGACACATCCAGACGGACACGGACCTCTGCCTAAGACACACATGCAAAGTCACCCAGACACACACACACGTATGACACCTCGATGATAACATAAAGGGTACATTGTGCTTTTCTGTATTAGGACTGGCCCTCTTTTGTAAATAATTCATACCCACACCTCAACGGGGAACTACTGGGTTCCTACCACTCCAGGATTGTAGGACCCCCCCCCCCCCCCCCACCGCCTGCTGCATCTACTGGATGCTCTTCATCACCCATGTCAGAGAGCAGAAGTCGGGAAAGTCTCCCAAGCCCTGGCCCATTCCCCGCTTTCTCCCATCTGAGGACTACAGCATCCAGAGAGGTCTCGGGTCAGCCCCTCCATTCCACCCAGGAACAGGTTGCTGAGTCAGCAGGGTTAGCTGTGGGGTCGAGGTCAGTCTCTACTCTACACCCAGGGCCGGGAGACAGCACCCCCAACGCGGCTTCAGATCCTCTGGGCACCAGGGCAGAGCGGTCGTTCATTCATCCAGCTAATATTTATTAAGCACTTGCTGTGTGCCAGGGTCTGGACAGTGAAACAAACACACAAAATCCCTGGCCTCGGAAGGTTCCATTCTAGTTGGATGGGCAGACGGGGGCGGGGGGAGGGGAAGATAAAAAACAATACATGTGCACATTAGCAAGGAATTGAGGCTAAGAAATAAAGTAAGAAAAGGAGCTCAGGGTCTCAGGTTGGGGGCGCCTGGGTGGCTCAGTCAGTGAAGCGTCCAACTCTTGATTTCGGCTCAGGTCATGATCTCACAGTTCGTGAGAAAGAGCCCCACATCGGGCTCTGTGCTGATGGTGTGGAACCTGCTTGGGATTCTCTGTCTCTCCCTCCCTCTCTGCCCCTCCCCTGCTCATGCTCACTCCCTCTCTCTCTCTCTCTCTCTCTCTCCCCATCTCTTTCTCTAAAAATAAAAAAATAAACATTTAAGAAACAAAAAGAAAAGGCAAATCCACAGAGACAGGAAGTGGACTGTCGGCTGCCAGGGGAGGGGGGAACGGAGAGTAAACTCTTCGTGGGTACAGGGCCTCTGGGCAGTGAAGACAATGTTTTGAATGGACGCAGTGTTACGGCCTTATAGGCAAATGCAGGCCTGGCCTTCTGGGCCCAACAGTGAGTCCCTGACTCCTGGGCGGTGAGGAGTTCCCACCCACGGGCCTGGAGCTGATGGTCAACACCCGGTTCAACTGACCTTTCAAGAAAGCTGGGAAACCAACACAACACAGCCCATCAAGCGCAAAGACGGAAGGGTAAAGATGGCCAGGACACTGAAGAATCCAAGAACTTTTCTTTCTAAGAGGAAAGGCTGTAAGAACTATGAAGTTTAGGGGTGCCTACGTGGCTCAGTCATTTGAGCTTCCAACTTCGACTCAGGTCATGATCTCACGGTTCGTGGGTTTGAGCCCCACGTCGGGCTCTGTGCTGCCAGCTCGGAGCCTGGAGCCTGCTTCGGATTCTGTGTCTCCCTCTCTCTGCCCCTCCCCAGCCCACATTCTTTTTCTCTCAAAAATAAATAAACATTAAAAAAAAAAAAAAAAAGAAATATGAGGTTTAGCCAGACAAGTAGAAGACAAAGGGATGTCTTCTATCATCCAAACACTGGAATGAAACCAGATTAGCTCTGTGTGGACCTAGATAACAGAATTAGGACAAATGGACGGAAATGTAAAAGTGGAGGTTTTATTAGATATGAAGAAAAACGTTCTAAGAACTTACGATGTGGGGGCAGGGAGGCAGCTAGCCCGTATGAGTGGCTTTGTCAGGAGAAAACATAAGGGGGTCCCCTTGGGACGAGACCCTTCACACAAGCCCACTCTGAGGCTGGCACAGCCTGGAACTGGGGCCCAGGCCTAGGGAGCTGCGCCCTCGCCTGTGAGTCGGCCACAATATGCATGACCCGGCTGGGCAGCCCTGTGTGTTAGCATGACGGGCTGCTCCTGGACAAGCAGTGGGTCCAGAATGTTCCAGTCACTATGGCTGTGTAACAAGCCACTCCAAAGCTTAGTGGCTTAAAAACCATAACGTTGGGTGCCTGGGTGGCTCAGTCTGTTAAGCATCAGACTTCGGCTCAGGTCATGATCTCACGGTTTGTGGGTTCGAGCCCCGCGTCGGGCCCTGTGCTGACAGCTCAGAGCCTGCTTGGGATTCTGTGTCTCCCTCTCTCTCTGCCCCTCCCCCGCTCATGCTCTGTCTCTCTCTCTCAAATTAATAAACATTAAAAAAATTTTTTTTAAAAACGCGTAACATCATTTATTTTGCTCACAGACATGCAAAACGGGGCAGGGCTCAGCAGAGATAACCTGTGTGTGCCCCACTCTGTCGGATGGGGCGGCCTGGAGACTGAGGGCTGGGACCCAAGCTGGGGCCACCCCAACACACGGCCTGTTCACGTGGCCCGGCCTTCCTCACAGCGTGGCCGCTGCGTTCCAAAGCCACGCGGCCCAAGACAGAAAGCAGCAGGTGTCTTGCCTTTGAGGACCGGTGTCCGAGGTAACTTTGTGCCGCTCCCCCCTCCACCTAGTCCTCGATGCAGTTCCCCCTTGAAGGAGGGGGGATGGACCCCGCCTCCTCACTGGGGGCCTGGCAAGGTTTTAGAAGCACATGCGGAACTCTGACGAGCGTCGTGGCCTTTTTTGGGGGGGAAATACAATCTGACACGTGGGAAGAGGCGACGTGAGTGTCTGTCCGGCAGGAGCCCAAGGACACACACAAAGAGGCAGATACGCTCACACTGTCCCACAAAGCCAGGAGCCCGGGAGACCCACAGGCCGACACCCCATCTTTCCGCAGGCCAGCACCGCAGGAGGCAGAGCCCCAGTGAGCCCTCAGTGACGAGAGGCCTCTTCTGTCCTATGCAGACGCGGGCTTCGAGTCTCTAGCGATCCCCTGACACACACCGCAAGTTCGAACCCCCAAGCAGGGACGCTTTGCAGGAACACATGACAGATGTGCCCTGACATCTCTGTAACTGTCCCAGAAGTGTGGACTTTCGGGGTGAGCCCGCGCTGGACCAAAGCCAGTTCCGCTGCTGTGTGTCTTTGGGAAAACTCCCGGACGACTCTGAGCCTCAGGTTCCCTAGCCTGGTACAGGTGGAAGGTATGGAGCTGCCGTGGGGAGTATGTGACACCCGGAGCCCAGCTTCAGAGCCCAGCCCCGCGTGCTGCTGAGGACGGTGCTGGCAGAGGGCCTCCCACGGAGAGGGAGGCCGCACCACGTGGCTGGCACGCGGCCGTCTCGCTGGCCCCCTCTGGGTACAGCCATGGGGACGCCTTGCCACCCCCACGATGGCCGGGCCACGCGTGTACCACACCCACAGCGCAGCTTGCCCAGATGCGGCATCCCCGGATGCAGAGCCCTCCTTTCCAGAAGGTCACCTTCCCTGCAGCTGAGCTAAGGGGAGCGGCTGAGTCTAACGGGATTAGGTTAATGAGGTCGTGGCTGGGTGGCCTGCCCGTGTCTTAGATGGTTGCATTTTCCAGCTGGTGATTAAGAGGCAGGCCCTGCAGGACTCGGGCTCATTACCGTGTAACTGAATCTCCTCCCAGATGCCGAGGCACGGAGAGGTTAAGTACATCTCCCAAGGCCACGAAGGCTGGCAGGGCTCCTCGGGGACAGTTCCGGGATGCTGGAAAGTGGCAGGCACCCTGGGGACAGCACCTGAGCCCAGAGTTCTTTCTGTCCACGGATGGCGGCTGAGGACTGCAGGTGGGGGGCGCTGTCCCCTTGTCCTCAGCATCCGCCCAGCACTGCCCGCAGGCCTCAAGCCCAAAACACGGGCTTGGGGGCCTTGCTGAGAGGAGTGACAGCAGCAAGAACCTTGGAGGTGGGGTGGCCGGGCCAGGGTCCTTCAGCTGAGCTGCTAGGGAGGCTGGAAGGGATCAGGAGGCAGTGCAATGAAGCGGCCAAGTGCACGGCTCTATACCCAGCCTCTACCATTTACTGGCTCGGCGCCCATGGGCAACGTACTACCCTCTCTGGGCATCAGCTTTCTCATCTGTACAGCGGCGATAATGACATCAACTATCTCATAGGTTTACAGGAAACATTTAAATGTTTAAATGTTTATTTATTTTTGAGCGAGAGAGAAAAAGTGAGAGAGAGAGAGAGCAAGCACGCATGCGTGACTGGGGGAGGAGCAGAGAGAGGAGGACAGAGGATCCCAAGTGGGCTCTCCACTGCCAGCACAGAGCCTGACGCGGGGCTCGAACTCACTAACCCTGAGATCATGACCTGAGCTGAAGTCGGACGCCTGACCGACTGAGCCACCCAGGGGCCCCTTCACTTTTAAGTCTTCAATTTTAGCCGTTGGTTCACGATTAAATTTCAGATGGATTAAAGAATTGAGTTTTAAAAAAGAATCTAAGAATTAAAAGATAGGAGGATGTGAGCTTGTGGTCAAAATTTAAGACTCTGTGAGTCAAAAACACTATAAATAAACGGTAACACTCAATGTTACATATTCTGTATGACGCATAGAAGAGATGTGAATATACCACAGTCTGCATTCATTCTGATATACACAGGATTAATGAGCCTACATTATAAATAAAGTTCAAAAACAGATACTAAAAGACCACTGTCCCAGGGGAGGAAAAATAAAAAACAAAGTGCATGAATTGCAAAGGAGATACACAAAAGAAGAAAGGCGAGCAGTTGGCAAACTGTAAAATGTCTATTTTTTTAGTAACCAAAAAAAAAAAAAAAAAAGTAAAATAAAACAACTACAAGGTACCTTTGCATTGACAAAAATTGGTTTTAAATAGTAATATCCGCTTATGAGGAGAATGTACAGAACCTGTTTCTGCAGATGGGAATTTATGTGGTTATTATCTTTAAAAAAAATTTTTTTTAATGTTTATTTATTTTTGACAGAGAGAGAGAAAGAGAGCATGAGCGGGGGAGGGGCAGAGAGAGAGAGGGAGACACAGAATCCGAAACAGGCTCCAGGCTCTGAGCTGTCAGCCCAGAGCCCGATGCGGGGCTTGAACTCATGAACGGCGAGATCATGACCTGAGCCGAAGTCGGATGCTCAACCGACTGAGCCACCCAGGTGCCCCTGTAGTTATTATCTTTTTGAAGGCGAATTTGGTGTTAAAGCCTGGCACATTTTTAGCCCAAACATTCCACTTCCAGAAATTTTATCCAGGAAAAAAACCATAAATGTGTACAAAACGTATCATCAAGATGACTTACAGAGCAGGACGCTGTTGGTTTCGTTAATGATGCCATATGCATTAAGGTAAACACGGGGGAGACTGTTAGAGGGACACATAGACAGCATTTTCTTTGTCTTTCTTTCTTTCTTTTAAATTTATTTTTGAGACAGAGAGAGAGAGAGAGAGCACGCGTGAGGGTGGGAGGGGAAAGGGGGCAGAGAGAGAGGGAATCCCAAGCAGGCTCCATGCTGTCAGCACAGAGCCTGACGTGGGGCTCGAACTCAGAAACCACAAGATCATGACCTGAGCCGAAGTTGGACACCTAACCGACTGAGCCACCCAGGTGCCCTGACAGTATTTTCCAAACTGGCCACCTTCCTCAAGTCCAAGGGGTTCCCTGAGCAGATTCAGCAGCTGCCCGTGGCAGGGGTGTGGGGGACCAGTAGCACGGGAGAAAACCAGGGGCCAGGATCAGGAAAGACTGGAAGCTTCCAGTCCTGTTTCAACGAGTCCTGTTCCACCATTAGGATGGTGGGGGCCCGTGACGGAGCGCATGTGCGAGGATGCTCATGAAAATGCTAGCTCTCGTGTGTGCTGGCATATCGAGTTACAGGTTTGGAGTTCTAGCTTTTTTGCTTCTTCTCCCAGAAAGTGCTTTGATAGATTACTGAGACCCCCCGCATCTCTTTCGGAGGAGGGAGGGTCGTCTGACACTGACCCACATTCCCTTTTAAGATGTCCCGGCAGTCTAGACGGAGCCAGGCTTCACCTTTGGCCTACTTGGCAGGTCGGATTTATCTCATCTACAAATGCGAGACATTTAGGAGATAACGGATCGATGTCAAGATTTGGGGATCGTTAAATCCAGCGAATGAACGGTCTCCCGGGAGCTGATGGGAAGATGCTGTATTATCTATCGCTGGGAAACCAGCATCTCACAAGCCCCGAGGACAAGTATCTCGGAAATGGGGTGGAGAGGAGATTGCCTGATACGCCAGCCATTCCTCCTGTCTCTTTTGATAGAAGGGCTGCTGCTTCCTATGGGGTGTCCTTGCTCTTTCGACAGGAGAGGGCAGGACAGCAGAGGGAGCTTGGAATGCGAAAAAGGGCTCGGCCTTTATAAAACGACCTCAGATTTATCTCTTTTGAGCTATGCTTGAGGCTACATTATCCATTGGGCAGCCATCAAAGGTCCATGAAATCTCCAGCGTCCTTTTCAGCCCGGGGACACCAGAGCTACCGACGGAGTGTGTTTTGCGAGGGACTAGGGGGCTGAAACGGTGCAGATCGACATGTCCAGGTCGACTGGGGGGCTCTCCCACAGAATGTAGAGGCTGGACGTGTTCTCCATCTCTGCTGTCCTCTACAGCAGCCACCAGCCGCACGTAGGGAGTGAGCCGTTTGAAATGCGGCTCAAGGGGAAATCCGTGGGTCTGGATGTTGTTTAGTATCAACCAATCTATATTTAAATAGCCAGGTGTAGCTAGTGGCTCCCTTATTGGGTGGCTCGGCCTGGCGGTTCAGAGCGCAGAGTCTGGCTTCGTACGGCCTGGGTCTGAACTGCAGCTACCCTCACGCCGATACTGGACGAGTTGCTGAACCTCACGTTACTTCTCTGGACAGTGGGGTGATGCCAGGACCCAAGCCTCTCCCGAGAATTACCTGAGCTGCTCTGTCTGTTATTTATGTGCGTGACGTCCACTGTCCTCTCTCTTCCACCCCACTCTGTCCTCCAGAAGCAAGATCCCCACGGACACATCAAGGACCCCCTTGTCTTGCCCCCTGGCTTCCAGTTGGGTTCAGGCGCCGAGAAGTGCCGACAGGAAGCTGGAGGGCAGGGGGAGAGAGAGGTAGCTTCCTCCCTGCCTGGTCGCCATGCCGAGTCCCTCTGCTGGAGGCCGGGGCCCAGCCCTCCGGGCGGCTCTCCCAGCACCACCCTCTCCGGCTTCTAGTTGCAGGGCCCTCTCCTTGCCCTTCCTTGTCCTGTTGCTTCCCCAACGACGTCGCCTCTCACTGGCTTCTCTTGCTGTGGCCCACATCTTGGTGAAGGTCTTTACAATCTTTACTAAGGTCTCTTCGGTAGCTCCACTTGAGGGTGTTTTCCATTTCCTGTCAGAGCCTGACAGGCAGGGTTAATGCTATTCCTGTCCTCATCACTCCACCACCCTCCATTATGACCACAGGACATTGTGCAGCTGTGTCCTAGGCTCGTCAGCCCCACTGGCTTCGTCTTTCTGACCAACCCCTAAGTCTTTTGTTTTTTTTTTTTTTAATTTTTTTAACGTTTATTTATTATCGAGAGACAGAGAGAGACAGAGCATGAGCAGGGGCGGGGCAGAGAGAGAGGGAGGCACAGAATCTGAAGGAGGCTCCAGGCACTGAGCTGTCAGCACAGAGCCCGACGCGGGGCTCGAACTCACAAACCGAGCGAGATGGTGACCTGAGCTGAAGTCGGACGCTCAACCGACAGAGCCCCCCCGGGGCGCCCCTGACCAGCCCCTAAGCCTTATTCACTGACCTCAGCTGGCTGGTTGGGGTCTTTAGAAGTGGGAAGATGATCATCAGAAAACAGGTGTTTTCCCCACCAGAATCCCTACCCCCAGGGGACTGCCGGATACACTTTGTTAGCAAGCCCATGCCAGAGAACATTCTAGTTGCTGCTTTTCTGTGCTTCGCGTGAGAACAGTGAAAGCTTGAATCTGTTACCCGTGGCCCAGTGAGACCAGCACTCCCCCCGCCCCCCAGACCAGCCTGCGCCCTGGTCACGCCCCTAATCACGGGCCATCGCCGAGGACTACTGGCATTCACTCTGTGTCCCTAAGGAAGAAACACAGCCGTGCCTCTGCCCACGGCAGGCCTCACTGGCTGGAGAGCTGGCCAAGGTCGGGAGCTGGCTGCTAGGTGCTCAGGGTGAGGACCAGGCGTGGGCATGACGGAGAAGAGGGGACAACAGCTTCGAGCCCAGAGGGGTGGGTCCATTGTGCCAGTGAGCACTTCCTGCTTGCGAGGGCCCCGGAGCGTCTGGGAGGGTTCGTGCGTGCAAGTGGAAGAAGAAGTCAACCCAGGTCGATATAAGGAGAAAAAAGTAATTAATTGGGAGGCTATCGCGTGGGTGCCACAACGGCCACAAACACTCGAGAGTCAGGTTCTGGGAAATGGGCGGCTAAAGGCAGGCCCGACCAAAATCATGCCAAAGAGCCGGTCGTGTGGCTTCTGTCCCCCACATACTGGGCTCCCAGATGGCCTCCTGCAGGTGCCATCGCCTACATGCATTCTGCCCCCTCCCTGCTTCTCTGGGTCACCAGCTCCTGATTCAGAGTCCCAGGCGGGTGGGACTGGTTGGATGAATCAAAGCCACTTGCCACGTCCCTGCTGCCAGGGGGCTGGGAGGACAGTTGAGACCTTGCAGCTTCTGTGGGCTTTGTCTCCCACCAGGACACTATGGCAGGGGGCCCCCCAAACATAGGGGTGAGATCCTGGACAGCCATTACCACAGGGTGAGACTGCCTGTAGCCTGGAGGAACCGCAAGCCTGCAGACCGGCCAATGTCAAATACTGACTTTATCATGTGTAAGAACCAACCGGGGCAGGTAAGCAAACTTGCACATTCGCCACTCTTTAAAGACCTGGACCCCACCCGCCGATGATGGGGTCTGGAAATACACATGACACTGAGGCAGGTGGTCCCCAAACTCGCAAAGACACCCAAGCAGATGCCAGTACCTTGCCCAAGTTGCTCTGAGGGCACAGAGGAGGCTTGGATCTAACCCACAGGGAAAAACGGAGTCTTGAAGACTGAGGTGGGGTTGGGGAGGTGAGGAGGAGGAGGAGGACAATTCAGGCAGAGGGTATGGGATGAGCCCAAAGCACTGCAGTGAGGCCCAGCATGGAGGCATAAAGGAACTCAAAGAAACCGAGACTGACAGGAAGCCAGAACAGGGTGAGGCCTGGGGGGTGGGCAGGGTCTGGGTTAGCCAGCAGCCGTCCAAGCCAATCCAAGGGGGTCCTGCTTTCTCTTTCAGCCAGTGTTTTCAAACAGATCACGGCTCACTCCTGGGTCATGCAATCAGTTTAGTGGGTCGTGGCCAGAAGTTTTAAAACGTGATGTAGAAGAGAAACTCAGGTCAAGTATCAATTCTTGGAAACTCTGCTTCACTTACAGAAATAAGTGTGTTCTAAAATCAATTGCAATGTAAAATAAAAATTTTTTTTAAAGTTCATTTATTTTGAGAGACAGAGAGAGAAAGCATGAGGAGGGGAGGGGCGGGGGGGTGGGAGGTGGTGTGTAGAGAGAATCCCAAGCAGGCTCTGAGCTGTCAGCACAGAGCCCGATGTGGAGCTCAAACCCACAAACCATGAGATCATGACCTGAGCTGAAATCAAGAGTCAGATGCTTAAGCGACTGAGCCACCCAGGCGTCCCAGTAAAATAAATGTCTTACTGTAGGTCAAGGTACAGAAGTTTAAAATCCACGGTCGTGGGCAGAAACGTGGTTTGAAGCTTTTTAAAAAGAATGGTATGATCGGGGCGCCTGGGAGGCTCAGCTGGCTGAACATTCGACTCTTGATTCTGGCTCAGGTCATGATCCCAGGGTCGTGGGATCGAGCCCCAGGTCAGGTTCCACACTGAGTGTGGAGCCTGCTTGGGATTCTCTGTCTCTGCCCTTCCCCACTTGCCCTTTCTCTCTCTCTCTCTCTCTCTCTCTCTCTCACTCTAAAATAAAAAATAAAAAGAATGCTATATGATTAGATATGCAGTATCGTCAAAGACCCCTCTGCTGCTGGTTGCATGTGGACAAGAGCGGAGGAGAGACCCTTCGGGACAAGCCTGAGGCCCATCTACAGGAGAGATGCTAAGGGCCCAAACCTCAGCGGTGCTCACCGGAACAGAGAGGAGAAGTTCCAGGCAAGATCAGGAAAGCCAGCGCCGGCTGGAGGCCTGACCAAGAAGAGGACAGGCTCCCCGTCGCCGGGTGGGTGAGTAGGAGGACGATGGTGCCATCACCCGAGCTGGGGGACAGCGGGGAGATGCCGATTTGGCTCTCAGCGGAAGCAGACCAGGTGCAGAAAATGAGCTAAGGGCCGGACACTCTGATCAGGGAGGCCTGTGGAACCTGACGGGGGTTAGCCTGAGACGTGAGCCACCTGCCCTAAGCTAAGCCATTGGACACTGTCCCCGGGATCGCGGCTGCGGGCAGAGGCACGCAGGACCGTTCACTCTGCAGGGCCGCCCCGGACAGAGTTGCGTTCCTGCTCTGGAGGGCCCTTTCAGAGGGCCGGTCCTGCGGTTTCCGGCTAAATCAGTGAGCTCCCTGTCCCTGTCCTTTTTGGTTAGGCTAGCCAAAGCCGTTTTCGGTCGCTTACCACCAAAGAGCTCTGACTGCTAAATGGCACCCACTCTGCGGGTCTCCCAATGTCCGCGGCATTCAGGCGCCACCGTCTCAAAGGCGTTGCAAACTGCGAAGTCCTGATCAGATGTAAAGAACATCTCCCTGAGCCCTTCGTCTCCACTGGTGTCAGGCTGCCACCCGTCCCTCCACCTGCTGGGAACCTGGGGCTCAGCTTGGCGCTAGGGCAGGCAGGAAAGGTTGGAGAGGAGATTCGGAATGGTCCCGAACCGCCCCCACGCAAAGCGATCCACCGAACCGTCTGCATTCCGAGCTACCACCGCCCTTTACAGACGGGACAGAGAGGCTGTGACGGTCAGGAGAAAGGGGGAGGAGGGGGACCAGGCACAGGGACGGAAGCTGCCACCTCGGCCGAGTAGAGTCAGGGCTCATAAACAGGTACCGGGGGTCTTTTCTCAGAGCCCTCTCTGGCCCCGCCAGGGACTATGTTAATTGGCTCTTGTGTGCTCCCACCGCCCCTGGGCTTCCCGAGGGTCCTGGCTTTACTGTCTCCTCCAGGCAAGCACAGTGTATTCACTGTGTCCTCCATAGGGTGCCTCGCACTCCGCGGGCCCTGCAAGAACCAAGTGAACGAGCGAATGAGGGATCCTGGGATCCTTCCTCCTGCCCAGCGGTGGCCCCAGTGTCCCTCTCCCACCGAAGCACCAGACCCAAATGCTGAGTACGCACAGCACTGCGTGGCCTGGTGACCCCAGAATCTGCCTTCCTGGTCCCTTCCCTCGGGGCTGTGGGCAGGGCTCCTGTTTACTTGGTGGAGAAGCAGAAGCCAGGTCTGGTCCGGGTGAGGTGAGCACAGTTTGGTCACGAATCACACAGCAGTGGAAAATCCCCAGCCCGGCCCCCAGCTTGCCCGGGGCCTCGGTGCCTGGCTGGCAGGTGCAGGAAAGCCCGAGACCAGGAGCTCTGAGCAGAAACCCCCTTATCCAGCTGCAGCCTGGAGGCCCCGTGCACCAAGCGGTCTGTGCCCAGAAGCCCCCTTCGCCTCCGGCCCTGCCTCTTTAACATCCGGCAGGGCAGGGCAGGGGGCCGGTGGGGGGGGGGGGGTGGTAAGGCACAGGCCTGGGGTATCCCACCCCCATGCAGTCCACCAGGCCCCTTCAAGGGTCTGGACAGAGGTCAGCAAACGTTTCCTGTCGAAGGCCAGATAGCAAATGTTTCAGATTTCGAGAACCAGAACCACTCAACTTTGCTATTCTAGCAAGAAAGCAGCTTACACAGCAAGCCGAAGAATGGGCTGGGCCATGTCCCAACAGGTCTTTAGGTATAAAAACAGTTGGCGAGGGGCGCCTGGGTGGCTCAGTCAGTTAAGCATCTGACTTTGGCTCAGGTCACGATCTGGAGGTTTGTGAGTTTGAGCCCCGTGTCGGGGTCTGAACTCTCTCTCCCTCCCTCTCTCTGCCCCTCTCTCACTTGAGCTCTCGATTTCTCTCAAAAATAAAAATCAAAATAGTTAGTGGGCTGCAAAGTAGGGTTAGTGGACCTGCCAAGTCTCCCACAGAATCCCCCCCCAACCCCCACCCCCAGGGCAGCGTCTAGAGCAGTGGTTCCCAACCCAGGTGATGGTGTCCTCCATGGGACACGTGGCAATGTCTGGAGACAGTGCATGTGAGAGCCCCCTCTCCCCCGCAACAACAAAGAATCATCCAGCCTAAAATATCAACAGTGCCCAGGTTGAGAAGTTCTGCTTTATTGCAGTAGGTTTCAGAGTGTGGCCATTATCACCTGGGAAGCCATTAGACTCGAACTTTTTCAGCCCCTCCCCTGTCCCTACTGGATCAGCACCTGGGATGGGGCTTAGCATCTGTATTTTAAGTCTTTTTTTAATGTCTATTAATTTTTGAGAGACAGAATAGAGACAGAGCGTGAGCAGGGGAGGGGCAGAGAGAGAGGGAGACACAGAATCCGAAGCAGGCTCCAGGCTCTGAGCTGTCAGCACAGCTCCCTTCAGTGTTTTCTCCACCCCTTCCCCACCTTAACTCCCGTAATTCCTCCTTTTAGAGGAAGATCAGCCCAACTGAGACCAACAATTATACCAAGTTGCAAATAAACACAACCCAGGGAGGTGAGAATTCCTGAGTCTTTCCTCTGCAAGACACCTGGCTGGGGGATGGGGGGCGTGGGGAGGTAGCTGGAGGCAAAGACAACCCTCCTTGCCTTGTCCCCCACCCCCTCCACTCACAGTCTAAACTACACAATATGTATTACTTGGATATTCCCCAGGGTAAATTTTCCTCCCGGCCATACTTTCTGCTGGATTCCAAGAGTGAGCCAGAGATTTTGCTCTTTGCGATTTAATTACAACGTGTTTGCTCCATGGTTAAGAAAGTGGCTTCACCGGGGTGTTTGTGTGGCTCAGTCGGTTGAACGTCTGACTTCGGCTCAGGTCATGATCTCGTGGTTCCTGAGTTCGAGCCCCGCGTCGGGCTCTGTGATGACAGCTCAGAGCCTGGAGCCTGCTTTGGATTCTGTGCCTCCCTCCCTCCCTTCTGCCCCTCCCCTGCTTATGCTGTCTTTCTCTCAAAAATAAATAAACATTAAAAAAATTGGGAAAAAAAAAACGGTTTCACCACTGTTCACACCTCTTAAAAGGCCCTTTGCTGGACTTTTGAAGGAGCCCCTGGTGGGGCTGCCCAGCCCAGGGCGGGGGATGGGGGAGGTGAGGAGGCCCCCACTGCTTGGACAAGGTCCATTCGACATTCCCCTCTCACTGGGGCCCAAATGGGGCCAAAAGGGAGGACACACCAGGTGCATCAGAAGAGCCGGCAGCGCAAATGCCATTTGCATTCCGGGTGGAAGGAAACTGCCTGAGCCTGAGCCGTGCATGGTCTGTTAGCTCTGAGGTGGTGGGAGAAACACATAGCTGGCCTCGCTGGCCAGCCCCTCGGGAAGAGACGCGTAATGTCCTCGGTGCAGCTGACGTATAGGGACGGACAGAGTCAGAAAGGAAGCTACCGGTCCGTGTCCCCAAACAGATCATTCTGGGATGAGTTTCTTTGCCCAAGGTGACTCACCTGCCCTCACCCAGCCGCGCCCAGCCACACCCAGCCACAAACTTGCCAGTCCCTTAGGTGGGTCCCGGAGTGCCACTATCGGGAAACACAACACATCAGGTCAGGTCAGTCCCAAGTTCCAAGTCCCAGCTTCAGCCCTGGTGCCCGGGGCCGGGGGGGCACATTCTCTGGCTGGGGTCTGGGAATAATCTGGAGGCAGCCAGCGGGGCCTGTAGAAGAGACGGACAAACCCTTGACTTGTCAAAGTCCTCAATGCCGTTCACAGCAGACATGTGCTTGGGGACGTCGGTCACTTCCCTGACCGCCACTCTCCTCATCTGTAATACGGGACGTTGCTCTGTACTGGACTGCAAGGCTGCCAAATGTCTCCCACATGTGACGACACCCTACGGGCCACCCCCCCACGCTCCACCTGCCTGCATCACAGACTGCCTGGCGATTCCTCCCGTGTGCTCGTATTTTATGGGATATTCACAACGCCCTTTAGCTTTCCCGTGAGTATTTTATTTTTTTTAATTTTTTCTTTAAAGTTTATTTATTTATTTTGAGAGAGAGAGAGAGAGAGAGAGAGCGCACACAAGCAGGGGAGGGACAGAATCCCAGGCAGACTCTGCCCTGTCAATGCAGAGCCCGATGCACGGTTCAGTGTCACTGACCATGAGATCATGACCTGAGCCGAGATCAAGAGTCAGACGCTTAAATGACTGAGCCCCCGAGGTGCCCCCAAGATCCGTGTTTTATTTATTTATTTTTTAATTTTCTAATGTTTATTTATATTTGAGAGAGGGAGACAGAGTGTGAACAGGGGAGGGGCAGAGAGAGAGGGAGACACAGAATCCGAAGCAGGAGCCAGGCTCCGAGGCATCAGCACAGAGCCCGATGCGGGGCTTGAACCCACGAACCCTGAGATCATGACCCGAGCCAAAGTTGGACGCTTAACCGACTGAGCCCCCCAGGTGCTCTGTGTTAAGCTCCACACTGCTGCACGGCATGTTGGATTCCTGTGTCAACCACCTTGATATTTCCAGAGACATATACATATTAGTTGCGTGATAAACATACACGGTAGATAGAGGCACAAAATATACCCACTGAGTGAGCGAGTGGGTGGATTTAAATCTTGTAGCTCTTTCTGAGATGGACCCAGGACAGCTCCCCAGGCTCCTGTCTCAGGGCCTCTGCAGGGAACAGCCCCAGTGGGAAGGGCAGAAGCAGATGGCTGTCTCCCAGCGAGGAGGGCCAGCAGGGGGGCCCGCAGCTCCCTGGAGCAAACACGCACAGTGCCCCACAGTGAGCGTGGAAAGACCCTTTGTTTCCTCCGCCCTTTGTGTGCCAACCCCCCCCCCCCCCCCCCCGCCAGGGATGCAGGTACCTGTGCAGTTGCTAGGGAACCATCTCTCTGAGCACCTAGGGGAAGGGGCTGTGCTCACCAGGGCTCAGGAGCCTGTGCCTGCTCTCCGCTCCAGGAGTTTGTGGTGGGACCAGATGAGGCCTCCCCTGGACCATCACCTGCACTAACTGAGGGCTTTCTCCCCGCCCTCCCCCCACCCCTGACACGCAGTCAGTCTGTCGATCTGGGAAAGCGGGGAAAGTGAGATGCCCGGGATGCCCTGGAAAGAAACGATGGCCGCCGGTCCCTCCCTCGAGGGGAGAGAGAAGGATGGGCGCTCCATCCTGTCCAGTGAGGCAAGATGATGATGGCAAGGCCACCAGCTCAGAGACGCTGGGAGACGTTTGGTGGCATTTGTTCATTGGTGTGAAGTCCCCAAGGGAAGCAGAGAAATGCTCTGCTTTTTAGAACCACTGAAATCAGGGGTTCTCAGCCAGGAATATTTGCCTCTCTGCCCTCCCTCGGGGTGGGGGTGGGGGGCATTTAGCCACCTCTGGGGACATTTTTGATTGTCATGACTAGGAGGTGCTACTAGCATCTAGTGGGTAAAGGCCCAGGACACTACTTAACCATCCTACATCACACAGGACAGCCCCCACCCCAAAGGAAGAACCAATCCAACAACTTCTGCCTACTAGGCTCCTCCTTCTCTTTGTTAATCCCTGCTCATTGTTCGGATCTCCTCTTGTCCAGTAAGCCTTTCCAGGAACCCCAGGCTGGGTCAGTGCCCACCCCACTCCCCTTTTATTCTCTCACCGGCACCCTGCACTCAGCAGGTGTCTTATTCACAGTTCATCCCCAACACCCAGAATGGATAGCCTGATGAGTGCATATGTTCGGTCTCATTCGGTTCTTCAAATCTTTCGTTCCTTAGCACAGTTGTCCCAGCATTTTTAAATTTTTTTTTTAATGTTTATTTAATTTTGAGAGAGAGAGAGAGAGAGAATGAGCAGAGGAGGGGCAGAGAGAGAGGGAGACATAGAATCTGAAGCAGGTTCCAGGCTCCGAGCTGTCGGCACAGAGCCCGACGTGGGGCTCGAACCCACTAACTGTGAGATCATGACCTGAGCCGAAGTCAGACGCTTAACTGACTGAGCCACCCAGGCGCCCCTGTCCCAACTCTTTAGACACATGTCAAACGCCTCAAAGGCGCTTACTGAGACTTAATAAGCATAGGTCCCCTCCCCCCCAGCCCCACCCCTCAGCCCCTAGCCCAAAGTCAAGCATAGGAGTGGACAATCAACAGCAGTTTGCTGCCTGCTTCCTGCCTGGCCTAGGCCTCCAGGCCACTCCCACCAGGAAAAGGAGTGAAGGATTCCTGTGCATCTGCAGAGACTGAGAGCCAGGAGCCTGGACAGGACCCCCAGGGCAGCGAGGAAGGAATTAGCTCCAATCGCATTAACGTGGTTCTCAGGAAATGCTGTTGAATTAGAGGTTACAGCCATGCCAGCTGCCTCTTTTTAATAGGACACTAATGCTCATTCTGAGTAATTGCTCTATTTGCAATGGTTTCTTAATGTTCAGCTTCTGGAGACCTGAGAGGAAAGCATCTTGTGTTTCCAGTAATCAGCTCTCGTCTGGGCAAGGCAGGAACCGGAGCTGGGGAAAGGCCCTTCCTGGCCAGACCAGGGGACCCACAATGCAGACAGCCTGAGGAGGGGGCGGGGGCTGGGTTCCCTGGCCAGCTCGCGCTCCCAGGACTTTGCAGAGGGTCAGCTCCTATAGGCAGAGGCAGGCAGGTCTCTGTGCACAAAAGAGCCTCACTGAGCCTTCTTTCTCTAGGGCTCCCTGCATAGTTATGCTGCTTGCTGCCTAAGGCAAGTCCCTGCTAAGTGTTCTAAGGGCGTCCAGCACCTCTCCCAGCATAACATTTATTATGCTTACCATCTTGATTTTAATAGCACTTCCATCTTGGTTATTAGAGTAATTAAGGTTCATTGGCAGGGAGAAAAAGCAAAGTGTACAGAAGGAAACAGATTGTATTGCCACAGCACTCGATGATCATACCTCTCTAACATATTTTCTATGCAGACGCACACATAAAGATCTGAAAATACCATTTAAAAAAAAAAAATAGGGCTGATCACACCATCCACCCTGGTTTTTTGTTTGTTTGGTTTTTTAACAACAGGATGGCCATGCTTCATTATAATTGCTTATACAACTGTCTGCCTTTCAAATGAGTGTCTGCTCCCTGTGGACAGCATCCATCAGGGAGGAAAAATTTTCCTCTACCCCTCAAGATTCTTCTGGCTGGTCTAAGAACTGACGTGAGAACAGATTAACCGAAGAAAATAAAAACGTATTGATGTGCATACAGGGAATCCACATAAACATTAGAGATTCCAAAGACACTCAAAATGAGGTGTATATGTCATTCTGGACTAAGGAGAAGGGGGCAGGGGTCTGGAACTACAAAGGCAAGAAAGGCTATTCACAGAAAGAATGGAAAAAAATGAATGTTTGGTAAACAAATGTCTGCTGGGCCATCCAGAAACACTGGGACATGGGATTTTGATCAAACCAGCCTTGCTAGGCTCCTCCCTGCAATACCTAGTTCATATTCTATTTTAGTATATTCTATAGCGATAGCACCCTTCCGGGAGCATGTCTTCTATCCAAATTCTTTTAGGCAATTAGGAGGAGGGAGAAAGAAACACCTATTGAGTTTTCTGTTTCTTCAAAATAGCCTTAAAAAATCCACCTGCCAAAAAGATACATTCTGGGAGGGGCAAATTTTGCTCTCTGGCACACCAGACTCCACCAGGCTCACTGGTACTCACTGAGCAGAGAGCTAGCACATGGCAATCACTCCATAAATGTTAGCTGCTGAAATGGTGTGCGAGTCAGGATTCCCTGGGTTGCCAGCAACATAATTAAAGTACCCAATTAAGCACCCAATTACAACCGGCTAAAGCAAAAAAAAAAAAAAAAAAAAAAAAAGAATGATTTAGCTAAAAAATCTTGGATATTCAAAAATAATTCTAACTTCAAATGAGACTTGATCCAGTAACTCATCCAGGACCTAATCAACCTTGGTCTTTATGTCTCTTTCTCCTGTCTTGTGTGGTGCTAGTGTCATCTTTAGGCTCCTCGTGGTGGCCCAGAAACTCTGGGGACAACATGTCATGGCCTCACACCATCGCCATACAATCCAGGAGAAGAAAGCAAGTCACTTCCAATAACAGTAGCATATGTTTTGGAGGGAGGGGACATTCCTTTCTCTGAACCCATCCCTGTGGTCAAGGGCATGGGTGGAGCTGGGGGTGGGGTCAATCCTACCCAAGCCCCATGGGGAGACTGGAGAGTAAATGAAATACAGGAAAATCCCAGTGTTGAAAGGGAAGGGAAAGGAAGATATGAAGACCCACTAGAAATGAATGATGGATAGATGGATGGACACATGGGTAGGGGGAAGAATGAATCCGCTCTTGAGGAGAGCATTATGGTTCTCACTCAGAGAAGGGAGTTTGTGAGGCAGATGGGATTCATGGGGAAGACAGATGCCTGTCCTATCTCGAGAAGTTTTTGGCACAGAGCTGGGCCATCGTGTCCAGAGGAGGTCCAGCGGCCACCCCGTCACTGAATGAAGTCATTCAGTGCACAGGGCACTTCCTCCTTTTAGGTCTTGGTTTCTCCATTTGTAGAATGAGTTGGGGGCTGGGGATGGGCTAGGTTATGTCTCTTTCAGTTTTCAAATCCTATAGTTGAGTCATTTCAGACATTCTCCTCAAAAGTTAGCTGGCCTCAGCACCCCACTCTGAGGTCAGCCAGCCACCGGGAAAGAGTGAGGGTTAGCTGTGTGGACGGACACTGACCATTACTCGATCACCATGAGCCCCAACTAGTGAAAAGGGAACTTGTAGATGCAGGAAGAGTATTCTCCTCCAGAATTCTCTGGAACTTCGGTGATTTGTGTCTGAAATGAAGGACTTTGGCTTGACTCTGAGTCAATAGGAAGCCTCGGAAGGTTTCAGGCAAAGGACTGCCATGACCTGACTCCCATTTTAAGAGTCTCCCCACCAGCTATGTTGAGACTAGAGGAGGTAAGTACCTTCTTACTCCACTGCTCTCGTCCCCTTCCTGCTTACTTCCACCTCTCCCCAGGGCAGCTGAGGGGGCCAAGAGTTCTGAGCTTATACCAGTGAATCTAATCGTGAGGATATGAGAGGGGAGACGGTTCCTCTTCTGGCTTGACAGTTTGGGAAATAAGGGATTTTTGTTTGTGAACACCTCATGTCCAGGCGATGATGTAACAGCATACCTAAAGATAGACCTCTGCCTGGATTATTGGCATAGGCTCTCGACGGTCACTGCCGCCAGCAGGATGGGACAGTCTATTCTCAACACAGCAGCCTGAGTGACTCTTTTTTTTTTTTAATGTTTTATTTATTCTTAAGAGAGAGAGAGAGAGAAAGACACAGAGCATGAGCAGGTAAGGGGCTGAGCGAGAGAGGGACACAGAATCCAAAGAGGCTCCAGGCTCCGAGCTATCAGCACAGAGCCTGACATGGGGCTCAAACTCACAAGCCGTGAGATCATGACCTGAGCTGAAGTGGACGCTTAACCAACTGAGCCACCCAGGCGCCCCCTGAGTGACTCTTAAAATGGAAGTCCAACCACATCAGTCCTTTGCCCCAAACCCTCCTGTGACTTCCAGTCTCATTCAGAGTCAAGCCAAAGTCCTTGCAGTGACGTACAGAAACCATCTGTTTCTCTTACTCATCATGTTGTCTGTTTTCCCCTCTAGAACGGGGTCTTTTCTCTGTCTTGTTCGCTACACCAGTCTACCTCCAGTGCCTGATACCCAGAAGATGCTCAAAAACTATCTGTTGCCTTCTGCTGAACGCACCCTCTTCTTCTACCCTTCTTTTGGGGTGAGAGGCGGATGGCAGTGCCTCTGAGCGTTTGCTGCAGTCCCAGGCTGGTATTTCCAAGCAGGGAGCAAGAAGATGCAAAGCGGAAATGAGGAGCTGCCCATCAGATCAACTTTGGGCCATCTCGTTATTTATGGAATCCATTGATGCAATTTTGGGTACTCTGAGGTCAAATAAACCTTTTGGTTTATTTCATTCTTGTACGACACTACCTAAATTGAGGCAGTCAAGAGTAAACAGAAACAAAATGCAGCTGCTGCAAAGACTTGGGAATTCTGCTTCCTCAGAGATTTGTCTTGGATAAGTTGGTTTCCTTCCACATCAGGGAAGAAACTGGAGCTCTGCCTCCTTGAGCCATCGGGTGTCTGGGTGTGCAAACCCCACACTCGGGGCTGTTTATTTCCTCCAGAGCACTTGGCTTGAAATGAAGTAATGAGGTTGCCCATTGAGTGGAGGTGCCTTGGTTGCAGAAGAAATTCAAACAGGGATCCCTCCCTAGATTGAGACCGGCAGACCTTCCCACTTCATTGTTCTTAATAATGAAAGCAATTTGGCAGTAGGGAAGTCAGTCTCGGAGGCCTGCCCTGTGGACGGTCTTGGGACAAGTGCCCTCCCCCTGTCCCCCCTCCCAACAGCCCTCCCGATTGCCCCCCCTGCAGGTTTGGTTCTGGGTGACCTTTCCATCTTCCGTTCCTCAACACCCCCCCCCCCCAAAATCCCAGCTCCGCCAAAGTTGATTGGACAGTGGTGATCAGGTGACCCACGAAGAGCCAATCCTGGGCTGGCAAGCTCCATAGACCAGAGTCTAGGCCAGTAGAGGGAGCTGGACCAGTCAGTTGTGCTCTCTCCGGAATCCACCAGGGTGACAGTGCTGTATCAGCTACGGGAGGAGAGGGAGGTGGGGGTCGGGAGATCGGGAGATCGGCAGGGTGACACAGAGAAGAAACAGAGCAGCTGAGTAAGCCAGCGAGGGGCGTGAGAATGAATGGACACTGAAGTAGCTGAACCCACATTAACGATGGGCCGTTACTGCCAAACCCAGCCCCGAAGCTGATGTGGATCCCAGACTCATTTCCATCTCCGGGCTCTGGGAATCCTACCATCCTGGGTCCCGGGTTCAGGAGCCCACCCTGGTCCCGTTCTGGGATTTCTGTCTTCTCTTGGTGCCTGTGCCATTCTCACGATAACCACCCCACCCCCGGTTTACTTACTTCTTGAGCCTACACAGTGTTTTGTCTCTCCTCCAACCACAAGGGCTAACTCGGTACAATGCCTTCATTAACTTGGCCAGGCATCAATACTAAAGAGTGAAGTGTTTGGGTAGGGAGAACTCGTCATCAAAGGGCTTTCTGATTTCCCAAATGATAATAAGCAAAGCAACAGCTGCTTAATCGAACGTGGGTTCCCCACCTCGACTTAAAAGCAGCTCCTGTTTATTGAGTGTCTGCCCTGGAATGTGCCTTTTCTAAATGCTTTCCATATTTCCACTCATTCAATACTCCCAGCGCCATGGGGTCCTTCTGTTTTCCTATGGCCGCTTTACAGACCAGGAAGTAAAACCAGTATGGGGCTTGGCTGGGATTTGAACCCACGGAGCGCTGTTCCAGAATCTGTGTTCTGAGGCACTCCGGTTTTCAGTCTGTCCGTACCAACTGCCCTTTCTAACGTACCCTAAATCTGCATTTGCTGCACACCTCTTTTTTCAGTTAATATATTCTACAGATCCGCGGTATGGAAAACAAAGCCAAACGGAGCTTCTCTGATTGGAGATGGGGCGGGGGGTGATGCACCTGGAGTCCCAGCCACCTGATCCCCTTCCGTGCCCCCCACCCCGGACAGTGGTCCCTGGAGAATCGCCCCTCCTCTCCTTCCCCACAGGGAGTGCGGTTTGAAAAATCTCAAGTGTGTCTGTTTGTGGGCAGGGGGAGGGAAGCTAGGGCATGTGGGAGATAGGCTTCCAGAGGGACTCTGCCCTCCACGCACTCTGTAGACAAGTCATGTCGCCTCTGAGATTTCAGGGGAAACACCGGTCACTCGTGAGGGGACCCAACTTTTTGTCCATCCCAGGCTGCTGCTTGGTAGCTGGGTCGGGCTGCTGCCAAAGCCTCTCTAGCCAATTATGTTCTTCCCAGATAGGCTGGACGCAAAGGACGAAAAATCAAGGAAGGAGGGAGCAAGATTTACTCTGCCCCTAGCTGCCAGCTCACCAACTAGGCACAGAAGCTATGTACTTCCCACGCCAGTCATCAGCTCGAACTCTTGGGATTACTCTTCCCCAAATGTGAAGGGTTACCTCTCTCCCTCACTCCCTCCCCTCCCTCTCCCACTCTCCCTCTCCCTCCCCACCCCCCTCCATCTCCCCACCCAGCCCCCCTGTATGCCTGTGTTTCTCAACCTCCCCTCTTGGTCTGGCTGCTTTCTATCAGGTATTTGGACTTTATCTAACACACGAGTACTGCGCCATCAACCAAGAAATCACTCAAGAATTGTTTGATTGTAGTAACTTCAAATCTCCTTTCTGATAAGTGAATCCTGCTTCTTTCCGTAGCCTATGAGGTCTTAAAAACACACTTACACAGAACACAATTCAATTTTTAAGAGCTATAAGGCAGGTTTCCCCACAGAGATCAAAAGCGCCACTTCCCGCAGGTGGCAGGCAGGGCCGTCTCTATTTGTCTGCAGAGATAAGAACGGCCGCCATCCAAGCTGAGCTAATTCCAGAGCACGCCCAGCAGACTTGTGCTGGATGCCTTTTAACAGACTCTGCTGAAATGCATAGTGGTGCTCTCCTGCAGCCCGTGGAAAGCCCTGTGCCCTGGGGCATAGGCACTGAGCGACGGCGTGTCAGGGTCATTTCAAAAAAATGCTCCCCAGGTGGAAACAGGGAGCCAAGTGAGGAAGGGGCGTGGGCAGGAGGACAAAACTATTCAGCAGGAAGGGGCAGTAATGTCTGCGGGCATGTGACACTCCAGCCTCCAGCTCTGCAAAACAACTTCTGACTCACGCCCACGACGAAACCGCCCAAGGGATAAAGGGGTTTTTTCCACTCAGGTCTCAACTTTGGGACCAGAAGCAGGTCTTCGCCCCTTAATTCTGTCCTATTTGTCCATAAAGGCCCATAATTACGGCAACGGAAGTCAGGTTGCGGGAGCATTTTCTAGGCCAGCACTGAGCCATGTGTTTGCTCACTGGTTCATCCAACCTATGAAACTTTTACTGCCAAGCCTGCTGTGTGCCAGGCTCTGTTTGGGGGTCCTGGGGATACAATGGTGGGTAAAATATAGACAGTCTATCCTCTCAAAGGGCTCACGTTCAAGTGGGAAGAGAATTAAAAAATGCACAACTAAATACACAATATAAAGCTATGAGAAGCGCTTAGGAGAAAAATAAAGCAGGCTAAATGGGTAGAAAGTGAAGAAGGGTACTATTTCAGACAGAGGAGTACACTCTTTAGGATAGGGTGTCCCCTGATGGTAACCTAAAGGAAGGGAGAGATCAAGCCACAGAGAGAGAACAATCCGTGTGGAAGAAATGCCATCAGGAAACGGGACCGTGTGCGTGGTATGTGGGAGGGAAGCGGGGAACCCAGTAGGTATGGTGTAGAATGAGCAAAGGGGAGAGAGGCGGGGCATGAGCTCAGAGAGGTCATAGGCCTTGTAGGAAGGACACAGACATAGAACTTTCTTCTGGCACCACTAGAGAGTGTTGAGCTGAGGAGGGTCTTGATTTTTTTTTTTTTTTTTTCCCTATAGAACAGTTCTGGCTACTGTGGGGAAAATAGAATTGAGGAGGAAAGATGGGGGAAGCCCAGATGCCACCGAGGCAGCAAAGGCAACAGTCCAGGTGACGGCTTTAGCGCTAACCCTCAGGGTGGACAGGAGTGGCCCCGCTGTGAATAGATTTCCAAAGTGGAAGTGACAGGTTTGTTGCTGGATTAACTATGGAAGAGGAAAAGAAGTCAAAGATGATTCCAAGGGTTTTGGCTTGAGCACCTGGGAGAGGAAGACTTGAAGGCGGAGCTGGTGGGGAGGAATCAAGAATTTGGCTTGACCATGGGTGTGCCCTGCCCCCAGGGCTCTTTCCCAAGCCACCGAAGCCAAGAGCAGGCACTGTCCCAGCACTCACGGGTTGCATCAAATAAAGCTGTGGACACACGCCCCGCCCTCGACACTCTCCAGCAGCCTTGCTAAAGCTGGTGGGAAAGCATGCACTCAGGAAACACCTCCTGATCGCCCGTCTCTGGTGGCCAGAGGCGCCTGTGTTCCTGGGCCCCATGGGACTGCAACAATCAGAAGGACAGTTCAGAGCATACCCGGGCACTCAGCGCACAGACAGAGCCTGAAACACACACCCATTCTGCCTGTGAAAAAGGCCCATTTACGTGTCCTGGAACTTGAGGCTAAGGGATAGGCTTTAGGTGCGCCACACCTTTAGTGGCTACAAAGATACTCTCAGGGAATGCGGGCGGAAAGACATCATCTTCACAATCTCTCTTGGCGTGGCCACAGCTTGAAGGTACCTCCCAGAAGCGAGCTTATATACTTGTCCGAAGCCCTGATTCTTTCACCTGTCATCCAGGGAACACCTCCAGATCTCCTGGTCCAGAGGTCAACAGGGTCTACAACTGCAGTTCCATAGGACTGTACGTATGTACGTATGTTAAAAGCTGCTGCCTAAGAACCTGGCTTCCAATCAGCCTGGAACTAGGTGCCGAGATCACTCCATCTGGAACACACTTGGCACACGCTCAACAACTGGAACCTGTCAAGGGTAAGTCAGGCTACTTTGACCTTAACGAGCGCGAGGGACAACCAAGAGCTAGGGCAAGTTTGAAAGATAAGGGTCCTCTTCTTTTTTTTTTTAAATTTTTTTTTTTTCAAACGTTTATTTATTTTTGGGACAGAGAGAGACAGAGCATGAACGGGGGAGGGGCAGAGAGAGAGGGAGACACAGAATCGGAAACCGGCTCCAGGCTCTGAGCCATCAGCCCAGAGCCCGACGCGGGGCTCGAACTCACGGACCGCGAGATCGTGACCTGGCTGAAGTCGGACGCTTAACCGACTGCGCCACCCAGGCGCCCCGATAAGGGTCCTCTTCTACACAGGGCCACTCCTTCAAGATTGGGAAAGGAAGCTGTGTGTGCGCCAATTCACAGAAAGAGAGGGAGCCAAGCAAAACGAGAAAACAAAGGAATATGTTCCAAGCAAAAGAAAAAGACAAAATCTCAGGGGGAAAAAAAATCTTAATAAAACAGAGGTAAGTAAAATGTATGATAAAGAGTTCAAAATAACTGGGGTGCCTAGGTGGCTCAGTCGGTTAAGCGTCCGACTTCGGCTCAGGTCATGATCTCGCGGTCCGTGAGTTTGAGCCCCGCGTCAGGCTCTGTGCTGACAGCTCAGAGCCTGGAGCCTGCTTTGGATTCTGTGTCTCCCTCTCTCTCTGCCCTTACCCTTTCACACTCTGTCTCTATCTCTCTCAAAAATAATAAAACATTAAAAAAAAATTTTTTAACAGTTCAAAATAACAGTCATAAATATTCTCACTGCACTCAGCAAGACAGATGAACACAGTGAGAGCACAACAAAGAGGTAGGGAATACAAGAAAGTACCAAAGAGAAGTCACAAAGCTAAGAAATACAATAACTGAAGTGAAAAATACACTAGAGGGGTTCAAAAGCAGACTAGATGAAGCAGAAGAACAGATCAGCAACCTGGAAGACAGGGCAGTGGAACTCACCCAAACAGAGCAGCAAAAAGAAAAAGAATTTTTAAAAGTAAAGAGAGCTGGAGAGAGTGATGGGACACCATCAAGCAGAATAACATTTACATCATAGGGGTCCCAGGAGGAGAAGAGAGAGAAAGGGGCAGAAAAGTTACTTTAAGAAATAATGGCTGAAAACTTCCCTAACCTGGGGAAGGAAACAGACATCCAGGTCCAGGAAGCAAAGAGAGTTACAAATAAGATGAATTCAAAGAGGTCCACACCAAAACACATTATAATTAAAATGTCAAAAATGAAAGATAGAGAACTTTGAAAGCAGCAAGAGAAAAACAACTTGTTACATACAAAGGGATCACCATAAAACTCGTAATAGCTGACTTTTCAGTAGAAACTTTGCAGGTCAGAAGGGAGTGGCATGATATATTCAAAATTCTGAAAGGGAAGAAAACAAAACTTCTAACCAAGAATATTCTAACCAGCAAGGCTATCATTCAGAATTGAAGGAGAGATAAAGAGTTTTTCAGACAAGCAAAAGCTAAAGGAGTTCATCTCCACCACACCGGCCTTATAAGAAATGTTAAAGAGACTTTTTTCAAGCAGAAAAGAAAACACGTAACTAATAACAAGAAAACATGAAAGTAAAAAATCTCACTGGTAAAGGTGAACATACATTAAAGGTATAAACCACTTATAAAGACAGAATGAAGGTTTAAAAAGTAGTGGGGTGTCTGGGTGGCTCAGTTGGTTAGGTGTCCAACCTCGGCTCAGGTCATGATCTCACAATTCATGGGTTTGAGCCCCGCGTTGGGCTCTGTGCTGACAGCTCAGAGTCTGGAGCCTGCTTCGGATTCTGCGTCTCCCTCTCTCTGCCCCTCCCCTGCTCACCCTCTGTCTGTCTCTCTCTGTGTCATAAATAAATATTAAAAAATTAAAAATAAAATAAAATAAAAAACAAAAAGATGTCTGCTCCCCCCCACCACGTTCGCTGCAGCATTACCCATAAGAACTGAGATGTGGAAACATCCAAAGTGTCCACTGATGGATGGTTGCAAAAGAAGATGTGTACCTATGTACAATGGAATACTACTCAGCCATGAACAAGGAGAAAATCTTGCCATTTAGAACAACATGGGTGGACAGGTTTTGAAGGGGCTCTGTGTGGCGCCTGTCTGGGACACAGGTGTGGTCAGGCTAGAGAAGAATACGTTTTGCAGTCGGGGTCCACTTTCTGAGAATGTGACGCACCGTGACCTTGGAAAAACAGAGTTAGGGCCAAGCGCAGACACGTGTGAGTTTTACTTGTGAACATGGTGGAGGGGAGGGTGTTGAATAGAGTCCTTTCAAGGGTCTTACGCTAAGTGAAATACGTCAGACAGAGAAGGACAGATACTGTATGATTTCACTTATATGTAGAATCTGAAAAACAAAAAGGAACAGACAAAGCAAAACTCATAGATACAGAGAACAGACTGGTGGGTATCAGAAGGGTAGGGAGGCGGGAGGTGGGCGGAAAGGGCAAAGGGGGTCAGTTGTAAGGTGACAGTTTGTTACTAGATTTAGCGTGATCACTTAGTAGTGTATACAAATATTGAATTATTATGGCATACATACAGAACTAACATAATGCTATATATCAAGTTTACCTCAATTAAAAAAAAAAAAAAAAAAAAAAAGACCTGAACAGATTAAAATGAAATCACACGTAGGGCTGGGTGTAGGGCCAGGGGCGAAGAAGGCTAAAGACTGAGCCCTGGACCACGTGTTGGAAAGATGACAGAGATCCAGCAAAGGAGGCTGTGAGAAGCCAGGGAGGCTGGGCTCTGTGGCTGAGGGAAGAGAGCATTTCAAGGAGGAGGCCTGATCAGCAAGGTCAAAAGCTGCTAGTGAACGGGGCAACAGGACAAGGAGACCCCACCTTGGAACCGACAGGAGGGATGGATATGCATGGAGGTGGTAGCTGACCTCGATAAGGTCATCATCGGTAATCCCAGTATGCGAGCGGCCAGCTAGACCTTACCTGCTCCATTTTACAGATAAGGAAGCTGAGGCCGGGAGGGGTCTGGTGATGCACCCAGGGCCACGTAACCGGTCAGTGGTGGGGAGAGGATGGGGAGGCGGATGCATCTGGCATCAGAGCTGCCTCGTCGGGGCCATCCAGGCTCCTCACCCCCTGCAGCCCCTGAGAGGGCGGTCTTGGATTTACCGCCAAGAGGACAGTGTCAGCATGAGGTGCTCCTAGAAAGTAGCTTGATCCAGTTTGAAACAGAAGCCTGGGGTTTCATTTTCATTGCTTTTATTCCTTTTTTTAAAAATAGGAATCCATTTCTTTCTCTTTCTTATTTTTAGAAAGAGAGAGAGCAAAAGTGGGGAAGAGGGGCAGAAGGAGAGAGAGAGAGAGAGAGAGAGAGAGAGAGAGAGAGAGAGAGAGAGTCCAAAGCAGGCTCCACACTCAGCACAGAGCCCAGCACAGGACAGGGCTCCATCCCACAACCGAGAGATCATGACCTGAGCCAAAATCAAGAATTGGAGGTTTTTAAATTTTTTTTTAATGTTTATTTATTTTTGACAGAGAGAGAGAGAGAAAGAGACAGAGCACTAGCCGGGGAGGGGCAGAGAGAGAGGGAGACACAGAATCCGAAGCAGGCTCCAGGCTCCGAGCTGTCAGCACAGAGCCTGACGCGGGGCTCGAACTCAGGGACAGCGAGATCATGACCTGAGCGGAAGTCACACACTCAACTGACTGAGCCACCCAGGTGCCCCAACCCATCTTATTTTTGATGAGTTTTCAAGATGCAGACGTTAGTACCCTCCACCCTTTGGCGTGTATATCATTAACTAGAATTTAACATTTGCTTAAGGGTTTCCTTTTTTGAGATAAAGTTTGCAAACAGAGAAATTAACAAATCCCAAGCTTGGTATGCAGTTTGAACAAATACATACACGCCCGGGTAACTGAAACTTCTACTGAGATACAGAAAATTGTCACCACCCCAGAAAGTTCCCTCCTGCCCTCTCCCACTCTCACCCCACAGGCAACCGCTGACCTGGTGTTTTTCACCATAGACGATTTTGCCTATTCTAGAATTTCACTTAAATGGAATTCTCCAAGCGTGTGCTCTTGTCCGCCTGGTTCTTTGGCTCAGTACAATGTTTTTGCAATTCACTAATGCAATAGCATTTTTTAGTTCATTTCTTGTTTGTGCTAGTAGCATTCCATCATATGAATATATCACAGACTGTTTATTCATTCTCCTGTTCCCTGCAATAATTATTTTGATAAAAGAAATTATTCCTTAATGAATTTCTATTTGGGACGCTTCTGCTTTTCTGTTAAGAATTCTCTCATCATTTAAGTTAGCAAACTGGGTCTGAGTCACGGCTCTGAGGAGCCCCGTCTTTGCAGTCGGAGAAGCTGTGGGTTCCTATTTCAGGTCCAACTGTTACTAACTGGGTGACCCCGTGCCAGTCACCTGGCCTTACCGCGCCTTCCTTTTCCCAGCTGAACACTGGGAGCAAAAATATCTCAAGCATGTGAGATGCTTCTCAGGATTAGAGTTACGACTTCATTCCTTTGCTGGTTCATGTAACAATAAGTAACAAGTGCCTGCCAGGTTCTGACTTTGCTAAGCACTGGGAAAGCATCAGGAGACAACAGCAGGCACCGCCTTTATGGGGCTTTCAGACTGGTGGTGTAGACCAACACCACACCTCACCGTTAATTATTTAATTGCCATTGTGATCAGTGCTGCGAGGGGAGACGGGCAGCTGCTGAGAGCCTGTAACAGAGCTGCCGAGAGCAGACAGAGGAGCCAGAGTTAAGTAAGCAAACGGGAAGCCTTCCGGGCAGAAGGAGCCACAGAGCTCCACAGCTCCCCGGAGGGGTGGAGAAGCCATGCCGGAAGAACCGGAGAAGGCTGTGCAAGAGAGGGGCGCAGGTGTCTACGAGAAGTGGAGGGGAGGGCAGAGGAGCAGAGAACAAGGGCAGAGGCTGGCCAGACTGGGTTTCTCGAACCGTGTTCAAGCCTCAGAGCCACAGGCCGCTAGGGCGGGCGTATGCTTCACACAGGACCATCAGGCGGCCTTGGCTGCTTTGCTCAGCGCCAGCTCCCTAGTGCTCAGCACAGTGCCTGCACCAATTTGTGCAAGGAAGGGAGGGAGGGAAGGAGGCCTGACTTTAAGCAGAGGTTTGAGATTTGCGTCTCCCTAGGGTCGCCGGCTGCAATGGAGAGATTGGGTGGGAGGGAGCGTATACGCGGTGCGTGAGTTTGCTTGGGCCCCTGGAACAAAACAGCACAGGCTGGGTGGCTGTGTCCACGGACATTTATTTTCTCCTAGTTCTGTAGATGGGAAGTCTGAGGCCAGGGTGCCATCAGGGGGACATTCTGGAGCGGTCTCTCTTCCCGGCTTGCGCACGGCCAGCTTTTCACTGGGTCCTCACGTGGCTTTCCACCGTCCCCGCGTGGAGAGAGATCTCTCTGGTATCTCTTCCTGTAAGGGCGGCAGTTCTATCGTATTAGGGCCCCACCCTTGGGACCTCATCTAACTTTATCTCGTGAAAGTCTCCATCTCCCAAAGCCACCAACACTGGGGGATAGAGCTTGAATATACGAATTGGGGAGCGGGACCACGGTTCAGTCCACAACATGGTGGACGCAGGGAAACCAGTGAGGAGGTTAGGGAAGAAACGTCGATGGCTTGGACTGGGTGTTGGCAACGAAGACAAAGGGTCATGGAGCAGAAAAGTCCTCCGGAATCGGTGGCGGACTTCAGAGGGAGGGAGGAGGAAGAGGTGTTCAGGGTAACACCTAGGTTTCCACAGTGGCATTTGTGCACTGAATGGTGGCCCCTGAAAATGTCTATCTGCGTCCTAACCTATTGGGAATTGGTGAATGGGACCTGTTTTAGAGAAAGGGGTCTTTGCAGATATAATTGAGTTGAGGATCTGCGGGTGAGATCAACCTGGATTACCCAGGGGGGCCCTAAGTGCCAACGATCCTGTCCATCCGTCTCCTTATAAGAGACAAAAGAATGAAGACAAGGACCAGAGAAGGCGTTGTGAAGGGACAGAGGGAGACTGGAGTCACGTGACCACAAGGAGCCACCAAAAGCTGAAAGAGACCAGAAAGGAGTCTCCCCAGAGCCTTCAGCGGGGAGCCCGTTCCTGCTGACCCCTGGCTGGACTTCGGGTCTCCGGAGCGGTGGAAGAATGAATTTCTGTTGTTTTAAGTCCCCAGCTTTGTGGTAACCAGCCAAGTCACTCCTAGGCAGCTACTCCAAAGAGTAATAGGGTGGTGGTGCCATCTGGGACGGAGGGAGAGCTGGGAGGGCCAGGTCTTGTAGGATGGGAGCAAGAGTGTGAGTTTAGATCTAGAAATCCAGACTTCGCGGTCACTTTAGGGTGTCAAGGACATCAAAAGGCAGCAGCCCGGTTCACAGTAAATACTCAACAGCTGATTGCTATTATCATTATTATTTACTTTTGGAGTGCTCTAACATTAGAGGCCATTGTTCCTCTTAAACATATCTATCTTACTTTCCCTGGAATCTCGGCGGGGCGGGGCGGGGGCGGGGCGGGCGGTAAGCAGTTTGCACTAGGACACAGGCAAAGCTCAGCTCTTCCCTTGCAAGGCTCCCATTTGGACACCAGTATTTCCTGGTACAAAGTTCTGTCTGTACCTCTTCCCCCGATCCCGACTCCGCAACCACCCAGAGAGTCTACACTGCAAGCAGGCAGGGGGAGCCAACGGAAACAGCCAGCCCTGCCTTGTCCTCCCTCCCTTCTTCCCACACCCCCCCCCCCCCCACTACAGAGCCACCGAGCCTCTTGGACTCCACTGGTAGCAGGAGTCCGCCACCTTGTGGACACCCACCGTCCTAACAGCCTGCTCCTGACTCAGGTGGGGATCAGAGAGAAGAGGGTTCCAAAGTCACTTCACCTTTCCCACCTCCAAGTACTATTCCCACCTTCACGGAATGAGGCTCCAAAAGTCAAGGGTAGGGGTAGTAACTCTTTCTGGTACTGAGAACGGCTGAGAGGCAAGCAAGCAGGCCCTGTATCCAAGTATGCCAGGTACCCCCACGAGAGAAATGGAAATAAGTGACCGTTCGTGAGATAGTCCAGGAACAGGAACAGCACACTCACACAGATCAATCAGCACAAGGGAAAAACCAAGATGCGCTAGGAAAGCAATAAAAGCCGAGTGTAAGGAGAAGCAGGAGAAAGGACCCCTGGTTCCCACCAGAGGACGAGGGAAGTCCAACTGAGGCCAGGTGAGCTACTACCAGACAACGAATGACCCACCAGGGAATCTGAACAGAGCCAAGGCCATGGGAGGGATCCCATCGTGGGCAGGTGTCAAGAGGTCTCACGGAGTCCTCCCGGAGCTCACCGGCCTGCCATAGCCAGGCCTCAAGCACACAGACCCAAACACTGAATCGGGCCATCACGCGGAGAGTGGACTCTCGTGTGCTATTCCCCGTTGGCTTTCTGTCCTCAGTGTTGCTCGAGTGGGCTTTTCTCCCCGCGGCCACTGCCCTCCCTCCCAGTCCCAGCCAGCATCACGTGTGGGCTGCTCTGCCTCAAGCACCTGCTGGCCAGTCCCTGCGCCTCCTCTGGGCTCTCTCAGCCTTGGCCCACCCACACCTCCCTCCTCGCCACCCCCAGCTCAGCTCTCCATTGTACTTGGGATAAAACCAAGCTCCTTGACCTGCACCTTTCTCCACTCACACCGGGGCCCCAGCCTTCGCTTCCCAGTTCGGGGCCTTGTGGCCTGCCCCGAGGTCAGGGGCATGAAGCCCTGCCCCATACCTCCCTCATCTGCACTCACCCTTCATCTCTCAGTGCCCTCTCCAGGAAGTTTCTAGAAGCCTTTGGAAAAAGTCCGATTCCCCTGTTTCACACATCCCTACTGCAGTCCTACTTGCCCGCCCCTCCCTGCTGTGATCACCGGCCTGTTGCTGTGATTATCGCTCAGTCTGCAAACGCCAAGAGGCAAGGACCCGGCGCTTCTGTTCACAGTCACGTCCTCGGTTACCAGCATGGCGCCTGATGCAGAGGAGGGCCTGAATAAATATTTAGTGAATGTGTGAAATCAGTACGCTGCTAGGGAGCCGAGCGATGGATAGAAATATACGTCGACGCTACGTCGAACTGTCCACATTCTCCCTCCGTGGGTATAAGGGGAACATCCGGAATTTTGAGGAACATTATTCGAGGCAGGTGACTTTCACTGTCAATCAGTATGGGTGGGCTTTAAGGCTTTCATAACGTGGTCTGAGTCTTGCCGGTAGTAGAAATAACGAAGTTTTGGGGTGATGGTGGGGTGGTCCAGAGCCGATGGCCAAGAAAAAACTCTTGAAAAAGATGTCTTTGGTGCAAAACGGTGATTTTATTAAAGCCCAGGAACAGGACCCGTGGGCAGGAAGAGCTGCCCTGGGGTTGTGAGGAGAGACTGGTTACATACCCTCAGGTTGGGAGGGGGGCAGGGAAAGCATAAGTCTCTAAGGAATTTTGGAAGCAAGGTTTCCAGGACCTTGAGGGGCTAGCTGTTGCCAAGGAAACACCATTTATTACCATCTAATAAAACCCCAGTCATGAGACCTTCAGATGCATATCTGGGGGCCATAAGCTTAGAGTACGATTGCCAGCATATATCTTGGGGAAGCTGAGAGAAAGGAAATTGACTTGCAGAATCCTCAAGGTTGGGATAATATTAAGCTAAGGTTCTCTCTTTGCCCCCAGCAAAGTGTCATCATCGAGGCAGCTGAGCTCCTGGAGGACGGTCACTCTGCCCGTTTCAAGGACTTGTCAGTGGGCGGTAGGCAATAAGGGAAATGAATTTTTCATTTGCCTTAGTTTCCCACGTCGCCACGGCCAGCACTTAAACCCCGTTCCTTTGTTCTCGGGTAGGCAGGCATGTCCCAGGAATATCACACAGATCCCGCCTGGAGGGAGGGTGTGCTGTTAGCCTGTCCTCTGCCCTCAGCTTGCCCCACGCTCCCTCATCAGAAACCCAGTCCCTTATGGAGACCAGGTGGGTTTTGCAAAAGCAAATCAATCCTTGCCACGGTGAGGTACACGTCTGATTTCAGAGACCTTAGGTGCAGTCTTTAGAGCTGGGGGAGGAATCCCTCCATTGTCCTTTTCCGACCCCACCTCCCCGCCCCAACCCCTGCCAACAGCAATGCTTCCCTCACACAGAGAGAATCAGCAAACTGGACAGAAGGGTGGAGATCCAGTGCGGTGGATGGAGAAAGGTGGATGGGACAGGATCTGGCACAGGCAGGATTCTCAGCCCCGTCATCTCTGTCCCCAAACACGGCATCCAGCGGGCATCACCAACACCCGCGTTCAGGACACTCAGCGACGATGACCCTGCCGCGGACCCTGTCTCTCCTGCTCCACCCCACCCCTGAGTGGCTGATGACAGGACAGGTAATGGGGATGGGTACAAGGTAAGTGAGTCTGTAAGAGAGAACGGTGCCCCCTCAGCTGCACTCAGAAGCGGGCGACATGGCTGGGGCCAGCAGGTCAGCTCGGTTTCCGCTCTGCAGGCGAGGTGGGTGTGAGGCCACACTCTCCAGAACTCTAGAATCACAGCACAGAGAGGAACGGAGCTTGTGAGGCGCCTCTCGGTCCACATCAGCCTGCGCGAGGACGTTTGACGGGGAGCCTTGAGTGTCCCCGGCCGGCGGAGGAAAGCCCCTCTCCGGCCTGAGCTGGTGTGAGCTGGGCCTACCCTGGCCCACTGGATGGACATGACTCTGGGTTTTCACGGCCACCAAGCCCCCTCTGCTGACACTCTTTTTTAGACACGCTCAAGGCCTCATCAGCTGCCCGTCAATCCCGTGGCCCCGGGAGGCCGGCTACGTCTGTCCGTGTTGAGTCTGCCGGTCTCTGCTCCGTCAAAAAATTCAAGTTACTGAATTTATAATCCCACTTGCAGAGCACAAGCGAGCACCTCTGTTTCCAAGTCTTCTGGGGACAGGTATCCGCGTGCTGCCCAGGCACCGGTGGCTCCCGCTGCTTTCCTGATGCTGTCACGGGTCTGGCAGCTGGGGGACAGCCCGGCAGAATGGAGGCCTGTCGAGCCGCCCCTTCTGCAGAAGCCACCGTGACAGGCCCCTGCCCCCACCCACATGGCATCATCTCGACCGTACTGTAACGCTGCAGTTAGAAAGGGAGACGAAGTGACTCCTCAGGCAGACCTCTCTGGGATACTGGATTCTTTCAAACTTATTTCTCGGGGCGCCTGGGTGGCTCGGCCAGTTGAGCGTCCAACTTTTGATTCTGGCTCAGGTCATGACCTCATGGTTCACGAGACTGAGCCCCGAGCTGGGCTCTGCGCTGATAGCACGGAACTTGCTTGGGATTCTCTCTCTCTCTCCATTGCTCTCTGGCCCTCCCCCACTCATGCTGTCTTTCTCTCTCAAAACAAATAAATATACTTTGAGAAAAAAACTTATTTCTCATGACTTTTCAGGCTAAGCCTCCTCTTCCCTGTCTTTGCAAAACACAGGATTTCAAGCATAGGCCTAAGTACTGATTCATGGTTTTACAAGCCATCGTTCTGCGGTCATGGGTGACAAAAGCCCAACTCGCACAGGCGTACATAGAAAGAGGGGACTCTGTTGGCTCACAAAACTGAAGGGGGGGCGCAGCAGCCCCCAGCGTTGAACGTGGCTGGTTCTAGAGCCTCAAGTGATGTCCTCTGGAACCTGCCTTCTTTGTCTCTGACCTCGGATTCCTCTACATGATTTCACTCTCAGGAAGGCTTTCTGCTGGAAGCTTTGGCATACATGTGGTCAGCTCAACACAGTCAGCAAAAAAAAAAAAAAAAAAAAAAAAAAAAAAAAAAAAAAAAAAAAAAGGAAGCAAAGCAGTCTGGGTTACCAGACTTTGCAAGGATTTGGGACATACTCATACTAAAAGAATGATTCCTTGTCGATGTGAAAGTCAAATGTCACTAAGCACCCTGTATTTTATCTGGCAACCCCAGTCCAGCACAGCTCCCAGGACCGAAACTGGCCAGTTGGGATCATGTACCATCCCGGACCCAGTCGGTGCGGTCAGGAGGATGGGTTACGCCGAGTGGCAGCCTGGGGTCACCTCCCTATTTCTGGAAAAGGGGCAGCATGGTCGGCCCTCTGAGTATAATACATGCCCCAGGGGAGGGAGGTGGGTCCCTCCCCAAATAACTGGGGTGCTGACCCTAGAAAGAGGGGAATGAGCCCTGCACAGGTGAAAACAACAGATGTCTACACAGTGACCTTGAAGGTCCCAGACAATAGCGAAAGTTATAAAACTCCACGGTGGCTTTACGGCACACCATAGTTTACAAGGCACTTTCCACACTAGTCTCTCCTTTGCCATATACTCCTGTTTGGTCGGCAGGTAGTATAATCACTCCCAGTATGAGTTTGCCGGGGCTTCCGTTAACAACGTAGCCCAGAATTGTGGGGCTTCAACAACAGACATCCGTTTTCTAGGATTCTGGAGGCCGGAAGTCCAAGGTGAAGGTGCAGACAGGGCTGGTTTCTTCCAAGGCCTCCCTCTTTGGCTCCTAGATGGCTGTCGTCTTTCTTCGCTGTGTCTTCACGTGATCTTCCCTCTGTGTGTGTTGTGTTTGTGTGTCCCCATCTCCTCTTCTTAGAAGGACACCAGTCATGGGGGCGCCTGGGTGGCTCAGTCGGTTGAGCATCCGTCTCGATTTTGGCTCAGGTCATGATCTTGTGGTTGGCGAGATGGAGCCCCGTGTGGGGCTCTGTGCTGGCAGCATGGAGCCTGCTTGGGATTCTCTCTTTCCCTCTCTCTCTGCCCCTCCCCTGCTCTCTCTCTCTAAATAAATACGTAAAGATTAAAAAAGACAAGGACACCAGTCCTATTGGATCAGGGCCCACCCTAGTGATCTCATTTTAACTTAATTACCTCTTTTCAGATCCTATCTCCTGTGAAAGGTGAAATGAAATGGAGTCGCTCACGTCAAGCAGTTTTACAAGGGAGCCAGGGGACTATTAGGGAGGTGGTCCTCGAGTACATCCTCATTGGGTAGAACTTCTGAACTGGGCCAAACCACAAATGTTCCAGGGACTCTGCACGAACACCTGTAGTTGCCACAGGAATGGACTTCTGCTTGGTGGCATCCTTGGTGACCAACGACGTCCAGCCACCACTGGCTTTCTGCCGCTAACACCAATCAAAATTATTTGTGAACAACATACACAAACATTCCCTTCTGTCTTCAGAAACCTGACTTGTGTTCCTCATGGGACACAATTTGGGCTGCTACCCGAATCTGTGCCCCCCCCAAAATGCAATTCTGGGACCCCCAAATAAATGCTTTCATTTTATTTCAGTTCTGCCTGTTCTCGGTCGACTCTTCAAACATGGCCACATTCTGAAGTACTGGGTGTTAGGACTTTGATATATGAACTTGGCCGGGGGTGCAATTCAGCCTAAAACACTACCCTCTCCTTTATTAGTTTTTTTAGAAAAATTAAAAAAAAAATAATGTTTATTTATTTTTGACAGAGGGAGAGAGAGAGAGAGGGAGAGAGAGAGAGAGGGCATGAGCTGGGGAGGGGCAGACACAGAATCTGAAGCAGGCTCCAGGCTCCGTGCTGACAGCAAGAGAGCCCAATGTAGGGCTTGAACTCACAATCTGTGAGATCATGACCTGAGCCGAAGTCAGACGCCCAACCAACTGAACCACTCAGGGGCCCCCTTTTTTCAGATAAGGAATAGAACAGTGAGGGTGGTCAGGACTTGCTCTCGGGTTCCAGGGCTGATTAGGCAGTGGAACTCACTAAGAAGCCACATTCTCTGACTGGCCTTTATCCCCAACATGCAGCCATTGTTTCTATGTTTGCCTGTCTGTCCCCCCCACCCCACCCCGTCCCAGCCCACAGACTCCCTACTCCAAGAACACACTGCAAATCCACCCGCAGGGTCCAGGCCCTAAGCACGGGGCAGGGCACCCAGCAGGAATGACACTGAGTTAAAGAAACTCCTACAGCATTTTAGGAGATTGAGCTAAAAGAAGGCCAGGAGCACGTGCTCCTGATTTGAAGTGATAAAGATGCCTTAGAACAGCAAAAATGATGAGGCCTATGGATGTGTAAATGAGCCTGGGGAAGACTAATCAGAGGGTAAATTACACAACAACAACAACAAAAAAAACGACTGTAAAACAAGCAAGGGGAGGACAGCGAATATTTCGGTGTCTTTAGTTCATAAGAAATTCATGAGCAAAGCGCAGGGAAATTGTGTTGGTTTTGGGGGTGGGAAAGAATTGTAAATATGTATAATATGTAAATACCTCTTATAATAAAAGCCCATGAAGATAAACGAGGCTGTCTGCAGAAAAGCTGTGAGCTGTGTAAGATGCTAATAGAACTGTCGTCACTAAGAAATTACCATAATGCTTACAGGGCACTCAAAGTTCCTAGAGCTTTGGAAAGAAATGCATAAATACTAATCAGAAAATGCACACAGACACAGGCCTCTTTCTCTCTCCGCCTCTCACTCTGCGTTCTCTTTTTTCCTCTAATGTGAGGAAGGTAGCTTTGGGGAACAGGCAGGGTGGTTGGACCTACAGGGTTCAAACATGACCTTCCACCACCCAGGAGCAGCACTGACTCCAGCTACCTCCGTTTTGACCTCAAACGTTCTAACTGATGAAGTTCTGCTTTCCAGCTCATCCCTTAACTCGGGCAACAGACCCTGCGGGCAAAGAGTCCCCAGATGGGGATCGAACCACCCCCTCAAACCATAAGGACCTTCCTGAGCCAGCAAGACCCTGCATGAGACCCCAACACAGGGTTCCACCCGACCTGCACTGCCACCTGCTGGCACACACCGACCCTCGCCCTACATTTTCCTTCTGTAAGCCTAGAAGTTTTTCTGGCACTCCGGAGACAGCGTTTGAGACGCTGGTCCGCTGTCTTGCCGGTGTTGGCCTCACTGAAACAAATTCCTTTCTTGTTTCACCACCAGTGGTCGCCCTGCCTTTGGATTTTGTCAGCGGCGAGTGACCGAATCTGGTCTGTGTGGGGGCCCCGGAGCCGGGTGCCATCTTGGGCAAGTCATCCAGTCGTTCTGAGACTCCCTTTCCCCACCTGTGAAATGGGGACACAGCACCTTCCCTGGCCACGTCTTCGGGAGAATCTAAAGGGCGGAGTAATAAGGCTAAAGTAGTGCCACGTCCTTACCCAGCGGGCGGCCGCCAGCGGCCACTCGACACCTGGGGGGGGTGTTTGGGGAAAGAAACCGGCGCAGGACAAAGTGGGTTTCAGGGGAAGCCCACCCACTGCTGCCCGGTTGCAAGCCCCGCCCCAGCCCCGCTGCCCCGCCCCACTGCCCCGCCCCCAGCCTCTGTCCGGGACGCCCCACCTCTAGGCCCCGACACCACACCCTCACCACGCCCCGACGCCCCGCCCCCGGCCTGCCCCGCGCCGCCCCTAAGCCTTCACGCCTGGCTCCGTCCCCGACGCCCCGCCCCCACCTCCGCACCACGCCCGCTCCTAAGCCCCGACGCCCCGCCCCTAGGTCCGGGACGCCACAACCCCGCCACGCCACGCCCCTAAAGCCCGGCGCCCCGCCCCCGGCCCGCCCAGACCCTTGGCCCCGAGCGGATGGCGCCTGCAGCTGGACGCTGGGCCCCCGGCCTGTGGCGGGCCTGCAACGGGCTCATGGCCGCCTTCTTCGCGCTGGCGGCCTTGGTGCAGGTCAGCGCCCCGGCTCCCGGCGGCGGGCGGGTTCCCGGCACGCGGTGTGGACTGACGGGGCCGCAGGGTCGGGGGTCACGCCCCAGAGCCCCCGCCCCTGTCCCAGCGGAAAGCCAGGCGCGTTCCCGTGATCGCCCGCCCGCGTCCCGGAGAGGGGACCCAGCGCGGTTGAGGGCCCGGGAGAACCGTCTGGGGCGCGGGTACCCCTCAGGTCTGCCTTGGGACCCCCGATAAGGGCTTTCCTTATTCCTCAGACGGGGGCGCCCACAACACCGGTACTGTGTGCGCAGTGTGTGCGGCCCCCTTGTGGCGCTCAGCCAGAAGCCCCTGCGACCCCGCCCTCCGCTAGACTCTGTCCCCGCCGCCTGGCGCCGCGCCTGGCACCTAACAGGACTGGACGCATCGAGGAGCAGACCAGATACGGGAGTGGGGCACGGGCCGCGCCTGCTAATGCCACACGTCCTGTCTTTCCAGGTGAACGATCCAGATGCAGAACTGTGGATGGTGAGTAAAAGCTGCTTCCTGCGTCCCAAAGAACCGTGGAGCCGTGCACGAAACACACAGGCTTGTTACCCATTTGGTCGCCCCTCCCGGCTCCATGTGCGGAAAAACCCAGAAATAAATTCTTTGTAAGCTCTTTTTCCTAAAGTGTCAGAGGGGAAGGGATCAGGGTAGTAATGTGTATGGGGAAGAGAACACAGAATTTTCCAGACACAGGGGTCCTTAGGGCAGTATTCCCTTTGCATAAAAATGGGCCAACTGAGGTCACTTTTCTGAAGACACAGAGTAGACCTCCCAAGGTCAACTGAACCATTCCCCGTGAGTTTCTACCCAGACCCTCCAACAAACATTTGACCAGAAAATGGCAGGCTTAGGGTCCGTGGTTCCTCTAATTCAGTGAGTTATATTTATAAAGAGTAATCCGAGCCCATAAAATCTACAGGATACATCTAACCAATGCTCTGGCTGAACTGTTCGGAGGAGGGAGAGATCGTCCACACGTTTCCTGAAATGTCTGGATCTTGCCCAGTTTCTTTCAAAACGGATACGCAAGACTGCAGTATCGCCAGCCAAGATGACTTTTGGCTTTGGAAGAATATTAGCAACAAATGAAAGTGTTTGGATTTGTAATGTGAAATCCCAGCCAGTCTTTTTAGTGCAGTGGAACTCCTTCTGATAGTGCTTATTGTCCAGATTCACATGCTCTCACATCAAATCAAACTGCCTCTTCCTCAGCACGCGGGGCCATGTCCTGAGTTCCAAATATTATTTCCCTGCAGGCGACTCTCCAACACCCAGCTTAATGGTGAATTTCCAAAAGACTGCTAGATCTTTCCACCTGTATATCACAACAGCTCCTCAAACACCCCAAGGTCCTGCCCAGCATCTTTCCCTACAAAGCCCCCTCCTCCTCCTGACTCACCCATTTCTATCAACAGCTGAATCATCCTCCGGGTCATCCTTGCTCCAAACCACATCTCAGTGCCTTACTACCACCTTTGAGAGCCTTTCAGAAAACAAAACGAAGAACAAAGCAATCCAACAGCGCCCCGTGTAGGTCTGACCACTTATCTGTACAGTCTGTATGTCACCTCTCACTTCACGCTTAGACGACATAACACCGACAGACAGCATGTCCCCGCAGACAGCCCTCCTTGCCAGGTTAGCCCTCCATCACCCCACGTGGACTCCTGTAATAGCTTCCCAATTCTTGGAGCTGCCTCTGATCTCTTCCGCTTCCCACGTATCGCTTCCTGCTTCAGAAACTTCCCTCGTTCCCCAAGATCCCTGAGTTACAACTCCCCAGGTTGGCACTCAACGCCCACCGCAGGATGGCTCCAACCCACCTTCCCAGCCTGGTCTTGGAAGACCGATCCACCTGTAACACTCACTGTGCCTTGCCCCTGGGATTTCTGCATGTCGTGCTCAAGCTTCAAAGTCTATCTCAAATGCTACGTCACTCAAATCTCTCTCCCTCTTTCCCATAGGTTCTAACCGTCCTTCCTTCAAACCTTTAACACTAACGCATTCTGCTTTACATTTGAGTTGGTTCAGTACATGCCAGCTCCCAGGAGAACAGGGACCACTTACTCCTTCTTCTCGGTATTCCTCAGGCAACCTAACAGAGCCTTCCTATGGCAGTCCTTCTGTATTGACCACTGAGTGAAAGCAAGAATGAATGGATGCAAACAGGACCCAGTACTACGTCACTGGGCCTTGGGGGCTTGTACCTCACGCCTGACTCACTTCCACGTCCCCTACTTCATCTCGTTCACGGAGGACTCCTGTATCAGGATGCATATAGGAGCAGATAACAGAACATCTGCCTAGCATCAGGTTATAAGAGTAGAGTATCTCACTTAACAAGAAGTCCAGAGGGAGCTGCTTAGCGGCCAACAACGTGATCAAAGACCCGGGCTCCCTTACTTCTCTGCCATCTCCAGTGTGTGGGTGATATATTCTCTCATGTTCACAGAATGGCTGCTGCCGCTCCAGACATCATCCCCAGACAAGGGCATCCCCAATAGGAAGAAGTAAGGCAGGAGCAAAATGATTTTTCCTCCTGTGCTTTCTTCCCTTTTATTGGGGAGGAAATGTTTCCCAGGAAGCCCTTCAGACAGGCTGCTAGTCACTGTGTGCATACCAACTTGGTTTATGGTCTGGGATCCATTCTGCTCGGTCAGCATCCGGGCATTATTGGTTGTTAAATGCTCTGGGTATCAGCCTTGCCCCTACAAGACTTCTTACTACATTTCGTGGCGGGAGCATGATCACCCTAGCTGAAGAGGTTGGGAATATAAATTGGCCTTTTTGGCTTTCATAATGGCAGGTGGGCAAGGGAGAGAGACACTAAGAACGAATGCCATGGGGCAGAAATTACACACGTAATTTTCTCTCTCTTTGCTAACAGGTGGTGTACATGATCCCTGCTGTGCTGACCTTGCTTGTTGGACTTAACCCCCTTGTCACGGGTACGAACCCTGGATTCTGCAGGGAGATACAGCAGATCAGACTTCTTATAATAATGACAGACTCCCAGGAGAAACACGGGGCTGTCCAGGTCTTCTCGTTTCTGATGATGAGAGGGGCTAATTCTAATCTAGGTCACCCACACCATCTGCAGGCAAGTGTCACAAGGACCTGCCATACCAAGACCGTCTTTTACCAACTCGGAACCCAAGATCGCTTATGCTCGTGGGCAACAGTGGTTCTGCGGCTTAGCCCGTGAGAGAGAAGGGCGTCAGTCACCGCGCCGATTTCTAAAGCCACCAAGCTGATAGAAAATCAGCAACAAAGTGCTAACCTGGTATCTCCAGAGTCGGTGGCAACCAGTGTCTATTATATGTTTACTCTTCATCAATATATGGCCGGCTACTCTATGTAGAGAAACGGTTTATAACATCCATACAAATGTCTACGTTTTGCATTAATACGTATCACCCCCCCAGCCTCCCTCTGTCCTGTCGTAGTACCTACGACAATTTATTTCATGCTTTTTTATGTTTTCCCCCCACTAGGCTGTACGCCCCTTAAAAGTCGGACCATGTCTAGCCCATCTTTGCCCAAGCCCCGCTGAAATAAGGCCACGAATACGGTTTGGTACTTAATGCTTGCTGAGTGAATGGATGGCTGTAACACAGAGGCTTTATCATACATTTTATAAACTGCTCCTTGGAATGAAAAAAAATATATATGTATACACACACATGTATATACGTATATTTTTTTTTCATTTCACATACATATATAAAATCTGCCAGGTGGATATACATATAAAGAAATTCCCTTAAAATATCAGGTCTATGTTGCCCACAAGCTACCTACTTCGATGCGGCAAAACATAGTCGCTTCACCTTTTACAGCCCCCAAAACTCAACGAACCTTGAGGTGGACAGTTTTATACCATAAAACCGTGTCTCATAACAAAAAAGAAATTACATTTTACTGTGTTTACTAACATTTTCTTATTAACAGGGACTGTTGGTCCTGATGGGTTATTCTTCACTGTCGTGAAAACAGCTCCTTTGCCAGTGAGTCCTCAGAGTTCTCAGGGCCTTAGAATAAAGACCAGTGGCTCCCAGCTGGATGGGGAAAACTCGTGTCCCCTAGATGCACGCGCTCCTCGTACAGGCGCCGGGAACTCTTGTCCGCATCTTTAAGGTGCAGTGGTTTGGGCTCCATTAGTTGCCGGCAAGGAGAACACTGAACTCAAACGGGCTGTGAGCCCGAATGGAGACGTACTGGGGTACGTGATTGAAAGAAACGCAGGGTGGTGCTCGCTTCAGGCACTGGCTCAGAGCTCTCGGCACCTCTCTGTTCCACCATGTGCCGATGGACTTCAGTCCAGGGCCCCTCGTGGTAGCCCGGCAGGTCAAAGTTCACTTCTTCCTGCCCGCTCAGTCCAACAGAAGATAGGATCTGCTTCCCCGATATCTCCACCGACGTCTCAGAATTGAGTTGTCGGCCCTGATTTGTCAGCTGTTCTTCTGGAGCCAAATCACCACCGCTAAAGGGATGAAATGCACTGAATAATCAAGCTAAGGTCCAGTTGTCTGGGACACACGGCCGGGGGGGTGTGGGAAGGGCAGACCCCCCAAAGAAAATGAGGGTAGTCATCATAGAAAGGGCACATGTCCACTTAAGCTGATTATTACTGCTTTAACCTCTATGACATTCCTCAAAAGAAAACTTAAAGAAACCCCAGCTTTTTTTTTTTTTTTTTTTAAAGTAAGCTCCACTCCCAACGTGGGGCTCGAACTCAGGACCCTGAGATCAAGAGTCACATGCTCCACCCACTGAGCCAGCCAGGCACCACCCCAGGCTTTTCTGAACGCTTTACCTGAAAGACTATGGCAGAGCAGATACAGAGAGGTCATGTTTCTCTGGGATGTGATTCCATGACTGACCGTGTCAGAATATCTATTTTCAGGCAACATCATTTGGAAGAGTATCTCTGCTATACACACATTCCTGTGTATTGTGTGGGCTGTCAGCTTGGCGGGCCACCTCTGGCTTCATTCACAACAGAACGTCTTACATGAGGAAGAAGGCAGGTGAGCAGTGACTTTTGCTCTTTGGAAGGGGTGGGGTAGAACTGAGAAAGCTCCTGGTCCTCCGCAACCCCTGATCTGCACCACGATGACTCAGCTCCCTCAGCCACACCATCAGGAGCAGGGAAGGTATCACCTCCTTGAGAGGAGCCTGGAGAAGCTGAAGGAATGATGGAGCCAGGATTCACACCCAGCATTGTGCACCACATCCCGCAATCACTGCTAGAGGCGGTCAGCACATAGGTTAGGCAGTTGACCTCGGCTCCCTTATAATGAACGAGCCAAGGAAGCCGTACAGTTAAGAGTCTGGTCGAACAAGGCGAAAACTCCATCAGCATTCTGATTTAGTTGTGGTTCTGGCCAAAATCTTACCTACAAGCGTGAGCAGCCACCTCAGAGGTCAGTATTTTAAGTCAACGTCTGTCAGCCTTGCCCTGCTAAGTCTCCTGTCATCTCCCCCCTTTGTCAAGGCCATCTGATCCGAACTTATCACCTCTTCCTTTGCTTCCTCCCACCCTTGACTCCTTGGCTTGTTGCATAGCCCCCTTCCCTTCCTGTCCATCCTAATGCTAACACCAAGAGTTAGAGACCTAGAAGTTACTCGTCCCTGGCAGGGTGCTTCTTTGCCATAGGCCTTAATCCCTGGAAAACCAGAGAGCAAATCAGGTTGGGCTGAATCACCTCCACCAACTTCAGGCCCATGAGTTACTTCCAGTAACTTCCGGAGTTACTTCTGGCTTCCAGTGGTACCATGGCCAGCTTTGACTGTCTTCTACTCTATGTAAAAGATGCTTTTAAGGCATATTTCTAGAAGCATCTACCCATCCCAAAATCATTAGTTGCCTCATACTAGAAATCATTCCTCTCCTCTAAGACGTGACCCATGCTCCTGCTGCACGTGCCTAATTATTTATTGATTTGAGTTCATCTTACCTAACATTGATCCCTCTAACACAGTGGTAAATTGGTGCCTGTATGATCGATCTAGGATCGTTTCCCTGCTTGTACTCTAATCCTCCCCGTGACCTGAAGTGATTTCTGTGTTGTGCTGTTGTTCACTTAGAAGCTGAGGAGCAGTGATGGAGCTCACACCTGCCTCGTAAGACGAAACCTGTGTTCATATAAGGCTTTAAATTGTCTGAAAGAAGTAACTTATGACTCATGGCCAGACTTGAAAACATTCTGTAGATGCTACGTATCTTGGGGGAAGGTCATCTAATAGCAGCAGCTGGTGGTCACAGAGAGAAAGGGACGATTCGCAGGTCATTTGCAGCTACTTCAAATATCTGAAATGTATGCTGTTTTATAGGGAACTGTTTGGTCTGGTGATTATCACAGCATGGATGAGCCTATGTCACAGTTCATCAAAGTAAGTTTTCAACTCGTTAGCTAAAATCAGATGTCTTGAGGATGCCCAGGTGTCTCAGTCGGTGGAGGGTCTGACTCTCAATTTCGGCTCAGGTCATGATTTCTTTTTTTTTTTTTTTTTTTTAATTTTTTTTTCAACGTTTTTATTTATTTTTGGGACAGAGAGAGACAGAGCATGAACGGGGGAGGGGCAGAGAGAGAGGGAGACACAGAATCGGAAACAGGCGCCAGGCTCTGAGCCATCAGCCCAGAGCCTGACGCAGGGCTCGAACTCACGGACCGTGAGATCGTGACCGGCTCAGGTCATGATTTCATGGTTCGTGGGATCAAGCCCCGCATCAGGCTCTGTGCTGACAGTGTGAAGCCTGCTTAGGATTCTCTCTCTCCCTCTTTTCCCCTCCCCCACTCGTGCACCCTCTCTCTCTCTCAAAATAGATTAACTTTTAAAAAATGAACAAATCACTTCAAAAATATAAACTAGCAAAACTGACACGAGAAGAAATACTCCAGGACAATTCCATAACTATTAAAGAAACTCTAGACCAGATGCCCTAACTGGAGAATTCTACCTAATATTTAAGGAAAAAATAATGTCAGCCTTTAACAAACTCCCAGAGAACAAAAAAAGATGAAACACTTTACAATTCATGTTATGAGGACAGAATAACCTTGATACCAAAACTTAGCAAGAACATTAAAAAAAAGAGAGAGAGAAGAAAAGAAATTACCCAGCAGCCTCACTCACGACCACAGATTAGAAAATCCTAAATAAAGCAGCAGTAAATAAAATCCTGCAATATGTCACCCAACCACCCTCTTGGGTCCATTCTATGAACACGGTTTAACATTCAAAAACCAACCAGTGTTCTCTATCATGTTAAAAGAATAAATAAGCTCTCTTCTCAATCTATACAGAAAGGATACCTGGTAAAATTCACCATCCGTCCACAAGACGTCTTAGGAAACAGGTGTAGAAAGGAACTAAAGCTGACCAATGGGATCTACACCAAAGCCTGATACTCAGTGGCCAGCGGTTGCAAACTTGCCTTCTGAGATCAGGAAAAGGTGAGGTTAGCCACCATTACCACTTCCGCTCAACACTGTTCAAGCTAGTATCGTAGCCAGTCCGATAAGGCAAGAAAAAAATTAGAGGCACAACGACTAGAAAAGAAAAACGTTCGCTATCCGTGGGTAACGTGATTGTGTACACAAAAAAATCAAAAAGAACCTGAAAAGTTATTAGAGTGAGTTTATTAGCATGATTTCTGCCCACTAGGTGAATGTACTCAAATCAACAAGTCGCGGAAAATGGTGAAAACAAAGTTAACCATAAATAAGAACATCGAGAAATCAACTCCCTAGGAATAAATCTAGAAAGAGATAGGCAAAAGCTCTACAAATAAATCGACAAAACACTGTGGGAGAGATTAAAGAAGACCTAAACAAGTGGAGGGATAAACCTGTACTGGGAAAAGGGTAAAACTAATGAAAATCTAGAAACAGGTCCATCCACGCACAGGTAGACCCTTGACTCCTGACCACGTGGCAGTACAGGTGCAGCAAAGAAAGGCAGACTTCTCAGCAAGTCCTGCTGGATCAACGGAATACCCATGTGGCCGAACTTTCCCCACCTGACTTTCATAAACAGCCGTTCCAGGTGGATTACAGATCTAATGTGAGAAACAAAACAGCCTTTTAGAGAAGATAACCCCAAATCCTCCCCAAGACCTTGGGGAGGAAAAGTTTTCTTAAACAGGATACAGAAATCATTAGGAAAAGATCAATTGTCACACTGCCTAATTAATCAGTGACTTCAGTTCCTCAAAAGACATCATTATAGGAGTGGGTAAAGCTATTTGCAACATATATAAACAACAAAGATGTGCACTAAGAATAAAGAACTCCTGGGGCGCCTGGGTGGCTCAGTTGGTTAAGCGTCCAACTTCGGCTCAGGTCATGACCTCACGGTTGGTGGGTTTGAGCCCAACCTGGGGCTCTGTGGTGACAGCTCAGCCTGGAGCCTGCTATGTCTCTCTCTCTGTCCCTCCACACCTCATGCTCTCTCTCTCAAAAATAAATAGACATTTTATAAAAGGCAAAAAATAAAAAAAAGAACTCCCACAAATCAATAAGCTATATTCCAATAAAAATTAAGAAAAAGTCCTATAAAAATGTGTTCACCAAATTCAACCTTTATATTTGTTTCCAAAGCAATCCATAAATGTTATTGGATTTTTACTGATAATCATTCCTGTGTGTCTTTATAGGAATCCAGTTGGTGGAAGAATTCAGTTGGCTACTGCCATTGTAATCGCTCTCTTCCCATTTCTCTCTTGGGTCTACATATACATAAACAAGGAGATGCGGTCCTCCTGGCCAACTCACTGCAAGACAGTACTTTAACTGAAGCCAAGAATCCCATTATTAAAATGAGTATTGTCAATCAATTTTTTATAAACATGGTTGTAACAAGCCAATTTCCTAGGAACTTCAGGTAATCTCAGCTAATATTAGAGGTAATTAAAAAAAAAATGCCAAGAACTTTCTGAGGATGTCTACGGTACAGCATACAGTTGCATGGAACTGGTAAGAGAGGGGTCTGACATTCGATTGGGTCCCCGTAGAGTAGAAAAGGCCACAGAACAAAAGTGAAGAAATACAAATTCTGACTCAGCTTACCCCTGTCTATATGACTTGGGCAAATATATACACCTCCTGGCGGATATGTCTTCATCTGTAAAACAGGATTAAAACCAGATCTCCTACTTACTTAATACAGTTGCAGGGGATTAAAGTGGATAATATGAGAGCCTCCAAAATTACCAAGTGCTTATAAGGGGCTTACAGGGGATTAAAACAGAAGAAAACAGGGTTTCGGTGGAATGATAGAAACAGAGATTCAAGAGAGGGCTGTGCCCCCGAAATGAACTCATTATACTGGACCCGTGCAGTGCAGTGAGCTCAATGATGCCCAAGGAACGAGCACATCTTGGAAAGAAAGGAGAATTAGGTAGAATAAAGGAATTTGGGACCAGAAGGAAACGGAATATTCACTACATGGTAAATGAGAAGTATGACCAAAATCGATATTTTTTTAAATTTTTTTTTTCAACGTTTATTTATTTTTGGGACAGAGAGAGACAGAGCATGAACGGGCGAGGGGCAGAGAGAGAGGGAGACACAGAATCGGAAACAGGCTCCAGGCTCTGAGCCATCAGCCCAGAGCCCGACGCGGGGCTCGAACTCACGGACTGTGAGATCGTGACCTGGTTGAAGTCGGACGCTTAACCGACTGCGCCACCCAGGCGCCCCAAGATATTTTTTTAAATGAATGTCAAAGGTAACCCTGGGGAGAAGACCATATGGGAGCTGTACTCTCCAACGTGGCGACTTATGTTACCATAACCGTGTGCACACACACACGGACGTGGTAACATGACCGCAGTGCGCACACACACGCGTGACACGGCGACATCACCGCGGTGCATACAAACGTCACGTAACATGCTAACATAACCATAAGATGTAGCACTGAGCACTTGGAATGTGGCTACACTGAGGAAGTAAAATTCTACGTTTTTCACTTGAATTTTATAACATGTCGATTCAGTTATTAGAAAAGTTAGAAATGTGTCTGGAACGCTTGTTTTGAGTGTGTTTGGAACAACACGGTTATGTGAATCTGCTTAATTCCAGTTTTTATATCTAAATATAGATGAAGTATTAACAGTGAAAATGGAGGGGTGCTAGTATAAAACACGCGGGATTTTAAAGACATAGTACAAAAAGAGTATAAAATATTCTCATATTGATTACACGTTGAAATATTTTAGCCATATTTGCATTAATATATCATTAAAATTTGTCATCTGTTTCTAATTACTTTTTGAAGCGTGAATGCTTTTAAATTACTTAAATGGCTCACATCGTATTTCTGTTGGATGGCAATTTTGGGGGGTCAGCATCAAACTCTGGGGTCAAAATACCGTTTCACGACATTTAGGAAGTATTTCACTCAAAAGAATATTAGTACCAATCATGTATCAGGAGAGTGGAAATAAGTCTGTCCATTTGTCTACTTTTAGCCTTTAACACAATATTAAGGATTCTATAAATACTTGTTAAAGGCGGCACGTATGTTTTGTGTTTGGTTTACACGGTGGTCACTGGACAAGCGAAATTCTCTTTTCAAGGTTTAGATGAGGGAAAAGGGAAAAAGAAAATCTTGTCAATTGTAAGCAACTGATGTGAAATTTATTTCAAGGTCAATAAAACACACATAAAGGATTTCAGTGCTCCAGTGCACACTTAGTTCGCATGAGATTGATGGTTTTTACACCTCTTTTGATGTCACTACTAAAGTTACACATGAAGAAATGGATTTGTTTGCAAATCCTGTATAGCATCTATCTATCATCCAAGGAATGCCTGCTTCTGTGCTTAAAAGAAAGTAATGTTCCAGTTTTTTAAAAAAGAAGTGACGTTCAAAATACACTTTCATCGTATCTGCGGCCCCCATATCACTGTGAATTCATCTGTGAATACACGCAGCTCCTTTTAGATCTCTGAGCACAGAAAAACTTCTGGTAGGAGTGCTGCCTTCGGAAAGGCACTGAGATTGTTGTGAACTCTGTTTCTCCGCTGAATTTAAGCAACCTTAACGTTTCTATTATCAGAGCCCCTGCCTTCCCGCCCATCTTTTCTCTTCCCCATCAGCCTCTCCTCCTGCGAGGACTGAGAGGCACCTGTAACCACACTTCCCCAGCTCAGAAACCTGACAAGCTCACTTCTAACTCCGGGCTCATCATTCAAGACTTCACAACACGGCCCTCGCCGGTCCTCTGCCTTCGCTATTTCTTGCCATAACCCCAGGCACCTTTCGGGGAGTCTACACAGCATTATTACTTGCCACTCAACTCAGCGTGCCCTTTAACCTCTGCTGATGCTCTTCTGCCTAACACCCCATCAAGACCCTTTTCCTCCTTCTTCAAGTCCTCCCTAATCCCGTGAAACAAAAGTGAACCACTCCCCCCCCTCCGCATTCCCAGGCCTCTCTTCACACATTTGTATCTATGGATGGTAAAGTCGGTGAATGCAGGGAGCGCATTACAGTCACCCTTCTGGTGGGCCGAATAATGGCCCCCAAAGATCGCCCGGTCCGACCCCCAGAGCCTGGGACTGTTACCTTGCATCACAAAGTACACTGCACACACACGATTAAGTTAAGGGTCTTGAGGTGGGGAGACGATCCTGGATCTGCCAGGGGGTGCCTCCACGTAATCCCAGCCGTCCCGATGAGAGAGAGGGAGGCAGAGGGAGGCTTGAAGAGGCTGCACTGGTGGCTCTGAGAATGGAGGCTCTAGAAGCTGGGATACAGATTCTGCCGCAGAGACCCCCGAGAGGGCGCGGCCCTGACAACAACTTGAGCTTGGCCCAGGGAATGTGGTTTCAGACTTCCGACCTCCAGAAACATCAGATACGCGCAATCTAAGCCACCAACGTGGGGGTAATTTGCCACAGCAGCCACAGAACACGAACACACCCCTCGCCCCCGGAGCCCAGGCGCTCGGCAGGTGCACTCAGGCTGACTAGTATCGGTGTCTTCTCGCTTGATGTTTCTTTAGGCCCTGACTCAAACTTGCTCCAAGCTTCAACGGTCCCGTTCGCCATCTAGTAAATGCTTCCGCAAAGAAACCTTAGCGCGTGGGACAGCCGAGTCAACGTGCCCCATTCGTCTACACGGGGAGCGGAGAGTAAACTCATTCCCCCCTGCAGTCTCACACAGCACTAGCTGCTGCTCAGAGGGGCCACACCAGCAGGTGCACGGCTGTGCCGGCCCTTGATCCCGCTTTACTCAGAATCACGAGGGGACCGCGTGACTTCTCCGGAGGCCTTTCTCACGGCCTCACGTGGAAGGGACCACACATTCACCCGTGAGACAACTTACTTTGTTTACAGGACAGGAGTACAAACCGATAAATGTACAAATATGTTGGATATTCTGAGAAAAAAAAGTCCAAAGCTCATTCACACAGCAGGATACACAGAAAGAGTTTACCTGAGCTTATTTTATTATTACGAACGTTAAGTTACATGGTTAATACATGAATATATCCTCCTTGGTTAAAAAAAAAAAAAAAAAGAAAAAAAGAAAAAAGAAAAAAAAAATTCCAGATCAGGCTAAATGAAGTCTGTCTTGAGGACTCGACCACCCCCCTCAGTCTCTGCCCTGGTTTATTCACGCCGCCTGCATTCATTCTGTGTCCAGTTCTCAGCACCGGATCTTTTATCCAAAAACGACACGTCAGAATATCTCGTGAGCTGACGCGCACCGAGGCCACAGATCCGTTTTGTCGTGCAAAGAGAATACTAAGCAAGGATCCTGAGGGTTTGGGGCGGGGTGGGGGTGGGGGGGGGGAGATGAACAAAAACACAAAGCTCAGCTGTGCTCGCTCTCTCCAAAGGCAAACGAGATGAAACGCAGTGAGCCAGACTAACACCGGAAGGCGTTCTCCCTCTTATAATTCATGATCCTGTCCGGAACCCTGCCCCTCCCTTTCAACATCATCTTGTCAGGGTAGACATAAACGGTGCCAAAAGCCTGGCTGTCCGGCGCCGTCTCTATAACCCCTTCTAGGTTGACGTGGTGCACACCAAAAGGATCCTCGGAGTAGCCACCATCGTGAGTGTGACCGGCGAAGAAACACACGACACACCTGTGGGACCAAATGACGGCCAGCGCGTCTCTGTAATTCCAGGCCAGGCACACACTGTCCGAGGCCTCTGGGTAAATGGGAAGATGGCCTGTTAGTTAAAGAGAAGAAGAGTTATGAGCCGATTAGGAAATGTCTCTTTCATCAAAAGAAATGGCTAAAAGCTAGTACTCACGGGGAAGGAAAAAAAAAAAAAAAAGCACGTTGCTACTTCTTCTAGATGGACTAAGACCAGAGAAAATCCACATACACGAAGAGCTGGCTAATCTACAGCCACATCTGTGCAGCGTAGACACAGGGAGACCGTCCGCATACACGGGGAGAGGCCGAACCCCTGAGCTCCCTACGCCCAGAGCGTCTGAAGACGCACAGACATGGAGAAACCCCGAGGGCGTCCGCAGAAGTCAGGCGGATGCTGTGCTGGAATCCGTCTCGCCGACTTCCTTAGACACGAGCGGCAGAGACGCAGAAAGAGGTACTCCTAAATGTAACAACAGTTCAGGGATGGGTCAACGGGTCATATGTCACTTAGTGCGGTAAAATGGATGCACGCCACTGTAAACACCTCCATGAGATCAAGGCAGTCGGAGCCATTTAACGGATGCAAAAAGTGAGGTAAAGCAGGGACTATTTATCCTAGGTCCCACAGGAGGTGCATGGAGGGACAGCCAGGAGAGTCTCGAATTCCTGAACACAAGTGAGGCCACCCCGTCTGTCAGTCTGCAGCGTGGGCACAACAGCTCACTTGGCTTTGCTTCTTTCCCTTACGTCACTTTCCTTTTCTGTTCCTGTAAACTGTTATTTTTATTCTGACATTTATTCTGAATTTTTGTTCTGTTTTGTTTCTATTTAGTTTGTACTATGGATGATTAATAGCTCCCTAAAGACAGAGCCAAAGGCGTCCAAAGAATTTACGAGTGTGCCCACACACGACACATGCCCACTCCTGAGGCCGTGCTAAGGGCTCAGGGTCCAGAGAGGCCGGGTGACTTTCCAGATCGAGAGACCTGGAAACACGTGACCCAGGGACCGTCTCCCCATCCCTGAGGCCCCAGGCTGCCAGAATCTCACCAGTCCTTCTCTTCTTCCTCCCTGCTCCACGGACGTTTCCACGAATTCTCACTCCCCGCTTCTTCCTGGGAGTGCCTGAACACTCGGTCCCTGGGTCCCTTCTCCACTCGCGCCTGATGCCTTGGCGATCCAGGAATCCACAGTTCCGACCGTCACGGGCACTCTTCCAAGTCCCTCGTGCTTACATCCCGCCCGGACTCCCCACCGTGAATTTCAGACTCAAACACCCAAACTGCTTCCTCAGCATCTCCAGTGAGTCTAGCGGCCTCTGAAACTTCACATTTCCAAACCCCAACTGCTGAATCCTCCGCCCAGAACCCCGTCCTGCTGCGGTGTCCCCACCAGATCTCGGCCACCAGCCGTGCCAGCCTTCCAAGACGCAGGCCAAATGGCCTGTGGGTACCCAAAATCAAAGCGAAGGAGCACAGAAAAACAAAAGCCAAGGGCTATCAGCCATTTTAAACTTTGCCATAGAGAACCTGACGCACTCAGCTGTTAAAGGTTCGTTCATCCGGTTTCTCAGCTTACAGCAACAGGCAGAAACCTAAGAGACGCTAACGGAGACAGGTGCCCTGAAGTAAAAAGACAAGGGGGAAAGGAGGCTGGGGTGGGCTCTAGTCCCTGCCGAAACCACACGCTACCGAAAGAACCACATTGCTTCATTTCTCTGTTTCCTGATCTTTGCAGGTTTGCCGGCACGACCCGTAGGTCCCTTTCCGCGCCAGTGTCCTCGGAAGTGACAGGGCCGGCCTGGCAGCGGGAGGCTGAACAGAGACAAGTCAACAATGAGACCAGCGGGGCGCCTGGGTGGCGCAGTCGGTTAAGCGTCCGACTTCAGCCAGGTCACGATCTCGCGGTCCGTGAGTTCGAGCCCCACGTCGGGCTCTGGGCTGATGGCTCGGAGCCTGGAGCCTGTTTCCGATTCTGTGTCTCCCTCTCTCTCTGCCCGTCGCCCGTTCATGCTCTGTCTCTCTCTGTCCCAAAAATAAATAAACGTTAAAAAAAAAAAAAAAAAAAAAAAAAAAAACAATGAGACCAGCTACGGAGGAGTCAGGGAGTGTCGCGTCGCACCAATGACCCCGGGGCACCTTGTGTCCTCCCAGCCTGGAAGGACACTTGATCTAACGGTAGCCCCAACACCCCTGCTCCGTCTACGTGTTTTCCCACGGTGCAGGATCACCAAGTGAAAACCACACTTAGAGACATACGTGTTTCTATCGCCAGCTGTCAGAATAGCCCGTCGTTTCCGAGGGGTTTTCGTGTCCATGATTCCATGTGATACGACACTCAGAGAATCGGTCTGAAGGTTCCACGTTTACCCAGTCGCACAGCTCACGCAAACACCCGTGCACGGAACGGCGCCCCGTCCCTGGGACCCCGAGCACGGTCTTCTCAGCCAGTGCGCCGCATCAATTCTACAGCAAGGATGGAAACTCAGACCCCAGACCAAGGACACCAGCCATGCGCCAAGTCCAAATTCAGTTCTGTGTGTGTGCGCACACTTGCACCTCAGGTTCCTACAACCTACGACGACAGCAGTTCTGTAGAAGATGACTCTAAGCAGAAGCCCCGTAAATCTTATCTCCTTGCAATGACGCGGCAGACGCAGCTCCAGATGTGAAGTACTCACCGCCAGGTGCGTCTGTCACACCTGACACCCCAACACTCGACAGCCGATGCCTCTATCCAGCGGCCACAGTGCCTGGCCGGCTGAGGTCTGGGGTGGGGGGGTGGGGGGGTCCTGGACTGAATTTTGCACTCAGATGTTACAGTTGACCGTCAACAAAGGTTTGAACTGTGCGGGTCCACTTATACACAGATTTTTACAGGACTGTGAACGTACCTTCTCTTCCTTATGATTCCCTTAATGACATTTTCTTTCCGCTAGCTCACTTATTGTAAGAATACAGTGCAGAATGCACGTAACAGACAAAATATGTGTCAACCAACAGTTTACGTTACCCGTAAGGCTCCCAGCCAACAGGAGGCCACGTGTAGTTTAAGCTTCTAGGGAGTCACAAGTTACACGTGGATTTTCGACTGTGCAGGGGGCGGCACCCCATCCCCTGCGTCGTTCAAGAGTCAACTGTGCTACATAAACCGATCCCCTGTGCTGAAATTCTACTTTGAAACCTAAAAGGCCGACTCCCAGGCACTAACATGTGGCAACATGTTTTTGTTATTTTACAGTTCTTTCCTGGCTCGGCTGTAAACGTCAATCTTATACTCATGTTCTCGGGGGGGGGGGGGGGGGGGAATGGAAGCATTCATTTCACAGCAAGAGGACATCACAACCGAAATACTACCAGTGCACTTTCGACCTAACTCTCCCGTCCTCCACGACGCTGGTGCAATCGAGCAACTGAAATACTTACTCACAATCACCACCTTTTCCTGGTTTGTGTCCGAGAAGGTGAGGACTTCGTTCAACCAGTTCAGCTGCTCTTGGCTGAATCCTCCATTGAACTGGACAAACTGGGGCTCAGACAGTCCTGAAATGAATGAGGTACGTTAGACCGATCAACAGCCAGTTTCCCCCCATTTGGGCCCTCGAACTCGGCTAACGTGGGGACACTTGCACCTTTCCTGAGGAATGCTGGGCAGCGGCTGACTTAAAACGGGGAGCCACAAGGCACAGGGCAAAGTACGGATGAGGTGCACTGCACATGCTCCTCTGCTTCCCTCACTGGCCTCTTCCTGAGTCCTGATGCCCAAGGCCCCCTCTGCCGGGCACCTTCCCATCTGTCCCCCACTCCGTCCCCAACACTCTGCCCACCCTGTGCTTCCCGAGGACGACTCCTTCCAACTGTTCAGGTTTCCGCTTCCATGTTTTTCTCTCTGGAGAGGCCATCTCTGACCACTGAAGCTAAAACAGTATGCGATCCTTTTCCTTAACACTGTATGTGATTTTTCTCAGTAGGATTTATCACCGTGGAAGTAATTTCATTTGTTTCATTTATTCCCGGTCCCGCCCACCGTGTCTCTCGTTTCCTCCACTCAATCCACTAAAAAGAAAGGGGATGCTGTCAGCATGGCTTATGGCTCTGACTAGCTAGCCCTAGAATAAGGGCCTGGCCCAGAAGAGACATTCAGACATCCGTGAAACGCATCTGCAACCAACTGCAACCAATGCACGTGCCATGGGGCTTGTGAGAAATCCTGACCCTGAACGACGGCGACGATATACTTTTACCTTAACCATCCATCTTCCTGCTGAATAAAAGGTGGCTGAAGAATTTAAAGATAATGTATTAGATTCTCAGCTCAAAGGAATAATTCACCTTGAGGACTATTCAATTCCGAGTTTGGATTGTGACCCTTCAGTATCTTCAGACACTGCTGGTATTTTGCAGAGGACTGATCCACGCCCAAGACGCTCAAGTCGTAAGCATCCAGTAAAATGAACCGGAATTGAGGGAACGGTACAAAATGATAAGCATAGTAGTTCTCTGAAGGCACGGTCTCGGGATGGTGCACAATCTGGTCTTCCAGAAACTTTGTGTTAAGTTTAGAATTTGTTAAGTAGTTTCTGCTGAAGTTATAGAACTCGTGGTTCCCCCATGTATGATGAACGGGAACTTTAAGCATCTGGAATGTGTTCATAACAAGTTCCAGCGACTTTTCAGAGGCTTTATACTGCGCGTTATATCCGTCAATGATGTCTCCAAGCTGAAGTACACAGCGGGGCGGGCTGCCTTCTGTATTCCAGTGCTCGATAGCACCTTGTAAGTGGAGCAGACTGTGTCTGTAGTATCGCCGTCTGTTTCCTTGGAAATTATAGCCATCTTCTAAGTCAGCATACTGAATATCTGCTATAACTCCAAAGGAGAAGAGAAATTCTGAAGTCTCACTCAGCGGTCCAGGACTGGGCTTATCATCCATAACCTCCACACGGCTTTCTAAAACAAACAAATAAAACAAAATAAAGTAAAAAAGATATCCACGTTATAAACATCTTAGTCTTCTGAATGGGCTGAAGAGAATGGTGAAGTGAATGTTAAGAGTTAACCTGCCGGGCAGCATGGTAGAGAGAAAAGTGCAGGGGTCTTAAAGTCAAACGGTCTTGGGTCCAAACTAACCGTCTTTGAAACGGTTCCTTTCCCTCATCGTAAAATACATGATCGTCTCTATTCTTCACAAGAGTAGCAATTAACAAAAGGGTATTATCCTATCATGAACAGGCATTCTAATTCCAGGAAAGTCAGATTCACATCTGACAGAATTTGTCATTTTACACACAGACACGCGCACAGTACTTTCTTCCACAAAAACCAAAATAATTCTATCAAAATGCCAGAACTTTTTTTCAGAAAGTTGTATATTACACTCATTCATTGCACTCGATATGTTAGATTCCCCCTCTAGGTTATTTTTGTGTCAGGCTGAATCTTTTCTTTGGTGGCCACACCACTTGAAGTAACTTTCTCGTATTTTACACCTGGAACAACAGGGGGAGGAAATAAAGGTATGAGAGGAATCATTTTAAACAAACAAAATCCAGCACAAAAACTGTAATAGTGATGTGACTATCTCCATTTCTGAGAAAACGCTCCTGGTTCTTCAATAGTTGGATTCTAATCTGAACCAGTTTTCAACCTGAGGATTAAGTAGCCTGGCCCCACAACCAAAATGGGAACTACATAATCTTTTCTTCTCACATGTGATCTGTGCCCTCCCTCACTAGCCAAGAACAAGGGATTTAGACCTGAAAACCTATGATTTTATTAGATTGTTTATAACCTAAATTTAGAATCATTTGTAACACCTTAAAAGAGCCAAGAACACTAAAAATTAATAAAAATCAGGGGCGCCGTGTGTGTCTCAAAAGTAAACATTAAATTTTTTTTTTTTTTGTAAATCAAAGGCTATGGTCCTAAGTCTATTCTTATTCTTACTGACCATTCGTATTCTAAGTCTATAGTAATAAACTGCGCTGTGATATCTAAGTTTATTAAGGCCTAGTTGTTTCTAAAACAACAAATCCATTTGGAATTTCTAAAATTACTTTCAGACTCCTGGTCCCACCATGGCTACTGGGTCCTTTGAACCATCTACAATAGGTGGAAGTCTTAGCCGACAGATCGCTGCTGTCAGATGTGAAGGGGACCCTGGAAGTCGGCAAAAGGGCGGGACTTCAATGTGGCTTGAGGACGACGGGCCTTTATTCCGAAACTGTCGTTCACGAAGGACACCATTCTACCTGACCCGCCCAGTGGGCGCTTCCGCTACTTTCTTCCTGATTCTGGTTGGTGGAACTGTAGGCCTAACACAGGCAAAGCAGCACTAGAAAGATGGCGATCCTGAAAGCCGGCTCGGTGTCCTTCCACTTTTTTTTTCTTCTCACATGCTCACTGCTTCCTGCCGTCCTCATCCGAAAGTCCCAGGAGCTAGCAAGGCAGTCAACATGTGTGGGGGCTGGGTCAGATCATCTCATTTGAAAGGTGAGGAACTCAGATACAATAAATCCACGACTCCTCCAAATCTGATGGCAATCTGTAGTCATACTGGGTTTCAAATATTTGTGACTCCAAGTGCGGATTAATGGAAGAATCCAACCAGAAGGTAAGTGAGTAAATGTATCCCTGGAGCGTTATTACCAAAGCTTCAGAAGAAACGATTTCTGGGAACGCTGTTCTCCCTTGCCAGAAAAGCCTCTTTGTTTTTGTGTTCACGCTCAGAAGTTTTAAGGTGATAATTGGTATGGTGGATCTCCTAGAGGGAGCTTTTAGTCCCAATTAATTCGATCTTCTCCAGAGACAGCTATCATTTTTGCCTGCCTACCCAGTATTCATTTCCTGTTCTTGTGGTTAACAGCACCCCCGTCTCTTTAGACATCTACACAAATCCTCACTCTTGGTGCACGTGGTGTGGCCTTCCCTTGCTGGCTGTGGAAGCGTCCCTCTGGTCAGTCAGGGGCAAGCACGTGACCTAGGCCGAGTTAGCCAGCACCAGCTGCGCGCGGGACTGTTGCTGGAGTTACCAGCCCAACTACCAGAACTATGGTGTGAAGCTGACGGCGAAGACTGGAGCTGCTGGGGAAGGCGACCTGAGAAGACCCCCAACCCAGATGGGAGCAGACCGGAATGATGTAAAGAAGTCAAGTTCCTGGAAACATTAGTTGAATGCCTGGACCCACCTGTCCCTGCTTGATCGTTTCGTTCTATCAGCCATTAAATTCTCCTCTCAGTAAAGCCAAACGGAACTGGCTCTAAGGTCCCATCAGATCACCTTCCACTGGAATACAGTTTAGAGAAACTCGAGGGCAAACTAAGATTTGCCAACCTCTTAATGAAAATTAAGCAGTGTGCAGAGAAGCAGCAGGGGCCACAGACTTGGAAACAGTAGCATGTTCTACGGTAGAAAGGAGACGTGTAATGTCAAAGACGTAGAGCTTTTAAAAACAAGGCTGGGGCGCCTGGGTGGCTCAGTCGGCTAAGCATCCGACTCTTGATCCCAGCTCAGGTCTTGATCTCAGGGCGATGAGTTCGAGCCCCGCACTGGGCTCTGCGCTGGGCGTGAAGTCTGCTTAAAAGAAAAGAAAAGAAAAGAAAAGAAAAGAAAAGAAAAGAAAAGAAAAGAAAAGAAAAGAAAAGAAAAGAAAACAAGGCTAAAGACAGGGGAATACCATTTTATGAAATAAAGAAATTATTTTGAAAAACAGAAATGAAAATTGCTACTGCAATCTGTTAGGAGAAAGGCGTGAAGCAGGGGGTAGGGGCCAGGCCACATGCAGGGAAGGACTGTTAGGGTCAGAGGTGAGTAAGGCGGGTCAAAAAGAAAAACCCCGAGTGGGCAGGGACTGACCCAAGAAACTAATTCGACGTCTTTTACAGTCTGGCCCTACAAGATGCCTGGAGCTCAGAAAGACTGCCCCTGGTGGACAGAGCGATAAAAAGCTCACACGCCTCGGGTGGGGAAACTAGGAATTACTAAACACGCCAAGGGCATGAAAGTGTTTCAGAGTGGGCTCCATGGCCTCCGGCCTCCGCCAGATACACACAGAAGTGGGTGAGTAAAGGGTAACTGCTGAAGTGAGTAATGGGCACGGGAGGTTTACTCTCTCTACTTTTCTGCGTGTTTCTAAATGCCTGTAAGGTTTTTTAAGAGTATTTGTAGAGAAGATCAAGTCTAGACGGATTAGAAGACCTAAGGAAATAATGTGCTCTTGAAAAGAAAGGAAAATCCCAAGTTTCAAGTGGGACTTTGTTCTGAAAGTTTGGACCGCACACCACTATATGTGACATTACCGACGTTTTAGTTACCGGGCAGCAGGATGGCTGCTGAAGGCTCTGGAACTGAAGACCTGGAAGTGAACTGTAGGCCCAGTTTTTCCTGGAGCCAGATAACCCTCATCAGCACTTGTGAGATTCAACTCACTTATAATGCACGGCAATCCACCTTGTAAATCACAAAGTACTGCACGCTGTTTTTTAATTATCTATCAGAAAACATATCTGTCTAGTGAACCTCAAAATAACCAAACTACTGCAGCTTTTTATAGATCAGAATACAGTAGAAAACTCTACCAGGTTTTCAAAAACTTTATTCGTAAATTCCTACAAAAACTCCTTCAAATAGTCATGGTGCATGATACACAGGCAGCATTTTGTGAAAACCTCCTTAGGCATGAAAGATTTTTAAGAACAGGAAGAAACGGGCACCTGGTGGCTCAGTCAATTAAGCATCTGACTTTGGCTCAGGTCATGATCTCACAGTCCACGGGTTCAAGCCCCACGCCAGGCCCTGTGCTGACAGCTCGGAGCCTGGAGCCTGTGCAGATTCTGTGTCTCCCTCTCTCTCTGCCCCTTCCCCACTCGTGCTCTGTCTCTCAAAACTGAATAAACGTTAAAAATTTTTTTAAAAAAAGAAAGGAAAGAAAAAGAGAGAGGAAGACGCCAGTGTGAAAGGGCTACATACCATAGGACTCCAAAGATATGACATTCTGGGAAAGCAGGACCATGGAGACAGTAACGAGATCGGTGGTTGCCAGGGGTCAAAGGGGAAAGAGGGATGAACAGGTGGAGCACAGATTTTAGGGCAGTGAAGCTATTCTGTATGCTACCATATCAGAGAATACCTGTCATTATTTATTTGTCAAAATCCAGGGAATATACAACACCAAGACTGAACCCTAATGCAAACTATAAACACTAATTATGATGTGTCAAGGTGGGCTCATCATTTGTAGCACTCTAGGGACACCTGGGTGGCTCAGTTCATTAAGCATCCGACTTGGGCTCAGGTCATGATCTCATGATTCGTGAGTTCAAGCCCCGCGTCGGGCTCTGTGCTGACAGCTCAGAGCCTAGAGCCTGCTTTGGATTCTGTGTCTCCCTCTCTCTCTCTCTCTGCCCCTCCCCCGCTTGTGTGCACACACATGCTCTCTCTCTCTCTCTCTCTCTCAAAAATAAATAAGCATTAAAAATTTTTAAAAAATCAGGAAGAAATATCTCAGAGATGCTTATTTTCTGGAAACTTGCTACAAGATGATACGAATAAAACTTCAGTAATAAGACCGGCAGAAGGGTGAAGCTCCATGTCGAAGTCCCTCAAGCATCTATGATGAACTTGTGCATGAAGACAGCCCTACACTATTGTCAAAGGAAACCAAAGCAGTGGGCAAAGAAGTCCAGATATTAATAAGGAGAGATGGGCAAGGGGAACCACTGTGATAGAGACACTCAGAGGCTAAGCCAGAAGCATCTTAGGGAAGAAGGCAGGTGGAGTCAGCAAAGTTTTTAGATGCAAAGCCCATGGGATGGGTGGCTGTAGAAAGAAAAGGCGGGGGGGGGGGGGGGGGGGGGAGGTGAGCAGTCTGAGCATTTAATTGTGCTAAATATTACAGTAACAGAAAAGCTGAGGCTGGAAAGGTTTGTGGCTAGGCACATGGGGCGGGAATCTGGACCTGAGATGAAGTGAACAAGTTACAGTGCTGGGAGCTATGGGGGGATGAGCTTAGGACCCGACCCCCCCCCAGGGCTTACGCCAATGGGTTAACAATGCTTAAAGAAATACAAAGCCATTAAAACGCTCAAACCTGAGTTTGGGTAAACCAGATTGGCACCCCGAGGATAAGGAGGCACAAAGGTGCCAGGACTAGGGAGGTGCAAAGGCACCCCAAAATAGAGAGGGGGTGCAGAGCCCCCAGAATAGAGAGGGAGGGACAAAGTCCTGAAATAGAAACGGTGCAAAGGTGCCCAGTACACAGGTATATGAAATAAACAAGATTAGATATTCAAGGTGGAAGCACCCCAGTTTAGTCCTATGGCAGAAGCTGCTTTCACAGGGGGATAGGGCCAGGTTAGGTAAATTGGACAATGGATCCCACGCTGCAGGCAAAGCAGCCTGGAGCATAGATGGTTAACAAAAGAAAAGGCGCCTTGTCAACCCTGAGGTTATTCCTCCTACCTGTCTCATCCCCTAGGCTAGCTAAGATAAACAGAGGTCGTGCCTCCTGTCTGCTGTAAACAACCTTCCTCCCAACTTCCCAGCGCCTGGATTTTGTTTTGTATTAACCCAAACCCCCAACCCCGAATATCCTTAAGACCCCCTTTCCCTCACGTCCACAAGTTTACAGTCACAGATTCATTGTCCCTTTGTGCACATCCATCACCACATTTATAAGCCTTCTGATCCTAATAAAAACGGGGAAGACCCTTGTTTGGGGCTCTTGTCTTTTCCCAGATATTAGCCATCTCTCACTTTAATCCTGTGTCCGCTCTTTTGCTGGCCAAAAGAGAACTTTAGACTTAGAGTCAATGACAGGGAGCCACACAAAGTCAGGCTAGTCCTGTCCTAGTCAAGACAGCCTAACGTTAGGTCAAGCACAAAATCTGATCAGCCCGGTCGCTACTGATAGAACAAACGTTAGATGATATTACCTAGGTCCCGTCTCCTTCAAAAACAGTATCTAAATTGAAAGGGGAAAACTCATTTGCTGATCTCCATGGTTTAAAAGTCGTAATAAAAGCGACAGGTTTACACCAGAAAACTTCTTAGAGATCTTTTAACACTAGAGTTTCACGGGTCCATAAAATCAGGTTTAGAAGTGTGATGAGCAATTCATCCCACATATACTTTTAAAACACCTACTTTGAGTCAAGAATGGTTTTAGAAATGAGTATTTTATTTAATATTATAAATGTAATAAGAAATAGTTGTAGGGGCACCTGGGTGGCTCAGTCGCTTGAGAGTCGACTTTGGCTCAGGTCATGATCTCACAGCTCGTGAGTCTGAGCCCCCACCAAACTGCTACAGTCAGCACAGAGCCTGCTTCGGAGTCTCTGGCTCCCTCTCTCTCTCTGCCCCTCCCCTGCTCATGCTGTCTCTCTCAAAAATAAATAATAAAAATAAATAAGTAATTTTTTTTACTTAAAAAAACAGTTGTAAAAAATGCTTTGATAAACAAATCAAGAATAAAGCTATTGAAGGAATCACTTTGGCAAACACAATTTAACAGACCAGCCAAAAATAACACTGAATTTTAAACCATATGATCGACATACTTAACATACAAAGGAGCAATTAAAAAAGATAAACAATAATTTTGTGTGCTCCTTGCCTGAGTTAGCAAGCTGTTACTGAATCTTTTTGGCAATTTGTGGGAAAACTCCTTGGGAAAACAAATACACAGAAATAAGACGATTAAAAAAAAAAAAAAAGTTACCCAAGGGCAATCTCAGAACAGAAAATTTTACTTTGAAAATGATCTGACGTGCACCGTGTACTTGGAGCGGAACTTCCAGAAAATCCCAGTTCGATTCCAGAAGCAAGAAACTCAGGCATCACCGGGCTCCAACTTGACCGTCCTGGGCCAGTGGTGCGGGCTCGAGGACACAGCCTGCCCCAGTCCCCCAATCACTGGGACACGAGCTGCTTCTGCTCACTGGAAGCTCGCTGACAAAGGCCACGCGGGAGTGTGACCTGAAGTTAAGGAAGAGAATTGGGCATTTTCCAGTGTTTTGCCAATCCAGTGGGGTGGGGAGGCGTCAAGAGTGCAGACGCGAAGAGATTAAGAAGGCAAAGAGGCTGTGAGGGTGTGTGTGTGTGCGCGCGCAAGCTGTACCTCCGCGAGCACGGGAGGCGCAGGGATGCTCCGTGCCGTGAACGCGGGCTGCCCCCCAAGGCAGGGGGTCCCAGGTGAGGGCCTCACCCGCCAGGCTGAACCCGGGAACCGAGGCGGGGAGGGGCGTCGGCGAGAGCACCCTGGGACGCGGGGGCCCAGCGGGCTGAGCCAGAGCCGTGGCTCCCAGAGAGGTGACATCGCGGCGAGGGGACGACGGCGGGCGCCCGGCACTCCTACCCTACCGCGGCCGCCCCAATTACCCCGACAGGTCCGCCTCCACACTGGGGGCGCAGCGCAGTCAGAGCCCAGCGGCTCCCCGCCGGCGTCCAGGAGAACCGGGGCTCTGCGGGCGGTGACTGCCGCCACGCCCCCGCCGCGCGGCCCGGACGCCGCCGCAGCTTCCCGCCCCCGGTCGGTCGGCCGCCCGCCCGCGCCGCGAAGCCCCCGCCCAGCCCCGGCCGGACCCGCCTCCAGCCGCAAGGAACCACCTACCGCGCGGCGGGTCCGCGGCCAAGTCCTCCCGGGGTACCGGCTCGGCGACCTCGCCACCAACGAGCGGAGCGGAAAGAGCGGCCCCCTGCGACTTCCGGAGGAAGTGGAGCCGGCGCCGGAAGTTGGGGGCGGGCTAGAGGAGGCGCGGTCTCCTAGGTCCATGGCGGGCTTCTTACTGATACCGGGGTCCGCTATGCGGCTTCCGGGGAGCCGACTTTGGCGTCTCCTGCCCCACGGACTCGGGGTCTGGGCCCCGGCGGACGGGACCGCCGGAGCCTGGATGAGGCAGCTCTGCGCGCTGCGAGAGGAGGCGCGACGGACCTCGGAGCTCGCTCGCAGCTGCCGGGGAGACCGGCCCCTCTGCACGGCGACGCCACCTCCACCGGGGTCGTCGGGTCCCGAGCCGAAGGGCCGCAGAGACCCCACGCGGCCCTCCAAGCCCGGGGTGAGTGTACAGCCGGAGCCCTCCCTCTGTCCGTCGCGTCTCCACGCCGGCCCGCGACCTCCCCATCCCACTTGGTCGCAATCTCGGAAGCCACTCGGCCGGGCCTGGAAGGGTCCTCGGCTCAGCCTTAGGCGGTCACAGACTCTCATCCCGCGACCCCCTCGGTTTGCGGGAGGTCCCAGCGCGGAAGAGAGAACCGACGCCTCCCCGCGGTTGGATTCTCGGGTTTGGATTGTAGTGCGCTTTTGTGCCCCCTGCCCCCAAAATGAGTTCGGGTGTTCTTGAAGGTCTCAACCTTGAACTGACCAGGAGTGAGGAATCCAAGCATATTAATTCCTGTCACTTGAACGCCCCTTTAGATGTTCGATGTGTAAGTTGACATTGAGCAAAATGTGGGTCGTAGTTGTGTGCTGGGTATGCCCTCTTTGATTTCGCTCAGGTTCTAGTTCTGATCTGGAAAAACCAGAGAGCCGCTCCCCACTAGTGATGGTTAAGAGAAGTGGGTTTTAGAAGCTGGGGGAAGAAGGGTGATGAATTAGACCAAGGTAGTGGACATCTTACTTACCTTGGGACCTGAAAAAGAGTACAAAGAATTAACTTGATGCAATTTGCAAGAAGCTCCATTTTTTAGATCTCTTCTACTTTGACTTTGTTACTTCTGGAAGCCAGAGTTAGAGTGACCTCCCAAATTGTTATTTGGTTTATTTATGTTTTCCATATCAGCACAAACACATAATTAACTGGATTTGAAATCAGCCACTATGGTCAAGGTCACACGTGTTAACAGTCCTGGTACTTGAGCTTCAGGTCCTCTTTCACATGAAAGGAAATGGACTTAGGGAATTTCTTCTTGAAAAGGAATGCCTCTGTAATTGTGTTGGCAGCCCAGATAGAATTGCATCCACAGACACTGTCAAGTATTTTTTTTTCAGTTTATTTTTTTTAACATTTATTCATTTTTGAGAGACAGAGCTTGCATGGGGGAGGAGCAGAGAGAGAGAGAGAGGGAGACACAGAATCCGAAGCAGACTCCAGGCCCTGAGCTGTCAGCACAGAGCCCGATGCGGGGCTGGCTCGAACTCATAAACGGTGAGATCATGACCTGAGCCAAAGTCAGACACTTAACTGACTGAGCCACCCAGGTGCCCCAGTATTTTCTCATCCCAGAGCAACATGAAACATTCTACATGTTGAAGAAGATCAAGATGTGTGTTTATGTATGTTAAAAACTACCATAGTAATACATGTAGGACGATTGCATGTTTGCATCTGACTAGTATTTTTGTTTGTAAAATCTCTGCCCCAGTAGCCTGTTTCCTGGAAGTCTTTAGCATTCACATTTGCTATTGGTGGAGCCTTATTGGCTGGAATGAAGTACTTCAAGAAAGAAAAGACAGAGAGTAAGTAGATATCCTCTGCTCAGCTCTGAATAAAACCTTTCTTTTTTCTTTTTTAGCATCTTTTATTTTGTTTTTAAACTTTTTATCTTGCAATAAAAGTTTTTAGTGTTTTTTTATTTTTGAGAGAGAGAGTGTGTGAGCAGGGGAGGGGCAAAGAGAGAGGGAGACGCAGAATCCGAAGCAGGCTCCAGGCTCCGAGCTGTCAGCACAGAGCCCAACGCAGAGCTCAAACTCACAGACTTCGAGATCATGACCTGAGCTGAAGTCGGATGCTTAACCAACTGAGCCACCCAGGCATTCCTATCTTGAAATAATCTTAGATGAACAGGATGGTTATAAAGATGACACAAGAGAGTTACTATGTACCTTTCACCTAGCTTTCCCTATTGTTAAGAAATTATATAACCATGGGTCATTTATCAAAACTAAGAAATTAAGATTGGTTCAGTACTGTTCACTGAATTCCAAACTGGATTTGGAATTCACCTGGTTTCTCCTTGTGTTTTTATCTGTATTCAGATGCCACTGTGTAACAATATGAAGACTTAATTGTGAACAGATGGGAGCGTGGGTGGTATGACGCGCAGAGGGTTCCCAAGGATGACTTAGATGCATTCCAGCCATCGAGGTGCTCGTGACAGCGAAGCAGGCACAGAAGTGAAGGATTTCACTAGAAGAGGTTCTCCCCAGCCTCTGAAGGGCCAGCCCCTCCTACAGACCACCAAGTATCAGCAGAGGGAAGGGCCACAGGCTGACCTTGGATGATGGAGAGAAATAGGGAGAATCTGGTCAGGGAGTGCCAGGAACTGCTCTGGCTTAGCACTTGAAATGTCCAGAAATTGGCTACGAGAACTTTATATTTTAGTCACTACTCCAGGCTTTTAAGATTTGGTTTTAAAGTTTCTAGTCAGGGGCGCCTGGGTGGCGCAGTCGGTTAAGCGTCCGACTTCAGCCAGTTCACGATCTCGCGGTCCGTGAGTTCGAGCCCCTCGTCAGGCTCTGGGCTGATGGCTCAGAGCCTGGAGCCTGTTTCCGATTCTGTGTCTCCCTCTCTCTCTGCCCCTCCCCCATTCATGCTCTGTCTCTCTCTGTCCCCAAAATAAATAAAAAACGTTGAAAAAAATTAAAAAAAAAAAAAAAGTTTCTAGTCAAACTTTAAAATACCACATGGGGCACCTGGGTGGCTCAGTCAGTTAAGCGGCCGACTTCGGCTCGGGTCATGATCTCACGGTCCGTGAGTTCGAGCCCCGCGTCGGGCTCTGTGCTGACAGCTCGGAGCCTGGAGCCTGTTTCAGATTCTGTGTCTCCCTCTCTCTCTGACCCTCCCCCGTTCATGCTCTGTCTCTCTCTGTCTCAAAAATAAATAAACGTTAAAAAAATAATAATAAAAAAATAAAATATCACTTAAATCTATTCTGGTTCTTCAGAGTCTGTTTTGAAGCCGTGATACAAAGGATATGTTTAGATCTGGGAGAATTCATAGGCTTCTAGAATCTTAGCAGTAGAAGGCCCATATTGATATACAGACCTGTTTGTTTTGTGTAACAACCAGTATTTCATTGATGGGATTTTCATATTCTAATAAGAAATTAAGCTCCTTTAGTTTCACAAAGAAACAAAACAAGCCAGGAAAAGTAGTGGCAGAGACCATTCTAGAATAAGCAAGCTTTTGACTTTAGTTCGGAATTTCACCTGCGATAATACTTGTTTTATTAAAAACCCTATTATGAAACGATATTTAAAGTATCTGCAGAGGCACATGGGTGGCTCAGTCGGTTAAGTGTCTGGGTTTCGGCTCAGGTCGTGATCTCACAGTTTGCGAGTTCGAGCCCCGAGTTTGGCTGTGCGCTGACAGTGTGGAGCCTGCTTGGGTTTCTCTCTCTCTCTCTCTCTCTCTCTCTCTCTCTCTCTCTCCCCGCCCCCCCGTCTCTGTCTCTCTCTCCCTTTCTCTCTCTGTGCCTCTCCCCTGCTCTCTCTTTCTCTCAGAATAAATAAACTTTAAAAAATTCAAGTATTTCTAAATCATTTGAGAGTGTTTGCGGACATGCATCATCATCTCTACTCCATTGTGTACTTTTTACAGACAGGTACGTTCTCCAATTTAATCATGATACAGCCACCAAAATCGGAAAATGAACATTGACATGTTAACTACCATTCAGTCTTCAGGCCTCATTCAAGTTTTGCTACTTGGCCTTCTTGATAGCAGTTCAGTTCAGAACCAGACCTTGTACCTACTTGTCTCTTTATGCTCCTTCAGTCTGTAGCAGTTTCTCCATCTTTATGAGACTTTGATGACCTTGAAAACTGTGAAGATTACAGGCCAGTAATGTCCCTTAGTTTGGGTTTGTCTGGTTTCCTCGTGATCAGATTCGGGTCACGTTCCTTCAGCAGGAATGTCACAGAACTCGTGCTCTGTTCTCGTTGCGTCTCATCTGGTGGCACAGGGCCTCCTTTGGTCCCGTTACTGATAGTGCTCAGGTTGAGGGTGTGTCTGTCAGGCTTCTGTCCCGAAAATGTAATTAATATATATTTCGTGGTGTGCATTTACACACTTAAATGTTCATCCCAGTCTGCATCAAACTCTCCATTTATTTATATCCGTGTGGACTCGTGCTCTCCTGCGTATTTAATGAATCGTAATCCATATTCTCTTTATTTTGATGCTCCACTGTCCCCTGTTGGTCCCTGGCAGTCTGAGCAGCTCTTGTTCCTTGGGACACGTCTCCAGTGTTCTTGGAGTTCTTCCTTCAGTCTGACGTGACAGGATGTTCCAGGCTCGTCTTGTACTTCTCTGCCATGGCCCTGACACCCGCCATGTCTCCAAAAAGCCCTGTTCGCTTTTAGTGGAGGGTGATACTTAGAACACAGGGCTTGTTGCTGCTGGGTTGTGTCCACTGCAGGGTCCTCTCGGTGGACAGATGTGGTTACATCTACGTTTGCTTCTGTGTGAACGCATCTTGCAGCCACAAGTTGACCCTGGCACCTCCAGTTTCTGCACAGTACTACAGACTGCATTTGGGTTTTTTCTCCCCATCTTTCCACCTCTTGCCATGTATAACACTTATCTTTAATTTACTTACTTGTTACTAATCCCCTGTATAGAACTGAGGTCCCATCACTGCTGTCCCCACCCCATTCAGATGCCCTTGGGACACTCAGGTTAAGACTCCTGGTGCCAGGCCACCCACCCTGCCCCACTTGGGCTCAGACAGTCCGCTCTGGGCCCCTGTGGCCCCTCCCCCACCCCCACCACGGCCACACCTGATGACAGGACTGAACTATTCCAAAAGAGGAAGAAATACCTTTACCACTTTCTTAGAGTCCTCTCTACATACCATTCCATTCAATTTGGTTTTGTTGCATTGTCATAGGATTGTTTTTCTTAAAATATTTTTTAAGTTTCTAGGAAACAGACTGTTTAGCACATTTTGTGCCCCCACAGTCATTAGTACAGTACCGACCGTACATCAGGCATTTCGGTGCCTGTGGTTAGACTGACTTGTTTAACATGAGTGTTTGTATCTCTTTAAGAGCTAGAGAAGGAGCGGCAGCGGAGCTTGGGAAAGCCTCTCCTCGGGGGCCCGTTTTCCCTCACGACTCACACTGGAGAGCCCGTCACTGACCAAGACTACCTGGGTCAGTGGGTCCTGATTTATTTTGGTTTCACTCATTGCCCTGATATCTGTCCAGAAGAACTAGAAAAAATGATTCAAGTCGTGGATGAGATAGGTAAGCCACCGCTAACTGTAAAAACTACTTTTCCGTAGTTTCACGTCCTCGGATTTCCGTTGGGCAAGGTGTTGTAATTATTTGCTTTCTGAGAATATAAAATTTCAGCATCCGGCTCATTTGCTGCTTTGATTCCCACGACCATATTCTCTACCAGAGGGAGCTTGTTCTGATGCCAAATGTTAAATTTCTTAAAAATGTGAGTGAGGTCTGGTCTCCTGTAGCGCTGCTTATGTCCCTTGATTGTAGACATCCGTCACTGACACTGTCGTTGTCTCCGTGACGGACTAGCAAGACGGCGGTGTGGTCCGTGATGTGCCGTCAGCCGCACTGGTTAGTCCCAGACAGGAGGCAGGCCTCCATCCTTAAGCTGGATTGTTTCCGGGGATTCAGTCCTCACTAATAGTTCACCTTGCCCTTGAGGTGTGGTGGGGCGAAAACCGCAAACATCGCGTTGGATCAGAACACGAGATGCCCACGTGACGGGACCCCGGTAACACGTGTGCACCGGTGAAGGTGTTCAGTAGGATTCTTATCTGATCCCACCGCAGATACTCTGGGGACCTGCTCGCAGGCCGTCCCATCCCTTCCCCGTCCTCTCCTCCACGCTTAGGTGTCCCTGTGTTTCCCTAACCCTCGCTGTAGCACTTCCGGCTCGCTCTGCTGTAACTGCCAGCGTTCATCTTTTCCCCCAGAGCGTGAGTACTGACCAGTGGGAATATTCTTTCAGATGGAATTCCAACTCTGCCAAATTTAACTCCGCTTTTCATCACTATCGACCCAGAGAGGGACACCAAAGAAGCCATCGCCAAGTATGTGAAAGGTAGGTCCTATTAATAATGCTTTACATTTGTGTAGCTCTTAGAGTTCTTGAAAGATAGATTCATTCGACCTTATGTGCCTCATGGACACGGGAGGACGAATGGTGTCGTCGTCAGGTTTACAGGTGAATAAAAAAGGTGAGGCTCAGTTGTGACCGTGAATAAGCAAATAAGAAACACGTTTCTCAATTCCTGATGCACAGCTCTCTGTATTTTGTCACAGGAAGGACCGGACTTGGCCTCAGATATCAACTAAGTTAACAGAATCTTGAGTTGAGAGGCGGAACACATTGCTTCTCCTTCCGCCTCTGTACCTCATTCTCTCTGTGATAGGACAGATGTACATCCTGGGAGTATGGACGTTGGGAGATTAACGACATTGTTTTTTTTTTTTCAAGTTTGTTTATTTTTAGAGCGTGAGCGAGCAGGGGAGAGGCAGAAAGAGGGAGAGAGAGAATCCGAAGCAGGCTCCAAGCTGTCAGCACAGGGCCCGACACGGGGCTCAAACTCACGAACTGTGAGATCATGACCTGAGCCAAAGTTGGACGCTTAACTGACTTAGCCACCAGGCGCCCCAAGATTAGCGACATTATGAGATGTGAGCACAGCGTGAACTCCTACCGTATACTTTATAAATCCAGAACATTTATTATGAGAAGCACATTTATAACTTTTCATAGAAGAATCTCAGTTGAGGGGCGCCTGGGTGGCGCAGTCGGTTAAGCGTCCAACTTCGGCCAGGTCACGATCTCGTGGTCCGTGAGTTCGAGCCCCGCGTCAGGCTCTGGGCTGATGGCTCGGAGCCTGGAGCCTGTTTCCGATTCTGTGTCTCCCTCTCTCTCTGCCCCTCCCCCGTTCATGCTCTCTCTCTCTCTGTCCCAAAAATAAATAAACGTTGAAAAAAAAAAAAATTTAAAAAAAAAAAAAAAAGAATCTCAGTTGAAACATCACATTCAGGTTAAAACCTATGAGAAAGCAATTCGAAAGACCGAGTGCCGGTAGAATTAAGGACGAATGCTTACGTTCTTAGGAGCTTGGGCAAGTTGCATAATTTCTTAAGGTCCAAGTTTCTTCAGCTGAAAAAATGATGGGAATAAGAATCTGTTTTGTTGTTACAGGAGTGACAGGAACATGGGCACTCAAAAGTCAGGAACTGGAATTTTAAGTCTCATTATGGTGAAATTGATTTAGGCCAAAGGAGCTAATGAGTACTTCTACATTTAATTTTGTTATATGACACATTGCAATGTGTATCATCTAAAGCTTTGAGGTTTTTTTAAAAGTGTGTTTTGTGAAGGACCTGCTGTATCTTGTCATTTAACATATTTATTGAGATATAATTGACATATGATAACATGTACATATTCAAAGTGCACAGTTATCTTTTGTCATGTCTGCACTTGTGACACCATCACCACCATCAAAAAATGAATATACCTGTCACCCCCTTGTGCCCTTGCCCCCGTCCCATCCCCAGATCTGCTGTCTGTCAACATAGATTAGTTTCCATTTCCTAGAAGTCTGTGTCCACAGAATTATTTAGTGTACTCTTTTGTTTTTAGTGGCTTCTTTCCGCATAATTATTTTGAGACCCGTCCGTGATTTAGCATGTTATCAGTTGACTCTTTTTTATCTTCTGAGTAATATTCCAGTGATGGACACTGGAGTCGCTTTCAGTTTGGAGCTATTTACGGAGAGAGACAGCTGCCAAGACCATTCCTGTACAAGCCTCTGTACAGACACATACTTTTCATTTCCCTGGTAAACGCCTGATTGCTGGATCGTGTGGTGGGTGTGTGTTCATCTTTTTAAGAAACTGATAGTATTCCAAAGTGGTTGTAAGTTTTCACATTCCCAGCAGCCGTGCATGAGAGCTCTGGCTCCTGCCCGTGCTCCCCACGCTTGGTGTGGTTTGAAGAGCACTTTATTGGTTTAGAGACAATTAGAGACCCTTCTTTTAGTGTCATGTGTAAGAAATCTTTGTCCAGCCCAAGGTTACAAAGGCGTATGTTTTCTTAAAGTTTTAGAGCTTTTATTAGATATTCAAGGTGAATTTGTGTTCACTGTTTGCAGGTTAGGCAGAAATTTGAACAATGGCATAGTTTATTCCAAAAGCAGTAAAAAGCAGGTATAACTCATGGGGTGATAAACGGTCTCTGATGGAAGCGTGTGTTACGTTGGCAGCTATTTTCTTTTTAACCATAAATTAACCAAATCCTAAATATCTCCCGATAAGTAGGCATCTGAGTTCCTGTAACTGAAATGCAAAACCCTTACGGTAATATTCTCCACCAGCACATACATACAGAGATGGTGTCATCTTGACCAGTTGCACTGGATGGGGTGGGGGGATTTGAAAATATTTAAGTTTGGGGCACTTGGGTGGTGCAGTGGGTTAAGCGTCCGACTCTTAATCTCGGCTCAGGTCACGATCCCACAGTGCATGAGTTTGGGCCCCGCATCCAGCTCTGCACTGATGGTGCGGAGCCTGCTTGGGATTCTGTCTCTCCTTCTCTCTGCCCCTCCCCCGCTTGTGTGCTCACTCACTTGCTCTCAAAATTAATAAAGAAACTTAATAATTTTTTTTTACATATTTAAGTTCATATTTAGAAAATTATTGCAATTTCAGCAATATTTTTTAAAAGTTTTGGATATACAGCTAATTCAGACTTCATTTACCTTTCTGTTTACTCAGAGTGGAAAAGAAAAACAAGCCATTGTGCTTTTTCAGTAGCTGAACAGATTTTCAATTTAGGTTGGATTAGTCCGAAAAATGAAAACAGGCTTTTTTCCTCTCTGCCTTTGGAAGAAGGCACTGCTGCTCAGTGTTGTACTTCCATCCTCATGGTGGTATGGTGACTTCACCAGCTCACTTCCATAAATCCCAAAAACCAAACAGTAAATACATGCCGGGAGGTTATTTGCTGGAAGATGAGACACAGCCCTGGACCAGAGTCGAGTGAATTGTGAAGCAAAAAGCAGACCTCTTTTTCAGGATACAACAAAACACTGTCATGCTTAATTCGTGGTAGTATCTTTAAGCTTGAGCGTGTCTCAGAACCGTATCTGAGTATTTAAAAACAACCAAATTAATAAGAAATGTGATTTAAATGATTAGAACATATTCCCTCCAGATCATTACAAAAGGACTTTGAAAGGATTTCACTTCCATATGATAAGGAACCAGCTTTGGGTTTCAGTGATTTTTTTCCTCTTTTCAGTTTCATTGATTTCTGCTCCAGTTCTTTTCTTCTCATTTGGATTTAATTTGCTCTTCTTTTCCTAGCTTCCTAAGGGGGATATTTAGAATCCTGATTTTAGGTCCTCTCCACTGTATAAATTCAGTGCCACAAATATCCCTCGAAGGACTGCATTGGCTGCATCCCACAAATTTCGATAAGTTGTGTTTTCATTTTCACTTAGCTCAAAATACTTTTAAATATCTCTTGAGATTTCTTCTTTGACCCGTGTGTTATTCAGAAGTATGTTTCGTCCCTGTGTGTCCTGGGATTTTCCAGCGATCTTTCTGTTACAGACTTTGAGTTCAACTCCACTGTGATCTGAGAGCACACGTATGGTTTCTGTCCTTTTAAATGTGTTAGGGTGTGTTTGATGGCTCAGAATGTGGCCTGTCTTTGGTGAACGTGACTTCTTCATTACAAGGGAGAGTTTGCGTTTGTTCTGTGTGTGTGTCTGTTCCCGTGAGTCACGAGGGGGGGACCAGGACACACGGGGAGAAAGCAGCAGCAGAGACTCTGAAGGCAGGGGATGGGAGGTGCTTTCACTCGCTTCTTATTTTTCACTGTGTTTCTCTTTTTTTTTTTTTTTTTTTAATTTAGAATTTTCTCCCAAACTGGTTGGCTTGACTGGCACCAAAGAAGAGATCGACCGAGTGGCCAGAGCGTACAGGGTGTATTACAGTCCTGGCCCCAGGGACGAGGACGAGGACTACATCGTAAGTAGACGCTCGAGTGTCGCCCACAGGCCGGTGCTCAGACCGCACACTTGTGCCGGTCTGACAGTGGGCTGCAGAAATGAGAGAAAAGCTGAGATCATCACAAATTCCTCAGGGATTAGGGATATTTGAAAGGATAATAGAAGTATAATTTTTTTAAGGATACTGATTTAATGTATATTCAGTGTCCTTATAATTGAATTGCCCATTTTCCTTTTTAGTGGCCCAGAAAATTATGGGAAAACATATGATGAGTGGTATTTTAGACTCAGTAGAACATGGTACTTGGATACCATGTTGGAAATAAAGAGAACCCATCGTTTGGGGACAAAGCTTTAGTTAAATTTAAAAATATAGGAGCCCTGGGGCACCTGGGTGGCTCAGTCGGTTAAGCGTCTGACTTCGGCTCAGGTCACGATCTCACAGTTCGTGGGTTCAAGCCCCACGTCGGGCTCTGTGCTGACAGCTCGGAGCCTGGAGCCTGCTTCAGATTCTGTGTCTCCCTCTCTCTCTGCCCCTCCCCCATTCATGCTCTGTCTCTCTCTCTCTCAAAAATAAATAAACATTAAAATGTATATATATAGGAGCCCTGGGTGGCTCATTTGGTTGAGCGTCTGACTCTTGATTTCGGCTCAGGTCATGATCCCGGGGTTGTGGGATCGAGCCCAGCGTCAGGCTCCGCACTGAGCGTGGAGCCTGCTTAAGATTCTCTCTGCCCCTGTCTCCAACTCGTACTCTCTCCCTCTCCAAAAAAACAATAATAATAAAATAATAAAAACCCATTGTCTAGGTTCTCTATGTCACCAGGGAAAAGGTGTAAGGAGCAGTGTTAGGCCATGGAGAACTGCAGTTTTGGAATGAGCAAGAGTTCTGGAAATCGAGAGAAAAGACTGAAAGCTATAAGAAGATAGACTTTCCATCAGGTTTATTTTTATACGAATTAAATACTTCAATTATATTCAATTCAAATATGAATTATATGCACAATTACGTGTTTACTATCTGCTTTGTTATGATAGTGACCAGAAATGCGGTCATTCCTGCGGTCATACATTCTCCAGCACTGCCCCTGGGGCCCTAGGTGTCCACGTCACCCGGTCCCTCTTCTTACCTGGGCTTTCACAGCGAAGTACCAACAAAGGGCATCAGCACCACCCCACCCACCCGGTTTTCTTCTCAAACGGGACACTTTTTCCTGTCCATTAATAGTTGGCCTTGCTGTTTAGTATTAGTTCAGTTCTTCCCCCTCAGCTGTCGTGCTCTGGTTTCTCTGTAACATTGGTCGGGTGGAGTGATTAATTATAGAAGCCTGTCTCCAAAGCAGGGTTTGGGTCGGATGCCCAACTATACAATCAACTGCCCTTCGTGTGTTCTTTAAAATACTTTGAAATGTTGGTGTCGTCTACCTTGACTGTTTGGTCTGGGACCCAGCAAGAGCACATCATTTTCATGCTGTCTGCCCTGTAACCAGCAGTGACAGCAGGTGTGTGCGAGATCATAGACATAGACACGTATTTGGCCACGGAGATTTGTATTCAGTCATAAGATAGTCACGCAGATAATCCAGAATATGAGTATTAACTTCTTTAAGTTTAAAAATTAAAATGCAGATATCTAAGTCTTCTGGAGACTTCTTGGACCTTCTGGAATACAACCTAGACCCGATTTTGAGAAATACTGGTCTACTGCCATAAGAATTTGACCTCTTGATCAGAACCAGTGAATTGTGCCTTTGAAGCTAAGGGAACTGTATGTTAGCTCCGCTGGAGTTAATAATAATGAAAAAGAACCAATGAGTTCTTTGCTAAATCAACCAGTAGGGGGAGGCACTCTCCAGCTTGTTAGGTTTTGCATTGGTATGACTTCTGTCCTTTGAGGTCACAGATTTTCGTCCGCAAAATGGTGTGGGAAACTTCAGTCAAGATTTAAGGACCCGCAGGGAGTGAGGGAACCAGGTTTTCTTAATCTCAAGCAGCAGTAGCAAAGGGGAAGCTTCTGGCTTTGGAGTGCCCGTGGAATCTTCAGACTGATAGTACATGTGAACTGGATGTGCCAGGGACACCTGGGGGGGGGTTCAGTCAGTTAATCATCCGACTTCGGCTCAGGTCATGATCTCGCAGTTCATGAGTTCGAGCCCTGCATCAGGCTGTGTGCTCAGAGCCCGGAGCCCAGAGCCTGCTTTGGATTCTGTGTCTCCTTCTCTCTCTCTGCCCCTCCCCTGCCCATGCCCTGTCTCTCAAAAATAAATAAATGTTAAAAAAAAAATAAAATAAAGAAATGGGTGTGCCAAACATTTAGGGTCCACTCGAAGCTATATATATATATTATTGATATATATATATACATACATTATATATATATAATATTACATTCGTATGTAAGTATTAAGTAGGAAGTATTTTTGAAAAACAACATAACTGGCTTTCAAACCCAAGAAAAGATGTGCAGTTCCACTCCTAATGAAAGAATGTGAATTGTATAATGCAATGCTATTTTGTACCTGTTAGATCAGCAAAGGTCAAAAGTTGGAAATGTATTATCGAAATCTAATTTGGGGAAAAAGGGAATACGCTATTGGGAGGAAATTTGGAACCGTGGGCATTTCTGTGCATAGATGATAGGAATTTAACTGAGAGACCCTCTTTGGAAGCCAAAAGTGTCAGTATCTGTCAGCGTTTAAAGTGGAATACTTTAAAGAGATTCTACTTTGAGGGATTTTTCTACACCTGTACCCTACAGTATTGTTCGTAGGGAAGAACGAGGCAACCATTTTTAAAATTTTTTTTTTTTTTCAACGTTTATTTATTTTTGGGACAGAGAGAGACAGAGCATGAACGGGGGAGGGGCAGAGAGAGAGGGAGACACAGAATCGGAAACAGGCTCCAGGCTCTGAGCCATCAGCCCAGAGCCTGACGCGGGGCTCGAACTCAGGGACTGTGAGATCGTGACCTGGCTGAAGTTGGACGCTTAACCGACTGCGCCACCCAGGCGCCCCAAGGCAACCATTTTTTAAAAGCTACCCTGTACTTACTGGCGGAGAACGGTGTCCAATACCTTGTTAAATGAGAAAGCGCCTACAGGACGTTTTTGCTTCTGTATAGAAAGAAGTAGGCAGGTATGTACACTCGCTAACAGATGTGGACAGTTTTCTCTGGAAGAATCCAGAAGGATCTGGTGGCAGTGGTTCCCTTGGAGGAGAATGGAAGCACTCCTGGAAGTCTGGAAGGAGTGGCAGGCTTCCCCTGTAGAAGTTTACTGTATATTCTTTTCGATTTTTATGCGCATATATTTACTTTGCAAAACATAAAAAATGCACGTGTCTGTGAAGCATACACACTGCTCCGCAGAACGCTGGCAGAGATCGTGCAGCAAGGTGGCAGCAGAAGCGGACTGTGAAATCGGGCAGGCCTGGGTTCTCAGCTTCGGTCTGGCTCTTACTGTTCTATAACTTCCTCTCCAGCCCGTTGGATTATTTCTAGAGGAGTGGGATGCCTGGCTCGGGACAAAGGTGGCATGTGACAGAGCTTGTCGGTGAACGTTGGCTTCCTGTATCTGTCCCGGGACCTACTAGAACTCTAAACTTGTGGGTTAGATACATACGACAGCTCTTGCTCTGCCCACAAGCCAGCTGGACGTTGAGACACGGACACTGACAAGTTTGACAGATACGGGTAGAACGGTATTTTCGTTCTGTACTAGAAAGTAATTTCCAGTAAGAACACTCATAACATAAGTCCCCTGGAATTTTAGTTTTTTAAGGGAGTGAGAGAATCGAGTACAAAAAGAAACAGAAAAACGGAAGCTATAGATACAGAGGAAGGTGTAAAGCACGAGCTGGAGACCCAGTTCTGACTCGGTATCAGATATGCAGAGAAACGCTGATCCCCTGTCCTGCTCCTTCAGCGAATTATTCCAGGACATGTGAATCACCAGCTGTTTGAGCTCTTGGGGCACATTCTTTCCTTCTGTGTGCAGGCAAGTGGCTCTTTCCATTTGCTCTGTGTTTACAAATGTGTGTATATAAAAAAGCAATAACCTCACAGACCTATAATGTGTGGCGGGTGTATTTGGGGGTGTCTCCGGTTCGGTATGTGTGATCACATTTCGGTCTTTCTTTTTGTCTTGCCAAATAGCAATCAAGCCTGCAATAAATTCCAAGGACTCCTTAAGCGCCAAGCCTTCTGCTCATTTAAAGTTGGATTAAGTGGAGGCATATAAATAAAAACTGTATGACCAATCCAAGCTTAGGTTAGAGGTAGGAATGTTTTCAGAACTTTGCTTGGAAAATAGATAACTGTAAGATGACTCCTCGGAGGGGTAGCATTTATGTCTCCTGAGGACGCCCCAGGTGATCTGCCTCAGATAGGATCATTCGGCAGAGTATATGCCAGCTTCCTGGGGGAGAAAAACCCTTATTTCCACGTTTCCATGTGAGTCACTAATATCAGGACTACATAGCATGCCAGAATGTATAAATCATACACTTACAGTAGTGGTGACTTTTCTGGGTTCTTCTGACACAGTGTGGTAGGCAGCATTTGGGAGCAATGAGGTACCCGTTTCTTCCGAAAGCAGCAGCCATTTCTTGGAAGTCGATTCTTCGAGATCGAGTGCATGCGTGTGTTATGGACAGAACCAGAAGAATCCCAAATTCTAGCTGATGTCTAAGGCAGTAGTCAGTGCAGAGTGCTGGAATGCAAACGATTTTAGATATTTGTCACCGTGAATTTATGAAAATAGGCTTAGACGCATTCTGTAAACGATACATGTTACAGAGGTTATTTAATCATTAATGCGAAGTTCTCATCTGCAGCATTTAATCAGAAAAATAAGCGACTTATTTTGGTAATCTTTTTGTCCTTTCCCTCCCCCACCTTTTTCTCTGCAGGTGGATCATACAATAATAATGTACTTGATTGGACCAGATGGCCAGTTTCTAGATTATTTTGGCCAGAACAAGAAGAATGCAGAAATAGCTGGTTCCATTGCTGCGCACATGAGGGAACGTAGGAAAAAGAGCTAGCCAGAGCGGTGGCGCCGGGTGGATGTTCTCTTGCCAAAGAGGAGAAAAGCTTTGTCTCCCACAGGAGCCAACATCTATCTGTGTATATACATATGCAACCGACAGAATGGCCTTCGTACCGCAAGAACATCTGTATTGTGGACATTATGGGTGCAGTACAAATAGGTATTATGTTACCCTTGGGTTCAGCCAAAATCGATTCTTGGAACTGTAAAGATTACAACCGAATAGTCGCTTGAGACCGGAGGACCAAGTTACCGTGAAGCCATGGGATGGACTCAGGAGAGACTCAGCAGGTGCATTTCTCCACGTCAGAGGGGCCCTCGGATCAGCACTGCTGTCTCTCCTGTGTCCTGGACCCTTGTCACCAGGGTTGTGGGGCTGAATTTCCAGGAAGAGTAATTTCCACAGTGCCCTTGCTTTCCTGTTCGAGTTCTTGGTGGCTGATAACAGTCAAATTAAAATCGGGCTCTTGGACATTCACAGTTGGGTTTTTAGACCTGAAAGCATTTAAGTATAGTCTTCCGTGCGAACAGACACCATAGTCAAGTTTGTATTGTGCTTCCATCGGCACCTGCTGATTTTACTAACGAGGAAGTCTGTTGTTTGGGGAAGATGGGTCAGTTTCTCTAGGGGTCTTTTATGTGATTTTCATTTAAATGTGCCGGGTTTTCAGGCAGCTACCAAATGGACAAAAGAGGATCTTGAATCGGGACTGTGACACAGGGTTCTCCTCTGCCTTGGCTGGGTTGCAGTGGGTGTGAAATAAAGGTGTGCTCGGTTTTGCAGCTTGGACAGTGTGACCTTTCTTGTGGTGAAGGGTGGGTGCGTCCACGGCAGCACAGAGACCCGCAGACTCGGGTGGGCCCCTTGGGTGCTTGTTAGAGCTCAGGTTCCGGCCAGGGCTGGATTCGCAGGTTCCGGGTGGGACGCAGACCTGTACGCTCATTTTTTTTTTTTTTTAATGTTTATTTTATTTTAGAGCGTAAGTGGGGAAGTGTAGAGAGAGAGAGAGAGACACAGAATCCAAAACAGGCTCTGCACTGTCAGCACACAGCCTGATGCGGGACTCGAACCCACGAACCACGAGATCATGACCCGAGCCGAAGTCAGACTGAGGGAGCCACCCAGGCACCCTGGACCCCTGTGTTCACGAACAACACGTAGGTGCCTCAGATGCTGGTGGCCTGGGGATCAGGCTGGAGAAACCGTTCTGTGGGGAAGCAGCGTTTTGAGCTGCACAAGTGAAAAGCTGACCCATCCTTCGGTGTGTCTGTTAACAGCATGCTGTGCACACACCCGTTGAGGAGGACGAGTGGTGGTGTGAATCCAGCTTCCCTGGGCGTCTGGGCTCGAGTGTCCCTTTTTCTTACCAGAAGCGGCCACCCAGGGCCAAGTGCTCCCAAAGTTTTCCAGTAAATCCTAATGCAACGGATACAGTTTATAGTCAGACACACTCTTGCACATCACTTAGGTTCCACGTGCACATGATACAGGCCTGTCGTGGTTTTTAAATTCACAATACTTCCGTTAAACCTGCAAGAAATCCGTCAAAGTACGTGAAAAAGGAAAACCTTACGCTCCAAAGCGGCCATGGGCTGCATGGTCACCGCCCCCAGGATTCGGATGGTGAAGTGCTGATCCCCAGTACCTCAGAATGGGGCTGTATCGGCAGAGGGCGTCTTTGCAGAGGTGACTCAGATAAAATGAGGCCGTTAGGGTGGGCCCTCGCCCAGTGTGACTGGTGTCCTTAAAGAAGAGGGCGGGGGCACAGAAGACCAGCTCCATGAGAAACTTAACCCCGCTGACACCTTGATCTTGGGCTCGGAGGCTCCAGTCTGGTGAGAAAATGAGCCACGCTGAAGCCCCCCACCCCGCACCCCCCCCCGCCCCCCGCCCCCAGTCTGTGTGGCTTTGTGCCAGCAGCCTGACTGGCTGGCACCTGGCCATTCTCCAGTATCCGGTAGAGAAGAAATAGCCACAGGACTGAGTTTCTGTAAACGCCAAGTGGAATGACTTTCCTAGGAACCTTGTCAAGAAGGTGAGGGGCTTCGCTGAAGGACTGGTCTCATGTGACAAAGAAAATACCAAATGTCTAACATGCCAGACATGAGAGAAGCTGGTCTGCTTTAGGCCACAGGACATTTGTGTGGGTCACTTTGCAGCAGGCTGGCCTCAGATAAAATGGAGTCTTCGTTCTCCGATGTCACAGGTGAGAGCTGCACGAGGATCCAGAGAGCGAACGGCAGCTTTTGAAGAACCGCATTTGCTGTTCGTTCCAGTGTCAAGTTTAAAGGCTTAGAATCAGGATGTTAGAAGCAGGGATGACGTCAAATCTCGTTTTAAGCGCGAGGGGACAGTCCCAGAGATGCGGCTACTGCCCTTCCTCGTGAACCTAGGTTAGAACGTGGGTCTCCGTGTCCGGTCAAGCCCCTGCGTGACCCACTGCCGTGGGGTGCTGACCGTGACCGTGTGAATCCAACCAAGCCTGGGGGTGCACTGTGGCAGGCGGGCAACCTTTCCAGTTGTGAGTTCGGGGAAATCAGAACAAAGGCTGCCTTTCAACAAAGTACCCCTTGCAGACCTTCAAGTGCTTGTGCTGGGCTCTCCAAGGGAATTCGTATTTTTAGAAACGCTGTTGTTTATTTGAAAAGTAGAAGAATCCTGCCTGTGCAGCATGCACGGAAGTACTTCATGCACCCGGCTATCCGCGAGGCAGCTGGTAACCTGAGGTCCAGGGGGCGAGATTCACTGAACACACACCCATTTGGTCAGTCCACAGTAAAACACCCGTGGGCTGGAGGCTAAGTAGAGCCAGTAGAGCCAGTAGAGCGATTTGATGTTGTTGTTTATGTAAGCTCTGTGTCCAACGTGGGGCTTGAACCCATGACCCTGAGATCAAGAGTCGTATGCTCTACCCACGGAGCCAGCCAGGTACCCCCCACAGTAGAGTGATTTGGAATTGCAGGTGAGTTATTTTAAAGTATCTTTTGGGGCCCCCGGGTGCCTCAGTCAGTTAAGCATCCAACTCTTGATTTCACCTCCCCCACTTGCTGTCTATCTGTCACAAAATAAAGTATAAAAAAGTTAAAATATCCTTTATTGCTTTAAGTCCATAAAAAGACTAAATTTTTGAAGTCATCCACAATCCCTGAACATCTTTTTTTCATATAGTACAATTTAAATCTGCGTGAGCTACTTTTAAAAGAGCAGCCACCCACGCAGAGCATTTTTCATCCACTGAGTTTATACTTTCTACTCATAGTCATGAGTCCCATTACTCTTTAAAAGAATTTTTTTTATTAACATTTATTTATTTCTTGAGAGTCAGAGACAGAGCATGAGCAGGGGAGATGCAGAGAGAGGGAGACACAGAATCGGAAGCAGGCTCCAGGCTCTGAGCTGTCAGCACAGCGCCCAACATGGGGCTTGAACTCATCAACCGTGAGATCATGACCTGAGCCGAAGTCAGTCGCCCGACCGACTGAGCCACCCAGGCGCCCCAAGAGTCCCGTTATTCTTAATGATATGGGTGGCCCCTCCTATTTGCTAACGGGATGCAGTTACCCCTTGAGCCAGGCATTCCTGAACACCTCCAGAACTCAGGCGGTCATCTTTCGTTATTCGTTGCTAAGATGTATTTTAAAGTCTCGGGGTGCCTGGGTGGCGCAGTCAGTTAAGCGTCCGACTTCAGCCAGGTCACGATCTCGCGGTCCGTGAGTTCGAGCCCCGCGTCGGGCTCTGGGCTGATGGCTCGGAGCCTGGAGCCTGTTTCCGATTCTGTGTCTCCCTTTCTCTCTGCCCCTCCCCCGTTCATGCTCTGTCTCTCTCTGTCCCAAAAATAAATAAACGTTGAAAAAAAAAAAATTTTTTTTTTTTTTTTAAATAAAGTCTATTGGCTCTTCTTCCACAATTTTACTATATTCTCAGTAAAGGAAATTTGGAATATACACAAAAACTGGAGGGAGTAACTTAAAAATCACCATTATTCCCAAACCAAGAAACAGCATTGGGATGTATTTACCTTGAATCATCAATATTTAAAATCTCCTGGGGCGCCTGGGTGGCGTAGTCGGTTAAGCGTCCGACTTCAGCCAGGTCACGATCTCGCGGTCCGTGAGTTCGAGCCCCGCGTCGGGCTCTGGGCTGATGGCTCGGAGCCTGGAGCCTGTTTCCGGTTCTGTGTCTTCCTCTCTCTCTGCCCCTCCCCCGTTCATGCTCTGTCTCTCTCTGTCCCAAAAATAAATAAATGTTAAAAAAAAAAAAAATTAAAAAAAAAATAAAATAAAATAAAATCTCTTAGGGGCACCTGGGTAGCTCAGTCAGGCTGAGCATCTGACTTCAGCCCAGGTCGTGATCTCACGGTTCGTGGGTTCAAGCCCCGCGTGTTGCTACGGTGACTAGCAAGATGATGCCCGGCTGTCATGTGACTCTTAATTGTTATAGTTTTTTATATTATTGTATATATATTTTGGTGGTTTTTTTTTTAAGTTTATTTTTATTTATTCTGAGAGAAAGAGAGCAAGTGGGGGAGGGGCAGAGAAAGAGGGAGAGAGAATCCCAAGCAGGCTCCACGCTGTCAGCACAGAGCCTGATGTGGGGCTTGAACCCACGAACTGTGGGATCATGACCTGAGCGGAAATCAAGAGCTGGACACCTAACTGACTGAGCCACGCAGGCACCCCTATTATTGTACATTTGTTGATTGCTGACTTTGGTCAATAATGAAATTAGCCCAGTGTTCTCGCCAAGGTTAGGTAGTGGATTAGCCAGAGACAAAATACTTTTCAGGGCAAACTTGAGCTGTCCTGTCCGTGCTCCCCCGACCCTGTCACGCACACGTGCACACGTGCACACACGTAGTCCAGAGCCTCTCCTGCAGGCGCTGGAAGGCGTGTGCTGAGCACACAGCCTGCGAGCTCACCCGGAACCATCACAGTCTTGCTCCTCAGGAACACGTTGCACCGAAACCAGATCTGGTTTCAACACGGACCGTGTGCGCCGAGCTAACCCTTTGGAGACGTCTTTTCCTGCCCGTGACCTGGGAGTGCTCACAGCACCGCTGGCCCTGGGTCAACGTCACAGTCACGAGAAGCCGAGGAGAACAGCACGTGCCTAACATGCCTCTAGGTGGGGGCTGCCGTTCCTTCTGGCCCTGGTGAGCCTGGGGGTCTGGGCCTTGCTTGACAGACGGTGTCCACAAGTGGGTTAGTTAGAAGCGTGTCCTGCCTTCCCTCCATCACGGGTCCACTTGAGCCTGCCTTGAAGTGTGTGGTCTCGTGACAGGCCCCTGCCTGTTCTGACCCCCTCCCCGTACTGGCACGCACGTACCTCCTGGACCTGTTTGGTCGTCCTGCCTTAACGAACTGCTCACACCTCCTTGCTTAAATGGCATTCAGATTTAGAGACAAGTTTCTTGGAAAAAAACCCATAAGGCTCGAACCAGAAACTTGAGGCATTTGGTCGACACAAGAACACCAGGGCACGATTATACGGTAAGAGCAGGCGGTGTGACGGGGTCCTTTCTCAAGGACCTGGTGGGCACGGAGGCCTCGTGAAGTCCCCTTATCTGTAGTGAAGTAGACGGAGTATGAGCAGATGTATTAAGTGGTGTCAGTGAGTGCTGTGAAGAAAAGAAGTAACAGTGTGAAGAGTGATGGGGAGGACCGGCATTAACTGGTCATGGACGGTCCTTTGGGGGGTGGCCATCTGAAACCTGAGAGCGAGCTGTGTGAGTACCTGGAGGGAACCTCCCAGGAAAGGGGCCCTGACCCCTGAGTGTGCTTGGGAAGCAAGAATAGCAAGAGGCCTGGCGTCACAGTAGCTCGGGGAGTCAGGGAGGACGGCAGGTAGAGGCTGGAGAAGAGGCCCGGCGTCACATTCTGTGCACGGCAGGGACTCTGGCTCTACAGTCTACGGAAGGGCTGAGAGCAAGAGCCTGGCCCGACCCATCTGCACAGAGCCCCCTGCTGTAATTGTTGCTTTGGTTCACGTAGGAGTCCGGGTTCTAATCTACCCCCTCATTGCGGGGGGGGGGGGGGGGGCGGTCTTAAAAGTCACGCACCCTGTGTACTAAGCCAGGAGAACATATCTGGCTGTCTAATCGAAAGAAAACGAATTTTCTTTTTTCCTTTTATGGTGGGAGTTTTAAAAGCCAATCCAAGCGTGGAATAGTTTAGTAGACTTGGTAACGCTCGTCACGAAGCTGCTTTCATTATCGCCGCAGGGCTGATCTGGTTTCAGCGACATGCACCCACCCCCACCCACCCCAGTGCCCCATGGGTGCGACTCTCTGGAAGATGCCAACTCTGTCTTTGCAGAACATAGCCACAGTGCCATCATCACATCCAAAGAAGTTTGGGGCAGGGGCAGGGGGTGGGGTGGGCTGCGTGGCTCAATCAGTTAAGCATCTGACTTCGACTCAGGTCATGATCTCACGGTCTGTGAGTTCGAGCCCCTCATCGGGCTGTGTGCTGACAGCTCGGAGCCTGGAGCCCGCTTGGAATTCTGTGTCTCCCTCTCTGTCTGCCCCTCCCCCACTCATGCTCTGTCTTTCTCTCTTAAAAATAAACATTAAAAAAATAATTAAAAAACAAACCAAAACAAAGAAGCTTGGGTGTTTTGTTTAATATCAGCAAATAGGCAGTCAGTGAAAAGTCAAGTTTACAATTAGGTGTTTTCCTTGCAAGGGGCCTCGACACCGTTGGTCACAGAGGCGCGCTGTGTCCAGGTTGCACGTGGACTGTGTCCGTGTCTGCACTCAGCCCAGGACACGCGGGGTTTCGAGTGGCACGGCCCCCACAAGCCTCCCTGCATTCCCCCTCGGGAGTGGCGGTGTTTAGGCTGGACCACATGGGAAAGACTGCCCCCCACCCTGCTCTTAGTTGTTTTCTTTGCGCAGCAGGAATAACTGAGCACAAAGCCAAGCGCCGCGAGGGCAGGGAAGACTAAGGCACAGTCCGTCTGGAGCTCCCACCCCGGCAGGAGCTGGGTGCTTACTGATGGCAAAGCTCAAAGGGACAGCATGAGCCCGGCAATGACACGCACATCTGAAACGTATTCAGCTCTATGGGGCGCCTGGGTGGCTCAGTTGGTTAAGCGGTGGGGGGAGTGGACTGCACAGAGACGGCCCGGCTGCGTGAGGCACAGAAGCTTGCTCAGAGGCTCCTGGAGGCTTCCTGGGCCCGGGACACCGCAGCCCACCAGCGGAAGGAGGGAGCAGGCATGTTCCTCGCTGGCCGCCGCCATGAGCAGCAGCTGGCCGTTGTCAGTCAAGCTGGGGGCCGCTCTGATGATTCCCGTGCCGGTCAAGGCCCTTTTTAGGGGACGCACCCAGGGACACGGCCATGTAGTCGAGCCATCTGAAGTATTCCTGGGCGGGTCTGCAGTTGGCGGCCCTTCAGCCGTTTTCCATGAAGATGATGCCAAAGCTGAACCTTGTGGATGTGTGTGGGCCTTCCCGTCTCAAGCAGTCCTACCAAGAGCCCTGGGCTGTGTCCGCTGGGCCGCGAGGTCTCCACGATGGCCTTGAGGCCTTTATGCCAACTGGCTATGGGACGTGTCGCAGACCTTCCAGCAGGTCCTCGTCGTGTGGGGGAGGAAAGGCCCGAGTGGGGACTCCTCTGCAGGTTTGTGGTAAAACCAATACAAGAACCACCTCCCAGCCCTTTCACCCAAGCGTGGCCCTGGGACAGCAGTATCGTGGCACCCCGGGGCTTAACTAGAAAACACAGGGTCTTAGCCTCCCCTCCAGAGCTCCTGAATCAAAAACCTGCATTTAACGAGACCTCCAGGTGATTCGTAACTCACATGAAGGTTTGAGAACCACTGCTCCACGACGCGTTGACCTCCGCCCCCTCTAGGCCGCAGAGCCCCCTCGTTTCTCCCCAGGAGGAAGAGGGAAAGTAAAAACTAATAAAGTAATTCATCTTCCCACAACCAGGAAGCCCTCTCTGTAATTAATTTTCCTTCCATCAAACACATAATTTGAAAGAGTCTCTCAAGTAAACAAATTCCATTTTCTGATAATGGTTGGATCGCTCCATTTTTCAAATTTTAATCAAACACATAGATCACTCCCTGCCAGAACTTCTCTGCAACAGAGGATGCCAAGGGTTTCTCTGTTGATGTAATTACAGCAAAAAGCAAAAAGATATGCTGTTTGGTTAGCCTGTGAGGCCCTTTCAGGGCTAAATGCAGTATTTCCCCTTGGGCATTTTGGAGAATTGAATTGAAACAAGATTGAGGAACCTTGCCCTCCAGTCGTCCGGGGCTGATGAGAATAGCTGAAGTAATGAAGCAGGTCTGGGAGAGGCTGAACTTGCCTGTCTCCCGGGCAGCTCAGGCTCTGGTAAGACTGAAAGTGGGGCCACGGAGCCCTGCAGAGGATCACCTTCCTTCCTCAAAAGGGCCTGGCAGTTAGAGTATAATTTAGGCATATCCACAACATAGATCTCACGCATACGCCTCGATAAACCTTACTTTAAAAAGTTCCAATGGCGGGGCGCCTGGGTGGCTCAGTCGGTTAAGCGGCCGACTTCGGCTCAGGTCATGATCTCGCGGTCCGTGAGTTCGAGCCCCGCGTCGGGCTCTGTGCCGACAGCTCGGAGCCTGGAGCCTGTTTCGGATTCTGTGTCTCCCTCTCTCTGACCCTCCCCCGTTCATGCTCTGTCTCTCTCTGTCTCAAAAATAAATAAATGTTAAAAAAAAATTAAAAAAAAAAAAAAGTTCCAATGGCATTTTTGGGAAGCTCAACAAGAAAGATTCTGAAATTAATCTGGAAAAATAAATATGGAAAATAGCTATGGAAAAGCTATACAGGAAAGTACGAGAAGGTGGTAAAAATAATGGCAAAGAGAAGAAAAAGGCTTGCCTCCCCAATATTATGACATATCACCAAGCCATCAAATTTTAAAAGTGCAGGATGTAAACGGCATTCACCAGATAGATCAAATCACAAGTAGAAATACGGAAACAGATACATGCTTTCATAAAACTTTGTAACAAACGTGGAAATGGGTGACGATTCCTCACAATTAGTATCAGAACTCAATGAACTTAGTGAAATGAAAAATGTTAGATTCTTAAATGGAATCGATTAAAATGGGCGTGGGTAGATTAAGAATTCAGGAATAAAGACTAATAATAAAGGCTCTGGGAGGCAATACCTGTGAGTACTTAGCTATCCCACTGGAGGTAAGTTTACCCCAGGTGACAAGGTGCGTGTCCTGCCCACACGCCTAAGGGCGGCACTGGACGGTCTGCTGTACCACATGGTCACACGCGCTACAGCCCGGGGGCGGCCAGTTCACAGGCTGGACCGCTCAGCTCGCCCCTTGGGTACTCGAACAGAGGAAGGTAACTAAGCCGGTCAGCTTCGTGCACGCAAGGCAGTGAGCAAAGGGGCCCTGTGGACAGAGTAGGGGGCAGGCAGACAGAGACACGCAGGAACCCCAAAAGAGAGACTGTTCCTTGAGCAGCCATCTCAAAGCTTTTGGAGTAACAGTTTTTTAAATAAAAAATGCATCCTCCAACATATGACCCTTAGCTATTTATAAATTATATGCACATACTGCTCCATGAATACACCTGTCAATGGTTGCCAGAGGTAACACGTGGGGGGAAAAAAAAGACAAAAACGGGAAATTTGAAAGGCTGAAGTAGCAAATAAATGATATTTTTAGCCTGGGGGATGTGTACATGGGAATTTGTGTTATTATTCTACAAACTGAATGTGTATAGTTGTGTGTATTTTACGTATGTTTGCTCTATTTCCCTATGCAAATTTGAAACATATATGCAGCTAAGCAGAGGGGCTGACATTTTCTTCCCCCATTCAAACTGACCGTGGAGACTTCCAGAGTGCCTCAGCGGGCCTGGGGATTCCTGGTTTAGATCTCACCTCCACCCGCTCTTACAGTGCCCACCCCCCCCCCCATCCCACCTTCTTTTTCTGGAGCTTCTGAATGAGCCCCTGTTACTTGCCAGCATAAAAGGCTACCTAAAATGGTAGAGAAAGACTTTGTAAAACATGGCTCTGAAGGCAGAAAGCATAGAGTAAGTCACTGCTAGGCTTGATCAAAAAACGTAAGTAACAAAGAGTTACCAACACTAGTACATAAGACATGTTTACAAACCCGTTAGGCAATAGATAAACACCCACCGAAAAGCTGAGCAAAGGATATAAAGAGACAGCTCAGAAAAGGAGAATATCAAATAGTTAACAGCCATTTAAAAAAAGAAAAGCATCACTAGTGATCAAACAATGAAAATTTAACAAGAAGAATTTTTGACAGATTTGACAATTTCGACAAAATGCTAAAAAGAACATTACTCACTGAACGTGAGGGAGAAGTGGACTGTCTCATGGAACTGGTGGGTTATAAAAGTGTGGCAGTCTCTCCGGATGGCAATTTGTCATTCTGATAATATTTTTTAATGTTTATTTATTTTTGAGAGAGAAGGAGACAGAGTGCAAGCAGGGAAGGGGCAGAGAGAGAGGGAGAGAGAGGGAGACACAGAATCCCAAGCAGGCTCCAGGCTCCAAGCTGTCAGCACAGAGCCAGAGGCGGGGCTCGAACTCACAAACCACAAGATCATGACCTGAGCCGAAGTAGGATGCTTAACCGACTGAGCCACCCAGGCACCCCCAGCAATTTGTCATTCTAAAGCAAGCCTGCAATTTCATCTTTATGCATTTACCCACGAAAAGAACCATAGATATGCACAAAGGTCTGTTCATTGCAACATTTTTGTAACAGCAGATAATAGAAATTGTAAACCACAAAAAGCAACCTAGGTGCCCCAGCCTAGGGGGAATCTGTAAGGTACCCAGCTACAGGGGATAAACCATCATACATTCTTTTTTTTTTAATTTTTTTTTTTAACGTTTATTTATTTTTGAGACAGAGACAGAGCATGAACGGGGGAGGGTCAGAGAGAGAGGGAGACACAGAATCCGAAACAGGCTCCAGGCTCTGAGCTGTTAGCACAGAGCCCGATGCGGGCTCAAACTCACGGACCGTGAGATCATGACCTGAGCCGAAGTCGGCCGCTTAACCGACTGAGCCACCCAGGCGCCCCAACCATCGTACATTCTTAAGGGGAGCACCACGGACCCTTGAAAGGGAATGGTTGACTAATGTTTAATGATACGAAAGATATCCCATATATACTTCACGCGGGTAAGTAAGGGGCAAAAATTTGATCTTTTTTGTATAAACCCCCCAAATACATACCAAAGTGATATTAACAATGATGATATGTCTACGGATTTTTTTTTTAATTTTCTTACTTTTGAGGATGTATTTCCTAAACCCACCTAAACGAACATGTTTTAATCTTGTGATGCCTAGGTGGCTCAGTTAGTTGGTTGAGTGACTTCAGCTCAAGTCATGATCTCATGTCCATCGGTTTGAGCCCTGTGTCAGGCTCTGGGCTAACAGCCCAGAGCCTAGAGCCTGCTTTGGATTCTGTGTCTCCCTCTCTCTCTGCCCCGCCCCCCTCCCCCCCCCACTCGCACTCTGTCTCTCTCTCAAAAATAAATAAACAAAAAAAAAAAATTACAAAAAAAGAGAAAGATCTTTAGGAAAAACACCCTAGTATCAGGAAGACAACTAGTTTATCCCTGTGTCAATTTTAAGCAAATAGTTGCTGCTTCCTGTAAGACAGTTCTAAGGGTTACGAAGCTGTGACCTGGCTCAGATGGTGTGTGGTGATCCACTGATGATGTCTGCTGGGATCATGAGAAGAGGAAGTAGCTACCTTGACCTAGTACCCTCCCGCCATGACACAGAAATGCGGGAGTTTATCCATGTTGCCGTCTGTTTTTGAAGTGCTTTTGACTGGGGAGAGACAGGGCCAGAGTCACGTTCCCATTTCCAGCCCCGGGAAAGGTCCAGGAAGGAAACGCTCTTGGTAACACACTGTCACAGACACTCACCCTGCACTTCGTACGTGGAGAAAGACAACCCAGCTGCCTCCCACATGCCACACACGATTTGAGGATGCAGACAACGCCTTTCGTCCCAGTGGATCTCTCCTGTGCTCTGAATCACAGAACCGAAAGAGAGCAGAGCTAAAGGGAATGTAAGGGATCATTTGATCCAACTCCATGTTTTCCTTTTTACAGAAGAGGAAACTGAGGACCATATGTTTAAGACATTTTGACATGTCGAGGATAAATGTCACTGGCCATCAGGACCCTGTTGGAGCAGTAGGACAGCTGGGTGCACCACACTCCGAGCAAGGAAACCCAAACATGGCCACCGACTCATAGTTTCCACAACAATTAAGTGGGGATAATTCCACCTGCTCTGGGATTGCTGGGAGGCTCAGATGAGATAAGGAGCAAATGAGGAAGTTATTGGTAATATACACAAGAGATTACCAAAATCCTTGACATATGAAAGTTCTTAAAATAAAAGAATATTAGCATCTACAGAGAAAAAAGACACAGGGCATGAAAACTATTTATAGTAGAATTACAAATGACCAGAAGTAGAGGAGGTTCAGCCTCACTCATAACAGAGGAAAAGCAAGGGAAAACCTCAGGAAGTTACATTTTTCACCTGTAAACCTGGCACAAATTGGGGGCACTTGGGAGGCTCAGTCAGTTGAAAGTCCAACTCTTGATTTCAGCTCAGGTCATGATCCTGGGGTCGTGGGATCGAGCCCCAAGTCTGGCTCTGAGCTGAACGTGGAGCTTGCTTAGGACTCTCCCTCCCCCCACCCCCACCCCCCACTCTCTCTCTCCATCTCTCTCTCTTTCTCTCTTTCTCTCTGTCTGCCCCTCTGCCACTCATTCTCTCTCTTAAAAAAAATATTTTATATATATATAAACTGGCACAAATTAGAGTGATGATACCCAGAGTTGGCAGTGTGGGGAAATAACCCTTACACAGGGAGGAAGGCAGGGGTGCATGTGGGGGCGGGGGTTGTGAATGGATGTGATCCTTTGGGAGACTTGTATAGTGGCATGGTTATATGAACCAAAAGCAATACATTTCAGTAATCCTACTTCTAGAAATGTATCCTACAGCAATAGATAAATGCTCAAAGATAAGGGATATTTGTCACTATATTTGTTAAAACGGGATTTCCTACATTCACTATGGTACATCTACATAGTGGAATTGCATGGCACAATTAAAAATGATGATGCAAAGTTTCTGACATCGTGGGGTGCCTGGGTGGCTCAGCTGGTTAAGCATCCAACTTGCAATTTCGGCTCAGGTCATGATCTCATGGTTCATGGGTTTGAGTCCTGCGTTGGGTTTTGTGCTGACAGTGCAGAGCCTGCTTGGGATTCTTTCTCTCCCTCTCTCTCTGCCCCTCCCCTACTCACTCTTTCTCTCAAAATAAATAAATAAACTAAAAAAATATATATTATTATATATAATATTATATATATATGTAATATTTAATGTATACATTAAAGTTTCTGACATTAGGGTGCCTGGGTGGCTCAGTTGGTTGAACATTGGACTTTTGATTTCGGCTCAGGTCATGATCTCACGGTTTGTGAGATTGAGCTCTGTGGTGGGCTCCATACTGAGGGTGCAGCCTGCATGGGATTCTGTCCCTCCCTCTCCCTCTGCCCCTCCCTCACGTTCGTGTGCTCTCTCTCAAAAAATAAAAATAAGTTAAAAAAAATTAAACTTCCTGACCTGGAAGGATGTCCACAATAACATCATGTAAATGCAAAGTTGATTACAAATACATTTTTGCACAGTATCATTTGATTTTTACAGTAAGTATGTGCTGCTTTAGTAGAAAACATGTACCATCTCGCCTTTTTATTTTGAAAAGACAAATATGGATAGGCATATAAAAATACTTGGAAGTGATATATAATACTAGCAGATATTATTCTCAGTGGGGGAAATTATAATTTATCTTCATTATCTTATATTTTCTTATAAAATAAAGATTTTTATATGAATGTTAATTTTATTATCAGAAAAAAAATATGGACGAAAGGAACATTTTCCCACAAGGTCTGGTTGCTACATCATTTCTAAATGTACTCTTCGCTCATTATAACTCTGTTTCCTGAGAACCCCAGAATCTGCTTTTCTAGAATGAATTATTCCACTAGAGACATGGTCTGTATCCTAGAGGACTCATGTTTCTGGCTGGAGCCCCTTATAGAAGGACAATCCCATTTTTACACCTAAGAAAATTCACAATAATTCCTATCTAATAGCCAGTTGAGCTCAGATTTCCTCAGCTTGTCCCCAAATGCCATTTCAAATTGTTCCAGACTGTTCTTTCTTCCCTCTCTCCCCACCTTCATTTCTTTTTTTCAGTCTAGGATCCCACCAAGGTTCATGTATTGGATCTGGTTCTATTTCTGTGGTCTCTTTTAACCTCAAGCAGATTTTTTTTTTTTCAACATTTATTTATTTTTGGGACAGAGAGAGACAGAGCATGAACGGGGGAGGGGCAGAGAGAGAGGGAGACACAGAATCGGAAACAGGCTCCAGGCTCTGAGCCATCAGCCCAGAGCCCGACGCGGGGCTCGAACCCACGGACCGTGAGATCGTGACCTGGCTGAAGTCGGACGCTTAACCGACTGCGCCACCCAGGCGCCCCAAGCAGATTTTTTTTTAATAACAGTGTTGACCTGGGACCTGCCTGGGTGGCTCAGTTGGTTGAGTGCCAGACTCTTGATTTCAGCTCAGGTCATGATCCCAGGGTGGTGGGATTGAGGCCCATGTCAGGCTCCGAGCAGATTGTGCAGACCCTGCTGGGGATTCTCTCTCTCTGCCCCTCCCATGTTGGCTCTCTCTCTCTCTCTCTCTCTCTCTCTCTCTCTCTCTCTCTCCCAAAATGAATAAATAAACTTTTAAAAAAGTAATGACACATTTTGAACTCTTGGCCAGTTTTTTTCTTGTGGAATGTCACATTCTGGATTTGACTGGTGATTTCTTCTTCACGGGGTCACTCCTCTGTTCCTCGCTCTACTTTCTGAAGGCATGACGCTGTGTCCAGAGGCCTGGTCAGGTTCAGGTTAGACATCCTGGCAGGGCCGTCTCAAGGAGGATATCCTGCACCACCCATGGGAGGATGTCAGGTTGTGGTGCCCCGTTTCATCACCCAGTTAGGGTGGTAAATATCCTTCTCCCTAATGCTTTGACCCAGTGGTTTTAGTGTCATTGATGATCCCCGCTCTGACCAATTACAACGGAGGTAGCAAAATGATACTGCTCATTTTCTCATTCTGTCTGGTCTGCTAGTGGCATTCTTCTGGGAAGAAGAATCCCCTCACTCCTCAGCCTGGTCTTATCTTACTTCAGGACTCACTGACTATCTCCTATACAATCTGTTGATATTCAAACGCAGTCAGTATTCTTCCAGACACTCCAACTGATTCACACTAACAGGTCCAATTCAAATGAACATGCCTGGGTTCTTCTCGCCTTCTTTTTATTTTACACTTGTGCCGTTTTTCTCATAGAGAGTGAAATCTTGGTTCCCCATGCAATGCTTGTTTTTTATGAAAATTTTGTTATTTGCATTATCCAAAAACATTTAAACTGTTCCATATTCTAACCCGGTGTTACAACTTGCAATAAACCTATGGAGAAGCCTATTGATTGTTTTTATGCTTTGAACACATCTCCCTAAGAATATCCAGAGTATTTTTCAGAATTGACAGGAATGAAGTCTTACGAATTTGATACACTTTAGGTTTATTCGTTTTGTTCGCGTTCAATTTTGGGAATGGTTTTTTTTTTTTTTTCCTTCCTTTTTAAAAAAAAATATTGTTTTTGAATACATAAGCCACTGACATGGTTCAAGACTCAAAAACCACATTAGAAGGCAAAGTTCTCGGGGCGCCTGGGTGGCGCAGTCGGTTAAGCGTCCGACTTCAGCCAGGTCACGATCTCGCGGTCCGTGAGTTCGAGCCCCGCATCGGGCTCTGGGCTGATGGCTCAGAGCCTGGAGCCTGTTTCACATTCTGTGTCTCCCTCTCTCTCTGCCCCTCCCCCGTTCATGCTCTGTCTCTCTCTGTCCCAAAAATAAATAAACGTTGAAAAAAAAAAAAATTTTAAAAAAAAAAGAAGGCAAAGTTCTCATGACCCTATTCCCCCTCAAAAGTAGCCATTTTTATTGGTTCCTGGTGGATACTCTTTTTTTTTTTTTTTTTTTTTTGCGTAATCAGCATCTTTGTGATGCTGAATCATCCTCCTCGATAAGCATCCCATAGGTAAATCCTTGGTCTACTTTCAATCTTTTACTGTTATCAACAGTTCACAATAAATAATCTGGTGCTTACGATGGTTTGCTATTTGTGGACTCCTATCTTCGGGGTGGATTCTTAGCTGTGGTTCTGCTGGGCCAAAGAGAAACTGCATATTCAATGCAGTGAATGTGTAAAAATTCTCCTCCATAGCAAGTGCACGCTTTTTCACCCTCCAGAAAAGCATGAGAGTGCGTGTTTTATCACAGCTCCTCAAGAGACGCTGTTGTCCAGCATTTGGATTTTCTCCACTCCCACTGACGAGAAAGTGAAATTTCAATATAGGCTTCTCTTAAAATAAGGACGGGTGTTTTTTTCCTATCTTTAAATGCCACCTGTGTATCTTTCTCTGTGCATTGTCCCCTTGTTTGTTTGTTATTTGTTTCTGAGGGTTTTTTTTTTCTTCTCAACTTGAAGAAATTTTTGATATATTAAGGAGGTTATAGCCCTTTGCCATTTAAATTGCAAATATTTTCTTACAGTTTCTCACTTTCTCCTTTTAAAAAAAAAATGTTCATTATTGAGAGAGAGAGAGAGACAGAGCACGAGCTGTCAGCACAGAGCCCGACATGGGGCTTGAACCCATGAACTGTGAGGTCAAAACCTAAGCCAAAGTCGGATGCTGAACCGACTGAGCCACCCAGGCGCCCCTATTTTTCCTTTTTTTTTTTTTTTTTATTGTTTATTTGTCATTTGTCTTTTGACTCTGCTAACTTTTTGTCTTTTGACTTGTGAGGTGTTTTGTTTTTTTGTTTTTTTTCAAGAAGGTCCCATGCCCAGCATGGAGCCCAATGTGGGGCTTAAACTTACGACCATAAGATCAAGACCTAAGCTTAGATCAAGAGTTAGACACTCAACTGACTGAGCCACCCAGATGCTCTTTGACTTGTGAAGTTTTAATTATTATGATGCTGAATTTCTGGTTGTTGTTGTTGTTGTTGTTGTTTTCTATTTTACCCTCTGAATTTTAAGGCGTGGTAGGCCTTCCCCATTCCCAGAGTATAAAGGATTCCACTCATGTTTTCTTAGTGCTTGCTTCATTTCTTTACATGTGGATCTGATACATTTGTTATTTTATCTGGTGTGTGCTATGGGGTATGGATCCGAATTTATCTTTTCCCAAATGGACATCCAGTTGTCCCTCCAACACTCATTAGAGAGACTCTATCTTTGCTCCACTGACTTGAAATGTCACCTTCACCCTAAATCATATTTTCATATATATGTGGGCCTTTCTCTGGCCTTTCTACTATGTTTCTGGGGTCTGTCTGCCTCTTCAGGCACCAGGAAACAGTTTTCTATTTTTTTTTAAGTTTATTTTTATTTATTTTGAAAGAGAGAGAGCGTGAGCAGGGGAGGGGCAGAAAGAGAGGGAGACAGAATCCCAAGCAGGCTCCACAATGTCGGTATAGACAGAGCCTGCTGTGGGGCTCAAACCCACGAACCGCACCATCATGACCTGAGCCGAAATCAAGAGTCAGATGCTAACCAGCTGAGCCACCCAGACACCACAGGAAGACACTTTTCTTTTTCTTTCTTTCTTTTTTTTTAAGTTTATTTACTTTCAGAGAGACAGAGACAGTGTGAGTGGGAGAGGGGCAGAGAGAGAGAGAGAGAGAGAGAGAGAGAATCCCAAGAGGTTCCCCACTGCCAACACAGAGCCTGATGTGGGGTTTGAACTCACGAACTGTTAGATTATGACCTGAGCCCAAATCAAGAGTCAGACGTTTAACCGGCTGAGCCGCCCAGGCACCCCAGAATGACACTTTTCAATATGTAGACTTTATGGTATATGTTTTGGTTTCTGGGGGAATGTCCTGCCTGTGGCTTCTTTTCTCAGGGTTTTCTCTACTGTGCATATAAGGAATCTAGAATTAACTATCCTGCTCCAGAAAAGAAAAAAATGTTGCTATTTTTATTGGGATGGCAATGAACTTCTATAATAACTTGGGCATAATCGGCATCTTTGTGATGTTGCATCATCCTCCCCGGTAGCAAGGAAAATCCACTTGTGTGTCTTTCACTACTATGGTGAGGCTTTGGCGCATATCGCATTAAGTTTACGCGTTAGCGTTTTCTTTTCTCTTTTGCCACGGAGCCTTTTCTGCAATATGAGGTCAGGTCTTCCAATTGCTTATGGCAAGGTTTTGTTTTTCTTTCTTTTTTTTTTTTAACAGCTCCCCAGGTGACTCTAAGGTACGGCTAAACTTGAAAACCACAATTTAAAGTGAAAAAATTCAGTGTTATCCTTCGATTTAAAGGCTATGCCTTAAATCTTCACCCACTGCCGCCGCCCAAACCAGCCACCTTTCTTCCAGATTCTCTGTTCCCACCGCGCCACTTTTGCTCCCTGGCATCCCATCGGTAAGCTCTGGGTGGTCTTTGAATTTTGCCTTCCACGCCTGACATGCAGCCCGTGGCCGAGTTGGCTGGCTTCCCTCTCTACGGCATTGTTCTGACCCCTGCATTACTCTCTATTCCTATCCCCAAATCCCCTGGCAAGGCCCTGGGCCATGCCTGTGCCTTCCGCTGGAATGCCCATCTTCTCCCCATCAGCTCAAGACATTCTTCCCGGCTTCAGTCATGCTCCGTGCTCCCAACCACAAGGGCCCATCAATCACCTGAATCTAGAGCACGCTTGTGACAGCAGCACAGCAGGTATGGGGCTCATCATCCCCTCTTGGCCGGCCGGGCCACTTCCAATCCTGCCCTGGCTGGCTTGCTTGCTCATCTCTGTGCTCTGTGGGTTCTTTCCTTATGCTTTCCGGGGTGGGAGTTATCTCCTGATCTGCTCACATTTTAACACCTCCTCCCCTTCACTTATAGATTCAGGTTTGACCTTTTCAAGCAGTTTGCTCTGGTTCACTTCACAACCTCCTCCTGGCTCAGGTCCTAACTCCCCAACCATCCATGTCCCCGAACTCCTCCCACGTGCACAGTGAGGCAGTTCGGAGCGTGGATTTGGCTTCAAACCCAGCAGCATTATACTCCCGGGTGTTCATTTACGAGGCTTTGAACTTAGCTGTACATTTGGAGATTTTCCTACCAGAAAGCTAGGAAGAGTGGGTGTTGGCTGAATTAGACTTAAGAACAGTTATGGGGCCCCTGCTCCCCCACTTGAATTTCAACCTGGGGCTCTGGGCATGGGCTCAGGAACCCCATCCTTCCCTCCAAGTGCCAGGACCGGCCTTGGCTCAGCATGACCGAGTGCCTTGCTTGAAGTGACACCTAATCCCCACCACAGCGGGACACGGAGAAAGCACTTGATCTAGGAGGCATCTGCTCTAAACGCTGACTTCATGCTCTGGCAGAGAGTGGCCTCGACGGCACTGCACTGTGAAGCTAGAGCCCCGGGTCCCCTTGCACGGCGGGCATCAAACAGCAGCAGAGGACAAGGGTTCGGGAGGAGACGGCCAGGCTCGGGGAAGGGGAGTCCAGCCGCCCTCATTACTGCCTCCCAAGCATTCTTGAGACACAATGCACTTGGTTTCTAACTCATCCAGGAATAAATGTGGCTCTCTGCCCTGGCTGAGGGGATTAGCTCTAGCTGAGTGAGTGCTGAAGGAACAAGGGTTCCTCCTGTTCCCAAAAAGCCGGCTAATAATATACTAATGAGTCATCTGATTGCCCCCTTCCCCGGTCAGAGGAGAGACTCCATGCCTGCAGACCATTAGCTTAGCCCCTGAAAGCCGTTCCCTTCATGTGGGGAGAGGTTCTCCCCTTTAAGATTTCGCTCTCTTTGGATGGACATCTTTCAAGAGAATATTCATACTATATATGTCCTTTTCCCCCTCATCTCAATAAACAAACGTTCAATATGATCTACTCAGGGTCATCAAGAAAACCAGTCTTGGTGTACTAACTACTTGGAAGCCTTCAGATACAGGGGAGAGTGTAAACGTCTACCATGTGCCCAACACATGGCACGGCCTGTCTGATAGTTTGAGATCCTACTGAATGGACACACGTAGTCTGTGAGGCAGCGGCCTCATCCCCGTTTTACAGACGAGGACACAGAGGCTCAGAGAAGTGAGGCCCAAGGCCTGCACTTTACAAGGCGACCTGTTACGACCGTAGCCTGCCGACGTCACATATGCACACACGTGGCTCTTCCCTCTCCTAAAGACGCTTTTCCAGAGTACCAGATCTTTTAATTCTTAATGTCTAGAGTTTTTCATAATTTTTTTTTATTTAAACAGATTTTATTTTCATTTTATTTATTTTTAGAGAAAGAGCACAAGTGGGAGAGAGGGGCAGAGGGAGAGAGAGAGAATCCCAAGCAAGCTCCAGCCCAGCACAGGCTGGGACCACGACCTGAGCCGAAGTCAAGTCAGACGCTCAACCGACTGAGCCCCCCGGGTGCCTCTCTAACGTCTAATTTTTAACCTGTTTTCTGCGCTGCCACTTCTGCCGTCCTGGGAGCTCCTCCTGGAGAGCGGAGTCCATCCTGGACTCGAGTCCTCTTCCTCATGGCCTCGGGCAAGCCCCCCGCCCCCTCATTCCATGTCCTCACATGCAGAGGGGCTTGTTTAGCAAATGGCCTGTCCAGTCTTTCAGCTGACGCGTCAGATCCTATGACCACAAACGTGATGGGGAGAAGGGAGAAAGGCTGGGTGATTCCGGAAAAGCTGGGGTTGGAGGCCACTGACATTTCAGAGCGGGTGCTGAGCTTGGCCACGTGACGGGTGCTCGTTTACAGGGCACTCGAAGGAATCCTGCACAGAACACGGCCCCTCGGTTTCCAGAGGTGGGTACGGACATGGTCGGACAGAGAGATGAGTACATGGGCGGCTACAAAAAGGAAACCCTCAAGTCCCATGAAGTCCCTCCCAGGCACCGTGGGTGCTTGAGAAGGAATAGCATGGCCCACCCTGCCCGCCCACCACCCAGAGGCGCCAGGCCCCTGTCACAGGTGCTCAGCACCCCCAAGCTTCCTAACATCCCTGGTCTCACAGGGGATGGTCCTAATCCTAATCCGGCCTCCCGAGATGCCCAGCAGATATCAAAGGGTGTCACCGAATAGGCAGGACGAGCCCCGAGGAGACCACAGACCTTCGGGGCACGCCCAGAGACCGGGAGGCCAGTGCTCTCTCCCCGGAGGAAGTGGGGCTCTAGGGACGGGGGTCCCAGTCCAAACTGGAGGAGGAGGGGCAGTGAAACCCAGCCGTCCCAGCTGGCTGGTGCAGCAGGCAGGGGGGTTAGCAGCTCTCTGGCGTGGCAGCCATTTTCAAATGTATTGCTATGATCTGAAATTGCCCAAATCTTGAAAACAACGACTCATCATGTAGAATAGAAACCACTCAGCGTAAGCCTGCATTTGCCATTTCCTCTGAATCTTCCTGATGTGACCCATACAGGGACCAGCATACAGTGGGTGTTTAATTATTGTCCCTTCATCACGGGGACCGTGGCCCAGCTCCCCCTTCCCTACTGCACGCCTCTCTGCGCAGCCTCTTGTCTGGGCTCAGGATGGGAGGGTCGTTAGGTGGCAGTTCTTCTTCTCAAGTGGGAACACCCAGTTCTGGCTACAATTAACCACAGGATGCCCACCTGGTCACCCTCCCAAGGGTTTGGCCAGGGGGGAGAAAGGTGGGTGGGGTGAAGGAACAAACAAACAAACATAGAAGGAGAATGGGTGAAAGTTTCAAATATACCCTTACTCTTTTTTTCTTTTAAAGTTTATTTATTTTGAGGTGGTGGGGGGGGGACGGTCAGAGAGAGAATCCCAAGAAGGCTCCTCACTGTCAGCACAGAGCCCGACGTGGGGCTCAAACTCACAAACCATGAGATCAGGACCTGAGCCGAAGTCAAGAGTCGGACGCTCAACCAACTGAGCCGTCCAGGTGCCCCAAATACACCCTTACTCTTGTCCCGAGGTTTTATTTTTCCAATCTCAATTTGGAAACACCCGCATGTGTCAGACAGCCCCCTGCGCCCCCCCCTCTCTGCAGGCCCCACTTCTCCCCCATGCCCCCCACCCAGGCCAGCAGCTGGTCCTCCCCGATTAGTAATATATCTTAATAACAGCGGGTCCTTAAGCAGCTGTTGCTGAGAATACTGGGGCCAGAATAGCTCCCTGGAATTCATGTACTTGGTGGTCCTACTGGGGTTTCAAAAAGGATTAAGTTAAAAATGATCCTAATAAGGCAGAAAGTTACACGGTGAAAGCAGCAGGGGGGAGGTGACGGAGGAGTTACTATTATGGGTGTTGTTGTTGGTATTGTTCCCGGCACAAACTCTACCGTCGCACAGCCTGGTCCCAGCCCTGTGTTGTGACAAAAGTCTTGCTCACAATTCCCAGAGGATTTAAGTTTTCGTCCCCTTTGCCACGCGGTGGGATGGGCTGCACTCTGGCCTCAGGGCCCAGCTCGCCCTGACCGCCAAGCGCCAGCCGCCTGTGGACCGGGCCCTCTGCAGCCAGATGGCCACTTACATCCCTGCGGGTGAGGCCGTGCCAGCCCCAAGCTCAGAGAAAGGCATCTCAAACTTCCAACCTCCACAGCTGGAAAATGGTGACGGATCCCGCTCATTTCTATATATACCTGTCCCTTGGCAACGACCAAAAAAAACGTGAGGAAGGAGCTGGTTCTCGGCCTGTGGTGTCGGTCACTCTCTTTCCAAATATAGAGAAGGGCTGAGCCGTGGGCTTGGCGGGGGGCCTATAAAAGCCCAGGAGGCAGCAGCCCCTCTGTAGCTCCCTCTCTCCCTGGGCGGAGGTAAGTCACAGCGCCCCTCTTGGGGGCCCTTTTCATCTCTGCGTCCCGGGGGGACACCGACTCCGAGTGGCTGGGTGCTGGTGCGGGCCCTGCCTGGCTCTGGTAAGAAATCAGTTAGATGTGGAGCTGGATCTCTCTGGGCCAAGTGGCCATCCGCCTCTGCCTCCAGCAAGCCACCGAAGCAGGGGGCCTTCAGGCCCTCCTTCCACCTCCGCACTCTCCCCTTGACCTCGTGGTCGAGCGCCCTCTTGGGCAGGAACCGGCTGCACACGCCGTGGACCGTGGCCTGTCCGCCATGGCTCGCTGTACTCCCCTGGCGTCTCTGATCCGTGCAGACGGCCGGCGGGACGCAGCGCCTTCCCTGCCCTCACCTTGCCCACCTGGGCTGTGTGTCTGTCCCGTGCCCTGTCCCCTCAAGCCCACGCTGGCTGTGCGGCCGGGAGCCAATGTCAGGGAATCTTCTCTGCTCATCGAAGTCTAGGAGACCTGCCCCTGCGGGAACCACAAGCTTCCTAACAGGGATTACGACCTTCCTGCCCAGTTCTAAATGGCAGGCCCTGCTGATAGCAGCCAGATTTGGGGGCAGCCTGGGTTTTTACTGCCTTAATGGCTTACTTGTGGGTCACGTCCCACCTGCTCCTCCAGCTGCCTCTGGGCCAAGGCCCTTCCTAAGTCATTTGTCTGTCAGTCTTACTTAGTTATCCCACAGAGAGCCGTTTCAAAGCTGAACCGGATGCTCCCACGTGCCCTGACTTTGCCTTTTGCGTATTTATTGCAGGTCAGGTTTTCCACGGCTGCTGCTTCCTGCTGCCTTCCTGTGGGTGTGACTCTCCAGGTAAGAAAGGTCCAGTCCCTCTGCGGTTGGAAGGCTCCAGGTAATTCAAGGTTACCAGTTTCTCCTGCCTCCCAGTGGCCTTCAGGGCTCAGAGCCAAGAGGGCTCAGACAAGCACAACTTAGGCTGGAGAGGAAACTTCCAGACAGTTGCTGGCATCTGACGCCACTTGTAGTCTTAGCAACCGAAGGAAGCAGAGGCTTCCTTGTGTGAGGAGAGAGCACCTTGAATCCAAACGGCCCCCAAATTCCTTAGCGATCTGCCACTTAGCACCCTGCCTTTGAAGAATGGCGCTTATTTGTCTAGTTTCCCTCTGCACCGCCTGGGCTTCGCAGAAGAGGAAAGTGAGGTGCAGAGAGCTGCACTCGGCCCTGGGGCCCCTTCCCATCCAAGCCTCAACTGGTCAGAGCCTGGATTTCCCGTGCTCTGTGCATTTTGTGCAGAGAACCCACCGGGCAAATATGTGCACATTTGATTTTTGCAGCCCTGGGGTCCCGTGGGTGGAGCCCCGGGGAGTGAAGGGCGGCTCAGGTAGAGCCGCAGGGACTCGGGCCTGGAATGGGGTGGGGTCCCCTCCAGGGCTCACCTGCTGGTCCGCCTTCCAGTGACACCATGAGCAGTGACACGGAGATGGAAGCGTTCGGCATCGCCGCTCCTTTCCTCCGGAAGTCGGAAAAGGAGAGGATCGAGGCTCAGAACCAGCCCTTTGATGCCAAAACCTACTGCTTTGTGGTCGACTCAAAGGAGGAATACGCCAAGGGGAGAATTAAGAGTACTCAGGATGGGAAGGTCACGGTGGAAACCGAAGACAACCGGGTAAGCCTTGCGCACGCCCCCTGCAGGCCGCTGGGCCCTCTGTCCGTCCCTGGGGTCCCAGCGTCTGTGCCCCTGCCCGCGCCCACATGGCTTCCCTGGTGTCCTCGGAGAAAGCCTAGTAACGCTGGCCTCAGGCTGCAGGGTGGGCGAAGATCCCGGTTGTGACTGGTTAAAGCGATTCGCGTTCAGGAGCCTTTGCTGATGTTCACAGCACTCTAGGGGCAACGCAGGGGTGTGGGGTTGGGAGTCCAACTGCGAGAAGATCTCCCTTAGTAAAACACTCTCGCTTGGTAGCCTGGGTTTCCCTATTTCCTTCTAGTGGTAGCCACCTGAGGAAGTATGGAAAGTATGAAGTATGGGAAACGGGTAGGGGGTCCTAGTGGACCACACAGGCGCCATGTGAAAAGGCAGCCTCCCTCTATGTGGCCTATTACATTCCGGCCCAGAACATTGTGGGGGTGCTTGGAGAAATTCTGGACTTCACTACTTTCCAGAATCGAGTCCAGAAGAATCTGGAAACGTTCCGAGAAAAGTTTAAAAGAAAATTAAAAGAAGAACAAGAAAATCTGAAAGAGAAGAGGAAATAGTGTCAGTGGGTCGGGGTGAAGAAAACAGGCAGTGAGAATTGCCCTTCGGTGCCACCATGCACCGGGGCTCCGGGAGGGTGGCTCTTGGGATGCGGCAGGTGGCGAAGCTGAGAGTGGGTCTGCGAGGCAGCAGGGAAGGTGAAAGCCAGACATAAGCAAGATGGTCTGGACCCGTCCCAAGGAGGGCTAGTTGCATGGGGTGGTTTAAGTAGATCCCTGCTTGAGGCCAGGAGAAGGCAGGTTGCCCGCCCACCAGCCTTGCCCAGAGATGGGACCATTGCAGAGAGCAAAAAGCACAATCCCCGAGTGACAGAAACAATCACGTGCTGTCACTGCCCCAACTTCTCCTGCTGTCAGAGGGGCCTTTTCCCCAGGGCTTGCCCCTTGGGATCCAGGCTCTTTGTGGGATCCAGACAGATACCTGCAGGGGGAAAAACACACAGCGGACCCCAGGTAGTCCTTGTATCTCTTCCCACGCAGACCCTGGTGGTCAAACCCGAGGACGTGTATGCAATGAACCCCCCCAAGTTCGACCGGATCGAGGACATGGCCATGCTGACGCACCTGAACGAGCCAGCCGTGCTGTACAACCTCAAGGACCGGTACACCTCCTGGATGATCTATGTGAGTGCCCACACTTCCTGGGGCATCTGATGGTGCTGGGGGGTGGGGGCAGGTGGGGACATTTGTGTGGGTAATAGCATCAGAAAGCCTAGTGTTTGACTCAGCTGTCCAACAAAAGAGGGGAAATGGGAGGAGAGGATGAGGGAAGGGGTTAGAGACAGACAGCAGGTGACAGAGGAAGAGGGGACTGGGAAGAGAGGCTGGAAGCAGGGAGGGAAGGCAGGGGCAGGAAAGCCAGGCTGAGCTCCGGGTCTGGGCAGGGTCACTTGCCAGAGGGCCAGCGGCTCCCCTCTCTCAGTCATCTGCCCCATCGCTGAAGAGAAATCAATCTCTCCTTTACAAGTTTAGCATAAGGAAAGTGAGATAATAATAAAAGCAAAGGCTTTCACACACACACACACACACACACACACACACACACACACACCCCGTTTTTACACTCCCACAGACCTACTCGGGCCTCTTCTGCGTCACCGTCAACCCCTACAAGTGGCTGCCGGTGTATAACCCCGAGGTGGTGGAGGGCTACCGAGGCAAGAAGCGCCAGGAGGCCCCGCCCCACATCTTCTCCATCTCTGACAATGCCTATCAGTTCATGTTGACAGGTGCGTCTCTGGAGGGGGGGATGGGGGGGGCGCTGGAATGGAGGGCCAGCCTGTACCCTCCAGCACGAAGAGAGGAGGGTAGAGGGACTTAGGCTGAAAGGGTCCAGATCTTTTAGGGCCTTGCAGGGGCCTGCTAGAGAGTTTGGGTTGAATGCAAGCGTTGCATAAAGCCTATGAAACCGACAGGTTTACGGGGTGAAAATAAAGATTGCCAATGTCATGTGGTCCAGTCTGGTTAGATGAGAAGCCACTGGCTGGTTTGAAGCAGAGCCTTACCCTCTGAGTCTTACTGTCAAAGAGGAGGCTCTTGGAGCCACCCCTGGGACCACACAGAATGCTACAGGCAAGAGGACCGGCGTAGTGAACCTGGACCGCCTGACAAAATGGGGAAGTTCTTTCTGCTGCCATCAACTCTATTTTATTTTCTCCTCCTGCAGACCGTGAAAACCAGTCCATTCTGATCACGTAAGTGTCATAGCTGTGGCTCTTTGTCTCCAATGCAGGAGGCAAAGGTGCTGTTTACTCTGTGGATTAGAAAGGGGGCTCCTGGATGGCTCAGTCGGTTAAGTGTCTGACTCTTGATTTCAGCTCAGGTCACGATCTCACGGTTCATGGGTTCGAGCCCTGCATCGGGCTCTGCACTGACAGTGCGGAGCCTGCTTGGGATTCTCGCTCTCCCTCTCCCTATGTCCCTTCCCTGCACATTCTGTCTCTCTCAAAATAAGTAAAGAAGCCTAAACAAATTTTTTTTAAATAGAAAGTACCTAAAGCAGAGTCTGTGATAAAAAGATGGAGATGGTGACGGGCAAGAGGGTATGTGCAAGGTCTCAGGAAACTGGGATCGCCCGCCACTGGGGCAGCTCAGAAGTGATGAGGCTTCCCTGGGGCCTCTGCCTCTCTGAGTAGTTTCTCACATTGGTCTAGTAGGTGTGTGTCTGCTGTGGCTCAGGGGTATGTCCAGGCCTCTGTGTGACATCTTGGGGAGGCAGTTGATACCTACAGGACGTGTTTCTTTCTCTCTCTCTTTGGGTCACAACAAATAGCGGAGAATCCGGGGCAGGGAAGACTGTGAACACCAAGAGGGTCATCCAGTACTTTGCAACAATTGCGGCTACTGGAGACCTGGCCAAGAAGAAGGACTCCAAGATGAAGGTATAGGGAAGGGGAGGGGTTTGCCATGCTTCTGCTTGTGACCGTGGTCTCAGCCTCACAGCGAGGGGTGTGAGGAGGCCACATTCCCCTCTCTTCAAGGCAAGGAGGGCTGGCTCAGACTTGAAGTCCTCAGAAAGCCCGCGACTGCAGACAACCCAGTGTGGGGTCGAGCTTACACGACCAGATCCTGTGATTTCCTACGAAACAGGGATGTAAGGCTTAACTAAGGAAGGTCATTTGGGGAGCAGCTCAGAGAGCTTTTTCTTTTTTTCTTTTTTGATCTTTTAAATGTTTATTTCTTTTTGAGAGAGAGAGAGAGAGAGAGAGAGAGAGAGCACAAGCGGGTGAGGACAGAGAGAAAGGGAGACACAGAATCCAAAGCAGCCTCCAGGCTCTGAGCTGTCAGCACAGAGCCCGACACGGGGCTCAAACTCACAGACCGTGAACTCACAGACCGCGAGATCATGACCTGAGCCAAAGTAGGTTTAACTGACTGAGCCACCCAGGTGCCAGGAGAGCTTTTTCTTTTTATGGCAGAATCACATGCACCAGTTTAGGAAAACTGTAGCCACACGTGCTTTTCCAAACAAACAGATGACAACAGTACAAAATGAATGCAGATGACCCAACTAACTGAAGAACCGAGGGACTGAATGAAGCATTATGGGAATTTTATATCAAGACACCCAAGTGTACCCAAGGACGGTAAAACCTTGGTTTGCGAGCAGAGTTCATTGGAGAAACAGGCTTGTAATCCAAAGCACTCATGTTATCAAAGTGAGTTTCGAGAACCATTGGCTCAGTTGGGATCATGTGACATTGAGCATCATGTACTACTTGTATTGCAAGACACTGCTCATTTATCAAGTTGAAATTTATTAGAAGTGTTTGCTTGTCTTTCGGAACACTCACAAAACAAGTTACTCGCAATCCAAGGTTTCACTGTATTACAAAACAGCAAGAGGGTGTGAAGTGGGCCATGTTGAGGATTTGTCGGTACTTGAACTGGAAAAGTCAAGGAGGGATGGGCTCTGCCCTGGACAGCAAGGGTGGGTGGGAGTGACAGGGCCAGGGAGTGGTTCCCCCTGTCCCTTGCGGCTTCTTCCTCCCACGATTCCTTGCATTAGGGGACGCTGGAAGACCAAATCATCAGCGCCAACCCGTTGCTGGAGGCTTTTGGGAATGCCAAAACCGTGAGGAATGACAACTCATCTCGCTTTGTGAGTCTGAGTTCAGTTCAGCTGGGGTTTTCTCTAGGGCCCTCAGGACAGGCAATCTTCCTGTCCTCTCAGAGGCAACAGGCTGTGTGTGTGGGGGGGGGGTGGGGGGTGGGGGGAGACAGGCAATGATGGAATAGAACACAGCAACCAGACCATTTCAGATAATGATGCCTTCATGAAAAGCTCCACAAATGGGGCGTGTGATGGAGTGACTGGGGGCAGGATCTCCTTAAGACAGGAATGGTAGAAAAGGGATCTGGGGGGGGGGGTACTGGCCCATGAACCCCAAGATCTGCAGGATGAGGAAGGACAAAGGGAAAAGCAAGCACACTCTGGGGTGGGGGGAGACCTTATGTAGTCAAGGGACCCGAGAGAGTTCTCATGGTGGCAGCAAGGTGGGCAGGAGGTAGGTCCCAAGAGGTGGGGGAAGAGGAAGACAGAGGTCTGGTCATGTGGAGGCCACAAGAAGGGGGTTGGGTTTTATTCAGGAAGCTACTGAGGGATTCTGTAAGCAGGGAAGTGACATGGTTTGATTTGCATCTTGAAAAAAAAATCACTCTGTTACCTTATGACTGGATGGGGTGGGAGCTGTTTGGAGGAAATGTGGAGCAAAGGGCATGGAAGAAAGGGGGGCCCTCAAAATGGACAGAGAAGGGAGAAGGAGACATACTCAATTTTAGGTAGGGAAATAAAGCTCCTGTTCACACTGCCCAAGAGACTAGCGGGAACACTTGGAACCGCTTAGACATTGGTGTCTCTTCCTTGCCCCACCTCCCATAGGGCAAGTTCATCCGAATCCATTTTGGAACCACCGGGAAGCTGGCCTCCGCAGATATTGAAACGTGTAAGTAGATAACAGACAGGATGGCAGCTCGGGGTGGTGGGGCCAGTTTGGAAAACAGTGCCATGTTTGTGTTCATAGATCTGCTGGAAAAATCAAGAGTGACCTTCCAGCTGAAGGCTGAGAGAAGCTACCACATCTTCTACCAGATTCTTTCAAACAAGAAGCCTGAGCTCATAGGTGAGGCGTCCGGGCTCTGGCGTCACTGGACCAAGGAAAGTTGCAAGTATATAGGGGACTAGGTAGCCAACGGAAGAAGTCTGTTTTAGGAATAGATGTGGCTATTTTGACAGTGATGGGTCAATTTGGAAAAAAACAAAAGACAAAAAACCAGAATCCAGTGGACAGGAACAAGATGAAACCATGGCTGGATTTAGCACTGGTTCCAAAATCACCTTCTCAACAACTAGGCATTTAATTGTCCTTCCACGCCCCCTAGTGTTCTGACGTAGGACCCAACCTCTCCCCAAATACCGCGAGGCACCAGGACAGGCTATTCACCTGGCCCCTTGTTCCACACCCAACAGAGGCTTAGGTGAGCAGGCTCTTTGCTCATTGGCTGTACTCGGCCCGCCTTCTGGTCCCAAGCCTGGAAACAGGCTGCAGCCTTTCAAGGGGTTTGGAAAACCACCTGTGCTTCCCCTCCATGGGGGCTCCTCTCCTGACCCCACTAAGCCAGTTTTCTGTATTAAATTTTCCCAACCTACACTGATATGCACCATTCATGTGCAAGGCAAGAGAACTCTAATGCTCTCTCGGGCTCCTAATCTACGTTGCCTGGGCAGGCTGCAAAGTCTTCCCTGGACTTTAAATGGTCAGCCACAGCCTGAGTAGTGGGAAGCTGTTGAAGAGATTTCTAACTCTAAGCTCAATTTGGACTCCAGCAGTGAGAACCTCAGCCCAGAATCCAGGAGCTCAAATCCACTGGGTGGATGTTTTCTTTGCACCTGGGGGACCTCTTGATTTTGAATGTCATTTCAGAGCTGCTCCTTATTACAACCAACCCTTACGACTACCCGTTCATCAGCCAGGGTGAAATCCTGGTGGCCAGCATTGATGACGCGGAGGAGCTGTTGGCTACCGACGTAAGTAGAACAGAGGCAATACGTGTCGGGTGCCCCTCCTCCATCACAAGGGTCCGTGGACTAACATGCTGTTCTTTGAATGCCAGAGCGCCATCGACATCCTGGGCTTCACCCCAGAAGAGAAGTCTGGACTCTACAAGCTGACAGGCGCCGTGATGCACTATGGGAACATGAAGTTCAAGCAGAAGCAGCGGGAAGAGCAGGCAGAGCCTGACGGCACCGAAGGTACAAAATCACCACAACAGGACATAAGCCCAAGCTGGGGGGGGGTGGGGGGGGAGGGGAGTCCGTGGAGATCATTTGGTGCCTCGTTTGAAAGCAATTAATCCTTCTTCCACCTGGAGAGGTGGACCTCTCTGGGGCTCTGATGCCTAGTGTTACCATCCCCATTTGCTGAATCACTGGAATGGGCTTGTTTCCGAGGCAATGAGACATGACCAGGGCTTTCCGGAACCCAGTCCTACCTTTTCATAAAAGCTATCATATCCTCTGAGTGACTTGGCTTCCGTTGGCCACATACCAGCAGTTTAAAGATATGGAACATGGGTGCCTGGGTGGCTCAGTTGTTTGAGCATCCGACTTTGGCTCAGGTCATGATCTCATAGTATGTGGGTTCGAGCCCCATATCGGGCTCTGTGCTGACAGCTCAGAGCCTGGAGACTGCTCGGATTCTGTGTGTGTGTCTTTCTCTCTCTGCCCCTCCCCCACTCATGCTCTGTCTCTCAAAAACAAATAAACGTTTTTTAAAAATATACAGATATGGAACGTAAAACAAGACAACCTTCACCAAGCTTTGAAACATCTGGATGATTTTCAGAGTGGTTCCTCTACTTTGCCAAGCCTGACGGGTGTCCCTCTGTCTTTCTTTTCCTGGCAGTGGCCGACAAAACAGCCTATCTGATGGGCCTAAACTCTTCGGACCTCCTGAAGGCTTTGTGCTTCCCCAGAGTGAAAGTTGGGAATGAGTACGTTACCAAAGGTCAAACCGTGGATCAGGTAAGTGGCTGCTTAGAGGCTGGGAGAGACACAGGCACCTGACGGCCATCACCTTCCAACCCCAGTGACCTTTCCTCTAACAGGTCCACCATGCTGTGAATGCCCTTTCCAAATCAGTTTATGAAAAGCTGTTCTTGTGGATGGTCACTCGCATCAACCAACAACTGGACACAAAGCTGCCGAGACAACACTTCATTGGTGTTTTGGACATTGCGGGCTTTGAGATCTTTGAGGTTTGTGTTCCCAGTGCTCATGTCTTCACATGGCTGTGTGTGGAGGGACTGGTCATGATGATCCTAGAGGGAACAGGTTGAGGTGAGCAACCTGTCAGAGCAGCACACCATGTAGGGCACCGTAGGGTGGATCAGGTAGAAGAGAAGTACTTTGTGGGGTGGGGGGCTGTATAATTTCAAGAGAGGAGGACATGCGTGGTAAGTGGAATTTTATAAAAGACATTGTGAAGTGGATAAAAGAAAGAACTCAAATGCAATTATTGGCATAGGAAGAGCCAGCCACATAGAGAAGTTGATAAGCCAGTCACGGGATTTTCACATAAATACCCTGCTGTTCTAGGTTCTCATATAGCCATCTGTGAGAGCATATATTTTGTGTCTACAAGAGACACAAGACATGCTGGCGAATGAAAGATGAGCTTGTAGTTTGTAGAGGAAAACAGAAGGTATGTACTGTGCACCTAAGAGTAACTACAAAATAAGCAGACCGTGCTTGGTGCACAGGAGAGATCCCGACCACGGGGACTCGTGGGACAGAGAAACACCTTCTAGCTAGAAGTTAAGAGAAGTCTCCAAGGAGGAGATGTGATCTGGGCTAGACCCTGAAGAACATGCCCGTGGCGGGGGGGGGGGGGGGGGGGGGGGAGGGCGGGGAATGAATGAGTTGGCAGAGCCTGAGGCAGTGAAGAGGGAGGCTGATGGGTCTTTGGTTTTCGAAGTCTAACTTTGCATGTGAACTCTGTATTTTGGCATCAGTACAACAGCCTGGAGCAGCTGTGCATCAACTTCACCAACGAGAAGCTGCAACAGTTCTTCAACCACCACATGTTCGTGCTGGAGCAGGAGGAGTACAAGAAGGAGGGCATCGAGTGGACGTTCATCGACTTTGGGATGGACCTGGCTGCCTGCATCGAGCTCATCGAGAAGGTGTCCTGATCCGTCCACTCAGTAACCTCGTCTTGTCTACTCTGCGGCTCACTGCTGCAGCTCACGTGTACCTTACACGCATTTTGCTTTGCTTTAATCCAGCCTATGGGCATCTTCTCCATCCTGGAGGAGGAGTGCATGTTCCCCAAGGCCACAGACACCTCCTTCAAGAACAAGCTGTACGACCAGCACCTGGGCAAGTCCAGCAACTTCCAGAAGCCCAAGGTGGTCAAGGGCAGGGCTGAGGCCCACTTCTCGCTGATCCACTATGCGGGCACTGTGGACTACAGTGTCTCGGGCTGGCTGGAGAAGAACAAGGACCCGCTGAACGAGACCGTGGTCGGCTTATACCAGAAGTCCTCCAACAGGCTCCTGGCACACCTCTACGCCACCTTTGCTACGGCAGATGGTAACAGACTCCACAGAGCGCCTTGTGTCCGTGCTATCTCCTGTGCCTCAGTTCACAGGCCCAAAAGATCCCTGTAGATCTGATAAGAGTGTGAGCCATCTTTTATGTCTTTCAGCTGACAGTGGAAAGAAGAAAGTTGCCAAGAAGAAGGGTTCTTCTTTCCAAACTGTGTCTGCCCTCTTCAGGGTAAGAAAAATACAAGTTTATTTGCTTGCCGTTGGTTTAAGCGATTGCAAAATGAGCAATGGAGACAACCTTGGTTTATTCAAGAATAGTAATGTGGTCTCAATCTGATTGCTGTTACTTAGGGAGCTGAGTGGCAGTTTGATAAAATATGAACCTATAATAATATAATAATTATATAAATATACAAATATGTAAATGAGGTGTAACAAATGTGGGTCAGAATTTGATTATCACTTTGTACAGCAAGGAGTTGGGCTAGATGGCCTAGGGGGTGAGTCCTCAGCACAAACCTTCCAAGTTGCCAAAAGGACACAGGCAATAGCATCCCAAGCTCCCTGTGGAGCCAGATGCATTTCGGGAATTGATTTCAGAGAGCATTTTGTACATGGTTAGTCTCCAGCTCACTGTGAAGCAAAAGGCTATTGTTACCGGTTACTTGCCTGCACCTCTAGCCATTGGGGTATTCAAACAAAGAGTTAAAAGATTTCGTCCTTTACAATTCATGGTAAGTTCAAAACAGATGCCTCATTTTTCATTATGATATATCTCTGTCTCTGTAAAAGCCTACAGCAGCCTGTCAAATGTAGTCTCTTTCTTTTAGGAAAACCTCAACAAGTTGATGTCAAATTTAAGAACGACTCATCCTCACTTTGTGCGCTGTATAATCCCCAATGAAACCAAAACTCCAGGTAAGACACCTGCTGGCGCTGTACATGGTGCCCAGTTTCCAGGAGATCCTGCGTGAAGCTGATGTTTCTCACCTCTCTTCTCAGGGGCCATGGAACACAGCCTTGTCCTGCACCAGCTGCGGTGTAATGGTGTCCTGGAGGGCATCCGCATTTGCAGGAAGGGATTCCCAAATAGGATTCTGTATGGAGATTTTAAGCAAAGGTGTGTGATAAAATGTCATATACACTTCTTGCTGAGGTGTGTAGATGCTGGGATTTGAGAGGGAGAAATATTGGTATGAAAAGACCCATTTCAACAGAGCAGGTACAGAGTTTCAGGTAAAATGATTGACGTACCTCCTGGCCAAGTATGTATGCACTTCTTTCTTCCATGTTTTCTCAAGAGCTTGTCTGATATCCAATATGGCAGAAAAAGACCTTCCCTGAGAATCAGGAGGCTTGGATTAAAGGCCATCACCCAGCAGTGTGACTGTGTGCGAGTTTCTTTCCCTCTCTGGACCTTGGCCTTCTTGCCTATTAGGAGAGAGGCCCAAACTAGTTGGTCTCCAAGGTTTATGTCTTTGTTGATGGTCTATGATTGTCCCTGTATCTACAATGGCAGATACCGAGTGCTGAATGCCAGCGCAATCCCTGAGGGACAATTCATCGACAGCAAGAAGGCTTGTGAGAAGCTGCTGGCATCCATCGATATTGACCACACTCAGTACAAATTTGGGCATACCAAGGTAATGCCTTGGTTCTGACAGATGCTGGCCCATAGTCCCTTTTAGACTTCTCCAGCACACAGACTCATATCATCCTTCTCCCCTGGAAGGTGTTCTTCAAGGCTGGCTTGCTGGGAACGCTGGAAGAAATGCGGGATGACCGCCTGGCCAAACTGATCACCCGGACACAAGCGGTGTGCAGGGGGTTTCTCATGCGTGTGGAATTCCAGAAGATGGTGCAGAGAAGGTCGAGGAGGGTCTCTGTTCAAGCATGAGCCCTTTGGGGAAGGTGGCGGTGGGGGGAGGGGTCTCTCCTGGAAATAATCAATGTTTTCTTTTCAGGGAGTCCATCTTCTGTATCCAATACAACGTCCGCGCCTTCATGAACGTCAAGCACTGGCCCTGGATGAAACTCTTCTTCAAGATCAAGCCCCTCCTCAAGAGCGCAGAGACCGAGAAGGAGATGGCCACCATGAAGGAGGAGTTTCAGAAAACCAAAGATGAACTCGCCAAGTCAGAGGCGAAGAGGAAGGAACTGGAGGAAAAATTGGTGACTCTAGTACAAGAGAAGAATGACCTACAGCTCCAAGTGCAAGCTGTGAGTATCTAGAATTTTTTTTTTTAACTTTCTTGTGGATTTGATTATTTAGAAAAACTGGACTTGGGGTGGGATTTTTGATTTTTAGTTGGGGTGCTTCATAAAGGACTTCATGTATACCAAGGTGCTGGAAATGTCACAAACCTTATCTCATCAAAGGAAGTCATGATTCTTTTTTTTTTTTTTAAGGAAAGTGAAAACTTGTTGGATGCAGAGGAAAGGTGTGACCAGCTGATCAAAGCCAAATTCCAGCTGGAGGCCAAGATCAAGGAGGTGACTGAGAGAGCTGAGGATGAGGAGGAGATCAACGCCGAGCTGACGGCCAAGAAGAGGAAACTGGAGGACGAGTGTTCAGAGCTCAAGAAAGACATCGATGACCTTGAGCTGACCCTGGCCAAGGTTGAAAAGGAGAAGCATGCCACAGAGAACAAGGTACTCTCTCTCCGTGGGTCTTTCCAGCTTCGTGTAGTCCTTGCGAACCAGACTTTATTTCTTCTTCTAATTGCTTGTGGCCTCTTCTTAGGTTAAAAACCTTACTGAAGAACTTGCTGGGTTGGATGAAACCATTGCAAAGCTGACCAGGGAGAAGAAGGCCCTCCAAGAGGCCCACCAGCAGACCCTGGATGACCTCCAAGCCGAAGAGGACAAAGTCAACTCTCTGAGCAAAATCAAGAGCAAATTGGAGCAGCAAGTCGATGATGTAAGGAAATAGTACTAATTAGGAGTCCCAGAACTTCAGGGTTGGAAGAACCCCCCAAATCCTCTGGTACAGAGCATTTGTTCTCAAAAGGATATGGTGTCCTTTTCAGCTGGAAAGCTCCCTAGAACAAGAAAAGAAGCTCCGTGTAGATCTGGAAAGGAACAAAAGGAAGCTGGAGGGAGACTTGAAGCTTGCCCAAGAGTCCATATTAGATCTGGAGAGCGATAAGCAGCAGCTGGATGAAAGGCTCAAGAAGTAGGTCCTAAAACCACTGCTTTCAGTCTTCCAAGTCTCTGGCTGTTCTGTCTTCACACATTCTACATTTCCCTCCACAGGAAGGATTTCGAATACAGTCAGCTGCAGAGCAAAATGGAAGATGAGCAGACTCTGGGCCTCCAGTTTCAGAAGAAGATCAAAGAGCTACAGGTAGGAGGAATCCTGGACTTTTCTTTCACATGAAGGTCGCTCACCGTAGGCTGGGTGCCGCCTGCTGTAAGCCATTGCGAGCAAGTGGGCAGGACCATGGGAATGCCCGCCTCATCAGTTGCCTTTCTGCTAGGCTGACCCAGCAGCGATGAGCAATTTTTCCATAGTTTAAAATAAAATACATAACAAAGGTGTTTGGGGTCAACATGTAGTTGAAGGGACAATATCCTGGGTTGGTCACTGCAGAGGTAATGACCATGCTGGGGCAGGAAAAACTTGTATTAAAGGAAATGAGCAACATTTCCTCCTATAGGAGAAGCTTAAACTTTGGTTTATCTAATGAGAATGGAAACCAGCCCATGCTTGACATGCAGAGTGAGTCACTCTAGGGACCGACTGCCCATGGGTGAATGGCTGCCCTCCACAGGCTCGGATTGAGGAACTGGAAGAAGAGATTGAGGCAGAGCGGGCAACCCGTGCAAAGACAGAGAAGCAGCGCAGCGACTACGCCCGGGAACTGGAGGAGCTGAGCGAGAGGCTGGAGGAGGCGGGAGGCGTCACCTCCACCCAGATCGAGCTGAACAAGAAGCGGGAGGCCGAGTTCCAGAAGATGCGCAGGGACCTGGAGGAGGCCACCCTGCAGCACGAAGCCACGGCGGCCACCCTGAGGAAGAAGCACGCGGACAGCATGGCCGAGCTGGGGGAGCAGATAGACAACCTACAGAGGGTCAAGCAGAAGCTGGAGAAGGAGAAGAGCGAGTTGAAGATGGAGATCGACGACCTGGCCAGCAATGTGGAGAGCGTGTCTAAATCGAAGGTGCTCTGGCAGGACGGGGCCCAGTGCTTTTGCGGAGAGCCGCCTCTGGGTCTTTGCGGTCTGAATATGGACTTGGTTCTCTCCCCCTTCTCAATCCTTTAGGCCAATCTAGATAAAATATGCCGAACTCTGGAGGATCAGTTAAGCGAGGCCAGGGGCAAGAACGAGGAAATTCAAAGGAACATGAGCGAGCTGGCCACACAGAAGTCCCGTCTGCAGACGGAGGCTGGTGAGCGATGGGATGGGAGGGGCCACGCCTTCTGGTCGCCTATGGTGGGGGGCGACTGGTCGACAGGAAAGGGCAGCACTGTGTGGTGAGAACCTCTAGGAAAGCATATTATCAGAGAAAAGCCATTAGAATAACAAAAAAGGGATCATTCAAAATATCATGAAGGGGGGGCACCATTGAGAGTTCAGTAAAAACAGGGGTGAAGAGAAGCAGACCAGAATGAGAAGGGATCCAGAACATCACCTGGTTCAAGCTCTTTCAACACCAATAATACCTTGCATTGAGAAGGATCTAAATGGCAGAAACAGGACTAGAAATAAGGCTCTTGGCTCTTCCATATCTTGCCACGCACGAATTCAGATATGTGGTATGCAGTCAAGTGTTTCAGACAATAGATCAAGAAACACGGCCGGTTTGGATAGGCTCCTGCTGCGTAGTAGTGGAAATACAGGGAAACATTATCTGGGGCTTTCACCTAGGAAATGTGCCCTGCCCCCAGCCCTGCTCCTCCAGCCCATCATCCCAGTGAATCAGTCAATCCTTTGCTAGCAGCCACGACCAACACAGGGAAGAAGAGAGGCTTAGTTGCCACTTTCTATAATAACCTTGGGAATTTCTTGGGAATTCACCTCTGGAGTCATAAGGCCTCTCCCCCCACCTCTCCCCTCTTCCCTCCGCAGAGGCATATAAACCTCAACCTACCACCTTTACCCAAGAGTCTAACCTCAAATTACTAGCTGTAAAGTCCTAAGAAAGCATTAGTTCTCTTTCATGACAAACCAACAAACAGCTGGAAATACCAGCCACTGGAAGCTCTGATGGGTGTTTTTAGGTGGTAATGGTTGTTTTTTTTTTTTTTTTTATGTTTTATTTATCTTTGAGAGAGAGAGAGGGAGAGAGTGCAAGTTGGGGGGGGGGGGGCAGAGAGAGAGGGAGACACAGAATTCTAAGCAGGCTCCAGACTCTGAGCTGTCAGCACAGAGCCCGATGTGGGGCTTGAACCCACGAACTGTGAGATCATGACCGGAGCCGAAGTTGGATGCTTAACCGACTGAGCCACACAGGTGTCCCTAGGTGGTAATGTTTAAATTTACAATCGTTCTCAATGGGTTTTATTGGCAAAAGTTACCCCAAGCTTCTAGGAGTTTATGACAATATCTTATCAGTTGTGTCTTTGGTTTCCTTTTCATGGACACCTCTCTTCTCCCCCAAGAAAGGACCACACCTGCTCATTTAGTCTCTCCCCAGATCTTAGCACAGTGCCTTACACATAGCAGGAACTTGATGGATGAATGAATGAATGAATGAATGAATGAATGAATGAATGAATGAATGAAAAAGTGAATAAAATGAAAATATCTCCTTCTGGACACAGGTGAGCTGAGTCGTCAACTGGAAGAAAAGGAAAGCATAGTGTCCCAACTTTCCAGGAGCAAGCAAGCATTTACCCAGCAAATAGAGGAGCTCAAGAGGCAGTTAGAGGAAGAAAGTAAGGTAGGAAATCCAAGGGAGTGCTTCCTTGATCTCCTCTTCCATTACCACCTGTGGGAAAACACGGCAACTTGACTCAGGAGGCGCTGGGAGCAGGGTCACGGTGCAAGACACCAAAATGCTAATCCACTGGGGGCTCTCCTCTTCCTTGACTCTTGCAGGCCAAGAATGCGCTGGCCCACGCCCTGCAGTCCTCCCGCCACGACTGTGACCTGCTGCGGGAACAGTACGAGGAGGAGCAGGAGGGCAAGGCCGAGCTGCAGAGGGCGCTGTCCAAGGCCAACAGCGAGGTGGCCCAGTGGAGGACCAAATACGAGACGGACGCCATCCAGCGCACAGAGGAGCTGGAGGAGGCCAAGTACACAACTCCGTTTGCCTTTAGAGGAATGAGAACTCTCAAACGATACTGACAGAGGGCACTGACTTTTGAACTATGTACTTGGGAATGGTTTTGTTACATTACTAGGTGTTCCCTCACCTCTTTTTTCTTTTGTATGTTTATTTATTTTTGAGAGAGAGAGAAACAGGATGCAAGCAGGGGAGGGGCAGAGAGAGAGAGAGAGAGAGAGAGAGAGACACAGAATCCGAAGCAGGCTCCAGGCTCTGAGCTATCAGCACGGAGCCTGTCGCGGGGCTCGAACTCCCAGACCCCGAGATCATGAGCTGAGCCGAAGTCAGACGCTCAACCGACTGAGCTACCCAGGCGCCCCTTCCCTCACCTCTCTTAATATCTTTTAATGTGGCACTGCGTGTGCCATTGGAGGGACCTGGCAGCAGCACATTTCATGAAGACAAACAACCTTGATCTTGGTTAGAGACAAGGCAGGTTACTGATCACTGTGCTTTAGCAGACGGGAAATTCTCCTGGGCTTATGAAAACAGGCGGCTGTTTGAGTCACACAGATGAGTGCTTCCAACTTGATGAATAGTGCTGTTCAGGAGGATTGAGATTTAAATAGCATCTGCTTCTCTTTCATATTCTTTAAGGAAAAAACTTGCTCAGCGCCTTCAAGACTCTGAGGAACAGGTTGAGGCAGTGAATGCTAAGTGCGCCTCCTTGGAGAAGACCAAGCAGAGGCTGCAGGGAGAGGTCGAGGACCTGATGGTCGACGTTGAAAGGGCCAACTCCATGGCCGCCGCTCTGGACAAGAAGCAGAGGAACTTTGACAAGGTGTGGGGTCAGCGCCATGCAAGCTGCACGCTTGGTGTTGGGGACTCCCTTGTAGTCCTGGGAGGAGGAGGAGGCTGGGTCCCAGTCCTGATCGGCCCGACCGGCAGCGTGACCTTGGGCAAGCCCTGAACTTCACCGGGCTGGCTTTTCCTCCTGTGTAAAATGAAACGGGCATGGGTTGGGGGTGGAGGCCCCTCTCAAGCATTGTCGGGGGAGACAAACCAGTTGCTACAGTGTTGTTCCGTTCCATATGTTTCCGTTCCCCACACTGCTGGTGTTTCTGGGGGGGGCTGACAGAGGGACTCTAACTCGGGTCCCTTCGGGAGGCCCTCTGGAAGCCTCTCTTTTAGTAGGACATGAAGGTTGACTTGAACCGAAGTTTTAAGGAAATCTTTAGAAGTTCAGGGCAGAGAATTCCTTCTCAAAGGATCCATGGGCTTTTTAGAGATGGCAACTGTTGCTGATATGTTACTGATCTCGGGTATATTTGTGGGAGGAAATCTCCATCAGCCAGATAATCAGGAACAAGGATCTAAGGCAACAGATGCTATCGAGTGAAGCCGCACTTCTAGGCTTAGCTACCTGCACGCTTCTGTTTGGTTCGGGGCTTGGAGAAGAGCTGAGGAAGGGGACCCCTTCCATGCCTGTGTTCCAGGTGCTAGCCGAATGGAAAACCAAGTGCGAGGAGAGCCAGACAGAGCTGGAGGCATCTCTGAAGGAGTCCCGGTCCTTGAGCACCGAGCTCTTCAAACTGAAAAATGCCTACGAGGAAGCCTTGGATCAACTGGAAACCGTGAGACGAGAGAACAAGAATTTGGAGCGTAAGCAGCTCTAGACAGCCTGCCGTCTGCCTTGGTGCCGTCACCGGGGCGGGCATGGCTTCGGGACGCAAATCCCTGCTCGCACGTCCTTCTGAGCATGTCCAGAAAGCGCTCGTCACCCGCTGGGGTGACCGAGGAGCTCTTGTCTGTCTGTCCGCTGTCTTGTCTCTGGGAAACAGCCACCTTAGAACCAGGGCGGGCTGGTTACAGGGCCTCCCGCAGGTGCTTGTGGGGAGGCGCTCACGTGCAAACCCAAACTGATTTCTTTGCAGAGGAGATAGCAGATCTCACGGAGCAAATTGCTGAAAATGGGAAGACCATCCACGAACTGGAGAAATCAAGGAAGCAGATCGAACTGGAAAAGGCAGACATCCAGCTGGCTCTTGAGGAAGCGGAGGTGAGCAGACACCGGGCAGGCAGCCGTGGGGACAGCTCCCACCAGGGATGCCCGCTGGCCTCGCCCCGTGTCACCCTTCCCATCTCTGCCAAGCCACCGTCCTGATGCCGGCTCCTTTCCTATCTGCCGGCATGAAACAACCCCTGTGGACTATCTTGGATTTATTGGGGAAAAATCATTACATTAAGATAGGTCTAAAACTGAGATCTTGCAGAATCTTAGATGAATTTAAAGCATCCATAAGGCGCTTTATGCTCCTAAGGGATAGGATGATTTAGATGCTATTACTGTTTGATCAGATAATAAAAAACAAACGGCAGTGAAACAGATATGATTTCTGCACTGAAGTTAAAAAGGAAATTTTTTATTTATTTTTAAATTTATTTATTTATTTATTTATTTTTTAAATTTTTTTTTTCAACGTTTATTTATTTTTGGGACAGAGAGAGACAGAGCATGAACGGGGGAGGGGCAGAGAGAGAGGGAGACACAGAATCGGAAACAGGCTCCAGGCTCTGAGCCATCAGCCCAGAGCCTGACGCGGGGCTCAAACTCACGGACCGCGAGATCGTGACCTGGCTGAAGTCGGACGCTTAACCGACTGCGCCACCCAGGCGCCCCTTAAATTTATTTTTAATATAATTTATGGTCAAATTGGCTGACATACCATGTGTAAAGTGTGCTTTTGGTTTTGAGGGTAGATTCCTGTGGTTCATCACTTACATGCAACACCCAGTGTTCATCCCAATGAGTGCCCTCCTCAATGCCCATCACCCACTTTCCCCTCTCCCCCACCCTCCCATCAGCGCCCAGTTTGTTCTCTGTATTTAAGAGTCTCTTAGGGTTTGCCTCCCTCCCTCTCTGTCTGTAACTATTTTCCCCCTCCCTTCCCCCATGGACTTCTGTTAAGTTTCTCAAGATCCACATATGCATGAAAACATTCGATATCTGTCCTTGTCTGACTGACTTATTTCACTCAGCATAATACCCTCCAGTTCCATCCACGTTGTTGCAAACGGCAAGGTTTCATTCTTTCTCATTGCCAAGTAGTATTCCATTGTATATAGAAACCACATCTTTTTCATCCATTCACCAGCTCTTTAAAAAGGGAATTTTTTAAAAGATAGTTTTGAATGCTGTTGAGTTACGGTTATGAAATGCCCCACAAAGGGTGATGTAGCAGGCTCTGTTCCTTCACGGGCACTGTTCCTGTGTTTTTCTTCTCCCAAGGCCGCCCTTGAGCATGAAGAGGCCAAAATCCTCCGAATCCAGCTTGAACTGACACAGGTGAAATCAGAAATCGACAGAAAGATCGCCGAGAAAGACGAAGAGATTGAGCAGCTGAAGAGAAACTACCAGAGGACGGTGGAGACCATGCAGAGCGCCCTGGACGCCGAAGTGCGCAGCAGGAACGAGGCCATCAGGATCAAGAAGAAGATGGAGGGGGACCTGAATGAAATCGAGGTCCAGCTGAGCCACGCCAACCGCCAGGCTGCGGAGACCCTCAAGCACCTCCGGAGCGTCCAGGGGCAGCTGAAGGTTTGGGACGGCTCGTTGGCGGGAAAGCCTCTCCCGTCCGCAAGCGCTCAAAGATGTCGACTAGACTCGTGGCCCTCATGCCTCGACGCCAACTAGACCTTTCCTTTACTCTCCGCCTAGGACACCCAGCTACACCTGGACGACGCCCTCCGGGGCCAGGAGGACCTGAAGGAGCAGCTGGCCATGGTGGAGCGCAGGGCCAACCTGCTGCAGGCTGAGGTCGAGGAGCTGCGGGCGACCCTGGAGCAGACGGAGAGGGCTCGGAAGCTGGCTGAGCAGGAGCTCCTGGACGCCAACGAGAGGGTGCAGCTGCTTCACACCCAGGTGAGGGGTGGGCGGGCCGGCGGAGGGGAAGAGACCCGGGCCTGACCCGCGCCCGGTGACATGGCCCTCCTCCCCGCCCTAGAACACCAGCCTCATCCACACCAAGAAGAAGCTGGAGACGGACCTCACGCAGCTCCAGAGCGAGGTTGAAGATGCCAGCAGGGACGCCAGGAATGCGGAAGAGAAGGCCAAGAAGGCCATCACAGATGTAAGGCTCTCCCGTGCTGTCCCTGTGTGGCGGCCAAATCTGCGTTTCATTAAAGCCCCTCCTTCTCCCAAGCCTGAGATAGTTCCCACCAGACAGCTGGGGGCCTCCCCGGGGGGAACACGTGGGGTGCATTCTGCTCCCAAATTGCAATCTGCCTCCCCTCCATCCGACTCAGCACATCCCCTCCGCACATTTAAAAGGCCAATGTGATAAATAATGGGGCAGAGGAAAAAAAAAAAAAGAATGGAAAGGACTACAGTCTATTTCTAAGCCCCACAGACAGGTATGCTGTTCTCTCCTTCAACATCTCACTTGTTGCAGACATGAAAATGAAACTCTGAGATGTCACTATCTCACTAAATGTCACCTGGCCTGGCCTGAAGCCGCCTGGGCCTGAGCGGGCTTGTCCCCACCAGACACAGCTCCCATAGTGCCACCTGATGCTTGTGGGGACCACCGCAGCCCTTCTGCTCGCCCACGCCTCCATTCCCTACCCACCTTCCCTTCGGCTCACTATCCCCAAACCTGCACTGTGGGTACCGACTCGGTCTTCTGCAGGTCTCAGATTCCTTTGAAGACACACGCTGGTGATAATGAAGCAAAGAACTTCCTGGGGCGGTGAGGAAGGTCCCAGGAGGCCAGTGTCAGAAAGGGAAGAGCCCATTTTCCATCTAGTCCCCGGAGGCTGTGTTAGTCGGGTTACTTTCTGTACTTGGTGTAGCACTTCTCATGCTCCATTGTGGAAGAGTGGACTCAGGGACCGCCTTGTCCCTCGTCCTTTTTCTCTAGCACGACTCTGGTCCTTGGGTGCCCAGGTTCCGGTAGCTCCAGGGCACCTGACCTTTGTATGCATCTTGGTGGGTTTGTGGTGTGATGCAATTGCAGGCGGCCATGATGGCCGAGGAGCTGAAGAAGGAGCAGGACACCAGCGCCCACCTGGAGCGGATGAAGAAGAACCTGGAGCAGACGGTGAAGGACCTTCAGCACCGTCTGGACGAGGCTGAGCAGCTGGCCCTGAAGGGCGGGAAGAAGCAGATCCAGAAACTGGAGACGCGGGTACCTGTGGGAGGAAGCGCTGGTTGAGCCTCTGGCCTCGACCGCTCGGTCTCCAGCCCCAGACTAACTTCCCACCCGTTTCTGCAGATCCGGGAGCTGGAGTTTGAGCTCGAAGGGGAGCAGAAGAAGAACACAGAGTCCGTCAAGGGCCTGAGGAAATATGAGCGGCGGGTCAAAGAGTTAACCTACCAGGTAAGTGAAAGAAAGCATTTCGGCAAAGCGTTTTCTCTGCAAAGCGCAAACACCGCCCTGGGTTCCCGCTCCAGAATACAGGAAGCAACCCAGTGCCCCAGAGAAAGTGGCCAGACCTCGTGCAACTCTGCCCCCTCCTCTAGCCGCACGCTGTGTCCTTGCTTTTAGAGTGAAGAGGACAGGAAGAACGTGCTGAGGTTGCAGGATCTGGTGGATAAACTCCAAGTGAAAGTCAAATCCTACAAGAGGCAGGCCGAGGAGGCTGTAAGTCTGACACACACTGTGATTTTCCAACAGCAGCCTGGCCTGTCCCTCACAGGGAGCTCTGAGACAGGCGCGCGCTCACCTTCCTTGCCTGGGCTCTTTGGTTTTAGGATGAACAAGCCAATGCGCATCTCACCAAATTCCGCAAAGCTCAGCACGAGCTCGAGGAGGCGGAGGAACGTGCTGATATTGCAGAATCTCAAGTCAACAAGCTTCGCGCCAAGACCCGCGACTTCACCTCCAGCAGGGTGAGTGGTCCCCATGGACACTAGACGGAGAGCGGCAGGTGTAGGCGAGGGTTGTGGCTCCGGGGCACCTGGGAAGAACCCACAGTGATGCAGACACTTTGGAGCTGGAAGCAACCTTGGAGGAGCCTTTACTTTAGAACTGGTCAGTCTCAGGCACAGGAAAGCAAGGGGTCTGCTTGAAGTCATTTAGCTAAGATGAGTCTCACTGGAACACAAGTTTGCACTAAAACACCATCCTGAAAAGGAAGGAGCGTTTTCCTGCTGAGATCTTTCAGACGCCCTCTGCTGGCACTGGTCTTCATTCACTGCACCTATAGGCAAATAACCACGGGTACCAGGTCCCTGAGGATGGGGCTTGTTCCCTGGGGGCCAGTTTCTCAGGCTATGGGGTGACTGCCTCCATGGATGCAGTCGTGTATTCTCCTGAGGTCCAAAAAATATCCTGTGTCCTCCTGAAAAACCCAAGCAAGCAATTCCCTGACGCTTGTGGGGAGAGGGGTCAGGAGGAAATGTGTCTCTGCTGTCTGACGCAACTCAAAATGCCCACTCTCTTTCCAGATGGTGGTCCATGAGAGTGAAGAGTGAGCAGCTCTCTTCTGGAACAGGGCAGAAAATATGCAAAATGTGTATTTTCATGGTTCCTGGCCATTACAGTTAATTCCCATGTGGCTGTTTCTTCTCATGCATTAAACTTTGCTTCCTTTTCAACTTAAGGCTGTAGCATTGTGTTTGTTTTCTCTTCCCTGTGTGGAAATGGTTCATTGCTTGGGGATTTCTATGCCTAATGTTGAAATCTCCGTAGGCAGATGACTTGACAAACTCCTCTGGTGTGTGTATTTGGGAACAGAGGAGGATTGCTTTTTTTAAAAAATTAATTAATTAATTAATTTATTTATCTATCTATTAAAAATTTTTTTTTAATGTTTATTTTTGAGGGAGAGAGAGAAAGAGAGAGAGAGCACAAGCAGGGGAGAGGCAGAGGGGGCGGGGAGACCCAGAATCGGAAGCAGGCTCCAGGCTCCGAGCTGTCAGCACAGAGCCCCACGTGGGGCTCGAACCCACAAATCGCGACATCGTGACCTGAGCAGAAGTCGGCCGCTTAACCAACTGAGCCACCCAGGTGCCCCAAGACTGCTTTTAAATATGAGATTGGATCATAAGGAAAAGATACTCCTAGATTAACCACTGCTTTGGCAGGGGGAGCAAAATGGGGGAGTTTGTTAAAAGAGTTGCCCCTCAATATGACATGAGGGAAACACAAAGGTTCAGGTCGGGGAAAATCCTGTCTCCTGTTGAATAGGGTTACAGGGCAAGGGGCAGAGTCCCCTGTCTACAGCCTACCAGGAAGGCCCCCTGGAGTCTAGCAAAGCACTGTGCAAACTATCAGGGACACACAAATGAAGGAGCAGGTGTTGGGCCTGTCCAAGAGCTCAGTCTGAATCTACCATTGAGTCCCTGGCTCCGTCTGCACTATTTCAAAGCCTCACAACGGAAAATCTTACCCTTTACCCAGGGTGAACCTGCTTTTGCCTTAAGAGAGAGGAAAATGGCAGGAAGTCACTATAACTCTCTGGCTGAGCTGCTGCTGGCAATAGCTCCTTCCAACCCGGAATCATCTGTTTCTTGTCATAATGAAACTTATCAGAAAGAGTTGCCAAGTTCCCTTCTCTGTCCAATTCTAGAAGAGGAGAGACTCTGTGGGCATCAAAGGCCCAGCGGGGAGTTCCCTTCAGCACCCAGCATGGAGTTTAGCACCTCCTCGATCCGTCACTAGAAAGAAGGCCAATATCAATGTCAGACTTCACGTGTCAGTGGTTTCAGAGAATTTTGTCTCAAAGACCGTGTCTCTTTGACTTGCTTTCAATACTTTCTGGGAACACTGAGACTACAAAGTGACATGGCTCTCTGGGGCGGCGGCTGCTGGGAGGAAGTCACAGTGCGAACAAGTCCCATGGGGACCCAGGCCCAAGGCTGGACCAAAAGGCTGGCGGTGGCTCAGAGCCACTCAGAAGTGATAAGGACTGCTTACAGGTGGCCTTCCATGGGAGGTGGGTGCCCCGGGAAGCAGACAGTCTCTCGTTGTCAAACGGGTAAATACAGAAGTCGCAAAAACTGGAACGTCACAATTGTGATATGGATCATGAGCCCCTGATGGACTGTGGCTACCGGTGTCGCAAAAACACAGACAACCGGACATTACATTATGCACCTCCTGATGGAAGCGCACAGTAGGCGACAGGGACCCGAGATCCAATAAACTCCGGGATGTGGGGAACTCAACTGAAAAAAAAAAATCCAGTTTTCTCAATCAATAAATTACATGGAAAAATACATAAAAGAAACGGAGGGAGAACTATAGATTAAAAGATATTTAACAGACCTGTCCACCGAGTGCTCAGCACGGCCTTGTGAGGGACATACACACAACACACACACACACACACACACACACACACACACACACACGCCTCCCCGTTGGTGAAATTTGAATATTGACTGGATATTTGATAGTGCCACGGGGTTCTTGTTCATTTTCAAGGTATAATGTGATGTTATGATTATGTTTTCTGAAATAGTCTTTGAAAAAATACATACTAAAATACAAGAAAGGAAGAGAGAAGGAAGGAATGAAGGAAGGGAGGAAGGAGGGAAGGAAAAGAGGGAGGGAGGAAGGGAAGGAATGAAGGAAGGGCCATCTTTGAAGTAAACTTATTCTGTAGAACTTCAGACTTCACAAATTGATAGACAAGGCCCTGATGCATTCTACACAGAACTGGGGCCACAAATTTCAAAACCTCTGGGGCTGTAGGACCCGATATGTCCTCTTATCAGCAAAGCACCGTATTTCCCACAAAGGAGAAGGTGATGAACAGTTGGTTCTGGAAGCGATCCATGACTATCTCTAGTAGGCTTTAATTTTGTGAAGGGTAAAACGGAAAAGCAAATTTCCTAAGAGTTCCTGTTACGAACAACTTTGCCAGTGCATTTGCTCCGTAAAACAAGGGAACGTAAGTCATAATGTCATGATTGCAGAAAATACAGGCCTTGTTATTGCAGAGGGGAAATGAAACCACGATCTCCTTCCAAATAGGGACTCAGCAGGCCACACAGCAGGAGAGAGGAAGTCTTGCCTGGGAGCGGAGGGGAGGATGATGATCTCAGGCACTATTTATTGAACCCTTACTGTGGGCTCCCAGCACACACTGCCTCACATCTTCCGTGGAACACTGAAATAGAATAACTTGCTCAAGGTCAAAATGGCAGAGCTGGGAATCTCCCTAGACCCCAAAACTCAAAGAGCAGCAGGCAAAACCGACTTGAGAAACACTGGGGAGATGGGGGCATGGGCACAGGTGTGTTAGGACGGGGCTGACAAAACCCAGAGTGTGAATTTTTTTTCTAACTACTGACTATCTCTGTTGATTTCCTCCAGGGATTCCACCGCAACCCTCTCTTGCCCACCCACTCAGCCCACCCCTTCTTCAGACAGTCTTCCCTCCTTTGGGCCATATGACCGTTTGGTAGGAACATGGGTGATCTTTTGCCCATTTGCAGTACCCACTGGTTCTGCTGCACGTGAGCCCCAGAACAGGATGACAAAAGAGGGTGCAGGGTCCCTCCGCTTCTGCCTAACTTCTTTAGGTAGAACCCCACTACCTCCAAATTAAGGGCCACTTCAAATTACTTTTCCTTTTTCTAAACAGCCTCCCTTTTCTCTTTTATTTTTTTCCCCTGAGGTTTGAGCATGGAAGTTATTTATTTCCTCCCCCTGTGATTCTTATACTGTCCAGAAACCTCTGACTTTCTGGATTCTTTATGGAGCCTCAAGTCTCTTAGCAGATTTCTATTTTTTATTACCTTTTATGATTTTTAATTACACAAGAAATACATGCTGGAGCACACGATTAAAAAAAAAATTCGTCAGCTATAAAGGGATTGCCGACTAAGATGGTCGACTTCTGTATTTGGAACAGACGAGACCTTGATTTATGATTGGCAGATGGCCCCCTTCTTAAGGACATAAGAGGGACACAGCTTCTAATAAGAGTAACATGTCCTTATGGGGGCAAACTGGCTGGTCTGCAGCCCGCCAACAGCTGCTGAGGGCTGTCTCTCCTTTCTCCACGCTTGGATCACGGTGACAGCTGAGAGCTTTAATAAAGCAAAGTGTGCCTAGGAATGTGGGGTGAGGAAGCCACCAGGACACGGAGCTCTATTTCTGCCCCTACCAATAATCCCACTGTGAAAAACAGCTGAGGTTCAGAGGTTCTGAGGCTGCCTGCTGGAGCTGAGCAGTGATCTGGTTTACCCTGAGCAATGCCGAGACATTCCCGAGGCTCTCATGCGTCCGGAGGCAGGCCATTAAGGCACTGATTATTTTTAGCTAAGATGTTTCAGGCTTTCCATGGCAGTGAGGAGCTGGGAGCCCCCACCACCCGGGCATTTGTGGGCCTTCTCAGCATTTTATCAAAGTAGACATGACCCTCGCTCAGGAGCCCTGAGGAGATTTAGGGGAGCAGGTGATAACACACTCTTAGACCACCTTCATCAAGAAACCTGACACTAGCTTGCTGAGAGAAAGGGCAGCTTAGATTGGAAGGAAAAAAAAAAGGGGGACAGTTATCATCAACACAGGGGTAACCCAGTGACTCAAGCATAAAAAATCAAAGTAAGCCAGAACCTCGGACCTCCAGGACAGTAAGGGAAACACAAGCACTCAAATAATAATAATGAAAAACAAAACACAGAGGTAATGGGAAACGGAGGAAGGTGACAGGGTGACACGCTTTTTTTAAGAGCATAAGAAAGTCAATCCCTTTAGCAGTGATCGAGGTGCTCTGTGAACAGCAGGGGCTCAGTGCTTTAGGCCAAACGGAATTCATGGCAAGAAAAGTACAGTGGTGGAGATTGTGTGCCCTTGGGGAAAACCCTGTGGTCTTCTTTGTTCTTTCCGTACTGACTGCCTCCTAGGATCCGGAGCAAAGACACAATAATACCCCAGCAGGGGCCTCTACAAATCTGTGAGCCATCCTAACCCCCAACTTGATTTTCTTAGCTTTCTGAAGCAATGGGTGTTTGCAATTCACACCAGCTCAGGAGCCTGAAGGGAGAATCAAGTGTCGGAGAGGAGGCCCGTGGGGGTGAGGTGTCAAGGCTGGAGGCTGGCAGCTCGTGAGCCCCAGGGCCAGAGCCTCCCCCAAGCTTGGCTGCTAGAAGATTCAGGCCTGTGTTTCTTTCGATGCTGCTTCATTCATCTGTCATTTACCCGCTGCTTACTAGGGGCCCAGGCACAGGGAATGGGAGAAGAAGTCCCCAAGAAAGCTAGAGCAGGACAGGGAGGGAGAACCCAGGTCTTGAGGCCTCAAAGCTCAGAGTGGGGAGGGCGGGGAAGGACGGGGGTGGGGGGACATACGTTTCCAAATACGGCTCAGCCTCAGCTCTGGGTGAGATGAGCCTCCGTAGCAGCTGCACCTATTTTGGGCCTGGGGTCTGTCCCATGGGCAACGGGTGTGAAGGCCTGAAGAACAAGGCATACCCCGTGAGCGCCCGTTTTGAGGGCATCTCGGTACCACTGCAGGGGCAAAAGCCAGCTTTTCTGAGAAGTCTCCTCAAGCTAGAAACTTAAGATCTCCTCCTGTTTTGTGTCCCCGGTTGCGCCCACCAGCTTATGGCCGTCTGAGCCGGTCACATCTCCACCTGCACCAGGGAAAGGCCTGCAGGTCTCTGGGAGGAGGGCGGGTTTGGGATGTGCGCCCCTCCCTGGGCTGCAGAGGGTGGAGCACATGCTCTCCTCACACGCACAGCCCGTCCAGTCAGGAGGCAGAGAGAAGTCAGCGCCCCTCTGCCTACCAGCACCCCTCCCCCCCCCCCCCCCCCCCCCAGGCCGAGGCCTGGCCATGCTGATGAAGGAATGACAAGGGCAGCCTTACAGGAGACCCTGACCTCGGCTGCCAGATGCAGCGTTAGGCACTCTCCCAACATCCTCTACCAGGCTCGTTCCTGCCACCGCCTGGGGACGCAGCACAGACAGTGACCCTTCAGACACGGTGACCACTTGTCCGAAAGTTAAAAGGACACGACTTTTTACCTTGTAAGTGACTTGCTTTCAGTCCTTACAGTAAATCCGGACCCTCACAGGGTCTTTAGTGTCAGGAGTGATCAATAAGGAAAGGCACCTGATAAAATCTGCAGCCAAAAATAATCTCCCTGCGGCCAAAAGGGCGCAGCCCCGTGGGTCACGTTGTCACCTTCTGAGAGGCTCCATGGGACAGGGCACAAGAAGGCCATTTCCCGTGGGAAGCGCAGCTCAGCTGTGACCTTAGCAGGTTATTGGCGCTCAGAGGGAGCCTTAAATAGAGAGTCTCCTGCCGCCTGTCTCTTCCCCCTTCGTCTGAGCCTCCTTGGGGAGAGCTCAGAGTGGTGACACCAGCTGGGTTGCCCTCAAGCGGGAGTCAGTCCTGTCAGCCATGAGGGACCCCAGACAGCCCCCCAGGCGGGGATTCAAATTCCGCGCTGTGATCTCTGGGCCGCTTCTGAGGCCTGAGGGGCCTGTTGCCGGGCACACGGTTCAGCGCCCACCAGGTCCGGGTCGCGCCCACCTTTCTCCCTCGCAGCTCTGAGCAATCCACTGCCTCTGATCCACTGCTTGAAATTCGGGGCTGAAGACACACACGGGCTCTTTTTTTTTTTTTTTTTTTTTTTTTTTTTTTTTTTTTTTTTTTGTGGCTCTAGCCATTTCTGTAAGGAACTACTAATAGTTCTGCGTCTTAAATCACTCTGAGCTCCAGAGATAAAGATGGTTTGACTATCAATCATTGCTCCACAGCAAAAGGAAGAAGCAAATTTGACAGTCTCCTCCTGCCTTCCATGGGTTGAATGAGACCACTTTTTGGACTTCAGCAGTTAGTGATTTGAAGACGTGGGGATCTCAGCTACACGTGGGTCACAAGCCATTTGGCCAAAAAGTGATTAGGGTTCGAGGCGACCAATGTCACAGCCCGGTCCATTCACACTGGCTCAGACGGCATGGCCCTCCTTAGTCAAGCCTGTTGGAAACACGGCTCTGAGCTGTCACTGCTCTGCCCAGACATCATCAAGGGCCCCCTCTGCCTACGAGCTGAGCACACAGGTCCCAGACTGACACCCACCCGACATTCCGCACGCCTGCGGGTACGGCCGCCCTTCCTCCTCCCGCCCGGTCACCTCCATCTGTTGAAATCCTAACACATCTGCAGTTCTCTCCGTCCCCCACATCCACTGATGGTCACCCCCTGATCCTTCGTACACATTTCTGGGGACATGTTTTTATTCCCTGGATCCTAAGTGGGATCTGTGACTTACTGCTTCACTTACCTTTGTACTACAGTTCCTACCCAACACCCTGCATTTTCAAATTTACACACACACACACACGTATGCACACACGCACATGTATGCACATGCATGTACACACACATGTGTGCACGTGCATGCACACAGGTATGCACGCGTGCTCACACGCGCACACACACAATGCACACACATGTATGCGCGTATGCAAATGCACACACATGCACATATGCACGTACACATACTCATGCATGCATGCATGCATGCACATAGACACATGCAGAGTTTAGTCACTCCAGACACCGACCCAGCGGTGAGCAAATCTGAGTTCTGGTCTGAACTTTGCTTCCAGTTCCTTCATGGTCATGTTCCATGTCCTTAGCTAAACAGGGAGGGTAAGTGACTGCTTCGAGGTTACCCCACTGGTTCTGGCCCTGCTGACTGTGTCACGGGAACTTTCTGCCCTGGGTGGGCGTACCCAGCCTGCAGGAACTACCGGAGTCCCAGCGACACTACCCCACGCTTCCCTATCTCCTGGCCCACCTGTGCACACAGGCCCTGCTGCCCCGCCTCAGCCCCCCCCCCCCCCCCCCCCCCAGACAAGGCCCCAGGTAGTGTCTACCAGGTGAGGTGCGGGACAAGCTGCCCCTGGATGGCTGCTGGGCATCTCCTTTCACACCTAGAGGCTCCACTAGGTGGCAGCACTGCTCTGCCAGCCGCCCCTGTCCCCACGTTCTGTGGATGCCACTCAGCAGAGGGGCGGCTCTGGCGAAGTGCGGGCAACAGAGGGGAGAAGACGCCCCTCTGTCCTTTGCCTGGATTTTTCTGGAGACGTCCAGAGCAGCGCTGTGCTGCATATCAAAGCCGAGGCAAAAGGAGGACACACAAATACCTGTCCAGCCTTAATTTAAACTGTCCATATTTTGGGTGCGCCTCAGTGGCGCAGTCGGTTGAGCGTCAGACTTGGCTCAGGTCATGATTTCACAGCTCCTGAGTTCAAGCCTGGCGTCGGGCTCTGTGCCGACAGCTCAGAGCCTGGAGCCTGCTTCAGATTCTGTGTCTCCCTCTCTCTCTGCCCCTCCCCTGCTCCTGCTGTGTCTCCCTCTGTTTCAAAAATAAACAAACATTGAAAAAAAATTTTAATAAAAAATAAAATGTTCATCATGGGTTCTTTTGCATTGATTTTGATTGAAAAAAAAAAATCACATTGAAACATCATTAGTTCTCATAATTACCAAGTGCTTCACTTGGCCTCACCGGGGTCCCAGCCCGCCACAGCAACGTGGTTTGTGCCCCAGTGTCATAGGCCTCTGGAAACAGCTGTTTCTGCTGTTATGAACAGCATCCCAGTGTATCACCCTGCCTTCTAGAATATTCCTCTGCCGCCCTGCATGGCTTCGTTTAATTTGTTTCCCGAGGGAATCGACTGCCTACCACTGCTTCAAGTGCCCCGGTTGGGCTCTTGTTTCTTCTTTCCCTCTTGTTTTGGGAGGGCCCTTTTTCTTTCCTCTCCCCAAGTGAGCCGGTGATCTTTACAGCGCTGGGGGTGGGGGTGGGGGACGGAGGTGGGGAGGGGCATCCCCGGGTTCCCCCTGCAGGGTTCCGTGAAAGAAAAGAAAGCGAAACAGGCTGTCCACTAAGCCAACAGAAATGCCAGCGTCAGCCACTCCCTCTACGAGCACTTGGGAGCTCTAAAAATCCCAAGGCCCGGGCCACACCCAAGACCAGAGAAGTCAGGATCTCTGGGGGTGCACCCCTTCCCCCTCCCCTCGGCCGTGGGCAGTCTGTTAAGTCCCCTCAGGTGAATAGAGAACTGAGACCCCAGGTCAACCGTGGGATCCCAGGCACGAAACTGAGCCGTGGCTGCCACCTGCAGGCGAGAGCGGGCACTGCCGTCCGCTGGTAGCGTCACAGACTGGGGAACAGAGGACTTAGAACACATCTTCCACCCAGCAATGGTTCTCCTGTACAGACTTCCCAGCGACCTCCAGTCTAAGCTCTTCCAAAGATGCCGCACGTCCACGTGCCACCATTTTCCATTTTCCCCGGTGGGGCAGCCCCTAGTGGCTAGCAAAAAGCTTCGACCTGGGGCGGAAATCGGCCTTGAGAAATCCGCTCTGCTGGCCCTGGGTCTGCGCGCGCAGAGGAACACACAGAATAAAGCTGCTCTCCTGACTCTTCAGGGGGTCAAAAAAAGAGCGACCCTATTCCTATAAAACCACGTCTACCAATCCGCATCATTAAAATATATTTGTAAAACAGAAGATAAAATACAAGCGCCCCTGCCCCCTCCATTCCCGTCATTCCCACTGTCGGGGTGGGGGCGGGGGCAGGATACCGCGGTTAACAGGTAGAGTGCACCGGGGGCAAACGTCCCAGTCTTGCAGCAGGAGTGAAACTTGCTCTCTGAGCCTGATGTTTCCTCTGTAACGTGAGTAATCACAGCACCTCTCCTGGAGATTAGTTCTAGGACGCGAGTAAAGGGCCGAGCACAATGCCGGTCCCATGCGGTGTTACTAATGGTAGTTTTTAAAGGCTAACTGGATTGTCTGGAACCAGAGGCGCGGAGTACATTTCTTCTCCCTGCTTATTGTACTCATATCACAGCAGGAGTGGGTTCATGTAGATTAGTTAAATTAGTCCCAAAGCCCAAATGCTGAGGGCATCTGCTAGGAAGCTGTAAACAAACGAGGCGCCCCCGGGAGTCCTTCTAAGCCAGGGAGCAGCTCACGGGCTTGGCCACCAGAGGGCAGTGCTGGGCCACGTATGGAGAGTTGCTTCCTGGTGGGGCCAATGCGGGCCCAGGGCACAGCGGCTGTGCAGGCCGCCGCGATTCTGGCTACCTCCCCTGGGGCGAGTGTATCCTGTCTGCTAGTCTGCCAGGATCTGAGCTCAGCGAGCCTCCTGGTACCGGGTCACCCAGCGCTGGATGTACACAAACTCTTCCCTGGTGCCCAACTCCAAGTTAGGGCCACCTCCACGTCTTCAAGCTCACACTCTGTTCTCACCTCCCACGGTGACTCGCCGTACATTCTGCTTCTCTCCAGTCACTCCCCTGCACCTGCGGCAGATCGAGCCTAAGTCACGGCATCTCCCGCCAAGCCTACAGTGTGAAGATCTTCCTCAGCATCTGGTGTCAGTTCCTACCAACTGCTCAGACTCAACCCGTGAGATCTGGTCACTTGGTAGGGAGTTACTAGAGTCCGCTGTGCACCAGGCACTTTGCTACTCACCACCCTTCTCTGCCCAAGGCAGGCCAACAAGGGGTGGTTTCCCCGACACAGACTGGATTTTCTCGGGTTTCCAGATTCACGTCTCAGAGCCGCTCTCGGCAATGGGTGCCCCAAACTTCTGGGCTTATCCTGATACTGAGCATGAGAGAAGCCCTGAAATCTCAAATTCCCATGACACACTCCCGGTTAGACCCCGCCATGCTCCTCCAGCTAAATTCAGAATGGCGACGATCCCCTCCCTGCCAGATGGACTCAAACCGCAAACAGCCCCTGTGAGAGTCGGACCCAGACCCGCAGCTCTTGCCCACTTTGCTCCATTCCTACCAAAAGGTAAAGGGAGTACTTGCGGAGACTCTTGCTTTTTAGTTTAGTTTAGTTTTAGTTTAGTTTTTAGTTCAGATGTCAAATAGCCTCTCTCTGAGCCAAACATTCAAATGCTCTTAGACTTGGCAAACACTTGCCCTGCCGATTTAGGGGCTGCCCGGCCCCACCCTGCCTGGAGGTTTGCATTCGAGAATGTTTTGATTATGCATGCTCTTCGAGGGAAATAAGGGAACCTGTTCTTTCACAATTATACAATTTTAGAGAAAGGGAAGTCAATGAAATCCTTGACACAAACTACAGACTATTTTAAGAAAGGGGAGAGGAAGGATATAAGGAATCAAAGGGTTTAGCGCCGCTTAAACCAGAGAGATCATAAAATACTTGTGCGGGATTTATCTCCAAGATGGAATTTAGCTGACTGAATGATACGAGATGCTCAAGATAGCAACAAGAGAAGGGAAGGTTTCAGCTTTTTTAATCACTCCAGGAGGAGAAATGCATCAAAGAGGTTTACAGTTGAGTTACATTATGAGCCTAGGTCAAGACAAGACATGTGGACCTCCGGTCGGATCCAGTTTATGCACTAATGGAGAACTAATTTGCAAAAGTGGGACAATCAGAAAGGAAATGACTGTTAAAATGAGAGTCCAAGGCCATAAGACAAGGTATTCCAGAGGTCGCCTGACGGCCTGGGCAGCAGAGAGCTGACCGAGTGCCCTGCATGGTGATGGGCCATGGAATCAAGAGGCCAACAGCCTCCCTGCCTCCGTAGTCTTGAGGTTCTCGTGAGCACTGTGTCAATGATAAGAAGCTTATACTATCAAGAAATGGTAAAATACTATTTACTCTGTTTAAGAGGATAGAAACCAAAGACCACATGTGAGATGATTCCATCTGTGTGAAATATCCAGAATAGGCAAATCCATAAGGACATAAATAGTTTAGTGGGAGTGACAGATTAATGGGATGGAGTTTCTTTTGGGGGTGTTGAAATGTTCTAATATTAGAGCATGGTGATGTTTGTACATCCCTGTGGATATACTAAATGCCTCTGAACTTTGGATGGGTGAATGTTGTGATATGTGAACTATATGTACCTCAGTATAGCTGCAGAGAAACAGGGAAGATGGGAAGGTATGTCATACGATTTATAGATATTCCATCAGAAGTTATTCCAAAGTTCAGCAGTGTAAAGGGATTAGACTCATTTACCTAGAGAATTCACAGCATGGAAAATTTCGTTCTCCGGCAATGGTGGGAAAAGGAGGTGTTTCTAAAATAATCAGCAGAGTTGAATTCCATTAAAAAGTTTAGAGAAAGAAATACAAAATGAACCCCTCCATTCAAGAGAATTATAGACTCTCAGAAAAGGGGCTCAGAAGACCGTCTGATCCTTCAGATATAATCTCTTATTTAATGGACGAGGAAGTGGTCTAAAACAGCACAGAAGGTTCTTAAATTAAAAAAATTAAGGCCTCTTTCCTACCCCAGTTCATCAAGTCACGTTCCCTAAAATAATCACTGCTTCCAGTTTCTTGTATGTCCTTCCATCAATGTCGTATCGATGTGCAAGGACATACATATACCTCCCCTGGTGCAATTAGGCGAAATGGAGGGAAAATGTACATTAATTTAAGGAAGAGTTTCCTTATATAAGAGCAAGTCCTCAGCGTTCCTCTAACGTTTCTATACGGAAGAAGGACCTCCCTTGATTCGAGCACACTGGAAAGCAGGGCGGCAAGTGCTGGAGCCTAGCAGATGTACGCGTGGATTCGGACTGTTGGCAGCTGAGTGACGCTGGGCGGCACTCACACAGCTCACTGGCATTGAAGGCGGGCAGAGGTGGAACCACAGCGGCACACTCCATGCTTTTCCTTAGACAAACACCAGCACGCACACGACACCAGCCCGCCTCTGTTCCTCTGGTCTTAGGTCTCCGTGGGAGCACTCCGATTGGACCACTGGACCCGGAGATGGTGGTGGCACGTAGGGGATTATGGCTGCCACAGAAGGATGGAAGTTCACACGGGCCGGAGAAAAGTGAAGCGTTGGCATGATGCGCGGGGAAGGTGGCTAATTCTGTATGCTGAGGCTAAGTGGTCATAGTGCCATCAGGAAAATCACAGGCAACGTGGCTGTTGGGTGCGTTCGCAGGGAAAAGGCAACATAATCACAAGGCTCAGCATAAAGATCTGCTTCTAATCAACCATGACACAAAACACTGGTCTAGCAGGTAACGTGCAGCTCAGTACAATAAAAAGGCTACCGCCTTGAAACATGGTAGCAAAACACAAGGAATACAGTCCTGGCTGCAAAGTCCCCTTGAAGTTTCTTCACCCTCCCAAGTATTTTTAGTTGTGGTAACTGTAGACGGTGGACAAAGCGCTACTGCCCTCAAAATAAGGTGGCCCCCAAAAAGAAAGGTCAGCAGATGCCGTCTCTGTAAGTCAAGCCCGCAAGAAGGATGGGATTAGCTGTCTACAGGACAGCTTTCCAGAAGTAACCCATCTTGCAGAGTGCTTTGGAGTGACCTTACCGAGATTAAAGTGCCTGCCTTGAGTATGTCATTAACAAGCAGCCAAACTCCACGTGAACCTGTCCAGCACTTAAGAAACCGTTGTGGTAACGAGTGTGCACAGCAGGGTGGTGGTCTGCACGAATATTTGCAAAGGGAAAGTGGGACGATGAGCATCTGCCATTCATCATCTGGCTCTGCATGATTGATCCTGACCCTGTACGTTACAATAGCCTTGAAGAAACGGAGACCGGGCCATCCGATCACCAGAACTCGATAACAATAGCACATAAGAAGATCCAGCTTCTGCTCTGTGCTCTCCAAGTAACCTTTGGATCCCCTTCGCCAGGAAGAGACTGCATTGGGACAAAGACTGGTTCCACTTCTTGAACCCTGAGGGCTCCTTTTAGGAACAAATCAGCTGGAAATTAGGCATAAAAACCAGTCTCTTGTGAGTTTGATTACAAATTTCTGATGATTAATCCTACATATCCTAACAAAACATGTTCATCCAACATCTATTAAGCACCTACTCTATACCATGCACCATGGTACCAACAGGTAAGATCCACATAAAGGGCATAGTCCCTGCCCTCAGGGGGATTATAGACCTGTGCTGACCGGGCTTGCCCAGTGGTTAAATATCACACTGGTTATGGCCGAGCCTGAAGAGGGTGATGACCCTCCCCCACTGTTACTGAAACAGTATTTTATAGTCTACCCAAGGGACCAGAAAATTAGTTTATCCTAGGAAGTTCAGATATCATTATATCCACTGGTTCTCAATCCTGCCTGTATGTAATCAGCTGAAGAAGCTTTTAAAAACTACTGATGTCTGGGGGAGCCTGGGTGGCTCAGTCGACTGGGTGTCTGACTCTTGATTTCGGCTCAGGTTGTGATCTCATGGTTCGTGAGATTAAGGCCCACATTGGGCTCTGCACTGGCAGCGTAAAGACTGCTTGGAATTCTCTCTCCCTCTCTCTCTGCCCCTCCCCTGCTCACATGTGCACATGTTCTCTCTCTCTCTCTCAAAAAATAAATAAACAAATAAACAAACAAACATTAAAAAAAAAAATACTGATGTTTGGCCGAACCCCAGAGATGATCATGGAGTTGGTCTGCAGAGAATGACAGGCATCAGTATTTTAAAATTTTTCCCAGGTGATTCAAAGGTGAGGGCAGGGCCGAGAACCAGTGACCTACTCCAACCCTTGTATTTTCCAGGTGGGTAAGCTCAGACTCAACTGAACTGAAGAGATGTACCCAAAGCAACACTCACTAGGTGTAATGCTCAGATGAGCTGTGACTTCTCGCACACTGAGCCAGACTACGTTTTGGCTCAGGCGATGTCTCCTCAATGTAGTCATTTGCACAATACCTTCATAATGTTTGCCATAGACACATGCATCTTCATGTTTTTAATATTTTTCTTTAAAACCAATGACTTAATGATTGACCTTCAATGCAATAAAGTTTGTGAAATACGCCTAAAAATTAACAACCGTTAAAATGCAACAGATTTAGCGGCAGGCCACCTTAGTTCACAATGCGTATCGTGCCTGGTGCATGTGGCACACTTTGGAACCCAAAGGGCTGGGGGTCCTCCTGACGGCAGCGGGAAGCTTGGGAAGGTCTGGGGCACGTGTTACACACCTTTGGAGCAGGTGCTCACATGTGGGGCTGAGGAAGCTTCAGGTGACCACAGGTACCAGGCAGCACAGGCATCATCTGATCCTCACAGGGTCTGTCAGTCCTGAGAAGCACTCAGGTTGGGAGGGCTGATTTATGACAAGGCTGGCATGAGGCAGGAGGGGGCAACATCAGGAGGATTTATTTTACCTCTCCTGGAAAGGCCACAGGTCACCACTGTGACCAACAGACTCTTAAAATGAAGCTGCCTATCCATCACCTGGGAATTTGCTGATGGGAACACGCTGAAATTGATCTAGAAGGAGGGGAAAAATACCATTCCAGCATTCTGTCAAGTAACAGCCCAGGGACATCCTTCAATCCAGCTCATAGCCATTCAGGGTCTTGAATTTACCATCCCAGTTAGCAAGACATTTTCTTTCTTGAATAAGCGCATTGGCCTTGATATTTTATTTAACATGTTCTGAATCACCATGCAATAGAAACAGAAAAGAAAGGAAAAAATAACAACTTTCATGAGTTCTGCTTCAGGATGAGTTAGTTCTTTGAGTTCAGACCAACAAATTCTCTGCAACCTGGATTCTAAGGAGGAAGGCTCCCAGGTTTCCAATTTGAGAGAAAAGTAATGAAAAGAAGTGGGACATTCACCCTTGGGGGCAATGAAATGACCCAGAGTCCTTACTAAACCTGCTTCCTGAAGAAGACCGAGACTTTGGGTGTGTGTCTCCCTCTCTCTTAAATGTTAGAAGATGTTTCAGTGACCCAGTGGTTTCCCTGCGAGGACCATCCCTAGGATGGGCTCCGGTTCAAGTGCACAAGACCACAGAGACAAAGATGTTCAATGCAGCCATTATTATAGTGGGGGAAACCCAGAAATGTCTTGCGTGTCTATGAGTAAGAGAATGGATAAAAAAGTTGCAGATGAGCTATACAACGAGATGTATACAGACGAACTGGGACTACGTGTGTCAATCTGGATAAACCTCAAGAAAAAAAGTTGATGAAAATAGCAAAAATTAATTACGTAGACAGCACCATACTACTTTGGTTTAGTATGGTAAAATATAAAATAATGGTGCATATCGTTTATGGATGCACACATAAAATGAAAGCATAAAACACTGGACAGTAAGATGCATACCAGCTTCAGGGACACATTTACTACTGGAATAAAGGCAGGAGATAAACAACTAGTATGTTTATTATTATTATTATTATTATTATTATTATTATTATTAAATTGCAATGGTTTTTAAAGATCTAAAGCAAGTATGGGAAAATGACATTCGTTCAACCAAGACGGTGAGTCATGGATATTTGTTGAATGATTTCCCAGACTTTTTTTGTCAGCTCAAACAAAACTTCATAGTTGAAAAAATGTCGTTTGAGCTACCGAAGCTCTGAATTAAAGGCGCATGTTGAATCCATTTGGTGGAAACAGTTGCTTGTGACAGAAAGGCCCGTGGGGTCCATATTGAGGGACAAATGCAAAACTTTTGCCAGGAGGGCTGAAACATGTAAAGTTGGCAGAAAGGATCTGCTAAAGAGTGAAGAAAATAACATTCAATTCACAACATCTTGTACAATTTCAAAAAGTGAATGAAAAGTTTCACTTAATGAGACAGATTTGCTTTTGAAAAACACATGGCAAAAAATTTTTTTTTTTAATTTTCCCTTCTTTCCTGAATTTCCTTAAAAAAGGGCAAAAGGAACATACACTCATTTGAATGACGTCAGCAATATAGAGACAGTTTAAGGCTGACAAGCCCCTACCCCTACCTCTTGTTTCAGTTCCACCTCCATCCCACAAGTTAAACAAGGCCAACGATATGTATCCCTTTATCCTATCCTCTGTAAAACTAAAAAAAAAAAAAAAAAAAATTGTTTTGTAATTTTTTTCAAACTGATTCAATTTTTACAGCTGTAAATAATTTATCTTTATCATCGCCAGCACAACTCATCCGTATTTTAGAAAAACACAGGACATGCAAATGAACAAAAGCAAGGTAAAATGAAAACATTTAAATGGGTGTGCATTTTAATTTTCTGTTTGAAAAAAAACTTAACACATGTGCAAATCCTGAATCGAAGGTTTAGGACAGACTCCGTTTGCCAGCTCGCAGGCAGCTAACTTCGTTTGCCACGGTCACTCGCCACGAGAGGACATTCACGACCCCGGGAGTCACCCAGAATGGTTTCCACCTCAGGCAGGGTGTATTCAGGGTTGGTAAATCACTGATCACACCCTGAGGTTCAAGGTGGGAGGCATCCCTGTCCCCCAAAGTATGGCAAGGGGTATGGTCAGCGACAGGACTCTGCTCCCTCCCCCAGGCTGCTTGACTGTGGCCCACTGCGTCCTGCTTCACTCCCCCCACAACCTTGTCCTTCCTTTCTCCTCTGTCCTTCCCTCCAGCACCTCCCTCGCCCCACTCCTTTCCTGTCTGCAACTGGCAAAGTGTCCACGTCACTCACCTCTTGGGTAACCGGAGCCCTTCAGCTGTTTGGGTCCCTGTTTGGAAGGACGTCTCAGCACTGCCCAGGGCTCCCGGAGCAGCCAACTTCACACAAGCATATTCACCTGTCAGAGCAAGATGCTGACTTAGATTTCCTTACAGGAACTTTGCCAGAGCAGTTAAAATAAGTTGTCTTAGGGGCTGAAAGAAATCTCTCCAAATTGCCCCCGTCCCTTTCTGAGACAACTAGTTCAAAACGCTTTCCCCTATCACAGTTTGGGGGGGCCCATCATGTAGCCCTGGAAAATATGTGTGTGGGGGGGAAAGGCTGCAAGGAAAAGCCTCAAAGGCAGGAGCTATCTCCCCAGGAAGAGGAAGGCCCAGAGACAGGCGCAGGACAGTAGAAGCAGAGTCCAGAAACAGGAGAAGAATATGGACATTTTAGGCAAGAACTATCACTAACCTTTACTAAGAGCTTCAGAGATTGGGGATGAGACTTGTCTGGGTGAGCAGATGGCCCTTTGTCTCCTCTCCTTCCTTTCTTCATGCCTTTCTTACTTTTTTGTTTGTTTGTTTGTTTGTTTGTTTTTGTAGTTCAACACAATCTTAAACATTGCTGGCATAAAAAGTTAACAACTCCCACAGAAGGTACACCACCAAGACTGAACGCTCATGTAAATTATGGAATTGGGGTTAAGATGACGTGTCCACATAGGTTTATTGAATGTAACAGATGTGCCATTTCTCTGGGGGTGCTGATGTTTGGGGAGGGTGTGGGTGGCTGGGCAGGGAGGCAGGGAATGTGGAAGCTCTATTACTTTCTGTTCAGTGTTGCTGTGAACCTAATACTGCTCTTAAAAAATCAAGTCTAGGGGGCGCCTGGGTGGCTCAGTCGGTTAAGCGGCCGACTTCGGCTCAGGTCATGATCTCACGGTCCGTGAGTTCGAGCCCCGCGTCGGGCTCTGTGCTGACAGCTCAGAGCCTGGAGCCTGTTTCGGATTCTGTGTCTCCCTCTCTCTCTGACCCTACCCCGTTCATGCTCTGTCTCTCTCTGTCTCAAAAATAAATAAACGTTAAAAAAAAAAAAAAAAAAAAAAAAACAAGTCTAGTAAAAAAAAATCTCTTTTCAAGGCAACAACCACTCCCAGGAAGTAGAAACACACCCTGTATCCACCTGTACAAGGCAGCTGTTAAACACACAAAAGACAAAAGGGGAAAGAAACAAGGACTTTACAGATAGTCCCTAGGGTCTAATATCAGCAGGCACCTAGTAATCATGTGGGGACAAGGAGCCTTGGATGGGGGACATATTCCCGTGCTTGGGGCCAGGAACCTTTGGCATTATCATTTTACACAGGGAGCTGCAAGAATGTCTTCATAATCCAAGGCTTGGGCTCCCTCTCCTTGATCCCTGGCAGGGGGGATGGGGGTAAGAAATCTGAGGACAGATGAGCCTGCTGGGCATGTCCTCCCCACACTATAAATCTGGCTGAGACATGGGGCCCAAGCTGTAAATCCCACCAGGGCTGTTCTCAGAAACCGAGTGATGGGGTTATCTGACCTCAGTTGATCTACCTGACCCTGGGCTTCTCTACTGACCCTGACCAAGGAAACATCATTATCAATCATATGTTATTCGTCGGATATTATGAATCGTGTTATTATGAACTCAAAATTTGTTGAGCACCTCCTGGATATGAGCCAACATTTGTTGAGCACCTCCTGTGTACCGGCCAACATTTGTTGAGCACCTCCTGTGTACCGGCCAGTCATGTACATTCTCTCACTTGTTCCTCATGTTCATAGTTAAGAAGGATGCACTACTCCTCGCCCTATTTTACTGGTAATATGGCTGAGGTTTAGGAGGAGCTAATAATTTTCCAAACCCACAATTACAGCAAGATCTGTGGCCAAGAAACATACTCAAGTCTGTTGCACAACAGAGCACACGCTCTTGCCTCCTAAGTCCTGCTCCCTGGGCCTCAGTAATATCACAGCATGAACAAAGGAGCCCTTTGGGTTTTGTTAGTGGTTGCAGCTGATTCATGGTGCCCGGACCTGAACTGACTGAAGCCCCGTTGTGTTTCACCGCTACAGGGCTCTCCAGGTTCTTCTGTGTTCGTGTGTGCCCTGCCACACCTCAGACAGTAGCTGCCTGGACAGTTACTTTTCTCAGACGTATCAGGCTCCCCTACGTCTCCATGTGGGGTGTGTTGCTAATGTGGTTCCACCCGCTGGGAATGCGCTTCCTCTATTCTCTGTCTGGCCAAGCCTCCTTTCAACAGCGAATGCCAGTGGTGTCCCCTCCTCAGCGAAAACAAATTCCTGGTCTTGCAAGAATTCCTTGTCCTCTCCCCACTGTGCTCTCCACGTTGTGTCACTCTCAAATCCAGCTTCCCACAGATGGCTCTTCACCATCGGTGTGCGTCACTGTCTTTTCCACTAGACTCTGTGCAAAAGGCAAAAGCTGTTCATCTCCTGCCTTGTCTTCCTCATCTTTATAGTGACTTAGTACTAGTAATGGGCCAAAGGCATGCTGGGTGCCTCTTAGAGTGAGTCAGCTGGGTGCCTGAAATACCTGTAGTGTAAGTGAATGCATCAAGTGAGTTAAACCGGGTGGAGAAAGCTAGTTTAGTTGGAAAGCACAATTAGGACTTTGGAAACCGCTGTTTTGCATTTGCATGCCGAGGCTCACAGTTATTGAGTCGAAGTCATATTACCCAGATCACCAAAGAATTGAAGGCAGAAGCTAAATCAGAACCACTGAGTGTCAGTGTCAGTCCACTGAGCAGACCCTCAGTCTTGGCTGATAGCCTCCTAGTTGTAAATTCGGGGTTTTGGTTTTTTCTTTTGTAAATTTTCTTTTTATGAAAAGTGGTCCAAGATGGAAAGTATGTTCTGAAAACTGGGCTTATTTGATGACACATAAGGATCTAATGGGAAGATTTTTCCTGAGAACGATTCAAGATTTTCCTCATCTATTGAGTTCTAAGAGTCAAGCATCCTTCTTGAGAACTCCCCAGAAAGAAGGGAAATTGCTTCTTCTGGAAATAAGTAGACACCAGTTAGAAAACAAGTTTTATTGTAACTGTGTGGCAAATAATAATCCTTCATGATGTGCCCCCATGCTGTTCAGAAGGACTTTCCAGTTCATTCCAACCTGGGTTCAACATCAGTCAGAGAGACCACGGAGTGTGCTTACACCAGGCCATATTGGTTGCCTTCTAGTGAGGCCCTCTAATGTTGCAGGCTGGACAATGCTTTGGAGATATAATGGTGCAGCAGGAAATACTTAGGGAGTCCAGCTGCCGAACTGGTCCCCAACTTAATTCAATCAATCAATTAATCAGCCAGTCAAATGATCAGCACCAGCACTAACATTTGTCGGTGTCTAAGCTCAAACTGCATCACAGGCAGTGCTCTTTCAGAGAGTAACTGTGAAGTGGTCAAAAGGGGGCTAAACCAGGAGTATGGACACTCCCATTTCATCCTCTGTCTCTTCTTCCCACCCTCATCAGCTACACGTTACTATTACATACACGATAGTAAACTCAGGCCACTACACCAGGTCACTGTTGAACTTGACATTTTAAGTTGAGTGGTGAAAACAACTAGGTAGTGTGCTAAGAAATACTCCGCCCATTATCAAACTCAACACCCAAAAAACAAATACTCCAGTGAAGAAATGGGCAAAAGACATGAATAGACGCCTCTCCAAAGAAGACATCCAGATGGCCAACTGACACATGAAAAAATGCTCAACTTCACTCATCATCAGGGAAATACAAATCAAAACCACAATGAGATACCACCTCACACCTGTCAGAATGGCTAGCATTAACAACTCAGGCAACAACAGATGTTGGCAAGGGTGCGGAGAAAGAGACTCTCTTTTGCACTGCTGGTGGGAATGCAAACTGGTGTGGCCACTCTGGAAAACAGTATGGAGGTTCCTCAAAAAATTAAAAATAGAAATACCCTACGACCCAGCAATTGCACTACTAGGTATTTATCCAAGGGATACAGGTGTGCTCTTTCAAAGGGGCACATGCACCCCAATGTTTATAGCAGCACTGTCAACAATAGCCAAAGTATGGAAAGAGTCCAAATATCCATTGATGGATGAGTGGATAAAGAAGATGTGGTCTGGGGCGCCTGGGTGGCGCAGTCGGTTAAGCGTCCGACTTCAGCCAGGTCACGATCTCGCGGTCCGGGAGTTCGAGCCCCGCGTCGGGCTCTGGGCTGATGGCTCAGAGCCTGGAGCTTGTTTCCGATTCTGTGTCTCCCTCTCTCTCTGCCCCTCCCCCGTTCATGCTCTGTCTCTCTCTGTCCCAAAAATAAATAAACGTTGAAAAAAAAAAAAAAAGAAAAAAAAAAAAAGAAGATGTGGTCTATATATACAATGGAGTATTACTTGTCAATCTAAAAGAAGCAAATCTTGCCATTTGCAACTATGTGGATAGAACCGGAGGGTATTATGCTAAGTGAAATTAGTCAGAAAAAGACAAATATCATATGACTTCACTCATATGAGGACTTTAAGACACAGAAAAGATGAACACAAGGGAAGGGAAGCAAAAATAATGTAAAAACAGGGAGAGGGGCAAAAATAAGAGACTCTTAAATATGGAGAAAAGCAGAGGGTTACTGGAGGGGTTGTGGGAGGGGGGATGGGCTAAATGGGGAAGGGGCATTAAGGAATCTACTCCTGAAATCATTTTTGCACTAACTAACTTGGATGTCAATTAAAAAAAATAAAGTTTTTAAAAAAGAAGAAAAAAAAAGAAATACTCAGCCCAGGTTCTCTGTTGCTATGCAACACTAAAGCTTAGCTATGAGGCCAGCTTGGCTCGTGAGTCACACGGGAGATTGTTAGCGTATGGGTGTTCTCTGCACCTGTGCTCAGGTCCGGACTGCCGTCAGCAGTGGTAATAGCAGCAGAATGGGTTTGGAAATAGGTGTGGGCTGAGAATCCTTTCTAGGAAATATCACTGCGAAAGCACTTGCTTTTTGTTGTTTAGGGAAAAAATGGACCCCTTGATGGAGTGAACTGGGGTGTCTCTTAGCTTCACGGGAGGAAGGGCATCAAAGTGTTTCATCCACTTCCCCGCCTGAGCCAATAGCCACTGTCTCTACCATTTTGTAATCGTAAACAGGAATACTGGACAGAGGTAGAACACTGAAAGAGTAAATTATTCTTAGCCATTTCAAAGATGTTCACAGTCATTTATGCTTCCCCTACTTCCACCGAAAGCCGCAGTAAGTCTGGTTTCAACCACTGCTGTGTGAAGGTTCATTACTGAATGCAAGTTCATTATTTTAACAGAGCTCTTGATTACATTCTTTACTGGACTTGATGCTCCTGAAAACTGATCTTACTACATTATTGCTTCTACTGGGAATGGACAGGCTCCTTGATTCGCTAAAGACACCACTCCACTAGGGATCACTTTTGAATGACTGTAGCACAGCCTTCTCCATGAGAGAATGCAAGAGAAGGGCCAGATGGGTGCCCTGGGATTACTACAACAATCAGCTCAGCAGCGGGGAAGGTAAAATAGTGTCCTGCTAACACGATGGAATGCTTTATCCACATTCCGAAAGCTTAAAAGCGGTGCCAGCTTTGGAATCCTACAGCAGTAAGGGCAGGGACTGGTCACACTGCACTCCTACTGCTGCTTGAGTAAAATTTAATATACAGTGACTTCCGGCTTCCCACCTGCTGAGCCATGCTGTAGGAATTGCCTGAATTCATTGAGCAGCTTCCAAAAGTTCCAAACATTTCATATATGAGATCTCTCATGAGTACAGTGTTCCTCCGAAAAGGGAGTTCAGTGCCTTGTCTGACTTCATTGAGTGAATAGTAAGGGAGATTCGAAGAGAGCTGGCTAAGCAAGGACTAACATTTAGGAAAAGAAGGAGTTCTTTTGTCCATTCTGGCTCTGCTGCAAAGTTTCTATCAGACCAGACGGAAGGCATTCAGTTACTCAATGAGCATTCATCCTTCATTCATTCATCAATTTGAATGTCTAGTATGTGACAGTCACTGTGCTACTAGTCATGGGAAGTGGGACGGACATGGAATCTACCTTCATGGAGAGAACAGTCTAGGAGCTGATTGCCTTATTATGGGCTAGATGCTGCAAAGGAAATACAGTCATCTTATAAAATCTCTTTATTTCAAGGAAACCCATGGCCACCCACATGCCAAGCTCCTTCCTGCCTCAGGGCCTTTGCATGTGCCCTTTCCATCTGCCTAATGCTCTTTTTCTGACCATAGAGATTTCAACTCAAATGCTTTCTCCTCACAGAAACCTTCCCTGAGCATCTTATCTAATGTTATCTTTCTTGTTCACTTTATTATATCATTGCTTTCTTTTCTTCACTCTGAAATTAGTGCATTTATCTGTGTGCCTGTTCATTCTATTTCACACACTTGAGCATAGCTCCATGGGAACAGAATCTCATTTGTATCCCCAGAACCCGAAGAGCACCGAGTGTTCAACCACATTTGTTGACGTAAAGGTGAGGAGTACCTTATGAGTAGAAGAGATAAAGTTTTGTAAACACTCAGCAAAACGAGTATGGTCAACTGTGTTGATCGGCAAATGCTGTCTGAAAATTTTACACTGGAATCTAGATCATGATGAACAAAGAAAATATGAATGTGGCTGGGGCCATGGCAGGGTGGGCCGGGAGGGCATGGGCAAAGGACTTGGAAGCAGGAAGTGGCTGCTTTAGAGTGGCTGAAACCAAGAGTTCACGGAAGCAAGCAGTGAGCCTGAAAAAGCAGGCTGGACCAGCCCACAGACAGGCTTCAATGCCTAGGGCAGAAAATATTCTCCAAGAGGAGAAAGGACTCAGGAATACTTATTTTCATCCTTACTGAATAAAGGCCAGAGTTTGTTGTTGTTTTGAAAGTATGACCATCCACATTTCTTAGAAAATGCCATACGGTGTTTCTTTCAAGTTTTTATTTTAATTCCTGTTAGTCAACAGACAGTGTTACAGGAGTTTCAGGTGTACAACCTAGTGATTCAACACTTCCATACATCATCCTATTCTCAAATCCACAAGTGCACCCCTTCATCCCCATCCCTCCACCCCCTCCTCTCTGGTAACCATCAGTTTTGTCTCATAATTAAGAGTCTGTGTCTTGCTTTGTCTATTTTTTTCCCTTTACTTCTTTATTTCTTAAATTCCACAAGAGTGAAATCATATGGTATTTGTCTTTCTCTGACTTATCTCAGCATAATACCCACTAGCTCCATCCATCCTGTTGCAAATGATAAGATTTTCTTCTTTTTTTGTGGCTGAATAATATTCCATTATATTTGCAACTTCATCATCCATTCATCAGCTGATGTACACTTGGGCTGCTTCATATCTCGGCTCTTGTAGATAAAGCTGCAATAAACATTGGGGTGCATGTATCCCTTTAGAATTAGTATTCTTGTATCCTTTGGGTAAATACCCAGCAGTGCGATTGCTGGGTCATAAGGTAGTTCTATTTTTAACCTTTTTGAGGAGCCTCCATACTGTTTTCCACAGTGGCTGCACCAGTTTGATCCCATCCAGTACTCTGACCTCTCGTCTCCTACTCAGAATGTAACCAAGTCAAGGAGAAGCCAGAGGAAGGATAAATAGATCCATTCATAACCAACCTCTCCAGGGCTCTCCCAAGCCTGCCATGGTGTGAAAAGCAACGAGGAACTGGGGTGGTCACAGTGAGAGGATTAAAAGTGCTTCCCCGGGAGACTGGATGGAAGGCACTCACGCACACTGAAGATGAGACTCAGTGCTCGAGGGCCATAAATCCACCGGCAGCTCAGGAACTTAGTAAGAAGTAGGTTACGAAGGAGCTTCACTTTTATGAGGACCAACTTTGCCCTTCAAGACAGTTTAAAGTAGACTCAAAGAGGACACATAAAAGCCTTCATTTCATAAGACCATTTGGGGATAGCAAAAGGGAAATTGATTAAAATTTTTACAAGTGAAAAGATACTGTTTTCTTGCCCCCTTTCTTCCTTGAAAACATAAAAGAAAAAAAAAAATCTCTTCTTACAGCCAAAGGGTCCGGAAAGGGGTCCGTGAGCATGTGAAGGCAGAATGACACTGCAAAACTTAAAAAAAGAACCTGATGATGTCTCAAAGCAAATGCATAACACTTGGAGCTTCCTTGACACAGATCAGCTTCTGTTTGCGGCTCGGCAAACCATATGCTATATTCACTCACTCCTCAAGGATCATCCGCTCCTTTCCAAGTATTAAGATGTCAGCGAAAATCTACCTTCTGGGGAAATTTAATCTGCTGGAGAAGAGCTGCTGACGCTCATAAAAATAGCTGTCAGACATTATGACTCCTCCGGGACACATACGGTGAAGACGGGGTCATAGAACCCAAGGTGGAAAAGCAGAGCTGTTCAAGATCCTCAAAGATCAGGCAGGCCAGCAACTCTCGACCCAGGACCCAGAAGCCCTAAGAGGCATCAGGGTATCTAGAAACTCCCTGAAATTAAACAAAAAGTTTCATGCCTTTGTGGAATTTGGGGCTGAGGGAGGGTGTGTGTGTGTGTGTGTGTGTGTGTGTGTGTGTGTGTGTGTGTGGAATTTTCATCAAATTCCCAGAAGTCATGACCAAAAAATGATTAAGAATCATCAAGTTAGTAGAACATTTCCATGGGTGTTTTTTGTGTTCTCAAAAATTGTTTTTCATTGCTCAAGAAATACTTCATTACATAAATCTTACAAGAAACTTAAAAATTATAGGTAAGTCTGAAGTCTCTTTCACACCTGCATTCTATCTGTTTCCCTTACTGTTGTCCCCTACAGAGGTGAGAGCTGGTCTATGCATTTTCATAAGTTTACACTCACAGAGAACATTTAGAGCACTTGGGTGTGACTTTCCTAGCTTAAATGGTGCCATATTTTATATCTATTTCTGCCACCTGCCTCTGCATGCCACACTGTCTCGGGGAGAGTTCCACACTTAGAGCCACATCTTCCTTTTTCCCCTGCTGCCTAGTATCCCATAGGAAGGCTGTGCTCTCAGGCTATCTAGCCCGTCTGTCTATCTGTGAGTATTTAGGTTGTTTCCAGTTTCCCCTCATCGCCAATGACAGCACGATGAATATCTTCGTATGCGTGTGTTTATGTGCTGGGGCAAGGGTTTCTGTAGCAGAGAGGCTAAGAAAGGAAACGGCCTGGTCATGAGATAAGCTTATTTAAAATTTTAAATTAATCTGCCAAACTCTGCTCTAGAGATGTTGCATTGGTTTCCCTGCCACTAGTCCTATCTGAGAGTATGTGTTTCCTGTATCTGACTGCCACACTAGATACTATCAATCCTTTACATTTTTACCAATCTGAAAGACTAAAAGTGTACTTCCTTGTTATTGTCATTTGTATTTTCCTGGACATTTTTCCACATGTTTACTGACTATCTGTATTCCCTTTTCAGCGAATTGCCTGCTTTAAGAGCTGGGCTTCTTACACGTTACCACACATCAGAATCATCCTAAAATGATTCTAAAACCTAAAATACGATTGCAGCCCCCCCCCAACCCCCCACCCCAGAGTTTCTGATTCAGTGATTGAATGTGAAAGTACATTTCTGACATGGTCCCAGGTGATGCAAATGCTGCTGGTCTGGGGACCAGATTTTAAAGCCGCTACACTAGAGAAATGCCTTGGTCCTTGCACCTCTCTATTGTTCCATCCCGGTGGTTCTCAATCCTGGCTGCACAGTGGAATCCTCTGGAGAGAGCTATATGAAATAACTGGGGCCTGAGTCCCTCCCAAAATAATTAGGATAGAATGCCTTCCCTATCTGTACTTCATATTTTTATTTTTTTTTCTTCCTTGTATTTTTTAAAGTCCCCAGGTATGTCTAATGTAGTTCATCCAGGATCGAGAACTTTTGCCGGCTGATACCAGCACTTTGAAGGAGGGCAAAGTCCCTCATTCTATTTCCTCGCTTAGAGCACATATCATAGTTATCCAGTGCCTTGCCTGGGACCATCTCAAATGTTCTTGCCCTGTGTTTTACCCAAAGGCACAAGACTGTGAATTTACAGCCAAAATGATACTTTCACTCCTATTTGTTCAAAATGCTTATTGTTTGTTCTGTACGGGGGCAAGCCAGTGTGGTAGACTTTCAGACCTGAGTTCTTAGCTCAGTTCTGGTTTCTCAGCTACATTATGCTTAGATTACTAGCGAAGCTTCCGTTTGTTCATCGATGAAACAGGCTTCATTATAGCTACCTGATAGGCTTTCGGAGATCAGTGAGTTACGTTAGGTGCCAGAGACACTGGTCAGCATTATAACAACTCAGCAAAACTAAGCTCAGATCCCTTCCCACTTTGTGACTTATTTGAGATAAAAATCTGGTTTCTAGATTCTCTGCTCACAGATGGAATAACCTACTTCCATCTCATAGAATAGTTACAAGTCATTCCCAGAGCTCCAAACAAAATCCTCATGCTACTCTTAAAGCATAATCACCTAGGCTTCAGTTTTACACAACTGGATAGGAATTTACTTAGAAATAAAGGCTTCAATAAAAATGCTTTTGGTACTGAATGATAAAGGACAATCAATCAATCAATCAATATTACTGTCTGTTACATGCCAGGCACTGAAGGAGTTCAAAGGGGAGTAAGACCCCCATCTCATCTTCAAGAACTGGTAACGCGTTTGGAGAGACTTGAAACTTAAAGCCAACCGACAACATCAGGAGGGGATGTTGAGTGACAGTGAACTGTAAGTAGTTCCAACAGAGAAAGGAAAAAGTGGTCAGGAAACTCTTCCAGGACTTTGATGGAAAAGTAGACTGTAGGGATAGAGGACAGCAGTGTTTCTCATGAGGAAGGGATACCCGAATCATTCACGAAGGGGTGGGGAGAAGCAGGGCTGAGAAGGCAGAGAGAGCATGGGGGAGCTGGTGTAGGACATTAAAGATCAGGGAGCAAGTCAAGTGTCACCTGATAGACCAGATGTTTAGCAGTAGTTGCTTTGTTTCCCTGACACTGAAGAGAAATAACACTAAATGGTGTTTTTTCACTTTATGATTTGCTTTTAAATGACTACATTTAATTTTTTGATGGGTATGTTTGCATGGCACAAAATACAAAGGGCAGTATCATAAAAAGTCTCCTCCCACCCTGTCGCTCAGCCACCTAGTTTTGCTCTCTGGAGCAATCAGTGTCATCAGCTTTTTGTAGACCCTTCAAGGGAGCACCTGCATATGTAAACATATATAATTAATTATAAATTAGTGCATATTGAGTGATTGCTACTAGGGGAGACACAGGGTTCAGTTCCTGTGAGCCTCTGGTCACAACAATCGCACCAGGGGATCAACACATAGTCTTGTGTTATGTGTCATCCCGTTTAAAAGCACCTTATTTAATATATATTGTTGGTCCATTAGCGTTGAATGTCCCACCAATAGCACACCTCCTGCCTGAACGAAACTTACGGAACACGAGTGTCTTCTCCGTAAGGCACACCATTGGCCTTCTTGCACTTTGGAACACTGAACAATGGCTAGCACCACACTTGGGTTTGCAACAGTGAAATCACCAACGAAAGGCACAAAAATGCAAAAAAAAAAAAAAAAAAAAAAAAGTGGCAGCTAATGGGAGGAAAAGGGCGTTGTTGACAGTACGAGAGCTGAAACAAAGGGCAGTTGTGTCACCTTCTTGTCCCTCAGCCAGGAACACAAGTGTTTCATCATATGCTGAGCATGTCCATGATGACCACCCAAGTTCATGAGGACTGATTTGGGGGTTACAAGTCAATTTTAGCAACTAGGCAAGTTAGCAAATACGGAACCTCTAAATAACGAGGATCGACTGTGCACCCCAGACACTGGAAGATACAGTGTCCCCCTATTTCCACACAAATGATGAAAGCCATGATGGGTAAGATGCATAAGTGCTGTGGGGGTGCAGAGATTCAGTGAGGAGCAGGCCCCACCCTTGAGGTGCAGAGCTCTGGAAAGGGGGTCAACGACATCAGTGTCCACAGCTGCACCATCAGGATGGGAGGACCGGGCAGTGGCGGTCATAGTGTCTGCTTCCACCCAGGGAGCTTGGGAAGGAGCGGCACTGAGATGGGAACAGGTGAGCAGTCTGGCACACGAAGACCAGGACTGGCCTTGGGCAGATGGTGGGCCAGGAGCAGAAGCAGCAGCCGGGAAGTACAGTGGGGGGAGCTGTGAACTCGGAAGGACTGGAAGGGTCTATGGTGCAGCAAAGGGATTAGAGGGATGATCTTAGTGATCCAACTAGTGTCTTTAAAGAAACTTGAAGCTTAGACATTATCTCTCACGCAAAAGTCCGGGCCGGTAAGAGGACAACGGGAGAAACTGTCTCTGAGCTGATGCCCCTGAGTTCTGAGGGCCACGGGAGCCATGTTTTAAGAAGGGCAAACTTCCTAGAGGCCACTTTAGGGGCTGTTGCTATTTTCAGTCATCCCTAGCTCTGTAGAGGAGAGGACATTTGGATTGGAAGTAAACTCTTAGAGCCGGGAGCATTATAGAATAATGCCTGGATCTAATCGAACACAATCCTCTTCCTGGAGCCCGTGATAGGAAGGCTTGGCTTAAACACAGCTGGAAGGAGTTAGCTCTCTGACTCTCTCTCCCTGCTACACACAAAATGTGTATGTCTCCCGAGATTCTCATGTTGAAACCCACCCACAACATGATGGTATTTGGAGAAGGAGCCTTTGAGTAGTGAGTAGGTCATGAGGGTGGAGTCCTCGCAAATGAGATCAGTGTCCTTACAGAAGAACTCCCACAGAGGTTCCTTGCCTCTTCCACCGTGAGGGCACAGCGAAAAGATGGCTGTCTATGACACAGGAGGCAGGCTCTCCCCAGACACTGAACCTGCCAATGCCTTAATCTTGGACTTCCCAGCTGCCAGAACTGTGAGAAATTTCTGTTTTCTGCCTGTCTACGGTATTTTGTTATGGCAGCCTGAACTGACGATCCTTTAAGGGTCCCCGGGAGTCCAGGGCTATGGTCAAGGAGAATAAGGAGTCACCAGGAGTGTAAAACTCTGAAAAAGTCATCTTCTTGTTCTCGAGAACTGGTTGCTCTGTGTATCCAAACAGTGCTCTGTCCTGGTTCATGACTGCATTTCACAGGATTTCCTAATTCCAAAGGCAGGAGAAGCTACCACAGGCCTTCTGCAAGAAACTGCTATATCAGCCATAACTGAATGTCAGTGGTAGAATAGAACACCCATGACTGCTGACATTAGAAGACACCAAGCCTATTAACTAAGTGACCTCATCCTCAAAATTCAACCTTCTAGATATTTCCAGCCACTGTGCAGAAGCTTCATTGTCTGATACACTGTGGCTATGATCTCAGCATATTGCCAAGGAACACACATTTTTCTGGGTGTGAATGTTGGCATAGGACAGTGGTTCTCAACCGGGGGCTATTTTGCCCCTCAGGGCAACATTTGGCAATGTCTAAGGATACTTTTTTAAAAGTTTATTTATTTATTTATTTTGAGAGAGAGAGAAAGAGAGAGAGCACGGGGGGCGGGGGTGGACAGAGAAAGGGAGAGAGAGAATCCCAAGCAGGCTCCGCACAGGCAGCCGGGAGCCCCATTTGGGGCTCGAACCCCCAAACCAGGAGATCATGACCTGAGTGGAAACCAAGAGTTGGACGCTTAACCGACTCAGCCCCAGGCACCCCAGGACATTTTTGATTATCACATCTCAGGGGAGGGAACATGCTACTGGCCTCTATTGGGAAAAGGCCAAGGATGCTGCTAAACACCACACAATGGAGATGCTTACTTCCACCACAAGGAATTACCCTGTCAGTGCGGGACACGGAGATCAAAGCTGTTTGTTTATCCTGCTGTGGCATCTTGTTCAAAATATATTTAAAATATATTGAAATGTATTTCAATTGTTACTTCAAGTCAATCTGCTGACAGGCCATTATCCATCAAATTAGCAATTTACAGCTCAGGGTTTGACATATAACTGGCAATCAAAAACCCAGACATAGGGATTAATTTGAGACCCATACTTTGTTACACTACAGCATTTCATTTTTGAGACTTGCATTGCTGACTCAATAGATTTCCATATGTTATCACTGCGTCTCAAAACTGTCATTTAACAATGACACCGAATGAAGTTGACTTGAGCTCATTTGGGGTATCTGCAATTTCATAGGCTGCTGATCCCTCCTGATCCTACAGAGGTGAGAGAGAGGACCGGATCCTGTTCTTAGGCATTTAGCTTAGGACAGCTCCCTGTGGTAAATAAAAGGGTGTTAAGGGTCTACAGACAGGTATCTTGACTGTTTGCTTTCAGGGATACGTTAATTGTGTGTATATGAGAAATAGTATGTTAGGAGATAAAGACAGTCTAGAAAACTCTATTTTTCCTTCCTTATGGGACTCTAGAATTTGGAAAATGATTTTCTTTTTTTTTTTTTTTTTAATTTTTTTTTTTTCAACGTTTATTTATTTTTGGGACAGAGAGAGACAGAGCATGAACGGGGGAGGGGCAGAGAGAGAGGGAGACACAGAATCGGAAACAGGCTCCAGGCTCCGAGCCATCAGCCCAGAGCCCAACGCGGGGCTCGAACTCACGGACCGCGAGATCATGACCTGGCTGAAGTCGGACGCTCAACCGACTGCGCGACCCAGGCGCCCCATGATTTTCTGTGTTCTAAATGTGAGCTGTGTGAACATTTAACTATGTATGCATCCTGGAGCCCGGACTAGGAAGTACGCATATGAATGACCCGGGAATCTCAGTAAATGCAGATTCTGATTCAGCATCTTGTTGGCAGAACCAGTGATTCTGGATTTCTAACAAGCTCCTAGGTGATGTGGATGCTGCTGGCCTGTGGACCACTTTGAGTAGCACCAGGATGTAAGGGATACTAAGTATCCCTTTGTTAGAATCTGTCCCTATTTTAAAAGCCACAGGGTCATAATATCTAGTATTTAGAAATCACTGCTATTCCCTCATTTCCTTCATTATATAATGAGATAGAAATCTTTGGGCCTTTCCTCCACTGAAGGTCTAGAGAAAAATAACATTTGTATCAATCAAAAAGTAATAGAGAATGGAGGTAACAATCATTAGGCCTCTAGTTTGACTTAAAAGATGATCCTTGTTCAAAATGAATATCAAGTATTTGATTTTAAAGATATGGTAGCATTTTATAACTGAACAATGAAAAGTCCACTAGATCAAGGATCAGTAGAACCAGTTACCAGAACCAGTGACCCTGCCACTGCAACACCTGGGACAGCCAGGAAGCCTCTGTAGCCCCAGTGTGAACTGTATGAGGTCCCTTTACATTCCGAAAGATCATGACTGTAGGATAGGAAAATTTTTACTATTTTTTTAAAACCATACATACATCTTGGATATGCCCTTTTGTAGGTATATTTCACAATACTAACATTTGTTTGTTTATTCATTCATTCATTCATTCATTCATTCATTTATTGCAAGCAGGGGAGGGGCAGAGGGAGAGGGAGAGAGACAGAATCTTAAGCAGGCTCCATGCCCGGCACCGAGCCCCACACAGGGCTGCATCTCACAACTGTGAGATCATGACCTGAGCCAAAAATCAAGAGTCAGACCCTTAACCGACTGAGGCGCCCCATTAATTATTATTTAAAAAGTTAAATGGTGTCATTGTCAGGAAGTTAGAGACTGATGTTCTGTTTTTAGGCTAATTTATTTGCAGAGAAGGGGTAGCATGAGTGGGTAACGCACAGCAGATTTTGAGGCCAGTAAAACCATCCTGTATGATATTCCAATGGTTAGATAAATGACATTATGCCTTTGTAAAAATCCATAGAGCAAAGGGTGAACTTTAATGTGTGAAAATTTTAAAAAGCTAAATGATTAATTTAATCCAATGATTAGATTTAAAAAATCTAAATGGAGGCCAGGGGATCCCAATAAGGAATGCAGACCATGAGAAGGGAATATAACTGTATTACAAAGGTATGAAACAGTAATGATGAAGGGGGGAGGGGAGGGAGAAAAGGTGGTGACCTAATAACTTTAGGGGTGAATAGAATCTGTAACATTAAAAACAAAAGGGCCTAGCATATGCTCTGTACTCTAGTTGATGAAGTTGTTTCCTGTGGGGGTATAGGGTAGTAAGTCTGATGCTGCTATACATAGGCACTGATATTGAACAATTAAGGGCATGGCCAATGTTAGGATCCAGGTTCCTCACTCTCGGGAGTGGGAGTTTACAGATAAGCAAAGGAAGGAGGCTAGAATGATCCATGTGGAACAGACCAAGGTTCACCAGGATTAACTCCTGTTTAGCTTAATAGACAGATGGTTATATGTTGCTATGTACATATACACAGGTTAGGATTCACACCTATGTTTCTTTGCTCTGTCAGCTGGAAAGGCCTAAAAGTAATGACCCCATTAGCAGCAAGCACACTTCAAGCCTAGATATTGGTTTCTAATACCATTCCCCAGTAAAAGGAAGCAGAGTTCCTTGAAGAAGTAGCTGAAGGAAGGATTAGAGAAGGAAGTATAGAAGATGAGCCCAGAGCATCTTATAGTGCCAGGCAGTGCTGACCCAAAACAAACAAAATCCTGCCTCCCCCCCACCCCCCCAAGAAACACATATGGGAGTAGGTCAAAGGGACACAGGAGCCAATCGAAACAGCTCCCAATGGCCAAAACTGGAACAATTTGAGACACAAAGTAAATAAAGCAGTATTGGATTATAACTCAAAGTATAAAATAAATATCCATACGGACACCAATAGTTGGTTAAATGAATAAATGGGGGAGAAGAGGTGAATTACTCATGCAGAAGAATTCCAAGTAATTGATGTAGACGCTCTGCTCTCGAGGAGGGAGGACATAACTCCCCACTCCTTGCGTGTAATACCACGGTCCTGAAAGCCATATAGCTGTCCATCAGAAGCTATACTAAGTTTCTGACGGTCTGAGAGTCACACAAGTTTCAGTGGCTACAAACAGGCTGCCAAGACCGGGCTGATCTACCACAAACGCGGGTGCCGAGAGAGTGGACTTGTAAATCCAGCACCCAGCACCTCAGCAACTTTTACGATGATGTCGCGTTTCCATATTTTCAGCAGAGTTCTTTTGAAACAAATCTTTAAATAATCTTGTAAACACGAAAAGGAAAACGGGCAGCAGTTTTATTTTCTGTAACGTGTATCACTAACCAACAGGTGTGGTTATATTTATTAGGCTTTATGATCTCTTCTATAAAAGACTGGGGATGCGAAGACTAGGACGTGTTCCTTTAAGAGCACATCCCCAAGTGTTTTACTGAAATGGACAGAATGGAAAACAAACAAACAAACAAACAAACAAACAAACAAACATGAGGTAAAGAAATAAAATAGCTAAGGGGAACTGAAATCCCAGCCTATCAAAACGGCGGTAACCATTAGGTTAACGTTAGGATTTTTGTCTCTTACATTATCATTTCAGGAAAAGAACATTTTAAAAATTACTCTCGTCTCACTAAGTATATATCTTCAAACTCCTTCATATGAAAAAGTCTAACTCCATCACACTCATTGCAAACATACATTCTTTTGAAATATTTCGTCTCATTTAAGGAGTAAACTTTGCTGAGCTAAAGAGTTTGTGGTAAAAACTAACAAGGAATCACGGAAAATGTTTTCCGATGGAGCAGCTGGCAATTTCTTTCCTATTCAGGTTTCAAGCACAGTTGGAGCTGCCTGCAGCCATGAGCTTGGTTTGTGCAGTGCTCTGACTGGGGGACAGTGCTTGTGGCGTTTCCCCCACCTCCACCCCTATAACCCAGGAATGTCACCTGGATTTGGGATAAAGCCTTATCACTTCTAAACAAACTATCTACCCTTTAAGGTCAGAGTGGTACAAAATATTCATATCTCCTGCAAATGCAACTGAGAATGGCCAAGGATCCAATTATGAAATGCCCTGGGTAATACACAGTGCTTTGGGGGCATTTATAATAGGCATCTTTAAACTCACTTTTAAGACTCATTCATCATGAATCTTTACTCACTTAAAAGATTTATTCACACCTATTATGTTCCAGGTACTGTTTTAAGTGCTAGAGGGGAAAAAAAAAAAGACAAATATATATGTCCTCAGGGAGATAAGAATACACATATATGAGCACATACAGCTTTATCTCATATTTTTAGATGTTGACTAGTATTTCATTGAATGAGTAATCATAATGTATTCATTTGTCTCCCACTGATGGGTATGTAGGGTTTTTTTCCTACTTTTTTTCCTTACAAACATTGCTATGATGAATTTTGTGTGTATATACATTGGTGCACCTGTGGAACTTAGCATACAAGTTAAATTTCTAGAAGTAGAACTGTTTGGCCAATAGATTTGTGACTTTTAGTTATTGATATATAATTCCCTGACTGCCCTCTGAAAGATAACTCTTCGGGTTATACTACCACTGAGATGAATTGAAAATCCCTCACCACAGGTGTATTGAAAAGGCAGCGAACAGGCCACAGAGGACTAGAGCTGTACCAGACCAGAAAGATTATCTGATCCAACCCCCTCAGCAAATAAAACTCCTATTTCTGGGGGAGCAGCCACCTTGTTTATTTCAAGGTTGCTATGTGACAAATGTGTCCCCAGCTCAAATTTACAAGCTCCAGATGAAGGTGGTTTGTCTTTCAACACAAGCCATCTTTCACCAGGTTGATTGTGAGACTTCCAAGGGCAACACTGTGCTTAACACTTCTGTGCTCAAGACGTTCCTGGGCACTGGGGAGCCCCAGAAGAAATAAACACATTTTCCTTTCATTATTAACAGATATACTTCATTTCTTAAACCAAGGTATTTCTCCTTCATATCAATCTATTTCATTCTTTCAGGAAGGTTAACAGTGAGGACATTTCGGCTAGGATGTATGAAGTCTTTGGCTAAGACCCTTGTATTCTGGTGAATTGATTAATAGAAAAAAAAACTCTGTACAAGACATATTATTCTATTAAGGCAACTGTCTAATATAATTATTACTAATAGTTGGCAAAATACACAATACCAATATCCTTATGTACTACTTCTGGAACACTTGACAAGTAAAAATATTCCCTTAAGCTGATCAAAAAAATGGACTCACTTTGCTTTGGAGCAGGACCATGCCTTCAGTTCTCTGACTTAGACTTAAGTGGAGGAGATGGAATCCCTTAATTTTTCTTAGTAGAGTAAATGTTTATTCACAAGTCAGGAAATCAAGCTCTTGTCTTTCGGAGGCTCAGTAAACTGACAGATGCTCTGTATCCAATTACTTTTCTAGACGTGCTAGCTTTCCATGGGAGCTATTTCAAGGCCAGAATTCTACAGGCAGGTAGAACGCTGGTGGGTTTGCTGGGAACAGATGTCACTGCCCCCCCCCCACCACCCTCCCATCTTGGCCTCAGCCCCCCTTCAGTCCCTTGCACGCTACAGGATCATGAGGTCCCCTCTCTCATATTCCACGGGCCACCTCTCAACCTATTTCACTCTGTTTTCTTCCTGCCTCCTCTTCCCCCCTTGCACTCTCCAAGCCCTGTGCTCCCACCACTGGTATCCTCGCTCCTCAAATCCACTCTGGCCCCCTCCCTCTACCTTCTGGGTCTGCTGCCTTAGACTCCTCCCTCCATGTGTGACTTGCTCTCCAATCACCAGTCACCTTCACACTTTTCCATCGATGGAAACACATGTGCAACTTTCTTGATGTCTACATGTCAGTAACCTACAATTCTGAGTTTCCAAACCACTGTTTCCATTTCACAGAGTGCTGACACAAGCCTGCCCTTACAGTGGGCATAAACTTTCCCCCCTGAAAGGGTGTATTTGCAACTGTTCATTTTGATAGAGAGTGGTAGGGTGTTAAAGACCATCCATCACATTTCAATTACCTTGAATGAAAATTTAAATGAAGGCACAACAGGGGCGCCTGGGTGGCGCAGTCGGTTAAGCGTCCGACTTCAGCCAGGTCACGATCTCGCGGTCTGTGAGTTCGAGCCCCGCGTCGGGCTCTGGGCTGATGGCTCAGAGCCTGGAGCCTGTTTCCGATTCTGTGTCTCCCTCTCTCTCTGCCCCTCCCCCGTTCATGTTCTGTCTCTCTCTGTCCCAAAAATAAATAAACATTGAAAAAAAAATTTTTTTTAAATAAATGAAGGCACAACATAATGAATCTAAAGTCTTAAACTGAAAACCCACTGGGAAGAAAGGAAAAAGCAAAAGGCAGATTTAAACTATCTTTGACAGATAAAAGTCACTATTTTTAAAAAATATTTATTTAGAGAGAGAAAGAGAGAGAGCATGCACACATGTGTGTGCATGAGTGGGCTTGGGGCAGAGAGAGAGGGAGACAGGATCCTAAGCAGGCTGCAGGCTGTCAGTGCAGAGCCCAATGTGGGGCTCAAACTCACGAACTGTGAGATTATGACCTGAGCCGAAGTCAGAGGCTCAATTGGCTGAGCCAGCCAGGCACACCGCCACCCCCCCACAAAAGTCACTTTTTGAGAATCAAAGAGTAAGATCTTCCCAATATTCAAGTTCCTTTCTTATCAAAAGCTAAAAGCTTAAAATGGAACAACTACTGGTGTGGGCATTTCTCAAGAAGTAGAAATTGTACCCACGACCATATTGCAATGAGAGTATTACCTAAAAAACTTATATACACATATCACATACTCACAAATGGTGCAGCCACTGTGGAAAACAGTCTGGTGGTTCCTCAAAAAAATTAAAAATAGAACTACCATATGATCCAGCAATCCCACTTCTGGTGTCCAACCAAAAGAATCAAAATACCTCTCCCAAGAGGTATCTACACTTCTATGTTCATTATACCCTTATTCACAATAGCCAAGATGTGGAAACAACCTAAATGTCCACTGATGGATAAATGGATAAAGAAAACGTGGTCTATGTACAATGGAATATTATCCAGCTGTTAAAATGAAGGCAATCTTGCCATATGTGACCTGGATGAGCCTCGAAGACATCATGCTAAGTGAAATAAGCCAGTCACACAAGGACAAATAAGGCATGATTGCACTTACACAAAAAAATCTAAAATGCAGAAGCAGAGAGGAAAAGGGTGGTTGCCAGGGGCTGGGGAGAGGGGGAAACTGAGAGTTGCTATTCAATAGGTATAAAGTTTCAGTTTCGAAAATGCGTAAGTTCTAGAGATCTGCTGTACGACACCATGCCTTGAAGTTGAGAGAACTGACATTCGCCAGACTTCTTTGGCTACTGTTGATATTCAGCCTAACAAATGTCAATGTTTGCTATTTTCTCAATAAACAGTGCGTGATAGGACAAGGGTGTGCACATACAAACAGGCGCACGTATGTAAACACATGGCCTGGCCCGGGAGCTGTTGCATGGAAGGAGGCAAAGAAACAGGGAAATGCTGAATCACCTGGGAGGAGGTGAGCCAACAGCAACCTCTCTCCCAGGACTCAGTGCCAACAGCACCCCGAGGTTAAGGGAGCCAGGGACACTGCAGGCATGTCCCCTCCACTGCCACTTGGCCATCCGGGCCCCTCGTTTGACAATCAACTTCAGCAGAGTAACCCCCATGACCTCTAGGCCTCTTATCTTTCCCATTCCCATCCTCAACTGCTTCCTCTACCCTACCCCAGTAGGGGGAAGAAATTACTATAAACCTGTAGCTAACCACTGATGTTTTAAAACACAGGTACGGGGTGCCTGGGTGGCTCAGTAGGTTAAGCATCTGACTTTGATCTCAAGGTCTGTGAGTTTGAGCCCCATGTTGGGCTCTGTGCTGACAGCTCAGAGCCTGGAGCCTGCTTTGGATTCTGTATCTTTCTCTCTGTCTGCCCTTCCCCCACTCATGCTCTGTCTCTCTCCCTCTCTCAAAAATAAAAAAGAAAACATTAAGAAAAAAAATTTTAAATAAAAATAAAACACAGGTACAATGTCCAACACTCCATTTACATAAACACGCCTCTGTGGATTGAATGTAGATAGAGAGACAGATACCAGATCTGCATCTATATACAAATAAGCAAAGAAGAGATATGAATAATTACAATGATTATGTTAATGCTCTATAAAAATATAAAGCAGGATACTAATTGATATTATTACTGGTATAAAATGAAGTAAAAGCACAACAAGTTTTTTTCTCTAACAATAACCACCTTTACAAAGCAAAACACCTTTAACAAGCCATTAACATATTCATGACACTCATAAAGCGTGTTTATAAAGCAGTATCCTGAGTGCAATTAATAAGAGACAGTTACCACTGTTTTGCAACCTAGTATTTTGCTTCTTGGCTCATTCATCACTGCTTCATAAAGACCCCTATCTTCTCACCAATTTACCATTTCATTTGACAGATTCTGCTGATGCACCAAAAGAGAACAATTATCGCTGTGAGCAATTCAGATTTTTGCTTGAAGATGTGGTTTTTAAGAGCAAAATATTCCTGAAACCATTTTCCAGTAGTGAAATACTCATATAACCAAGTTAACAGTTTACTCTAAAACTGCGATCATAGTATTTCAAAGGAAGACTACATTTTTTCTTTTTTTTTTTTTTTGTAGCCTCAGGCCTAAACCGGACTAAATTTAAACGTTAGCAGATTATCCCGTAGAAGGTGGTTGCTGCTTTTGACCTGGAACCTGAAGACCTGGTGTGTTCAGTTTGTAAAAATTCATCAAGCTGTAATCTCATGATATGTTTACCTTGTGAAAAAAAAGAAATAACAGGTCCCAAATGGAGTCACTTGTGCTCAGCACTATGTCAGCAAATTGGGACTTAACACCTTAACCTAACTGCAGTTTCAGCCTCTCCCCAAAGTGGAAAATTAAACCAATCAGTCTGGAATTTCCTGGTCAACACTAGAGAGGATAGAGCCCTGCCCCCCTCCCCCACAGTAAGGTAACCCTGCCTGAAATAATGCTTTCTTTTGTTTATGATATCCTGTCCCTGTCCCTTTCTGACTATGAAAGCCTTCTACTTTGTACAGCTCCTCAGAGCTCCTTCCTATTTGTTCAATGGGATGCTGTCCTATTCATGATCCCAGCACCCCCCCTCCCCCCACCCCTGGCCCTTTTTTTTTCTTTTGAGAGAGAGAGAGAAAATGTGAGTGCAAGTGGTGGAGAGGGGCAAAGGGAGAGAAATAATCTGAAGCAGACTCCATGCTCAGCATGGACCCTGACACAGAGCTCAATCCCATGAACCATGAGATCATGACCTGAGCCAAAATCAAGAGTTGGGCATTCAACTGACTGAACCACCTGGGCGCCCCTATTAATAAGTCTTTGAATAAACCAATTAAATCCTCAGATTTACTTCAAATGTATGTGTTCATACAAGGTGAATTGTTTTTTAACAGATTTGGTGGCAGAGGTGGGATCCAAAGCAAAATGCTAATGGTATCTGGGAACAATGAGAAACACAGGCAGGGAAGCTATGAACTCCTCTGGAGTTCTTCTCCTCACTTTCTGCAGGCTGTGGACAAATTCCTCTCTGTTGTGAGCTCTGATCTCCGCGTTGAGCTCCTGATCTAATCGGCTTTCCAACACAGGGCAGGTCAGCTGGAGACGGCAGAAGGTTCTCTTCAGAGCCCAACCTGAGCTTGCAGACAGTTTTGCCGAGACCCACGTGTCTTTCAGGCCGCAGTTCCCAGGTTTCTGAGTGGAAAACCCCCAGCCCATAATTGTGTCCCAAGACCCATGTGGGTGGGATCTGTCAGTGGCAGTGTGCAGTTCCCCATCTGTGGGGAGCCTCCAGTTGTCACCTGCCAGTTCAGTCCTCTCCCCGTCCAAGGCTCCCGGGGAATTTGTGGTGGTGCACAGCCCACTCTCTTGGCCAGGACGCGGTGATATCTCTTGATGACTGCTGGTATATTACACTGCATATGTTTATCCTTGGTGTAGCTAAAGGCTCATTGCTTGTGGGAATCTCAGAAATAAGAAAAGCCACAGAAATTTGTGGGCATGGATCAAGCACTTAAAAGCTATGTTAGGGTGCTCCCCGCCTGACCCAAAGACTCCCAAGTTCTGGGTAAATTGGTCCCAGAACAGGTTAGATTGACACTAGGTCATGTAGAGGCCGCTTATAGACAACAGGCCTAAGCAATGGAAAGCTGAGTAAGCTAAAAGGGCCCACAGCGACCACCGCGCTGAGTGCAAACAGGCTCATTAAGTGACCCAGCTCAAAGTAACCACAGGCTAGAACTGACCAGTTGTAGCCAGGCACAGTTCCTACAATTGCCAGAAAAGGGAAAATTCCACCTGTTCCCATACTCCCTCACATTGCCCTGTAACTGTGACCTCTCACCACTGCCTCATGACAGACATTCTCTCCTCTGCTATCTTACCCATCACTCCCTTACAGTGTATTCAGTAAATTTCTATCTCTTCTGCTCTGCCTCCAGTGAATCCTTCCACTGCCTGGGCCACTGGCTCCCATCTGATCAGGTCACCTACATTTTGGAGCTCCCATCCAACAGGGAGAGACTACATTTAGTGGCCCTATATGTGGAGACTTTGTGTCTAATGTAGTGTCTCTCCCAATCAGATGGGGGCGCCCAGATGTGGAGACCTGACTGGGTGGAAGCTGGTGGTGAGGGCTGTGAAAGAATTTACCCAAGGCAGAACAGAGGAGCTAGAAGTTTACGGACTACACCACAAGGGAGTGGCAGGCAGGACCGCCAAGGAGAGACTGCAAGGAGGCAGTGGGCGGGGGTTGTATTTAAAGGGGGAAGGTGAGGAGGCGTGGGAATGTATGGAATTTAACTGTGCCTGGTTGTAAGTAGCCCATTGGTTAGTTAGGGCCTAAGGATATTCTAAGGTGGGTCACCTGATGGGCCTGTCTGTATTCAGCTAGGTGGCCGCTGTGGGCCCTTTCTACCTTTCGTTGCTCAAGCCTGTTGCCTAACAGCAGCCTTTACACTTACTTTCCAAATCCAGGCCATGGGTCAGGACACTTGGGAGTGAACCTAGATCTTGTGAAGATAATGCCTTCTGCACCCTCCTGCGGACACCTCTTGGATCCATGGGGTGGTTTAAGATGTTAGAAGTATTTGCTATTTGTTCCATCTGAAAACTGACATGATATTTATAAGAATTTTTTAAGTAGCTCTATGGTGGAGGTGGCCAGGATGGAGGCCAATATTCAGAGCCTGGTAAGAACTTTGTTTTCGGCCTTCTCCCCTGAGCTAAATGTACCCGGGGAGAAAGAAAAGCATTCCAACATTGGTGAATGGATGTATCAGTCCTCTGATATCTTTTAGCAACAACCCAGTTCTTTGAGGAATTAAAAACAGCTATTTCTGTTGTACAAATTTAGTCTTCACAGGACCCAAGGTATGGGCTCCAGAGAGAATTCAAAGCCCACCAATCCTTTTTACCAATCCTAAAACCTCCCCAGGTGCCCCTAGGTCATCTCTTTAAAATATCAACTTAAGGGAGGTAATTCTTATCAGGAGAAAAACAAAAGAGGGAAAGGTCATTTGAAACTTAAGTGGGAAAAAACCCTTGAGTGCCTTCTCCACCAAAACCCATGTCATGACTAAAATTTTATTTATTTATTTTTTAAGTTTATTTTGAGAGAGACAGAGACAGTGCCAGTGGGTGAGGGGCAGAGAAAGGGAGAGAGAGAGAGAGAGAGAGAGAGAGAGAGAGAGAGAGAGAGAATGAATCCCAAGCAGGCTCTGCTTTGTCAGCACAGAGCCTGATGCAGGGCTCAAACCCACAAACCGTGTGATCATGACTTGAGCTGAAACCAAGAGTCAAGGGCTTAACCACCCGGGCACCCCTCATGGCTAAAATTTTAGAATGGAACCCAGGAAGCCCGTGTGTATGTTCAAATGTGTCTATATACAGGGGTCATAAATGTGTGATATTTGCCACCTGGGATGATATTGCAAAAATTAATTTGTAAAACAGCTCTATCTAATTGGTAAAAGAAAATTGCATGCTTATATAAATTCAATTCTCAGAAATAAAACAGATATTTAATCCAAAGAAATCACAGGTTCATGTGATCTGGAAAAATATTTGGTATTAAAGCTAGTTTATCAGTTTAATTAAAAACAGGCATGACTTTAGAGTTATAAGCATAAAATGTAATGTCTTCATTCTACCTGGATTTCCTAAAGGTCAAATAAGTTCATGTTTCGTCTTACAAAATCTGTCAGCAACGAAACAGCTGAAACAGTGGCCCACTCTATGTCTAAATGTATTCATAAATTTGCTAGAATAGCAGTTCACAAAGGTTTGCTTCTTTATTTTCCCTAGAATTAAGATTGTTAAGGTCCAAAACTTCAATCTACATGTAAGCTACTAGAAACAATAAGGGAAATACCTGTGTGCAAAGAAAGTAGGATGCTCGTTTTCAGCAAGAGAAGGGATGAGGAGGAATGGAGATGTGTTTTTGATTGAGAAAAAAAAAAGAAGACATCTTTGTCCTAAAGTGAGGCTGGTTGCTTCAAAAGGAAAAACATAAGACAAAACCTAAAAAAAAAAAAAAAAAACCCAAACCCCCCCAAAAAACCCACTAAATATAAAAGAGAAGGTTGTAGAAGTTTCATGGGAAGGTATCTTGGGAAAGGAATTTTACATATGGTCAAGCTATATGAATTAAAAATTTTTTTAATAAGCTTTAATATCTATTAAATATATGTAACTAAACATTCACTGTCTTTCATCTACTGAAAGGACAAGTTTCCTTGAGTTGATTGGTCCACTCCTCAGAAGAAATTAGGTTTTCTCTACCTTTTTCTTTTTTTAATATGAAATTTATTGTCAAATTGGTTTCCATACAACACCCAGTGCTCATCCCAAAAGGTGCCCTCCTCAATACCCATCACCCACCCTCCTTTCCCTCCCACCCCCCCATCAACCCTCAGTTTGTTCTAGTTTTTAAGAGTCTCTTATGTTTTGGCTCCCTCCCTCTCTAACGTTTTTTTATTTTCTTCCCCTCCCCCATGGACTTCTGTTAAGTTTCTCAGGATCCACATAAGAGTGAAAACATATGGGGGCGCCTGGGTGGCGCAGTCGGTTAAACGTCCGACTTCAGCCAGGTCACGATCTTGCGGTCCGTGAGTTCGAGCCCCGTGTCGGGCTCTGGGCTGATGGCTCAGAGCCTGGAGCCTGTTTCCGATTCTGTGTCTCCCTCTCTCTCTGCCCCTCCCCCGTTCATGCTCTGTCTCTCTCTGTCCCAAAAATAAATAAACGTTGGAAAAAAAAAAAAAAGAGTGAAAACATATGGTATCTGTCTTTCTCTGTATGACTTATTTCACTTAGCATAACACTCTCCAGTTCTATCCACGTTGCTACAAAAGGCCATATTTCATTCTTTCTCATTGCCAAGTAGTATACCATTATGTATATAAGCCACAATTTCTTTATCCATTCGTCAGTTGATGGACATTTAGGCTCTTTCCATAATTTGGCTATTGTTGAGAGAGCTGCTATAAACATTGGGGTACAAGTGCCCCTATGCATCAGTACTCCTGTATCCCTTGGGTAAATTCCTAGCAGTGCTATTGCTGGGTCATAGGATAGATCTAGTTTTAATTTTCTGAGGAACCTCCACACTGTTTTCCAGAATGGCTGCACCAGTTTGCATTCCCACCAACAGTGCAAGAGGGTTCCCCTTTCTCCACCTCCTCTCCAGCATCTATAGTCTCCTGCCTGATTTGTTCATTTTAGCCACTCTGACTGGCATGAGGTGATATCTGAGTGTGGTTTTGATTTGTATTACCCTGATGAGGAGCGACATTGAGCATCTTTTCATGTGCCTGTTGGCCATCTGCATGTCTTCTTTAGAGAAGTGTCTATTCATGTCTTCTGCCCATTTCTTCACTGGATTGTTTTTTGGGTGTGGAGTTTGGTGAGCTCTTTATAGATTTTGGATACTAGCCCTCTGACCGATATGTCATTTGCAAATACCTTTTCCCATTCCATTGGTTGCCTTTTAGTTTTGTTGATTGTTTCCTTTGCAGTGCAGAAGCTTTTTATCTTCATGAGGTCCCAATAGTTCATTTTTGCTTTTAATTCCCTTGCCTTTGGGGATGTGTCAAGTAAGAAATTGCTGCGACTGAGGTCAGAGGGTTTTTTTCCTGCTTTCTCCTCTAGGGTTTTGATGGTTTCCTGTCTCACATTCAGGTCCTTTACCCATTTTGAGTTTATTTCTGTGAATGGTGAAGAAAGTGGTCTCGTTTCATTCTTCTGCATGTTGCTGTCCAGTTCTCGCAGCACCATTTGTTAGAGACTGTCTTTTTTCCATTGGATATTCTTTCCTGCTTTGTCAAAGATTAGTTGGCCATACTTTTGTGGGTCTAATTCTGGGGTTTCTATTCTATTCCATTGGTGTATGTGTCTGTTTTTTTTGTTTTTTTGTTTTTTTTTTTTTTCCAACGTTTATTTATTTTTGGGACAGAGAGAGACAGAGCATGAACGGGGGAGGGGCAGAGAGAGAGGGAGACACAGAATCGGAAACAGGCTCCAGGCTCTGAGCCATCAGCCCAGAGCCCGACGCGGGGCTCGAACTCCCGGACCGCGAGATTGTGACCTGGCTGAAGTCGGACGCTCAACCGACTGCGCCACCCAGGCGCCCCTATGTGTCTGTTTTTGTGCCAATACCATGCTGTCTTGATGATAACAGCTTTGTAGTAGATGCTAAAGTCTGGGATTGTGATGCCTCCTGCTTTGGTCTTCTTCTTCAAAACTACTTCGGCTATTTGGGGCCTTTTGTGGTTCCATACAAATTTTAGGATTACTTGTTCTAGCTTCGAGTAGAATGCTGGATGTCCACTCTCACCGCTGTTGTTTAACATAGTGTTGGAAGTTCCAGCATCAGCAATCAGACAACAAAAGGAAATCAAAGGCATCAAAATTTGCAAAGATGAAGTTAAGCTCTCACTTTCTGCAGATGACATGACATTATACATGGAAAACCCGATAGACTCCACCAAAAGAATGCTAGAACTGATACGTGAATTCAGCAAAGTCACAGGACACAAAATCAATGTACAGAAATCAGTTGCATTCTTATACACTAATAATGAGGCAACAGAAAGACAAATAAAGAAACTGATCCCATTCACAGTTGCACCAAGAAGCATAAAATACCTAGGAATAAACCTAACCAGAGATGTAAAAGATCTGTATGCTGAAAACTATAGAAAGCTTATGAAGGAAACTGAAGAAGATATAAAGAAATGGAAAAACATTCCATGCTCATGGATTCTCTACCTTTTAAATGATCTTTTTATCAATCACTTTCTGTGTTTACTATCTTCAGAGGGTTTTTGATTACTTAAATCTAGTATTCTGAGTGTTAAAAGAGTTAAGCTTTTCTCAGAACTATGTAACCTTCTATAATTGCCTGTGGTCTTTGTCACTTTGGTTAAACAGAGAACTAACTACTGTGTCACAGTGACCTGTGATCCTAGCTGACCAAGTGCTTTAAAACCTTTTGATACTTTTTTTACAGACTTCCCCCCAAATCAAATCTAAATGAATTCTTGTTGACAACAAATATATGTGAGATTTTTCATAGGGTCCGTGGAACATCTCTCCTTATTTGTTCTCTCTCCTTATAAAAAGAAAGATGTTTTACTATTATGTTAATTGGATATGTTAAAGCACACTGGAAGCATTATCAAATAAGAAGTAATACTAAGCCTTTTTTATGTTGTGTTTGTATAGGTATATTTCCTGGTATAATGTTATTACCATAATTCCAGTTATCATTTTAAAATATTGTATTTCACAGGAATAACCAAATTTCCTTGTCCATTTTATTATAATTATAATAAACTCTCAACGGATCTTTAATGATGGACATTTTTAAGTCTGTCATTTACAGAGTTATTATTTTACTTCGATGCTTTACAGAAGTGCTTCAGCAAAAGTGTTCTGTCTTCAAGAAGACCCATGACAAGTACTCTAGAATACAGGTTTCTGACAACTTTAAGATCATTAAACTGAACTGGGTAAGACATCCCAAAACTAATGGGAAAACTGGATTCAAGCAGAACAAGGATTCGTAACATGGGAGCTGTTGGGATGGAGCTGATGGGATGGCTGTCATCTTTATGACATACCTCTGTGTTGGACTGGATCCTGAATTCTGGTTTCTGCAAATAGGGGACTAGGACTTGCTAATGTTTCTAATCGTCCCTCCCCTTCTGGTTTGGAATCACTGAGAACAAAGACTGACCTTAAATCCCTTCAGAGGGGACTATACCAGCTCCTCCTCACTACCCACATGACAGCCAAACCTCAGAAGCCTGGACCTTGGACACACATCTCACAGCTGGAAAAGTGTCCACCTGGCTTCCAGTTCTCTACAAATGCTGGAGACCTCCAAACCCAACTGACTAGGAGGAGAAGTAGCAGACATTGATGTAGACTGTTTCCACCCAAGATGCCAGATCAAGGCTTCACACTTTAACTAAATATGAAACCCTGTCTTCTTTTCTTTCTCTCCTTCACACTGGCGTTGGCCCGGAAGGATAACACCATCATTCGTAACTCCCAGGCTATTGCGAGGTAACTGATGGATTTGTCATCAAAACTCTCATCTGCCCACGATGCTAGAGAAACGCTAGTCCATTTCCCTGTCTCCAGCCAACACCCCCAAATTTGGGGAATTCTCCGTCCAGGCTGTATGCAAAGAAAGGGGTACAAGGCAAGAGTTAAGAATAAAACTGCATGTTTGCTTTACAGACCTTTAAATTTTTACTGGCCTCCATGGCTGTCACTTTTCCAGTCCTGAGCCACAGATTCAAATGTGAATTACCGGGAAGCATTCATGATTCAGGCTATGCTCCCTTGGGCAGGGCCCAGCTTCCCTGGTTTGGAATAAATGTACATTAGATTACAATCAGGAGCCTCTCCTCAACTCTTGAAAGTATTGCAGAATCTGTGGCTAAAGCAATACTGCCCCCAAAAATCCTTAGACTCTCTGGCCAAAGTCGTTCTGAACAAGAGGATAGCCCTTGATGATCTTTTAGCTGAGCAGGGAGGCTCTGTGGCCTACATCACATACTGCACAAGCAACACTTCTGGGGAAGTTGAAACTCAGTTACGTAAGATCACCAAGCAAGTCACTTGGCTTAAAAAGGTGACTCCTTTAGTGGCATCTCTTACTTATTTGATTTTGATTGGTTTGGGTCTTGGGAACTATGGCTCCGGAGTATAACTACAGATGTTGGGAATTATCCTGTTTATAATCATCATAGTAATCTCCCTGGTGCACTGTACTCTCTCAAAGGCTTTACATGCATTTTGCAATTTCTAACCACCAAGCAAATGATCTCCCTAAGACTGGAACATTAGAAAGAAAAAAAAAATGAAGAAAATGACCAGCCAAAAAGTTGTGAGTCTGAAGTCATGACCTGTGACTACCACAGAGATTCAGCAAAAGCAAAACAAAATAGGAACACAAAAAGAAAACATCATGACCCATGAATGTCACCCAGAGTATCAGTAAAAGCTGTGAGAACTATAGAAGAGTAGCTGAGAACAGTGCTAATGCCTTAAATTTTGATCACATTTTTTGGTTAGGCTGAGAGTCTGGTCAAAAAGGGGGGAACTGTTGGAAGGAAAGGAAAGGAAAGGAAAGGAAAGGAAAGGAAAGGAGAGGAGAGGAGAGGAGAGGAGAGGGGAGGGGAGGGGAGGGGAGGGGAGGGGAGGGGAGGGAAGGGAAGAGGGAGGGAGGAAGGAAGGAGGGAGGAAGGAGGAGGGAGGGAGGGAGGGAGGGAGGAAAGGAAGGAAGGAAGGAAGGAAGGAAGGAAGGAAGGAAGGAAGGAAGGAAGAAAGGAAGGAGGGAGGGAGGGAGGAAAGAAGGAAGGAAGGAAGGGGGGGAAGAAAGGAGAGAAGGAAGGAAGGAAGGAAGGAAGGAAGGAAGGAAGGAAGGAAGGAAGGAAGGGGGAGGAAGGAAGGAAGGAAAGAAAGAAAAGAGGGAGGGAGGGAGGGAGGGAGGGAAGGAGGGAAGAAGGAAGGAAGGAAGGAACAACAGGCCCAGAATGGAGTCATTTGTGCTAAGTTGTAGGTTAGCAAACCAGGACTTAATACCTAAATTGCAGTTTCAGCCTCTCCCCAAAGTGGAATTTTAAACAAATCAGCAGAACACTAGGGAGGTGATCTGTAGGATAGAGCCCTGCCCCTCCCCCACAGTAAGGCAACCCTGCCTGAAGTAATGCTTTCTTTGGTTTGTGACACCCCTGTCCCAGCTCCCTTCTGTCCAAGAAAGCCTTCCACTATGGAAAGCCTTCCACTTGGAGCTCCTTTCTACTTGCTTAATCGGATGCATCCCCATTGATGATTTCTTGATAAAGCCAATTAGATCTTCAAATTTACTCAGTTGAATTTTGTTTTTTGGTAACTTATTTTGTATTTATATTGTGAATTAATAAATAGTTAAAACAAAAAACATGCTATGTTCATGGCTATCTCCAGGGACTTACCAATAGTCTGTTATAACGGTTACAACTGTTATAATGGTTGCTGCTTGGAACCAACGTGGGTAAGTTCTGGGACCCAATCTTTATGTCCTGGAAGCATGTTTTTTAATTGTAGGGGGATGTCCAACAGCAATTCCCTTTTTTCACCTCCAGCTTTATTGAGATACAATTAGTATATAACACTGTGTAAGTTCAAAGCATACAATGTGTTGACTTGATACACCATGTATCTCAATATGATTACCCACTACAGCATTAGCCAATACCTCCATCTTGTCACATAATTACCATTTTTTCTTTGTGGTGGGCACATATAAGATTTATTCTCTTAGCAACTTCCAAATACGTAATTCAGTATTAACTATAATCACCATGCTGTACACTCGATCTCCAGAATTTATTCCTCTTAAAACTGGAAGTTGCACCCTCTGACCAATAATAATTATTTCAATAATTATTAAACAGATGGGTTTTGCTCTCAGGTAGCCTGGGGTTAAGGCTGTGGCTGCAGAAAAACACTGCTCTGTGACCTCAACAATCTCCACGAGACTCTGCTCTCAGCAGTAACCAGCTGTGCCTGTCCATCTCTCAGGCCATTCAAGTTCAGGGATGTCAGAGCCAGTTGCCACAACCTATTTACAAAGCCACACTCCCACTGTCTCTCTAAATCCTCTTTCTTCCCTTCCTCCCCCAGGACCTCTTCACTGGACGACGTCTAGACCCCATTTCACCACTGGATCCTCCTTTCGGCCTTCAAACAAGCACATACACACCATATTGACAAAGAAAAAAACTTATCTTGACTTTATTGACCTTTGAATGGTTTCTCCCCTTTTATTTGGCTTCTGCATCAGCCAGTCTCCTTTGCCCCTTCTTAATATTCTCCAGTTTGGGTTTGGGTATCTAGAAAGTTCTAGGGAAGGGGATCTCTAGGGATGGATGGAGCACATGGCCTAAGCCACCTTGATCAATGTTTTTTTGTTTTTTTGTTTTTTTGTTTTTTTGTTTTTACTGTTGATGTACAGCTGAAAGATTTTTGAAAAACTATGTGACCCTTACACATTTTTCTGTTGACATCCAAAATCTTTCATTATCAGTTTTAGATGCAAAAGAAGTAATCCTGTGTATGTAACTCCTGACATTTTAAAATAAAACTTTCGGGGCGCCTGGGTGGCGCAGTCGGTTAAGCGTCCGACTTCAGCCAGGTCACGATCTCGCGGTCCGTGAGTTCGAGCCCCGCGTCGGGCTCTGGGCTGATGGCTCAGAGCCTGGAGCCTGTTTCCGATTCTGTGTCTCCCTCTCTCTCTGCCCCTCCCCCGTTCATGCTCTGTCTCTCTCTGTCCCAAAAATAAATAAACGTTGAAAAAAAAAAATTTTAAAAATAAAAAAAATAAATAAATAAATAAAACTTTCATTTTTTTATACGTATACAACAAACTCCAAATACTGTGGCAATTGGTTCCCAACATCTAAAATACACCTGAATGAGCTCTTCTATAACAGACCGAATTTCCCACTGCTCTTTTTTTTTTTTTTATTACTTAAAAATTGGGTTTCTATTCTATTTCTTCCTCAGAGTCTGACCATAATGTAACATTCCTTTTGCAAGCTATTATTTCTCTGGGCAATAAAAAATGTCCATTATTTGGGATTAACTTATTTATTGTGACCATAAGGTTCTACAAGTTAGCTTTTTCCTCATGAAGTTATTATTACAATTATGGCTAGTAAACATTTGATAAAAATCTAAATATAGGACAGACTTTGACTAAATAATGCCCAAACACTAATAGTAAAATTGTATCAGAAAGGCATTTTTTAATGAGATAAATTGGGCCACTTTTATATTTTAGTTATTAGTTCATAAATCCATGAATAAATATTACTCATTTTGAGAAATTTTCAGAAATAGGATTAATTCTATTGTTATATTTTCTTTCTATAATGTAAGTGCAGAGACCTCATTCATATAAATAAATAGAAGCAAGAGAAGGAATTTTATCCCAGAAATTAATGTTTTATTATTATGCACACAAGTTATATGCCAGAACCACACAGTGGTTTATGAAAAAACTCTTGTTAATAATCAGCTGGTAAGTCAGTTAGGGTTGGTCTTTAATTGTGTTGGGAACAAAGATTTGGAAGTCACATGTCTTGCTAATGGACTTGTTTCCCTGTTAGAGTCATTCATTCTTTCAATTTGGGAGAATTATATCAAAGGGTTTACCTATCTAGCAAATGACCATTAACTATACTTGTCATTCTCTTACTAAGAGACACTTTATTTCACCCAATATACCCAGAAAGGGTGTGGAAAATAAAAGTATTGCCAACGTCAATAAAGCATTCCCGATACATTTTTATAAAATAAAATGTGCACTGCATGCTTTAAATGTATTTCACAGAAACCGTGCCACAGCAGATTTCACTCACTGTGTTTACACAGAAAATGTCCGTCACATATTCATGTTGGCAAATGCAGCCCTCACTGCCAAACCTGCAGCCAAACAGACTTACTTTCTGTCAGGTGAAGCTTCTCTTCACTTTTCAATCCAAATGCAAATGTTATGCACGGCAATCATGTCACCTCTGATGCCCAGGCGTCTGGCTGAGGGGACACCAGGACATCAGCCAGCAGCACTTTTCCTGTCACCTAGTCGCCTTTGCTGTGTTCTCATGAATTTCTTAGAATGTGTTCTAAGCACAGCTGGGGCTTCCAATGGAAACTGTCCTACCACTCCATCTATTAAATCCGGGTTCAGAAGGCACCAGGGTGGTCGAATACTGGCTTTCTAAGTCACGCTTCACCCCAACCAAATCCATGGGTAAGACAGGGAATGTCATAAAGCCTTGATTAAAGGAGCTTGTTCAACAGCAACATTGCAGAACTGTCCTTTTGGAGTGTACCCCAGAGACTTTTATGGCCTGGGTCAACACACCATGGTAATGGCTGGGATGGCTGAGACATGCCCCCTGTTCTGGTGGAGCAAGAGAAGGGTGGTTACGAAAAAGGGAATGAAAAGAACCAACTGAGGCCTCACCTGCAGACAGGTTCTCAGGTAGATCAATTTTAGGCAAGAGTGAGTATGAAAAATGAATATATAGAAATTGATTGCCTTAAAACTATCTAAGCCTATGGACCATTTTAAAAAAGTCTTCATTTACCCTTAAGGATATGCATAGCCAGTTTGAGGCTGATAACCTAGGCTAAATCAATCGTGGTATTTCCCGTGCCCAACAGACATGGGCATGTGACTTCAGCTTGTCCAAGAGAGAGACGCTTTCTCTTTCCTCTGAACCTGAGTGGGGAAGCGTGGAGATCTGCAAGTTGCTGGCAGCCATCTTGGAACCATGAGGAGAGCCAACCTGAGAGCAAACAACTCTCAGGGGAAAGCAGAAAGACCAATCTGAGTCCTTGATAATATCACTTGTTTCAGGTTCCTTGAATTGGAATTTACTTTTAATAAAAACTTTGATATATCTTAAGAAAGCTCTTATACAAATAGTCAATACCCACCCACTCCATTCCTGTATCACTTCTTTTCTGAAATCAGCTTCAGCTAAGGGCTACAGACATAAGACAACTGTGTGTCCACACTCCCTTCTGTATTGGCATTTGTTCCACTTTGCCATGCATTGTCTAGGTCAACCATCCCTCATCTGAAATTGTGAAATCCACATGCTTTGAAAAGACAGAAACTTTGAGATAGATAGAGTTAAAAAGAAAATCATAGGCCCAAGATGGAGTCACTTATGCTAGGCCAAGTCACCAAACAAAGGCTTAATGCCTATCCTAACTACAACTTCAACCTCCCCTAAAAATGTAGTCTTAACCAATCAGTCAGGAATTTTCTGGTCAGCACCAGTGAGGTCATCTGTCACAAGGGCCCTCTCTATCCTTCAGAGGATGATGAGGTAATCTGCATGATAAGACTCTCTGTCCTTCCCAGTAGGGGGAGTGGGGGGAAGGGGACCTTGCCTGAAATAATCCTTTATTTTCTTTTGTTAATAACCTATTGGCCCATCCTGCTTCCTATAAAAACCTTCCATTTTGTACAACTCCTCAGAGGTCGCCCCACTTGCTAGATAGGATGCTACCCAATTCATGAATCGCTTAATAAAGCCAACTGGATCTTCAAATTTACTTGGCTGAATTTTGTTTTTCAACCATAGATACATTTGCACCTTGGCAGCAAGATTTGCCTTAAACTGACGCAGAGATATTTATCTGTACTTTTCCCACTTTGTGTGAATATGTGCAGAGATCATTTCTCTGCAGAAACAAGTATTTGATTCTCTGGTGCTGCTGCCGACCCTGCCGGGGATGCTAAGCAACACAGGCCTACGACTCGGAACCCAAAACCTTTGGGGCCAGGTGTGTTTGGAACCCAGTGTCTTTATGACTTCAGGGAAGTTTTCCAGTGCACATGACTCATATTACCCGGGAGTATATATTACATATATACATATATAGTTCTTTGGGGATGCCAGGAGAAACCACCTGCAAAGCAGGAAGGACATTCAAAGCTCCTTGCCATAACAGTAGGGACCCACTGACTTCCATCAGGGACGGACGCCTTGGTGGTCAAGGAAAGTTCTTTCATCAATACGGTACCAAGCTACAGTGTCCCTGAAAGAGAAATTAATGTCCGTATGACACTGGAATGGCGAATGCATGAGACTATTTACTTGTCAAAACCCCTAGCCTATGCAACACAAAAAGTATAATGTAAACTACTGACCTGTTAGTATTAATAGTATGTATTAATATTGGCTCCTCAATTGTAAACAATATACTGCACTAAGACAAATTGGGGAAATTGTGAGGGTAGAGGGAGAGAGGAGATTAGGCAACTCTAAACCTTCTGCTCAATTATTCTATTAATATAAAACTGCTTTAAAAATAAAGTCTATCAAGGGGCGCCTGGGTGGCTCAGTCAATTGAGCATCCGGACTTCGGCTCAGGTGATGATCTCACAGTCTCTCTGTCTCCCTCTCTCTCTGCCCCTCCCCCACTTGCACGCTGTCTCTGTCTCTGTCTCAAAAATAAACATTAAAAAAAAAAAAGATTAAACAAAGCATGCACGTACAGCTCTTGGAACCACTGGCAGCATACAGCAAGCTCGCAGTGAAGGTTAGCTCTCATTAGCTTTTTACTCTCCAGCATTATAATTCTCTTGTCTAACTCTTAAAGAAAGAAATTTCATAGACCATAGTCAGTGTGTCCATTCTGAGATTAGAGGAACCGAGTGGCCAAAGGCTGAGTGAAGAAGGAACAGTTTCCACCCCGTGTCACCCAACAGAGAGGGGCAGCAGGCCTTATAAGGGGTTTCTAGCTCCAGGCTTTAGGTAGGGATGGTGGCCTGTGAGAGAGCTAGCAGAAAGTCTCATACTGTCACGGGCACATTCTGGAGAAGACACATGCAAACAGAGGCAATGAAGTAAGTCCCACAGCCTAGGGCATGTTGTCTTTCTAAAAGAGTAGCTGGAGAACCCAGTTAACCCCTTGATATACCAGTACAAGGAACCATTTCAGAACATGTTTGCTGAAGCCAGACGCATCATTGTACTGGGCAGCACACTGGACCAGATAATCTGAAAGACACCATCTAGCTTGTCCATGGTTCCTCCTTATAAGCCCCCACCTGTTCTCTCAGAGTGTCTCCGTAGCTCTGCCCACACATGCAATCAGAAATCTCATCTGATCCCCAACTCCCACTCTCCATCCCAGTCTGTGCTCCAGTCCAGATCTGCTTCGCCAATGTATTATTGCCTTCTGCAATTTCCTTTTCCTTTCTGGACCTCCAGTGGCTTCTACTGCTTCCAGACCCAAGGTCGTGAGTTCTCCCAGGCACCGAAGTTTGTAGTGCATCCAACAGATTCCCCTTTACCCAGGCAAACTCTTAGGTCAGTCTTCCTCCACAAAGGCCCTCCACTGAAAGAAAATACCCCATTGAATATCTGTAAAAGGGGTCTGCTCGCTCTTCTTTCCAGACCATCTCCACCATTTACCACTGACTGATCTGAAATGAGTCCTTCGAAATTCCTCGCCATTGGCAGTCAGTCATTCCTCCTGGGGTAATCTCCAAGCCCCTGTGAACTATTCTACCCTTTTTAAAACTGTTTTTTTCTAATCTAACATCTCTCCATGATCACTGTATTTACCTGATTAGAGTTCTCTGAGCTTTATTTACATAGCTAAAATTTAGAGGACTAACATTTCTAGTGTTGGTGAGGATGTGAGGACACTGGGGCTCTCATACCTTGCAAGTGGGAGCATAAAATGGTAAAACCACTTTGAAAAACTGTTTGACAGTTTATTCTAAAGTTAAACATACACCACCCTAGACTTAGTAATTCCACTCTAGTTATTCACCCAGAAGAAATAAAAATACAAGCCCACACAAAGACTTTTATGTGTACGGTCATGGAACCTCTGTCAACAATAGTAAAAAAAAAAAAAAAAAAAAAAAGAACCAAAACAAACAAACAAACAAACAAACAAAAAAACCAACCAACTAGAAATGATCCAAATATCCATCAACAGGAGAATGGATAAACACACTATTACATTTTTACATAGTTAGATAAATCTCAAAAACATTAGGCTGAATAAAGAAGCCAGACACAAAAGGGTACACACTGAAGATTCAATTTCTATGAAGTCCCAGAACAAACAGAACTAATTTATGTGAAAAACATCAGAAAGTGGCCACATTTGTGGTTGGGATTGACTGGGAAGAGATGTAGGAAACATTCTGAGATGGTGAAAACGTTTTGTATCTTTAATCTAAATGGTGGTTACAGAGGTAGATACACAGGTGAAATCTCACTGATCTGTATATACCTCAATTTTTAGAGAGTTTACATACTGTGACACAGAATCCAAAATTTACTTGTGTAATATAATTAAAATGCATTTCATCAACACTAAGACACATTCCCCCACATTTGAACATTTCTGAAGTCAGGATGTGCCTTAGAATAAATGAGATGTCACAATTTATTGGCAGCATATTTTCTTTCCTAGAAGTACATAAAATAATGGTATCTCCTAGATTCACCAAAAATTGGTAGCTTCTATTTTTTTTTATTTTGCAAAATTCCTGCTAAACTCATAAAAATTAAACTTTCTCGCAGTACTCCTACCTTGGTAGCTTATCCATTCTCCCATTGGTAGTTCTCCAAGCACATACTTAGCCTATTCACCACCCTAGGAATGCCCTGACTTTATGTCCTATTACATAACATTCTTTAAATCCACATCTTCAAGTTGTTTGAAGATGAAGTAAAATGGCAGACTGGTTCCAGCCCCACACGGTTCCAGCACCCACAGCTGAGGCTTCAGCCTCCACTACTAGGTGTAGCCATGTCCCAGCAGATGTCCTTGTGAAGCCAATGGCAGGGCAAACATGAACACAACTATGGCTCAGCAGCTCAGCTGTTCTTGTTGCCAATCCCGCTCTGTCCTTGTCTGGTCCTAATGACTAGTTTCACAGAATGGAGAAGGGTCCAAGTGAAACCTTTCTCTTCCCAAAATTAGTGTAAAAAAGACTACAGTTTGGCTCACTAAGCATCTATTCCCAGCTTCATTATTCCATGCCATGCTCCATTATAGAAAGGCTGGGAAGCCAAATGCTAGCTTTTCCAACCTCCCTTGTAACTTATGGGAGCCACGTGACACAGTTCTGGCCCATGAAACATATTTTGAAATCTGTTGGTGTGGGTGAGGGGAGAAGGGACCTGGGAAAGCTTCTGATTTCTTGTTACTCTGCCTCCCAGTGATTTGTCTTGAACTTAGATGTGACGGTTGAAGCCAGAGAGGCTCTCTTGCAACCGTTAAACAGCAAGGATAGAGAACCACATGCCCTCCACGAGAAAACAGAAACAGTTTTGAAATCACAGTTACATTTTTTATGAATGTTAATGATCTTGTGGCTATGTTTCTAGGAGTCCTTATCTTTTGAAAGATCCATACTGAAATATGTATAGATTAAACGTGATGTCTAGAACTTGCTTCAAAATAGCCTAGTGGGGGCTGATGGGAAAGTGGATAGAGGTACAGATGAAACAAGATTGATAGATAAATAGATAACAGCGAAGCTAGATACAGACCCACATTCTCTCTACTGTTATGGATATTTTGAATTCTCCATAATAAATAGACTAAAAGATCTGGCAGAAAATACCCCTGTCATCAAGCTCAACATTATCAGTTGACTCTCACAAGGTTAACCTCACCAGTGATAAGTAAGTCATGTTGATAGCACATACCCCTACCCCCCCAACTGAGGCGATGAGAAGGGCACTCCAGCCCTGTGGTATTCTTCCCCAAAACCCATAACCCCAAACTAAGTACGAGGAAGCATTAGACAAAATCAAACCGAGGAACATTCTACGAAGACACCAGACCAGTCCACTTCAAAAAGTGTCAAGGTCATGAAAAATAAGCAAAGACAGAGAAACTGTCACAGCCAAGGAGGAGCCTGGGGAGATACGAGGGGATGAATGCAATGAAGTACCCTGGATTGGATTCTGGAACAGGACAAGAACATTAGTGGGAAAACTGATGAAATTTCAATGACATCTGTAGTTTAGTTAATCGTAATGAACCCACACGAATGGCTTTCTCTTGACAAATGTACTATAGCTATAGGAGATGTTCACACCCAGAAGACTGGGTGAAGAATATAGGAGAACTCTTTGTATTTTCTTTGCAATTTCCCTGTGAATCTAAAATAATTCCAAACCAAAAGTTTATTTTGAAAAAAGTCTAAAAGGGAAGAATTTGTATTCCCAACGTTATTATTGAACCAATGGCATACTTTCAGATTTCCTGTAAAATAAAACACGTGTTTTATTTTTAATAAAACTTAATTAGTCTGTTACTTGCAGCTGAATGAATTTGAACTGACGAAATGTGTTTATTGTTTGAGGTAATTAGCTTCTGAAACCCTCTGCTGACAACAATGAACTTGGCACCCTGCAGCAATGGGGCTGGCGGCTCCTGTGAGCAACCTTGGACCCCACTCTCCGCCCCTAGTTCACACAGGGAGAGCTGGGAAGTGAGGGGAAGAAGTCATCTCCTTGGGAACCTGCCTAAAGCAGACAAGTAGCATAACCCATTAGGAAGTATCTGTGACACTAGATCAACCAAAAAGCAACAGCTTTCTTTTCCGCTCTATTCATCAACTACAAAGAATTAGCGAACAAGATGGAAAAGAAGTCTCATATCAAGTAGCAACAAAAACTACAACATATCTTGGAATAAGTAATAAAATATGTGTGTGTATGTGTAGACCAAGATGTGTCTTAATAAAAGCACGAAGCTTTGCGGGACACGGAAGCAGACCTGACTAAATGAAGGACACATTATCATGTCCCTGGATATAAAGGTGCTATGTTGTAAAGATGTCAGTTCTTCCTAAATTAATCTGTAAGTTAAATATATTGCCAATCAAAGTTCTGATGTAAAACCTAAATCTCATCTACTATAAAAAAATTTACGCAAAGCAGATCATATATCTTAAGATGTAAAACTGTAACACATTTACGAGATAATGGAAGAAAAAAATCTTTGTGATCAAAGAGTTCTTGGACATGGCACCAAACACACAATCTGTCACAGAAAACTATAGGTAAACTGGACTTTATCAAAATTTAAAACTTTTGCTCTGGGAAAGGCACTGCTAAGAGAATGAGAGGGAAAACAAACGGTGGGCTAAGAAAAAGTATTTGCACATCACACACCCCACACACAGGACTAGCTACCTGATGCCCAGGGCCCAGTACAGGCTGGAAGTACTGGGTCCTTTGTTGAAAGTTATTAAGAGTTTCAAGACCATGAGTGTAGAGCGTCACATGAAGTGGGGGGCCCTTCTGAGCGTGGGGTCTGTGTGACTGCAACGATCACACTCCCAACAACAGATCTGTGTTCAGAATACACAAAGAACTCTCAAAACTCAATGGTTAAGGAAACAAATAACACATTTTAAAAATGGGCAAAAGATGTGAACAGGCACTTCACCAATTAGGAGAATAGGATGGCAAACAGGCACACAAAGAGATGTTCACCATCATTGACCATGAGGGAAACACGGCTAGAGCCGCGATGAGGTAACATTGCACTGGTCAGAATGACTACAGTAGAGAGAGCTGATACCACCAAGTGCTGGCAAGGACACGGAGGAGCTGGAGCTCTCAGGCCTCGCTGGTGGCAGGGCCAAACAGCATGCCACCCCGGCAAAGAGTCTGGCAGGTTTTTGTTTTTGTTGTTTTTTCACCAAGTTATACTCGCCATACAGCCCAGCCATCTCATTTTTTGGCATGTACCCAAGAAGAATGAAGAGTTACGTTCACAGAAAAATCTGTACACGAGTGTTTAAGATAGTTCTGTTCATAATGGCCCCAAACTGAAAACAACCTAAATGTCCTTCATCAGGGGAGAGCAGATAAGCTGTGGTTACCTCCACACAATGGAGTGCTACTTAACAATACACTCAAGAACTTGGATGAATCTCAAATGCATTGTGCCGAGTGAGCCTCAGAAGGCAACACACTGTAGGATTCCACTTATGTAACATTCTCAAACAGATAAAACTTTAGGGACAGAGAATTGATGGGTTGGAGGAAGATGTGACAACCAAGGGATGGCAGGAGGGAGTTCTGGGGCTACGAAACCATTGTGTATCCTGATTGTGATGGTACCAACACGTGTCTATGCTTGTGTCAAACTCACAGAACCATGCATCCCCCTGAAAGCCAATTTTATTATATACAAATTCTTAATTCCAGTGTAATTTTGAAATCGAACTTGACAAGCTAATACTAAAGGTCAGACAGAAGAGACAAAGAATGAGAATAACAGAAACATTTTGAAGCAGAACAATGTTTGAAGATTTGATCTCTCAGATTTGAAAATATCCTGTAAGATTATCATAACTGGCTGGTACAGAGACACAGATCTGTAGAAAGATAAATCAATCAATCAAAGAATCCGAAGCAGGCATACATAAAAATTTGGTTTATGATAAAATTAACATTTCAGACCAACAGGAATAAGATGGACTATCCAATAAATGGTTGATAACAAATTAGTATCTATGTCTTTTAAAGTATAGTTATATCACATTATGTATAAAACAAACATTACATGCATTAAAGACCTAATTGTATGAAACAAGATTATAAAAGTCTGTGTGTGTGTGTTTACAAGAATGTTTGCTGAAGCATTGTTTGTACCAGCAAAGAGAAAGAGAGAAAGAAGATGAAACAGAAAGAAAGAAAGAAAGAAAGAAAGAAAGAAAGAAAGAAAGAAAGAAAGATCCATCAGAAGTTAAATAACATATATTCATACTAAGGAATAGGTATCCCAATTTTTTTTCAGTGTAGAGCTAATGTTTAATTGCTTCAGTGTAGAGCTAACAGAATAATTGCTTTATTAAAAAGATCTTTGGGGGGCACCTGGGCAGCTCAGTCAGTTAAGTGTTTGACTCTTGACATCAGCTCAGGTGGAGATCTCATGCTTGTGAGATCAAGCCCCATGTCAGGCCCCACGCTGGGCATGTGGCCTTTTTAGGATTCTCTCTCTTCCTCTCTCTCTGCCTCTCTCCCCTGCTCAAGCACTAGCTCTTTCTCTCTGTCTCTCTGTCTCTCTGTCTCTCTCTCTCTCTCTCTCAAAAAATAAATAAATAAATAAACATAAATAAAAGACCTTTGGGTGTGCATATTAAAACCTCACACAACGTTGGGACACCTGGGCGGCTCAGTCAGTTGAGCATCTGACTCTTGATTTTGGCTCAGGTCATGATCTTATGGCTCGTGAGTTCAAGGCCCACGTCGGGCTCTGTGATGGCTCACATCCTGGTTGGGATTCTCTCCCTCTGCCCTTCCTTCCCTCTCTCTCTCTCTCAAAATAAGTAAATAAACTTAAAAAAAAAAAAAAAACCACATACAACATGGTTTTGAAAGCCGTGCTCTGAACTGCTAATAGTGGAACAGAAGGCAAAGAGAGGAGGGACAGCCTTCACTTCTCACTCTACGTACCTCATTTTTAAAACCTATTCACTGCATACAGCGAGGTATTACTTACTATTAAACACCGACTTACTTGGTGACTACGTAACCAACACGAGGAGCCATGGGAGTCTGAGAGGCTGTCACGGGAGAAGGAACACTGTGCCAGGGGCCTGCCAGACGCTCTTGGCCAGCAGGGCTTTTTGTCCAGGCCCGGCCTGTCCCTTTGCCATACAGGCCCCTAGTTCCCCAGTAAGAAGTAGTTGTCGAGGAATAAAAAGAGTCTTCTGGCTAAGACCCAAGGTTTGTGAGTTTAGAAACTTGCCTTTTCTAATACTTTTCAAAAGACAAATAAAAACGAGAAGAAGAGAAAGCTAACACGGGGTTAAACTGTGGAAAGAATGTCCTGTGTTCTTAAAAATGACGGCCAGTCATAGTCAGTGTTACTAAGTGAGGTTCAGAGAGTGAATAGCTAATGACTAGAGCCACTGAAATCCCTTGAGAAGCATTTCCTGTGAGATTTATAAAAGCAGGCCACTAAGGAACATCAGCAGTGACAGCTTACACGTACACGTGTAATCATTTACACATAGACACACACATATGTACACATAAGCATTATATGTAGTGTTTTGCATTTATAAAACCCTCTACACACAGCTTTGTATGTGATCCTTACAGCATCGCTATTACTATGACTCTGAAGTTATAGATAAGAAACTAGAGGGGCACCTGGGTGGCTCAGTCAGTTAAGCGGTTGAATCTTGATTTCGGCTCAGGTCATGATCTCATGGCTGGTGAGTTCAAGCCCCAAGTGGGGCATTGCACGTACATCGTGAAGCCTGCTTGGATTCTCTCTCTCCCTCTCTCACTACCCCTCCCCTGTGCTCATGCTCTCTCTCTCTCTCTCTCAAAATAAATAAACATTAAGGAAAAAAAAGAAGTATGTTCTGCAGAAGACACAAGAGGAAACACTGCAGCTTCTTTAGAAAACCACACAGATCAATCTCATTTCAGAAATGGAAAGACACAGTGTGAAAAACATGGTTCTAAAAAAATATTTAGTGATTATATAAATACAGCACATATATTTATACACACACATAAAAACACCTTTTGCTAGAATTATTGATGCCTCAAATAATAGAAATGCAATTCAAAATTACTTCAACAGAATAAACAATACTACTCCAAAGGTGAATCCCGTCTTGTATCCTAAAGTCAGTCACTTTAATTTTACTTATATAATTTTACTCACTGCTACCAGGGAATTTCTTTAGCTATGCTCTTAATCTTATAGTTATTTTGCTTCAGTAAATCGGAGCTCTATTTGGAGGTCACAGTTAATTATCACAAGGTCATTGAGTAAAATTACCCTCTTATGACACAGTCTACCACTTTAAAGGAACTGACATAGCTTTCTACAAACAATAACACGAAAAAAAATTTTAAGTGTAACGTATACAGTTTTTTATAAAAAAAACATTTGTTTTTGGTTGCAAGTCAACAGTCTTTGGAACTGTAAAACACATTTTGTAATGTAATATAATTTGTGGGTTTGAGCCCCAATTTCTCTGCTCATCTTAACCAAGAGACTTAGCAACTGAGCTTGAGGACGAGCAGTACAGAGTAACGATGGGTTTACTGAAAATCTGAGGTAACTATGTGCTGCTCTTTTTCTTCCCACAAGATGGGACAGCGGGCTGAGTGCCCACCTTCGCACTGCACCTGGATCAACAGTCCCCCAACCCCTCAAGGCTTCTTTTACAACCGCCACCAGGCGCCTATAGTTTCCATTTTCAGCTATAGTTTCCAACTAGGCGTGAGGCTTCTCGCTAGACCTTACCTTCTCCACAGATACAAAGGAGAGTGTAGACGGGGGCATCCCTAACCTTTCTAATGCCTCCCAATCCAACAGTGTTTGTTGAGCAAATACCCACCAGACACTGGGGTAGGGATTGTGGACATTCTGTCTCCACAGGGCTCTCATTTGAGCAGGTGAGTGGACATGAGGCTCAAAATCAAAATAATGAGCCTCACTTGTGAAACCAGTTCATTGGCTCCAGCGAGAGTACATAACAGAGTACCTGCCTAGTCTGGGGGGGTATCCTGTAAAGCTCTCCCAAGGAGGAGACTTTTATGCTGAGGCCTCAAAGCTGAGTAGGTGTCAACAGTACCAAGAATGGTGTTTGAGGTGGGGTGCCTGGGTGGCTCAGTTGGTTGAGCATCCAACTTCAGCCTAGGTCCTGATCTCACAGTGTGTGGGTTTGAGCCCCAAGTCGGTCTCTCTGCTGTCAGCTCAGAGCCTGCTTGGGATTCTCTCTCTCTCTCTCTCTCTCTCTCTCAAAACAAACAAACAAACAAACAAACAAACAAACTTGGGGCACCTGGGTGGCTCAGTCAGTTAAGCGTCTGACTTCAGCTCAGGTCGTGATCTCAAGGTTCATGACTTTGAGCCCCACATCCAGCTCTGTGCTGACAGCTCAGAGCCTGGAGCTTGCTTCTGATTCTGTGTCTCCCTCTCTCTCTCTGCCCTTACCTGCTGGTGCTCTGTCTCTCTCTCTCTCTCTCTCTCTCTCTCTCCCTCTCAAAAATAAATCAAACATTAAAAAATGTTTTAATAAAAAATTATAGGTATTTTCATATCATCTTTCAGCATTGTAGGTATTTCAAAATATGGTTTAGAAAGCATCACCACTCTGGAGGTATAACAGTTACAGATCTGCCTCCGGATCTTACGTGACAAATGCAAATATATTTATTCCTTTTATTAACACAGATTTTAAAATATTTTGATAACTGTATTTTAGAATAACGGTTTATTTTGAAATCTTGAAATAATGTTTCATTGTATTCATTTAAAAGCATTATTCTGGGGGGCACCTGGGTGGCTCAGTCAGTTGAGCATCGAACTTCGGCTCAGGTCATGATCTCACAGCTGGTGAGTTCCAAGCCCCACATCAGGCTCTGTGCCGACAGTTCAGAGCCAGGAGCCCGCTTCAGATTCTGTGTGTGTCTCTCTCTCTCTCTGCCCTCTCTCTGCGCATTATGTCCCTGTCTGTCTCAAAAATAAGTAGGGGCGCCTGGGTGGCTCAGTCGGTTAAGCGTCCGACTTCAGCTCGGGTCATGATCTCACGGTTCGTGGGTTCGAGCCCCGCATTGGGCTTTGTGCTGAGAGCTCAGAGCCTGCAGCCTGTTTCAGATTCTGTGTCTCCCTCTCTCTCTGCCCCTCCCCCACTCGTGCTCTCTCTCCCTCTGTCTCAAAAATAAATAAACCTTAAAAAAAAAACATTTATAAAAAAAAAAATAAGTAAACATTAAAAACATTATTCTGGGAGCACCTGGTTGGCTCAGGTGGTTAAGTGTCTGACTATTGATTTTGGCTCAGGTCACGATTCCACGGTTTGTGAGATCAAGTACTGCGTCAGGCTCCATGCTGATAGTCCGGAGCCTGCTTGGGATTCTCTCTCTGCCCCTCCCCCCCTCAAAATAAATAAACTTAAAAAATCTTTAAAAAATAACAACATTATTCTGGGGTGTCTGTGGCACAAAAACAGGCAGAGACAGCATCGGCAAGGCAGTGGCCACGTGGAGTAGAGTACATAGTAATCAGGGTGTGGAGTTGGAGATAAAGGTAGATGAAGTTTGGATTGGTTGGGTGAGTGGGGCCTTAAAAGCCAAGGAGAGAATCCATAAGGCCTGGTGGATTGTTACCATCTAAGAAATGTGATAGTTGACTGAACAGCTATATCAGGGCTTCTCAAACTTTAATATGATAAAAAATCACATGGAGAGCTTTTGAAAACACAGATTCCCCGGGCCCCATCTGCAGACTGGGATTCAGTAGGTCTCAGGCAGGGTCCCAAGACCTGCATTTCTAATAACCTCCCAAGTGATGCTGACATGGCCTGTCCACACAGAAACGCACACAGGAAACCAAAACTCAGAGATGTTGTGGTAAAGTTCTATGTTGTGTTAATGCTTTCTTGCATTTGGCAGTAAGGTGCAAGTACAAAACCAAAAAGAACGAAGGCCCGTGGCTAAACAAATATGTGAACAACTTAGAATGATAAAGGCAGACTTGTGCTAAGACCTTTTATAATGCCAGCGTGCATGGTCACTCTTCAGAAGGACATAGCATGCAGTGTGTCTTAAGCTTTTATGACCACAAAGTCCCTTTATTGTCAGTGGTGCTGGACTAATTATCCAGAGGACACATGGTGAGGAAAGCTGTTCTCTGGTACCTCTGGAAGAAGTCTCCCCAGCAGGCAAATACCAGAGACAGTTAAAAGCAGTCTATAGATAAAGACATTTTAAAGCTTTTGCCCATGGGTCCTGAGTAGCTCAACCAACATCCCAAGATTCAATTGAAGACATTTTCCAGAAGTTCAATTTTCTCATTTCACTTAAATTATTGATTTTCCTGAATGCCAGCTTAGAATCACTGTTGAACTTAGAATCCCCTCAGGGAGGAGGGTCTATCTAAACATCCGGCTACCCCAACCAGGCCCCATGGTTTCTGAAGCATCGAACAAATACAGGTAGCTCTGTGTTTCCTGCCTTTCTCCTATCTGTACAGGGAATTTTTTTTTAAGTTTACTTATTTTGAGGGAGAGAGAGAGAGAGAGAGAGAGGGAGAGAGAGAATCCCAAGCAGGCTTCATGCTGTCAACACAGAGCCCAACACAGGGCTGGAACTGACGAACTGTGAGATCATGACCTGAGCCGAAGTTGGAAGCTTAACCAACTGAGCCACACAGGCACCCCAAGTTTATTTACATATTGAGAGAGAGAGAGAGAGAGAGAGAGGCAGTCAGAGGGAGAGGGAGGGAGGGAGGGTGGGAGAGAGAATCTCTAGCAGGCTTCACGCTGTCAACACAGAGCCCAACACGGGGCTCAAACCCACAAACCGTGAGATCATGACCTGAGCTGAAATCAAGAGTTAGACACTTAACCGACTAAGCCATCCGGGTGCCCCTGCACAGGGCACTTTAGATTAAGCACAGGTGTGTGTGCTAGACATACATAAACACCACCACACCCATGGGTACATATACATGTGGGCATCTAATCCTCAATCCATTTCTTCACCTAATTTTTACTTGGAGGACTGTTGAAGATTGACCAGCTAACATTTCCCCATGAGGTTATGACATATCTTAGGAGTTTCAGGGGTTATTTTTGTTCTTATTGCTCAAAGGGGAAAGAGTACAGGCTTGAGCCTCCCACAAGGCAATTGAAAAGAGCAAACGCCCGTGTTCACTGACAGTTCGTAAAAGGGACAAAGGATGAGAAAATCCACTCGAACTTCCACCTTTAAGTTTCTCAGACGACCAGAAGAACTGGGTCTCCACAGCATATGGTTTCTCAAAGCTTGGCCTTTGGCCGCATTCCTTTTGAAGTATGCTTTTCGGGTCTTGCCAAGTCCCAGCTTCCACACAAGACTTTGGATGACATTACCATCCTTTCCTTCAAATAAAAAAACCTTCTTCCTCAAGACCTAAAAATACTCCTCAGCCTTGGAGTACAGCCTTGTTTTTATCAACGCCTGTTCACTGGACCAGTTGTTAGACTGGGACAAGCCAAAAGCACAAAGAAAAAGCAGCAGTTTTGAGGACGCTGATCCACACCACTGGGGTCTCCTTGAAATGTCCAGATCACAGAAATAGCAAAAATCTTTCCATGTTCAGTCATAGAATACCATTCCTACCCCCAACTCATACTTTTTCTCTTTCCTATTTTTTTTTTTTTTAGGAGAGGGGATGATCTTAGCAAGATGGAATATTTTTTTTTAATTGAAAAAAATTTTTAACGTTTATTTATTTTTGAGAGACACAGCATGAGTAGGGGAGGAGCAGAAAGAGAGGGAGATACAGAATCGGAAGCAGGCTCCAGGCTCTGAGCCGTCAGCACAGAGCCTGACACAGGGTTCGAACCCACAAACTGTGAGATCATGACCTGAGCCGAAGTCGGATGCTCAACCAACTGAGCCACCCAGGCGCCCCTTGAGTTTTTATTCTTGCTTCTAAGATAAACAGATCAGGATTTGGTTAACTGAATTATTTTTCTCATTCCTAAAAATTGACTTTAAATCTCATTTAAATTGAGTAAAATAAAATTTTCTCAGAAAGCATTAGATACATTTCACTTTAAGTCGCGTATGTGATGATTTTAGTGCTCGATGGTATAGTATTCTATAGCAACTCATGGCCGTGTTGTCCTGATTAATAGCCCCAAATTTAGGGGGTTAAATATTTATTCACATCAAGTCAAACTCATGTGCCCAGCATTTGAGGCCCGTTGCTGTCACATGCTGTGGGCAGGCTTGGGCAGGAAGCATATTTGCTGGTGGAAGTCATAGCTGTTTCCAGTCTCAATAGGGGTCAGTGGGAGGGAGGACTGTGGTCAAGGAAGAGGGTGGAGGGTTGGGTGCCCTGACAGTATGATCAAGTGAGGTCAGGGGAGGGAGAGATCAAGGGCAGAGGAGGAGCCCAGCAGTGGCGAGGCCACTGCAGATACAGGGGATGGGAAACCAATCAGAGTGCAAAACTGACTGGAAAATAAGGAAACTGGGGGAGTTGGAGGGTGGCAAATGGTCTGAGAAAAGGCAAAAAGCTCATACAGCAGGTGCTCTAGTCAGCCTGGTTTGCAGTTTGGGGACAGGATGTTTTGTTCCTAATGAGTTAGTTGTAGAATCAGCTTCTGATCGTGTGGCCCAGTCTCTCTTGAGACTCATCCCTCACACACGGGGTCCACTCCGGTCAGACGAGACAACTCCCACCTCCTCAAACAGACTTCAAATTACCCCTCTTTCTCCCTCTATCCCTTCTGTCTCCATTCTTGCCCCTCACCTAGAACTCCTTTCTTCCTGGATTGCCTCCTGTCAAATCCAGGGTGTTTCCTCACAAGCCATCGGAGATGTCATTATTGTGAAGTCGTCCCTGATCCCTCACTGACGACATCTGCGTGTACTGTCACAGCCAGTGCACTAATTTCGAGGTGACTGAGAGAACAGGGTAGCAAAGTGGTGGGGGGGGGGGGGGAGGGCAGAGAAGCTATCCCAGCCCTACACTGTATTTTAAGCTCTAAACTTAAAATTCTCCTGCATTCTGGAATAACTATTGTTAGCTTCATATCAGTACATCATCTTACCTTCCGCAGGATATTGCACGATGACAGGTTGAGGCTGGCAGTTGGTTTACTAACTTACATCCTAACAGTCAACCTGAAGGAGTCAGAGCAATTCTGGGATGAGTAGCATTCAGAGTTACATATATTCAGCATTATAAACAAGGGAGAGTGGAGAGGAAAATCTTTATTTGGGGTCCACTCTGTTTAGGCAAGCCATTCCACACCTCTCTGGATCACAGTTTGTACAAATATGAAAAGAGAAGAGTTCATCTGCCTTATCCATATCCCAGAGCTTTGAAGGGAAAAAGTTGAGATAATGCCTATAATATGTTTACAGGCTACAAAATGCCATGTACATAGTGACATTGGCAAAATGTTCATTTATTCCCTATTCAACTAATATGCACTGATGCTTATTACTTGATAAGCAGGAGGAAAACAGAGACCATGTACATACTGACTATACCTCTTGATTGGATAATTAACTGGATACAACTTGGTAAATGAGTGCTGAGATGTGCATTTTTCTCTACATCCACCATTAAGAAATCATTTCTCTTGACTTTCATTCTTTTGTTGTTCTTTTTCCAAATTTCTAGACAACCCATATACCTATGTTATTTTTGTAATTAGAAAAACAAACACTGGTTTTAGTCCCAAGGGAGTTTGTATTGCTTCTCCCAAATGTCACCATGAAAGGTCACCCAACTCCCTTATATACCTATAGATCATTTGCCTTGTGTAGAATTGCTGGATGTTAGGCACCAAGTATGGTCCACACTTCCTCTCTCCTAAGTGCTAAACAGGATGCTTTACATACCACAGGCCTTTGGATTTTTTTTTTTTTAATGTTTATTTATTTTGAGAGAGAGAGAAAGAGAGAGAGAGAGAGAGAGAGAGAGAGAGAGAGAATCCCAAGCAAGCTCCACACTGTCAGCACAAAGGCCACTGTGAAGCTCAAAATCACAAACTATGAGATTGTGAGCTTGATGTCTTAGCTGAAGTCAAGAGTTGGACGCTTAACTGACTAAGCTACCCAGGCACTGCAAGCCTTTGGATTCCAATATTTTAGTACAGCATATTTCCAGAAACTTCCTGAACAGTTCCACCCATGAGTGTTCACAAATACAAGCTTTCCCTCTCCCACACCTATTTCAAATAAGGAGCAAAACATGTATTATTTGAAAGCTCAAGGGGCAACTATGGCTCAGTCAGTTAAGTGTCCGACTTCGACTCAGGTCGTGATCTCACAGCTCGTGAGTTCCAGCCCTGAGTCAGGCTCTGTGCTGACAGTTCAGAGTCTGGAGCCTGCTTTGGATTCTGTCTCCCTCTCTCTCTGCCCCTTTCCCGCTCACGCTCTTTCTCTCTCTCCTTCAAAAATAAACATTAAAAATTTTTTTGAAAGTTCAATCTGAAACTACTAAAGAGAACCATGTAATATATGACAAAATCAAATTATAAATGGCTTTTGAATGATCCTCACCATTTCTCTTGAAAACTTTAAATTATGAGTGCTCCCATAGGCCATTTTGCTATTTTCTTATAAAGTAGATTCTCAGAAAATTCTATGACTGGACATTTGGAAAAGTGTAGATTCCTATTGATGGGACCTTAAACATGGGGGCTGCTGGTGCAAAGGCATCAAGATTAGACCAAAGGACCAACACTTCTGGAAAACAACATCAACACCCAAGCTGATGGGTCTGGGATCCAGTCTACAGAAATGAGAGAGAAGTAGCCACTGGAAAACTTACCTCTTAGATTCTGACTCCTCTGGGACTCAGTCTCTCATCTCTTTAATTCTGTGGTCAGACTTCTTTCAATTCCATCCTTGCTTTTGTTTCATACTTTGGAGGAATCCTCTTTTGATAAATCACCACCTTTTGTTTTTAAACAGTAATACGTGCACTTGGCATGACATTCAAAAAGTACCAAGGGTATAGGTATGAAACATCAGTCTCCCCTCCACATTCAGTTCCTCTCCCTGGAGATGACCAGCTAACCAATTTTTAGAGCATTCCTTTCTTTTTCATTTCCACAACCAACTCCCTAGACCAGGCTCTCATGTCTCCACTCTTATCTTAATATAACAGCTTACACCAGCTTGTCTCTTTCTAAGCCAGACTACCCTTCTTCTATCAGGTAGAAGAACCATGAAAAATGTCTGGGAAAGACTGATCTGGATTTTAATATACATAAGACATAGAAGTGATACAAAAAGGGAGGAGAGCATTCCATGGCAGTGGGGAGCCTGGCAAGTGCTCTGCAAATGTTTCTCAGGTAATTGAAATGATCAATGAAACAAGCAGGTCTTGTTAGAGGAATCAGAAAGGAAACTACTTTACTGCAACAGAATACAGAGTAAGACTGAACAAAAGATGGGGGCCATAGTAATCACAATAATTAACATCTATTGAATTAATATTAGGTGCCATACACTTTTCTAAGCTTCTAAGCATTCTATTATCTTACTTACTCCTCAAATCCCCTTATGGGGTATTACTTCATCATCCAGCTTATAGATCAGGAAACAGAGCCTTGGGAAGGTTTAGTAAATTTCTAAGGATATCGAATTGATGTGTAGTCAAAAGTCAAATCCAAGATCCAATTTCAGTTGACAGGGACAAGAGTGATTAGGATAGAGAAACATGGACCATCTGAAATTTGAAATCTGAAATTTGTAAACTAGAATTTGGGGGATATTTTCCATATGTTCCCACCATTCTCAGTATTGAGAAAGATCAAACAGATGCATAAAACTTGGCTCCTTCCCTGCAGAGAACTTGTATTGAGTTTTTTTAATGTTTTTTTTTTTTTTGAGAGAGAGAGAGAGAGAGAGAGAGCACGTGTGAGAGTGGGGGAGGGGCAGAAAAGAGTGGGACAGAGGATCCAAAGTGGGTCTGTGCTGATAGCAGAGAGCCCGATGCAGGGCTCATGAATGGTGAGATCATGACCTGAGCCAAAGTCATACACTTAACCAACTGAGCCACCCAGGTGCCCCTACACTGTATTTTTTTTAAAGCTACTATCACATTGTTCTGCAGGTGACCTGAGCCACTTCCCTAGTGATCCTCTTGGTTTCTCAGAGTACAAGCTCCTGAAGACAGGGTCAATGGCCACTGTTTCCTTTGAACTTCCTCCCTCTGCACAGACCAGCATTCACTCTTGAATTCCTTCTGTTACTGAGTTGTTACTAGGTCTAAATGTGACAGATATCCCAAAGGTAAGGAATTGAAGGTAGAAAGCTCCTGACTCATTAGACCAGTGGCCAAAACATTGGTGAAGTCAAGAAAAATGCCCTAAATAAATGTACATCTTTGGCTTATTTGCAGAGTGGAAAAGCAGATTATCATGACTGACATATTCCTAGGCCCTAGTTCTCAGAGAACATCTACCAGTCATAAATCATGAGCCAAGTGGCACAAGGAACAATTAAGGAATATTTCTCAACCACTGGAAATGAGGCTTCTCCTTTTCTTTTTTACAGCAAAAAATAATATATTAGACAGCTTCTACCTGTAACTATGGTATTCACCAAAGGATTTTACCACCTGAAGAAGCAGAATATATAATGATGAGATGACTAAAAATGAAGGAAATTTTACAAAGAACACAAAATAATGAATTTCTTTATATATATAGATTTTAATTTAAATACAAATTAGTTAGCATATTTATAATGTTAATCATAATATAATAATGATTTCAGGAATAGAATTTAGTGATTCATCACTTATATAAACACCCAGTGCTCATCCCAACAAGTGTCTTCCTTAATGCCCATCACCCATTTAGCCCATCCCCCCACAGAATACCCCACCAGGAACCCTCAGTTTGCTCTCTGTATTTAAAAGTCTCTTATGGTTTGTCTCCCTCTCTGTTTTTATCTTATTTTTCCTTCTCTTCCCCTATGTTCATCTGTTCTGTTTCTAAAATTTCACATATGAGTGAAATCATATGATTATTTGTCTTTCCCTGACTGACTTATTTCACTTAGCAGAATATACTCTAGTTCCATCCACATTGTTTCAAATGGCAAGATTTCATTCTTTTTGATTGCCAAGCAGTATTCCATTGTATATATATATATATACACCACATCTTTATCCATTCATCAGTTGATGGGCATTTGGGTTCTTTCCATACTTCAGCTATTGTCGATAACACTGCTATAAACATTGGGGTGCATATGCCGCTTCAAATCAGCACTCCTGTATCCCTTGGATAAATACCTAGTAATGCAATTGCTGGGTTGTAGGGTAATTCTACTTTTAATTCTTTTAGCAACCTCCATACTGTTTTCCAGAGTGGCTGCACCAGTTTGCATTCCCACCAACAGTGCAACAAGGTTCCTCTTTCTCCGCATCATTGCCAACATGTTGTTGCTTGAGTTGTTAATTTTAGCCATTCTGACAGGTATGAGGTGGTATCTCACTGTGGTTTTGATTTATATTTCCCTGATGATGAGTGATGTTGAACATTTTTTCATGTGTCAGCTGTCTGGATATCATCTTCGGAGAAGTATCTATTCATGTCTTTTGCCCATTTCTTCACTGGATTATTTGTTCTTTGGGTATTAGTTTGATAAGTTCTTTATAGATTTTGGGTACTAACCTTTCTCTGATATGTCATTTGCAAATATCTTCTCCCATTCTGTCAGTTGCCTTTTAGTTTTGCTGATGTTTCCTTCGCTGTGCAAGAAGCTTTTTATCTTGATGAGGTCCCAACAGTTCATTTTTGCTTTTGTTTCCCTTGCCTCCAGAGACGTGTCAAGTAAGAAGCTGCTGTGGCCAATAATAAAAATTTAATGAAGCGTAAAGATAATGCACATGGGCAGCAGGAACGGAATAAGAAAATATCAAAATATCGGTTTGGCACTAAAAATGGCTGCTTACTATCAGGAGACAGAACCACAGCTCATCTTAAGGCAGAGCTGCCCACCCAGTGTGTCTTGGCATCAGAAAGGTTACAGATGTGCCACGAAAACATTGATCCCTTCAGTCTTGAGATGGCTGGATGCGCTGGGAGGCCAGAGCATTGGGAAGTGGTCTCTAGCTGTGAGAAGCCTACCCAAGGGCTCCTCAAAGGGTAGCCTGGCTGAGTCAGAGTCTGACAGTGTACCCTCCAATCCCCAAAGGAGGCAAGTACAATGGTGGTGTTTACCATGGGCTGAGTGGAAGCAAGGAGGACATTTACTTCTGCAGCCAGCTGGGAGTGTGAGGCTGCCAGCTGCAGGCAAGGGACCCCTGGAGATGCCGGGAGGGTTGGCGTTCCAGGATGCCCGGGACAGGGCATGCAGCCCAGAGTGCGGCCAGCCAGAGTAGGCATGCTGGAAGGCCAAGTAGGTTTTCCAGGTGGAGGCAGCTCCAGAACTTGCACTTTGAATGCATCAGGCACTTCTGTGTATTTGTGGCTGATGTGCCCTTTTAATGGTGACCAACCAAGCAGCAGGGCGACTTCTTTAACACGTAGGCTTTTTGAAGATTAGAGCTTCAACATCTTCGGAAATATTTGATATTGAAAGAATTCAAGTGGATTCAAAATTTATTCTCATTAATCTAGAAATTTCAACATTATATTTGTCGGTAAGGAAAAAAGAAGAGCTGGTGAATTTTTAAGATATAATTTCAGTAGTTGTAAAAAAAATATGGCTTTACATTTTGATTGCCTTCTTGTACAAACTTTGTGCAAACTTTATAATTACTTGATAGTAATTATCAAGAATGCAAATACTGTATGTCATCGTTTTAAAAGATTTGATCAGGAAATGTGTGTCATTTTTTCAAGTATAAAGCCACATATAAACAAGTTTTGTTTAGGGACGCCTGGGTGGCTCAGTCAGTTAAGCGTCGGCTCAGGTCATGATCTCATGGTCCCCAGGTTCGAGCCCTGAATCTGGCTCTGTGTGCCCAGAGCCCGCTTCGTATCCTCTGTCGCCCTCTCTCTCTGCCCCTCCTCTGCTCACACACTCTCTCCCTCTCTCAAAACTAAACAAGCATTAAGAAAAAAAAAAAAAAAAGTTTTGTTCATGGAATCTAGCTGAAATTTCTCCTGAAAAGTTTGGAAGTTTCAGGCACAGTCAGTATTTAGTATTTTTCTTAATGTAAATATATCATATTTACATCACATAAATAAATGTAAAGAAATATAAGAACTATAAAGCAATGTTCTTACCAAGCCCTTTACAGATAGAGCCAAGTCACGTCCATGTTACTCTAGTGTAATTACACTAATATATCATCATTTTCTGGCTGTGCTGACATGGAAAATGTTGGGAAGTAGTCCCCAAAACACCTTTTACTACTAAAAAACATTCAACCATTTTTACTGCAGGCAAGTCCAATGAGTATGTGGGCAGGAAACAATGTGCTGTAGGGAGGATGAGTTTGGGCAAAAAGAAAACAGTGAAAGAACAAGGGTATCCCCACAAACTACAAGGACACCAGCACTAGGACAGGACCTTCCTTCTTTTTAAATTGTCGAAGACACACAACTTGATTTTGCCAGGCGGAAAGGAAAGACCAACAGGTGAGACTTAACCGTCGCAAAGTCAGAATAAACATTTGTACTTTATTTCTACCATCGAATATGCGGCATATGAAAAGTGGCACAAGCAAACCTGAGTGTCATGCCCAGCAAGGCCAGGAGGAATTCATGAGAGAGGCCAGTTATTCTGGCTGCCTGGTCACTGCCTTTATCCACCAGCCTGAACCTTCCTTTCAGATCATCTTCTCAAATTATCCATAGGAGATTTATCCACATACTCAATAAGAAAAATATTTCTAATTATATCCAACCATTCTTAATATGAATGAGAATTATGCAGGGGCGCAAGATTGCCAAGACTTTTCTGCCAAACAATTCCTTTTGACTTAAGAAAGAACAGGCAGCTGCATTGTTTCCATAGCTCTCCATATAAAAGAGCCCTTGGAAGGAGGCTGACTGGCCTGCTTTAAAAAGCTCAAGGTAAGTGGGAACAGGGAACGGGCTTTCAAGAGGGACACTGGCCACGCTGCCTGCTGCCCTGTGTCGGCTGCAGCTGCTAGCTCGGTACTGCTCCTTCGGATACTACATGTTTCACATCCATGGCTTTGTTGCCTGCTGTTTACAATAGAAAGCAACACTGCAGATAGGATTGTGTGTGTGCGTGCGTGTGTGTGCACGTTAACTAATGAAGTGTTTCTTTCCTTTTTTTTTTTTTTTACAGAACTGTCTTGCTTCCAGGCTACATCTCCACTTGCTAACAAGGTAAGATTCAGACTAACCAGTCCCTGGAGGGGAATGTGAGAGCCTCTGGGATGGATCTGTGTCACTTAGCAACCTTTGAGAAAGTGCTGGTCTCAGTAAATACCTTAACAAGTGTACTTCAGGAAAGGTGCTGGAGAAAGAGGGAAGGAGCGGACAATGCACATACGGTCATTTGGGATGCAAGCAATCATTGGTGGGGTGACATTTTGGCAAGAAAATTGCTAATGGAATTGCTAGTTTGCTAATAGAATATTCCGTGGGGGGAAAAATCTGCACTAAGATTCTCTTGCTAAAAATCTCAAATTTAATAAAAATGTATCCTGCTTTTAGAGTTCATTAAGTAAACATGCTCTCTAACATACAAGAAAGAAGGAACCTAGGAAAATGCTTCCTTTAAACTTCATGAAAACTTTTAAGCAGTTACCGTGCCCAGTGCTGAGTGTTGCATGAAATTAAGATACTGCGAATCTTTTGTTACACACGTGAAGGTATTTCTGTGCCCTTTCTACTACTGCTGTCCACCGCATTTCTGAAGGAAGACCCTGGTGGATAGCCGATCAAAATGAGTTTCGAGTAACCTGATCCTGTAAAGACTGCAGTAACATTCTTTGCCAAACCGTTCATTCTACTGATGCGGCTGGCGATCGGCAGATAACAGAATAGAGCAGTCCAAGCCTGCATTCTCCAGAAGGAGATCTGAAAGGGCCAAGGGAGTCCTTCAGTGTAGAAGAATGAGGATAATAATAACATCGAGGGTCAACTAAACTTCAGTGAAATAAATTAAAAATAATTTTTAAAAATGAGGATAACATTTGCTATGGCTTTTATCCTCAGTTAGGTTAATGGATTAACTGGATTTAATATGCAAAGAAATGTTAGACAAACTCTAATAAGCACACAACTAGAGAAAAAGAGGTAAACAAAATTATCATCCCCCAAACCACTGACCTTGAGCGCTTCTGGCTGAAAATCTAAAGGAGGAAGTAAAGTTCTCTTACATTACAGGACAAGAAATGGAATTGTATCACGTTGCAATAAATGACATTTTACATCTAAATGGTAGCCTGCACTATTTCAAACTGCTTTCTGAGTCATCACTTGACCTTTTTCCCCAAAGTATCTGTAGTGTGTCTCACAGGCTGTGAATTAAGAAAGGCAGATGTAATCCCTGTTCTAAAGAGGGAGACACCGAGGCTCAGAAAGATCAAGTGCCTTCCCTGGGGTCACAAGCCCCTCAGTAGCATGTGGAGGCTACACTCAGCTCCCTGATTAGAATGCTAGTGTTGGAGGATGGGAGAAAATAACGCATGTAAAGCCCTGGGTACTATGATGGTTACACAGTGACCCTCGATACATCTGAGACCTTGTGATTATGTTTGTTCCAGTAACTATAGTATGGTGCACAGTGGACCTGCCTGGTGAAATTTCCAAAAAGTGGATTCTCCATGAAATATCATCAGTGCATAGAGATCTGCTGACACACATGGCAGTCCAGAATCTCTAATGTGAAATGCCCCGTCTCCTTTAGGATCTCTGAGCTCAACAGCCATGAGTTCAGACCAGGAAATGGCCATTTTTGGGGAGGCAGCTCCGTACCTCCGAAAGTCTGAAAAGGAGCGCATTGAGGCCCAGAATAGGCCCTTCGATGCCAAGACATCTGTGTTTGTGGCGGAGCCCAAGGAATCCTTCGTCAAAGGGACTATCCAGAGCAGAGAAGGAGGGAAGGTGACGGTGAAGACTGAAGCGGGAGCGGTAAGTAGAGTCCATGGAGCTGGCCACACGTGATTGATGATTTTTGGTTTGGTCACTCAATTGACAAATTGACAAAAAGTTATCCTTCCTACCTACCAGACTCTGACAGTGAAAGATGATCAAGTCTACCCCATGAACCCTCCCAAATACGACAAGATCGAGGACATGGCCATGATGACGCACCTGCATGAGCCCGCCGTGCTGTACAACCTCAAAGAGCGTTACGCAGCCTGGATGATCTACGTGAGCACCCCCTGCCCCAGCCCCAAGTGGTCTTTATCGCCATCACCACCGACCTGCCAGTCTACTGCTTCCACTCTAGTATAAATGGGTCAAAAGTAGTGACCCGTTTCGTTTTCACTAGTAGCGTAACTAGTTCGCACACAAGTTAACTCGTTAGTACATTAGTTAGTTAACTAATTAAAAGGCTCACTATTGCTATTGTGAGGCACAACCCAACAACCAGACTTCATTCTCCATCTTCCCATACAAAGCCAGGCAAGGCCACCATCCATGTGCACTGGGTTTGCCACATGTCCCTTGAACAACAATGGAGCAGCTACTGTTTATGGCTCAACCATGTGCCTACATTTCTACCACTCCCCCCCATCCTAGTTGTACAATCATCCAGAGGGAAATGATAAACTTATGTCTCAACACATAAAAGTGTTTTAAGAACCAAATTTCACGCAGTTACACTCCTCCAAAATAACAGCAACCAGCATCCGTGTGTTCTGGTCCCTTCTACATGAATGCCACCTCCTCGAGTTAACCTCTCCACCTTCCTCCGGCAGAGCAGGACATTCTGTCCTATGGTCTCTGCCCCAGCCACAGCACTGACCTTGGGTTTCCACCGCCATCCATTCACATGTCTGTCCCCTATGTGGACTGGAAACCCAGAGCTCCCCGAGGAATGGCATCTCATTCAGGTTTTGCTCCTGTGCCCTGCAGAGGTCTGGCACATGATACATACCCAGTAAACACTGCAGAACTGAACTTACTACATCACACTGACATTTTTGTGTGCTTCAGCCAGTGCTGCTATGCAGCTGGATGACACCTGCACAGGTGCACCTGCTGCTCAGGGCCAGTGTCCATGCTGACTGGCCAGTGCCTGTCTTACACCAGCTGTCCAAGTTTTTGAAAATCTCCCTGTTTGGTCATAATGTATTCACATCATTCTGTGTCCTGTTTCTTTAGAGCTTCATAGAAATTTGCAAATGTTTCCCCCACATTGCTAAATACGTTCATGCATTTTTAATTTTTTTTAATGTTCTTTACCTTTGAGACAAAGAGAGAGAATGCAAGTGGGGGAGGGGGAGAGAGAGGGGGGGACACAGAATCTGAAGCAGGCTCCAGGCTCTGAGCTGTCAGTACAGAGACTGACACGGGGCTCAAACTCACAAACCGTGAGATCATGACCTGAGCTGAAGTCAGCTGCCCAACCAACTGAGCCACCCAGGCGCCCCCATTCATGCATTTTTAAATGCCTTTTTAAATGCCTGCATCCCACTGTCTTTAGAAGATTTCCTGTAGTTCACCTAACTGCTTCCCTAGTGTTGGGCACTTCGGGTGTGTCCAAACTTCCTTTTTCATGAATTTGAACTATCTTAATGCTGCAAAGGAAATCTATGCATATTTCCTAAAACAGAGTAAAAAAATGTCTCATCCTACACATGAAGAAACAAAACAAAACCAACCTTTGGAGCTCCTGCTATGTGAAAGTCTTGTGATAAGTCCCAAAAGGAATAGTAAAAATTCTAAATTGGGATCCCTCCCCTCATGGATTTTACTATCTCATTATTGAAACTTCCAACTAGTTTTCATGCCAATGCCTTCGAGAAATGTAGGGTACTTACTTAAAGTGCTCCTTTGGGTCAGATTTCATCTAAGTGAAATGCACACCTAGCAGGAGAAGCCTTTGGATAGCTGTTTTTTATTCCCTTGAATAGACCTACTCAGGCCTCTTCTGCGTCACCGTCAACCCCTACAAGTGGCTGCCGGTGTACAACCCCGAGGTGGTGACCGCCTACCGAGGCAAGAAGCGCCAGGAGGCCCCGCCCCACATCTTCTCCATCTCCGACAACGCCTATCAGTTCATGCTGACAGGTGAGTTGAATGCTCTGTATGTTCATAATCTTTTCAGAGCAGAACAATAAGAGAAAGAGACTCTAACCATCTCAACACAGTCTCTGAGCCCTTTGGTTGAGCTGGAGACAGTCCGGAAAAGAGAAGGTGTAAAAGACAACTTGCAATCCCTAACATTACATAATAGATAATGATCTCTTAAACTTTTAAAAGTCAACAGAGGTTGGCCATAGTTAGAGAACTGACTTTTGAGTGACTCAGAAACTAGAAAAACTTGAGCAAAAATTATAAAGCACTGTTTACATGTATGTACACACACACACACACACACACACACACACACACACACACACAATCACATACACAGACTGTGTTTCCATTACCACGAGCCAAAAACCAGAAGAGTAAAATCTGCCGCTGTGGCCTTATCCTCAACATCAGAAACTAAGACCAATGAATACCCTCTCTACATCACAGAAGGTGTAAATTCTCTTGCCCTTTGCCCAGAACCAATCTGAACACGGTGTGTTTGGTATTAAAACAGCTACACCATGAATCTTCTTCCTAGAATACTGTCTCAGCTAGCCCAATCTAAGATACTTGGAGAAAGGGTTTAGAGAATTCATCTTGGGAGAGTAAAACAGTAGAACAAACCTTTCCCCCCAAATATGACTAAAGCCATGATTACTTCCAAAGCTATACTTCTGTGCTATATTTACCCCATCCCACATACTGTTTCTTGCACCTACAATTAATACGTCGCTGCTGGAGTTGTCATCTGAACCCAAGTGAAGACTCAAGTCCATTTTTAATATTTCCTTAGTGGTTGAATATGAAAAAGACAAGATCTGGTGCTTGTTTGCAGTGTTCTGTTTAAATGGTTGCACGTATGCTAAAGTCAGCGGTGGGGTGCAGGGAGGGACTGGGGTACACGAAAGGGATACCGGAGGCCTCAGGCTCATGAAGCCCCAGGGATTGCAGAGGCCAGTCTGAAAAACACTAAGTTTGTTCCATTTTACTTACTGCTTACAAATATACAAAACCAAGAAACAAAAAAAAAACCCAGTATTAAATGTCTATAATTTCTCTTTTATAGACCGAGAGAATCAATCAATCCTGATCACGTAAGCAAATTTTATGCTCTCTTCTCATGGCTGTGACAGTTGCCACGTTTGGAACCTCCTCTGACTTAGCTTTTATTTGGCAGCGGAGAATCCGGGGCAGGGAAGACCGTGAACACCAAGCGTGTCATCCAGTACTTTGCAACAATTGCGGTCACTGGAGAGAAGAAGAAGGAGGAAGCTGGCAAAATGCAGGTGGGTCTGGGGTCAGACTCAAGAGGTCAGGGCTCTCAGGAAGTCTGGAGCCCAGACGTGAGGACAGTGCTTGCCTTTGCAGGGGACTCTGGAAGATCAAATCATCAGTGCCAACCCCCTACTGGAGGCCTTTGGCAACGCCAAGACCGTGAGGAACGACAACTCCTCTCGCTTTGTGAGTCTCTTGGTCACTAGTATGGTCAACATTCATGGGATGCTTGTGAAGATGTTCTCTGAATCTTTTCCATTCACATTATATTGCAGCACGAATCTTTCCTTTCCCTCTGAGCACATAACATGGATCCAAGTCCCATCTAAAAAGATGTGACCACCATATATCCGAGTTCTTTCTTCTCTGGTCATTACCTCCAATTATTCACAATTTTAAAATGAAAGATAGGGGCGCCTGGGTGGCTCAGTTGGTTAAGCATCCAACTTCAGCTCAGGTCACGATTTCACAGTTCATGGATTCAAGCCCCGCATCGGGCTCTGTGCTGACAGCTCAGAGCCTGGAGCCTGCTTTGGATTCTGTGTCTCCCTCCCTCTCTGCCCCTCCCCCACTTGCTTGCACACACTCTCTCTTTCAAAAATAAACACTAAAAAATTTTTTTCTAAATATTAACACATTAGCATTCCAAGTGTTTTGAGTTTCTTGAAGATTTGATATGATTGAAAAACAAAGTAGTAATATTAGTTTTCCTTTCAAGGGTAAATTCATTAGAATCCACTTTGGCACTACGGGAAAACTGGCTTCTGCTGATATTGAAACATGTAAGTGCCTGGATCTCCTTTGCGGTCATTTCTGTTGCTTATAACCTATATAAGGTGAACCCAAAGTAAAATTCGCATCCCGCGTGAAGTTTTGCACTGGTCCGCTTGTCATTTGTTTACTTCCAGATCTGTTAGAGAAGTCCAGAGTTACTTTCCAGCTTAAGGCTGAAAGGAGCTATCACATTTTTTATCAGATCACATCAAACAAGAAACCAGAACTAATTGGTAAGAAATGTCATGATCCCTTTTGAGAATGATTACACCAGCACCCTCCATGCATGGTCCAACCTCGTATTCCATGACTGAATTTTGTCAGGTTTATCATCTGGAGTTTGAAAATAGCTTTGTAATTTTACGTGTGCTTATGATAAAAATCCAAAAGAAAAACTGAGGATAACACCCTCAAATCCTATCACTATGAAATAACCACTGTGAACACTTGGGTGGACACTGTTCTAGTAATTTTCTGTATATGCACCTTGAATACAGAAACACATACATACAATAACTGGAATCACAGTTTCATACTCTCCTGTGATGTACTTTTTTCATTGAATAATAACGTATCATGGTTTTTTCCACATCACCAACCGCAGCTGCACATTATTATTTCTAATGGTTGCATAGTGTTATATGGTAGAGATAAGCATTATTTACTTAACCATACCCTTTTAAGGATATTTAGGTTGTTTCCAGTTCTGGATTTTAAAGAGTCAGTGCCGTGCTGACCATTCTTACAGATATAACTTTTCCCAGTATGGGATAATCTTCTTTGGCTTTATACAGTGTCTTAGAATTTATCTAGAATCTCTTGTTTTAGTGAAGGGGATAATTCTGCTTACCTTTTCTCTGTTTCACGTACACAGAAATGCTTCTGATCACCACCAACCCATATGATTACCCATTTGTCAGTCAAGGGGAGATCAGTGTGGCTAGCATTGATGATCAGGAAGAACTGATGGCAACTGATGTAAGTGGAACGCAAGAAAATCAGAATGATGTTGGGTTAGAAGCTATGGTCCCTCCAGATAAATATTCAGATTCTTGTAGAAATAGCAAAAGAGGGTTCAAAGACAAGCATGGATGTGCCACCCAGAGCCAACCAAAAGGATTAAGATGTGTCCCACAACATTTTACTTTCTCTTTTAAAAACCTGTCATTTCTGAATTTACCTAAACCACTTTTTTTGAAATCCACTTAATGAGATCCATACCACTTCTCAAAATAACAAGTCCTTTAAATTTACTATTTTGTTCTTTCTCTTAAGTTTACTTTTTGAATCTTAGAGGCTATGTTCAGTGCTGGCCTTTGGTTGACCAACTCCCCATACACCCACTCTAAAGAGTTCCTTGCACCCCCATTAGCACTGAGAGTTTGACCAACAAGTCAGGAATCAGAATGTGAACAATGCATAGTAAGTGTGTAGATCATAACCTAACAGTTATCTTATTGGTTATGTCGGCAGAGTGCTATTGATATTTTGGGCTTTACTAATGAAGAGAAAGTCTCCATCTACAAGCTCACGGGTGCCGTGATGCATTATGGGAACATGAAGTTCAAGCAGAAGCAGCGCGAGGAGCAGGCCGAGCCAGATGGCACCGAAGGTATCAACCAAGTCAACCACCTGATTTTATTTTTGTTTGAAAATCACATTCTTAAACTTGTTACCCTTGCATTTGTCTAGGAAGACAAATTCATTTTTAAGAATTGAGTTTTAAAGCATACCCAGATAATATACTATGTGAAGCCTCATATTAGATAGATGTTTCCTAACATTAATGAAGTTTTCTAGGGCACACTACCCACAAAGTCTCGAACTCAGTGGGAAAAAAAATGGGCAAGAATGCTCAAAAAGATATTCTGAAAACACTGCATAAAATGTCTATAAACAAACTTTTTTTGAGCAAGTGGGTCACTTTGGGCCATAATAACATTGTTCTACCCTTTCTTGCTTTCAGTTGCTGACAAGGCAGCCTATCTCCAGAGTCTGAACTCTGCTGACCTGCTCAAAGCCCTCTGTTACCCTAGGGTCAAGGTCGGCAATGAGTTCGTCACCAAAGGCCAGACTGTAGAGCAGGTAGGTGCATAATTCAAATTCGTCAACAGGAATTGAGCATTTTTACAGTCCTCTGATAACCTCAAGGGAAATATTTTTGTTTTTCAAGGTGTACAATGCAGTGGGTGCCCTGGCCAAGGCTGTCTATGAGAAGATGTTCCTGTGGATGGTCACCCGCATCAACCAGCAGCTGGACACCAAGCAGCCCAGACAGTACTTCATCGGGGTCCTGGACATCGCCGGCTTTGAGATCTTTGATGTGAGTTGTTGGAATAAGCGGCCCTGTTAAGGCCCCTCCGCTTCGTGTCTGCTCTGCCGACTTCCCCCTGGGTTTCCCAAACTCACTTGAGCTCTTTGGTGTTTGCAACGCCCTAGTTCAACAGCCTGGAGCAGCTGTGCATCAACTTCACCAACGAGAAGCTGCAACAGTTCTTCAACCACCACATGTTCGTGCTGGAGCAGGAGGAGTACAAGAAGGAGGGCATCGAGTGGACGTTCATCGACTTTGGGATGGACCTGGCTGCCTGCATCGAGCTCATCGAGAAGGTGTCCTGATCTGTCCACTCAGTAACCTCGTCTTGTCTACTCTGCGGCTCACTGCTGCAGCTCACGTGTACCTTACACGCATTTTGCTTTGCTTTAATCCAGCCTATGGGCATCTTCTCCATCCTGGAGGAGGAGTGCATGTTCCCCAAGGCCACAGACACCTCCTTCAAGAACAAGCTGTACGAGCAGCATATTGGAAAGTCCGCCAACTTCCAGAAGCCCAAGGTGGTCAAAGGCAAGGCCGAGGCCCACTTCTCTCTGATACACTACGCTGGCACCGTGGACTACAACATAACTGGCTGGCTGGACAAGAACAAGGACCCACTGAATGAGACTGTGGTCGGTCTGTACCAGAAGTCTTCAATGAAAACTCTAGCTTACCTCTTCTCTGGAGCTCAAACGGGTGATGCAGGTAATGCTCAAAAACTGTAACACTTTCTCTAGGTATTACAAAAAGTGATGTTAGCTCAAGGCCAGTTTCAGGATGGCAGGGCCAGACCCATTGCTCTTCCACATTTTGAGTAAATAGGCTGCATTGCAGTCATACATGTGTGTCTCACTCCAGCACTGACAGAGGCCTTACTGTGAATGGTCAGAGAGGAACTATTAGGATCTCAACCAATGAAAAGCCTCAGTTTCTTGGATTCTCTCCTGCTTCTTCCTTCACATCTACTGGATATTGAGTATCTAGGAATATTTAAGACAATGGAGTGACAGAGCTCTCCCTATCTAGACTAGCTTCCACTGATGATTTTTGAAGTTACTGTGTCCCCCAAGTGACCTAACATTAAGGATCCACCTTTATGATACAGTGAAGTGAATCCCTTCATTTCACCTTAAAATGTAGAAAAAAAAATCACAGAAGAGTGGATGCAAGCTTAGTTGACAGGTAAGAGTCACTCAGGCTCCAACAGAGAGGCCAGCAGTGTCCCCCAAAGTGCAGAAGTCGGCAATAAATAAGCACGAAACATCCCTGCCAATTCAAAAGTACACTTGAGTGACACCTTCCCTTATTTTCTCTCCAGAGGCGAGTGGTGGAGCCAAGAAAGGCGGCAAGAAGAAGGGCTCCTCTTTCCAGACAGTGTCTGCCCTTTTCCGGGTAAGGACGAAACTGGGTCTCACACTCCCCAGTTGCTTTAGGAAAATCTGTTTTTCAAAGCACAGACTCTTCTTTCCACAAGTCACTTAGGAAAAGACTGACACTGATTAATGGCTTCTGTTCATCGATGTTTGGAGAGAAGAGGTTCAAATTACTGAGAAATCATTAGCTCGTCTTTCATGACAAGCCAAGTAAAGCCGAATATTTGACAGGAAATTTTGTAAAACGGAATACTCTACCATTCATAATCTAGTCAAGTTGTGAAACTAAGCAATGACATGTACTCAGAGAGACTAAATCATCAGTGAAACTAAGGAAAATCTAGCAGCTAGCTTAGAAGGAACTTAATATGGCATCCTTGTTTTTAGTCCAGTCAATCCTCGATTACAACTGGTAGATTGTTCCCCTTTAGCTAATCTTTCTGCCCTGAAAGGGCAGATATATTTATGAGAAAAAGCCCCATCATGATGTAGGCATGCATGTAGTCACTGGAGAATATGGAGAGTTTGGGAGAAGAAAGTGAAACCAGTATGGGAAGGCTAGTATGGGAAGGCAATGGCCTTATAAATGTTTATGGAAAGCCATGGACCAGGGAGGAAGTAGGACTTTGCTTGAAAAAGATCATGTGTCAGGCTGTGTAACTCCTGCTAACTCAAGTGGAGAAAGAGGGACTAAGGAGAAACCTGCATGTCAGGAGAAGCATGGCAAGGTGTTACCTTACATGAAAATGATTCCTGCTGGTCATTCAACTCAGCCATAGGCATTGATTTTATAGACACCGCCAAATACTCATAACCATATTAAAGTTGGAGATAACAGGATTTTTCCTGATTTCACAGGAGAATTTGAACAAGCTGATGACCAACCTCAGGAGCACACATCCTCATTTTGTGCGGTGTATCATCCCCAATGAAACCAAAACTCCTGGTAAGAAGCTCTAGAATGAAAGCACAAAGCATGACTACCACACCTCCCTTCAAAAAAGATCTCCACACTGGAATAAATATGTATATTTATAGGGGCCATGGAGCATGAACTTGTCCTGCACCAGCTGAGGTGTAACGGAGTGCTGGAAGGCATCCGCATCTGCAGGAAGGGATTCCCCAGCAGAATCCTTTATGCAGACTTCAAACAGAGGTCAGGCTCTCCTAATTACGGTGTATCTTAAAGTTTAATATAAATATACTTATGCAAGCAAAACAATTTAGTGAAAAATATGTCTCTATTTGTTATTTTTGATTTGCCACAAAAAAAGAGTGAAAAGTGATAAGCCTCAAAACACCTTTATAATCTAGACCACATATTTTATACTCCAGACTTTTCATGGGCTTTACCAAGCTCCTGGCTTAGCCCACAGATATATACACTAACTTCAATAATTACGAAAACTATCATTTTTTAATGTGTAAATCTGTTTGGGTTATCTCATTTTACAAAACGTCGGTAGAGGTAAGTCCTATCAACACCTCCTTTTATAGATGAATGAACTTGAGCCTCAAGGAGATTAAGCTACTTGCTCAAAGTCACATGGTTATTGGTGTCTGAGTTAGGAACTCCCCCATGCAAGTATATATCTCCCAGTGGGTCCTTTTCTGTCACTTCCTATCTTCATCTTTCTGTCTCACACACCAGTTTCACAAGGTTTCCCAGAATGTTCACAATACCAGCTCCTCAGCAACTTTCTCCTCCCTAGAGAAGTCCATCTTGGGAGTCAAACAAGAGGCCAAGGGGATAAGGGGCTGGCAGCAGCTCCAGGGAGCTGGTTACATGTTACATTTTATTGGTCATCTACATCTTGGTGTGAATAAGATCACAGAATCCTTTCCTGAGAACAAGGTCTGATGAGGCAGAAAGGAAAGCTACAGCTGTGCAGGAAGGTGAAATGGGGTAAAAAGAGACAGTTGATGCTAGTTTGACCAACTACGTATAGGAAGTCCTTCCTGTGAACAAAGGAGGATACTTTTTTTTAAAGCTCCAATTTTCTAAATAGGTCATTTAATGTTTATCTGCTATTAGTGTCATCATAAACCACCTTAAAAAAAAACCCTATTATTTACTTAAACAGATACAAGGTATTAAATGCAAGTGCAATCCCTGAAGGGCAGTTCATTGACAGCAAGAAGGCTTCTGAGAAGCTCCTTGCGTCCATCGACATTGACCACACCCAGTATAAATTTGGTCACACCAAGGTAATGGTCTCTAAAGCCCACCCGATGCTATCCGTGTCCCTTTGAAGTTTATGTACAGTTTCTGATCTGCAAATCCTCCCCCCCCCGCAGGTCTTTTTCAAAGCTGGTCTTCTGGGGCTTCTGGAGGAGATGCGAGATGACAAGCTGGCCCAGCTGATTACCCGAACCCAGGCCAGGTGCAGAGGCTTCTTGGCCAGAGTGGAGTACCAGAGGATGGTGGAGAGAAGGTATAAATATAAATTATTTATTTATTCACATCTTTCTGCTTCAGAAACACATTTGAGGTGGCTTAAGACTCAGACATGATAAGGCCACTGATGTCAGCAAGAATGAGGAAGAGTCCTACACTGACTCTTCAGGTAGGGGTCATCACTGTGAAACATATTCTGAGTTCAGGGTAAAAGGGGGGGTCATAAAGAGTGGATAGCTCTCATCTAACAAGAGAAAATACAGCAGTGTAAAAATAAACCAGTGTGAATTTAGTTGATAGATCATTAAATTAGACACATTGACTGAACAGCAGACAGTATTTGCAACAGTGATTTTTTTTTTTTTGCACCAGAGTTTAGGGCTTTTAATTTGTCCCAAAGTTGCTGAAGCAAAAATCAACAGCGATTTTTAAAAAAATATTTATTTTTGAGAGAGAGAGAAAGAGCATGGAGGAGGGGCTGAGAGGGGGGGACAGAGGATCTGAAGTGGGCTCTGAACTGATAGCACAGAGCCCGACTTGGAGCTTGAACTCATGAACCGTGAGATTATGACCTGAGCTGAAGTCGGATGTTTAACCGACTGAGACACCCAGGTGCCCCTCCACAGTGATTTTTATGCAAGATGTAGAAACCACTTCTTCCATCTGATTATTTCTATTATCAAGCTGTTATGATTTAAAACATTGAGGACATTGGGGCGCCTGGGTGGCGCAGTCGGTTAAGCGTCCGACTTCAGCCAGGTCACGATCTCGCGGTCCGGGAGTTCGAGCCCCGCGTCGGGCTCTGGGCTGATGGCTCAGAGCCTGGAGCCTGTTTCCGATTCTGTGTCTCCCTCTCTCTCTGCCCCTCCCCCGTTCATGCTCTGTCTCTCTCTGTCCCAAAAATAAATAAACGTTGAAAAAAAAAAAATTTTTTTTTAAAAATAAATAAATAAAACATTGAGGACATTTATCTGTGAAAGATTTTTTTCAGTAAGTTAATACAATGTCACAAGATACATAGCTTTCTGGTGATCTGATTTGATGCAGGGTCAGAATTCTAAGTGCAAAGAGCCAGGTGTCTCAAACTGCAGAATGCATGTGAACAGGGCCCATGTTGAGAAATGCATTTCTAGGGGCGCCTGGGTGGCGCAGTCGGTTGAGCGTCCAACTTCAGCCAGGTCACGATCTCGCGGTCCGTGAGTTCGAGCCCCGTGTCGGGCTCTGGGCTGATGGCTCAGAGCCTGGAGCCTGTTTCCGATTCTGTGTCTCCCTCTCTCTCTGCCCCTCCCCCGTTCATGCTCTGTCTCTCTCTGTCCCAAAAATAAATAAACGTTGAAAAAAATAAAATAAAAAAAATAAAAAAAAAGAAATGCATTTCTATTGGCACATGCACATTCATACACCTGTGTGTAAATATATATGTAATTTACATGAAACAAATTTTATTTCTATCACCTGTAGTTATGTTAATACCTTCTACTGTATTCTATTTTATTAAAAATAATAAGTTTGCTTATAAACCACTATATGTATATATATATAAATATATATTTATATATATATAAATATATATATATTTATATATATATTTATATATACCACTATATGTATATTTATATATATATATTTATATATACATACACACATACACACACATATATGTATGTATTTGGGCAGTTAATTGCTTATATATGAAGGTAATTCATTTTTTAAATAATTTAGATTTTTTAAATGTGAGAATATTACAGAGTAGAGTGCAAAATTCACACAACATTAAAATACATGAAACCAGAGATTTTCACAGAAATTCTTCTTTAATGAAGCCCTTTGTTCACACCCACATCCCTCAGGGGTCTAGCTCCCCTTAACTGCTCTTCATGGTGTTCCAGTGGCAAAGCCTGAGAAGCACTGGTATACAGCAGTTCTTAAAGGGTGGTCCTTAGACCTGAATTGTCGGTGTCTTTTGCAAACTTATTAAAAATGCAAATTTTTAGACCCCCATCTCAGATCCTCTGACTCTGAATCTCTGGGGATAAGGCTCAGGAACTAGTATTTTACAAGTCCTTCAGATGATTCTTAGGTACACCAAAAGTTGGAGAGGCCCTGATGAAGAGAGGTGAGTGATTAACACGTCCTTGACCATCATCCCAAAGTAGAATTTCTTCCATCTGTGCTTCTGAAGGTAGGCGAGGAACAGGGTGGGACAGAACCTCCAGCTCTCACTGCCAAGACTTCATCTCATTTCTTCATCCACACAGTATCTAACTTGCACCAATTACATTTCAGAGAAGCCCTCTTCTGCATCCAGTACAACATCCGCGCCTTCATGAACGTCAAGCACTGGCCCTGGATGAAACTCTTCTTCAAGATCAAGCCCCTCCTCAAGAGCGCGGAGACCGAGAAGGAGATGGCCACCATGAAGGAGGAGTTTCAGAAAACCAAAGACGAACTCGCCAAGTCAGAGGCGAAGAGGAAGGAACTGGAGGAAAAGATGGTGTCACTGTTGAAAGAAAAAAACGACCTGCAGCTCCAAGTTCAGGCTGTAAGTGGTGGTGTCACGCTATAGGTGCTGCAATCGGGATGCGAGTGGCCGCAAGTGCAAAGAGTTGGGTAGTCGGTGTGGGGACACTCACTGGGGGGAGAAGGTCAGTGCACTCTGATGGTTCCAGTAAAGTCCATACATCCTTTCATCATCCCAAACCAGGAGCAATAAGGTAAAACAGACCACTGTCACCCATCCTCCACAATTTCATCAAACTACAGGATTTATTACTTCTTTTCTAAAAATTTTGAAGACAGTCCTTGGAAGTGATTTTAACATAAAACTATCACAAATGAAATATTAAGGGGAGGATAGCATGTACAGAGTTGATTTTTTTTTTTTAATCTCTGAAACCTCCTTAAACTCATGGATGTCCATGAGTCTTAAATCACAATACATACAGCTGGCAAATGTCAGGAATTCTACAACACATTTTAGGGAATTCTTGTTTGTCACTGATCTCCACAACTCGGGTCCATTCTTTCCAATCCATCTGCACAGGCTGTGCCCCATCACGTCACACCTGGATTGCTGTGTCAGCACCCAAGATGCTCTGCCCACTCACCCCCACCCCCCCACCACAGCCCTCTCCTCCCTCCAGCCTACTCGCTGTTCACTCCCACACCAGTCATTTCAGAACAGCCTCCATCAACTCTGAAATGTAATTTATGAGACTGCCTTTCATTTCGGAGTGAACTGAATTGGTCTGGTATAATTTACTCATCACGAAATCATATATTTCTCCTGTTGATTAAAATTGGTTTCTTCTGTCAAGTGTAGGCAGTGTAATAACTCTTTCTTCTTGATCACAGAAGGAAAAAGAGCTGTCTTCTGTGCCCACCCCCTTCAGATCTATCCGGAATGCTCTTCTGCTGTCCCTAGAGATTTACTAAGAATTTGTCCTACACACGACATTCACTACATGGTACATGCAGCACATTTTACTCTTTTGTGGATTCAAAGGCTGATATGGAGTCTCCTGATGAATGTGTATATCAATTTGTCACTCATATCCTGTTCACTCCCAACCCTCTTAATTGGAGACATAGCAGGTTGCCAAGAATTCCTTGATTACTTTATGCCCTAACTTGAATGTAGAACATCATAACCAAGATCATCTTCCAGTTCTACAAAGAGAACCAGTTAATTAGCAGCTGCATCCTGAAATGCTCACTGGAATGCTTTCTCTCCTCCTGCTCCATCCCCCAATGACTTGATTTCTACAAAATCAAATCCTACCCACTTCTCAAGGCTCAACTCAAATGCCACTTCATTCAAGGAAACCACCTCTAATAGAACTTCTCCGATCTCTTCTGTCACTAACTGCTTTCTAAATTCATGCTAGCTTTTTGGGGGTAGGCTTTCTTTTTTTTTAAATCTTTTTTTTTTTTTTAACGTTTATTTATTTTTGAGACAGAGAGAGACAGAGCATGAATGGGGGAGGGTCAGAGAGAGGGAGACACAGAATCTGAAACAGGCTCCAGGCTCTGAGCTGTCAGCACAGAGCCCGACGCGGGGCTCAAACTCACGGACCGTGAGATCATGACCTGAGCCGAAGTCGGCCGCTTAACCAACTGAACCACCCAGGCGCCCCAAGGGGGGGGGGAGGGTTTCTAATCTACCAGAGAATACACTCTTCTGAAGGAATAGGATAAAATCTGATTCATTTTGGTTTTCTCGCAATGTATCCTGGATTGCATACAGGAGGTGGTTCATATTTTTTTTAAAGCCAAAGATCCAACAGCAGAGGTTAACATTGTTATTGCTGTGAAATATTTCATTCTTTCTTTCCAATTTTGATTTTGTTTCCAACTCTAGGAAGCTGAAGGCTTAGCTGATGCAGAGGAAAGGTGCGATCAGCTGATCAAAACGAAAATCCAGCTGGAGGCCAAGATCAAGGAGGTGACTGAGAGAGCTGAGGATGAGGAGGAGATCAATGCTGAGCTGACAGCCAAGAAGAGGAAACTGGAGGACGAGTGTTCAGAGCTCAAGAAAGACATTGACGACCTTGAGCTGACCCTGGCCAAGGTTGAAAAGGAGAAGCATGCCACAGAGAACAAGGTATGAATCACATTCTGTTCTACCATATCAAGGTTCCACCAGCCTAGTAAACCTGCTTTAGAGCAGATACCATTTCTTCTTTAATTTTTCAAGGTGAAAAACCTCACGGAAGAGATGGCAGGCTTGGACGAAACCATCGCTAAGCTGACCAAGGAGAAGAAGGCCCTCCAGGAGGCCCACCAGCAGACCCTGGATGACCTACAGGCAGAAGAGGACAAGGTCAATACGCTGACCAAAGCTAAGACCAAGCTCGAGCAGCAAGTAGATGATGTAAGTCCAAGATTATTGAAGAAATTATTTTCTTCGAAAGGAAGCTAAGCATTCCTTTACACTAAACATGATTTATATTTAGCTTGAAGGGTCCTTGGAGCAAGAAAAGAAACTCCGCATGGACCTGGAAAGGGCCAAGAGGAAACTGGAAGGTGACCTCAAGTTGGCCCAGGAGTCCATAATGGACATTGAGAATGAAAAACAACAACTTGATGAGAAGCTCAAAAAGTAAGCGTGGAAGAACTGTTTATGAACTTGCTTTTGGTGGTGGGTATACACTCAATTGTTATTTTTTGCAACTTTCCAAAAAGGAAAGAGTTTGAAATCAGCAATCTGCAAAGCAAGATTGAAGATGAGCAGGCCCTGGGCATTCAGCTGCAGAAGAAGATCAAGGAGCTGCAAGTAAGTTGGTATTTCTAAAAGTCTGGCTCAAAGAGGCACAGTTACCACACAGAGAAGCTAAGTGCATGCTTTTCACCACCCCCAGGCCCGCATCGAGGAGCTAGAGGAGGAAATCGAGGCAGAGAGGGCCTCCCGGGCCAAAGCAGAGAAGCAGCGTTCGGACCTCTCCCGGGAACTGGAGGAGATCAGCGAGCGGCTGGAAGAAGCTGGTGGGGCCACTTCCGCCCAGATCGAGATGAACAAGAAGCGGGAGGCCGAGTTCCAGAAGATGCGCAGGGACCTGGAGGAGGCCACCCTGCAGCACGAAGCCACGGCGGCCACCCTGAGGAAGAAGCACGCGGACAGCATGGCTGAGCTGGGGGAGCAGATAGACAACCTACAGAGGGTCAAGCAGAAGCTGGAGAAGGAGAAGAGCGAGTTGAAGATGGAGATCGACGACCTGGCCAGTAACATGGAGACTGTCTCCAAGGCCAAGGTATTAGAACCTGGCAATTTGTCATCAATGAAATAATCCTTTATGTATGCAGCATAGTTTGCACATGGTACTTTACACACATTATGTCCTTTGTTTTTTACAGTAATCTAGGGTAAGCAAGAAAGAAACTAGTATCTGTATTATTTGCATTTAACATATGAAGAAACTGAAATTCGAAGAAGTTAAGCACATTGGCCCCATTACACCATTAATAAATGACAGGACCAGCTTTTGAACATAGGTCACCTATGTTTTCACAGGTTCCAGCTGGAGAACACAGGTCTCCAATATTCTCAAGCACCCAATAAGCCAAGTTTCATAGTACATAAAGGCAGTCAAGTATTTGAATACATGCTTTTAGAAGAATACACCATACAGTTCTTACAAGAATCTTACATTTAAAGCATATTATTTATTATGTTAATTTATTTATTCAAATTTATTATATTAATAGTGCATGGAGCTTCACAGTTAGCTCTTTAAAAATCCCAATGTAGGGGGTGCCTGGGCGGCTCAGTTGGTTAAGCATCCGACTTCAGCTCAGGTCATGATCTCACAGCTGGTGGGTTCCAGCCCCGCATTGGGCTCTGTGCTGACAGCTCAGAGCATGGAACCTGCTTCGGATTCTGTGTCTCCCTCTCTCTCTGCCCCTCCCCCGCTCACGCTCTGTCTCTTTCTGTCTCAAAAATAAATAAACTTTAAAAAATTCATAATAAAATAAAAATAAATAAATAAAAATCCCAAAGTATATTCTCAACTTCACAGAGCAATCATAACATAACAAAAAGAATTCTTACATATCACATTGCACATACAAGAATTTGATTGATTTTACGTCAAAATAAGTACTTTTCTGTCTTATAAGAAATTTTAGCAAGAGCAAAATGATATTAAAATATGTTTGTTTCCTGCTTTTACTTCTTCTCACAGGGCAACCTAGAGAAAATGTGCCGCACGCTGGAGGATCAAGTGAGTGAGCTGAAGTCAAAGGAGGAAGAGCAGCAGCGGCTGATCAATGACCTGACGACCCAGAGAGGACGCCTGCAGACCGAATCCGGTAATTCTCTCCTCTTCTGGGCACTGAGAATGGAGATGGTGCGGTTGAAACAACTGATTTGGTAATGTGAGAGCCTAATAAAAACTGAGAACATGTGTGGTTCACGGAATGGTTCAGACTCTCGACCTACTTGCAAGGTCACTTGGGGACAACGCTAGATACAAAGACTTCAATAGGAGTGGATCAAGCTCTGCTCCAGAAAAGCATAGAGTGGCTGGCCACACGGAGGGGCTGCCTGGGATTAGGAGTCACTGTTGCCTGGGGCCTGGGACTCCTGTTACAGGCTGAGTTTCTGTTTCTATACATCAAAGTGAACCTTTATTTTCCTTTATTTTAAAAAAAGGTTTTTTGGGGCGCCTGGGTGGCGCAGTCGGTTAAGCGTCCGACTTCAGCCAGGTCACGATCTCGCGGTCCGTGAGTTCGAGCCCCGCGTCGGGCTCTGGGCTGATGGCTCAGAGCCTGGAGCCTGTTTCCGATTCTGTGTCTCCCTCTCTCTCTGCCCCTCCCCCGTTCATGCTCTGTCTCTCTCTGTCCCAAAAATAAATAAACATTGAAAAAAAAAAAAAAAAAACAAAAAAAAAATAAAATAAAAAAAGGTTTTTTATGTTTATTTATTTTTGAGAGAGAGAGAGAAAAGCATGAGTGGGGGAGTGGCAGAGAGAGAGGGAGACACAGAATCCGAAGCAGGCTCCAGGCTCTGAGTTGTCAGCACAGAGCCCGATGCGGGGCTGGAACCCACGAACCATGAGATCATGACCTGAGCTGAAGTCCAATGCTTAAGTGACTGAGCCATCCAGGCACCCCAAAGTGAACCAAATTCCTGAATGGGGCATGCATAATAAGCCCGTCTCTCAAAAGTCTGATGAAACAGCGATCATGTAGAATTCAGTACCCTGGCTCCCATAACCAGACTTGGCACAATATCATATACCCAGAGAGATTTAGTTATGGTAGAGAACAAAAAGAATTTCAGCTGTATTTATACATTCAGATCAATATGTAAGTTTCCTCATAAAAATCAGAAATTTGACATTAAGCATGAAGATGCCAGCAGAAAATTCAATCATTTGAGCACTCAATGCAGGGGGTGGGGGGAGGGGAGTTAAGAGTTAAAATTTACTTCTAATATGGGCTTGTAAAATTGTTTCTTCACTTTTAAAAATGGTGTCATTTCTTTTGTGGATCAGGTGAATTTTCTCGACAGCTGGATGAGAAAGAGGCTCTGGTGTCTCAGCTATCACGAGGCAAACAAGCATTTACACAACAGATTGAGGAGTTAAAGAGGCAGCTGGAAGAGGAGATAAAGGTAAATAATAATACTGTCAGACTCATTTTTGTCGTATGACCTAACCCTAACTGGAGTCCGTTACACCAACTTTTAAAGGGTTTGAAACTCAAGAATTAAACATTAAACATCCAATAAAAGGAAGCTGTAACTATCTCCACAGGCCAAGAACGCGCTGGCCCACGCCCTGCAGTCCTCCCGCCACGACTGTGACCTGCTGCGGGAACAGTACGAGGAGGAGCAGGAGTCCAAGGCCGAGCTGCAGAGGGCACTGTCCAAGGCCAACACCGAGGTGGCCCAGTGGAGGACCAAATATGAGACGGACGCCATCCAGCGCACAGAGGAGCTGGAGGAGGCCAAGTACGTGTGCAGATATGAGAGAATGTGCAGAAAGCTTTGCACATTGATCCCGAAAGATCCAACCCTCCGTGAAGTCACCCACAAACGTTCATTAATTAGCTCCTGTTTGCCGGGTGCTATCAGGCCCTGAGAATGAGACATGAGTAAAGCAAACGTGATACCTGCCCTCCTGTGCTTGAGGAATGAGTAACAAATAATTATACAGACAACTAGGCCTTATTACTGTCTGTCAAGCACACCAAGTTCATTGTGGCTTCAAGGCTCTATACTTGCTGGTCCCTCTGCTGGAATGCTCTCCCCCCAGATCTCCCTCCAGCTCACTCTGACTTTTGAGATCTTGACTCAAATGCTACCTCCTCAGAGAGGTCTTCCCTGAATATCTAGAATAACTGCCCAACCCTTACTCTATTTTACTTTTCTTCATTGCACTTATATCTGCAAGATGTTATTGTGCATACTCTCGCTCCCTTATCCTTTCTGTCTTGCACTCATTTGGAAGCTTCATGAGGCAGGGACCTTCTTTTTTGTTCTTTTGTCTTGCTCACTGCTACGTATCCAGTGTGTGGTTCGTAGAAGGAGCTCATCAATATTTGCTGAATACATGCATATTGCTAATATGAAGTTTCCATCACTCTTCAGTGTGGTAATAGTTCCTCCCTCTTGCTTTGGTTCACTCCTCCCTACAAACATGTATAATCTTCAAGGAAGAAGCTGGCCCAGAGGCTGCAGGCGGCCGAGGAGCACGTAGAAGCGGTGAACGCCAAATGTGCCTCCCTGGAGAAGACGAAGCAGCGGCTCCAGAACGAAGTGGAAGACCTCATGCTCGACGTGGAGAGAACAAACGCGGCCTGCGCGGCTCTGGACAAGAAGCAGAGGAACTTCGACAAGGTACCTTGTGCTGCAGCCTCTGCTCTCCGCTGTCTTCCTTGGTACTTGACAGCAGATAACCACTCCCGGTTTCTCAGATCCTGGCAGAGTGGAAACAGAAGTATGAGGAGACCCACGCTGAGCTCGAGGCCTCCCAGAAGGAGGCCCGCTCTCTTGGCACTGAGCTGTTCAAGATGAAGAATGCCTACGAGGAATCCCTGGATCAGCTAGAAACTTTGAAACGGGAGAACAAAAACTTGCAGCGTGAGTCCCTTTCACTTTCAGCAACATCCATGCCTTGAGGAACCTCTCTCTTATGTCCTCTGTCTGATTAAATCTCTACCTGTCTTTAACCCAAACAACAGAGGAGATTTCTGACCTCACGGAGCAGATTGCAGAAGGAGGGAAACGTATCCATGAGCTGGAGAAGATAAAGAAGCAAGTGGAACAAGAGAAGTGTGAACTCCAGGCTGCTTTAGAGGAAGCAGAGGTATAGGTCAAATGGTGCATTACAAACAAATAAGGTCAGAAAATACTTAGGCACGTCCACATAGGTTGAATTAAAAAAATAAGCAGCACAAAATTCATGGAAGGAAAGGTGTGCAGATAAACTTTCAGATGCTTCCATTCCCTGCTAATGTCACCCCTTGCTGTCATTAAAGGCATCTCTTGAACACGAAGAGGGAAAGATCCTGCGCATCCAGCTGGAGTTGAACCAAGTCAAGTCTGAAATCGACAGGAAAATCGCTGAAAAGGATGAGGAAATTGACCAGCTGAAGAGAAACCATACCAGAGTCGTGGAGTCGATGCAGACCATGCTGGACGCTGAGATCAGGAGCAGGAATGACGCCATCAGGCTCAAGAAGAAGATGGAGGGAGACCTCAATGAAATGGAAATCCAGCTGAACCACGCCAACCGCATGGCTGCAGAGGCCCTGAGGAACTACAGGAACACCCAGGGCATCCTCAAAGTAAGTGGGTTCGAAAGAGGGCCCCAAGGGGCTTGGGGAGACTGCAGCCCTGAGAACGAGGTGTCTCAACGATCGTTCATTCCACAGGACACCCAGCTGCACCTGGACGACGCGCTCCGGGGCCAGGAGGACCTGAAGGAGCAGCTGGCCATGGTGGAGCGCAGGGCCAACCTGCTGCAGGCTGAGATCGAGGAGCTGCGGGCGACCCTGGAGCAGACGGAGAGGAGCAGGAAAATCGCAGAACAGGAGCTCCTGGACGCCAGTGAGCGCGTCCAGCTCCTCCACACCCAAGTGAGTATAACAGAAGAGTGAAAAATACAAAGGAATGAAGATGAAATTTTTGCTCATATCGTAGCTTTATCTAAGAATGTACTCACAGTGTTTTATGGAGGATAACATTTAAAACATTTAATATTTGTGGGTTAGTAATATTTATCTGTACTGTGACATCCAAAGTTGATTGTCGTTCAAAAATATATTGTCATCTCAGATAACTCATTGAACAAGGAGGGATACTAATTACTTAATTAACTAGCCTGTGAGTTCATTAGAAATCTGGCATCCCAACTTTGCTCTCATATACTAGATATTTCTAAATTTGTTATTTTAACAGAACACCAGCCTGATCAACACCAAGAAGAAGCTGGAGACAGACATCTCCCAGATCCAGGGAGAGATGGAAGACATTGTCCAGGAAGCCCGCAACGCAGAAGAGAAGGCCAAGAAGGCCATCACTGATGTGAGCAGAGGGCAACATGGTGGTGCTCAAACTTGAATCCTGATGCGCCAGCCCAGCTCTCAACCGGTTTTGTTTCACTGCTAACAGGCGGCCATGATGGCCGAGGAGCTGAAGAAGGAGCAGGACACCAGCGCCCACCTGGAGCGGATGAAGAAGAACCTGGAGCAGACGGTGAAGGACCTTCAGCACCGTCTGGACGAGGCTGAGCAGCTGGCCCTGAAGGGCGGGAAGAAGCAGATCCAGAAACTGGAGGCCAGGGTGGGTGTCTCAATCTCTGTCTACTTCCATTTACTCCTGGTGCCTTATTAGTTCAAAGTTCTTAAGAGCCTACTTATTTGTAGGTGCGTGAGCTGGAAGGAGAGGTTGAGAGTGAACAAAAGCGCAGCGCTGATGCCGTGAAAGGTCTGCGCAAACACGAGAGGAGAGTGAAGGAACTCACTTACCAGGTACACCAACAGTTTTTATCAGCTAAGTGCTTCCCATACATACGTGAAACATTCATATACAACGATACAATGGTCAAGTGGTTTTGAAGTAAGGCCCTGTGGTTTTTATAATCTTTCAGACGGAAGAAGATCGGAAAAATATTCTCAGGCTTCAGGATTTGGTAGACAAACTTCAGGCCAAAGTGAAATCTTACAAGAGACAAGCTGAAGAGGCTGTAAGTATCCTTAAGATGGAAGGGAAGAGAGAGGTCCCTTATTAAGAAAAGCTAATGAACAAATAATTAAGGTTTACTATTCCTGGTAGTAAATAAGCCATTTGCTTTTTAGAAGACTTGTACTCCTTAAAAACATTTGTGAATTTTGTAATGTTAACGGCTTGATTTTAAAAGTAAATTTTCTGGGCGCTCAGTCGGGTGGCTCAGTTGGTTAAGCATCTGACTTCTGCTCAGGTCATGATCTCATGGCTCATGAGTCCCGCATCGGAATCTGTGCTGACAGCTCAGAGCCTAGAGTCTGTTTCAAATACTGTCTCCCTCTTTTTCTCTGCCCCTCCACTGCTTGCACTGTCTCTCTCTCTCTCTCTCTCTCTCTCTCTCTCAAATATAAATAAACATTAAAACATTTAAATTAAATAAAATAAATTTTCTATACACAAAGAAACCTCAAAAAATTTCAAAGTAGAAATAATGCAGCTCACATTCTCTAGCCATAGTGTGATAAAATTGTAAAGTGACAGGAAAATGTAAACACAAATTCCCAAATGCTTAAATGCTTAAAACACTAACTTTCCTAAATAATCTTGGGTTAAATTGGAAAGAAAAAACATAATTACTGAATACTTACTAATCATAAATAAACTTCAGAGGATGCTACTTTTACAAACCTAAAGAATGTAGTCAAAGTTGTCTTTGGAGGACAATTCATTGCTTTATGAATCAAAAGAAAAACAAATAAATAAACTGAAAGTCCAATAAAGAAATTACAAATAATAATGAAAGAAATATTGTTAAAGATAAAGGTAGACATTTATAAATTAGAGTATACTATTTTCTAATTTGATAGTTTCAGTAATATCTGATCATTTCTGGGGAGTTAATAAAATAAATACACTTATAACTAGCTTAATCAAGGAAAAAGAGAAAGAAAATACAAACACATTAGAAATGAGAAAGGGGGGGCATGCCTGGCAGGCTCAGTCAGAAGAGCATGAGACTCTTGATCTCAAGAGTAATGAGTTTGAGCCCCATGTTGGATGAAAAGATTACTGAAAAATAAAGAAAGAAATGAGAAAAGAGACAAACCACACAATCAGAAAATTAATTTTTACGTAAAATATAAATCTGTCAACAAAGTTGAAATCTTACAGAAATTGATGATTTTTTAAAAAATTGATGATTTTTATAGGAGGCTATAAAAGTCCATTTACTTCTGAAAATGGACTCAGGTCCAGATAGGTCTTTCAAAATTTCAAGTAACAGATAATCCCTGAGCTATGTAAGCCATTCCAGAGCATGGGAAAAGATGGAAAGCTTTCCAGATCATTTTAAGAAGCTCACGTAACCCTCATACCAAAACCTGTCCAAGAGAGAAGGCGGGGGGGGGGGGGGGGGGCAGCATGGAACTAAAGGCAGTTTTACTCATGAATGTAGTTACAGCAAAGATAAATAACTAACTCGCCGAAACCTTATTTTATTAAGGGGATTGTCCATCATGATTAAATAGGCTTAATTCCTTCAGTGTAAGGATTACTTAATATTAGCGAATCTGTCAGTAGAATCATTACATCCAAAACAGGACAAAAAAATGATTGTTTTGAAATGTTCCAAAATGATATATAAAATTCAACATTTATTTCAATTTAAAGACACTACTAAGAAATTCATCCTTTATATGATAAAGAATATCTATCTTTATATCTATATAAAGAATATCTATCTCGAGCCTACAGTCACCTTATAGAAAGCATTGACAAGAAGCAGGACTTCAGTATTCTTGCCTGCTCTGCTTTTATATATTTTTTCTGCTTTACTTGTGGTGCATATCTTTTAATATGTTTTCATTGCAAAAATAGGGTTGCAATTATTTGTGGGACACCAAGCCCCAAATAAATCATAATGTTCACTTCAATAATAACCAAAATCCAGGAGGCAGTAAGACAACAAGGTTCCCTGCTGAGTATTTTAAGTTCTCCATACATGCCAAGTCCTTTCTTCCCTTAGATCTACAGAGTCTAGAAAGATGCACAGTGGGGATTCCTTACAATTCCATTTTCATTCTCAGGAGGAACAATCCAACACAAATCTATCTAAATTCCGCAAGCTCCAGCATGAGCTGGAGGAGGCTGAGGAACGCGCTGATATTGCTGAGTCCCAGGTCAACAAGCTGCGGGTAAAGAGCCGGGAGGTCCACACGAAAATCATAAGTGAAGAGTGATCATGTCCTGATGCTACGGAACGACTGAAGAGAGGCACAAAATGTGAAGTCTTTGGTCATTTCCTTCTGTAATTATTGTCTATTCTACCCTACTGCAAAGGAAATAAAGAGCATAGGGTACTTTGCAAACAGCATCCTTAGACTGGTCTTTTCTCTCTCTCCTAAAGCGGTGTCAAAGCTAGAATAATCACAAGGCTATCAAACAATTACACTCAACCTGCCATTAAGAAGTAGCATTCACTTTTAAGTCTATAAAAATACTTTAAGACTACAAAGTTGTTGCCTATCAGGGAAGTCTGTTTTGGAAGAAATCTGAGGGTCACCTTCCTTTCTTTCTAACCTTTCCCTAATGCAGGTCATAGAAGGATCTTAGAAAGCTCCTGATTCCCCTAACATAAACCTACTTTTCCAGGTCTATGCAAAGAATGACAGCGGCTATACTCCCAAATAGACTACACTATATCATTACTTCTCCTTCATGTTATCAAGAATACAAATCCAAAGTATTAGTATCATTAGCCCACAAGGATTTTTTGCAGCACTAATGCCGATACACCATATATTCAGAGAACACACATCGGGTAATGGGTATGCCATGCAAGGGTGAGATATACCCTTCTCCCTAGGAAAACTACAGGGTGCCTATCAAGTCTGGAGACAAAGAGAATATTATTCTATATACTCCAATGTAATATCAATAAGCTATTAGCCTATGTTTCCAGATTTGATGGCTGCCTGTATAATCATGTGAAGAGCCAAAATAAATAAATGATCAAAAGTGTCAATAAAATATGAGTCCCTAGATAACTTAGGTGCATATTCAACACACATAATAATGAGTATCACTGTGGTGCAAAAACCCAGATATTGTAGCAATCTGGATTACTCAGAGAAGTTTTTCTAGATGATCAAGATTTTTTTTAAGTTTATTTATTTACTTTGAGAGAAAGAGGGAGACAGCATACGTAGGGAAGGGGCAGAGAGAGAGAGAGAGAGAGAGAATCCCAAGCAGGCTCTGTGCCATCAGCACAGAGCCCAATGCTGGGCTCAAACTCATGAGCCATGAGATCATGATCTGAGCTGAAAATCAAGAGTTGGACACTTAACCGGCTGAGCCACATAGGTACCCTGATGATCAAAATTTTCAAAAATGAATTCAGTTGAGGTGCAGAGCCAAAAGTATGACCTTCCTAGACAGCATAAAGGAAAAGCCAAGTGGTCACTATCCATGTGAATTGAAAGCAAGAGTATATTGGTTTAAATGTACTGCAGGAGAGTGACTTAAATCAGACACAAGGAAGCAGCTTAGCAGGTAACTAGGATTCCCACTGTCATTCTGGCCTTAGGAAGGGTGTGGGATCACCCTTCTCACTGCTTTGGCCCCGCTTTCACTTTGTTCCCACACCACCTATAAACGCTTCAGTGCCTGGTAACTTGGCAGTAATGACCAAAACCAATGTCTTACAACAAACTTACTGCAAAATCTGTCCAGAGTGGGTCAAAGGACTACCTTAAAATTTGTATCAAATCCTACTGAGAACATTATTAAAATGTTCTGTCTTCCTGAAAACCACTGCCCACATTTCTCGGAGGTCTGCTAAAGAAAATGAATGTGAAAAAAAAAAAAAACCCAGTTATGAAAGAAAGTAAAATTCTATCTATACCTGTGGTAACCAAGCAGGTTAGGAGTTGGCTAGGAAGGCTCCATCAGACGCATGACTCCTATAAGACCCTTCCTGATGGCTTTAATCTACTCCAGACACAAGAGTGATACCAGAAAGCACGCTGGGCTGCCATACCAATCAGGTGACCAGAGTCAAGGCTGCTGAGTAATTTGTGGTCACTCCCTTCTATTCTCTGGACCTCCACTATTTCCTTAGTAAAATGAGGAATATGGGTCTGATGGTCCCTTACAGTAATAGATCCCATGACCAGTACAACCAGTATCTCTAGACACGTGCTTTCAGAAGGTGACCCATTTCATTAAACGGATTGAAATGTAAGTGCAAGAATACAGGAACTGTTGCCAAACAGAGTATATGCAGCAACTTGGGTCTCAGCCGCTGACAGACAATGCAGACACAGAGAGACACAAGACAGACACAATAACAAACATCTCTTAAAAAATCAGAATAGAAAACAATGTTCAGGTATCGTTTGTAAGCAAAATGTGAAATATATACCATGGGTAGCTGGTGGAGGAGTCACAGGTGCTGCCTCTAGACAGAGAAATGCCCTGCTTTCTAACATTTTCCTATGTTGAGTTTCATAGAGGAAACAGGATTTCACAAGCAACTTGCATTTTCAAAAAATGAGAGAAGTGGACACCTCAGCTTGGCGAGGCAAAGAAGTCTGGAGCCAGCTTGAAGTGGGAGTGGTCTGATCTGACAATGAATCAGAGGGAGCCGACTGGACGCAACAAAAGAAGCTGTCCTTGGCTGCTCTTCACGAAGCAAGTTTCAAAATTCAAAATTACGTTTCCAAGCACCCTCAGGAAAGCACAATAAGTTGCAAAGAAAACAAACAAACAAAACTCGTGCCTTCCTGGGGGCGACTAACCACCTCTTCCTACCACTCTGGTCAAGAGCTGCAACCTCCCTTCCTACTCTAATATCTGCAATTGTTCGGCCAGTGGAAGAGACTTCACACAGGCAGCTCAGCGAAACAGAATGACGGCAGCAACAAAGTCCAGGGATGGCAGAACATAGCTGTCTCTGAAACAACACCTTATATTATTCCAAAGGCAGATCACTTTCAGATTGCCGACCTCTCAAATTATTTATAGGAGATTGATTCATATACTTAACCCAATGTGAGAGGAAATACTTCTAATTATATCCAAACATCTTTAATATGAGGGGAATTATGCTTGGAGACCTTCATTGCCAAAAACGTGTTTTGCCAAATATGTTTTAAGAAAGAGGAGGAGGCTACGTGTTTTCCATATTTGACCCTATAAAAGTACCCTTGGAATGAGTTGGCTCGTCTTTCCTCATAAAGCTTCAAGGTAAGTGTGTGTGAGGACAGGGCTCTGTCTGGAGACGGTAAGGGATACTTGGCCGCCCTCATACATGCCACACATCCCGGTTTCCCTGCCCCTGGCAGCCCTTCCAGTAAGGCACCTACTTACTCCGTGGCAATTTTAATTAGATGTTTCAGTGTCCCCAGTCATTTCCTGATTCTCGCCTAACAATTATGCTATTATTGGGAACCGTTAGAATTTAATCAGAAGAAATTTGTTCTTTCTCTTACAGTTCTGACCCACTTCAAGGTTGCATCTCTAAGGTAAGATACTGATTTTTTTTTCTTATTCCTCACAGGAGGCAAGAAATCTTCTGAAGGTGGTTGGAGAGTGCTCGGGGGGTTATAAATTGAAAGCATTTTCATTTCATGGCTGATCATGCTTCCCTTGAAAAAATTCTGAAGGGGACTTTAGAAACTGGTTCTCATTAATTTATAGCCTCTGCAATATATGAAAATGCTTTCTTAGAGTCTTGAGAAGTTTTATACACAGTTTTTTTCTATTACCAGCACTGCAGTCTGTCTTTTAAATAACTGAGTTACAACATGTAATACAACATTTTGGTGTTATTATTCATTTATAGAGAAAATGTAAATTTCCTATACTACAGCTTTGCCTCAACATCATATAATATAAAAAAACCATGAGAGACTATCTGAATGAACTGAATCCTTGCCTTGGAAAAGTGGCTTAAACATGTATGTTGTTTCACAGTCCATAAAATGGAAATTAAAAAAGAAAGATATGTAAATGACTGAGCATTTTCAGCAAGACAAAGCATTTTGTGTTACCCAAATCCCTGCAGCTTGAATGGGAAAGCATGGGAAACCTTATACAAGTGCTTTGAGTCTTTCTGGAAAAATATCTTTATGATTATAAAATAAATTACCTATGATCACTATCATTATCTATCACTACTATCTATCACTACCTACTATCACTATCATTAAGCACAGGATTAATGAATGTTAGTTAAAGTGGCAAGAGACAGATCTTGGAAAGGAAATTTTGTGAAAGTTTTCTGAGATTCTCAATAATAAAGCAAGAAAACAGATAATAATACTTTAGAATTAGTCTTTCAGAAATACTAAAGACAGGTGAAGAAGCCAAATTTGTCAAAATTACGGTATGGGAACAAGAAAACATTGATGTAAAATAAGAATTTTTTTTAAACAAAACAACGCAAAGCAAAGCGCCCCCCCCCCCCCCCGCCCCCGTTTCTGCTTTCCTTGATTTAGGTAGTCTTTGTGAGTCTATAATGAATCCAAATCTGTAATGAAAAGGTTTTCACTATGTACAAAATAGTTCCTAGAATTTTAGCAACAGAAATCCATTGTGCTGCAAATTCACAAAGCCAGCTTTGAGCCCTTGCATGTATCCCGTATGTGTTCTAAGAGGCGTGAAGGATGCTGTAGAAGGAAAAGCACTCCCTGCCTGCAAGGTGCTTATAATCCAGTTGGAAGAGTGCTCTCAGCGAAAGAGCTGGAGGAAACCCTGCCAGAGCCTAGCTCTGTGCCCTGTATAAGCCAGTCACAGGCAACTTAACAGAAATGGATGTGTATACAGATGAAACAGAAAGCAGCTACCAGGTCATACAGCAGGTGAGCCAGAGCCAGAAACCACAGTCTCTTTCCAAATGCTTGACTAAGTTAAGTACCTATCAGTGCTGGCACAAAACACAAACACCCATATTTCATCTCTAGCCAAACCTGGTCACACTCTACGCAATGTTAAGTGAATACAGAATGTTTTCTTTTTCTAAACGTGAAATATGTAATATCTGAATGTCTATAATACTTTTCCTTTCTTTCCCAGGCAGGGTCTTCGACTGGGCTGCCGCCAATAACCTGCAGCCATGAGTTCCGACGCCGAGATGGCCGTTTTTGGGGAGGCAGCTCCGTACCTCCGAAAGTCTGAAAAGGAGCGCATTGAGGCCCAGAATAAGCCTTTTGATGCCAAGACATCAGTCTTTGTGGCGGACCCTAAAGAGTCCTTCGTGAAAGCAACAGTGCAAAGCAGGGAAGGGGGGAAGGTGACGGCCAAGACTGAAGGAGGGGCGGTGAGTAAAGTGTCTGAGATGATGAGATGGTGCAGCACCTGGGGCAAGGTGAGCTGACACTTTTTGACCTGGCCTCTCTTATTTGACTTGCCAGACTGTAACCGTGAAAGAGGACCAAGTCTACCCCATGAACCCTCCCAAATACGACAAGATCGAGGACATGGCCATGATGACGCACCTGCACGAGCCTGCCGTGCTGTACAACCTCAAAGAGCGTTACGCGGCCTGGATGATCTATGTGAGTTCATTCTCATGGCCTTTCTGCTTGTGCAGGCAGTTAATATTTTTGAAAAACAGCAGATTATTAAGGTCCCCATGAAATGATTATATTCCTTCTTTCCCCCTTTTTGGTACAGACCTACTCAGGCCTGTTCTGTGTCACCGTCAACCCCTATAAGTGGTTGCCAGTGTACAATGCAGAGGTGGTGACGGCCTACCGAGGCAAGAAGCGCCAGGAGGCCCCGCCCCACATCTTCTCCATCTCCGACAACGCCTATCAGTTCATGCTGACGGGTGAGTGGCTCAAGTGTTTCTCATACAAATTACTTTACCCCCTAGAGTCACAACGTGTTAAAGCTAAAAAGATCTTTGGAAATAATCTAATCCACCCCCCTGGTTGTACAGAAGAGGCAATTAAAACACAGAGAGTTACATGCCGTCAAAGCTGGAACTAAAACCTAGCTCTCCAGACTCCCACTCCGTGATTTTCCCAGGCCACACTACCGCTCCACCTTGATTCAGCTGCATTTGCTTGCAGTCTCCTTCTTGGGAATACATAATTTATTGTATAGATGTAAATAATAAGAGTTAAGATTCAGTAACAACTGAATCACACTGTCTGAATAGAAATGAAAAACACACGTTCGTTCAGTCCTTTTGTGCTTAAGTTTCTTGCTGACCACAAACCTGATGCTTTTAGGAGTATTGTTGTCTCTCAAGTCATCAGAGACCATCTCAGAGAAGATGCCCTCTCTTTGAATGAAGATGGTGTTTGGGGGCTACACACACATGAACAGATGCTGTGTCCCCCACTTTAAAAGGATTTTGTGCTCCTCATCTGATCTTTCTTCGACCCGATGCCATACTTTGGGGCAGGCTGATGAGAATCTGGGGTGCAGTCTGTGGCCATAAGGCAAAAAATTTTTTTTTTCTTTGTGAGGCCAATTAATTCATTTAGAAACAACACCTCAACCTTGGCTTGATGAACTATTTAAACGTACCGAACTATAGTCCAAACCCTTAGTAGATTACCCACTTTTCAGAAAGTTTCATGCACTGACCAGCAGACAGCATGCTACCGGAATCCACAGCTGACAACTAGACAGTGTCTGGCTTTGGAAAGTATTGCTCTTTGTCTTAAACCAGGACATGTTTATTGTCACAGCTTAAGGAATTCAAGATATAACAGCATTCTATGTTTCTCCTCAACTTAAGAGGTTTAAGAATAATGTCATACATAGCTTTACAATAATGTATTTAAAAACTCCATTTAAAGTGAGACACTCAACACCACAGGTCCGTCCCCATAGAAAGTTTTGTTTGTGTAACTTGTATATATGCTGATTGCCTGCTGTTTTTCTTCTAGATCGGGAGAATCAGTCCATCTTAATCACGTATGTATTACTATCCTGGGACTCACTGGCAGTTTATTTGCACTGGGAAAAAGACACCAAAAAAGAAAAAAAAAAATAGTTAATGCTCCCATACTGAGGCAATGGCTGATCAGCCTGGAAATAGATACTGTTTATAGCTTGTTGGAGGGCTTAGACTACCTCAGAATATAAAATAACAATGCCCCAAATTTTGTCATTTGCTAGTCCAGTCTTAAAGGCTGCACAGAACTTTCCTGAGAGTATAAAATGATGGTATAAAATCCTGTCTCTGGGCATGGAAGGGAATAACATACCACCTCCTGAACAGTTGAGCCGTTTGGGAATGTTACCAGTAGCTCATTTTTAAGGCCTCCTTGAGAGATGTCCAGTCCTTCAAAGACTTAACCTAAGTCATGTCTTTAATCTAAGGAGACTGAAGAACACAAAATTGTTTCATAGAGTTTTTTTTACTAACAGTTTCACTTCCCACATAGTTGTGGGTGGTTGCCCTTTGGCTCCCTCAACCCCAGGCCACCTAGAAGAGAGCCTGGCACATTTTAAGCCCTCAAGAAGTATGTGTTAGGTGATTAATGGATGGATTTCTCTACTTCTTATCAGTGGAGAGCAACAGAAATAATATGAACTGACAAAGACATAAAAAGATCGATGCATAAGGTAGTAAATGCTGCTAGTGGAAGCACTTTCGTTCGTCACAGAGGTTAATTCCTCACATATGTTTGGTCTCTGTTTGGCAGCGGAGAATCCGGGGCGGGGAAGACCGTGAACACCAAGCGTGTCATCCAGTACTTTGCAACAATTGCAGTCACTGGGGAGAAGAAGAAGGAGGAAGTTACTTCGGGCAAAATGCAGGTGGGTCTGGGGTCAGACTCAAGATGTCAGGGCTCTCAGGAAGTCTGGAGCCCCGGAGGTGAGGACCGTGCTTGCCTTTGCAGGGGACTCTGGAAGATCAAATCATCAGCGCCAACCCCCTACTGGAGGCCTTTGGCAACGCCAAGACCGTGAGGAACGACAACTCCTCTCGCTTTGTGAGTCTCTCAGTCACAGAAAGCTCTTCTCAGCCCTTAAGTGCCCGAGAAAGCATGCCTGAATTATCGTTGCAGTCTCCTCTTTCTCGTGCGCTTCAAGTCTGGTATATAACATCATCATTTTTACTTGCAAGGGTAAATTCATCAGGATCCACTTCGGTACCACGGGAAAACTGGCTTCTGCTGATATTGAAACATGTGAGTAACAGGACCTCCTCAACAGAATCCAAGAATGACAACTGATGGTTTGGAGGAACATTTTGCAGCTCCTGCTGAGCCTGGAGCCTGTGAAACACCAGTCTGCTGCCAAACATGCCCATGGTTAATGCCAGTCTTACCCATAGCCCACAGTGTGCTTTATCCTCAGTCATGAGCTAATGATTCCATAAGAACTGCCGGGAGCCGTTGGGCTTGTCTGAAATAATCCAGCCTCAGAATGAATTTCAACTTTTTCTAGGAAAACACTAACATGAGGGTAAATGAGTTGCCTACTGAGCCTTGATAAATGTTGCTCTTAATGGTCTATTTTAAAGTGAGAAGAGACCCTGGGGAGACAGGGGTTCTTGAGAATCAATTATACTCCAAATGTCAAGGATCTTCTGCATGAGAAATGTCTATATCCTGGGCCAGGCAGGCTTTAGTTTCTTTCCAGAGGTGCTAAGAATAACTGCAATGGTGTTTGCAGAGGCACAATATGTGGTACCTCGGGGGGACATTCCGTGGAAATCTCAAGGGGCCAGTGAGAAGTAGCTAATGACCCCAAGTTCCAAAATCACTCCAGCAACTTTGTAATTTTTCTGCCCTGACCAATGTCTACTTTCCACTGCAGATCTTCTGGAGAAGTCTAGAGTTACTTTCCAGCTGAAGGCAGAAAGAAGCTACCACATTTTTTATCAGATCATGTCTAACAAGAAGCCAGACCTAATTGGTAAGAAAGAGCTTAAGTTTATACGCTAGACGTTAATCATTTATTAACAACTTCTAATGTAAAATGTATACCCTGACTTCTGTGTACCCAGAAATGCTCCTGATCACCACCAACCCTTATGACTATGCCTTCGTCAGTCAAGGGGAGATCACAGTCCCCAGCATTGATGACCAAGAGGAGCTGATGGCCACAGATGTAAGTTACATATGCAGGGTTGTTTTTGTTTTTTTTAATCCATTATGTATGGGAATGAAAATAACACCCCTCTCTGGGTGTGGTTAAAGATAAGGTATAAATTCTCCTCAATAAGTTAGTGTCTTCTGTCCTTTTGTCTTCTCATTTTTCCTGGTAGAGTGCCATCGAAATCCTGGGCTTCACCTCTGATGAAAGAGTCTCCATCTACAAGCTCACGGGGGCTGTGATGCATTATGGGAACATGAAGTTCAAGCAGAAGCAGCGTGAGGAGCAGGCCGAGCCAGATGGCACCGAAGGTAACAGAGACGAAAAGCCCACTCCATATTCATGTTTCCTTTACAGCTGAGCTTCTGATGGATGTATGCAAATTTACCCCCATACAGACTTTCTATAAAATGATTCACTCATCACTCTGTTCCTATGAATTGTGGGGCCCACAGTAGGTCACACAGGATGCCTGAATTGTGTCTTTACAGTTGCTGACAAGGCAGCCTATCTCCAGAGTCTGAACTCTGCTGACCTGCTCAAAGCCCTCTGCTACCCCAGGGTCAAGGTCGGCAACGAGTACGTCACCAAAGGCCAGACTGTGCAGCAGGTAAGTGAACGGCCTCAATGAATCACACACATCCCCAGCCTTCTCAACACGTCTTTAGTAACGCCAACAATCATTACTCTGTCCACGAAGGTATACAACGCAGTGGGCGCCCTGGCCAAGGCCGTCTACGAGAAGATGTTCCTGTGGATGGTCACCCGCATCAACCAGCAGCTGGACACCAAGCAGCCCAGACAGTACTTCATCGGGGTCCTGGACATCGCCGGCTTTGAGATCTTTGATGTGAGTTGTTGGAATAAGCGGCCCTGTTAAGGCCCCTCCGCTTCGTGTCTGCTCTGCCGAATTCCCCCTGGGTTTCCCAAACTCACTTGAGCTCTTTGGTGTTTGAAACGCCCTAGTTCAACAGCCTGGAGCAGCTGTGCATCAACTTCACCAACGAGAAGCTGCAACAGTTCTTCAACCACCACATGTTCGTGCTGGAGCAGGAGGAGTACAAGAAGGAGGGCATCGAGTGGGAGTTCATCGACTTTGGGATGGACCTGGCTGCCTGCATCGAGCTCATCGAGAAGGTTCGTATGACTTTTCAGGTCACAGAGTATACTGCTGAATAGTATTTAAGTGAGAATCTTAAAATATTGCTACTGGTAAACAAAATCAGGAAAACTCCTTCTTTTGCTAACTCCAAGGTAGATATCCTGGTAAAAGGAGAGTGAATATTTTCTTTAACGTACGGAACTCTACATTTCCCAATGGTTTGCAATGCTGGCCTCATATTTAAAGCCATCTTTCCTTATAAAAGAGCACTAGATAGAGTATTTTGTACTTATTATCACTTCGTCATCCTTAGATTCATTATTACTGGTAACTGAAATGCCAATTTCTAGTACTTAAAAGCAGAGGCTCTCAAAGTTCGGTTTAAGACTCACCACAAGTACTTAATAAAATTGCACATTACCCTTGGAAAAACTTTTTGGTCAGTGTGGATGGGGGCCTTGGAACCTGAATTTTCATCAAGTGATTCTGATGCAACCAGTTTTTGAGTCACACTGGGAGAAATACGGCTGTAAAGCCTTGGGGCGAGACACAAACTCCACAAGAGCATGCCCTTCAATCATCTCCCTCACCATCACATCCCAGAGCCCAGCACAGCATCTGGATCTCTAGAGGCACTTGATACATATTTGCTAACTTAACGACTTCTGGCCCAAGGAATAAGTCTTCATTAGTTGTAAGAAATTAAAAGATGAATTTACTCAAATAGGATCATGATGTTACATATTATTTCTATAAGCAGACAAAATTCAAACGGCATCTGTTTCTTTTTCTACTCTCAGCCTATGGGAATCTTCTCCATCCTAGAGGAGGAGTGCATGTTCCCCAAGGCTACAGACACCTCCTTCAAGAACAAGCTGTATGAGCAGCATCTTGGAAAGTCCGCCAACTTCCAGAAGCCCAAGCCTGCCAAAGGCAAGACCGAGGCCCACTTCTCGCTGGTGCACTACGCCGGCACCGTGGACTACAACATTGCCGGCTGGCTGGACAAGAACAAGGACCCCCTGAATGACACCGTGGTCGGGCTGTACCAGAAGTCTGCAATGAAGACTCTGGCTCTCCTCTTCACTGGGGGAGCAGGTGCTGAAGCAGGTAACTTGCAACAGAAGTCATCTTTCATTTAATGTATAAAACATACACTGAGAAAGCCTGTCTTATGATTTGCTTGTGCTCTCTCTACCCCCCTTAGAGGCTGGTGGTGGGAAGAAAGGCGGCAAGAAGAAGGGTTCTTCTTTCCAGACTGTGTCTGCTCTCTTCAGGGTACAAACATCCTTTGCTCTCTCTTATTTGACTTAAGAACTTCAATTTTATTGTATCTGTGGGGCAAGGGGAGTAATCTTGCAAGGATTCCAGAACTGAATGTGACTCAAAGATCTAGGTCAGTTGGTGGTGGTAGAATGGAGTCTCAGAGGGTCTGGGGTAGTTTGGAAGAGACACTTCACTGTGTAGGAGACAAGGTGTCAGAAGGGATGACAGTGAATTGCAGAAGTCAGTATCAGATAACAAAATTAAATCTGAAGGCCAGGAAATAAAGTCATTTGACATTTAAAAGGTCCTATTGGGATAGGACTAAGCAAAACGAGATTTTTTGGAGTATGTGGGAGCCTCCAAATGATGCACGTGCCTAGGTATATATTGGCACAGAACTGAATAGAGTGGATTTTGAAAGCCAAAGACAGAAGAACAGTGTTGGGAATTGGAGGCTGATTCTAAACGAAGGGTATAAAACAGATGTGATAAAAAATAGCTCTTGAAGGAAAATTTGCTTTTCTTTGGACAATCCCATCTGTAACAATGAAAGCTTTAGTTATCTGGAAAAACAAACAAACAAACAAACAAACAAACAAACAAACAGGATTTCCAGATATTGGAACCCTTCTCACAGTTGGTAACATGGCTGTTGGTTTTCTGCCAATTCCCAGAGTGAAGCACTAAAAGGCCACTTTCTGCGGAATGAGCAGGAGGACATAGCTCTGTAATTAGGAAAAGGAATAGGAATGTGATAGAGAAGCAGATACAATTGAAAGTAGGGTAAATAAAGAAATGACAGATTTGGAATAAGACACTGAATTACTTGTAACGTCAGATCACATATCCAGGTGAAACAGTATGGGTAGGGTATTTCCCTACATTTAGAATATCATATTAAATCTACAACACATGCTAGGAGATTCAAAAGCAATGAACAACCACCTCAACAACTTGTAGACAAATATGTTTATAAGGCACAAAAACAGGAAAGGGAAGGACTTTTTGGGAATGTGGAAATTCCAGAAAGAACTCTTTGCAAATTCAAATTAGGATACCATTCGTTAGAATTGAAGCAATGTCACGGTCGTCACAGTGATTATGTCTGTAAATATGAATGCATGAAAAGAGCACACTTTCAAACCAAATATTCATTAATTCCACAGGAGAATCTGAATAAGCTGATGACTAATCTGAGGAGCACTCACCCCCACTTTGTACGCTGCATCATCCCCAATGAAACCAAAACCCCCGGTAAGACACTTCTGACATCCAGACAAGTGCCAGTGTGTTTGCTTTAGACCATGAAATAAGGCATGTGTATCCTTCCCTTTAGGGGCCATGGAGCATGAACTTGTCCTGCACCAGCTGAGGTGTAACGGAGTGCTGGAAGGCATCCGCATCTGCAGGAAGGGATTCCCCAGCAGAATCCTTTATGCAGACTTCAAACAGAGGTCAGATTTTCTCACTTCAAATTATCTCAAGAGGTTCTTTTATTTATTTCAACTCTTTTGATTGAAATAAAAATCCTTTATACGTTCTATTATAATTGAGGAGAAGAGAAACACACTTAACAGACTCTGTATTGATCATTTGGTATGCTGATATGCCAAAAGTTTGACACCTTTTGAATATGCAGAGAATAAAGACGTAGATATGATTTCTTGTTTTGTTTGTTAGACTACCCAAAAGTTACATCATTTCTAAAATAAGGCAAGAAGATTTGTTATTGGTGACAATAGCTGTATCATTTATTTGTTTGGCCTAAACAGATACAAGGTATTAAATGCAAGTGCAATCCCTGAAGGGCAGTTCATTGACAGCAAGAAGGCTTCTGAGAAGCTCCTTGCGTCCATCGACATTGACCACACCCAGTATAAATTTGGTCACACCAAGGTAATGGTCTCTAAAGCCCACCCGATGCTATCCGTGTCCCTTTGAAGTTTATGTACAGTTTCTGATCTGCATATCCTCCCCCCACACAGGTCTTTTTCAAAGCTGGTCTTCTGGGGCTTCTAGAGGAGATGCGAGACGAGAAGCTGGCCCAGCTGATTACCCGAACCCAGGCCAGGTGCAGAGGCTTCTTGGCCAGAGTGGAGTACCAGAGGATGGTGGAGAGAAGGTATTAACAGAGATATTTTACTGAGCCCCAGCAGCCAAGGCCTTTTCACTCTGCTTCCTGTGAGAACCTGACATGGAACATTTCTGCTTCTGTCACAGAGAGTCTATCTTCTGCATCCAGTACAACATCCGCGCCTTCATGAACGTCAAGCACTGGCCCTGGATGAAGCTGTATTTCAAGATCAAGCCCCTCCTCAAGAGCGCTGAGACCGAGAAGGAGATGGCCAACATGAAGGAAGAATTTGAGAAGACCAAGGAAGAGCTGGCGAAGTCAGAGGCAAAAAGGAAAGAGCTGGAAGAGAAAATGGTTGCTCTGATGCAAGAGAAAAATGACCTGCAACTCCAGGTCCAAGCTGTGAGTATCAGAACCCATTTGTTTAGCACCCAATCTGATGTGAAAATTTCAGCTCAGTAATTGCTAGAGAAAGGTCTAGATTCCACCTAAGGGACTATCAATCTTTCCTAACTCACAACTCCATAGAAGATCCACACAATCCCATACACAACATTACTAGAAAGCATTGCAGTAGGATTCTTTGCTGTTTAAAAGGAAAAAGAAAAGCATTTTCCCTTTCCCCCTAGTGTTTTTCCTAGCAGAATGTGGTCAAAAAATGAGGTGATCTTTGCTCCCCAAGATTCTCCCTACTGAGAAGAGCAAATTAGACCAGTGAAAAGAACAATAATCACAGTGAAGAGGGAGGACACATCATGATGAAAATACATCCACTTGAAACCAGTATTCTGGCAACTTCCCTGACAGTTCTATCTTTAGAAACTCTCCAGTACCTGAAAGAGTAGGATCATGACCAGGATAATGGGAACACTTTCTATAGACAGTGTCAGTTTTTATCCAAAGCATGAGAGACAGGGTTGACATTCTTGCTTGATGTCCCAATAAACACCCAGAAGACCTGGAAGAAATGTTTGATCAAACACCACTGCTTAACCCACTTTGTGACGCAAATGACCAGATTGCTACCGAGACCCACTACCTGAGTACTGAGAGTTGTCCTACAGTCCTCTGAGCTCAGAAGAACATCTACTTTGGTCCAGTTGGACATACAGGTTTAGGGCCTTTCACTAGAAGATGTAAAGAAAGATGAACTGTCTGTACCTACCTGGGTTGGCACTGTGACTTTGAACAGTTTTTCCAAAATGACAAGAGGCTCATCACACCTTCGAGAACCGGGTGCTAACTGCAAGGTATACCTCAGTTTCCAATCATACTCCTCTCCTCTGAGAATAGTATGACCTCTTTCCAACATCATTCTGTCAAGTCTCCACATTTAATAAATACGGAATAATGTTCCAAGCACCAGGGATACAACTTGAAGTAAGAGGCATGGCCCCTGCTCCCACAGAGTTTCTATTCTAACTTATGAGAAACCCACCTGGTACTTCTTTAAGCACCACTTCTGAACATTTTTAGTGCCTCCTATTTCTTCCATGTGTTTCCTTTGATTCCCAGCTACTCTGTCACTGTAAGACATCTTCCCTTTAAGTCACTTTCCTGGTATTACCCCTCCCTCTAGCAACCTGCTGGATACCTGACCATTTTGTCTGTTTTTTACACACTAAACTTTTCTGGAAATAAATACTAAAGAAAGAAAGGAGACTTATCTGAAATTATATACCAACACATTAAATATAGGTCATGATTAGGGGAACAAGAAGTTTTCCTGGACCCTCTTAAAGTCCCTGGCTGGATCTGAAAATTAAAGCAACCAACATCAACTAACAGGAGAAAAGCATGCACATTTATTGAATTTTTACATGTACATGGGAGCCTTTGCAAGAGACTGAAGACCCAAAGAAGTAAGCAGAGCAGGAAGCTTATATATCTTTTAGACAGGCAATAAATTTGTAAAGATTTGACAGGACAAAGGGGTTTGAGTTAAGAGTAATAAATGGTGAAAAAGTAACTAAAAAGATAAGGGTTAGTTTAACAAGGTTTGTTTATACAGCTTTCTGGGCCCCCAATTCTCATCTCTGGTGATAAGAATGTCTTCTTTCCTACTAGTACAGGAAGGGTACTTTGACCTGTTTTACGGTGAGGGCAGGAGGTCAGAGTGGGTTTCCTGCATCTTCCATTTTCTCAAACTCCTTCAGTTTATGGTACACAATATGCCACGGTGCCATATTTTGGCATAGTATGTCCTGAACTGCATCATTAGCAAATAAAACTGTATCATAATTTCATCAGGAACCATGACTTAAATTCCTTAAATTAAAAAAAAAATCTGCAATGTCATAATAAGTGCCCAATTTCCTAGATGATGGGAAGTTTACAAAAAGTAACCTAAGGCTTTAAAACACAATTCACTTATATGATTTTGAAATATTAATAAAATCTGAAAATGTCCAAAGAACTACAATCTAAAAATGCCTATTATCCCTTTTCAGGAAGCAGACAGCTTGGCTGATGCAGAGGAAAGGTGCGATCAGCTGATCAAAACGAAAATCCAGCTGGAGGCCAAGATCAAGGAGGTGACTGAGAGAGCTGAGGATGAGGAGGAGATCAACGCCGAGCTGACGGCCAAGAAGAGGAAATTGGAGGATGAGTGTTCAGAGCTCAAGAAAGACATTGACGACCTTGAGCTGACCCTGGCCAAGGTTGAAAAGGAGAAGCATGCCACAGAGAACAAGGTATGAATTACATTCTGTTCTACCATATCGAGGTTCCGTCAGCCTAGTAAACCTGCTTTAGAGCAGATACCATTTCTTCTTTAATTTTTCAAGGTGAAAAACCTCACGGAAGAGATGGCAGGCCTGGACGAAACCATCGCTAAGCTGACCAAGGAGAAGAAGGCCCTCCAGGAGGCCCACCAGCAGACCCTGGATGACCTACAGGCAGAAGAGGACAAGGTCAACACGCTGACCAAAGCTAAAATCAAGCTTGAACAACAAGTGGATGATGTAAGCCTAAAATCATGTAAAAAAATTTTTTTTTAATTTTATAACAAACTAAGTAAACATGAGTTTGTATTCTTATGATGTAATGAGGACTTTTCAAAAGCTTCCAATGGATATGTGTATAGGACATTATCTTTGCTACAAGGTCTAAGATGGACACCCAAGAAGTCAAAAAAAAAAATCAATAAACAAAGTTGTTGGTAACAGACAATATACATAAAAAGACTCAGGGAAAAGGAAAGCTTGTGTTTACCAAAGAAATCTGTACAAACAAAAAATGGGTTTGGCCTGGGCTTGAAAAGCAAGAGGCCATGCAAAGAAATTGAGAGATGCTCCAAATGGGGAGCATAGCAATAGCAAAGAAGTAGTAAACATCCGTAAGATTCTCTCTCACAGGAAGAAAGGTTTCCAAATAAAGAATGTGGAAGGTGAATTCGGCTTTAAACATAGTCTGATACCAAATAGAGAACCCGCTATAAATGTGTGCATCAGGGAGGAAGTGACAAAAGTCATGGTTAGAAACACAGCTGTGGGGTCTGTGGGTGTGGTGAAGCACAGTCACAGTGGATTCCGGTGGGGAGATAAGGAAGGCATGCTGTCTCCCTGGCAGTTTACTGTAATGGTATGGTAATGAGGTACACTTCACCTTTCAAATGATGATTCCTGGGACTAAGTGAATAGTTATGAGAATGGAATAGGTGGGACAAATTTGCCTAATTCATGGAAAAATCAAAATAAGCTGCTGATTAGATAGGAGTTAAATGTCTACAAGTCAAACCTGGGATAAAAGATGGTAACATTTCAGGAACTATATTCATGCATTATTAACTTATAGCTTGAAGGATCCCTGGAACAAGAAAAGAAAATCCGCATGGACCTAGAAAGAGCCAAGAGGAAACTGGAGGGAGACCTAAAATTGGCCCAAGAATCCACAATGGATATTGAAAATGACAAGCAGCAACTCGATGAGAAACTCAAAAAGTAAGCAATGAGAACACGTCTATGGGGAAAGTGCTACTACTGTTTCTGTGACTGACATAAAGTGCCCCTTTGACAGGAAAGAGTTTGAAATGAGCAATCTGCAAAGCAAGATTGAAGACGAGCAGGCCCTCGCCATGCAGCTGCAGAAGAAGATCAAGGAGTTACAGGTGAGTCACAACCTCCACCTCGTCCGCGTATCACAGGAATCAAAACTGCCACGAGTTGCCATTAATGTTGGTGTGTCACCCTCAGGCCCGCATCGAGGAGCTGGAGGAGGAAATCGAGGCAGAGCGGGCCTCCCGGGCCAAAGCAGAGAAGCAGCGCTCCGACCTCTCCCGCGAACTGGAGGAGATCAGCGAGCGGCTGGAAGAAGCCGGCGGGGCCACTTCCGCCCAGATCGAGATGAACAAGAAGCGGGAGGCCGAGTTCCAGAAGATGCGCAGGGACCTGGAGGAGGCCACCCTGCAGCACGAAGCCACGGCGGCCACCCTGAGGAAGAAGCACGCGGACAGCGTGGCCGAGCTGGGGGAGCAGATAGACAACCTACAGAGGGTCAAGCAGAAGTTGGAGAAGGAGAAGAGCGAGTTGAAGATGGAGATCGACGACCTGGCCAGTAACATGGAGACTGTCTCCAAGGCCAAGGTACAACCATGGTTTAAGTCTTAAAGAGATTTCTGTGAGACAGGTGTGAGTGAGCCGGTCAAGAGTCCTTAGTAACTGGCAGCACAAGCAGGTGACTGGCGGGAGCGAGGGACACCCAGGGTGTGATGGCAAAGGGTCCACTCTTTGCTGTGAGAACAGCCACACCCAAAGAACATGTAGGGCGGAAAGTTCAGCTCTTCCAAATGAGAGCAACTCAACTATGCATTTGGGGTTTTTAAAAACACCTCACCTTGATTAGGCTTTTGTTTTTCCCCTTAAGCACAAATACATAAACTTGCTGCTCAAAAAAATCAAGTATCATTATTCTCATCTCAGAGATAAGCCACCTGATTTAAGACTTAAATTCCCAAAGCCATTTGCTGGTAGCACGTTTAGACTCTGTCATTCGTTACTCTTTCCACCACAACCCAAGGCCTCTGTAGTTTTTGTTTGCTTGTAAAGATATTTAATTCTCCAAATAAGGAAGTACCACCGTATGGAATGTGTGGATTATTGAAATTTTCTGTGGTCCAAATACTTGCTTGAGATGCCTTCTACCACTTTTTGATGCAGGGGAACCTGGAAAAGATGTGCCGCACTCTAGAAGACCAGGTGAGTGAACTTAAGACCAAGGAAGAGGAGCAGCAGCGGCTGATCAATGACCTGACAGCTCAGAGAGCGCGTCTGCAGACAGAATCAGGTGGGCCATTGACCAGTGTTGACCTTGAATGACAAATTTAGCTTGGATGCTTAATTTGCTGAAAACCTCTGCAATGACTTAATTGAGATCACATACTATCTGCCTGGGGGCCACCCACCACCACTCGTATGAACACATTACTGACCACTGGCACGGACTGCTTTCTTTTTTGTTGTAATTGCTGATTTCACTAAAGAGATCCAGGCTCTTTTGCTTGTTCACATTTTAAAGCAGATTTGACTTTAATCAAGTTACCAGATTTAAAGTGTATCTTCACAATATTTATTTTCATCTTTCAAAATGCTTGCCCAAGTTATTTATTACTCTATTACCCTCAATGGCCTGTGTAATGTAATCCACATTTTAAAAATGACAGACTATGGCAATGATGAGGTGGCTGTCCAAGAACGCTTACTCCACTCTTTTTCCTGAAGTCTGGCCAACTGCTGCTAGCTAGCACCATCATGCAGAGAAATAGTACTACAACCCACCCCCACCGGAGCCTTCAAGGGATGTTTGTAGTTTTGACTTCCCAAATTGGAGAGTCTGTGCATTAACCCCTTCCCCTAATTAACTTTTTACCAAAGTTTTACCAACTTTTTTACCAAAGTTCTACCTCCTCAAGCAAGAGGTTAACGAGATGGTAATTATTTTATGGGTTGTCTGGACTATTAAAGTGATAGGCAGATCAAAGTGTTGGAGAACCACTTTTTCTTATCCATTCAAATATTGTTCTTTCTAGAACAAAGTTCAAAGTGAGGCTTGTGTTATTGTCATGCAGGTAGTTAGTACACTTCATGCAGGAAGAAGAAAACCTGTATTCTCAAAGAATCTTAAGAATCTTTTCTAAGTTCCTTCTAGAATTTAGTGGTATGGAAAAAAGAGAAAGTTGTCATTCTTATTAAAGAGATAAAGCTTCCAGGTAACCAGTTCAAAAATGGAGCTGAAAGTCTTTCCTCCCTTTTTAATACAGCACAGCATGTTTTCTGAATTATGGTGCCTGAAGAGTTGGATTGGATTTAAATGCCATTTAGTCTAGGAACTGCTCAGGCCCCCTAAACCAATGAATTCTGGGGTGGAAGGGTATTTGATCATTTCTTAACATAAAAATGCTTCCAGGATTTTCTTCTGAACATCACTTCTACTGATGGAGGGAATCGGTCAAAGTCTCCTATTTTCCATACAATAAATTCTTTGTTTCAATCAACTTTCAGTGTAAGGTACACTAGTACAACACTACTGCCTTAGACAGGAAGCACTGGGATGTTTTGTTGCTTTGATTTACATTTCTTGTTGCATGTTTCTTGACCAATTTCTACTGTGATCAAATAATCTTAAATACCTTGCAAAATGTTTTGTGTTGCCTGTAAGTATGTAATCTGCCTCAAAGCTTTCCATACTTCTCATTCTCATATAGATTTTCTCATCAGAACTGAAGTGGAGGTTGGTGGCTTGCTGTAATCGATACTCTCCAAAGTGTTTCAAACTCAGCTCCCTTTCCCTGCTCCAGCTTTTAATTCAGAGCTCTGATTTCCAAAAGTAAGGCTGAGTTTTATCCATCTTGGTCTTAATAGGTGAATTCTCACGCCAGCTAGATGAAAAGGACTCGTTAGTTTCTCAGCTCTCAAGGGGCAAACAAGCATTCACACAACAGATTGAGGAACTAAAAAGGCAGCTTGAAGAGGAGATAAAGGTAAGCCCTACTTGTTGTTGTCACTATCCTTATTTTTGAGGTTATTTGTGGTTTTCTTACTTCCATAGATTTTCTTCTGGTGACCTCTAGGAGCCTAGAGACTAAATATCACTTTAAAGATATAAAATTAAGTCACTGATCTCTACGTTCTTAGGCCAAGAGTGCACTGGCCCACGCCCTGCAATCAGCCCGCCATGACTGTGACCTGCTGCGCGAACAGTATGAGGAGGAGCAGGAGGGCAAGGCTGAGCTGCAGAGGGCAATGTCCAAGGCCAACAGCGAGGTGGCCCAGTGGAGGACCAAATACGAGACGGATGCCATCCAGCGCACAGAGGAGCTGGAGGAGGCCAAGTATGTTCTAGACTTAGTTAAAATGGGAATATCCCTGTTAACCAAGTGCATCTGCTATAAGCACTATATGGGAAAATGTCCATTGCTCCAAAAACAAAATTTAAAAACAATGGAAAAAACACACATGAACGTAAACCAAAGCAAGACAAACAATCTGGCAGTGCGGGAAAAGAATTAAGCTAGAGGGCAAAAAGAGAAAGCAGGTGGTAAGGCAAGAGGAAGCTGAACGACTATTTTCAAAAGGGGGTATTTTGGGCATCATTCTATCTATAAAGGTGTAGACAGAGTAAGAGTTAACTGTATTGCCCTGTGCCTCTCCTTCCTCTCAGCCACTAATGGAAAAATTGTTCGAACATGTTAGGTATGTAAGGGAAAAATAACCAAGATTTCAAAGCATAGCTCGTCCTTCTGAGATGTAAAAACATGGCTATTTGTAGGGGAACAAAGACATATACTATTAAAGACTAAAAAGAAAACATAAATTCTGCAATAAGAAAGGAAATACATGGTTTCAAAAAGGACCAAATATTCAATGCAATCAACAGTTCGAGATGCAACTGTGAAGAGGGAGAATCTTGACAAGAAGAAATCTACTCATTCAGAAGGTTTCAGGAGGGAGCTAGTCGTTTATCCTGTGACTAGTGTACAACTATGTGGTTGGAATCATGTTTGGGTGGATTCCTTAGAAGAGATTTTCAGTGGAGCTCACAAAGCAAAATTGACATTGATTTGGAAAAGTTTATTTTTATTAAAGGATTAATGGAATGCCAGGAAAAATAAGGGAGGGACACAATTAGCCAAAATCAAGCATATTTGGTAATGAATTTGAATTCATTTGAATTCAATTCATCCAACATTTGAGTACTTAACATGTGTGACAGTCTTGCAAAGATTAGCAAGATACACACTCTACCTTCTGGAGATGAAAATTCAGTGGAGACAAGACATACAAACAGTAATTCAAGACAGATATTAATATTCTACAGAGAAGGAATAAACCAGTGACCTTAATGGGTAAAATGTTGGCTTGGGCTGATCACAGATGGCCTTAAAACCAGACTATGAAGTGTGGTGATGTTGAAATTTGGACTGTTGTCAGCATTTAGTTTGTAGGAGTGGGAATGAGTCAACACAGAACTAGGCCTACAAAACAAGCTTGAAGAGCAGACCGTTAGGAGTCTGGTTGTGGAAAGCACTCTTTTGTACCTACCTGGAAACTTCCAATTCTGCTGATGGCCTTCACTTCTATTGTCCTTATTTCACCTTTCAGGAAGAAGCTGGCCCAGCGTCTACAGGATGCCGAGGAGCACGTAGAAGCGGTGAACGCCAAATGTGCCTCCCTGGAGAAGACGAAGCAGCGGCTCCAGAATGAAGTGGAGGACCTGATGATCGATGTGGAGAGAACAAACGCGGCCTGCGCGGCCCTGGACAAGAAGCAGAGGAACTTCGACAAGGTACCTCGTGCTGCAGCCTCTGCCTTGGCATTCAACACGGGACCAAAGCCTGCTCCCTTCAGTGGCCTTATTCCAACTATCTGAGAGAGCTGTTCTCGGGAGCTGCTGCTCCATGGCAGGTGGCAGTGGGGGAGGACAAGTCCTGTGGTTTCTACTTTTTTCATTCATAACTACTTGTCAGTCCCAGGTCATCCCAACTCTGCCTGGCAGCTGCCAGAATAGATGGTTCTCATATCCCAACAAACTCTCTCCATTAAATTTCTTGACTGCCCTTTGCCCCTCAGATCCTGGCAGAATGGAAACAGAAGTATGAAGAAACTCATGCTGAACTTGAAGCTTCCCAAAAGGAGTCCCGCTCCCTTAGCACAGAGCTGTTCAAGATTAAGAATGCTTATGAGGAATCCTTAGACCAACTTGAAACCCTGAAGCGGGAAAATAAGAATTTGCAACGTGAGTACATTTTAATCTCCTTTAACAAAAGATTTGAAAAAATGTTTTCCTTCACTGAAAAAATTTTTTATATTTCTGTTCACCAACAGAGGAGATTTCTGACCTTACTGAGCAGATTGCAGAAGGAGGGAAACGTATCCATGAACTAGAAAAAGTAAAGAAGCAAATTGAACATGAAAAGTCTGAACTTCAGGCTGCTCTAGAGGAGGCAGAGGTAGACATTTTATCATACATTCTAAAAACAATTACAAGGGGAATTAGAGTCTATTGCATGTAAAATTGATGAAATTCTTGAATCAAGAGAAAAGAAAAGTAATTCTCACTCTGTGTACTACATATGAGGATGGAGACTTGACCATGCATGCAACTAACACACAGGTGTTAGTCAGAACTGTGTTAGACACCAAAGGAACAAAAACAAGTAAGTTAAGGTCCCTGCCCTCAAGGGAATGATCGAGCTGGGGAGACAGAAATATATAAAACCAACAACACATTGCAGAAATTTCTGTAACGAGGGAACAAAGATGTCTTATAGTAGCAAAAAAGTAAGAACTAATTCCTATTTCTAGAATACCATAAACTTCCATTCCCTAACGTCACCCCTTGCTGTCATTAAAGGCATCTCTTGAACACGAAGAGGGAAAGATCCTGCGCATCCAGCTGGAGTTGAACCAAGTCAAGTCTGAAATCGACAGGAAAATCGCTGAAAAGGATGAGGAAATTGACCAGCTGAAGAGAAACCACATCAGAGTCGTGGAGTCGATGCAGAGCACCCTGGATGCTGAGATCAGGAGCAGGAATGACGCCATCAGGCTCAAGAAGAAGATGGAGGGAGACCTCAATGAAATGGAAATCCAGCTGAACCACGCCAACCGCATGGCTGCAGAGGCCCTGAGGAACTACAGGAACACCCAGGGCATCCTCAAAGTAAGTGGGTTCGAAAGAGGGCCCCAAGGGGCTTGGGGAGACTGCAGCCCTGAGAACGAGGTGTCTCAACGATCGTTCATTCCACAGGACACCCAGCTGCACCTGGACGACGCGCTCCGGGGCCAGGAGGACCTGAAGGAGCAGCTGGCCATGGTGGAGCGCAGGGCCAACCTGCTGCAGGCTGAGATCGAGGAGCTGCGGGCGACCCTGGAGCAGACGGAGAGGAGCAGGAAAATCGCAGAACAGGAGCTCCTGGACGCCAGTGAGCGCGTCCAGCTCCTCCACACCCAAGTGAGTATAACAGAAGAGTGAAAAATACAAAGGAATGAAGATGAAATTTTTGCTCATATCGTAGCTTTATCTAAGAATGTACTCACAGTGTTTTATGGAGGATAACATTTAAAACATTTAATATTTGTGGGTTAGTAATATTTATCTGTACTGTGACATCCGAAGTTGATTGTCGTTCAAAAATATATTGTCATCTCAGATAACTCATTGAACAAGGAGGGATACTAATTACTTAATTAACTAGCCTGTGAGTTCATTAGACATCTGGCATCCCAACTTTGCTCTCATATACTAGATATTTCTAAATTTGTTATTTTAACAGAACACCAGCCTGATCAACACCAAGAAGAAGTTGGAGACAGACATCTCCCAGATCCAGGGAGAGATGGAAGACATTGTCCAGGAAGCCCGCAACGCAGAAGAGAAGGCCAAGAAGGCCATCACTGATGTGAGCAGAGGGCAACACGGTGGTGCTCAAACTTGAATCCTGATGCGCCAGCCCAGCTCTCAACCGGTTTTGTTTCACTGCTAACAGGCGGCCATGATGGCCGAGGAGCTGAAGAAGGAGCAGGACACCAGCGCCCACCTGGAGCGGATGAAGAAGAACCTGGAGCAGACGGTGAAGGACCTTCAGCACCGTCTGGACGAGGCTGAGCAGCTGGCCCTGAAGGGCGGGAAGAAGCAGATCCAGAAACTGGAGGCCAGGGTGGGTCTTCTGATGGCACATTTCCTCATTCCAATCCAGGGCCTTTTGAGGACCTAGTGCTGCTGGATGAGTGGGGCATACAGAGATGGAATGAGACACATTCCTTGCTGCCAAAGAGCTTTTAAGGGGACAATTAGACTAGGGCATGAAACCTAGATATAAAACAGAGTGAAAGAAGCACCACAGGTCATTTGAAGAAGCAGAAATCCGTTGAGTGAATGGATCGCAGTAAATGTCTTTAAAATGCCCACGTTTTTACAGGTACGCGAACTTGAAGGAGAAGTTGAAAGTGAACAGAAGCGCAATGTTGAAACTGTCAAGAGTCTACGCAAACATGAAAGAAGAGTAAAGGAACTCACTTACCAGGTAAGGAAAATGGCTTGTCTAGGTTTTCACCCTAGTTTGCAAGGGATCAAAAAGCAAATGTACAACAAAATGTCATGGTGTTTGTACTCTCAAGAGACTCACTCTTAAAAATATTATTTCAGACTGAGGAAGACCGCAAGAATGTGCTCAGGCTCCAAGATCTCGTGGACAAACTGCAAGCGAAGGTGAAAGCTTATAAGAGACAAGCTGAGGAAGCGGTGAGTTCCGAACCCCTTGGAGTGACTGAGCAGCCTCTGGTCTCAGATATGGCAGCACCAACTTCATTTAAGGGATGAAAGAAAAGGAGGGTATGGTGAGGAAGGATCAAAGGAAAATGGCCAATGACATTCTAAAGAATGAGAAGAAACCAACCACTCAAGGAGCCAGGGAAAATGGTTCCAGGGAAGGGCAAGAGCAACAAAATGCTTTTGAGTGGAAAAGAGTCTGGTTCAAGGAACAGAAAGAACCACGGAGAGAGCAGTAGAGAAGAGGCAGTAGAGTGAGGTAGGAAGCAGATCACAGGGTCTTCTAGGCCCTGGTAGGAAGTCTGGATTGTATTCCAAGTACAGTGGGACCCTGGGAAGCCACAGGAGGGTTCTGAACTGCTCAGTCATGCCTGGGCTTATACTCTTTAAAGTATATTTTGGCTACTTTGTGGAGAATGGACTGTTGGGTAACACAGGCAGTACAAGGAGACATTTTATGAGGCTTTCCAGGAGGTCCCATGGCTTGTGTTAGAATGGTGGTGGAGCAGACAGAGTGGAGAGACTCAAGACACATTCTGGAGGGAGAAACTACTGGATATGCTAAAAGGTCGCCCTTGTAGCATCAAAGGCAATTCATCCAGTCTGTGATTTGAATAACCAGGTGGATGGCACAGCAAGGACTAAAATGCGGAACTAAGAGAGGAACAGATTCACAGGGCAAGAAAGAAACAGGAATTCTGTTTTGGAAACACTGAAATACCACTGTATACATAAGTGAAGGTGACAAGTAAGCAGTTAAATATTAAGCCTGGAGCTCAGAAGGTCCCGCTTATGTTCAAACCACTGAGCTCAGAAGATCTTGGTTATGTTCAAATCAACAGATTCTTGGCACTCCACCTTATCTCACTTCTCCAGCCTATGATTTATCTTAAATAATAAATATTGCTGATTTCCTAAGTATTTAAGTATGGGTATATATATATATATATATATATATATATATATATATATACACACCTACTTATCACAAATTAGTTCCTCTGTCCATGAATGGTTTTCATTTTTCTGCTGACCTCTAAGGTCTGGGGCAGGGAGTGGGTGCGGTGGGGGGGGGGGGGGGGGGGGGGGTGGTGACAGAGAGACTTAACATGTCTCTCTGGCTCTTACTTTCCTCATCTATAAGAGGAAGATCTAAGGTTTTTTTCATGCTCTGTTATTTGGTGATTCTAAGTTTTATTAACTTCAAAATTTGAATGCCACATTATGGACAGCTGTCAATGAGCCTTTTAAAAAAGGACAATTACTAAAGACTAAACCCGAACTGGCCTTCCCAAACTCACTGATTATCTGTTCAAACATAATCAGAGACTACTCAAAACTATTTTAAGAAACAAGTTTTCTTTAATTTGTAAACTGCATTAAGTTGTAATAATTTATATTCAACGGGCAATAATTTATACTCCAGGCTATTAGCTCAGTATAACACAGGTGGTATACCTGCATTTTTAGAAGGTTTGGTTTCATTCACCAGACTCAGGGGGACAAAAAGTTTGGAAAACTGACATATTTAGTAATGGCTCTAAGATGTTTACATGTTAAAAAGGAGAACTTTTAGAAATCCTGGTGGCAAATGTCACCTGTCCCTCCTTGTTATCCATGAGTTCAAGAAGCATGCAAGGAAAATTAAAAATAAAAAATAAAATTAAAAAATTAAAAAAAAATTCAAGAGCATTTCTCTAGGTTTTTTTTTAAAAAAAGGTTTAGTAGAGTGAAGTCTTTTCAAGTAAAAAGAAATTTGAGACCCACTGACCTAAGAAACTAGAAATCCTGACCTTTTTTCCCTCCTAAATGCATTTCCATTCATTCTCAGGAGGAACAATCCAATGTCAACCTCTCCAAATTCCGCAAGCTCCAGCACGAGCTGGAGGAGGCCGAGGAACGGGCTGACATTGCCGAGTCCCAGGTCAACAAGCTGCGGGTAAAGAGCCGGGAGGTCCACACGAAAATCATAAGCGAAGAGTAATTCAACCAAATGCTGAAAAGTGACCAAAGAAATGCACAAAATGTGAACATCTTTGTCACTCTGTTTTCTACTCCGGATTTTTGCAGATAAAAAATTTATCCGCAAATAACTTGTGAGTCTCTCTTTCCACCCGCCCCCCACCGCCCCCGTGTCAATTAATCTTTTTCTGCATCAAGAAGAGAAGGAAAGAGATTTTGCTTATATCTTATGGAGAAGGATTTAGTCACCAAGAATAAAATAGGATAGGAACAGCCAGGCCAATCCGTGTTGGTAAATGCCCTAAACCCCCCTTGTCCCTGGGGAGGGGGGAGCAGGTGAAACTAGAGGTGGGCATTAGGTGTACACAACATGGAACATCTGATAAGTCTCACTTGGTAAAACATCAGCTAGCTATCAGAGAGGCTGATTTCTATTAACGAAGTAACTTATTTTCTGCATAAGATGGTAGGAAATTCTTGATCCCAAGATTGAGTAGAAATAAATTAAAACACTAATTAGCTACATAAAATAAGTGAAAATATAAAACGTTTGGATTAGACCCTCAACAATATTAATAATGCAAACTCTCCACTATAACTACGTGAACTATTAATTTGGGATTAGGGATTCCTTGAGAGAGAAATATTCTGTAGATTTTCTAGTCCTTTTTAAATATGAGAGATTTTTTTCTTTTTTGCCACTGCAATATGTTTAGTTATTTGTTTTCCTGAGCTCCTCCCTCGTTGTGAAACGAGAGTTAAGAATGAATATATTTGCAGTATTTGTGCTCATTCTGGAAAGTTCGGTATCTCTTACAAGGCGTTCTCCCAGTACTTCTGACAGCAGTGGAAGGCCAATTAATCTTTTTTTCAGTCAGTTCCCCCTTCTCATTATTTTCTCTCTGGCTTGCGACGCTGTGCCTTTCTACCATGCTGCAGCAATTGTCCTCATCATGATTAGAATTGGTATCACTACCAGGGAGCTACATGTGCGGGAGGTGGCATGGGCCTCCTCACCTCATTTTTAATAGACAAGGAGCAAGTAAAACAGCAAGTATCTTGTCGACCAGGAATGTAACAAAAGAACATACAAGAACCATACACCTCTTTTAAAAAAAATTTTTTTATTGTTTATTATTTTTGAGAGAGAGAGACAGAGAGCAATCAGGGAAGGGGCAGAGAGCGAGGGAAACACAGAATCCGAAGCAGGCTCCAGGCTCTGAGCTGTCAGCACAGAGCCTGATGTGGGGCTCGAACTCACAGACCGTGAGATCATAACCTGAGCTGTAGTCAGCCACCCAACCGACTGAGCCACCCAGGTGCCCCAAGAACCATACACCTATTTAAAAAGAACAATACCAGATTACTTTTTTTTTTTTTTTTTTTTTTAAACGATCTAGTCAGTTAAATTATCCGGCTGCACTCCTCTGGACCTCAGCTCCTGGGGGAAATCCCTCTGGGTTGATATGCACCTTCACTTTTTTTTTCTACTGAGCCTTAGAGACAAGTGTTCATCCTAATGCTGCATCCTGAGCTGTACTATAAATTAAAATCTACCCTTCCCTAATAGCAATGCTCCCCTGGAAGCTCTCCTAAGAGGTGACCTTTACTCTCTCAGGCTCTGAGAACTTAAGTTCTTAAGGAGCCCTGAGCTACAAGCAATATCCTGCCTCCATCCCCAGTGCTGCTCATCCTCTTGTAGAGAGTTCTTCCTTCTTTGAGATTCCTGCTGTTCTGCTTATCCCCCGCACCTGCTGCGGTCCTTGACTGACTTCCTTCAGTACGATTTTGGCCCTTCTTCTCTGATCACCCAATTTTTCCCACATTCCTGGGAGATTTCCTCATCCATATGGATGATGTCTCTAGTCCAGTGACTCCCATCCTCCACTGCCTTCTCGTCCCCTGCACCTCGTCCACAGTCCCACTCTGGAAAAGGCCCCAACATCACACTCACCAAATCAAGCACCACCTTTCTGATCTTCCAGCTTGCATGTTGCCCTATCCCTAATCTAACGTTCTTATTTAACCACACTGTACCTCCAATAATCTCTGACCTTTTATTTCTTCCATATTCATTAGCCCCTTTTGCTCTCCCAAGCAAGCAAAAATTCATTATCTTTTGTCCACTCTCTTCACAAAACCCCAAACTTGCTTGCCATCTCCTATCCCCTGCCACACTCAAGTAGAAAGAAACCAAACCTGAATGAAATGCAACAGTTCAATGCTCCACATTTCCAAGGAGATGGTACCAGTATAAATTCCCAATCACGGACCCTGCTGGGCCTTCGGTGCTGGAGTTATGCAGTCAACTTGCTCAGTCCCTCTAGTTCTATTTCAGATCTCTGCTCTCCTCAAATCTCCATTCCCTGCCTTTGGCCCCAGAAGATGACCTCACATCCTGCTTAAAAGAAAAACTAGGTGCTCTCAGATGCCAATGGCCTCCCATTTCTGCTGCCAACCCATATTCATCCTTCGAATGTGGAGGTCGCTCCTCCAATTTAAATTCAGGGCCACCTCATCTGCCTATTCTAAATCTCATCCCCTCCCCCCTTCTCAGAATATACAGTGGACACTCCTTTTCTTCCACCTTCTTCTCAATATCTTCCACTCTACTGCATCCTATCTTAAAACTGTCACTTGACCCAATTCTTCACTCTAGTTCCTTTCTCATGTCTCTACTTTCTGACAAAATCTCTCAAAACTGTTACATATACACATTGCTGCCTTTCCTCACCTCCTCCTCAACTCACTCCAGGCTGGTGTTTGTTCCCTCCACGCCACCTAAATGGATCTCACTATGATCCTCAGTGACATCTTCATTGCTAAATCGAATGGACACTTGTCAATCTTTAATCACCTCAACCTCTCAATTGCATGTCACACATCTGACCATTCTTTTTTATGGAAATGTATTCTTCCCTTCATTTCCAAAACTCTGGCCTGCTTTGGTGTCCTTCATAGCTCCAGCTCTCCAGCCTCTCTCATTCTCCTTCATCATCTCATCTGCCTCTGTCTAACCATCAGAAGTTTTTGTGAACTCAATGTGATGTGAACCAAGTTTCCATCCTAGGCCCCCTTCTCCTCTCAGTTTACGTTTCTCCTTGGATGATCTCACCTGCTCCCTTGGTTTCTATTACCATCCATAACGTATGGATTCCAAATTTACACCCCAACTCTAGTTCTGTACTCTGAACTCCAGGCTTGATGTCTCTGCTAATACAAGAAACTTTAAACTCAACATGGCCAAAATTAATTCAGGACCATAGCCTCCGATCCTTTAGCCTCTCTTGTAGAGAGGCTTATCACAGCGCATGGCAACGGTGATCATTCAGTTCCTCAATCTAACTATTTAGGAACCAGCCTTGAGACCGACCAACCTGTCCTTCACTCACCCATTTCCAATCGGTCATCATGTTTTTTTCTTCACTGCCCTTAAATATCTTTCAAGACCATCAACTCTGTCTTTTCCACCACGTTCCCCATCCAAACTGCCATCATCTACTGCCTGGTCTCCCACACAACTACTCTTCTTTCCTGAGTCTAAACCATTCTGACAGAATCTAAACTGCAGCCAGTGAGAGCTTTCTAAAAACAATACACTGGCCACATCACTGTCCCGCTTAAAGTCACCCCTCTTTTCTCGTAGCATAAAGATTAAAATCCTGAGGATGGCCCTCGCCTACCCTGTAAGCTCCACCTTGTGATACACTCTGCCTTCCTCTTGTGTGTCTCAGCCTCACTGATCTCCTTTTTAGTTCTAGGGACATACTCTGAGCCTTCTCACCTGCCCTGGCTCCAAGGACCCTCTCACTTCTTACATCTATACTTCGACTAGCTAGGGCCTATTCATCCTCTAAATCTGAGCTTAAATTTCACTATGTTAAGAAAAAGACCTAGACCCTCCCGAATAGGTCTGATTTCCCTGTTGTATGCTCTCTTTACTTATCACTTAACTAAACTGCAAATAAGTAATGTCATTCTCCCTCATTAAAATGGATGTTACATGAAGCATATATAGGTTTGGGGTCTTTCTTATTCACCCGTATATCCCTCCACTTGACATTGTGCCTTGACCAGAGTGTCTGCTCAATAATGACATTTTGGAAGTATGAATGAATGAAAATTCCCATACCTTTGAATTTGCTGCCTGCATGCCCTCCCCTTCTTATCCATCTGGCAAATGTTTACCCATTCCTTAAGTCTCAGCTTCGACATGGTTCCCTTTAAAGCCTTATTTAAGAGTCAAAGCATCCCCTGATAAGTGTTCTAGGACCTGCAGGTGGATGGAAATGTTCCTTTCCCGTACTTTCATCTCACTGTCCTATTCTCCTCACTTCTGCTGCTGCCTCTGACCATCATACTCTCGCCTCCTCTTTTGTAAGTGCACCCTACTTATCCTTCAAGGGCACTGGCTCCAAGCAACCATCCCTAAAAGGAACAAGAATCTCTCTAGAGCAATTACCTATACCTTCTCCTGTTCAATTACCCCTTCCTGTCTTCTCTTTCCCACCGAGATATTCTACCCCGTCTTATCTCTTATGTTCAGTTACTGCACCCTGGCCATGTCTCCTTCACAGTCACAGTATTTTGTCTTAACTCTCTCGTCCAGTTATTTCATCCTTTCTTATCTCTCTGCTCATTTATTGCATCCTGTATGATCTCTTCTGCCCAGTTATTCCATTCTGCCTTATCTTTCCCGCCCAGTTATTGCATCCTGTCTGATCTCTCCCATTTGTTTTTGCACCCTGTATTATCTCACCTGCTCATTTATTGCATCCTGTCTTCTCTTCCCCTCATTTATCGCATGTTTTCTTATCTCTCCTCCTCCATCACTGTATCCTACCTTGTCCTTCCCATTCAGTTATTGCATCCAGTCCTCTCTCTCTCTTTCCCTCTCATTTATTGCATGCTTTCTTGTCTCTCCCCTTCAATTACTGCATCTTGTCTTATCTATTCTGCTCAGATGTTCTGTCCTGCCTCATGGCTCCTGTTCAGTTAATGCACCCTGTCTCTCTCTCCTCTTCAATTCTTGCAATCTGTCTGATCTCTCCTGTTACCCAAGGAAATTCCAGAATTTAGATTGATTAGTCTGGTTTACTCATTTAAAGAAAAAGAGTTGTATTTATTCACATTTTACTTCTGAATTTTGCCCAACTACAATATATATTTAGGGAAAAAATAGTTTCTTAAAACTTTTCTCTTACTTTCAACACCTTCAAAACCAATGGGCAACTGTTTACACAGTGACATTTATAGAAATGTAAAACATCCACAAACAACCAGCACAGGAATACTAAAAGATTTACTTCATTTCCCCTACACAACTGCCTCTTACTTCTTTACAATTCTCTCTTGTTGATATCCTGCCACTTGGGAATATAATATATTCTCCTCCTACCAGTACTTCCAATTGTGTAGAAGATACCAGCTATCAGCACGGACGGCAACACTTTATTGGTACTTGTTTTCTGGAATAGGAAACTTAGCACCATACGTAAGACTTGAACAGAAAAACGATCCTAGACGCGTGTCTTGCTGTCTAACTGGAACTAAGAAGGACAGAGAATTTGAAAAGATTTAAGTTAAAATTAGATTTGTCCCACTGATTTATTTTTATTATAGTTCACCAATACATGGGAAAATAGATTGTCAAATATTAATTATTAATGTTGCCTGCATGGTGGGGACAGCACATGACTTCTTACACATAAGAGTAGGAATGTCAGCTAATACCTGGCGGGGACCAAGAGTGAGCCAAACAACTACATACCAAGCCCTGGGAATCAGGGAGGCCCTAAAGAATGAAAGAGAATAATTAGAAAGAGCTGAATGATTCTGTCTCCCCATTCTTTTCCCATCTAGACTTGCTTCCCCAGGAATCTGTGTGCATCTGAGTTAATTTTAACACCTAGTAGGTGCTCCTGTATTCACTCTATTCAAGGAAGTGGAAAGGTGTAGACGGCTAGAAGGGGTGGGTGATAAGCGAGCAAAACTTACAGGTCGTGTAGGGACAAATTATTGATGTGCTCCCAAGACAGAATTTCTGAAAAACATCTTCAAGGCTCTCCCTACATGCTGTGGCACAGAAAACACAAGTCTCTACATTTCTCTATCTCTTTAGCATCATGTACTTTGCATAGATTTGTGTATCATGGGGTATTTTGCTTATGGCATCCTGGTTTTGGATATGCTGGCTTCTGGTGGGCAAGGTTATGGCATGTTCAACAACAGGACAACATAACACCGCATGCAGTTCTCATAAAACGCAGCTTTCACAAAATGTAAATCAGTAATTTGACGGGAGGTCTCTCATTTATCATTCTGTTAGCTGTTTACTTCTGGCATAGCTTTTATTGTGTCAGTAAAATCACTAAATAAACGTGGAATCTCAGAGTTGGAAGGGACACTAGAGGCTGTAGAGCTGGTGACCAGGTGACAGTCTCGGGGGCGGCCCTGCCTGGGCCGAGTCTCCGCTCCACCACACACACTAGCTATGTGATCCTGGGCAATTTATTGAACCAGACTGCAGCTCAGTCCCTTTTCAGTAGACAGCATAATGGCATTTTCTACTCTTGAAGTTTGCATGAGGATCAAATGAGGCAATGCAAATCAAATACTGAGAATATACACGTGGCTCTTGGTAGACACTGAAGATACGGACCTATTTTTCCTTCACTCACTTCCCCACAATTGTCCCTGCTTGGAATGCTCTTCATTCAGATCTCTTCAGAGGTAATTCTTTCGCATGATTCAAGTCTTGGTTCAAAGAAGTCTATCTTGCTTGCCACACCAGTGTGGCCCCCTGCCTACAGTAATCTCTACCTTGTTACTCTAACTTACACTTCTTATAGCACGTCACATAGAATAAAAAATACATCTTTAACTTTTTTTTGAATGAATTCATTGTATCCACCACCCCCTTCCATCAAAATGTCAATTCCAAGAGAGCACGGACTTCTTTTTTTAAACTCTTGTATGTCTGCCCAATAAATACCAATTAAATGAATAAATACCACTATGGAAAGCATTTCTGTACATAATAATGAGTAAAAAACCAAGTTGAAGACCATCAGTATATATAATCCCATTTGTATAGATAAACAAATAAATAAATATATATATATATATACACCCTATACATTTATATACAAATATGATATATTTGCATATAATACACTATATATTTGCATGTGTAGAAAATTAGCTCTGGGGAATAGTTTGAGGTAGGTGAGTATATAGTCATCACTGCCCTTGTCATGATCAAGATCTGTACATTCACAAAAATCTCAACCTCAAGCATCCCATTCAGTCTCTGCACAAATTACCAAAGCATACAAGGAGAAATAAATAATCTGAATAGATGCACATCTATTAAGGAAATTGAATCAATAATTAATAAGCTTCTAAAACAGAAATCATCAGGTTCAGATAATTTCACTGGTGAATTCTACCTAAGATTTAAGGAAAAATAGTATCAATTCTCCACAATGTCTTCAAGAAAAAAGCAGAGGGAGCATTTTCTAACTCATTCTATGGGGCCAGAATGACCTTACTATCAAAACCAGATAAAGATATTATAAGAAAGAAAAACTAGTTCAGTGTCTCTTATGAACATCGATGCAAAATTCCCCAACAAAATATTAGCAAATCAAATCCGACCACATATGAAATAATCACACATCACCACCAAGCGGGATTCATTCCATTCAATCTCTAACACTGCCTCTTCTTCCAGCTCACCTACTCCAGATATCCCGTCATCTCCATTGACCCCTACCACTTTTTCATTGTTCTGATATGTTCTTTCACCTCCTTCTTTAACCAGGCCTAAATTTCATGGCCCAACATTATAATAACTCACTCGAAAAGATTCTTAACTCCGTTGGCCTTCTCTCTAGATTTCACTTGCCTGACAAAGTCTCACCTTGGTTAAACCCAGATTCTCTATGGCTACATCCGAGCATCTGAACTTGCTGGAGAAAAACAGATCCGCTAACCTGGTCTCACTTTAACTACAAGATTATAACTCAGTACTCCTGGGTGAGCCTCTCCCTCTTCAAAGAGAACACGTCACACCTTCTCTCTGTATACCCACTACATCTCCTTCAACTGCCCTCACTCTCAGCCAGTGACCTTGCCTCATACTTCACTGAGGAAACAGAAGCAAGCAACTAGGAACCCCCTCATCTTCCCACCATCAAATCTATCAGCTAACCTGCATCTCGCTCACTCTCCGTCTTCTTTCCTAACCCTAACCCTTGTCCATGTTCCCATCAGAGCCTCTGGACTCCAGTCCCCCTTGCCTTGCCGCTCACAATAATTCCCTCTTCTCCTGTGTCATCAGTTTGTCTTAACTCTACAGAATCCTCCTCATCAGCACAAATATGCTTAGTCTCTCCCCTTTTTTAACAAACTTTCCCTGGACCCCATGTCTGCCCCCAGGCATCACTGTATTTATTAGCTACCCTTCTCAACAATCCTTTTGTTCTCTGGCTTTTGTTATGGGACATAATACTTGCCCCTAGCTGTTGAATCACCCCCAGGTTTTGTTCTCAGAGAACACAGGTACTATAAAACAAAGGCTGCTGTGTCCCTTCCAGATTCTAAATTCCTGACCCTCAAAATCCATAGGCATGATAAAATGTTTGTTTTAGGCCATCATCTGGGGCAGTATGGTAAGTCAGCCACACTAACAGGAACACGGCCCAAGCCACCATTATGATCCATCTACACTGTGGCAGTGAGTAGCCTGCTGCCTCTCCTTGGCCTCCCCTTGCTGCCCTGCAATCTACATTCAACACAGGCACCAGAGGTTCTTTTAAATCTTCAGCCCCCCTTCCTAAACTTCTCCTCTGGCTCTCCATCTCATTCAGATTAAAAACCAAGTCCTGACATGGTCTCACAAGCTCCTACGTTAACTGACCCTTCCCACTCCGTCTGCCGCCACGCTACCCCCTTGTCCCCTGACAGTGTGCTTCTGTTTCAGGCTTCTTCACTGATCCTTCAACACTTTAGGGTACTCCAGCCTCAGGACCTTTACATTTTCTGTTCCCTCTGTCTGAAATATTCTTCTTCTACATACCCACATTGCTTGTTTCTTAACTTCCCTCAAGCTTCTATTCAAATGTCTGTCACCTTCCATGAAAAGCCTTCCAAGATCACCCACCTTGGTACAGTTCTCCCTTCCCCCTTACTCGGTTTTATTGTCCCTTTTAGCATGTAGTATCATCTGGCGTACTACATACTGACTTCTTTGTCTGTGTATGTCCACCCCCATTGACTGAAGCATGAGCTTGGCCAGTTTGGGTAATTTATGAGTACATAGTGGACATTTAGTAAGTATGTGTAGAGTAGAAAAGCGAGTGAATGACTCTACCCACACCCTGGAATGAGAATTCTGCACAGTGCTATAAACAACCTACTTAAAATGAATATGCAACTTCTCTTCAACAGTGATGACCCATTGGGAGTCCCAGACGAATTTTTAAAAAGACAAACAACAAATGTGACTTGCCAAATCTCAAGGGGTTTCGTTGAGGCTGTGTTGCTATGCTGGATACCACAGAAGCTAGGACTGGGTGCCAACTATAATTTTTGGACAAAATTCATCTAATAAAACCATAAAACAACAATAATAACCTTGTTCGCTGACATTTCCTAGCCACCACCTCTCTGCGGTCCTTTACTACCATCTGGACTCCCTGGGTACATTCAGGAGTGTCAGCATGTCATTGTGACCTTTACTTGGAATTACAAAATGTCTGCTTCAGCAGCCCCTGGTGACACTGTTCTAAGCATCTTACATATGTGTAGGTATGTGTGTGTGGGTGTATGTCTGTGGGTGTGTATATTTAAGAATTAAGTGATTATATATAACCTCCAATAATAATCATCTGTAATGCCTTTATTACTCACAAAGGCAGTTTATACTATAGATTATTTACATAGCCTAATTTAATTCATACAACTCTATAAAATAAAGGGAATCTCAGGTTTTCACTAAATTTATGCTTTTAGTAGATGAAGGAGTCCAAGATCACAGAATCCTATAACATTTCCAAATCTGCAAGGATAATGGGGGGACACGCAAGGGAAAAGCTTTTATCCAAACTGCTTAAACACAGCATCCAAATCACAAAGAACCTCACAGATACAAGAAGGCTTAGCACTGTTTTCCTGTATTTCCTGTTCACACAGTCCTTAGAGATGCAGGTATAAGGGAAAGGCCTCTCCCTCATTCAGCGCTGCTACTCTTCTGTCCTTGTCCAAGCTCTGCAAGTTTCTCTGACCCATTCCTGGTGGTCTATGCCAGTCTCCACAAGACCCCTACCCCGTTTCAGAGCTTTCAAGATCTGGATGATCAGTCGGTCTCTGCAGTTTGTCAAAGCTCTGTGTTTTAGGTACAGTCCTCACTAGCTATAGTTGCATAACTCAGCCTGTGTCTTGGTCCCATCCACAGTGTCTTCTCCTATCTTTTAGTTCTAAAAGTGGTGGGTGTGCTTGATAATATAGTTATTATGTCTAGAATTTAGGTACCAAGTTCCAAAAGAAGTAAAAATAAATGAGTTGTGAAAATCTTAACATAGAAAAAAATCAGAAGACATTTCCTCTTTCTTAGACCCCCAACATTTTGTGTACATTGCTGAACTTCTGAGAGTCATTTCCACAGAGATTTTTTAGAAAATAAAAATGTCTGCCTTCCACAGGATTGTATCAAAAGAAATAAAAAAAAGTATAAAAGATTCAGTCTGTTAATGTGTTAAAGAGAAAATTCTAGCTCAATAGGATGCATAAAAATAGTGATCACATTAATCAGTAATTTAAGCTAGCAGATGATAGTAAAAAATATCACATCGGATCTCAGGGACACACTTAGAGTAGATAGATTTCCCGTCATATTCGGCAACAGCTGTGTATGTGGCAAAACCACCAAAACCCAATTTGCAAGTATCATGGGCATATGGCATACTCCCACTCATCATCTTCTCAATCCACAAGAGTTTTGTGGATACCACGTCTTTCCTCCCACCTTAAATCAAAGTATGTAGTACCCACCTCATTAGGGCTACAGCTAGTCATGAGGATTTGCCCGTGAACTAGGGACGCATGTCTGTGTCTCCTTCCATTATGCAGGGGAAACACGCGTGAACATCACACGGCATCCTGGTGTCCCCTCAGTGAAAACAAATGAGCTGGACGTAGCCATGGCAAGTTCTTCAGAAAAGGAACAGAAGTGTTTATATCTGTTCTAAATCCCTTACGATGCCTGCACTGGTCTACCGCCACTGCCTAACCTGACAATTCGTTTTCTCCATCACGTTTAGCTTTTCAGACTTTAAAAGCATCTATCGCCAGTGTTTCTAAAATCGGGACCCAGGCTAGGAATTTTCTGCCTTAATATCCATCACTCACTGCTTCCAAAGACAGTGTCAGATCTAAAATTCATCCCAGCTCCTTAATGGCTTTAAGCGCTAAAAACCAATTAGTCCTAAGTTCCTCACGTCCAGCTCGTTCTGTCGGACCAACTTTAGAGGCAGGAGAGTAAGTGGGGGCCTGGCTTTGAACTCCATGGTGAATGATGTAACAGCAAAGCTGGAGAAACAGCCTTAGAAGCCCTGAATCCCTGTCCCCTATCAAATGCCTATAAAGAACTCTAGGTTATCCTCTGTCAAATTATTTATAGGTGACAAGAAATATTTCTAATTATATCCATTCACAGCCACAGTCAGTGAATATTGTGCAAAGAGATTTGCCAAAAACGGTTTTGCCAAGTAGGTTCCAGTTCGGACAGCTGAGGTGGCAGCTTGTGCTTGCAGAACAGTCTCTATAAAAGTGGAGCCCACATGCCTTGGCCCTGTCCTTCTTCAAAATTCCTCAAGGTATGTATACGTGGAGGGCATCTGGCTGGTTCTACAGTCCTGGTGGTGAGGACCATTCACTTAAGGGAGATGGCTACTCTTTCCAAATTTTAATTTTTCTTTCCACCATTCCTAAGAATGACACGGTACACAATATAGTTACTTGTATTTTGTGATTAAGTGGAAAAAAGAAGAATCTACATTCTCTTAGTTTTTTTTTCTTTCAACAGTAGTTGTCTGCTTTGAGCCTGCCACCGTCTTCATCTGGTAACACACGAGGTAAGAGTGATTTATTACTGCACTCTAAACAACAAAGGGATCTCTACTGCTAAGTCCTAAAGAGCTACCATTTTATTTCCTGGTTTAGTGATGGGAATAAGGTAATACAAGGAGCAGCTGTTCTTTAAAAATGGCTTCGCGTAAAATATTGACTTTTCAGACCACTTACCCACACGAAATTTAATGACTAGTCTCCTTCATGTGCTGTTAGCACTTCAGAAAGAATGCCAACAATCACGTGTAATATTCTAATGTGGACTGCTCGTCCAACTTAACCAGGAAAGCTGTATTGTAGAGACCATTTGGTAAAATCAACAACGCGTTGGTCGCGGAGTCAAAATTTCCAGGTGCCAATCCAGGCTTTTCACGGGCTCTGGCTGCCCGAGGGAAGCCAGTTGGTTTTACGTGTCTTTAAATACAGTGTACCGCGGTGGAATTAGCACTGGCCCTGGATGTAGGGGAACAGGGCTCGTGCCCCAGCCCCACCGTCACACCTCTGTGGTGCTGCATGACCCCTTCACCTTTCTGGGTCTTCCTTTCCTTATCAGTAAAATGAGGACGCCACATTCTAGGTGACTGCTGAGGTACTTCCCAGCTCTTGCCATCTATAACCTAAACCAGTCGTTTCCAAGTTCTCCTCCACAGAATCAAAACATTCAATGGACCTCCCTCCGACCAACTCCACATGTTGGGACCTGTACTTTTAGTATTACCTTAGAAAGATACATAATGATGAAAAACAGCTACACATTTAATACATTTTTAATTAGTTTATGGGAAGCTATCGTTACTTAGACTTTCTAACAGAAAACACTGTTTGTTTGATGATGTTGCTTGCTCAAACTTGAGGCAATTATCGCTGTGCAGATGGATTCAAGAGTCCCCTGCAACAACCCTGAGGATCCTTGGGGGCTTGTGACCCCACAGGTCGGGTAACCACTGATCTCAGACATGAGATGGCAAGGGTGACTTCCTTTCTGTGTTCGGTGAATACACTGCATTACAGTAATCTCTATGTGGTAGTGTGCTGTTAATCCAAAATGGCCTTGTGTAAAAACACAAAAACAAAAAATAACATTAACAGGATAACATTTTTCCTTCGAAGAAAAAAACTGTTAAATATTTAATATTTGTCCCCTGGAAATATGCTGAAATTTCACTGGATCATCAAGAGGTTTTCATAGGTGTGAATGAGACTGATTTTAGAGCTAGAATATGTGGCAAATTCCACATCTAACATCTCAATCGCGAGGATGTTTAATGCTGATGACAAAATACCAAGATCCCTTCTGAAAAGCTCACCTGAGGTGAAGGCTGCTGTTCTCACTGTCGTTGACAACCAAGACACTGTTTTCCAGAAACCAGCCCCTCCTCCTCTCCACAGAAGTCACCTTCTGTCACTAGTCGCTTGTCTCGTCCTTGCCATCAAGGCAAGAGGATTTATTTTCTTGTAATTAATTTGTCAGTGGGAAAAAAATTTTAAGTTCATTTTGGCTTGAAACTTTATACTGGCTATCCACTTCAGAAGAGATATTCAAAGAACTGGTTTTGGGGTTTTGTTTCATATTTTGTTTTGTTTTGTTTTTAAAGGAAGAAGAAAGAGAGATCTGAAATAAGAATCAGATAAAAATAACTGGTATGCTGAAATCCAGCTAAAAACAAAGAGAATATAGACTAAAAATACACAAACGCTATGAAAAATTTTTTTAATTAAAACGGTTTTCTAAAGTTATCTTTTGTTTTAATAACACTGCTTTCACATAATTTAAGAAGTGATCAAGGAGACTTAATTTTGGCTTAGGGAAAAATCATTTGTTGGACTTTCAACTTTCATTGCATTTACTTTTCCCTTTATTTACCTGATACCTAAATAATGCACTCCTAAACTGGGAGTTTATTTGTGCTTATTAACTATTTTAATTTTGGACCGTGTCCTGAATGAACAGATTTACCTTTTAATCAATCTAATTTTAAAAATATGACATCCAATGCATGTATCTGATTTTAAAAATTTGGGCCAGGAGAAAAATTGGACAAAATATGTGAGTTTTTACATTAGGTTCAGATTGTAAAGCCATTGAAAAGAGTTATTTTCCATGGTTTTGTATCATTGCAATGTCAAAAAAAAAAGTGGGAAGGGGGAATGGAAAAAGGAAACAAAGGTAAGCAAGCAGAAAAAGAAAATATTCTGAACACACTTGGGGCATCACAAACATTGCTGACTGAAATATGAATTCTTCCACATTTCTCTGCAAAGCCTTACAACACAGAGGATGCAATGGAGGCCTCAAATGTCACAAACATGAAGCTGCCAACATAAGGCTTTCCAACCTGTGATCCGATCCCTCAGCACCTTTGTACAGGACACGAGAGTGATCCCGACAGGTGGCAGTGAGGAAACGGGCGAGGCCAATGAGGCACCGGAACGTGAAACCAAGAGGACAATGTCCACGCTCCCCCAGCCTCACCGTCAGGCTCTCTCTGCCCTCTAGGTACACCTGTGCTGTGTTGCCGCCAATAACCCCCAGCCATGAGTTCCGACGCTGAGATGGCCGTTTTTGGGGAGGCAGCTCCGTACCTCCGAAAGTCTGAAAAGGAGCGCATTGAAGCCCAGAATAGGCCCTTCGATGCCAAGAATTCTGTCTTTGTGGTGGATGCTAAGGAATCCTACGTGAAAAGCACAGTCCAGAGCAGAGAAGGGGGGAAGGTGACGGTGAAGACTGATGCTGGGGCTGTAAGTAACACAAAGGGAGGTGGGCAAACGTAACTGATGCTTTTCTGTTCCTCAGCTGATAAGCACTAGCTCCTTCTCTTAACAGACTGTCACAGTTAAGGAAGATCAAATCTTCTCCATGAACCCTCCCAAATACGACAAGATCGAGGACATGGCCATGATGACCCACCTGCACGAGCCCGCCGTGCTGTACAACCTCAAAGAGCGTTACGCAGCCTGGATGATCTACGTGAGCACCCCCTTCTTTTTCTTTTCACTTTCCACTAACTTCATGAACTATGTTAGCTAAACCCTATTAAAGACTTTTTTTTTTGATTTGGTTATTATATTATCTTAAGACTAATCATCTGGTTACTGTTGTGAATTCTAATGTATTTGAAAATGTGCATGGGAAAAGCCATCTACTTAATGCTGAATTCATTGGCAAACTGAAGCATCTTGTGTAGGGTGTGTGTGGGTGGGAGGCAGCCTTAGGAGAACCATCCTGGTGCTCTGGTCCCTCTCCCTTTGCACATCGAGCAGTATTTCCAAGGTGATTGCTGACTGAGCAAGCTTGTCATTTCCCAGACCTACTCGGGCCTCTTCTGTGTCACCGTCAACCCCTACAAGTGGCTGCCGGTGTACAACCCCGAGGTGGTGACCGCCTACCGAGGCAAGAAGCGCCAGGAGGCCCCGCCCCACATCTTCTCCATCTCCGACAACGCCTATCAGTTCATGCTGACGGGTGAGTCCATAATTACAATTTACGGAGTCATTTATAAAGTAAGTATATACTGATAACACAAAAGACACAGAGGCAGTACTTTGAGAATAAAATGTTCAGCACAAACATAATAATAATGATAGTATGCTAATATGGCAAGTAGTATACTATAATAATAAAATTGGGAAATATACTTAGAATAAAATGGACCAGTTCCAAAAACATGGAGAATTTTGCTTATATTTCCATGGTAAAATCCATACTAATTAATGCTAATTTCAGCTCAAAATTAACCAAATGTAGGTACCATCTATGCATTTTAATCACAGCTAATGTGTCCTCTCTCCTAGAGAGTGAGCTTTGAAAGCTCATAGTGACAGGTCGCCACAATCACGACACAAAACTTTGGATGGGACATTAATAGCATGATGAGATTTTGCACTATGGACCAAGTGGCTAAATGGATAATGGAGCCAGTACTCATTGGATATTGATACATGACTCTCACAGACATTTTGTTGAAATAATGCATCACACGTTCCATGTCACACTAAAGGTCACAGGAGTGCAACACACTAATTAACACATCTTTTTGCTACTTATTTTAAAAAGAATCTTGTGAAAAAAGCAAAGCACCAATCCATATAGTTATTTTTGTGTGTGTGAGTGGGGGGTTTTAAAAGGCAATTTTGAGTTTGCAAGCACTGTGTTAATCTATGTGCTAAGTGTATTTTTCAGCATTATCTCTGGTTTCTCTTTCACAGATCGTGAGAACCAGTCGATCCTGATTACGTATGTAGATTTCAGTGCCTTTCTTTCTGTTGGATTTCGGTCGAGGTAGTGGTTAGACTCTGACTTGTCCCTCCGTGTGGACTTGGCAGCGGCGAATCCGGGGCGGGCAAGACCGTGAACACCAAGCGTGTCATCCAGTACTTTGCAACCATCGCAATCACTGGAGAGAAGAAAAAAGAAGAACCTACTCCTGGCAAAATGCAGGTGGGTATGATACTCTTCCCAGGATGCAAGACATCAGAGGCTCTGAAAAATCTGACCAAGTCCTTTAGAGCCACGGCCACCAATGTAGGTGACGCTCAAATGCGGAAAATAACTCTTGGGTGGGCTGTAAGAATGAGATGATTGATTGTTGCTGGGTGCGCCAGGTAGTAGTTCTCACAACCATTTATGAGAAGGAAAACCCAGGCATTGTGGAATACAGAAATCAAGGCCATGTCACTGGAGTACCTCCCTCCCCCACTTTGTCTTCCTTCTACTTGCTGCAGAAAGCCTCCCCAAAGTTACAGAGGTCTGCGAAGGGAGAAGGGGACAGGAGAGGAAGTCAATGGGAGGCTACCTCAGCAGACTGCAACTCATCTTGTCCGGGGTCTTTTTGTCCATCTTCCTCATTTCTCTTCAGGGAACGCTTGAAGATCAAATCATCAGCGCCAACCCCCTACTGGAGGCCTTTGGCAACGCCAAGACCGTGAGGAACGACAACTCCTCTCGCTTTGTGAGTCTCTTGCTCTTCCTTTTCACGTGAACGTCAGCACTGACACTTCTGCACGTGTGGTGTCGACATCTTTACCGTCTGTTCGGTCCGTAGCTAAAGAAAACATTTGTCTGCCTTTGAATGTGTACAAAAAGTCTTCCTTTGCCTTTTTAAGGGAAAATTCATCAGGATCCATTTTGGTGCAACAGGCAAACTGGCTTCTGCAGATATTGAAACATGTAAGTTAATAAATATTAGGGATTAAAAATCTTTTTCTTCCAGGGAATATATTGAAAATCTTATTTGTGTTAGGTGAACTTTTCAAATGCTTAATTTTCCATTGTGCCTTTTCTTTTAAACGTGCTCGATCTGCCTTTCTAGATCTGCTAGAGAAGTCCCGAGTTACTTTCCAGCTAAAGGCTGAAAGAAGCTACCACATATTTTATCAAATCATGTCCAACAAGAAACCAGAACTTATTGGTAAGAAGTATCTGTGATTTATTTCCACCGAGGAAGAATAAAAGCCCTTCTTCCTAATAGTCCCTCTAAAAAGTTTCTCATGACCAAAGTAATTCTGGCTATACTTGTTCTTTTCCACGTGCACAGAAATGCTCCTGATCACCACGAACCCATACGACTTTGCCTTTGTCAGTCAAGGTGAAATCACAGTGCCCAGCATTGATGATCAGGAAGAGTTGATGGCTACAGATGTAAGTAATAGGTACAAAACAGGAAAAAGCAAATTCATCTTGCAGTATACGACACTCTCCTCTATAGAGTGAACAGCATTAGCAGAAAGACATTAGGGGCAATATTACCTTTCAGGCTTCCTTACCCTTGGAACAAAGTTATAGGATGTGTCAATGACCTCTACCATGTATCAGAAAACTTTAAAAGTCTGGAATAAACATCGAGCATTAGGCATTTCTCAGCTGGTTAGCTCCTTTTTCCTTTTTTTCTCATTGGTCATTGGGGTCCATTTTTGTACTCCAATAGTGACATTTCTCCTATGTCACACCCTACAGCCAAGAGTCTGGGAAAAGGAGCTAAAAGATTTTTAACAGAACATGATACTTCCACAGTTCTTCTGTAACTGGACGTAAATACGAACTTTGTTTCAAATGTAACTCTGTGGGCCAATGGTATTCCCTTCTCCCCCCCAACTCCACCCCATGTAGCATTTGAAGAAATGGATTCTCTACCTCAAAAATTCGTTTTGGGACTCCATGAACGTTTAGTTTTGGGAACTATAGATTCTCTCTCCCTTCTCTTCTTTTTTTAAGGATCATTGCTCTTTTATTTTCTTTATACATATACTTATAGATATTTCAAGTTTTCTTTTGAATTTCTGAATAGTCAACCTTCAATTATTCTCAACTTTAAGACCAGTGGGAACACCCCAATATTCCCAAGACAAGATTGAGAGTTGCTTACAAGAATACTTTTTCTCTTAAAATATTACTTTCAAAAACTCTATGAACTATTTGTGTGCCTTTATCTGATAAATAACAGCTTTCACAAGCTTTAACCCATTATTATTCCTATGTCCAAAAGTGTTAGGAGTTGAGAGGTTAAAAAAAAAAAAAAACTTAGTAGTCTTGCCCCAAGACTTCTGTAATATTAACATGGAGGCATTTTGAGTAGGTCGGGTCAGTGAGCTGGAAGTAAATTATCTGGAGAGTCTTAGGAGACACGAGTGTTACATAACCAAGCTCTCTCTGCTTTTTCAAAGCCTAACATGGGCAACTAAGAAGGTGATCAAAATCTGATAGAGAAAAAAAGATACAACAATACTTCAATGAAAGCAGTTCTGTTCAGAAATGTCTCTTCCCTGCATGAGGAACAACCAGGTGAAGTTCCCTGCCAGGCATCTCACGGGACCTGATATCATAGAAGAACATGGGGAAAAACACAGGGCACGTGCTGTCCTCCTCATACCCTCTTCCCAACTTCACCTGCCCTGTCCAGGAAGGCAGGCTAGGATTACATATTTGGCTGGGACAACACAGGAGGAAAAGGAGCAAACAGACTTGTGAGGCAAAGGGAACGCATAAGATAAGAAACATACAGGGCAAGGCTGGGGTCATGTGGAGAAACGGGAAGTGCGTTGGCCTTGGCATCCAAAGCCAAGGCTCTGAGTCCAGGCTAGGTGAGTGTGGACAAGTCGCGTAAGATCTTCCCTGTTCACCTGACTCCATGGGGAACTGATGCATACCTCTTGGTGCTGCTTTGTGGAACTAAGTGCTAAAGAACAGGAGTGCCTTTAGACAGCAAAGTGCTAGTCAAATGCAAGGGCGAGACAGGGTGAGAAGGTGGGGAGGCAGGCCCCTGTGTATTGAGGGCATCTGCCATGGTGATCATTGCGAGCTGAGTCAAATCCAACTCTTTCCACAGAGTGCTGTGGACATTCTGGGTTTCAGCACTGACGAAAAGGCTGCCATCTACAAGCTCACGGGTGCCGTGATGCATTATGGGAACATGAAGTTCAAGCAGAAGCAGCGTGAGGAGCAGGCCGAGCCTGACGGCACCGAAGGTACCTACACTCCCTGCTTGCTCACGTCATTCAATTGAGATTACAGCTGACACCATCAGTTCCTCAAGGGCAAGGGCCCTGGGTTCACTTTCTTGACTTATCCGACAGTGGGGAAAACTAGAAGGGAACAGAAATGACACACACTGCATGTTTTACACAACTGAGATTTGTGGAGACGTGATTTCTGCCCATTCCATTTTTCACTGCTTACTGTACGCTAGTATTTACGATCTGATTAAAGCATTTTTCATCCCAGTCAATAATTTGTGTGCCCACATGCACTGGAGGAAAAAAAAAAAAAAAACTGATCAGAATTTTCCCGTCACTACTCCTCTAGGTTAGAATTTCACAAATTATTTTCATCTGTGGTCTACTTTAGCTATGTTTTAAATATCACACAGAGCATCAATTTCCCAAGCTCCAAATTATCATCTCAAAAAAAACGACTAAAATTAGTGTGAAAGTTGGCAATGCTTTTGAAGCAATATGAACAAATGGTTTTGCCACATTTGCACATATTACTCTTTGAGCAGAACTTTTTCTCTTTGTCATTGTCCTTCACACCTTAAGCTGTGCACACTGTGGTTTTTGTTTTGTTTTGTTTTGTTTTGTTTTTACCATCCTCACCTGGTTCATGCAGTTGCTGACAAGGCAGCCTACCTCCAGAGTCTGAACTCTGCTGACCTGCTCAAAGCCCTCTGCTACCCCAGGGTCAAGGTCGGCAACGAGTACGTCACCAAAGGCCAGACTGTGCAGCAGGTAAGTGAACGGCCTCAATGAATCACACACATCCCCAGCCTTCTCAACACGTCTTTAGTAACGCCAACAATCATTACTCTGTCCACGAAGGTATACAACGCAGTGGGCGCCCTGGCCAAGGCCGTCTACGAGAAGATGTTCCTGTGGATGGTCACCCGCATCAACCAGCAGCTGGACACCAAGCAGCCCAGACAGTACTTCATCGGGGTCCTGGACATCGCCGGCTTTGAGATCTTTGATGTGAGTTGTTGGAATAAGCGGCCCTGTTAAGGCCCCTCCGCTTCGTGTCTGCTCTGCCGACTTCCCCCTGGGTTTCCCAAACTCACTTGAGCTCTTTGGTGTTTGCAACGCCCTAGTTCAACAGCCTGGAGCAGCTGTGCATCAACTTCACCAACGAGAAGCTGCAACAGTTCTTCAACCACCACATGTTCGTGCTGGAGCAGGAGGAGTACAAGAAGGAGGGCATCGAGTGGGAGTTCATCGACTTTGGGATGGACCTGGCTGCCTGCATCGAGCTCATCGAGAAGGTTCGTATGACTTTTCAAGCCTTCGGTATGTGAAAAACAAACTGTCCACCTCCTCATGCTGAATGAACTGCAATCCCAATTCTCAAAGAACCAGCAGCGGTGTTTTATGACATTCCTGGGCACAGTGACCAGGTGCATGGTGCATCACAAGCAACATATTAAGGAGTAGTTTTTCATAGAAAAATGATTGCAATACATACACATCCACAGACACAAGGATTCACATTTCTCCCTCTTTTCACTTCCTTCTCCCTCACTTTTGTTCCTATGTGATCTCTTGGGTGACAGGAATGAAATCACAGCTAGTCCTGTGAGTACGATCATTGATCCTGGCTGTCCCATGATGGTGTGCCATGCATGAATCATCCTTCACGGGTATCAAGGCAGGATATGTCAAGGTGTCTTATAGGCTGGGAGGGCAGCTTTTCAGTTGTTGCAGTCAGTAAGACCATGTGGACTGCTGAATAAACAGCCTTACCTGGAAGGGGAGCCCTAAATTCCCCTTTATCAAAGAGTTGGGGCAATGATTCTATCGGTTGTGTGTATACTAAAACCCAACAAACAATCATTAAGCACTTTCGAACGTGCACTGGGCACTCACCACATGCCTAGGGAGGCCCACACAGTACATGGTTACATGTGAACAGTAGCCTGAGCAGACGAAAGGGGAAAAGTAAGTACAACCGCCATCTATGACAACTTCACACACTCATGTCAAAATTCATCAAAATATGAAAGAGGAGGGGGTAATATCAGCCTGGGTCTACCCAACTGGAGGAAAATAACTAATTTGGTGATACAGTATCTCTGCTATTCACAAAAACTGTGTGGTACTCAGTTCATGGAACATCAAAATAGGTTTGGGGAGACAATTTGTGACTGAACATCAACAACAGTGAATTTTCTATCAGTCGTTCATATCAAACTTGCCACTGAAAGGAGTCGATCTGCTTACAAAGCAAAACCTAATTATCATCACTCAACTCCACAGAGTGGGGAACATAGCACAGAGTACAGAGAGTTCTAATGATACAACATGAGATGCACTTTTCTCCTGGGAACGGACCATTTTTAATCATTAGCTGTAATTTCTCTTCTCTTCATACTTTTGTCATGTCTAGAGTTGAGGTGAAGAAAATTACACTGTCAGTAGGGAAGAAAGTATTTAGATAGATACATATATGGGATAAAGAATTCAGCTTTGAAATGGTAGTTTTGGAATTTAATTTTATACTCTGAACATAAAGTTTGCCAAATGGCACAGATGGGCTTTTTTTTTTTAATTGAGTCTTTCTAGCAAATATATTTCCCATATGTCCTTGATACAGGACTGTTTCACATTTCAGTAGCAGAGGAGAGGCAGCAAAGTAGAACCATGCCTATTGAATTTCTTATCACCCGAACTCTTATTCTGGAACATGTTCAGGTTTCCACCAAGTACATAAACTATTAGAGCACACTTTTCTGAGGGACTCATATTATCATCCCTTTTTTCCTACTCTCAGCCTATGGGCATCTTCTCCATCCTGGAGGAGGAGTGCATGTTCCCCAAGGCCACGGACACCTCCTTCAAGAACAAGCTGTACGAACAGCACCTGGGCAAGTCCAACAACTTCCAGAAGCCCAAGCCTGCCAAAGGCAAGGCCGAGGCCCACTTCTCGCTGGTGCACTACGCCGGCACCGTGGACTACAACATTGCCGGCTGGCTGGACAAGAACAAGGACCCGCTGAACGAGACCGTGGTTGGGCTGTACCAGAAGTCCGCAATGAAGACTCTGGCTCTCCTCTTTGCTGGGGGACAAAGTGCTGAAGCAGGTTGTTAATATCACTAATATGTTCCTAGAGTCACAAAACAGAAATATACTTTTTATCAGAGACTGATATAGTTATCTCAAAACCTATCATGAAAATACTGGCCAATATGGACTTAATGATAGGAAGTATATTTAGTGAGTCTTACGATCATAGGCTTTCAGAGCTAAAACTGACACTATGGATCATTTTGTCCATGGCCTCATTTCACCCATGAGGAAACAGAGACTCAAAGGTTAAGTGACGTGCTCAAGATCATACGGCTTATTTCAATTATTTTGATAGTATCAGTTCCTTAAAGGATCCAGCTAAGCTGGAGATGAAGAAATCCTTTGTCAAGGCACTAGTGCTTAAGGAATGCAAGTTGTGTTCTCCTAAGTCCCCTAAGACCAGATGTGCAAGCAGAGGTAGAGAAACACAAGCAAACAGGAAGCAGGACTTGCCTGCAGGTTAGCAGAGGCTCACCTCCCTGGCACCATGCATGCAACTTTGCCTCTTCTCTGGGGGATGTGTGCACTAAGGCGGCATTACTCCTCTGTCTTCTGGCACTCCCCCTCTGCTGATTTGGAGGAGAGGGGTCCTACCTCTTCCCCACATCTACCCTTTTCATCCACAGTTCTTTTATTGTTGCTGTTGTTGTTTTCCTGAATACCTATAATGTGAGCCCATGCATCTATTTCCCTAATCCAGAGCTGAAGGAGGAAAGATACAGAGGGAAGATGAGGGATGATACAAGTGAATGAGTGCACATTTAAATTCCAGAGGGAATCTTGGGAGTCCTTATACCTATGGATAGTACAAATTAAATAGTTTTAATTCTTTTATATTATTTTTCAGAAAGTGGCGGTGGAAAAAAAGGTGGCAAAAAGAAGGGTTCTTCTTTCCAGACAGTGTCAGCGCTTTTTAGGGTACAGTATATTCTTGAATGCCAAAAAAAACCTACTTCTGTGACAATTAAATTATCGTAACTTAAAAAAACTTTTTTAAAAGAAATCTATAGTGAAACAGAAAAAAGGTAATGTTGTACAAAGGAAAATGAAAAATGTGTTAGGAAAAATTGAACAAAAATAAAACCTGCAGTGTGAGTTCAAACCTTACAATATATGAAACCTCTCCCCTCAAAGCTCCAAATCTAAAAGATCTAGCGTTGAACAAATTTCACATGAAATCAAACCCTCTCTGGAAGCAACTACTGTAGTCAGTTACATTGACTTTATTCATGAAATGGAGCCCATTAACTACAGATCCTTGATAGGGAGTCTCACGTAAATGCAACAAAAAACAATTTTAAAACTTTCCCTATGGTTCTCAGGAGAATTTGAACAAGCTGATGACCAACCTGAGGAGCACTCACCCCCACTTTGTACGCTGCATCATCCCCAATGAAACCAAAACTCCCGGTAAGACTCTTCTGACATCCAAGTAAGACTCCAGTGTGACTTCACTATTCTATAGACATACAGACAACACGTTTGTTTGCTTGTTTGTTTATTTGTTTGTTTGTAAGGGGCCATGGAGCATGAACTTGTCCTGCACCAGCTGAGGTGTAACGGAGTGCTGGAAGGCATCCGCATCTGCAGGAAGGGATTCCCCAGCAGAATCCTTTATGCAGACTTCAAACAGAGGTTTGTGTCTCATTTTTTTCTCCCTTTCAATGTGCTAGTCCAGATCATTATTGCCATGCAATTCAAACATCTTTTAACTTTTCCCTGAAAACCGAAATTCTGGGGTGCCTGGGTGGCTCAGTCGGTTATGCATCTGACTCTTGGTTTTGGCTCAGGTCGTGATCTCATAGTTTGTGGGATCAACCCCTGTGTCAGGGTCCATGCTGACAGTGCAGAGCCTGCTTGGGATTCTCTCTCCCCATCTCTCTCTGCCGCTCCCCTACTCATGCTCGCTCTCTCTCTCTTTCTCTCTCAAAAGAAATAAATAAGCATTTTTTTTAAAAGAAAACTGAAATACAATTATCAGAAAGAATGAAGCCTTGGTTTATATTATACTGTTTTTAAACATATTTTCCCAAGGTTTATCTAAAGCACTGCTTGATTATTTTAATGGAATTTTTTCCTCAAAACTCAGTCTATCATTTTTTTAATGATAGTTACTATGAGTTTTGGTAAGAAAAACAAACTTTCATATTCTTTAAATTCTGATAGATACAAGGTTCTAAATGCAAGTGCTATCCCAGAGGGTCAGTTCATTGATAGTAAGAAGGCTTCTGAGAAACTTCTGGGGTCTATTGACATCGACCACACCCAGTACAAATTCGGTCATACCAAGGTACCAATCTACCTAAATCTCTATCATAATTTCATCACCTTGGGACTTTCTCTTGAGTGGAAATGACATATCTCACTTGTTCTTTGGCCAGGTTTTCTTTAAAGCTGGCCTGTTGGGAACTCTAGAGGAGATGCGAGATGAAAAGCTGGCCCAACTCATCACACGCACCCAGGCTGTGTGCAGAGGGTACCTGATGAGAGTAGAATTCAAGAAGATGATGGAGAGGAGGTGAGGGACCTCGTTCTCCACATTTTCATAGTTGAATCCGATGCAGTCATTACTTCTGTTGAGTGCCAGTCACTGCCCACATTCTTCTTCATTTCCATATTTGTTCTTCCTACAGAGAGTCCATCTTCTGCATCCAGTACAACGTCCGTGCCTTCATGAACGTCAAGCACTGGCCCTGGATGAAGCTGTATTTCAAGATCAAGCCCCTCCTCAAGAGCGCCGAGACCGAGAAGGAGATGGCCAACATGAAGGAAGAATTTGAGAAGACCAAGGAAGAGCTGGCGAAGTCAGAGGCAAAAAGGAAAGAACTTGAGGAGAAGATGGTAGCTCTGATGCAAGAGAAAAATGACTTACAGCTTCAAGTTCAATCTGTGAGCATTAGTCCCTGCACAGCTCAGCCACTTCTTATCCTCCAAACACTGTATAAGTAGATATGAAACATTTTTAGTTTAAGGTTTATAAATCAATGGTTTCCACTAAAATATGTGTTGTCATTGTTCATCTTTCAAAAATACTAAGACTCAGACCTGAAGAAGCAATAGACATGAAGTCACAAATTATGCTGCATATGTTCATATGTACATCCATACGTAGTATGGAAATCAGAGAGCAAAGTCATAAAGCTATCCAAAGATGTTTTCCTTCCTTTATAGAACCTTTTCTTAGATGAGACTGTTGTTTCCTTAGGGAATACATTGTGCATAAAATAGAAGTTATGCCGTTCTTACCAGGGTGAGGAAAAGGTTAAATTAATGAACCCCTCAAACCTGAGAAAACCGAGTCCAAGAATTAATAACTGACCCTTCCAAAGCAGCACAAGTGCAGATTTGGCCAAAGGGCTAGTTTTCCCGATTTGGTCTTCCACACATGGATATCTGGAGGAAAACTGTTACTATACTTAATCAGTGGATTAAAATTACTAACATTTTGTCTACTGGACTTTTAAAAGTTGGCATATGTATTGACCAAACTGGTTGAGTCACTAAAGTATCCACCTTTTAATAAATTATTGTGTCTTTGCAGATATAGCTTATACAAATGGAAGTGTTTAATTTCCCCCATTAGGAAGCAGATGGCTTGGCTGACGCAGAGGAAAGATGCGACCAGCTGATTAAAACCAAAATCCAGCTGGAGGCCAAGATCAAAGAGCTGACTGAGAGAGCTGAGGATGAGGAGGAGATCAATGCCGAGCTGACGGCCAAAAAGAGGAAACTGGAGGACGAGTGTTCAGAGCTCAAGAAAGACATCGATGACCTTGAGCTGACCCTGGCCAAGGTTGAAAAGGAGAAACATGCCACAGAGAACAAGGTACAATCATGATCCATTTTAGAGTGTTTAAAAGTGCTAGCTTGTTACGGAAATACTTTAACTAAAAGTTTAATCTTAAAATCAATGAATATGAAAGAAAAGTACCATCATATATATGTCGTCTTCACCATTTCTAACTAATTACCTTGACCCTTACCTCCCATATTTTTCAGCTATGGAGGCCTGGGTTAGCTTCTCGTCTCCATTTTCCATCTTAGGCTGACACTGTCCTAAGCTATTACCATGTTTTTTGTCAAGATGACGGGATGTCATTAACATTCTATAATCTGTTCAAATCTAAGGTGAAAAACCTCACAGAAGAGATGGCAGGCCTGGACGAAACCATCACTAAACTGACCAAGGAGAAGAAGGCCCTCCAGGAGGCCCACCAGCAGACCCTGGATGACCTACAGGCAGAAGAGGACAAGGTCAACACGCTGACCAAAGCTAAAACCAAGCTCGAGCAGCAAGTGGATGATGTAAGTGTGAAAAACACAGTATTTCCTCTTAAGATAAAACAAACAGTTGTGACATATGCCTTTCTCTGCGGGTTTGAAAACAATCATTAAAATTCCCATGCTATTTGGTGCATCTTTTAAAATTCTCCTGTGCATCTTTGGTGGCCAGTAACATATGGTTCAGTGCCTCAGGACTGAAATAAATAAAATACACTATAAATTTAGCTTGAAGGGTCTCTGGAACAAGAAAAGAAACTCCGCATGGACTTAGAAAGAGCCAAGAGGAAACTGGAGGGAGACCTAAAACTGGCCCAGGAGTCCACAATGGACGTCGAAAATGACAAACAGCAACTCGATGAAAAACTTAAAAAGTGAGCATGATATAGTCAAATTGTAATCTGCTTGTTGTCTGTCAATTCATCTGTCAATTCAGGCCAAATATATGTTTTAAAGATCTCCAAAATATTACTTTGGAGTACACATAAAAAAACAAATAATGGCATCTTTGACTTTTTATTAAATGAAAATGGTACAGTATTGACTTGTAAAACGTGTACTACTCATGTCCTCAACACAGCAGCATAAAGATATTCCACCATATGTGGCAGAGAGGACTGGTAAGAGAACTGACAGAGCTTATTTGTTGCTCCTCTGACAGGAAAGAGTTTGAAATGAGCAATCTGCAAAGCAAGATTGAAGACGAGCAGGCCCTCGCCATGCAGCTGCAGAAGAAGATCAAGGAGTTACAGGTGAGTCACAACCTCCACCTCGTCCGCGTATCACAGGAATCAAAACTGCCACGAGTTGCCATTAATGTTGGTGTGTCACCCTCAGGCCCGCATCGAGGAGCTGGAGGAGGAAATCGAGGCAGAGCGGGCCTCCCGGGCCAAAGCAGAGAAGCAGCGCTCCGACCTCTCCCGCGAACTGGAGGAGATCAGCGAGCGGCTGGAAGAAGCCGGCGGGGCCACTTCCGCCCAGATCGAGATGAACAAGAAGCGGGAGGCCGAGTTCCAGAAGATGCGCAGGGACCTGGAGGAGGCCACCCTGCAGCACGAAGCCACGGCGGCCACCCTGAGGAAGAAGCACGCGGACAGCGTGGCCGAGCTGGGGGAGCAGATAGACAACCTACAGAGGGTCAAGCAGAAGCTGGAGAAGGAGAAGAGCGAGTTGAAGATGGAGATTGACGACCTGGCCAGTAACATGGAGACCGTCTCCAAGGCCAAGGTTTTTATTAACTTGTCTCCTTTTCATTTTATAGAGTTTATATATGACTATATCCAATCTAACTGTATGAACTTTCAATGTTATCTCATTTTACGCCTGTTAGGCATCACTCTATTGAAATGAATCACTTCAGTGTTCCTATCTTATTTGTAGAAACCACTTTAAATATTGTCACCATGACCACCAAAGAATGTAATTACAGGAAAAAAATTTTTCTCTAAAAACCATACTCTACAGGATACAGAATTTAAGTGATGTTCATATTTTCCAAAAGGAAATGACCTAATTTTCATAATCATATGTGTATTCATTTAGCCCAAATTATGTGCCTCTACATCCAAGGCACCATGCAGGGCTTTGGAGTAGATAGAAAAGTACATAAAACTCAGCTCCTTTCCACAAGTAGTTCTCTCCAAATCCAGACTCACAAATAAAAGCGTCTGCTTTTCCTGTTGCCTACTTCCCACCACAGGGAAACCTCGAGAAAATGTGCCACACACTGGAGGACCAGCTCAGTGAAGTGAAAACGAAGGAAGAGGAGCAACAGCGCCTCATCAATGAGCTGTCGGCCCAGAAGGCGCGCCTACACACAGAGTCAGGTCAGCAGGTGCACAGCCGGTGCGCACAGAGGCCAAGAATGGAAGGCGGGCCTCCACTTGTGAGCGCCCACCGGATGCCCATCACTTCTCAGGCCACATGTGTCCAGTATCACTGATTTGTCATTCCTTCTCGTTTTTACTGGGAGATGGTAAAAAGTATGGTTCTAAGCTATAACTGGAAGAAAATTAAGCCCTGGACTGAGATATTTGTTGTCGTGGCATTACTAAAAAAAAAATAATAATCTATTCATATATATATGTATATCTCCATCCTGAAATATCAAAGAAAGCTCACATTTTTTAAAAAAGAAAGAAATAACACCTTCTCAACCATATCAAAGTTCTTGAGTTATTCTTTTCATCATGGAATAAGAGTTCTGATGTTACAGCAGTCTGTAAACTAGTCGGCACCTAGACAACAGAACTAAAGCTCTCATGTTTTGTCTTTCCCAGGTGAATTTTCACGACAGCTGGATGAGAAAGAGGCTCTGGTGTCTCAGCTATCACGAGGCAAACAAGCATTTACACAACAGATTGAGGAGTTAAAGAGGCAGCTGGAAGAGGAGTCTAAGGTGAGAATTTTCCAGCTGAGATTTCCAATCCCTCGAACTTTGCAGCATGACACACAACTGAGCTTCACTTAGAGAATATCAATGATCAGAACATAAACTTACAATGCACATTTTCTGGTTGGTTCAGGCCAAGAACGCACTGGCCCACGCCCTGCAATCAGCCCGCCATGACTGTGACCTGCTGCGGGAACAGTATGAGGAGGAGCAGGAAGCCAAGGCTGAACTGCAGAGGTCAATGTCCAAGGCCAACAGCGAGGTGGCCCAGTGGAGGACCAAATATGAGACAGACGCCATCCAGCGCACAGAGGAGCTGGAGGAGGCCAAGTATGGAGGCTTAATGATGGGGACAGAAAGAGAAGTTTAAAAACAGTGAAGATAAAATAATGAAAGAAACAATATTCCAGACATGAAGATAGGTGAAAATTACCATCCTATCTGATTACAGAGTGGTGGAAACCATCATTTTCTCTTTATAAACTGGTACATGTCCACTAAAGAAAGGGCCAAGACCACAGCCTTCCCCACAATCTCGTTTACTACAAAAATATCTTAAATTTCTTTCTAACAAAATGAACCAAAAATTATCAGCATATCCTTTACGAATTGAGTAGAACTTCCTTCAATATAAGAAAAAATGGAGGCACTGAGGCTGTCTGATACATTATTATGAATATTATAATTACCAATAATCAGTTTATCCCTACCTGGAGTATTTAGAAGTTCAGAATGAGACTATCATATTCTGTCATTATTTAACAACCAGTATCAATAAACTTATTCATTAATTATGTACAGTTTTAATGGAATAAAACTCATGGGAGTTACACATGGAAAGGCAATAATCATTATGTTCCCAGTGAAGGAAACTTCTCTATATTGGATATAGCTTGGTAGTTGTTAGAATTAAGCAGAATGAAGGGGTTTGGCAAGCATTTCCTGAGGGAGCACTCCAGATAAGAGCATGGGCTGGGGGAGGTTGTGAGTTAAGGGGGCTGGTTAAGGAAGGTATTTGGGGAAAATGTGATTATAGAATAATATTTATTGTCTGGGGCTTCAGACCCAGGACATTAGTCATTAATCATATGCCCTCAGACATGTCACTTTGGGCCCCAGTTTCATTCATAAAGAGGACCATGTTAACACATGTTTTACGATGCTATTCAGCACTAGCATCTCTGAAGACATGCCTCCTGTTCACGGCTGTCACTTCGTCACCCTCTCACACCCTCACCTTGCTCACTCAGCTGAAGCGCTTACTCATTCTTCATCTCTCCCACACGCACACACACATTATCATCACCATGCACACAAAAAGGCCTGGCTCAGGAGTATGTTTGGTAACCCCAGAGATAAAGAGTAGACTTCACTAGGGAGAATTAAAGAGACAAAATGGGTACTGAGAAGACATTTTAGGAAACCTTAACAATTTGTGGACACAGGAGCAAAAAATTCTTGGGGAAAACATGCTTTCCTAGTCAGCAGCTTTATTAAGTTCACTGTGGTGGCTTCAACTCTGCTCTTGGTCACCCACACTGACCAACGTTTCAGGAAGAAGCTGGCCCAGCGGCTGCAGGATGCGGAGGAACAGGTGGAGGCCGTGAATTCCAAATGTGCCTCTCTGGAAAAGACAAAGCAGCGGCTCCAGAACGAAGTAGAGGACCTCATGATCGACCTGGAGAGAACAAATGCGGCCTGTGCGGCCCTGGACAAGAAGCAGAGGAACTTCGACAAGGTGGCCCACAATGACCAGCTTCTTGGGGGAAAGTGGCCTGACTCTTGATTACAGAGGCTTAGTTCTGATGTACTTCCAGGTCCTGGCAGAGTGGAAACAGAAGTATGAGGAGACTCAGGCTGAACTTGAGGCCTCCCAGAAGGAGTCCCGCTCTCTCAGCACTGAGCTGTTCAAGGTCAAGAATGCCTACGAGGAATCCCTGGATAACCTGGAAACCCTGAGGCGAGAGAACAAGAACTTGCAGCGTGAGTCTTTGTAATCCTTCTCCTTCCAAAATGGCAGGAAGGCATCTTTTCAAGTTTTCATTTTTCTCAACTGAATTTGGTGTTTTACTATGAACCTACAGAGGAGATTTCTGACCTGACGGAGCAGATTGCGGAGGGGGGAAAGCATATCCACGAATTGGAGAAAGTAAAGAAACAAATAGATCAAGAGAAGAGTGAACTACAGGCTGCCCTGGAAGAAGCAGAGGTACATGTTTTGTTTGCTCACTTATGCCTTATAAATAAATGGAAAAATTAACAGCAACTGAGATCTGTCATGTGGTAAAGCTGCAGGGGATAACTCCTTAATTCAGTGAGAAATACTGAATTTCCTTGGGAATGCAGAACAGGCTAAATTAAGATGTATGAAAGTTTGTGCATTTTTTAACGCCTTCAAGAAATCATCATAATGTGCAGAACAAACAACAACAAGCTCTTCAGGTATCAATTGGGAAACAGCGTCAAAAAGACATGACACCCACTGACCTCCCCTGTCCTTGGAATGTGGGTTCCGCTTGCCTTTCCTGCTCCCAGGGGCTGCTCCACAAACAGCCTTGAGACAGTGGTGTGGTGTTGAGAACACCTAGACAGTACACGTGACTAAATCCACTGATGGCCTCTTTGTAAACTTTTAAAATTTTGTGGGCAGAGGCACGATTCATTCGGCTTCCTGCAGTTCAAGACAAGCCTCTTACCCAAGTCACTTTGCTATTATTAAATAGCCACTACCAGGCTGGAGTGGCCTGCCTCTTTCTTTGGTCTCTCCCTGCCCTCCCAAGGGCCAGTTGCAGATTATACCTGGGAAGATCCTGAGGGGGTTGAGAACCAAGAGTAACCTAAATGTTGCTTTTTAAAAAGGGATCTCTTGAGCACGAAGAAGGCAAAATCCTTCGCATCCAGCTAGAGTTAAACCAGGTGAAATCTGAGATTGATCGGAAAATTGCTGAGAAAGATGAAGAAATCGATCAGCTAAAGAGGAACCATCTCAGAGTGGTGGAGTCAATGCAGAGCACCCTGGATGCTGAGATCAGGAGCAGGAACGATGCCCTGCGGATCAAGAAGAAGATGGAGGGAGACCTCAATGAAATGGAAATCCAGCTGAACCACGCCAACCGCCAGGCTGCAGAAGCAATAAAGAATCTTAGAAACACACAAGGAATACTGAAGGTACACTGGGATAAACACACATGGCGTCATGCAGTCAAGGTGTAACTGTGCCATTTATATGCCGTAAACCTAAATAATATGGTAATCATGGGGCGCCTGGGTGGCGCAGTCGGTTAAGCGTCCGACTTCAGCCAGGTCACGATCTCGCGGTCCGTGAGTTCGAGCCCCGCGTCGGGCTCTGGGCTGATGGCTCAGAGCCTGGAGCCTGTTTCCGATTCTGTGTCTCCCTCTCTCTCTGCCCCTCCCCCATTCATGCTCTGTCTCTCTCTGTCCCAAAGATAAATAAATGTTGAAAAAAAAAAAAATTAAAAAAAAAATAATAATAATATGGTAATCAGTTGAAAATTTACACTGCTGAAACATACACACCTGAAAAATAGCTTGCTTCTGGAAAAGTCAAAGAAAAGTTCACTTTGTCAGCTGAAGACGCTGCACAAATCACTTTATAGGAACCTCATTTGTATAATGTATATAAGTATATACACATATTTTTAAAATACATATATCTACACTTATTTAATTTACGTAAAACAACATCATTAGACTAGCTCATCTCTGAAGATGCTTTCTTGATCCAAAATTTTGTATCTTTGGCCATGGTATTTTTTTATGATTCACAATCTAATATAACATCGTGTTCTTTTGAGTAGATCTGCTACCCTAGGCTACAGAGAATGTCATTAAAGGGACTTTCTCATTTTTTCTCTCTAACCATACTCTAAGTTATTAAGAACAAGGTGTGTTGATGACCCGAAATTTGTATTCACTTTCATTGGAACGCGGGTAAGAGTCTTTGCCTCTTTCTGTGCAGGACACTCAGCTACATCTGGATGATGCCGTCAGAGGCCAGGAGGACCTGAAGGAGCAGCTGGCCATGGTGGAGCGCAGGGCCAACCTGCTGCAGGCTGAGATCGAGGAGCTGCGGGCATCCCTGGAGCAGACGGAGAGGAGCAGGAGGGTGGCCGAGCAGGAGCTCCTGGATGCCAGTGAGCGTGTGCAACTCCTGCACACCCAGGTAAGGTTCAGGACTATGGCTGAGCAAAGGCACTTCCTGAAGTTGAAGACAATCTGAGGGGATAAGCTTGTTTTTAAGTAAGGAGTAACCCTGGCCAGGGTCCTTCGTGAAGTTCTGGAGAATGCACATTACTAAGACATACTGGGAAGGGGGGGCGGGCCTAGCCAGCTCACAGGTGTATTTGTAGGCTGCCATAATCATGCTGATTAGAAAAAATTTAGGGTTCTAGAAACTTTCGTAAGGAAAGCACAAAAGGCCATCTGCTAATAACCATACATATGACATTAGTGGCCATCTTGTCTTTTGCAACTCTAAGCTGCAAATAGATAAGCAAATAAAATAGAGGAGAAAGAATAAGCCACCAAGTAATTTTGTGTGTCCCGGACACACATAAAAGCTAACTACATGAAATGTAAAAAGAAGCTCTTAAGTTCAAATTCACAGAGGCCATCATTACTGCCAGTCAGCATTTGTTGTTTATAATGGATATGCTAAATAAATGGTGGTAGAGCCTCATGATGGCTAATAAGGAGCCATTACAGTATGCATCTACTGCCATGGAAAGATGTTCACAATATACTAAGTGAAAACAGCAACTTAAACATAATATATAAAGCATGATCATTTTTGTAGAAAATATATAGGATAAACAAAAGTATTATCAATGCTTATCTTTGGGTAGGGAGAGTATAACAATTATTCTTTACCTCTTATTTTGCTAATTTATATGTTCTTTTTTGTAATAAACATATATTACTACATACTTTTTAAAAACTGCAATATAAGGAAATAGCCATCATGGAAACGTTAAAATCACGTAGGACAAATAATTTTAAATTCAAATTAAAATGCAGTGTTTTTCATACTCATGCTTAGTATCCTTGAGTTGATTAAATATGTTTAAATACCATCAAGTTTTCCAAAACATAACAGATCCTTTGTTCATTTTTGTACCAATAATGATGCTATTTATGTACTTTAAATATGAAGCCAACCACATGTGAATAAACAACTAAAAATCAATAATCCATTTTCCATGAGCCACAGCACTTTACATTTTTTTTCCTGGCTCGCAGTTGTGCTTCATGCTTACAGGCAGCCACTGTTAATTGTTGAACATCTTTGACATCAAAAATCAAATTTTACCTTAGAATTTAAGAAAATATTCATTAACAGAAGTATGGGTGAATAAGAAGAGAAGGCATAACTTAGAGTCAACTTTTCATTTGATTTTTATGCTGAAATTTTCTTGGATCACTAATTTTTGCCTGTATACACTAATAAAAATGATAGTATAAACAGAATATAATTAAATGTGCTTCCCCCCCTCCTTTTTCTTATTAATTTGAAACAGAACACCAGCCTGATCAACACCAAGAAGAAGCTGGAGACAGACATCTCCCAGATCCAGGGAGAGATGGAAGACATTGTCCAGGAAGCCCGCAACGCAGAAGAGAAGGCCAAGAAGGCCATCACTGATGTGAGCAGAGGGCAACACGGTGGTGCTCAAACTTGAATCCTGATGCGCCAGCCCAGCTCTCAACCGGTTTTGTTTCACTGCTAACAGGCGGCCATGATGGCCGAGGAGCTGAAGAAGGAGCAGGACACCAGCGCCCACCTGGAGCGGATGAAGAAGAACCTGGAGCAGACGGTGAAGGACCTTCAGCACCGTCTGGACGAGGCTGAGCAGCTGGCCCTGAAGGGCGGGAAGAAGCAGATCCAGAAACTGGAGGCCAGGGTGGGTGTCTATCAGTTCATTCAGTTCCTGACCTGTTCGTGCAGCCAGTTACAGCCAAATTGCTAAACACCTTTTTTTCTCTTCCAGGTGAGGGAGCTTGAAAATGAGGTAGAAACTGAACAGAAGCGCAATGTGGAGGCTGTCAAGGGTCTCCGCAAACATGAGAGAAGAGTAAAGGAACTCACTTACCAGGTGACCTGCCTTTCCATATTTCTCAGGCCCACTTGCTTTCAAGAAAGTGAAAATAATGCGTTGTTCTCAAATAACAACACTATTTGCTGCCTCATACATTTCAGACGGAGGAGGACCGCAAGAATGTTCTCAGGCTGCAGGACTTGGTGGACAAATTACAAACCAAAGTTAAAGCTTACAAGAGACAAGCTGAAGAGGCCGTGAGTATCTGCGTAATGAGACAGAAAAGTCCAGAGCAGGTCCAGGTTTCGGGGAGTCTGAAGTTTATAGAATTTAAGAGTATTTCTTTAAGGCAAAGAATATAAAATCAGGTCTGAAAATGAGTATTTGGAATGAAAACAAATTTACCACTAATTACTGGAGCCTTAGATTCAGGTTCATTTCTTCTGAGACCTCTTTAAGCAATTTTCCAGACATGTTAGTATAGAAATGCTTCTTGGTTACAACCTACTTCCCTATCTAGAACACTCTGCCACTCCCAGAAATCTCCAGCACTCACAGGGTCTGTGCAAATGAGGGCTGTGAAATCTAAGCTCTGCTGAACAAACTTCACAATAAATCTATCAGAACATTTCCTTTTCATTTGGCTGCTTTCTCATCTTGTTATCTTTCTCATCCTGTTAAATTCAGAAACTTCCCTTAAGATTCTCTGCACCCAATAGTACCACTGTGTCTACTTTTTTTTTTAATTTATTTATTTATTACGAGAAAGAGAGCACAAGTAGCAGAGGGGGCAGAGAGAGAGAGAATCCCAAGCACACAGGGCTCAATCCCACCAACTGTGAGATCATGACCTGAGCTGATATCAAGAGTCAGATGTTTAACAGACTGAGCTGCCCAGATGCCCCGACTGTGCCTACTTTTTCAAGTTTGTCTCATAAATCAGATTCCCGCTACTTTGATCTCCTTGATGACATTATAGCATCTTAAGTTTTCCAGGACACTCTTTCCAGTGAAAAAGCCCAAGCGGGGGGTTTGTTAAGCCCACTCATTCACAGAGGAGAGCATATGGGATGCCCTACTCCCAGATAAGTACATGACCAAACAATAGAACCTTTTGTTTTCTCACTTATGAAGCAAATCCATCAGTAGCTGCTTCTAGAAGTAAAGAAGGCAATGAGAATCAGAAAATGTCAAATTTTCTTGTTCTCTCAAATGCATTTCTTTTCTCAGGAGGAACAATCCAATGTCAACCTCTCCAAATTCCGCAAGCTCCAGCACGAGCTGGAGGAGGCCGAGGAACGCGCTGACATTGCAGAGTCCCAGGTCAACAAGCTGCGGGTGAAGAGCCGGGAGGTCCACACAAAAATCATAAGTGAAGAGTAATTCACTCTTATGCTGAAAGGTGACCAAAGAAATGCGCAAAATGTGAAGTTCTTTGTCACTGTAGCATTAAGGCAATAAAATCTGCAGAGAATTTTGCAATCTAAAAATACATGTCTCTGTTAATCACAAGTTCTGTAGAACTATCAGAACTAATTCATTTATTCTACATTTGTTAAGCGCTTACTGGGCAATCAAAGATGATGACAAAAATGAGTGTGATCAGTGAACCAACTTGAATAGAAGGCAAATGAAATTCAGTTCCCCGAAAGGATACAAAGGTGCTCAGTGCACCCTCAAAACCATTCACCCAATTTTACTAACTACCAAGTATCTGTCTGTACAGAAATGGGCACCACGGATATCACAATTGTCCCCCCCTTGCAGATCAAGCCAGTAGGACAACAACAATTAACACAGCTCTTAAAAGATGAGTAGATGGTTATCGGGTGAAAGAGAAATGGAGCTGGTCATTCTAGGAAGAGAAAACGAGCCTGAGATTTCAGAGTGGTTTAAGCATAGGCTCCATGAGCAAGGCCCTCACTCAGCAAGGCCTGACTATGAAGGGACCTGACTTGTGTGGTGCTGACGAATCAGGATATGCATCAACCTGGAGAAGTTTCATGAGGAGGAGAGTTGACACATTTCTGGTGAGGACGGAGTAGGAGAGGAAAGACCAGAGCCTGGAGAGACTGTTGAGGCTGCTGAAATGGTCCAGATTAGAGATGACAGGGATGGAAGTAAACAAAAATGCAGAGTGCAAGCAGGCCTCCAATACTGGTCTAAAGAAAGGGCCGGAAGAGCAGTGAAGAAGTAACACAGTTTCATGGCATTCAAAACTCCCAGCTACTCTGTGATTACAGATTCTATTTCTTTTTAGGGGAGATTTCTCTTCCTCTGAACCCCTCCAAGAAAACGGACAGAACTTCTTAGATAAATCCTCCTACTGACCTAATTTCTACATACAATTCTGCTTACCAAACCCAAAGAGCCTGATTTTTCTCAGTACCATGCATATTTTAAGGAAGAATCAGAAAGGGAATTTCCTATTAATATCAAAAAGAATGTGACTGAAATATACCATAGCCATTGCCAGAGTGGTCTTTTCTTTGATACTTTTTTAAAGCTCGCAATTTGGCTTCACTGTGTAGCTATTTTAAAAAATAAGACAGTAGTGCTCACTTCGGCAGCACGTATACTAAAAAATAAGATAGTAGAATCCCAATTTATTCATTTACAGTGGTGGATATCCCTTTCTAATGAGGCGGCTGCTTCAAGGAATCTCCTTCCCCAGTGTGGGAATCCTAATTAGTAATGAAAAGACTGCTTGCTTCATAAGAAGAGGATTTAAGAGGGGTGAAAAATAATTAATAAGGAATATTTGACTTAGGCCATGATGAAGACTAATGAAATAACCTGCCTAAGGTAGGCAGACATTTATTAGCAAATTTTAATTAAACTCTGTAGAGTTAACCTATTGACCTCAAAAGCCCAGGGCAATTGCTTTATTATTCTGTCTCCTAACTATTTAAATAATTGCTCATGTAGAGAATTGGGAGTGGATTTCATTATATATGGGTCAATTATCCTGGGGTCTCTGATTAAAACAGCAAGGATTTAAGAGTCACAGATACTCTGGTTAATATTCTTCCTCATCTTCCTCACAGATTAGATATTTACAGGCTAATTTCCTTATCTCTCACAACAAAAGCACACATGAAAATCCAGAAATGCTTATAACACCCTTGTCTTTCCTTTAAATGAAATGAGGGACCACTGAGACTTGGGAACTGTTCATAACCTACTGATGCTGGATTTGAGGACCCAAATGGGATGCATGCAGTGGGGAGGCAGGAGACCATCTCCGAGAACAACTCTGAATTAGGAACAAGGGAGGTAGTTTACGTCAACTCCTCCCTGATGGCAACACTAAGACTTCCTGTGATGGGGAGAAACAGACTGGAAGAAGATTATGGACTGCCACAAGGGGCAACTGTCAGGTAACCTAACGGGTTAGATAAACCCACTTCAAGCGCATAAGCGGTTAACTAGGCAGACATAGCCATGCCCTAGCATTTTTGGTATCCAGCCAGGAATCATTACACTAAAAAAATCTCAGAATCTATAACAAGGCCAGATTCTTTCCTTCTCTATCTTCCGAGGACTTAAAGACCATGGTTACTTAAAGCAAATACTGGTACCACTGACATACTGATGCTCGAAAATACCATGAAACCTTTTTTCCAACTCCATTCATAACCACACAGATAGCAAGAACAGAAGAAATCTCATGATCCCTCTCCATTACCTCCCCTTCTCTCTCATATCTAAATCTCCCACTATGAGACTGAAATCTTCAGCATCCCAAAAGATATGGACTTTTCTAACCTCCTATTACATTGGAAATGCACTAATCTCCACTAACACCTCAGCTGGAATTACTGGCTAATCAACTAAGAAAGCATCTAGAGAAAAAAGTGTCTTGAAACGTGCCTGAAGGGAGAGAAAGGGGGAGATTTAAAAATGTCTCTACAAAAACCATTTGCCCAAAACTTAGGGCTGCCCCTGGGGATCAGGACGCCTGGCACCCTCCTCGTGCGTCTATGGATTACGTGAACCACCCCCCGCACATCAGGACTCTGGTATAGCCTGAATCAGAACCATCTGGAGGGCACCCTAACCACCCAGATTAGGGATCCCCACCTCCTGAGCTTCTAACTCATTAGGTCGAAGGTGGGGCCCAAGAATTTGCATTTTTACCAAGTTTCCAGGTGATGCTGATGTGGCTAGTCCAGGATAATAGTCTGAAAACCACAGCACTACATTATCACCAAAATTTTCCAAAAAGGAATTATACATGATATCTATAGTCCTGCATTTATACCTATAAATTCAGTCAAACCTCTCTGAGCCTCAGTTTCTTCATCTGTAAAATGAAAACACTGAGCTAAATAATCACTAAAATCCAATCGAAATGCCTTAGAGTCAAAGCTGGACAGCACCGTCAGTAATAATGGTACAATCATGGAGTGCCTAGGTGGCTCAGTCGGTTAAGCGTCTGACTTCGGCACAGGTCATGATCTCACAGTTCGTGAATTCGAGCCCCGCATCTATATCCGTACTGACAGCTCAGAGCCTGGGGCCTGCTTCAGATTCTGTGTGTGTCTCTCTCTCTGCCCCTCCCCTGCTCATGCTCTCTCTCTCTCTCCCAAAAATAAACATTGAGATTTTTTCTAAAAAATCATGATATAATCACAGTACCTTACATTTGTGGGACTCTGATTTATTTGCAAAATGCTTCCACGTACACTTTGTCAGTTACTGGATACTCACGACTATGTGAGACAGACTCCTTTTGGAGACTGAGGTACAAAGAGAATCATGGTTTGTCAAAAGTTGTATAACTAATATATGATAAAGCCAGACTGAGATCTTCTAGCTCTTCATCCCGGGAAGTAATGCACGGCCCCGGACTTTCACCCTAGCTGATCAAGGGAAGATTCTGAGGACAGTCTTTGCCTAGAAACAAGGTCAGTAATCCGTCATTTCACTGGAGGGGAGAAGGCTCTCTACTCTTTACCTGGACATCCACACGGTTTGCTCCTTCACAGCTGCAGGATTCTGGATTATTACACCTTAATCCAGAGGCCTTCCTTGGCTACTCAGTATCAAAAGGCAACCCTTTTTCCCCTCTCCCGCCAATTACACCTCTTATCCCCTTGATTTACTTTAAATCTGTCCATGCAACCACTTGACTATCTGACCACTTGACTACTATTTTAGCATCTGTCTCCCTCTACTAAAATATAAGCTCCACATGGGCAGGATGTTTGTTCACTGTTCAGTGTCCAATGAGTAGAATACTGCCTGCCATGTAACAAGTGCTCAAGAAATATTTGTGGGACACATAATAATTTAATAAGAACTTAATCTGTGACACACACTGGGCTAGGTATTTTATATATACCATCCAAAAAAAAAAAAAAATCCTAAAGCAAAGGATACTTTAATGCCTTTTTCTCAGTAATTGATTTTTAAAAATCAGTAAGGATTTCCAGGATTTCTGTTTCCAGGAAAATGGAGTTGACCTAATTTCCCTACTCCTCCCACTAAGTACAACTAAAACCCCTGGACATTATATATCAAACTAACAAAAGATTCTGAGTGGTGGAGAGAAGATGGACCAGGTAAGTTCCCTGCTTCATATGCCCGGACTTGGAGTTGAAAAAGAAGACAACACAAACACCGATGGGTGTAGACAAAAAGCCCCATAAAAAGCCTACTCTCTCCAGCCAAAGGACAAAATATGGACAGCCTACTAGCAAGGCTGGTTTAACATTCGAAGCCCATCATACTCACAGAATAAAAGTGAACATTATCTGATCATCTCAATGCATCACAGATGTGGTACAAGAATTTCTTAATATCCAGCACACATTCATGATTAAAAATAGAAAAACTCTCAGCAAACTAGCAATAAAAGAAGACTTTCTCAACCTACATAACAGGCACCTATAAAAAAAAAAAACAGCATAGCTAAAATATTATGTTTCATGATGAAACAGTGAAGACTTCCTACCTAAGACTGGTCTAGCTAACCCTCTGGAGGTCCTAGTCAATGAAGTAAGACAAGAAAATACAAGACACAGATATTGAAAAAAGAAAAAAAGGAGTAAAACTGTCCTTATTTGCAGATGACAAAATCATATGAATAATTAAATAAGTCTATAATAACAACTTAATCCAAGAAGTAAATTGAGCATGTGTCAAATTGTAAGGTCAGTATATAAAAATAAGCTTTATTTTTATATTAACAGAAAACAATTGGAAAGTGAAATACTAAAAATGAATAGCATTTACAATAGCGTCAAATAAATCACATAATATTTTAGGAATAAACTTAATTAAAAACTTGGGGGGAGTGGTGGCGCCTGAGTGGCCACCTGGTTAAGCGTCCCACTTTGGCTCAGGTCATGATCTCACAGTTCATGAGTTGAAGCCCCGCACTGGGCTCTGTGCTGACAGCTCAGAGCCTGAAGCCTGCTTTGGATTCTGTGTCTCCCTCTCTCTCTGCCCCTTCCTCACTTTCTGTTTCTCCCTCTCTCTCTCAAAAATAAACATTAAAATTTTTTTTAATTTTTTAACCTCTATACTATAAACTATAAATCATTGCTGAAAGTAAAGATCTAAATAAATCATATACTTGTGTGTGTGTGTGTGTGTGTACATGGAAAGAGAGATCTTGAAAAGAAATCCACCATATATATACATATGTATATGTATATACAGATAAGTATAGACTATAGATATATAAATCTATCTATCTATCTATCTATCTATCTATCTATACTATACACACACACACAATCAAATGACTTTTTACTAAGATGCAAATGCAATTTAATATAGAAAGGAAAGTCTTTGCAAGAAATGATACTGGATCAATTAGATATCTGTATAAAAAAAGTATCTCATACAATATGCAATAATTAACATGGAAAACAAATCTACATGCAAATCCTAAAATTATAAATCTTCTAAAAGAAAACGTAGGAAAATATCTTTGTGATCTTGAGCAAAAATTCTTAAGCAGAACATAAGAAATACTAAATAAAGAGAAAAAAAGATAAACTGTCCTCTTCAAAATCAAAAGTACTGCTCACTAAGATACTGTTGAGAATGCAAAAAGGTAAATCACAGGCTGGGAGAAAATACATGCAATACATATCTGCAACAAACAACTTTATTATATCTGTTCTATAAGAATACCTACCGGGGCACCTGGGTGGCTCAGTCAGTTGAGCGACTCACTCCTGTTTTTGGCTCAGGTCATGATCCCAGGGTAGTGGGATTAAGCGCCACATTGGGCTCTGTACTGAGCGTGGAGCCTGCTTAGAATTCTCTCTCTCTCTCTCTCTCTCTCTCTCTCTCTCTCTGTCCCTCTCCCCCACCACTCGCTCTCTCTCAAAAAAAAAAAAAAAAAAAAAAAGAACACATACAAAACAATGAGGAAAAGAACACAATCCAGTAAAAATAAACGTAAGAATTTGACACATTCAAAAAGAAGACATGTCAAGGCCCAATAACCACGTTAAAAGATGCTCAGTATCACTGGTCTGGAGGATACAGTTAAAAACCACAAGGAAATTCCACTGGATATCTATAGACATCCATAAGAATGGCTAAAATTATAAAGACAGACAATGACAAATGCTGACAAGGACGCTGGGCAACATCTCTCATACGTGAATACTGGGAATGTAAAATGGTCCAACTATTTTTGAAAACTTGTTTGGCTGTTTCTTTTAAGTTGAATACACACCTATATACCTTTTGATCTGGCAATTCAACTCTGGAATTTAACCAAAAGCAATGAAAGACACATTCACAAAAAGATGAGAATATCCATCAGCACGAGGACAGATGAACAAAATATGCTATACCCTCCCAATGAAATGCTACTCACCAATAACAACAATAACTGACCTACTTGCACGAACACAGAGGAATCTACATAACATTCCTCTCTGGCATGAATCTTATGAAAGGTGAGTTGTTCCCTTTGTCTGAAGATGAGATAATTACAGAATTTCATGTAAAAAGGTAATGATGCCTTTAGTTGCTGTAATCCCTCTGCTTTTCCTCACTGGAGGGAGAGAACATACAAATCCTCACGGCAAAGGGAATCTTAGGAATTATAAGCTAACTTCTGACATGCACTCGTAGAACAGAAGGATCATCAGACAGAGTAATTTAATGCTGCCCCTGGGCTTAACTGTAAGCAGATACTAGCAAGAAAAGTAAGGACAAGGAATAAGAGCCAGACCTTGGAAGGGCTTTTACCCTAAGTTAAATAGTTGTCATACAACAATTGTGTAAGAGATATCTGCACATCGGAGAAGGGTTGAAATATACCAATAAATAGACTTCAGCAAAACTATACCTCACAATTCAGTTTCTTATTTATATTGCCCATTAAAACTCTTCATTGTTTCATGTTATTTTAAACAAGATTTTCCATTTCCAGAATTACAACTCAAAGAAAACCAGTGGAAAATGTATCATGCTTATCCTATTCTCAGATGCAAGTGAGTGTCAGGTATCAACCACTGACCACGGAGCACCACCATTTAACAGGTGGCCACTTAAATTACAGACGAAGTAACTGAATGGATATTTAAGTCGTTTCCAAAGTTTCGTTATTAGAAGAAATGTTAAATATACAACCCTGACCTATCTTCTGTTCCCTCTGCTTCTGTAGAAAAAAGAGTAAGGGGAAATTACGGCAATTTTAAATTTCAAAAGAAGCAACAAATTGCCCTGGAATTTTACACCCTTACCTGAACCAGAGGAGGGCGTCCCCTCTCCAGCACCACCATTTGCTACTAGGAAATTGTTCTGTCAAGCTGATGGGTGAGATATGCTAGCTGTTATCTGAGCTCGTGCCTCCTGAGGCTGAGCGTGTTATCAAGTTCACTGGCCATTTGTCCTGCCTCTTCTGTGAACCGTCCCCATTTATATCTTTTGGCTTTTTTTTCCATTTGCTTGTATCTCCCTTTCTTCTTGATGTGAAGGACATGTATACATCTTCTACTACATTTATAACTGTGCTTTGTTTTAATGCTTAAGACTTCAGCTCATCTAGAACTAATTTTTATCAGTGGTGTCAGGCAAGGACCTACTTTAATTGTTTTTTGAATGCTAAATCTCAACCCCATTCACTGCCTAGTCCTTCTTTTCCCCCTTTGTGACTTAAAATGCCACCTTTATCATATTCTTAATTGCTATACATTCAAGAACCCATTTTGAACTATATTATGTTCTACTGATCTACTTCTCTTCATCTACACTAATTTTATACTATTTTAACCACCATATTCCTAAAATAATGTTTGATGTTAGTTAGGGTGGCTTGTTACCTCACTGTCTGGTAAAAGCTCATTCATTATCCCTAGAAATACATTCTTTTACTGCAAACTCTGAAATTGTAATGTTCCATCAAAATTATACCTCTATCTTTTATCTAGTATTTCCAAGTGTGTTCCCTTGCCATGAGAAGTATTACCCCCCCAAGCTCAGGAAATTCTGTTTATTTTTAGTTGTCTTCAGGTAGAATAAATTTAAATGATTCCTGAACATCTAAAATTATTTGTTTCACCAGCGGCAAACAGAGTCAAGTCTACAACGTAAGTACCTCTTGCTCACACCCTCTTCGTTTTCTTTTCCAAGAGCTGCTGGCTTACAGCAGGTTCTCAGCTCTCCTAAAATAGTACAACAACTGTTTAAGTGGGTTCTTTCTCTCTGCCTCACTCCTCCAATCCACCTTCCATGCTGCTACCATAACTGTGCTTAAAACACAAATCTTATGACATCAGCTTCTTGGTTAAGACTCCAGTGATATTCCATGACTCACAGCCACAGAGCCCTATTTTTCATACTATTTTAAACAGAGTGATGGCAGTCAATATTTATTAAATACTTTCTATGTTGCCAGATGCTCTCTATATATTTCTCATTGAATACTCACATAAATCCAGTGAGATAGTAGGAAATAATTGTTATTGCTTTCCTTGAACAGATGAACAAACTGAGGCTTACAGGGGTTAAGTGACTTGCCTAAAATCATACAAAATAACATCTGATTCAGTTGCTATTTAAAGCACTGTACACATTGCTGCCCTTAATTTAAGACTTACCTGTTAAAAAAGGCTCCCACACTGGATTTTCAAAGTAGCTACTACTTGCTTTTTTTTAAACGTCAGATGTAAACTAAAAAAACTCAGAAGAGTTGAAAAATAAAGGTATGGGAAAAGATAGCCCATCTATATGCTACCAAAAAAGTAAAAGCAAATATAGCAAAATATTAGCAAAAATAGAATTCAAGGCAAAAAAATACTAAATGAAGCAGGGACAGTTCCTATTTTATTTTAAAAGATTCAGTTTACCAGAAAGATCAACTGATCACAAATTTCTATGAAGTTAACAACTATCTTTGAATTACACAAACGAAATCTGAAACATGTGAGAACAATTGTAGTCGATGAGTTTAACTTCCATCTACTAGAGAAACTATAGGCCAAGTAAACAAAAGTAAAAAACATAGATGACTGAATAACACAAAAACCAAGCTGAATTGTAAAGACAAATGTTAAAATTTGTATACTTCATTAAAAAAAAAAAAACAAAAAACTTAGGGGCACCTGGGTGGCTTAGTCAGTTAAGCATCTGACTTCGGCTCAGACATGATCTCATGGTCTGTGATTTTAAGCCCCGCATCGGGCTCTGCGCTGACAGCCTGAAGCCTGCTTCAGATTCTGTGTCTCCCTCTCTCTTTGCCCCTCTCCCACTCACACTCTGTCTCTGTCTCTCTTTCAAAAATAAATAAATATTAAAAACAACTAACTTGAAACAGAATATAGACCCACATGTAAGAACTATAAATATAAAATGTATAGAAGAAAGCATAAAAGTATTGCTGACTTTGCATTAGGAAATATTTGTAAAATATCATATAAAAAGCATGACCCATAAAAGAAAATATTGACTTCATCAAAAAATTGGACTTCATCAAAATTTAAAACCAACTCTTCAAAGGAAACCATTAAGAAAATGAAAAGACAAGTCACAGACTGCAAGAAAATATTTGTTAATCATACATCTGATAAATAACTTCTAACAAGTAATTAGTAAGAAAATGATCCAATTTTTTAAATGGGCTAAAGATTTAGATCGACACTTCACTTAAAGAAAATACATAAATGGCAAGCACACGAACACATAACCAAAATCGTTAAGGAAATGAAAATTAAAACCACAAGGAGATGCTACTTTACACTCACTCGGATGGCTATCAGTGAAAAGAAGAACAACACAAGTGTAGGTCAGAATGGAAAGAAGCTGGAACCCTCACGTGATTAGTGGAAGTGCAAAATAGTACCGCAACTATGGAAAAGAACTTGGCAGTTTCTTAAAAAGTTACACAACCTAGTGGACTGACCATTCAGCCCCTAGTTATCGACCCAAGAGAAATGAAAACAAACTTCCACACAATGCTTTGTATGGAGTATTATTAACAGCATTATTCATAATAGCCCCAAACTGGAAACAATTCAAATGGCCATAAGCTGGTAAATGTATAAACACAATGTGACGCACCCACACAATGGACTCATACTCAGCAAAAGAAATGATCACACTCCTGATACAAGTGACAACATGCATGAACTCCAAAACTAAGGGAAAGGAGCCCTACAAAACAGAATGCACACTGTAGGACTCCATTATAGGAAATTTCTAGAAAAGGCAAGATGATAGAGACAGAAAACGGTGTTTGTCTATGGTTTGGGGTTGGGATGGGAACTGAATGCACAAGGGCACAAAGGAGCATTTTAATTCAATGTAAGTGTTTATAAAATTGGATCGTGGTGATGGTTGCACAACTGCATAAATCCACTAAAAATCATATATATACACTTAAAATTGATGAAGGTATATAAACTTCTACCTGAATAAATCTGCTAAAAGAGGAGGAAGAAGAGATGGAATAACAACTACCCAGGTACAAAACCACAAAAGAACCACCAACTATTTCTAGAACAAGATACCACAGAAGTGACAGTCACTCTTCATCTTGAAATTAATAAATAAATAAATAAATAACTACAGCAAAAAACTGGGAATAACCCCAAATTCTGTATACAACAGAATATCATCAAACGATGTAATACTGCACAATAATGAAAATAAAATCCAGCTACATGTAACTTCATGGGGGAAAAAAAAATCCCACAATATTGTTGTGCCAAAAAAAGTGAACTAGTAGAGAATAAGTAAAGTTCTATCTATTCATATGAAGCTCAAGATTAGGCAAAAAAAAAAAAAAAAAAAAAAAAAAAAAAAAAAAAAAAAAAAAAGTATATGTATTGTTTACAGCTGCATACACAAATAGTGAAACTATACAGAAAAGCAGAGAAATGACTGTCATAAAGGTAAAAATTGTAGTTGCCTTTAGGTGAGGAAAATCTGAGTTCTAATGAGAAGGATCATGAGAGGTTTTGGGGTGCTGATAATCTTACTGCTTACAAACACGCACATACACACACACATGAACGTCCCTCACTCCTATCAAGTCTACCAGGAACCAAACTAAATTTGCACACTCACATGCACGTGATGAAAAGAATTAACAACTAAAAGAGAACCCTCCCCCCAATGCCCAAATGTGTTCATTTGAAAATCTAAAAAACAAATATGCTTTAGATAATCTGGGAGTTGAGATGGAAATGGAAATTTTAAAATGTAAATTATAAGTGAAGGACAAGCAGAGTACTACATATAAACCTCTGGAATTTAGCCACAGTGGTTACCAAAGAAAAATTGATAACCACAAATAAATCCATGAGATCATAAGAAAGAATGAAAATAGATGAAGCTTTCAATTTAAGATGTTGAATACAGACCAATAAAATAAATGTACACAAATAAATGAATGAGATTAAAAACAGAATGCAAAATAGAAAATAGGAAAAAAAGTTATTTCGTAAAACTAAATTTAAAAGACTGATACAAAAGACAAAACTTTAGCAAATATGGTTTAAAATAAAAAGAATAAAATTAAACTATATAAAAGGCAAATGAAAAGAAATAAAGAATAAAAGAGAATCGATCAGGTGGTTTTTATTATAAACAGATATGCACAAAAAAAGTCAAAATATCTGAAACCTCACATGAAATGGGCAATTTGCTAGGAAAACAAAACATTTCTAAATGGGCAAAATAAAAAAAAAAAATAGAAACTCTGAACAAACTAATCAATAGTCATAAAAAAACTAATAAAAGTAAATAAAAGATTCTTCCACCAAGAGCCTACAGACTAAAAGAGTTCCTTGAAGGAACTCTACGAATCTTCCTGGAACAGATTATTCACATTCTAAACACAGTATTGCAGAAAATAGAAACAGGAAGCTATTTATTTTACAAGACTAGCACGATGTTGATATCAAAACCAGAAGAGGACAGCATAAGAAAAGAAAACTATATGCTAGGCCCATAATGAACTCAGATGTAGAAATCCCACATTACAAAAAAAAAAAAAAAAATGTAAACTTAAATCAATCAGCAGGAAATTAAACAATATTATCTCAATGGCTTTTATTTCATGAATTTTAGTGGTAAAAGTGAAAAAAATCTGCCATATCATTCACTATATTAATAAACTTGAGGAGAAAAAATAATTTCAATAAATGCAAAATACACTGATAAAATCCAATGCATTTTTAAAAATTTAATTCACATACCATCAATTCACCATTTAAATGTACAATTCAGTCATTTTAGTAGATTCACAAAGTTATGCAGTCAAAACCACTATTTAATTTCAGAACCTTTTCATCGCCTTGAAAAGAAATCCCATTAGTAGTCATTTCCCGATCTCCCCTCTCCAGACCATCCTTCGGAAACCACTCAACTGCTTTCTGTCTCTATGCACTTGCCTATTCAACATTTTATACAAATGGAATCATCAAACCTAAGTGCATTACGTCTGTCACTCAAGCATAGTGTCTCTGAGGCTCATCCATGCTGTGGCCTGTGTGAGTACTTCATTCCTTTTTATGGCTGAATAATATTCCACCATACGAATATACCACATTTTGTGTATCCATTTGTTGATGAACATTTGGGTTGTTTCCACTTTTTTTGGCTACTGTGGATAATGCTGCTAAGAATATTTGTGTACAAGTTTTTGTATATGTTTTCAATTCTCTTCATCGTATCATATACCTAAGGATGAAGCAGTTTGATTCATTTTGTGATTAAAATTATTGGCAAACTAAAGTACCCAGCAAATATACTTGAGGAAACATTAGCAGCAATCCCATTAAAGTCAGGATCTAAATAAGGATCACTCATCTCGTACATGAAGTATCCTAGTATTCAACATTGTCCTAAATGTCTCAGACAATGCAATAAGAGAAAGATAACACATAAATTACAAAAAAACAAAAAAAGAAGACACAAAACTGATTATTTGTGCATGATACATCAAAAGCCCAATAGAATCAAATAAACTATCAGGAGGGATAAGGAAGTTCAGCAAGTGAGTTAGATGAAAGATACCAGTAAAACTAACTTTCTGAAACACTGTGTGTTTGTCAGAGATTGTGTTTGTATGGAACAGAAAATCTGAGTGAATAGTGCCTTATTAATATGACTGGTTAATTTTTTTATTTATGTAATAAAATTCAACTCACACATGTCAACACTGTCTCTGAACTTCTCTTGATCTCTCCTTCAAGGCTGGAGCTCCGCCATTACATCTGTGTTCTACACCAAAAAGCAGTAAGAAGGGAAAGGAAAAGGTAGTACCAGTGGAGTCTACTCTCTTTTCTGGAAGTCCCACCCAGCAACTCCTGCTTGCGTTTCATTAGCCAAAACAGGGTCATGTGGTTGCCCCGGTGCTGTGAAATGAAGGGTAGTGGGTACCTGCTGCCACAGACAAAACAGAAGTTCTGGGCACACAATCTTGGCTGCCACATGCCAGTGATAACCCAAGTGGAAAGAAAAATAATCCCATTCACTAGAGCAACAAAAAAACTAAAATTGCTAGGAACAAACATAACAAGAAATATTTTAAGATATTTCTGGGAGAAAAAAACTAGAGAAAAAATGACTGAAAAACACTTTAAAAAACAGAATAAACAGGAAAATATATCGTACTTGTAGATTGAGAGGCTCATATTAAAAAGACACCAACTCTCATTAAATTACCTATTAATTCAATTTAACCTAAATCAAAATCACAACAGGATTTTCCATATAATCTGAAACACAGAGTCTAAAATTAATACAACAGAATGCAAGAACTATCAAGACAACTTTAAAATAAATGAATAATTAGGGATAATCTACCCTACTACATATCAAAGCATATGTGCTATTGCCACAGAAACATGGTACAAAATATGGAATTCAGAAACATTATATTCACATACACAGACACATACACACACAAATCTCTAGATTACAAATCTCTCTCTATATATATTTTTAAATTTTTTGTAATGTTTATTCATCTTTGAGAGAGAGAGAGAGAGAAACAGAGTGTGAGAGAGGGGCAAAAAGAGAGGGAGACACAGAATCCAAAGCAGGCTTCAGGCTCTGAGCTGTCAGCACAGAGCCCGATGTGGGGCTCAAACTCACAAACCGTTGAGATCATGACCTGAGCCAAAGTTGGAAGTTCAACCGACTGAGCCATCCAGGCGCCCATTAGTATATTTTTTTAAGCATTAGATTGAAAATATAGAACATATTTATGACCCCGAGTCCTTGATTTAGAAAAGGCCTTCTTTTACGATACACACAAAAAAGCAAAAATACAAATGAAAAGTGTTTGTAACTTTGACTACATACAAATTTAAAACGTCCATAAGACTGAGATGCCACAGCAAAGTTAAGATCACTATTAGACCAGGAGAAACCTTCTGCAACTTACCTAACAAAGAAATCATATAATCACAGAGAATTCTACACAGAAATTTTTAAATGAGTAATATCAAGTCAGTCCTCTGGGTATAGGGGAGTGGGTTGGGCTGAATTAGGGCGCCTGGGTAGCTCAGTCGGTTAAGTGTCTGGCTTCGGCTCGCGTCATGATCTCCCAGCTCGTGGGTTCAAGCCCCACGTCACACTCTCTGCTGTCAGTGCAGAGCCTGCTTTGGATCCTCCGTCTGCCTCTCTCTCTCTCTTTCATTCTCTCAAAAATAAACGTTAAAAAAAAAAAAAAAAAAAAAAGACTGACCATGAACTGATCATTACTAATGCTGGATGAATATAATGGGTTCCTATACCATTTTCTTTATTTTTGTATATGTTTTAAATTTTTGCATATTTTAATTTATGTACTAATATGGAAAATGATCCAAGAGTACAGAACAAGTCAACAACAAAAAACAAGTTGGTAAATGTAAAGTATGATACTACCTCAAACATACTTTAAACATCTAATTATATATTTTCAATGAGCCAATTTTCTTAGACCAGTTTTACCAATGTATATTTTCCCAACTATAACTTAGTAAGTGCATAGAAAAGGTCTGGAATATTATACACCAAACTGGTAATAGGTGGTTACCTCTGGAGAGAAGGGAGTACCTCCATTGTGAGTTCATCAAAGGAGAATTTTAGCCTCATCTTCAAGGCTTTAATTTTTCATGTAATTTGTATGTAAGAGGTCACACAATTACACACATGTCAGAACTCACATAAATGGAATTGTTCTGCATCCTGTCTGTGGCAGCGTCTATAAGAATCTGTGCATGTGTAAAAGGCCTAGAGCTATACAACAGAGAAAGGGAATTTACTGTCACAGTTAAAAATGTTTTAAATGGCAGAAAAAAAAAAAATCTCATACAACTGTCAGCCAAATAGTGAATTCTGCTGTACATAAATTATACCTCAATATACCTGACCTTTTAAAAATGAAAAATCTTAATTTAAAAAGAATGATCATAGGGGTGCCTGGGTGGCTCAGTCAGTTAAGCGTGTGACTTCAGCTTGAGTTATAATCCTGCGATTCATGGGTTCAAGCCTCGTGTTGGGCTCTGTGTCGTCAGCATGGAGCCCGCTTTGGATCCTCTGTCCCTGTCTCTCTCTATCCCTCCCCAGCACACGCTCTCACTCTCTCTCTCAAAAATAAACTTTAAAAAATAAACAAAATAAAAAATAAAAAGAATGATCACAATATAATCTGTTTAAAGAATAAGGGTGTAAATTATATAAAATTACCTATAATTCTTAAAGTAGATTATAAGACCTCTATGTACGATATGCACGTATAGAGTATGAATCCACTTATACCTCTCTAACTTATTTTATCTCTGCATAGTAGGATTATAGATACTTTTTTTTTCTCTTTGCTTATCTGTATTTTTCTCTCTACCTTATTTTATCTCTGCATAGTAGGATTATAGATACTTTTTTTTTCTCTTTGCTTATCTGTATTTTTCCCTACAATGAATACATATTATGTTCTACTGAAATAATTTTTTCAGTGTGGAGTGGGTGGGCACGGGGCCAACGGCGGAGACTCGGTGCAGATTCTCCTCTCACCTTGGCACAGCTGCCCAAGCCCAGACTCCGAGGGTAAGCCTTGGCAGGGACCCAAGGGAATGGAGTGAGGGTTCCTATGGTAACAAATAAGGACAAGTGGTTAAGGCCCTGACAGCAATGTGTCACTGAGAACCACAGGTATGTGTGAAAGAGTTTGCCAAATCGAACACAGCTCACAGGAACAGACTCTGGGGCCCCACCAGGCACGGTCAGAGATCACCTTCCTAGCATACTAGAAAGCATTCTCTGCTGGCAGATTGGTCCCTGTCAAATTATTTATAGGCGATCGGTTCACATACTCAAAATGATATGAATACTTCTAATTATATCCAAACATGCCAAATGTCAGTACAAATTATGCTGAGGGTCATGTTGCCAAATGTCCTGCCCTAACAAAGAGGAGAGAGCCACAGCGTCAGCACACGGGTGCCTATATAAGCACGGGGACCCCGCCTGCCTTATCACCACCAAGAACCCAGAGGTGAGTGACAGGGGGGCCTTGGGGCTTCAAGGATCCCCAGGGACCCCGGGACAGGGAGAGTTGACCCCATGGCCCACCTCTGAGCATGAAACCGTCCCTCCCAACTCTGACTTTTATTTTCTCAGAGTCAAGATTTAGACCAGGACAGTTTTAATTCTGTAACTATTTTACTGGGATTCCACAGCTTTGCTAATAAGAAATCTGTTGTTTCACAGTGTCAGCCACTTCTGAACCTGCGTTTTCATCTGGAACTCCGGAGGTAAGCCTCAGCTTTATTGATGTGTTGATGACAGAGGGCATTTAGGCTAACAAAGCTGGGAACAACTCTTAATTGTACACTATTTCCACATTTCTGCAGTTATCTAAGTAGCTGGTACTTCCAACCACTGCTTATAAACGCTGAGAAAACACTATTCCAGAGAGCCTTATTCTCTGACGCTATCCTCACCTGAGTTCAGGGTTAAAGGACTATACTTAGGACAGAAAGAATTTTGACAATGAGTTTTCAGCTACATGTAGACAGGTCGAGGGGCAAGAGACTCTTCTGTGTGTGTCGACCTCCCTCTATCGCAAAGCACTGATACTTAGCCATTTTACAGATGTTTTTGAAACTTCTTGGAAAGATCCTTATCAAAAAACGAAAACACAAACATCTTGTGAAAGCCACAATGTTTTAGCTACTTTTTGATGATTCATTGTTATTTGTTTTTAGAAAGATTTATTATTGTTCATCTAAAAAGTCCCTAGTGGTACACCCACAGAGTGCTAAATACGGAACCTAATTTAAGAGAGACCCTGGCCCTTCCCCAAGTAATTTACAAATGAAAGGAAAGGAACAACTCAATCAGTGTAACAGGCCAACACTGCAGAGGCCCATCTATCAATCAGCGGAATGGTTTCCCTGTGATGAACCCTTTCATTTTTGTCAGTTTTCTTTTTATTGGTGGAAAGAAAAGAAGCCTGTGGAATGCATGTGGGAAGAAGGACCTTCTTCATGCTCTCATTTCTCTGTGGTTAGATCTGTTAACTGACTGTTGAAATCCCTCATGCCAAAAACAAAGTGTCAGAAGAGATTCTGGAATTAAGGCAATGCTAAGTCTCTTTGGTAGCAAGCCAAATGACAAAAATACACAGTATTAAGAATTTATTAGGAGGTTCTTTTAACAACCCACCAAGAGATTTAACACCAAATATTAACGTAAAGTAGATGTTAAAAATAGTATGTGCCTTATGAGAAGAAAATGGCCACCTAGAAAGTAAAAACGTAAAGCTACTTTTTGAACGCTTTGAAATGAAGAAGCTGCCTTAAAACAATCCATCTGCGGTTCCAGCTGTAGATGCTGTCAGTGTAGAGATTCAAACATGCAAAGACCCCCAGGTAGGCACCCTAGCCCTGAGGACTAAGAAATGTGATCTGGGAAAGAAAATCTGCAAGGTACCAAAAATGAAGCCTCCAGTTACAACCTCGCTCCAGACCAGTCCTGGGGCCTGTGTGAGGACACTGGCAGATGACAACCTGTGGGAGCATCGACAGCCCCAGTGATGGGGGCTCAACACTTCCTTCCTTCACACCAAATCCTAGCTCCCAGGTGTAACTTCTGGTTTCTATTTCTCCCTCTCCCCCACGTCTTCCCCAAGGCAGAATCCTCTGCTAAATAAACCGCAGCCATGAGCGCGAGTTCAGATGCTGAGATGGCGGTTTTTGGCGAAGCAGCTCCCTACCTCCGAAAATCGGAAAAGGAGCGGATTGAGGCCCAGAACAAGCCCTTCGATGCTAAAACATCAGTCTTTGTCGCGGAGCCCAAGGAGTCCTATGTGAAGAGCACCATCCAGAGCAAAGAAGGAGGGAAAGTAACGGTGAAGACTGAAGGTGGAACAGTGAGTATAAACACGGGGAGAGAACAGTCCCTGTTGTATTTCTGGGTCTCCTCACCTCAAAGTGAAGCTCTAATGGCTTAGAATCTCTAAGCCTATAGCCAACACAAACATCCTTCCAGTACGTTCCCGACACCCGATTTGGACTGCAGAGGAAGGTCCCAGCAGCTATCTCCTTTCCTCCACTTCCCATCCACCCACAGGACTTCAACACACTAGAATCAGCCGCCACCGCATCCCCTCAAACCCTACTTCCCAATCTAAATCCCAAAACTTGATCTTGGGTGGGGGGAATAGAAGCTAGCTTCCCCTGTCAGAAAACTATTAAGTGATTTACTTAGCTAAATAATGTATTAATAACCCCATTACTCCGCCCACCCCCAGATTGAAGTTTCTTGTAATGAATGGCCAGGAAAAATTAAAAATTTAACCTCTTAAAATAAGAGTAAAAAGATACAAATTGATGGAGCACCTGGGTGGCTTAGTTGGTTAGGCATCTGACTTTGGCCCAGGTCATGATCTCATGGTTCGTGAGTTCAAGCCCCACATCGGGCTATGTGCTGACAGCTCAGAGCCTGAAGCCTGCTTCAGATTCTGTGTCTCCCTCTCTCTCTCTCTGCCCCTCCCCCCGCTCTCGCTCGCTCTCTCTCTCAAAACTAAATAAACATTAAAAAAAGTTTTTTAAAAAAGATACGAACCGATAAATAAACATGGTACAGGGGATTGTGGGAAAAAAAATCTTTAAAAAAAGGTGGTACCCTAGCTCATCAGAGGAGACAGATTTACTGTGTCAAAGTCTGAAACAAATATAATTTCATGCCTTTATTTAAAGAATACTGAATAATATAATGAAAAGTTTCTGTAATTATAGTTTTGCAAGCAAACCAAACAAACCAACCCTACGTCAAGCTGTCAATACCAAGTCATCTCTCACTTTCCTTGCCAGACTCTAACTGTCAGGGAGGACCAAGTCTTCCCTATGAACCCTCCGAAATATGACAAGATTGAGGACATGGCCATGATGACGCACCTGCACGAGCCTGGAGTGCTGTACAACCTCAAAGAGCGTTACGCAGCCTGGATGATCTACGTGAGTGCCCTTTGGCATCTCCTTATTCTGTCCCCCTTTCTGAGCAAAGATAAGATCCACATGCTGCATTTTCTGGTTTTCTCAGACCTACTCGGGCCTCTTCTGCGTCACCGTCAACCCCTACAAGTGGCTGCCAGTGTACAACCCCGAGGTGGTGGCTGCCTACCGAGGCAAGAAGCGCCAGGAGGCCCCGCCCCACATCTTCTCCATCTCCGACAACGCCTATCAGTTCATGCTGACGGGTGAGTGATGCAGCCATTTGCAGAAATGTGGAAACGGAATCTTTAATGAGCAAACAGACTCTGACTGGAACTTGATTATCACACATTGCAGCCACACGGGCCTCACTGTTTTCAAGGAACTTCGAGTATAATGTCATACGCTCTTCCCAGCAGCCACCCCCATTTCATAGAGTAGAGAAGCTAGCTGAGTTCATTCACTGACCTGCCCACACTAACTCAGCTATTAGTGGAAGCCTAGCCAAAACAATTAGCAGAACTCTGCAAAGATGTCGTCCACTATATTTTTTAATTCCTGAAAAAAAAGTTCAAATCGATTATTTTAAAATAAGCACATCCAGGGGTGCCTAGGTGGCTCAGTTGGTTAAGTGTCCGACTCTTGATTTCGGCTCAGGTCATGATCTCACGGTTTGTGAGTTCAAGCCCCATGTCAGGCTCTGTGCTGACAGCTCAGAGCCTGGAGCCTGCTTCTGGTTCTGTGTCTCCCCCTCTCTCTCTGCCCCTCCCCTGCTCGTACTCTCTTTCTCTCTCAAAAATAAATGTTAAAAAAAATTAATAAATAAATAAAATAAACAAATCCACAGCAATCAAGAAAAGTAGTTACCAGCTATAGCTGGAAAGCTTTGCAAATTCTTGTCTTTATCTTTAAATGACACAGCTAATATTGTTAGCCTTGGGGGTAGGACACGTGTAAAGAAAGAGCTACCACTTTCTTCCTGATGATTTTGAAGCATTTCCTATTAGAATGGAAGAAAATAAAAATACCTCTTCCTCTGACAATATTCTTGAAATCATATCAAAGTGTGTTATTTCTGTCTTATCAAAGCATAAACAAACAGCTTTGATACACAGTATAGGCCCAAGTACAGCATTAAAGCCTTTTATCTTCACACACCAAATGTATTGCCTTTGGAAATATTCGAAATTCCTGAGTTTCCTGTTGTTCCAAAGGATTTTGGAAACTGAGAGGGTTTTATTTTCTTTTGGTTTTTATTTGTTTGTTTGTTTTTGCTGCACTTGTTGTTAAGCTATTAAAGGAGACAAGAGAGGAGAAAGGAATAAAATAGGAATCTTCCATGACAAATTGGCCAGCAATTCTACAAGGATTTCATGCCAGGAAACTGTTCTTTGGTTGTCAACAGAAGTTAACTACCTTCCAGAAATGATCCAAAGGCTGGCTCATTTTGGAGGTTTTAATACTCAGCAGCTGCACTGACCCTGCTATGTACACCACCACCCCCACCAAGGTCTCCACTCCCCAAGCTTTGGAGCTGCTCCAAATCCAAGATTACTCATGGCTCCCAAACGTGATTCGCATATAAAACCATGCAAAACCATGGCATTTGACCTGGTTAATGTTATTTTAGCATTGCCAAGACAGCCTCGAACTTTGTTTTCTTATCTGTGCTCCCATGAGATGTGATATGATCTTTTATAATTTTTCTGCTATTGGGAAAAAATCAATTTGAGTATGTTCTAAAATCCGTATCTACTTCTCTGAGTAGAACTCTGAAGATCCCTAAAGTCTACATCCACATTTAAATAACAGGCAGATTTTATCTGTTTCCCTAATAGGTTTTTTGAGAATTCACTCAAATCTATAATCCAGGAGTATAAAATTCGATATTTAACAAATCAGAAAATTGGTATAGATCCAACATATCAGCATATAACTAGTGACAATTTCTGTTTTTATTATTTTGAAATGTACATAAAATTAAAGGGAACATAAGACTAAATGAACACATTTATAATTCCAGATCCCTTCCCGACAGTGTTACCAGCAGTCAAATGAGTCCTATCAAGAGTTGGGAGGAGGCTAGGTAGTAGAAAAATATATACACTGCAAGTCAGAAGACCTGAATATCTTTGACCTTAACAAGCTATGTAATTGTTATTACAAAAGCCATTTATTCCTCTCTGGGTCTCAGCTGTTTTATCTGTTAAATAAAAGAGTTGGCCTAAGTAATTTCTAAGATCCCTTATGACTTCAAAATTCTATAATCCGTACTAAAATATTTATCAATAAAATTATATGATGCCTGAGATTTTCTTTAAAACAATCCAGTGAGGATGGAATGGGAGTACAGAGGATATAAAATTGGCTAAGTGACAATAATTGTCGAAGCTGTATGATGGGAACCCAGGGGGCTCTTTATATTATTGTCTCTACTTGGTATCTGAAATTTCTAATCACAAAGGTTTTTAAATTAATAAAATACAAAAAAAGGGAAACTGGGTGGCTCAGTGGATTAAGTGTCCAACTCTTGATTTCGGCTCAGGTCACCATCTCACGGTTTGTGAGTTCGAGCCCTGCACTGGGCTCTGCACTGACATCATGAATCCGGCTTAGGATTTTGTGTCTCCATCTCTCTCTGCCCCTCCCCAGCTCGCGCACACGTGTACACGTGCTCTCTCTCTCAAAAATAAACATTAAAAAATAAATAAAATAAAATACAAAAGGAAACAGATGATAGCTTGCCTCTTATTTTCACAAATTTTCACAAATTTTACTCCAAGAGCCAAGAGCTATTTGAGGGCTAACTAGAAAACTACATTCATAGGTGACATCTTCAACATGTTAAAAAGAATAAGCTGTGTTTGATCTAAATGGATTCAATAATCTTTATATTGAATGTTCTTGTTCTTGTTTTTGTTTTTTAACTGATGGTCTTGATTTCTCTTTCACAGATCGTGAGAACCAGTCCATCCTGATCACGTACGTGACTTTTTCCTCCTCTGGTTTGTGGTGATTGTCTTAGATATAGACAACATGAGTTGTAGTAGTTCTGTTCTCATCTCTGGTCACTGTGTTGGCAGTGGCGAATCCGGGGCGGGGAAGACCGTGAACACCAAGCGTGTCATCCAGTACTTTGCAACAATTGCGGTCACAGGGGAGAAGAAGAAGGAGGAAGCTGGCAAAATGCAGGTGGGTCTGGGGTCAGACTCAAGATGTCAGGGCTCTCAGGAAGTCTGGAGCCCCGGAGGTGAGGACCGTGCTTGCCTTTGCAGGGGACTCTGGAAGATCAAATCATCAGCGCCAACCCCCTACTGGAGGCCTTTGGCAATGCCAAGACCGTGAGGAACGACAACTCCTCTCGCTTTGTGAGTCTCTTGGTCACAGAAGGCTCTTCTCAGCCCTTAGGTGCCCGAGAAAGCATGTGTGAATTATCATTTCGATTGCATCATTCTGTGCCCTTCAACTTTTTAATACTAAGTAATCTTTCTCTTTTCAAGGGTAAATTCATTAGAATTCATTTTGGTACTACAGGGAAGCTGGCTTCTGCAGATATTGAAACATGTGAGTAATAGGACCACTGAAAATCAAAACAGAGGGACAGGTGACTTCCTTCGCAGGCATATTCAGCAACACCTGGTGTGCACTGAGCCTGCTGCCAGTGTTGCCCATGAGCTAATGGCCAGACTTAGACATAATCCACCGCATGCCCCATCTACCTCGATGCAGACTGATGGTTCCAGAGCACATTCTGAAATTCCTGCCACAGAGCAACTCTGACATTTTTTCTAGGACTACTTATAGGTTCCTATGAGTTCCTATAGGTTTACAAAGCTTCTCTGTGATTTGCTCTTGATCTGAGCTTTGGTAGGTGTTTCAAGGAGCCACTCACCACAAAGTCTCCCTAAGAAAGGAGGGGAATATTACAAATCAATTATAATACAGAAGTCATGGGGCTCCCATATTAAAAGTTTACTTTTACTAGAGCAGGCATGCTTCAGTGTCTGCTCTTAAATGGTGAGAAACTTGGGCAGTTGCCATATGTATTTGGAATTCTTATATGTAACACCAAAAGGATTGACCATCAGGTAGAAATCTCAATGGAGCCAAATATAATGCTCCCAATTTTAGTAAAGACACCAAGGTTCATTTAATATTTCAGCAGCGACTTTTTTTCTAAATATCTATTTCTATTTCCAGATCTTCTAGAAAAGTCTAGAGTTACTTTCCAGCTGAAGGCAGAAAGAAGCTACCATATTTTTTATCAGATCACTTCCAATAAGAAGCCAGATCTGATTGGTAAGAAATAACTTAAATTCACAGATGAACATTAGTATTTTTATTAACAACTTCTAGTGTAAAATGTATACCCTGACTTCTGTGTACCCAGAAATGCTCCTGATCACCACCAACCCTTATGACTATGCCTTCGTCAGTCAAGGGGAGATCACAGTCCCCAGCATTGATGACCAAGAGGAGCTGATGGCCACAGATGTAAGTCACTCACACACTCATATTCATTCATACACACACACACACACACACACACACACACACTGTAAAAAAATGCATTATGTGTGTGAACAGCCCACTATAGGTGTGGTTACCTTAGGACACAGTATAAATTCTCCAAAATAAGTTAGTTTCTTCTGCCCTCACCTCTGTCCTTTCTCCTGCCAGAGTGCCATTGACATCCTGGGCTTTACTCCTGAAGAGAAAGTTTCCATCTACAAGCTCACAGGGGCCGTGATGCATTATGGGAACATGAAGTTCAAGCAAAAGCAGCGTGAGGAGCAGGCCGAGCCAGATGGCACGGAAGGTACCAGATGAATCTCCTTCTGGGCCTGAATTGAAGAATATGGCGGGGGGAGGGGGGCTATTCTAAACTCACAACTTCATCACAACTGGACTTCTGAAGGGCACATATGTATTTACACACACGGCATGCTTTCCTCGCCCCCATTCCTTCCTCATGTCTCTGTATCTCCATCATTTCTAAGCAGCCCAAACAAGTGAAAATGAACCCTTATAGGCACTTATCAAGAGATATCTGAGAGCACAACCTGGGGCCAGATCATGAGAGAATGAGACAGCACAGTGCTTCCGCTCTGCCTTGGCAATGGTGGCTTATCAGCCTATTTCAGCACTATCTGGGTAAACTGGTGGCTGGCTATACGGGATCTGCCCAAACATGGGGCTGGGGCTGAAGGATGTCCCTAGACATCTGTATGCATGTGTGTGCTGTCTATATATAAACCCATACACAGTCTAGGCAGTAAGATTAAAATAAAAAAACTGAGAAAGAAAAAAATCATATATTCCACGTGTGGAACATATAGGACCTACCAAGGAAGCTGAAGTTATTTGTCCCCTGAAGCCTTTCCTGACCACTTCAGCTTGACATATTTTCTCCCTCCTCCTAAACTTTTCAGCAGTTATTCTGCACCTGACATATGCCATTTACATTATAGTCACTGACACAATTTTAGAAAGAGACCCTGTAGGGGTCACATGGTGAAATTTAATACCCTCATATTCAGAGAGTGAAACTGAATAAGTGGATTTAAGTTGGGAGGAGCAAAACTGAAATGAGGATCCAAATATTCACACTTTTATCCCTCTCTAACGGTAAATATTAAGATGGACTTATCTTTTCCTTCCAACTACACCTGATGTGTCTGCCTTAAGGGCAGAGACAACGGCTTTTGCCTTACATAAAATGTCACCATAAACACTGGACATATGTTCACTATTGATGAATTTCTCAAAAGCTACTTGCAATAAATCACCAAAGTCCAGTATAGCCGACCATTTATTAGCGAGTACATGCTCTAATGTACAGAAAGCCTCATCTGACCCTCTACATAATTACTTAAAGCTTTTTTTTTATAAAGAGTAAAGAAAATTAATTAGATGAAAATAGAAAATTAGCTGAAAGAGGATATCCGCTATTAAACAACATTTCTTGAATTGTGTACTCTGCAGTTGCTGACAAGGCAGCCTACCTCCAGAGTCTGAACTCTGCTGACCTGCTCAAAGCCCTCTGCTACCCCAGGGTCAAGGTCGGCAACGAGTACGTCACCAAAGGCCAGACTGTGCAGCAGGTAAGTGAACGGCCTCAATGAATCACACACATCCCCAGCCTTCTCAACACGTCTTTAGTAACGCCAACAATCATTACTCTGTCCACGAAGGTATACAACGCAGTGGGCGCCCTGGCCAAGGCCGTCTACGAGAAGATGTTCCTGTGGATGGTCACCCGCATCAACCAGCAGCTGGACACCAAGCAGCCCAGACAGTACTTCATCGGGGTCCTGGACATCGCCGGCTTTGAGATCTTTGATGTGAGTTGTTGGAATAAGCGGCCCTGTTAAGGCCCCTCCGCTTCGTGTCTGCTCTGCCGACTTCCCCCTGGGTTTCCCAAACTCACTTGAGCTCTTTGGTGTTTGCAACGCCCTAGTTCAACAGCCTGGAGCAGCTGTGCATCAACTTCACCAACGAGAAGCTGCAACAGTTCTTCAACCACCACATGTTCGTGCTGGAGCAGGAGGAGTACAAGAAGGAGGGCATCGAGTGGACGTTCATCGACTTTGGGATGGACCTGGCTGCCTGCATCGAGCTCATCGAGAAGGTTCGTATGACTTGTAAAGAAAGGCTGACTGCAAGGACAACCCTCCCAAGTGTCTGAAGCAATTCTAGAAAGTATCACTGTGATCTAAATAGATGGATATCAGAATTCCTCGTTAGAACAAACTCCCTCTTTTCAACTTTTACATGAGAAGGATCAGTGTTTAGTTTTGTTGTGTTCTGAACGGTTTGGTTCTAACAGCAACGCAACCCGGTTTTTAAGCAGCTCTGAGAACTCAACTGAGGTGATGTGCTCTACTACCAGAAGTACCTCATTAGTCCTCAGTCTACCTCTGCTACGATCCCAGGTGTCAGCAGCAAAAATAAGTCTTTTTTCTAGATAAAAAGTAGTACACATGTAACCCAGCTAAGGCCTGTATGAAAGGTAATCTGTTCACAAGTCAAGAAGTCCAATTACTTATGCTTTCCCATAATCTATCTTTAAGGAGATTAAATACAGAAAATGTCTTAAATAAGGTTTGGGTTATTTATACTATTCAATTACTGCACTTAAAGGAAACATCACTCTAAGTCAGTAAGTCCTTTACGTAGCAAAATAAAACAATGACAGCAGATTAATTCACTCAATAGGCAAAAAGTGTGATGATACAGAAGATTTTAACAAACTGCCCAGACGTGCTCTGCTGACATTTGGACTCTGAATTCAGCTATTCTTTTAACTGAAAATGTTGCTTTGGATTGAATATGGCAAGGAATGGTGGAAACATCATTCTAGTGATAACAAAAGGACTTCTTTGTGAGCTATGACTCTATTTTATTTTACAGATTTTTTAATTGGCAGTCCTAATAATTTAATCAAATAAAGCCACCATGTCTGTATCTTTTGAGAGAAGGCAGGTTGACACTAATATCCACCTTTCTGAATCCAGCCACTGGGCATCTTCTCCATCCTGGAGGAGGAGTGCATGTTCCCCAAGGCCACGGACACCTCCTTCAAGAACAAGCTGTATGACCAGCACCTGGGCAAGTCCGCCAACTTCCAAAAGCCCAAGGTGGTCAAGGGCAGGGCCGAGGCACACTTCTCGCTGATCCACTACGCCGGCACCGTGGACTACAACATTGCCGGCTGGCTGGACAAGAACAAGGACCCCCTGAATGACACCGTGGTTGGGCTGTACCAAAAGTCCGCAATGAAGACTCTGGCCAGTCTCTTTTCCACATATGCTAGTGCTGAAGCAGGTACTTTCTGTGCCTTCAATCTATATTAAACCTATTCCCCCAGAATGTCCATACAACATTCCAGCCTCTAGGATTCTATGTTAATTGATGGGTTTTTCTTTCTACCTCAGACAGTGGTACAAAGAAAGGTGCTAAGAAGAAGGGCTCCTCTTTCCAGACTGTGTCAGCCCTCTTCAGGGTAAAGTACAAAGTCCATCCCAAAATCCTATTTTCTTTTTTTTAATGTTTTTTTTTTTTTTTTGAGAGAAAGAGAGAAAAAAAGAGAGAGACAGAGGGAGAGCAAGTGGAGGAGGGGCAGAGAGAGAGGTAGACACAGAATCCGAATCCAAAGCAGGCGCCAGACTCTGAGCTGTCAGCACAGAGCTCAATGCGGGGCTTGAACTCACAAACTGTGAAATCATGACCTGAGCTGAAGTCGGACCTTAACCGACTGAGCCACCCAGGTGCTCCTCAAAATCCTATTAAGTTTCTATGAATTATCATAATTACAAGGTTTGAAATAAATTAGAATGGAATAGAATGTTCTAATATTCTCTTATCATGGTAGAACCAAAGCAAAACCACTCTTACAGGGTCAGATGCTTTACCCATTATCCCTCATTATGATCATCTGATGTACTGAGGAATGCCAAAACATCCGTAGAAGCTTCCTTATTACATAATCAGGCTGATTTTTAAAGAAGCATAGCTGAACTTCAAGGCTGTCCCTAGGGAAGCCGTATCTTTATTCTACTAATGTTGCCCTTTGAGATGCTCCCGAGTTCCTGTTTGAGAAGGAACCAGAGATACACTCTTTAGGACATCCCTCCACCAAAACACATCTTCATCCTCTGAGGTGGATTTAATTTTTTGTAATGGCTGGAAATCATCTAAAGCCAAGCCTAGTGATATATGGATGATTAAGCTTAGAAAATATATCTTGAGATTAAAATAACAACAATTTTACTACAAATAATGTGATTTTGTTAGGTAGCTTAAAAACTGTCACCTCCAAAGGGATGTGTGTGAAATGTCTGGATTAATGACTGCTTTGTCAGAATCTGTATGGCTAAGTCTCATTCCTTTTAAAACTAAAATGAGGATATAATCCATGACTGAAACAGTAAAACCAGCCTGTCCTTTTTCTTTCTATCAAATTGCATTATCTCATGGAGGCTCTTGCTTCATCAACTCATCCTTGTATGTATCTTCAAGATTAGAAGCTCACAGTAATTATTTTATTTCTGAATAGTTAAATGAGACATGAAAGAAAAAAAAAAGCCACTCTGCCTTCTCAGAGTATACCTAAGAAATATTTACATGTGAGTTTCCTATAGTTGAGTAAAACATCATCATCGGTCATAAACAGTTATTCAACTTCTGGAATAAGTCCTTCCAGATGCTTCAGACCATGGATCATTCTTCCTATGCACCCGAAATCCACCTAAACAAGGTTATATAGTCTCTGGATTTTAGACTCTTCAAAAAAAAAAGACAAAACAATACAAAACAAGAAGTCACAGGTCCCAGGGAATAATAAACTTGAGGAAGGAATGGCTAACCTAGGTTACCACTGTAAACTACTACTGTGAAAATTACCAGCACTGAGACAGACGGAAGAGGCCTTAGAGGTAATCTCAACTCTTCAGATTAAGGCCCAGAGAGTCGAAAGGGATTTTACAGAGTCAAGCAGCTCATTAGCTGGCAGAACGAGACCACAGTCTTTTGTCTTCTGATTCCCAGTTGAGAACAATTCCTATGCATCAAGGCTACTGGATTTGCAGCTTGTTTATAAGGCAGACCCTAGATGTTATAAATGAATACCTTTACAGAGCTGCATTCTTCCCAGCACTTTGACCTGGTGGTTATTTGGCAGGCTAGAGCTCTTGAGACGTTTAAAATACAGAGCAATCGAAGCCTAATAGGCTAATACCTAACAGTTAAGAGAGTGTCTAGGTTCAGTCCAAATAATTACCAAAAAAAGCAATCTTAAATAAAACTTCCTCATCAAGAACTTCCTTCTGTCTGGTTTTCTAGGAAAATTTAAATAAACTGATGACCAATCTGAGGAGCACACACCCTCATTTTGTACGGTGTATCATTCCCAATGAAACCAAAACTCCTGGTAAGATATAAGAGCATGAAATAATCAAACAGGCACAAATTTGAAAATGGACTACCCAAAACTAAGTACTCTTCTATTTGCAGGGGCCATGGAGCATGAACTTGTCCTGCACCAGCTGAGGTGTAACGGAGTGCTGGAAGGCATCCGCATCTGCAGGAAGGGATTCCCCAGCAGAATCTTATATGGGGATTTTAAACAAAGGCCTGTCTCTCTTTGTTTGTACTTCACTGCATGCTGCAGACCATTCTGTCACCTTAACTGTTGTCCTCTGTGTCTCATGTATCCTGTGTCTCATGTACCCTACTCAGTGAATACTGTAAAATTAAGAAGTCAAATAATATAGTCCCGTGGTAGCAGGGCAGGAGAACAGTTCAAAGGGGTGGTATTTCTTACAAACAGGAAGAAGGCATGCATTAGGCAAAAGAAAAATCACATTGTTTTACTGTTGGAACTTAAAAGGACATGTGGATTTTCTACTTTTACTTTCTCTCTGATTTTTGTTAATGCTTCTTTTTGGTGTCTCAGTTTCCACATATAATCACACCTCCCTAATAATTCTTTTCTGTTTCACCGAACAGATACAAAGTTTTAAACGCAAGTGCTATTCCAGAAGGACAGTTCATCGACAGCAAGAAGGCTTCTGAGAAACTTCTCGCCTCTATTGATATTGATCACACCCAATATAAATTTGGGCATACCAAGGTATAGCTGTTATCTATGCATACCTGACCCATTCCCTTCACCATTTCTGCATCTTCTGTACTATGGGGATGACATGGGATTCACTTTTCCTCCAGGTGTTCTTCAAAGCTGGCCTTCTGGGTCTTCTGGAAGAAATGAGAGACGAAAAGTTGGCCCAGATTATAACAAGAACTCAAGCTGTCTGCAGGGGATTCCTAATGAGGGTAGAATATCAGAAGATGTTGCAAAGGAGGTAAAAGCTGTGCAGATTATCAGAACTGTAAGATCCCTTGGGGACTATTACTCAGTGTTCTTTCTTCATTAACTTTCATTTTGTGGCTGATACGTGCTTCTCACACAGTTCAGAACTCACTCCTACAACACATCAGCCTTTGCTTAACCCCTCACATTTGGGACTCCTTCCAATTTCTCCTTTTCCATCCACCTCACATAGACCTGCCAGAATACTCGGCAATAAGCACCATTTTCATCAGGCCGTATCTCCGTCTGTGGCTCCCATTTCACGTCAAATCCAAGTTTCCCTGCGTGGCCATCGAGGCTGTCTCTATTCCCCACTGCATCCGTCATCCCCAGCCACACAGCCTTTTCCAGCCAGGCTACACAATTCACTTGTCTGTCTTCACGTTTGCCCCAGCCTTTTCCCCTCATCCTAATTTACCTACTTACCAATTCAGAACATGCACTTCTTTCTCCAATAAACCTCGTCCAGCTTGCTCTACCCAGCACTACTGTGCTCCCTACCACCCCCCCCACACACATTTTGCGTTCATTTTGCTCATCTGTGCTTATTTGGATTTGCACTGTAAGTGTTCCCAAGCCTTTCCCACATGTCTACATTATGGCTTCTGCATGGTATTTGCCTTCTCAGAGTCATGGTTCTTGTAATTTGCACCTATACAGAAACAGAATTTACATTTTAATAATAAAGAGGACTACACATTGCTACAAGGTAATCAAACCTTGTTTTGTCTATTGCTACAGTCTGCAGAAGGGATATCTTTTATTACTATTTAAAATTTTATTTAAATAAAACAAATTTGAGTGCTCAATGCATACTAAATCCCCTGCAGAAATTAACAATTTAAACAACTAACAATGAGAGGCATTTAAAAGAATTTGAGAGGGGCGCCTGGGTGGCGCAGTCGGTTAAGCATCCAACTTCAGCCAGGTCACGATCTCGCGGTCCGTGAGTTTGAGCCCCGCGTCAGGCTCTGGGCTGATGGCTCGGAGCCTGGAGCCTGTTTCCGATTCTGTGTCTCCCTCTCTCTCTGCCCCTCCCCTGTTCATGCTCTGCCTCTCTCTGTCCCAAAAATAAATAAAAAACGTTGAAAAAAAAATTAAAAGAATTTGAGAAACATCAGTACATTGTCTGAAGAAGCTAACAAAAGTTGATGAGTGGATAATTCAGTGGTAATCAAAACAAGAGGAGAGGCTTCAAGAAAGACAGGCCACATCAGAAGTTCATACAGCGGGGAAACGCAGAGAGCACCCTATGCCATCTTACAGCTCACATCTCTGTGCCAGTGGCTAAGCGGCACACTCAGCTTACAACTGCCACGCCCACTCCCAAATCACTAAGACTGTATATCCAAATGATCTTAAATTGGTATGTGTTGCTCATACCTGCAAAGTATTCCCACTTTAAGGTCAGCTCCTTTGCTAGCGTGGTCAGGTCTTAAAAACACAGAATTAGGGGTGCCTGGGTGGCTCAGTTGGTTAAGCGTCTGACTTCCCTCAAGTCATGATCTCACAGTTTGTGAGTTCGAGCCCCGCGTCGGGCTCTGTGCTGACAGCTCAGAGCCTGCAGCCTGCTTCAGATTCTGTGTCTCCCTCTGTCTCTGCTCCTCCCCTGATCACACTCTGTCTCTCTCGCTCTCAAAAATAAACATTAAAAAATTGCTTTTAAAAAGAACACAGGATTATTCGGTATGAGCAGTACACATTAGCAAAGTGGTTAGACGGGGAACCAGCAGGAGTGTTTGTGTGTATATATAAAGCCTGCGTATAAATCATCTCTACATACGGGATCATTACAAGGGGAATCTGTGTGGAAAATACAAAATAACAACAGTGACGCTGCCTCTGACGGATCAATCTACACTGATATTTTCACGTCATTTCAGAGAAGCCCTCTTCTGCATCCAGTACAACGTCCGCGCCTTCATGAACGTCAAGCACTGGCCCTGGATGAAACTATTCTTCAAGATCAAGCCCCTTCTCAAGAGCGCAGAGACCGAGAAGGAGATGGCCACCATGAAGGAGGAGTTTCAGAAAACCAAAGACGAACTCGCCAAGTCAGAGGCGAAGAGGAAGGAACTGGAGGAAAAGATGGTCACTCTCTTGAAAGAGAAAAATGACCTGCAGCTTCAGGTTCAATCCGTGAGTACTGTGTATTTGGGATACACCACGTTATGGAAGCGTTTCTGGAAGGCATAGATACTTTGGATTTACAAATAGCTTCATCTTTTTTTTTTTAATGTTTTTATTTATTTTTGAGAGAGAGAGACAGAGACAGAGTGTGAGAAGGCGAGGGACAGAGAAAGGGAGACAGAGAATCTGAAGCAGGCCCCAGAATCTGAGCTGTCAGCACAGAGCCCACGAGCCATGAGATCATGACCTGAGCTGAAGTCTGATGCTTAACCTACTGAGCCACCCAGGCGCCCCACAAATAACCTCATCTTGAAAGAGAAAATCTCAAGTTACTGTTTTTAGTATTTCGCTTACCTTTCAATAGTCCTGTGAGGAAGACACAGCACAATGACTTCCAAATTACAAATGGAAAAGGGAAGACTAAAGCACGTATTCAATAACATCACAATTTTAACAGCCACAAAGGAAGCAGTTTAAAGCGAAAACTCAGTCAATATTTTACCCACTTGCCCTGCAGGCTTCATCCCAGCCTCACAAGGATCATCCTATTTTCCAAACGCAGTGTAGGAGATTGTATTGAAATGAAAGAAAAATCATTACTCTTATTTCTCTCCATCCCTACTGAGATTTAGTTCAATAAACCTGTTTGCAGTTACCTGAACTGAGTAACCGTAGTCTAAAGTAGAGCCAAGTACCCTCTGCGATTCTTCCTTCGATAGAGACCCCAAGTCTTTAGACTTCCGTTTATTATCTCAGGAAAGAGTTGTAATCAGGGTGGGGGACAGTTCTGGGCTCTGACCAAATGTAACTTCCCATTTCCTTGGACCTAAAGCCCACCAATGTCATGAAGAAACCTAAAATCGTTAAGCTATTTTCAGCTTTTCTTTCTGATAACTTCGCTTACATGAAGGTTACCTTTTCCCAAAAGCACAAGATCAAAAGCCTCTCCATCTTAACCTCTCTTCGCAGTTATTATCATCAGTGAATAAATATTTATTGAGTGCATCACTATTAAAAATAACAGCAAAGGAACGCTGGGAAGTCCCCATTATCATCCACTTAAGTGTTTAAACTAAAAAACGTAAGGTATGAACAAAACCAGCACTGAGTAAGAAGTTAAAGAAATTCCCCGGGCTAGAGTAATCTAATAAGGCTGAGCTGATTTTTATTTGAGACCCTTAGTCACTCATAAAAAAAATGTGTGGAGCTATATAGTGCCTCAAAATTGCATGTTCTTGTATATTCTAAAATTCACATTGAGACTAATAGGTGTTCCATACAATGGAAATGAAAATTGTGGACAATTACAGCACTGTTAGGGACTATCAGGAAGGTTGGGAGTGTGTGACAAATGGTGCATGGAAAGGTATTCATAGGCATAAAACTGTTTAAGTTCTTTTTCTTTTCCTTTCTAAATCCAGTCCAGCAACTAGCTGTTTGAGGTGAGCAGAGAATGATCAAAACCAAATTTAACCAATCTAAGTCACAATCTTTGAATATTATAGCTAACGTGTTCCTAGTGATCATTTATTCCCACTCCCTCAACTCCCTATGAGAAAAGTGAGAACAATAGAAATAAAGCAATTTGCCTGAGTTCATCCATACGGAGGCAATACTGAGATAAGAGCTCAGGCTTCCATCGGCCTATCACTCTTTTAGACACTATTGTGTAGTCAATTGCTTCAATACAATCATTTTTCAGGTTAATTTGCTTCTAAATCTATAGTCTCACTTTTAATTAGCTGCATTTCTCTAAGCCATGTAATAATGTTCAATTAAGTTTAATTTACATTCATACTGAAAGAGTCACCAGAATTCAACAAACACTACTACTTTGTGCAAAGAACAAGTTCAAAATCAGTAACAAGTTCTCTAAATATCTTAATGAATCCCTCTACAGGAAGCTGATGCCTTAGCTGATGCAGAGGAAAGGTGTGAGCAACTCATTAAGAACAAAATCCAACTGGAGGCCAAGATCAAGGAGGTGACTGAGAGAGCTGAGGATGAGGAGGAGATCAACGCCGAGCTGACGGCCAAGAAGAGGAAACTGGAGGACGAGTGTTCAGAGCTCAAGAAAGACATCGATGATCTTGAGCTGACCCTGGCCAAGGTTGAAAAGGAAAAGCATGCCACAGAGAACAAGGTATGAATCACACTCTGTTCTACCATATCGAGGTTCTGCCAGCTTAGTAAACCTGCTTTAGAGCAGATACCATTTCTTCTTTAATTTTTCAAGGTGAAAAACCTCACGGAAGAGATGGCAGGCCTGGACGAAACCATCGCTAAGCTGACCAAGGAGAAGAAGGCCCTCCAGGAGGCCCACCAGCAGACCCTGGATGACCTACAGGCAGAAGAGGACAAGGTCAACACGCTGAGCAAAGCTAAAACCAAGCTTGAGCAGCAAGTAGATGATGTAAGTGTGGTTCTGATATCCATGTGAAGGATATTTTTAAATACACTTTCAATGTTTAACATACTTTCCTTTCTCATTAGCTTGAAGGGTCATTAGAGCAAGAAAAGAAACTCCGCATGGATCTAGAAAGAGCAAAGAGGAAACTGGAGGGAGACCTAAAATTAGCCCAAGAATCCACAATGGATGTAGAAAATGAGAAACAGCAACTTGATGAGAGACTCAAAAAGTAGGAACTCCAGAAAAACATCCTGTGTGGTATCATCTTTCAATTCCTAGGAGTACTAATAGGTCTCATTCTTTTGTCTGAAGGAAAGAATCTGAAATCAGCAATTTGCTAAGTAAAATTGAAGATGAGCAGGCAGTAGAAATTCAACTACAAAAGAAAATCAAAGAGCTGCAGGTGAATCATCTAGCCTCCATTTGTTTCTGTACCCCCAAAACCCCTGAGATTGAGATGAGTTTATGTTAATGTATGTGTGTCACCCCAGGCCCGCATCGAGGAGCTGGAGGAGGAAATCGAGGCAGAGCGGGCCTCCCGGGCCAAAGCAGAGAAGCAGCGCTCCGACCTCTCCCGCGAACTGGAGGAGATCAGCGAGCGGCTGGAAGAAGCCGGCGGGGCCACTTCCGCCCAGATCGAGATGAACAAGAAGCGGGAGGCCGAGTTCCAGAAGATGCGCAGGGACCTGGAGGAGGCCACCCTGCAGCACGAAGCCACGGCGGCCACCCTGAGGAAGAAGCACGCGGACAGCGTGGCCGAGCTAGGGGAGCAGATAGACAACCTACAGAGGGTCAAGCAGAAGTTGGAGAAGGAGAAGAGCGAGTTGAAGATGGAGATCGACGACCTGGCCAGCAACATGGAGACCGTCTCCAAGGCCAAGGTACCAAATACCATCTACAAATGATGGTAATTAATAACCTGTAACAACACTCATTGTTCTGTCATTAAACATTGTTTGCCGGCAGCTTACAACACTAATATTTCCTAATATTCTAATATATTCCCTTCTACTTCATTTTTGTCAGTACTTAGTTATGACCCCTTAAGACTATTGCAAAATCCACGTTAAGCAAGCATCAGTATCAGTGGGATAAATGAACAGGCTCCAACGATGACCACTTCAAGGACATTTCCACACTCATTATATTTGAATCCTAGCCTGTCCCATAAAGTTGGTGCCATAACTTCCTACTCACACTTGACTTGAATTTATTCACTCTAAAAGTATTTTAAGAATCAAGTTTTAGGGGCACCGGGGTGGCTCAGTCGGTTAAGCATCTGACTTTGGCTCAGGTCAAGATCTCACAGTTCATGAGTTCAAGCCCTACATCCCCTGTGCTGACCACTCAGAGCCTGGATCCTGCTTTGGAGTCTGTGTCTCCCTCTATCTATGGCCTTCACCTGTCCACACTCTGTCTCTCTCTCTCAAAATAATAAACATTAAAAAAACCTTTGTTTGAAGAATCTTTTTTTTTTTTTTTTTTTACTGCATTCAATGTCTCACCTTTCACTGACACATGTCCCATAGGGGAACCTGGAAAAGATGTGCCGCACTCTAGAAGACCAGGTGAGTGAACTTAAGACCAAGGAAGAGGAGCAGCAGCGGCTGATCAATGACCTGACGGCTCAGAGAGCGCGTCTGCAGACAGAAGCAGGTGGGGGACTTTTCCTGAGCCCTGAAACTACATACTAAATAAAAGTGATCCCAGAGGTGGGGCACCTGGGTGGCTCAGTCAGTTAAGCGTCCGACACTTGATTTCGACTCAGGTCATGATCTCCTGGTTCATGAGTTCCAGCGCCGTGTCAGGCTCTACGCTGGCAGTTGTAGAGCTTGCTTGGGATTCTTTCTCTCCCTCTCTCTCTCTCTGGCCCTCCCCTGCTAGCACTCTCTCTCAAAATAAATAAACATTTAAAAAAATTTTTAAGTGATTCCAGGGGTTTTGAATAAACAGCATTACTCTCTCCCATTTTATTTTTTTTTTTTAATTTTTTTTTTTCAACGTTTATTTATTTTTGGGACAGAGAGAGACAGAGCATGAACGGGGGAGGGGCAGAGAGAGAGGGAGACACAGAATCGGAAACAGGCTCCAGGCTCTGAGCCATCAGCCCAGAGCCTGACGCGGGGCTCGAACTCCCAGACCGCAAGATCGTGACCTGGCTGAAGTCGGACGCTTAACCGACTGCGCCACCCAGGCGCCCCATTGAGCTTATTTTTATGCCATTAACAAATTCATCTACTTCTCTTGTTCTTAGGTGAATATTCCCGACAATTAGATGAGAAAGAGGCTTTGGTCTCTCAGCTTTCAAGGAACAAACAAGCATCTACACAACAGATTGAGGAGCTGAAACATCAGCTGGAGGAAGAAACAAAAGTGAGTTTTACCAAAGGTCTTCTCGGCTAAGCAAATCTAAACACGTCCAGTTAGGTTCTCCTCTGGGTATGTGAACTATGTAGCATTGAATAAACGATTTTAAGTCACTGAAATGGTACTTCCACAGGCCAAGAACGCGCTGGCCCACGCCCTGCAGTCCTCCCGCCACGACTGTGACCTGCTGCGGGAACAGTACGAGGAGGAGCAGGAGGGCAAGGCCGAGCTGCAGAGGGCGCTGTCCAAGGCCAACAGTGAGGTGGCCCAGTGGAGGACCAAATACGAGACGGACGCCATCCAGCGCACAGAGGAGCTGGAGGAGGCCAAGTATGTGCTGTGAACGCTGGGGGAAGAAAACGACATGGTTTCCTAGCTGCACAACTCAACAACTCCCAGCAACACTATGATGATGTTGATGATGATAACATAATGGTAACAGCAGATGTGAAATTTACTGACTGCACACTATGTGTCAAGTACTATACATATGTCAGCTCATTTAGTATCCATGGCAACATCATGTTTTATCCCTATTTTACAGACAAGGAAACTGAGGCTACAAGAGGTGAACCAACTAACCCAAGAGCACACAATTAATAAATGGTACAGCTAGGATTAGAACCAGATATTCTGATTCCAGAGCCCACCTTCTTAAGTATTGTAATAAGAAGACACAGCTGGAGGCCACCAAATTGTACATACTGTCCACAGTTAGTCTAAATAAAATAAAGCTTTAGTCTGTGTACAGACCAAAGGGGACCTTCAAATAGATCTTCTTGGACTTCAGGGCTAAAGGCTTTTCTGTACCTTAAGTATGTAGAGCTGGCAACACTATAGGGAATGAAGCAAGAATGTAGGCAATTCAGAAGGAAAAATTAAACCTGCCTTTGCTTAAACAGCATGAATTATTCTGATTTATCCACCAATTTCTTTCTCTGGTGAGAATTCCAAATATGTATTAGAAGAGACTAGCTATTTTTCTCTGGGGATAAAGTACATAAAATGAAACAGAAAGGCTGAGAAAGCAAATGAATATGCTCAGTACATTTCTGCCCGGTAAAACACCTGGTTAGCCTGAAATCCTTTTTGGAAAGAGATGAGATATATAAATCAATCACCAAAATTGTCCTGGATAATCATTTTCTGCAACCATACTCAATCAGAAGTCCTTAAAGTCCTGAATCACTTACACAGTAAGACCCATATAATAGAGTGCTAACAGCAGCCTCTAAGAACTGAATTCCGTTGTTTACCATTTTGGACCTTTTCATACAGCAACAATCTAGAAAGCAGTTCTGGCTGCCACAGTTCGGATGACCATACATAATGCACCATTATAGAAGCAGGGCTGAGACGGGGACCAAGGAGGTGATCACCTGCTCCTGTTCTTGACCACTCTCCTTAATTGCTTGGCTAACTTTTCAGGAAGAAGCTGGCCCAACGTCTGCAGGACGCCGAGGAGCACGTAGAAGCGGTGAACGCCAAATGTGCCTCCCTGGAGAAGACGAAGCAGCGTCTCCAGAACGAAGTGGAAGACCTCATGCTCGACGTGGAGAGAACAAACGCAGCCTGCGCGGCCCTGGACAAGAAGCAGAGGAACTTCGACAAGGTGGCCCAGACTGCTGAAACTTCATCAGAGTTTTCCTTGGCTTCCCTGTATTCTTGCAAAGGCTGACAATTTGCTGCTTTTCAGGTCCTGGCAGAGTGGAAACAGAAGTATGAGGAGACTCAAGCTGAACTTGAGGCCTCTCAGAAGGAGTCCCGCTCTCTCGGCACTGAGCTGTTCAAGGTCAAGAATGCCTACGAGGAATCCCTGGATCACCTGGAAACCCTGAGGCGAGAGAACAACAACTTGCAGCGTGAGTGCTCTTGAACTTCTGTAGTTCCAACAGCCGTGTTAAGACCCTTCCATGCCACACCAGTCTGACCACCTCTCCCTGGTCTATTCACCCACAGAGGAGATTTCTGACCTCACGGAGCAGATTGCTGAGGGAGGGAAGCAAATCCATGAACTGGAGAAGATAAAGAAGCAAGTGGAACAAGAGAAATGCGATATTCAGGCTGCCTTAGAGGAAGCAGAGGTACATATTATGATGTGTTGGGGGGCGGGGATCAAAGACATGGGTGAAAACACCCAAAGCAGGCAGTGGATCCATTATCATGCACACAATCTTTATGAAGGACAATTTGGCGATAGTTAGCAAAAGCTTAAAAATGTAATACTATGGGGGCGCCTAGGTGGCTCAGCTGGTTGAGCGTCCGACTTTGGGTTAGGTCATGACCTTGCGGTTTGTGAGTTCGAGCCCTGCGTCGGGCTCTGTGCTGACGGCTCAGAGCCTGGAGCCTGCTTCAGATTCTGTGTCTCCCTCTCTCTCTGCCCCTTCCCCATTCATGCTCTGTCTCTCAAAAATGAATAAACGTTAAAAAAAATTTTTTTTAATGTAATACTATGACCCATCAATTCTGTATCTGAGACTCTATCTCAAGAAAATGATCTTAAAAACACAAAAATGTGCAATCCAAGAACAAAGATGAAGCAACCAAGGAACATCCATATGATGTAATTCTATGCAACCCTAAACATAATTAACATGGGGAAATATTTATGGTAGACAATTTTTAAAGCAACACACATCTGAATACACACTATAATGTCATCATGCAGAAATATATAGAAGTAGGAAAAAAGACTAGAAAAAATGTACCACAATAAGATGGTTATGTCTGGGTGGGGGGCACAATAGGAGGTTTTTCTTTGTTTTATATATTGCCCCATTTTCTGCAGTGAACATATACTTTGCAATCAGAAAAACGTATGTTTTAAGACTGAGAATTTCTACAACAAGAATTCATATAGCACACATAAACATTTTAATGTTTAATGTTTATGACTGAGAGGCGCCTGGGTGGCTCTGTCAGCTGAGCATCCGAGTCTGGATTTTGGCTCAGGTCATGATCCCAGAGTCGTGGGATCAAATCCTATGTCAAGCTCCATGCTGATCATGGAGCCTGCTTAAGATTCTCTCTCTCTCCCTCAGCCCCTCTCCCCCACATGCTCTCTCTTTCTCTCTCTGAATAAGATAACACATGGAGAGTTTATGTTTATTACATGAGTTTAATCATATAGGTTTTGTTATTACTCCTATGAATAATATTTATATACCGCTTTACACTTTACAAAGCTACCCTATATAATCTAAGACTGAATAAACAAAAAAAAATGATGTACTTAGCAGGCTCCTGGAACTGCTGTATTATACTTTGTAAACTCAGACAACTGACATTAATAAGAGTTTGGCTCACAAGGAAATATACTCCAAATATTCAAGTTACTTTCCATTATTAATTGATCACTGTTTTGTTAAGGCATCTCTTGAACACGAAGAGGGAAAGATCCTACGCATCCAGTTGGAGTTGAACCAAGTCAAGTCTGAAGCCGACAGGAAAATCACTGAAAAGGATGAGGAAATTGATCAACTAAAGAGAAACCACATCAGAGTCGTGGAGTCGATGCAGAGCACCTTGGATGCTGAGATCAGGAGCAGGAACGATGCTCTGAGAGTCAAGAAGAAGATGGAGGGAGACCTCAATGAAATGGAAATCCAGCTGAACCACGCCAACCGCCAGGCTGCAGAGGCCCTGAGGAACTACAGGAACACCCAGGCCATCTTGAAGGTAAATGGGTCCCCATTAACAGCTAAGTCAGGGAAATTATCTGTCTTCCATTCGGCAAAACATCTTTGTGCTAAACAATCCAGTTTTTTCTTTTAACAATTTATGTAGCTCACAGTATGCTGGTAAAACCAAATATAAATTAAATATTATATGTACATATACAGAGAATATATTTTTACAGGAACATTATGTAAAAGAACAAACAGAAGCCCAGAGATAAGCTTTGATATGAGAGAAAATGCAAGACTTTGGTACCAATAAGCCTGAGGTTGAAGCTCTTTGTTACTTACTGGCTGCCTGACTTTAGGCAAATTATTTAACCTCTCAGAACGTCTGCTGCTTCTTCTACAATATAAGAATGAAAATACTCATACCTCATAGAGTTCCTCTGAGAATCAAATGAGATAACAGATGTCAAGTACTGGGTAGAACATATGGAAAATGCTCTGTAAATGATAGACATTAGTTACTCGCACATGAAAAAATAACCAGTCAATGGCATAAATAGAATGAGAATCTGTCTCCTGATAATTCTCTCTCACCTAAGCCGGTGACATCACCATTTGCACGCTCAAATGACAGAACTGTCATCTCCTGCTCCTGGCACCAGTAAGTTCTTCCAATTCATCTCCTGGAATGTTCACATCCTCTTCAGAGTGTCTAAGGTTTTGTTTTTGTTTTTGTTTTGTTGTTTTTTTTTGTTTTGTTCTACTTAACAGGACACCCAGCTGCACCTGGACGACGCGCTCCGGGGCCAGGAGGACCTGAAGGAGCAGCTGGCCATGGTGGAGCGCAGGGCCAACCTGCTGCAGGCTGAGATCGAGGAGCTGCGGGTGACCCTGGAGCAGACGGAGAGGAGCAGGAAAATCGCAGAACAGGAGCTCCTGGACGCCAGTGAGCGCGTCCAGCTCCTCCACACCCAGGTAAGGCCTGCACAGCAAACAGATGCTGGTATATTGTTAGGTGATGGATAAGAATTAAAGTATGGAAACACTCCATTCCTGTAAATATGTGTATATATATACTAAAAAAAAAAAAAAAAAAAAAAAAAAGGATGCAGGATGTGCTCTAAAATGTTAACTGCAAGTTATCTTGGAATGAAGGGACTGTAGGTGACTTTTTGGTGTGTGTTCCTGTCTTCTTTTTTTAGGTTTTCTACCAAAAAAAGGAGAGAGTTTTTATAAAAGCAAAATTGACTCTTTAGACTATTTTGAAAACCGTGATGCAGAATAAACTTGAATAAAGATATCTGCTAACTCCCAAATCCAAAAATGTTCTATGTAGTGTTTCTCATCAGGAGTACTTCTGCACTTAACATTATTGTGTTTACTGGCCTTGTGTCTTGCAAGACATTGCTGACTTGCCTGGACATCAAATGCAGTAGCACCTTGTAGTGATTTTGACAAGCAAAATTGTCAAAATTGACAAGCAGGCCAAGAAGGCCATCACTGATGTGAGCAGAGGGCAACACGATGGTGCTCAAGCAAAATTATCTACCCCCAAATGTTCCCATATGCCTGTTGAGGCAGTACTGATTCCCTCCAAGAACCACTGGGTTAAAATTTTAATAAAATGTTTTCATAAAACTAATTATTCCCCCAGGGAGCAAACCATGAAAGTTAACAGAGATCCTAACTGAAAAGCTCCCAATGCCAGGCACTCACAAAAAGAATCTATTATTTTCTAATATTTCCAACCTTTTAAGGATAGAATACTAGTAATGTCTGTTTGAAATATAATTAAAAGATAATTATAGGAATTCTTAAATCTCAAAAGTCCTTATGCATAAATTAGAAAGCTACTGGGACAGTGGTGGGGGAGGGGAGTGTTCCAACCTTTCAAATGATTAATACTTTCCACTGAACAAATATTTAAAGTTTAGTAAACTGTTACCATCAGGTCCCCTGCACAAGCCAACAAGGAAAACATATGTAAAATCCCATGATGGCAGACAGCAAGTCTTGTAAACTTCCATTGACTATTTTTAACAGAACACCAGCCTGATCAACACCAAGAAGAAGCTGGAGACAGACATCTCCCAGATCCAGGGAGAGATGGAAGACATTGTCCAGGAAGCCCGCAACGCAGAAGAGAAGGCCAAGAAGGCCATCACTGATGTGAGCAGAGGGCAACACGGTGGTGCTCAAACTTGAATCCTGATGCGCCAGCCCAGCTCTCAACCGGTTTTGTTTCACTGCTAACAGGCGGCCATGATGGCCGAGGAGCTGAAGAAGGAGCAGGACACCAGCGCCCACCTGGAGCGGATGAAGAAGAACCTGGAGCAGACGGTGAAGGACCTTCAGCACCGTCTGGACGAGGCTGAGCAGCTGGCCCTGAAGGGTGGGAAGAAGCAGATCCAGAAACTGGAGGCCAGGGTGGGTCTCTCACTCTCTCTGAATATGAGAAGGGGAAAGGGCACTCCATCTACCCTTTCTCCCTACATAGTGATACCCATCTTTGTCCTCACCCTGAGGACATCCACCCAGTATCTTCAGCAGGTCCTGAGCTAATCAATATCCTTCAAGATTGGCTGTATTCATATCTTTCTTGGTTGTAGGTACGTGAACTTGAAGGAGAGGTTGAAAATGAGCAGAAACGTAATGCAGAGGCTGTTAAAGGTTTGCGGAAACATGAGAGAAGAGTAAAGGAACTTACCTACCAGGTAAGGGGAATAACTTTCTAGAATATCCAGACTTCCTGCTCAAAGGAAAATTGACATATGGCAACTATTAAAGTGGTATTCACAAATAGATACACATTAACCTGATATATAAATTAAGGGGTAAATGCTACAACTACTTATCACAGACCCTTTCCTAAGCCGGGAAAATCATGGAGGCCTTTAGAAAATGGCATCCAAGAGAAAAGAACACAGGTTTTAAAGCCAGATAAACTGGGTATTCATCCTAATTTGGCCTCACTTAATTTTTGAACTTGGGTAGGTTACTTAACACTCTAAACTTTAGTTTCATTACCTATAAAACAGAGTAACAGCATCTACTCTCCAGAGTAGGGAGGTAAAGATTAAAGAACATGTGTCTAATTCCCTAATACAGTGCCTGCACAGAGTGGACACTTAACAAGAATGGCTACTGTTAACAGTATGGAAGCCTCAGCATGGACCAAGTTTACCCCAGGCCCACCTGCCATCATACCAAAGTGATTTACTTTACCACCTGTAGTAGGCTCATTTCACTGTGCTGAATGCAGATTGTTTTTTCAAACTCCCAGACCGAAGAAGACCGCAAGAATGTTCTCAGGCTGCAGGACCTGGTAGATAAACTACAGGCAAAGGTGAAATCGTACAAGAGACAAGCTGAGGAGGCTGTGAGTATCCTTAAGCCCTTGAGGGAAGAAGAAAACTTATTCTGAGGTAGAAAATGAATAAGACTTCAAAAGAAGAGGTTTTTATCATTAAGCATTTGTAAGGGTTGGGGGAGGGGGAAGAAATTCCAAATAACCCACCTTACTTGATAGCTGCAAAAAATATACCAACACAACTCTGTTCCATGATAAATACTCCTCTTCCTCTAGAAATGCAAAAAACTAAGTGTTCTCAAGAGCCGAACATAAATCTTGTACCCCAACCGACTTGTTCATGCACTACCACTATCATCAGGGCCCATCTCTCCACTGCACCGTGACAAATAAAGACAAGCGGGAAGACCCTCCAGCTTCACTTTTCCTGATTGTTCCCCATTCTTCTAGACACAGTGCAGTAGGTAGGAAGCGGGCAGGAAGTTAGGAGGGGGAGGAAGGAAGGAAGAGGCTCAAATGGTAATAAGTAAAACCAATATATGCATGCTTGTTCCCAGACCCACTTTTTCCCTTTCTCTGTATACCAGAGTCAAAATAAATGGCCAAATTTAAGTGAGGTTGTCCCAAAGTTAAAATTTGACCTTGCATTTACTTACTACACTGTCAGGGTATGTGGCTCTCCTCCTCCCTTCTACCCAACTCATGCATCACAAACAGACTTCACATACACCTGGGTTTGCCATACCAAGGTTGTCCCTTCCACTTCAAACGTATTTCTTTCATTCTTTAGAGTGAAAAGAAAAATGTAATTGAAGTTACAAGTTCTGTCCAGATTTTAAGTCAGACGTGGCAAACAGACCATAAGAAGGAAATATCTGGGTTGAGTAGATAATCTGGTTTGGTGACAAGTGCAATGAGAACCACAAAGTCTCATTCTCACAAGTTTCTCTTTCTTCTCAGGAGGAACAATCCAACGCTAATCTTGCTAAATTCCGCAAGCTCCAGCATGAGCTGGAGGAGGCCGAGGAACGCGCTGACATTGCCGAGTCCCAGGTCAACAAGCTGCGGGCAAAGAGCCGGGAGGTCCACACGAAAATCAGTGCGGAGTGAACACAGCTGCCTGATCCTGCCAAGGGGCTGAAGAAATGCACAAAATGTGCTATTCTGGGCCACTTGGCTATGATGTTTATTTTTCTTTTAATGTTGAGTAAATAAAAACTCTAGTAAACTTATAAATTAAACCATACTGTCATTATTTTTCATTTGCAAAATTATTTACTCTCAAATACAGTTCTCACCTAGCTATTTTTTTAATACGATATATGGCTTTGCAGAGCATTCAATTTTTTATACCTCCATCAGCACTCACCTGCACCCCACCCCCACAAGTATCTTTTGCGGGACTTGGTTTTATTAAGACTCTCTAGATTGTTACAAACTACTAAGGAAAATACTCCCCAGGGCTGCCTCTGCAGACAGGATCCATTCACTGATCTACTGCACAAGTAGTTACTGAGCATCTACTCTGTGCCAGGCACTGTTCTTTCCTGTGTAGGTACAACAGTGAGCAAAGAGAGTTCCTGCCCTCTGGGAACTTACATCCTACAAGGATAAAAAGGCAACCAACAAATAAGAAGGCATGTAACATGTCAGACAATAAGTACTAGTGGGAAATAAAGAAGTAGAGGGAGGCACTACTTTGTAGAGAATAGGCTTCTCTACAAAATTAGACACCGGAGGGGCGCCTGGGTGGCTTAGTTGGTTAAGCCTCCGACTTTGGCTCAGGTCATGATCTCAGAGTTCATGAGTTCGAGCCCTGCATTGGGCTCTGTGCTGACAGTGAGGAGCCTGCTTGGGATTCTCTGTCTCCCTCTCTCTCTCTCCCCCCCCCCCCCCCGTCAAAATAAATAAACTTAAAAAAAAAAAAAAAAAAAAAGACTTTTGGGAAGAGACCTGCAGGAACCAAGAGAGTAAGCCAAGCTGAGTATGTGAGGTCAGAGTATTTCCAGGCAGAGGGAAAAACAGAAAAGGCACAGGCCCTGTGGCAGGAGCAGGTTAGCATGTCACAGGGGCTGGAGGAGAATGAGCAAAATAAAGAGTTATGACATAAGAGAGGAACCAGGGGCCAGATCATGTAGGGCCTGAGGGCCTGAGAACTTGTGTCTTTATTCAGAGTGAGATGTCAAAGCTTTGGAGGATTTAAGTAGAGAAGACATATTAACACACATTTTTAAAAATAACTCTGGCTGCTGCATTGAGAAATAGACTGAAGAATGCAAAGGCAGAAGCTGGGAGACTAGTGAGGGGTCTACAGTAAAATAAAAGATAACAAATGACCATGGCTTAGACTGGAGAAACAGCATTGGGAAAACATTAGGGTGGGGGATTCTGGATGTATTACGAAGGTGACGCGCAAGGATTTTCTGACCAACTGGATGAGTGAGTCAGAGAGAAAGCGAGGAAGAAAAAAAAAAACTAAGAAGAGAAAAGAGGGACAAAGGATACAAGAAAAAAGTGGTGCAGTGTAAACAGTAGGAGTCTGGTCGTCAGAAAGAGGGAAGGCAGCAGAGCAAAACTGGTGATCAGGACCATGATCTATTTTATGTCCTCCTGTCCCTCCTGCAGCATCTACTTGCCCCCAGCTCCCAACCCTGTCATCTTCAAACCTTTACAGCATAAACTGTACAGCCTATGATCTCAAATATGTCTCAAATTACTAAAAAAGTTTAAAATTAAAAAAAAAATCCAAATAAATTTTCTTCAAGAAAATTTTGGATCAAGGAGAAACCCAACACTACAATCACAAAAACTTCCAGAAATAAACATAACAGTAAAGCTTTGTGACCCTGGCTTAGGCAAACAATTCTTAGTTACAACACCAAAAGTACAAGCCATGAAAAAAAAAAGTGTACTTCATCAAAATGTAGTTTTTGCTCTTTGAAAACATGTTTTAAAGAGAATGAAGGGGTGCCTGCGTGGCTCAGTCGGTTAAGTGTCCAACTTGGGCTCAGGTCATGATCTCACGGTCTGTGAGTTCGAGCCCGCGTCGGGCTCTGTGCTGACAGCTTGGAGCCTGGTGCCTGCTTCGGGTTCTGTGTCTCCCCCTCTCTCTGCCCCTCCCCTGCTCGTACTCTGTCTCTGTCTCTCAAAAAGTAAAGTAAAGTAAAGTAAAGTAAAGTAAAAAGTAAAGTAAAAAGTAAAGTAAAGTAAAGTAAAGTAACAAAATAAAAATAAAATCATAAATAAAGAGAAAAAAAAGATAAGCCACAGACTGGAAAGTATTTGCAAATTATATCCCTGATAAATGACTTGTATCCAGAAGTTTAAAGAAGTCTAAAAATTCAATAAAAAGAAAACAGATCACCCAATTTCTAAAGAGGCAAAAGATTTAATAAACATTCTATTAATATTTACCTGTCAGAATGACAGGCAAGAAACAAGGGCTGGAGAGGATGTGGAAAAAAGGGAACCCTCGTGCCCTGGTAGTGGGAATGTAAATTGGTGCAGCCACCATGGAAACAATATGGAGGTTCCTCAAAAATTTTTAAATAGAACTATACCATATGATCCAGCAATTCCACTTCTGGGTTTTTACCGAAAAAAAAAAAAAAAAAAATGGAAGCACTAAAGTTATAAGACATATGCATCCCCTATGTTCAGTACACCATTATTTATAATAGCCAAAACATGGAAGCAACCTAAGTGTCCTCTCGTAGATGAATAAAAAAGATGTGATACACACACACACAAATATGTATATATACGTGTGTGGATATATATATTGTATACAATGGACCATTACTCAGGCACAAAAAGGAATGAAATCTTGCCATCTACAACATGGATAGACCTACAAGGTCATTATGCTAAGTTAAATTAGTGAGACAGAGGAAGACAAATACCAAATGATTTCATTTATTTGTGGAATCCAAAAAAACAAAATAAATGAACAAACAAAACAGAAACAGTCTCCTAAATACAGAAAACAAACTGTGGCTGCAAAGGGGAAGGCAGGAGAGGGGAGATGGGTGAAACAGCTGAAGGGGATTAAGGGGTACAAACTTGCAGTTATTAAGTTAAACACCAAGGATGTAAAGTATGGTACAGGGAATAAAGTCAATAACATTGTAATAACTTTGTATGGTTACAGATGGTGACTATACTTACCATCACGAGCATTTAGTACCATATATAAATGTTGGAACAGTATGTTGTACACCTGAAGCTACTATAATACTATATACCAACTATACGTCAATTAACAAATAATTTATTTCATCAAAGATGATATAAAGATGACAAAAAGGCACATGAAAAAAAATTTAAACACACTGAGTCATTGGGTAAATAACAATGAAAACATAATGAGATACCACTACACACCTATTACAATGGCTAAAAGTTCAAGTGTTAGCCAAGAACTGGACCTTTCACATCCATTAGTGATAATGTTAAATGACATAATCACTTCAGAAAATAGTTTGGCCCTAAGAAGAGAGCCCAAATGTCCATCAACTGATGAACGGATAAAGAAGATGTGGTATATGGTTCATGAGTTCGAGCCCTGTGTCAGGCTCTCTGCTGTCAATGAGGAGCCCTCTTCGGATCCTGTGTCTCCCCACCCTTCTCTGTCCTCCCCTACCCATATGATTTCACCCATATGTGGAATTTAATAAACAAAACAGATGAACATATGGGGAGGGGGAGGCAGAGAGAAGACAGGGAAACAAACCACAGAGACCTTTAATGTCACAGAAAAAAACTGGGGGTTGATGGAGGGAGGTGGATGAGGGGGTGGGTGGCTAAATGGGGGATGGGCATTAAGGAGGGCACTTGTTAGGATGAGCACTGGGTGCTATATGTAAGTGATAAATCACTAAATTCTACTCCTAAAACCAAGACTGCTACATGTTAACTAACCTAAATTTAATTTAAAAAAAATAGTTTGGCAACAGTGCCTGGGTGGCTCAGTCAGTTGAACATCGACTCTTGATTTTGGCTCACGTCATGATACCCACGTCACAGAATCAAGCCCTGAGTTGGGCTCCACACTGAGAGTGGACCCTCCTTAGGATTCTCTCTCTCTCTCTCTCTCTCTCTCTCTCTCTCTCTCTCTCTCTCTCTCCCCCTCTCCCACTCTGCCCCTCTCCCCTACTTGCACTCTCTCCCTCTTAAAAAACAAATAAATAAAAATTAAAAAAAAATAGTTTGGCAGCTTCTTCAAAAGTTTAGAAATAATCCATTTGTTCTACTCATTACACACCTATTTACCCAAAAGAAATATCCATAATATATTTATTTGTAATAACCCCAAAATGGAAACAACCCAAAAGTCCATGAACAAGTGAATGGAGAAATGAACTGGGGTAAATCCATACAATGGAACGTTACTCAGCAATGAAAAGAAATAAATTGTTAACATACGAAAAAGTGGATGATTCTTCAACTAATTATGCTTAGTAAAGAAGACAACCCCCCCAAAAAATTATAAACTCTATTATTCCATTTATATAAAATTCTAGAAAATAAAAATTAATCTGTAGTTATTGAAAGCTGACCAGTGGTCACCAGGGGGAATTACAAAGGAGCAGAAGGAAACTTTTCAGGATGACAGACATGTTCATTGTCTTGACTCAGATGATGGCATCAGAGCATAGGCACATGTCAATACACTCTAAATACGTGCTGTATGTAATATGTCATTATACCTCCATAAAGCTGTTTATAATTTTTCATTGAGGGACATACTACAATTACAGTGCTTTGGTAAGATAATTAGAATACTGTATGTCAAACTTTAAAGCCACAGTTAGAATTTTTGATAGCAAATGTATTAAATCTGTTTATCACTTTGGGGAGAATTAACATACTCTGTTGATTCTTCCAATTCATGAAGTTAGTATATCTCTCCATTTATCTAGAACCATGATTTCTTTCATCAGTGGTTTTGTAGTTTTTGGCATACAGAGTTCTATACATGTTTTGTTAGATTCACACCTAAATTTTTCTTTTCCTTTATTTTTTCTTAATTTTTCTCTTTTTAAAAAAATTTTTTAATCTTTATTTATTTTTGAGAGAGAGAGAGAACAGGGGAGGGGCAGAGAGAGAGGGGGAGACACAAAATCCAAAGCAGACTCCAGGCTCTGAGTGGTCGGCACAGAGCCCAACACAGGGTTCAAACCCATGAAACTGTGAGATCGTGACCTGAGTGAAGTCAGATGCTTAACTGAGCCACCAAGGAGGCCCTCCTTTCTTTTTGCTTTTAAGCAATTGTAAATGGTATTATATTTTTAATTTTGATATCCATATGTTCGTTACTAGCACATAGCATATAGAAATACAACTGATTTTTGTATGAAACCCTACTGAACGCACTTAGTAGTCTGGAAGTTTTTTATAAATTCCTTGCAATTTTCTATATAGACAAACATGTCATCTGGGAAAACAACCCTTTTAAAGTGAATCTAAATTAAAATGAAGTCCAAAACTGCATAGTAAATTCTGGGGAAAGAATCTGATTGGGATTTTGCCTTAAAAATAAAACCAAACTTGGGGCACCTGGGTGGCTTAGTTGGTTAAGTGTCTGACTTCAGCTGAGGTCATGAGCTCAGGGTTTGTGAGTTTGAGCCCCGCATCCAGTTTTGTGCTGACACCTCAGAGCCTGGAGCCTGCTTTGGATTCTGTGTCTCCCTCTCTGACCTTCCCCCTACTTGTGTGCACTCCCTCCCTCTCTCTTTCTCTCTCAAAAACAAATAAAAATTTAAAAAAAAAAAAAAAACAAAAACAAAAATTACTGAAGTAAGTTTATTTTCTATTATATTTCACAAGATTTAGCTTGTAATTGCAACTCTCTGCTAATTCTTAGAATAAAGAAGGAATCAACAAAGGAGTTGGGAGAAAAGGGAAAGTTCCCAGTCTTACAATGTATGGCATCCATTAGGTTAAAGTTTTGCAATGCAATCATAAAGAATGTCTCAATTTTTTGCAAAAAATGTGTAATGGCTTCATTATTTTTAAGGGCCTTCCTAATCCTTTGATTCTGAACTCAGTTCTCGTGAAACACTGGATCAGCTTCACTATTTTCAGTTCTTCACTTGTTAACTAGTTCACTGCTGCTGCATCCATACTTTCCAAAATTCAAGCAGATTTCTAATACTACTTCCATCAATTTCATTAAATTCTGCAATTTTGGCAAGATCTGTCATCTTATTTTGCAATCAGGTTGTTGCCTTAATTACTGCATATTTACAACATTTGATGATCAGCACAATCATTAATGAATACTTTTTGTTTTCCTACAAAATATCATTGCTATGGAGACTGCAATACCAGGGAATCCATTATTGCAAACCTTAAAACATCTATAGCCTTTGACCACAAAGTCTATTTTCTAAATTTCATAATTAAAGATATGCATAAAAACATTTATGTGGACATACGCTTACTAGGATATTTCAAGGCACAAAAAATTAGAGCACCTAAATTGTCAATAGAAAACTGGGTAAGTTATGGTACCTTCACAGGATGGAATGCTAAGTAATCATGAAGGGGGGGTGGGGGCGCCTGGGTGGCTCAGTCAAATAAGTGTTCAACTCTTGATTTCTGCTCAGGTCATGATCTCATGTTCCTGAGTCCAAGCCCTGCATCTGGCTCTGCACTGATAGCAAGGAGCCTGCTTGGGATTCTCTCTCTGCCCATCCCCTGCTCACGGGTGCTCTCCCTCTCTCAAAATAAATAAATAAACTTTTTTTAAAAATCATGATGTGGAAGAAGAGTTAGCACCATGAGAAGTTTTTCATCATCTCTTAAATTTTAAAGGCAGGACACAGAATCATGCTTTCAGGATCATATCCCAGTTGTGCATGTGCTTAAAAATATTGTGTATGTGGGCGTGCCTGGGTGGATAAGCCTCAGACTCACGATCTCAGCTCAGGTCTTGACCTCAGGGTGGTGAGTTCAAGCTCCACATTGGACCCCTGCACTGGGCAGAAACCTACTTAAAAAAAAAAAAAAAAATGTACAGATGTTTACAAACATGGGGGGAAAGTGTAAAAGGATTTAGGCCAAATTTTAGATAAACCAGCCCTATGCTAAAATTTTAATTTTTTTTGGGTGCAAATTCATTTTTGAGAGAGAGAGAAAGACAGACAGAGCATGAGTGGGGGAGGGGCAGAGAGAGACAGAGAGGGAGACACGGAATCCGAAGCAGCCTCCAGGCTCTGAGCTGTCAGCACAGAGCCCCACGCGGGGGCTCGAACCCACCCACCGTGAGATCGTGACCTGAGCCGAAGTCAGACGCTTAACCGACTGAGCCACCCAGGCGCCCCCAAAGTTTTAGGAGTGATTTAAAATTCCCCTTCCGTGTTTGATTATATTTGTCAGTCTTTCTAGAATGCAAACACTACTTTTGGAATTTTTTTTTTTTAAAAGCTCGCATTTTTTTAAATAAGTGAGTAAATAACACCTGCTCCTTAAGGAGATTTCCTACCCACTTCTCAGCCAAGACGAGGCCACAACGGACAACAGCAAGGTGAAGAGGACGGGGTCATGTGACGGATGAGACCGTTAGCACAGCTGCTCGGAGTTGCTCCCTGTCACACAAGCTTTCGGGCCGGATTAACATTCCGGGGCTGACACCGCAGCTGTCAGGGCGCAAACGGTAAACTCGGCCTCCTGGCCGTGGCAGAGGTCCGGGCACATGTCACACATACCAGTGTCCCCGGCCACCTTCACGGCGGACCTCATCGGTCACATTTTTTCCGAAGTGGGAAGCCGAGGACTCGGCTGTGGGCAGATGGAAAGAACCTCTGCTTAAGGGATGGGATTTACCAGCCTGATTCCTCCCTCCTGCCCCCGAGGGCCACCAAGAGGCCGCTTCCGGAGCCCACAAGGGAAAACAGAGCCCGCGCGGTGTCCAAGGAGAAAAACAGTCCCCTTGGGGACAGCGCCCAACGCAGGGCTCTTCTCGGCCCACGGCGGCCTGACCTTCATGGGTTCACCCAGAAACCGGGGTTCACGGCTCGCTCCGGGGAAACGGAGCTACTAGAGTCAGAGGTTCAAAGGACAAGGGCTCACAGCGTGACACACCCGCGTGACGAGCGTGGGCGGGAAAGGTGGTGCCTTTTGGGCAACACAGTCCTCCTCCTCGGGATTCTGGAAAACAATGCCGCTGAATCCCACGGCGCGCAACGCAAACCGGAGGGGGCATGACGTGCATGACAGGTATATTCGACTGAACCCCGCGCCCTGTGCAATGTGCGGGACTCAAGAATTTTCCAGAAGGTTCTAACGGCCCCGCCTTCAAGTTCGCGCCCCAAGCCCAGTTTCATCCCCGCGCCACCACCCGGCCTCGTGCGGCTATTCTCTGTCATCGCCAGCGCGAATAGGTCCTGAGGACGCGCGAGGCGCTCCTCCCTCACAAGCCCCACACGCTCACTCACCGGCAACGCCGCGCCCTCGCCTCAGCTCGGTCCGAACAATGGCGGCGGGCCACTTCCGGCCTTTTCTTCCCTCCACCCGACTCCTCCCATGATGCCCTGGGGCGCACCGGAAGTGGCCCCTCCCCTCTCTGGGAAATTCAAACTGTTTATTTCCAGGAGTTTCACGGCGCGTCCCCCGAAGGGACGCAGGGCAGGTGAGTTTTCCCGCATTTTCAGAGCTGTGACCCACTTCTCCCTCTCCAAACCCCAACTGGAGTATAAACGGAGAACCAGCTTTTTATCCTCAATGGCCGGAACAGTATCTTCAGGAGCCAAATTCTTTCCGTTGGACTGAATGAAGCAGAGCTGCTGCTAGGGCGCACACTCAGCATGCAATAAAAAAGAACAAAGCTGCCATTATAATGACAGCTGACATTTAAAACCCGAAGTCCTTACCTTAGTTTGCAAGGCTCCAAACCATTTGGCCCCTGGCCACCTGTGCCACTTCATTCCCTGCTACTATTTCCCTGGCTCCCTTTGCCCCTGCCCTACTGGCCTTTTTTCCCTTCCTGTGCAGGCACACTCACCTCCCAGGGCCTTCTAATGGCTTGCTCCTTCACTTCGTGTCTATTCAAAGATCACCTCTTCAGAGAAACTTTCCCTGATTTATCAGTTTAGACACCACACAACCGCTATTTCCTGATCCTGCTTTGCCTTTCCTTCGGAGCATTCATCGCTAATTGACATCAGGTGTTTGTTTATTGTCTGTCCCTAGACAACAATGCATACACACTGGAAAAGAATTTCCAGGAAGGCAGAGACTTTGCCTATTTAAAAAAAATTTTTTTGGGGGGCGCCTGGGTGGCGCAGTCGGTTAAACGTCCGACTTCAGCCAGGTCACGATCTCGCGGTCCGTGAGTTCGAGCCCCGCGTCAGGCTCTGGGCTGATGGCTCAGAGCCTGGAGCCTGTTTCCGATTCTGTGTCTCCCTCTCTCTTTGCCCCTCCCCCATTCATGCTCTGTCTCTCTCTGTCCCAAAAATAAATAAATGTTGAAAAAAAAAATTTTTTTTTTTTAAATTTTTTTAATGTTTATTAATTTTTGAGAGACACAGAGAGAGAGTACGAGCTGGAGAGGGACAGAGAAAGAGGGAGACACAATCCCAGCAGGCTCTAGGCTTTGAGCTGTCAGCACAGAGACTGATGCGGGTCTGGAACTCACAAACTGTGAGATCATGACCTGAGCTGAAGTTGGACACTTAACCGACTGAGCCACGCAGGCATCCCGAGACTTTGCCTATTTTGTTCTCCAGCACTTAAAATCCAGCGCATAGTAGGTGCTCAATGAATGTTTGTTGAATAAACGATTGAATGAGTGTATGCTCACTATGTTGCTGGTTCTGTGCATGACAGCCTCAAAATTAGCAATTCCAGGTATGAATTCCGTCACCATCCTGGCATGGTGGGAGATCGCAAGCTGGTTCTAGGTAGCCCCATCTCAGACAGGTTCGAGGGCTTTGCCATCATATCCCCCCAACAACCTTTCAGGTAGGGTGATGAACTTATCTGGATTTACCCAGGACTGTACTGACCTTAAAACTGAAAGTCTCAGGAACTTCTTCAATCCCACACAAACTAGGATAGTTGGTCATGCTGCTTTCCAGTATCCAGGCTCCATCTTGCATGTTTTTTCTTATTGTTGTGTGTATGAGTGTGTGTTTGGGGGAGGAGGGGTGCTGTTGACTTAAGAATGTTCTTCGCCATCTGAACAGGAAATTGGCTAAACGCATCGGGTAGGGTGGGAGGACTGGATGGACAATGGTCAGGGTGTGGTCATCTGGTGAGCTTCACCAAACAGCAACATAAGAGACAGGAAATAACAACAAAGATGGCATTGTCCTGGCTTCCAGAGCCCCCGGCACTGACAGAGAAAGCTCTAGAGAAAGCTCCTGGTTTCTAAATCTCAGGCTGTCCTGCTGACATGGCCCTGCCTACTCTTCCCTTTCCCAAACTATGGAATCACTTCCAAATAATACCCTGCCGTGCATTCATTAACGTAACCATCATAAGAACCCCATGAGTTAGGTTTTGTTATTATCCCCATTTTACAGATAAAGAAACAAGCTCAGAAAAGTTAAATAACTTGCCCCAAATTCAGTTTAAATTATGAAATCAGGATCTGAACCTCAGCATTGTGACTCTCAAGGTCCATTCTTAATTACTACATTGCATGCAGATCTTAACAACATAAATATACATTTTGGCTATGTCTGGCAAAGAATACACGTATTTTAGAATACATCATTTAAGATCCCAACAGTAGTAATTAAAAAAAAAAATTTTTAATGTGTATTTACTTTTGACAGAGAGAGAGACAGAGACAGAGCACAAGCAGGGAGTGGGGGGCACAAAGAGACAGAGACACAGAATCCGAAGCAGGCTCCAAGCTCTGAGTTATCAGCACAGAGCCTGATGTGGGGCTCAAACTCACGAACCATGAGATCATGATCTGAGCCAAAGTCGGACACTCAACTGAGTGAGCCACCCAGGCGCCCCCCAACAGTAGTAATTAAAAGTAATCGCTCACGGGCTCTGGGCCGATGGCTCAGAGCCTGGAGCCTGTTTCCGATTCTGTGTCTCCCTCTCTCTCTGCCCCTCCCCCATTCATGCTCTGTCTCTCTCTGTCCCAAAAATAAATAAAAAAAAAAAAAAAAAAAAAAAAAAAAAAGGGGCGCCTGGGTGGCGCAGTCGGTTAAGCGTCCGACTTCAGCCAGGTCACGATCTCGCGGTCCGTGAGTTCGAGCCCCGCGTCGGGCTCTGGGCCGATGGCTCAGAGCCTGGAGCCTGTTTCCGATTCTGTGTCTCCCTCTCTCTCTGCCCCTCCCCCATTCATGCTCTGTCTCTCTCTGTCCCAAAAATAAAAAAAAAAAAAAAAAAAAAAAAAAAAAAAAAAAAAAAAAAGTAATCGCTCATACTGTTCCTAGTTCTAATGGGGCTTTAAGCAACCAAAGTAACCAAACCACAACTAACAGACAAAAATGACACGCAAATGACAGGAGACCCTACTGCTGGCAGGGCATCAGTCCAGATTATGAGGCCAAGCAGGGAAGTCTCCAGTTTACAGAGCAGACCTGGCCAGTAGGATTTCTTCTTTGAACACAGTGTTCCCAGACCATCCACACAATCTCTCCCATGTTGTTTCAGAGAGGGTTGCCTGGTTTGTGTGTAATTCTGAGAAGCGTGTATAATTCTGAGAGCATTAGTGTCTTACAGGATCTTGCAAAGCCAAAAGCAGCTGCCTTGAGCAAAAACACAAACCAGACTTGGAGTCAAAGATGTTTGTTCTAGTGCCCCTCTGCCACTTACTAGCTGTGTGACTAGCCGCTCAACCTTGCCAGGCCTCAGTTTTCCCACATGTAAAGCTGATCGATCTATCTCCTCATTGAGATTTAAGGAGAATCTATTTAAATGATTCTTTTGATAATCCCCTATCAACTGTGCTTTGCAAAATTCCTATGTATGAATGCCAGCAGTGAAGAAGGGTATATGTTGCGTTTGAACAAGTTCTGAATTAGGTCTCTTGGGTTTGAAAGTAGAACAGGAAGGGAGTCTGTTTCCACCTGTAGCATTAATTAGGTAATTTGTCTGGAACCTCAATTTCTGATTCTGTACGGTCAGAATTAGATTAGATAATATTCCAGCGCCCCCCCCCCCCAACTCTGGTTCTGGGATCTAATATTCTCACCCAAATCTTTAATTAGGCAATGCAAATATGAATTAGTGTCACTCAGTAATGTACCTGTCCTATGACTTTCACCCAGAAATTTCTGTCCCTGGCTAGGGAACTTCCTGCTGCTTGCTGAAATTTCAACTGTTACATAAGCTCTTACATGGCTGTGAGGGGTAAGGTATGATCCCGCTACCAGCACAATTAATTGCCCTTTCTTCTCAAGTAGCCCTCTGAGGAATGACCTTGGTCATACTTATTTCCTAGTCCTCTCTATTTGGCCCTGCTACTGCCTCTCTCTTTCTTGCACCATCCAAATCTATGCTTCCTCTAAATGCATCTTGCATACTGATTGGTGGAGAGATTTGCTCCTAGGAAAATCAGGAAAACGTTTCCCTCCTCCTTGACACCTGCTCACTCCTTAATCCTTTGCCATCAAAGCTTCCACCCCCACCATCCTGCTGACATTAATGTCAAGATCACCTCCCTGACCAATGCAATGCCCTTTTCAGTCTTCTTTTTCTCTGGCTTCTCTATAGTGGTCTCCATTAGACCCTCTCTCTTGAAAATATCACCGCCCTTGACTTGTTCTGACTCTAATAATAAAGTTCCCTTTGCTTTTGAGTTCACAAAACGATTTTGTCACAAGAATGGAGAAAGCCCTTGTTCACAGATCTCCTCTCAGGTCTGGGAGAGATGGGATGATGGTGTGGTTGTGTGAGCTATGGACTATGGCAGGCAGTAGCAGTGGGATAAAGATGAGACCCCCAAAAGGGCATATGAGTGTAAAAATAGGCGGTCACCCCACTTACTAAAGCCAAAAGTAGTCTTCTTTACTTGAGGACTTTTATTTTGTTGAGTAATCAGCTGAATAGGAATGGCAGAGCTGAAGGGCTCCCATAACAGAGCTGAGTACCAGGAAGAGTTGGGGGAGACACTCCGGGGAGGAAAGGAAATAAACCACCAGCATCCTTGTGAAGGAGAATGGAGTTTGTAGACCTGACATTTCTGATGCACACTTTGAATACTTAACTCTAGGGAGTGTAATATAACCCTCTTCCACGTCTTCCCACCACAAAATCTTTAATAAAGTCCATGTTGCTCTCTTGGGTTTTTGGTGCTGACGGATTATTTGCTGTGGTCTATATCAAGGTTGATGCAGATGGAAACATAGTGTTTGGCATGAGCTAGAAACAGGCTGCGTGCAGAGACACCCAGATCAAGATGGAAATGACGGTATTTTGTTTGATCCCCCACACCGTCCACATTGCTTAGGCAGAAACAGAATTATCCATATGCTTTTGCAGCTGAAGGGAAAACAGCACAGTTGGTAAAAGGGGTGATGTGACTTGCCACAGTCACTAACTGGCAGAAGTAAAATGCAAACCCATTGGTTCCCTTTGGCTCCAACGAAACCTCACTCAGGTATTTGCCCACCCGCAGAATGACCTTTCCTCCCCACTCTGCGTTCCCTCCTCTCACCTCCTAAACATGCAGCCTTCTTCTGAGAGAGCTTAACCTCCTTAATGAGTTCAAGTGTTGCCCCACACAGGTGACAGCTCCCCTCCCCCCAAAAAGTCCCCTTCCCCATAGACCTATGGTCTTCAGCCTTGACTTCTTTAAACTTTGAACACTTGTCCCTCCATCCTGTCATCTCAAGTTCAATACGTTGAAAATCTAAACTCCTCTTTCTCTCCTGTACTTCCTTGGGGCTGGGGTCATGCCCCTAGCTTCCCAGGCTGAAATGAGGGCTAGATGAAAGGCGGTCAAAGCTGGAAGCCATCTAAGTCCCATGGATGCTACCTTCAGGGTATCCCTTGGGTTTTCTCTTTCTTTTTATCTATCTATCTATCTATCTATCTATTTATTTATTTATTTTTAATGTTTATTTACTTTTCAGAGAGAGAGAGACAGAGACAGAGCATGAGCAGGGAAGGGGCAGAAAGAGACAGAGACACAGAATCTGAAGCAGGCTCCAGGCTCTGAGCTGTCAGCACGGAGCCCGATGCGTGGCTCAAACTCACAAACCGTGAGATCATGACCGGAGCCGAGGTCAGACGCTCAATCAAGTGAGCCTCCCAGGCGCCCCTCTCTCTCCCTTTAAATCTCATTCTATCTCACTTAATCAAGGCCCTCCTTATTTCACACCATGATTATTTTTGTATTCAACACAAGTAGATTTTAATGTACTGATACAATGCGGGGTTAAGACTCAAAACAATAAGCCTATGGCACATAGAGGTCTTTTCATCTCCAAGGTTTAAACATTTTCTTTTCTCGCTATACCTAAATGGTACAGTGAGGCGGAAAAAGTTTGATCCACATTAATCTTCTTCTCCTTGGATCTGCAGGATGGACTCAGAGACAGCAGGGCACGACCATTGTGAAGGCCAGCCTTCCGGAGCTGTGGAGAGTTTTCACACAGATCTGAGTTTGTAGGGCCATCCAGGGGATAATGCTAACTCTCTAACTGCCTGCCCGCAGGCTCTGAGTCTGTGTAATCATCTCAGCGAGTTTTGCAGCAAGGTTTTTTAAATAGTTGCTAAATGGTTCTGGGCTCCCCTGGGTTCTGCCCTCTCCATTATATCCTACCATCAGTTCTAGAAGCATCATCAAATATCTTTACATATATATGTTCACTGTGCTGCTCAGAACATCAAAAGATCCCCCAGTGATCTCAGAACAATGTCCCAACTCCTTCACTGGGCCTTGGAAGCTCGTGGCTCAGTAGGTTAAGTGTCCGACTTCAACTCAGGTCACGATTTCATGGTTTGTGGGTTCAAGCCCCACGTTGGGCTCTGTGCTGACAGCTCAGAGCCTGGAGCCTGCTTCAGATTCTGTGTCTCCCTCTCTCTCTGCCCCTCCCCCACTCGTGCTCTGTCTCTCTGTCTCTCAGAAATAAATAAATGTTTAAAAAATTAAACAAATAATAATAATATGAATATGAACAACCTAAACCCCTCAGGCTGGTAGAGAAAATCAAACATAATATACGAAACTGCAAGATGAACTAGAAACTACTACAAAAAGTTCATTATTATCTCTGCAGCACCCCCCCCCCGCCCCGGCCGTCGCCGACTTCCTTCCAGATCTCTCTCTCCTCCAAAGCAGTATCACTATCACCAGTAACAATTCTGATGAGATTTTGCATATACAACATGCTTTAGGGGGTTCAAATGCCTTGTGCTTACGTCTAATCCGTGGCCCATCCCACTCATTCGGACGCTTAGCTGGACCTTGGAAAAGTGGCTTCTCCTTTCCCATCCAGGGGCCCTGTCCCCACGTCTTTTATCAGCTCTTTTGAGGCAATGACCCCGTTTTGCATCCCCATTGCCCACTGCAAGCACAGAACCTCGTGCCTAACAGGCACCCAAAACTGACATGCTTGTGGAAGCAAAAGCTTACAGGAACAGGTTCTTGAGTCAGAGAAGGTTTGAATCTTGTTCCCACCACTTACTCTTCACATGGCCTGAGGCAGTTCACTTCCACTGCCAGCGGCCCAATTTCCTTGCCTGTAAAAAGGTCACTAGAAAGATATTAGTGCTCCCCTCACAGAAGGAACTATCACAAAGCTTCAGTGAACCTATATGGACAAAGCCTGGCATGCGGTGAGTTCTTAATAAGTGTAAACTACGACTATTAAGTGAAACTGAGCCTGATTCCATTGTCTTTCCTACCACTCCACAGATTCCCCATGAATCCCCTGGATTCATTTATTCGCTGGAACGTCTACTCAACATCTGCTACACGCAGAAGGCTGTCCCTTGAATAAAAGCAGCTGTGTTTATGGCTGATGGCTCTCTGTGGCTTTCTCCTGGGCCAAATGCTGCTAAGGAACAGAGACAACCTCCTTGTGGATTACAGCCTTCTGGTTCCCTTCTTGTTTTCTGGAACAGGGACTAGGATGGGATTGCACCATCAGATCCACAGGTATGAAAGTTACTCCTGTTTACTGAAAAAGATGGCTCCGATCCCTTAATGTGCTAATATCTTCAGTGAATCTCTGATGGCTGGCAACAGTGTTTGCCATTCTTCCAGTTCGCCACTGGGCCATTTATTTTGCAGCTTCCCTCAGAAGCAGTGTTCTGCCAAATCTACTTTGGAAAACACCACGTGGAAGTCTTATTCCTGTCTGTTCCTCCTCTACACACAGTGTCATCTTGTTCCTGTTCCTGTTCCTCCTCTACGCACACGCCAACTTTCCTGTGGCAATGCCCCACCTGTACCAGACTACCCACTGGAGGACTGAATGAGACTCTTGAGTCACCATTGATCATATATGACTTAAACAAGTCATTCTGTGTTGCCATCAATGGCTCTAATTTTCTACACATTCAAATATCACTTATGTTCTAGAAAGAAAGAAAGAAAGAAAGAGAGAGAGAGAGAGAGAGAGAGAAAGAAAGAAAGAAAGAAAGAAAGAAAGAAAGAAAGAAGAAAAAGAAAGAAAACCCAAGCAACCATAAGAGCTGTCACAAAGACCATGTATTGTCATCAGAACTCCAGAATTTCATGTGGAACTTACTGACTCTGAACTTCAGCATGATTCGAACTTTGTAATCTGCTTCCTGGTCTATACCAGATTAGAAAAAACAAACTCAGGCAGGTAGAGGCAAGCATACTAACCACAAAAAGAAATCACACCTGGGATGCCTGGGTGGCTCAGTCGGTTGAGCGCCCGACTTCGGCTCAGGTCATGAACTCGTGGTTCATGAGTCCGAGCCCCACATCAGGCTCTGTGCTGACAGCTCAGAGCCTGGAGCCTGCTTTGGATTCGGATTCTGTGTCTCCCTCTCTCTTTGCCCCTCTCCCATTTGTATTCTGTCTCTGTCTCTCTCAGAAATAAACATTTAAAAAAAATTTTTTTTAAGGAAATCACACCTGAGAGTCTGGCCATGAAGTTGAAGGTGTAAAAACTAAAAAGCAAGGGGCACCTGGGTGGCTCAGTCAGTTAAGCATCCAACTTGGGCTCAGGTCATGATCTCACAGTTCGTGAGTTCGAGCCCCACATCGGGCTCTGTGCAGACAGCTTAGAGCCTGGAGCCTGCTTCAGATTCTGTGTCTCCTCCCCTTCTCTCTGCTCCTCCCCTGCTCCTGCTCTCTCTCTCTCTCTTTCAAAAATAAGTAAAAACATTTTTAAAATTAAAAAAAAAAAAAAACTAAAAAACAAACACAAAAATTCTTCACAATCTAGGAACAATTAGCACAGGGAAAAACCCACTACGAAAAACTAATTACTCTGATGACTGCTTTCCATCATCCTCCCAGATGCCTGGGTGAGCAAGAAAAAGTTAGATCCTCTTCCAGGTACAGATTACATAACACAAGATAATACGAAGTTTTAGAAAGCTTTCCTTCATCACTGGATTTTTTTTTTTTTTAACAATAAATAAATAAATAAATAAATAACGCTGGATGTGTTAAATGGTTGATCTTAAGTTTTCCAGAAACTTCTGAGAAGAGGCACGCACCATTCCATATCAATGCTAGCTAGCTGAGATGGACTTACCGTCCGTGCTATTGATCGCCCATTGCTTGACAATCCATCCTGTGGTTCTGCCCTTCACTGACCTTCTTAGCACACCCTGCCCCAGTGCACTCAGCCCCTAGGACTCTCTAAGTCTCAAAGATCTGTGTCCAACGTCGAAATCCCTACGCAGCTGACTTGGCATTATGCAGCCTCCGCTGGTCGTTTATCCAAGTAATTTAACAAGAGTGAGAGATCAGGGCTACGACGCATTTACATCTCACAAGTAAATGGTGATCCCCCCAAATATAGCCAAGTTGGAGTGCTGGGCTGGCAGATTTGGGAGTATAAAGAGAGCTGGGGGGGCCACACTCTCGAAACTGCTTCGCCGCAGCATCTCAAGGTAAGTGCTCACAAGTGCCCACTTGTTTGCGCCGTGTAGCTGTGATTAAACCTCATCAGGTTACAGGTCAAGGAGGTACGGCCACACGGGAGTCGTTATTAGCTCTTACAAGGAGGAAAAAGACTGTAAGCAATGAGGAGACCAAAAGATGTGTAACCTGCAGAATAAAACTGAATATGACGCATCATTCCACCTCTCTCCTAATTGTTTAGGTACGTGTTACACCACGCGGTTAGCAAATAAACATGTTAATTTGTGATATCTCTTCTGTGATTGCCTTGAACTATTATTTGAAATTTTTATGGTTATTTAAAAATTGTTTCCCATGTCAGGATTTCTGGGAGATGATTGCAGGAAGAAGCTCTCCCAAGCATTCTTTCCATCCTAGGATGCCCCGTGGGCATGATTAGCTGCTGTCCAAGACTGGTCTTGCACAGCGTGCCTTGTGGACGGTGGGCTGGGTCACGTCTGACACTGCATCCGTCAGAGGGGCCCCAGGCTTGGGAGACTGATTCCAGGCCATCGTCTCCACCTGAGTACCTCCTGTCATGCATTCACAGGGCTAAGAGAAATCCTGGAGATTATTCTGGTCCATCTGTCTCATTTAGCAGAAGGAAACCAAAGTTCAAAGAAATTACAAGAGCTTCTTGATGGAACCAGTGTTAGAAAACAGATTCTGCCTCCACGTCTTACTTGTTTTAAACTAAGGACTCAGAATATAATATGTAATCACTGAATTTTTTCCTGAAAATTTGGGTAAGAATTTCAGGGGATATAGCTGGAGATGATCAGAGACTCAAAAGAGAAAGAGATGGAAAGGGCAACAAAAATAATAAGCCAAGTGTTGAAATGTCTCTTCCTGCCCAAATGGTATTTCATGACAGGTCCCCTGGTTCCATAGAAGTACTGTGGAATAAATGGGAAGTTTGCTTAAATTAAATTTGAGGTCAAAAATGTTCAGACTCTCACGGCTCCTAGAGATCATCACGTAGGTTATAAACTCCTAGACTGGAGATGCTTTAGTCCTAGACGAATTTTCAGCTGCCCTCCCTAACCTTCATCCTCTCTAAGAGAATGTAGACTATTCAAGGGAGTGTTTTTCCTACACGCCTGAAAGAGGCTTTGCCTACAATTCACACCTTTCTCTTATTTCCAAATGAATTAACTACTGGCTTTAAGCATCCAGGTTAAATTTGGATCATTTCCTCTCCCTCCTTTCTTTTTTTTTTTTCCTGACCGCTCACAGCCCCCTACTCTCAGCCAGAAGCATCATCTCCCTAAGGCCCCATAGCATTTCATCAGGCTCTTTCAGAATTTATGTTACTTTTCCTTGGTTGACGATTTATTTGATCGTTTCTCTTTTACTAAATTTTGCATTCACGTAGGGCAGAGACCATCTTTATTCTTCTTTGCACCTCATCCTAAAGAACTGACATGGTACTTTGCACATACAGAAGATACTTTTTAAAAAGATATAAACCGTATGTTGTAATTAACCAATTATTTAAAGAATAATCATTTAACCAAAGGGGGGGAGTGGCAAATTTAATTCCATCCCACATCTGCTGTGTACCTTTTTAAAAGCAGAACTTGCAGCAAACACAGTTTCTATATTTATTTAAACTGTTATATAAATATATTTATTTATTTATTTATTTAGAGTTTACTTGTTCTTTGTGTTTGGTTTTGGTTTCTGAAATGACCCCCAAGAAGACACATTGCTCCTGAAGGACACCGAACATCACTTTGGAAACCAAGAAGGTAAGAGTCAATTTCAACCAGATTTGAAATTAGCAAACTTTGTTTTACCTATTTTCTTTTTTTTTTTTTTTCAACGTTTATTTATTTCTTGGGACAGAGAGAGACAGAGCATGAATGGGGGAGGGGCAGAGAGAGAGGGAGACACAGAAACAGAAACAGGCTCCAGGCTCTGAGCCATCAGCCCAGAGCCTGACGCGGGGCTCGAACTCACGGACCGTGAGATCGTGACCTGGGTGAAGTCGGACGCTTAACCGACTGCGCCACCCAGGTGCCCCTGTTTTACCTATTTTCATTCCGATTGCGCTCATAAGGAGCTGAAATTGAGGAAACTGAAACCAATTACTTAAGTATTCCTAAAGGCAGATTTCGAAATATGCAGGTTTTACCAAATGAAGAATAGTTCCCCAAATTTGCTCATTACCCTAATAGGCATAAAATACAGTGCAGAATTTTGACACACAAGCTCCAGGTCAATATAGTTAGTTGGCCCAGAAGGTAACGTTCAACGTTCATACTGTCATGATTCAGTCTTCACACACAGGCTAACCTTGCTGTTCCTTGAGCAGTCTACATCATTGAATCCACCCAACTATGCCTTTCCTCCGAGAGAACAGAGATCGATTCAAACCTATACTAATAAAAAGCCCTTTCCTTCCCACCTCCCTGCAAGATTTGCATTTACTAGAGACAATTCCAGATGACTTAGGACCAAGGACACCAAAGTATAATTGAGTCATGACCCCACCATTGCCGACAAGATATGGTGGCTGAGGAACTCCCAGCCTGAAGGGGGATGAAAGAAATTCAAGAGCGACATCAGGTGCCCTGATGGCAAACAGATAAAGGGGGGTGGGGCACTCAGAAGGTGGCAATGGAGATTAAGTGGACCGGGGTGGCTGTCTCAGAAGACCCGAAGGACAGGAACAGAGGAACAGAGTTGGGGGATGAAGAGACAGGGCTGCATAGGCATATAAGCCCAGATCCAGTTTTTGAAACAGAGAAGATGCTAATTAAGGGACTTGGGGAGGGCAGCGTCCAGGAGCACCATGAGTCACGCCTAGAGAGTTGGATCAGACCTAACAAGGCAAAGCTGATCAGCCAAGAATGAATGGTTTTATCCTTGGGTCGCAGAGCACAGTTGCATAACTATGGCGAGAAGATCTGACTTAGCAACCGCACGCACGCAGAGGATTGAGGGGGTTTTGCTTGACAGTGAGCGGTGAGTCAGCAGGGGGACGGGGCTGCCAAAAGGCAGTCGCCACCTCGGGCGTTGCACCTGGGTCAAGAGAGGGGAGGGCACAAGGTGATGGAGGACGACATGTGGTTTGGATGTCATACTTTGAGAGATTAACAGCAGTGGGTTCGCCATGACAGTAGAGGAGAGTCAGAAGCACATCACGGAGGAAGCAGGTGAAGGTGGGACGGAGGCCGTTCAGCATGGAGAAGAGAAAGCTAAGAAGAACCAGAGAAGCCGCCACATGGGTTCAGAGTTGTCTTCTGGGCAGAAGGCTCGCACTCCCCCTGTTGTTACCAAGAGCCGGGATGCGGGTGGGTGGTCCAGCAGTTACAACAAGCCAGATTTTAGTCTTCCAGCACGAAGAATCTTGAGCCCGTGAAAAGTGTCCAAAACAAAGAGAGCTGTCCCTGACGGTGTTCAAGGAGGAGGGATAACTAACCCCTTTTCCAGAATGTTGCTGACACGACTCGTGCCTCATCCTGGTAGTAAAATTAGGAGATCCTGGGTTCCGAGTCACGGTTAGAGTAGTGGCTAAAAGGAAAGAATCTGCACTTTAAAACTGATCGTGACTTGAAACGCACAGGAAAGTCTTATTTCCCTGAGATGCCTAAAAATAGTTCGTCCGTGGGCTATTGTGGTTGTCCCCATCTTCAGGCTCTATTCTTACCCACCGTCACACATTCTGTGATTTATCCATTTAACACCAGTACTGTTAAGTCCCTTAATGATTTTATTTACATGGATTCCCTTTTTTTCTTCGATTTTTTTTTTTTTATGTTTATTTATCTTTGAGAGAGAGAGCACGGGGGAGGGACAGAGAGACAGGATCCGAAGCAGGCTCTGCGCCAACACCAGAGACCCCACCGCAGGATTCGAATTCGTGAACCCTGAGATCATGATCTGAGCCGAAGTCAGGTGCTTAACCCACTGAGCCATCCAGGCGCCCCTTCTTCGATTCGTTTTTTTTAGTCACCCTACCCTGGATGCTTGCTATGAAAGTGTGGACCACCAGCTGAGACATTTGTTAGATCTTCAGAATTTCGATCCCACCCCAGACCTGCTGCATCAACACACGCATTTCAGCAACACGCCCAGGTGGATTCATCCACACACTAACGTGTGAGAAAAACACTGCCTTATATCACATCACCAGCATCAACGGGAACAGCACACTCTCTAAATGGGAGACACATATCAATCACCCTTGATTGATTTGACCCATTTTAATTTTCTTCACATTTTTCACAAAATATTATCTCTGAACATGAGAAGCATCTTACAATCAGTGAAATGAGGACTGTAGTGAGGTGCGTTTTTTTTTATTTCTGAAACATGAAATAATTTACCTCGCAATTGATGACAGTTAAGTCTTGATACGATAATAGATTTAACGAACACATGATTATTACAATTAAGAAATATTTGCCTAAGGTCATTTTGTGCAGGACCGATGGACCATGCCATGGTTTTGGAAAGAGTGGTTTCAGGAGAGCAAAATAATGACTCAAGCTAGTAGTTCCCAAACATCGCTGGGTTTGAGGCCCTTGGGAAGAATTCAGGTTCCCCAGCCTCAGCCACAGAGATTCTGTTGCCAATGATTGACGTAGATCATTTTCCAACACTGGGTATCATGCTGAATGCTAACCCATGCTAAATCATGTAAGGTCATACACCTGTAACCTGACAAGATTCCCTCATTGTGCCAACAACTCTCAAGTGTAACCTGCAGATCTTCAGAGATTCCTAAGAACTTTTCAGGAGGAACAGGAGATCCAGACAATTTTCATAATAATGCCTAGATACTATTTGCCTTGTTTCACTGTGTTAACCTAATGATGCAAAACAACAGTGGGCAAGACTTCCGGTGCTTTATTACAAATCAAGGGATGCCACCAAGCCAGACTAGTTGGAAAAAAAATTGTTTTTAATTTAAAAAGCCAGTTTTGGGGGCACCTGGGTGGCTCAGACGACTGAGTATCCAACTTTGGCCCAGGTCATGATCTCACAGTTCATGAGGTTCTGCGAGTTCCAGTCCTGCACTGGGCTCTCTGCTGTCAGCACAGAGCCTTCTTCAGATCCTCTGTCTCCCTCGCTCTCTGCCCCTCCCCCACTTTCTCTCTCTCTCCCTCTCTCTCTCAAAAATAAATGAAACATTTAAAAATTCTTAAAAAACTAAATTAAAAAATAAAAGCCAACTGTACTTAAAAATTACAATTTCAAGCAACAAAAATTATTAATTTTAGCATCCTTCAATTCTTGCATACATATATTTAGAATATTCTCTGTGATGAAATGGGAAGTCTGTGGAAGGCACTCCTGCTACGTACCAGACAGAGTTAGGTGGTTGTCTCCAGGAAAAGCACATGCACAGTTGCTTGAGTTGCAGTATGAGCTAGCCACTATATTCACACGGTGCCATCAATACTTGAAAGAAATGTGGTTTTCCAGAACTGGATATTTGGCAGACATGTTCTCAGAAAGGAATGAAGTCTGCTTATCATTTTGAGAAAAACACCTGACAGTATTTGTTACTAATGATACAGTTGAACTTTCTTTTTTTTTTAATGCTTATTTATTTTTTGAGAGAGAGAGACAGAGCATGAGTGGGGGAGGGGCAGAGAGGGAGACACAGAATCCGAAGCAGGCTCCAGGCTCCGAGACATCAGCACAGAGCCCGATGCGGGCCTCGAACCCACAAACTGTAAGATCGTGACCTGAGCCAAAGTCAGATGCTTAACCGACTGAGCCACCCAGGTGGTCCTATATTTGAGCTTTCAAGCAAAAATTAGAATTTTTGAATACTTGCATCTGCTACCACTAACTTGACAACTTCCTAATACTTGAAGAATTTTCTAATGAAGTCAGTGCAGACATTGATAATTGTGATTGTTTCATATCCTGTTTCGAAACATGTTAACATTTGGAAGTTTCGTATAACTCAGGGAACCAATATTTTCCAAGGGACTCACGTATGATGTTCACAGGTGGGAAAAGATCCATTCAAAGTTCAAATACAGGGGGCGCCTGGGTGGCTCAGTCAGTTAAGCGTCCAACTTAGCTCAGGTCATGGTCTCGCAGTTCATGGGTTTGAGCCCCACATCGTACAAAACATTCCTGGATACAGTTTCAGATTTTATTCCACATTGCAATTAGCCTTTAAGGAACTACCACTTGTCATGTTTTGGTACAATATCTAAGAAGAATATTCACAATTATTTGAAAAGACAATGAAAATACTCTCTCCTTTTCCAAACTACGTAACTGTAGAAGGCCAGATTTTCTGTATTTACTTTAACCAAAATAAAACAAATAAGCAAGGCACACCTGGGTGGCTCAGTCGGTTAAGCATCCAACCTCGGCTCAGGTCATGATTTCACAGTCATGGGTTCGAGCCCCACATTGGGCTTTGTGCTGACAGCTCAGAGCCTGGAGCCTGCTTCGGATTCCGTGTCTCCCTCTCTCTCTGCTCCTAACCCACTCATGCTCTGTCTTGCTCTGTCTTTCAAAAATAAATAAATGTGAAAAAAAATTAACAACAAAAATAAAACTTCCAGTAACAGGCTGAGTACAGAAGCAGGCATGAAAATCCAGCTGTCTTTTATTCAGCAGACATTAAAGAAAGTTGCAAAAATAAGAAACAATGCTACTCTTCACACTAATTCATTTTTGTTCTGGAAAATATAGTCATTTGCATAAAAATGTATTATTTACACTAACAGGTAATGGATTTGATAGTAATTTTATTTTACTTATTTTTTAAGTTTATTTATTTTGGGGGGGAGGGGCAGAGAGAAAAGGAGAGAGAAGTCTAAGTAAGTGCCACACTGCCAGCACAGAGCCCAACATGGGGCTCAAACCCACAAAGCGTGAGATCGTGACCTGAGCCGAGATCGAGAGTTGGATGCTTAGCCGACTAAGCCCCCTAGGTGTCCCTAATAGTAATTTTAAACGAATTAATGAATATTTTTAAATGCTCTCCACTTTAATTTCTAATGTCTAGTCTCTCCTCTGAAAATCTAACCACCATGGTTCAGCGGAGGCACTGACCAAAGTAGAATTACGATGCAGCCTAGCCGAATAAGGCCCAGAGGGAAGCAAATGCTTCTCTGCCTGTAGGAATAAAACCCCACAGTGGCACCAGAAGGAATAATAAAACAACTGTTACCCATGAAGAGCAATTTCATAACGGGTAAGCTGGGGGAGACTGACTTCCAAGAGAGAACCATAAACAGTTCAATCCTCCTACTTTTAATAGGAAACGTAAAAGGCCTTATTAGAAAAAGAGATGAACTTCTCTTAAGAGAGCTATGGGGATACACGTGTGTAACTTCACTCTATAATCAGTTACAGGAGAACAAGTAGGAGGGAAACAGGAGGGAAAGGGAAGGTGGGTAACTGGGGGAAAAGAAGTGGAGGGGACCCAGGGTGGGAGGGGGGCAGTCAGAATCCAAAGGGGGCGGGACAAGCAGGTGCAGAGGCAGAAAAGGAGTCTGAGAGTCACAGCATCTGCAGGGGCCTTAGAAATAAGCTAGACTTGCGACCTCATTTTAAGTGGAAATAGAGGGGCGCCTGGGTGGCTCAGTTGGTTGAGTGTCGACTTCGGCTCAGGTCATGATCTCACAGTTTGTGAGTTCGAGCCCTGCGTTGAGCTCTGTGCTGACAGCTCGGATGGAGGCTGGAGCCTGCTTCAAATTCTGTGTGTCTCTCTCTGCCCCTCCCCTGCTTGTGGCCTCTCTCTCTCTCTCTCTCTCTCTCTCTCTCAAAAATAAATAAACATTTTTTTAAAAAATTAAGTGGAAACAGAGGCCCGGTGAAGCTAAGTGGTTTGACCAAGTGCAGCACTGGGACGTTAAAGCCAGAAATTAAAGCCAGGTTTTCTGGCTTCTAAGCAGGGAAAATACATAGAAGGATCAATGAAGGGGGGATGGTTTGGGGAGGGAGGGATAGGATGGAGGGAGGGAGAGGGGAGAGAGGGAGAGGCAGAGGCACGTGTACACATACTCACACACACACACACCAGCCAGTGAGTTGTAAGGCAGGTGTTAATCTGATTAAACACCGCCTGTCACACCCTGACACTGTTACACACAAATGAAATTTGGAGGACACTGCACGATGGCCAATACCTCTCAAGTCTGCTATGCCTAGAAATCACCTGGAGATCTCATTAAAATGCAGCTTCTGGGGGCACCAGGGCGGCTCAGTCAATTCAAGCATCCGACTTCGGCTCAGGTCATGATCTCACCATTTGTGGGTTCGAGCCCCACATCGGGCTCTGTGCTGACAGCTCGGAGCCTGGAGCCCGCTTCGGATCCTCTGTCTCCCTCTCTCTCTGCCCCTCTCCCACTCACACCCTGTCTCTCTCTCTCTCTCTTAAAAATAAATAAACATTAAAAAATTTTTTTTAATGCAGCTTCTGATTCTGTATCCGGCGTGGGTTCTGCATTTCCAGCACATCCCTGGGTGGTGCAATTATAACAGGTTCAAGGACCACATTTATAAGAAAGTTTGAGGCCAGCAGTTCTCAGATGTGGTCCCTAGACCAGCAGCAGCAGCATCACCTCGGAACTTGCTAGAAATGCAAATTCTCAGGCCCTCCCCCAGACCTACTGAATCAAAACTCCAGGGTTGGGGCCCAGCCCTCTGTGTTTTAACAAGCCCTCCAGGTAAACTCTGGTGCACATTAAAATGTAGAACCACTGTATTTGGCCATAATTCTTCCCATCAGCTTGCTGCCTAGAATGTTCTAAGCGAGTGTGGCAAGAGTATTTATGTTCAAGTCATTACTTTCCATTGGGCTGTCTGAAATTTCTACTAGGAACTATCAACATCCCAATCACTGTTTTCAGACACCCTTAAGATTTGGGACTCTTAAGAGCATCTTAAGATTTGAGATCACAGGGCTCAAACAAGGTATGTCATTAAGGAAGTGCTTCCCAAGTCCTCTTTTGTTGGGCTCACCTTTGTTGGGCTCACTCTGGTTGGTTCAGACTTCCTTCCGAGCGTGGAGCTGAACTAAGAGATATCCCCCCAAATCAGCACCCAGGGATGAAAACCACCCCTCAACCATTTTTCTTAGGATGCAGTCTCTCCCTTAGCTCATTGCTCCTTGCCCACTCTAAGCCCCTAGACATGGTCCTGGATTCCTCATGACCTAAATTAATCCCAGGAGCTTTTGATCCGACCCCCTGGGATGGGTAGAAATAATAGGGTGGGACCCTTCAGATTCAGGAGTCACCCAGGCTCCAGACTCAGCCATCTCCCTGGTCTTCCCAGCCCCCCTGCAGTCATGAGTTCCGATGCCGAGATGGCCATTTTTGGAGAGGCGGCTCCCTACCTGCGGAAGCCAGAGAAGGAGAGAATCGAGGCACAAAACCGCCCCTTTGATTCTAAGAAAGCCTGCTTTGCAGTAGATGATAAGGAAATGTACGTGAAAGGTATGATCCAGAGCAGGGAAAATGACAAAGTCACGGTCAAGACGCTGGATGACCGGGTAAGTGTTGATCTCAGATGTCCTTGAAAATGTGGGCATTCTCATGTACCTTTGGCGTGGAATATTGGAAATCACGTGCTAGTCCGTAGCAATGTGAAGACAGAACACAACTAACGTTGATCTATTCCGTAGTGAAGTGACATTTGCAAACGCCTTCATTCCTGCTTCTTTCGTTTTTCTGGGACTTGGGCTTTGAGAGTTTTTGTGATGTTTGCTTTGGAGAAAGGAGAAGTTTCGGGTGGCAGAGGTTGGACCATTTAAGGGAAAGATCGATGCTGGTTGCTGCTGGGTGGGCCAGGCAAATGTCATTCCCTAGGCTGCAGAGTGACTTATAGAGAAAACACTAGAGGCAATTCCTAGCTCAATGTAGAGAATTACAGGGCACCATTCAATTCAATATTCACTGGACGCCCACCACGCCTGGCGTCCATCACTTTGCAGACAGAAGCAAATCTCACAACCTGCCTTCCCAAAGTTTACCATCTTGTGTAGGAATCAAGATGTGAGTGGCAGGTGTGAGTCTCAGTTCACAAACTCAGGCATACAAGGCAGATCTTTATTTTATGTGTTGTTTGTTTATTGAACTTAACCTCTGATTTCAGCCTCTTTGCACTGAGCTGGAAATAAATTTTCTTCAGTCATTCTTGGGGGCCCCTCCCTTGGTTGTGCCTCATTTTCGGAATCTTACACGGTCACACGCTGAGGATCTCACTGCTTCCCTGAATGATCTGAAAAGAAACAAGTCCCAATGTCTGAAGGTTCAGGATACACAGAATTTTCCATCTCCCCTTATGCTATCTTGGGTATCTTACTCTATTGCAGAGCAGCAGGGCAAATGAGTCTCCTTTCCTCAAGAGATTTGGCCCGTACCAACAAATCCCCGCCTTTTTGCCTTCTGAGGGGAAACCCACAGAAGGGAAATTAAGTAATAGTCTCAGAAATATACAGTTTGACCACGGACCATGGTGCAAGCCCAAATGCTGTAAATGCAAAGAATGATGGAACCCCGGAAAAGATAGGGAGACAGGAAACAGGTCACAGAGGAGGTGTCGCCTGAGCTGAACTTTGAAGGGTTCTGAACATAATTTCGGTGAAGGTACTCGAGACAAAGGAACCCATGTGAGCAGAGGTATTGAGGTGGAAATGCACAGAATACACTGGAATACTTCCTTCCAGCCTCTCGACCTTTGTCTCATATCAGCACTCACGGCAAATGGGTCGAACAGAGGCGGCCCGCCCTGCCCTGGCCTTGGCCATCCCGAGTCCCACTTGGACCCCGAGGGCTAAAGGGCTCTATCGCCGTGCGTACCTGTGGCTCATTCCCCGCACGTGGGATGGCATGCTGACAGGGGGCACCAGACCAGACCCGGTCATGCAGTTTGACCGGGATTAGGTTAATCAAGGATAGTTCTTTGTGGATCATCTCTGGGAACGGAGATGATCCATAAAGCTGTTCATGGTAGTGGGGTGATCACACTGCAGTGTCTCACGACTTCCTCCGCACCAGGTAGAGTGGGGTACAGAGCATTGGCTCTCCTACTCATCATGTGCTTTTCCTCTCAATCCCCAGACACTCACCCTGAACAGTGACCAGGTGTTCCCCATGAACCCTCCCAAGTTTGACAAGATCGAGGACATGGCCATGATGACGCATCTGCACGAGCCCGCCGTGCTGTACAACCTCAAAGAGCGTTACACAGCCTGGATGATCTACGTGAGTGCCCTTTGGCATCTCCTTATTAAGCCGTCCCCCTCTCCGAGTAAAGCAAGATCCACATGCTGCATTTTCTGGTTTTCTCAGACCTACTCGGGCCTCTTCTGCGTCACCGTCAACCCCTACAAGTGGCTGCCGGTGTACAACCCCGAGGTGGTGGCCGCCTACCGAGGCAAGAAGCGCCAAGAGGCCCCGCCCCACATCTTCTCCATCTCCGACAACGCCTATCAGTTCATGCTGACGGGTGAGTCATTTCCTCAATCCGTATTTTTTGCGAATAGTTTTTAGTTCCTTATTCAAGCCCTTTAATTGGACTGCTTCTCAGCTAATTATTCAAGCCCTTCGATCATCTGGATGGGGCGATGAGCAAAGTGACCTTGGGAGACTCCGATGATTACATGATGATTTTGCGGTATCTTCCATTAGCAGCCATGGTTCGTAGGCCAGTGCTGACGACTGATGCTGCGCTGCGCACATGCTTACTGGGGGGGGCGGGGGGGACCAGGAACGCAGAGAGATGCCCTGCCCTTACCTCCACAGAATCCCCCAACATGAGCATGCTTAGAAGGGAGCCTATTAGTGGCAGCTAGAAAGCAAAGTTGGAGAAATGCGCATAGCAAAGTCCCTGCGCTGTCTTCCTCCCCAGACTCGGGTTCCTCTGTCTCTTCCCTAAATTTCCAGGAGGGCACAGGATGTAGAGATGTGACGATAGTGTCGTCTCTGAGACGACACCCTGTTTTCTGTCACTTTGACCTGTGCTACTTTCACCTGACTCGATTTGGTGCAGACTCAAGAAGCAGAAGCAAGCCTCTGAGATTTGACGACCCTGAAAGTCATCTCCTAAACCTCATGCTGTCCAGACCTCAGCCCTTCCTCTCTCACACTCAGTCCTAGACATTACTGTACATTTCATGTTTGTCTGCAAATCAACTAAAGTTACATCAGTTTGAAAAGGAAGATCAATAGCACTATTTTTTTGTTTGTTTGAGGAGGGTTTAATATTTTTTTAATGTTTATTCATCTTTGAGAGAGAGAGAGGCAGAGCATGAGCAAGGGAGGGACAGAGAGAGAGGGAGACCCAGAATCTAAAGTAGGCTCCAGGCTCTGAGCTGTCAGCACAGAGCCCGATGTGGGGCTCAAACCCACAAACCATGAGATCATAACCTGAGTCGAACTCAGAGGCTTAACTGACTGAGCCCCCAGGTGCCCTGTGGAGGGGGGGGGGGTTAAAGCTTATTTACTTATTTTAAGAGAGAGAGAGAGAAAGGCATGCACATGAGTTGGGGAGGGTCAGAGAGAGAGAGAATCTTACGCAGATTCCACACTCAGAGTGGAGCCCAACGTGGGGCTCGATCCCACAAACCATGAGATCATGACCTGAGATGAAATCAAGAGTCGGATGTTTAACTGATGGAGCCACCCAAGCACCCCCAATACCACTATTTGTATGAGTTTCTAGGGCTGCTGTGGCAAAATCCCATAAAGCAGGTTGCTTACACAACAGAAATTATTGTCTCAAAGTCTGGAGGTGGAAAGTCCAAGGCTGGGGTATCAGCATGGTTGGGTCCTTCCAAGGGCGGAGAGGCAGAATCTGTCCCCTGCCCCTCTTGCAGTTTCTGGGGGTTTCCTGGCTATCTGTGGGGTTCCTTGGCTTGTAAAAACATCACTCTGCTTATACATTTGCCTTTACATGGTGTTCTCCCTGAGTGGATCTATCTCCAAACCTCTCCTTTTGATAAGGACCGAAATCATATTGGTTTTGGGCCCCACCCACCCCAGGGCGACCTTATCTTCACCAATAGCACCTGCAAAGACCCTGTTTCCAAACAAGGTCACATTCTGAGGTCCTGGGGGTAAGGATCTCAACATATGAATTTGTGGGGGACACCACTCAACTCATAAGCAACTGTAAATGGAAAACCACGGTCACTTTCCACGAGTACAGAATAAAGGTAAAAGAAAATCTCAATGACAACCAATCAGTGCCCATAGATTCTAATTAGGAGCCGTGCCTTCCCACAAGCCCTGAGTCTGAGACTTGTTCTTTGTTGAGAAATGGCTGGCAAGGAGTTAAAGACCCATGAACAAGAAAAACTTTCACACTGTGGGACTCACTGTTCACTCGCCACGCTGTCCGTGGTGCACATCCCACATTTGGGAAACCTGCACCAATGGTCTCGAGGAAGATTAGACACGCCCCAGCCTCACACCGCTAGTTCAGGTCAGCGCCACATGGACCCCGACCACACCCGATGTTGCCCTGTTTTTTGTTTTTTGTTTTTTATTCCGTGTGTTTGCTGTTTCTTTATTCCGTCGTCTTCCCTCTGCATTTCCAGATCGAGACAATCAGTCCATCCTCATCACGTGAGTAACCTCTGTTTGCACCATGAGGACACGGAAGCCGGCACTGTCCCTTCCACCCTTTTATCTCCCTTACTTTTAAATCGGCAGCGGAGAATCCGGCGCGGGGAAGACCGTGAACACCAAGCGTGTCATCCAGTACTTTGCAACAATTGCGGTCACTGGGGACAAAAAGAAGGAGCAGCAGCCAGGCAAGATGCAGGTAAGCAGCTCCCTCCATCGGGAGGTTTGCGGGCATAAGTCCAACTTAAAGAGTGTGTGAGCACCAAGTGTAGGCAGTGCACCTCGTCGTGTCCTAAGGGTGCTTGCGGGGCAGGGCGGGAGGTGGTGGCACCAGCCCCGTCAGGAAAAGCCAGGGACAGGTGAGCAACTCACTATGTACTCCCCTCCAGGAGGGATGCTTCAGGCCAGGGGCTCTAAAAAAACAGGTGAGCGCACGTAAGAATCACCAGGAGGGCTTGTGAATGACCGATCGCTAAGCCCCTGGCCCAGAATTTCTGACCGAAATGCCAATCTCACATTCACAACGCTGACGCTTTGCATTTTCATCACGTTCCCTCTGTTCACGCAACTGGTCCAGGGATCACACTTTGAGAACCAGCTGGGCAGGACAGGAGTTTGAAAACTGCCCTGGAGACAGAAGGATAAGCAGTCGTGGTGGGGGGTGAGGGTAAAAGTTCTACCTTCTTAAAAAAATTTTTTTAATGTTTATTTCTGAGACAGAGAGAGACAGAGCATGAGTGGGGGAGGGGCAGAGAGAGAGGGAGACACAGAATCCGAAGCAGGCTCCAGGCTCCGAGCTGTCAGCACAGAGCCTGACATTTTCTTTAAGCGGACTTCTGAGCAATAGTTCTCATGACATATTTTTTGCTACTTAAAATTTTTTTGAGAACCACTATTTCTATAAGTGATCTCTTGGGTCACTTTAATTGCTCAATTCTATTTATACTTCTGAATCCAAATCTATTAGTTGGGTCCCGATGCATGCAGTAACGGGTGTATGTATTCTAAAAATCCATGCTTTATAATGAAGTGTTATCAGAGAAGAAAGGCAGCCTGAAAAATCAAGATGAAGCCTGAAATCTGGTGTGACCAGAGTCACGTCAATGTTATACTAATCAGACCGTCTCCTGATGGGACCTTGAAGCCTCCTCGGGAGATGGGGGGTGAGGCCGTGGGTTCCTTCTCACATCTGCACTGGCCACCGGGCTGGACTGGTCAGCATCTCTCCTTGGACCCTGCCCAGAGCATGCACACATTCGAGTTACCAGGGGGCTCCTTCAGGGGACAGTCCAAAGTCCTCCCTTTGTCTTTTCTTGTTTATTATTAGGGGACCCTGGAAGATCAAATCATCCAGGCCAATCCCCTGCTGGAGGCCTTTGGAAACGCCAAGACTGTGAGGAATGACAACTCCTCAAGATTTGTAAGACCCAGTCCAATTTTCCACACCCCCCCCACCCCCACCCCAGAACCAAACCCTCTCCTCAAATGCTGGATATTAAAAAATGCCACATAAACCAGAATATAGCCAGCCCTATTCTACCCTCACGTGATTCAGATCTATCTGCCCTGCTGGGATATTCTGATACACTGAAGAATGTGTTGGCTCATTCTTGGCAGAGGGAGAATTATCTGTCCCTTCCTAACTAGACAGTGACATCTCAGAGCATCCTGAAGTTATGGTGATTCAGGTTCCACAAGTAGAGAGCAATTCTTTTATGCTAAAATTGGTGTCTTGAGGCAGAAACTTTTTTTGGGGGGGGGGGTGCAGAGGGAGAGAGAAAATCTTAAGCAGGCTATAGGCTCAGCACAGAGCCTGATGAGGGGCTCGACCCCACGAACTGTGAGATCATGACCTGAGCCGATACCAAGAGTCAGATGCTTAATCTACTGAGCCACCCAGACGCCCCTTGAGGTAGCACATTTTAAAATGTTGAAGTCCGTTGAGCAATCTCATTGGCTTATTAGCCACATAAACCTTAGTGTGAATTAAGTGAGCAGCTTTAATTTCTCCAAGTCAGAGGCATTGGGAAAAGGAAAAGTCCTGTGAAGGCAGGAGAGCCCAAAACCTGGGAATAAGTTGATGTTGAAAATACTGAAGGATATGTTCCATCCTTCAATGTCACACTTAAGTTTAGCTCAGCCAAAGAGGCATTGACTTCCTCCATTGGCAAATAAACAACCAGTCCTCTACCCAATCTCACTGTACCAGGAGGTGAGCAAATACCACGAGGTGAAGCCCTCATTTATGCCTGTAGTTGCAAAAGTACATCAGGACTTCACACATCTCAGGAAGTGGATAATCTCAAGCTTGTGTTTCATCGTTATTTCTCAAAGATAAAGTGGTCACCGATGAGAGAGTAGATGTAGCCATCAAGGACTGTGACAATGAGCCCTGACTTTTCTTTCTTTCTTTCCCTCGGTCCTCTGTGCATTGCTCATTTGCACATCTGTCCTCCCTGTGCACAACTAAAATCTCTTGCTCGTAGGGGATCTGGGTGCATGTTACACAGCAGAGACATGGTGCATACATTGGCATCAAGTCAGTTATTGAGCTAACCTGGTGCCCTGAGGAAGACGATGCCTTTAGACACCCCCTATAGTGCTTAGGCCTCTCCTCTTGGCCCAGACCCAGAAGTCACGATCACCCTGGGTATTCTGTCTACCTTCTGCCCACCCACCAAACATCTGCAGGCTAAAACTTCCATCATCTCCCACTGAGCAGCTAACAATACCGAAGACCAACACTTACAGTTCACTCATACCTCCACTGGCCCTACACCAACTCTTCTCAAGTTTCATTCAGAAAATATACCAGGGCATCTGGGTGGCTCAGTCATTCAAGCATCTGATCCTTGGTATTGGCTCAGGTCACGATCTCACGGTTCATGGGATCGAGCCTCCTTTTGGGCTCTGCACTGAGAGTGTGGAGCCTGCTTGGGATTCTCTCTCTCCCTATCTCTCTCAAAATAAATAAATAAGCTCAAAATAAAAGAAGAAAATATTGAGAATATTACTGAGTAACGACCACATTCCTGACTATGGGTGAATAAGCAAGGCAACATTTTTGCCCTCAAATTTGCTCACAGTTTGGTAGAGACCAATCACTCGTAAAATTTCACCTCTCGCCTCCCCTCCAAAGGGCAGAACTCAGACTCAGAATGTGTATTTGGGGAGCCAGAGAGTCTGGCCTGAGCCTGGAAGCTAGGGTTGCCTGTAGTAAGCAGTAAGGGAAACCAAAGGAAGAAATCTCAGAAGGAACAAAGGAGGTCAGCAAGACAATCCAATGAGAGCCATCAAAGTTGTCATGAAGTGTTTGGGAATCCGGGTACCAGAGAGCAGGTTAAAAACCAAGGGGACAGTCTAGCATGAGGTGGTCTCAAGGAAGTTGGTGAGGGAGGCTGTGGGCGTCCCCAGAGCTGGAGGAACAGGGCCAGATGCTTTGGGTAGAACTATCTGAGTCTTGATGGACCCAGAATGGGGACACCGGATGCCAGGCAGACAGAGAAGAGGCAAGTCCTCTGCATCTGGCATCACTTTCTCCGTGATCCTACATTTCCCACTCATGGCTGGTAGTCCCTAGCAAAAGCCAGCCACACTGCCATATACATGAAATAATGGTGATGTTTGTCTACCTGCCATTGGACAGGGGAAATTCATTCGGATTCATTTCGGAGCCACGGGAAAGCTGGCATCTGCAGACATCGAAACCTGTGAGTCAGGGCACCCCACTGGGCACCATGGGATTTGACCACAGAGGCATCTCCCAGGGACCTCAAATCACATTATTTCCTGTTCCCTTAGATCTCTTAGAAAAATCCAGAGTGACATTTCAGCTGTCCAGTGAGAGAAGCTATCACATTTTTTACCAAATCATGTCAAACAAGAAGCCAGAACTAATCGGTAAGGTCTTAGGGGTTATTTCTCTCATCTTCCAAATCAGTCACGTGGGAAAAACACCCCGCGTACAAGGTGCGCGAGGCGCTGACGGGACCTCCTTCGTGTTTCACAGACTTGCTCCTCATTTCAACCAATCCCTTTGACTTCCCCTTCGTGAGCCAAGGAGAGGTCACCGTGGCCAGCATCGATGACAGTAAAGAGCTACTGGCGACTGATGTAAGCATCTTTTCTCCTTCCTCCTTTCTTTCCGTGTGGAATCACTGAGCTTGTGAACGGAGAGGCATCCTAGCGATCTAATGAGAAACGGGGCCCCAGAGATGTTAGGTGATCAGACCCAAGATCTCAGAGATGGAGATGTCAAGACAATTCGTCCAGATTGCACCCCTCCCCAGCACCCAGCACCACCTCAGCAGATCCCGTGGGGGATCCAGAACGTTCTCCCAAACAGGACTTCCCGTTCCCTTCTCCAGCACTTTAGATGTTCGCACGTATAAGGTTTTGAAAGGTTTTGTTGGAACTTCTCAGGTTACAAAACCATCTGCACGGTTCTTTAAGAAAAAATTTTAAAAAAAAATTTTTAATGTTTATTTATTTCTGAGACAGAGAGAGACAGAGCGTGAGTGGGGGAGGGGCAGAGAGAGAGAGGGAGACACAGAATTGGAGGCAGGCTCCAGGCTCCGAGCTGTCGGCACAGAGCCGGACGCGGGGCTCGAACTCGAGAGATCATGACCCGAGCCTAAGTCAGACGCTTAACTGACTGAGCCACCCAAGGGCCCCAAGAAAAATTTTAAGACACAGCCAAGTATGAAGCAGGAAAGATAACCCACTCTGTAGCAGACGCTCCACTCCTCAGGCTACCTGCCCACTCAGGCTCACCTTCAGCTCCCACATCCTTAGCACACCCATCAGCCCCCACCCCCCAGTCGTTAGCTTTGGGAAGCATTTCTAAGGTTAATAACTAGAATAATAATAACGAAGTGCATTGAGCACTTACATGAGCTAGGAACTAAGATAAGGGCTCTGTCCGTGTTATCTTGTTTAAGCCTCCCCCAAACCTGTGATAGAGGTAACAACTATGACTTCTGATTCACAAAGATGGAAGTGGAGTCTTAGAAAAAAAAAACACACACAATTTGCTCAAAGACAGAGCTTGTAAATGTTAGAGCGTTTGAAGCCAGATCTGCCCAACCCCAGGACTTCCTTTTTTTTTTTTTTTTTTTTTAATTAATTGCATTTTTAACGAGCAGACATCATCTCTGGGCAATTCATCTCCACTGCTGTTGGCTCTGCCCTCACAGGACCCATAAGAGCTGGTGGAAAGGGGTCTTGTCCAACAGGCTGGGGGCACTGTCCAGTGTCAGCTCCTTGGCTTTCATTTTGTGACATTTCCAGGTGACGCTAATTGTTTTAAGATAAGAGAATGTGGGGCTCCTGGGTGGCTCAGTCAGTTAAGTGTCCAACTTAAGCTCAGGTCATGATGTTGCGGTTCATGAGTTCGAGCCCCATGTCGGGCTCTGTGCTGATAGCTCGGAGCCTGGAGCCTGCTTCTGATTCTTCCCTCTCTGCTCCTCCCCTGTTCTCTCTCTCGCTCTCTCTCTTTCTCTCAAAAATAAACATTAAAAAAAAAAAAAAGACAAGAAGAGAATGTTCTTGGGCAAATAAACTTTAGTTAACTCAAACCTAGCTATATATATTTTTACCAATCTTCCCCAGCCCTTACCAACTGATGAAGATGGAAAGATTGGGTTAATGACGTGGGCAAAGTCTCCCCAGCCCCCAAGAAAGAGCCTCTTAGATAATTTTTAAATTTTTTTTGTGTGATTGTTATTTATTTTTGAGGGGGAGGGAGGGGAAGAGAGAAAAGGAGACACAGACTCTGAGGCAGGCTCCAGGCTCTGAGCCATCAGCACAGAGCCCAATGCAGGGCTCGAATTCATGAACCGCAATATCATGACCCCAACTGAAGTCGGATGTTCAACCGACTGAGCCACCCAGGCACCCCTTAGGTAATTCTTAAAGTCACCAAAGATGTCTCAGGTCCTCACCATAGGTCCCCAGCTGTCAGGGGCCGACACTGTTCATCCCTCTCATGGAGTTTTCCTGGGTGATGGTTTACGGCCGAGCAGAAGGGGATTTCTCCCTTCCAGGGACTGCGTTCTCCAGGAGGGTCCCCAGACAGTAATGCTTTCACCTGGTTCCTTTCAAAGTTCAATGAAAGGTTTTCTCTCTTAACCTACAATGACCCCTTCCTAGGACACAGATATGCATCTGATGGGGTGGGATATGGAGTCAAGGAGGCCACCACGGCCTCTCATCCTGCAGGTCGGCTCCTGGCATGGACTCTCCCTCTCCAAAAGGGGGCACGACCCCAAGAGTGCCATCCTGCTGACACTGACCAACCTGCTCACCAGCACGTCCATACATGTCAAATCCACCAGTGGGGATTGCTTAGGCTCAGGCTGCAAGGCCTACTGCATAGTCAACACATACACCCCAGAGAAGGAGTCACTAATTTAAGTCTTTGTGGTAGATGACAGGCCAAGGGCTGTCAGACCAAATCAGCAACCGCTGTAGGCTCTGAAGTGACCCAAGCACTTGCTCCGGCCCCAGTTTTATCCCATCCTGCCTGTGTGACTTGGGGCAGGTCACTTATCCTTTTAGAACCTCAGGTCTCACCTGTAACTTTGGAAACATCTGCACACCTAGAAGGTTCTCATAGCGACTTAACGGGGCGATATATGGATGTGCCTAGCACAGGTAGGCTCTACAAAAGTTTTCCCCTTCCTTATTTGAAAAGTGGTGGCATTCTCTTCCATGACCGTCCCTTGAGGCTCTAGTTGCCTGGGGCACCTTATTGTCTCAATTCTGAGCAACACCAGAATTCCCAGCTTACCATGCCAGGCTTTCAAGCTGTTGGACATTTCCTCAGACACTCTCCATGACACTTCCTTCTCCTGCTATCACACAATGGTTCCCAACGGCCTCCTCCAGAAAACAGCCCCAAATCTATGTATAAAGGATTCAAATCAGTTCTTACAGACGATTCACATTTTCTTCCATAATCTCCCCCTCCCACATAAACATGTTAGAGAAATGGATTTTAAATCAAATATATATAGACGTGTATATATATATATATATATATATATATATATATATATATACTTTTTTTTGAGAGAGAGAGAGAGAGAGAAAGAGAAAACGAGCAGGGGAGGGGCAGAGAGAGAGGGAGACAGAATCCCAAGCAGGCCCCACACTGTCAGCACAGAGCACGACGGCTGGGCTCAAACTCACAAACCATGAGATCATGACCTGAGCTGAAATCAAGAGTCAGACGCTTAACCGACAGAGCCATCCAGGCGCCACAAAGAAATGGCTTTTAACCCCTATCTTAACACATCCCACCTGTCAACCACTCCTTTGGGCAAACGCCATCTCCCGGGCTGTACAGAAAGGGTGAGGTCTTCACCAGGGAAAACAGAGTCTCTGTGACAACTGTCCTTTTTCTAACTCCCAGAACGCCATTGACATTCTGGGCTTCAGCTCAGAGGAGAAAGTCGGGATCTACAAGCTGACAGGCGCCGTGATGCATTATGGGAACATGAAGTTCAAGCAGAAGCAGCGAGAAGAGCAGGCGGAGCCTGACGGCACCGAAGGTAACCACGTCTGGGCATTCTCATGAGTGAATAATCACTGTCCACACCACTACTGCTCACTATCACAGCTCACCTGTTATTTGGGGGTAGACATTTCTAAGAGGATATGGTTCCATGAACTTCACTTTCTCTCTGTGCATGCCATGATTAGTGTCCAGAATACTGTCCTTAAGCACCTGAGCCTAAGACCAGGTGAGGAGTTCTCCTCCTCTCGTTGCCTTTAATTGTGACATCTGTTGAAGTTGAACCCCGAACCACGGACTAGTGTATGCATCTCCGTGCGCCCCATGGCTCTCACCTGGATGATCTCCAGTCCCCCTCCTGGAAACAGAGCAGAGGGCAGTGGGAGGGGCTCACAGCAGCAGGACACCCCCCCCATACCCCCTGTTCTTCCCCTCATCTCTCTCCTGCCGTGTCTTCCAAGCTCTGTTAAGTAAAAGACTGGTTCATCTCCAATAATCCTACCTGCTGTAACATCCCCACACTATGGGAAGCACTGTGTCTTGAACCCCAGATGATACAGGGGTGCAGTAGCCTTGAAAGAAAGACCAGGAAAATATACGTGACTTTACCACTGCCCATAAAGCCTCGCCTGATTAGGCTAGGGTTGCCCAGGATAATCTCTTTTCCTTAGTGACCTCTTCACAGGAGTGACAGGTCATATCCCATTCACCGGTTCTACCCCCACACAAGTGGAGGGGATTATGCAGGGAATATATACCAGGGGCACCAATCCTGGAGGCCATCTTGGAATCCTGCCTCTGGCAATGGTGCCAGATAAGCAGCGGGAGAGAGGCTGTGTTCAGAACAGGAAGCACTTCTGATTGGGGGTAATCGAGGAGGGCTTCCTGGGGGAGGAGGGCACTGATGCAGAGTTTGAAGGGTGGGTAGATCCTGAAAGGTATGGTTGAAAGGAAAGACAGTCTGGGCAGAGGAAACATGATGATCAAGGGGGCAGGAGAAGGAATGTGATGGCAATAAACAGCAGAGTGGTCCACATTGGCTGCAGAAGAGGATGTGTGTAAGTGTAAGACATGGGAATTAAAGAGTAGTTATTTTGGCCTCAGTTTGAAAAGGCCTTTTCAAAGGCCTAGAATGGATGTGATAGGCACCAGAAACCATGGACGGTCCACATAGGAGGGGAGATTCGTGTGAGTTCATCTGTGACCAGTCAAGGTTGCCAAGAGTGTGGGGGTTTGAAAAGAAAATGTACCAGGCTCCTCGGCAAAGGGTGGATCTCGTATTATAAATATCATGGTGGGGCCCCAGGCCCCCTTCCAGCCCTGGCAGCCGTGTGCTCAGTGCTTAGGAGCAGAAAGAGCCTGAACAGGGGAAAGTGATCCAGGCCTGAGGTCCTCTGATGAGGATGCCAATCCAAGTAAACGTTTGCTGAGGGCTCACCATGCACCAGGCCTACTTCCCAACAACCGAACCGATGGGAAACCACCAAGAATCACCCTGCCACCAGTTTACAAAAAAACAAAAACAAAAACAAAAACCAAAAAAAACCCAAAAAACCAAAAACAAAGCCATGAGTACGAGGAAGCAAAACCAAAATGTGAACATCAGGCTGAGTCGAGAGCCCAAGCTCTCTACCACTCTACTATTCCAAACAATGGAGATCCAAGCCATTTTGAAGGTGAAGTGAGCAGGATTTGATGCCTGTCTGACCACAGGCACATCAGGGATGTAAAGGAGGGATATGATCAACCCCAAGCATTCAAGTTTAAGTGACTAGAACAATAATTATACCACCCACCTAAGCGGGCAAAGCAGGAAAAGAGAATAGTTGGAGCAAAGAAGAAAGCATCCATTTGGCCTCTTATTAAATACTTAACAAATACTGTCCTGGATTTTTATTAGCTCGTCTCCCGAGCCAGCAATAAGGTGATGGTCCCAGCCAAGAAGGAGCTGTCTCTAGGGAAACAACATTTCTTGACCGTCTCGATTAGTTCAGTGCAGGCAGCCAGGTCCGTCCCCAAGTCAACTGAACTCCCAGTGAACTGTGTGAAATTGCCAATACTCGACTGCTTTTGACCTCTTCCAACACAGGAAGGTTGGGGCAAAGTTTTGTACTTCTTTCTCAGCTGTGAGCTTGCATAAATCAAGAAGGTGCTTAGCTATATGTCCAAATGGTGCCTCCTTTACTCAGACACCATTTTGCTGCATTATCAGACTCCAAAATTACTATGTAACTGTATCTTTTCTTCAATTTTTTAACATTTATTATTTACTTTTGAGATAAAGAGAGAGTGTGAGAGAGGGAGGGACAGAGAGAGAGGGAGACACAGAATCCGAAGCAGGCTCCAGACTCTGAGCCATCAGCACAGAGCCCGACGCGGGGCTCGAACCCACGAGCCGGGAGCACAGAGTCTGCTTGGGATTCTCTCTCCCTGTCTCTCTGCCCCTTCCCCACTGGCACTCTCTGTCTGTCTCTCTCAAAATAAAGAAACAAACATTTAAAAACAAACACACAAAAACAAAAGGATTGTAGGAAACATTTCTGGGAGGCCCCTGGAGCCTGACTGGCCACATCAGCAGCTGCTGTTTTTGTGTGACGCTATTTCCCCTCTTCCTCCAGTGGCTGACAAAGCTGGATACTTAATGGGTCTGAACTCTGCAGAAATGCTGAAGGGCCTGTGCTGTCCGAGGGTGAAGGTTGGGAACGAGTATGTCACTAAAGGCCAAAATGTCCAGCAGGTAATGGAGATGATCTGAGTTCAGCTGACTCAGTGATGTTGCTATTTTAACCATCGTTTTAGGGGCACCTGCGTGGCTCACTCGGTTGAGCGTCCAACTTTGGCTCAGGTCATGATCTCACGGTTCGTGGGTTCCAGCCCCACATTGGGCTCTGTGCTGGCGGCTCAGAGCCTGGAGCCTGCCTCCGATTCGGTGTCTCCCTCTCTCTCTCTCTGCCCCTCTCCCTCTCGTGTTCTGTTTGTCTCTCACTCAAAGGTAAATAAACAGTAACCATCATCTTAGAGCTCTCTCAGTTGAAGATATCAGAAATACATATGTAACTGGCGTCAGCATTAGGGGGAGTCTCATTCTTAGGACCCTAGGTGTAGCTCGCTCAAGGAATGTAAATCAAGAGTACCATCGGGCATCCTAAGGGCCTGGAGCCAGAAACTGAAGGGTCCTCTGGAGCCAGGCTGCACCCCCTGTGCAGCTCCTTCCCGGGGGCTCCATGGGCTGTCTGCACTCCTCTCCCGTGTCCTCACCAGGAAAAAAATCTCTCTCCATCTCTCCTGCTCACCCCATAGCCCCCAGCTTCACATCTCTGTAGTTCAGCCTCCTGCTGAGACTGAGACCAGTGTCTTTGATCCCAATCCCAAATTCACAGGAGAGACACTTTGTACAACCCAACCTGGATCAGATGTCCCCTTGTGGTTCAATTACGTGCGGCCAGGGTCTAGAGTCACATGTCATAACCATGGTTGTTAGAAGGTTATCTTTGTACATACAATGGTTCTCACAGAAAGGGGAATATTCTAAGGTAGCAAACATTTCAAGAAATTTTTAATGGGGGGGTGGGGGTGGGACGCCTGGGTGGCTCAGTTGGTTAAGCGGCTGACTCTTCATCTCGGCTCAGGTGATGATCTCACAGTTCATGCAATTGAGCCCGGCATCAGCTAAGCGCTGATGGCACGGAGCTGGCTTAGGATTCTGTCTCTCATTCTCTCTAACCCACCCCCTCTTGTGCTCTCTCTCTCTCTCTCTCTCTCTCTCTCTCTCTCTCAAAAATAAATAAATAAATAAATAAATAAATAAATAAATAAATAAATAAATAAATAAACAAACCTAAAAAAAAAGAAATATTTAATATTAGGTTGGACCCATCTCCAACAGCTTTGACCCTGAAGATGTCATCCGGTTCATGCTTCAACTTAATACCACCATATAAACATTAATTTGAGGGATGAGCGAGTGATCTTTCTTCAAGGTGACCAACGCGGTGGGCGCCCTGGCCAAGGCCGTCTACGAGAAGATGTTCCTGTGGATGGTCACCCGCATCAACCAGCAGCTGGACACCAAGCAGCCCAGACAGTACTTCATCGGGGTCCTGGACATCGCCGGCTTTGAGATCTTTGATGTGAGTTGTTGGAATAAGCGGCCCTGTTAAGGCCCCTCCGCTTCGTGTCTGCTCTGCCGAATTCCCCCTGGGTTTCCCAAACTCACTTGAGCTCTTTGGTGTTTGCGACGCCCTAGTTCAACAGCCTGGAGCAGCTGTGCATCAACTTCACCAACGAGAAGCTGCAGCAGTTCTTCAACCACCACATGTTCGTGCTGGAGCAGGAGGAGTACAAGAAGGAGGGCATCGAGTGGGAGTTCATCGACTTTGGGATGGACCTGGCTGCCTGCATCGAGCTCATCGAGAAGGTAGAGAAACAGAGGTGCTCCCCAGGGACTTGGGACCACCACATCTTTGCTCTCACTCTTCCCTGCTAATCGAGTGGCGACCCTAACCCTACTCTCCCAGCCTTAAGAGAGCCGAATCCCCTTGAAGCTGAAGAGTAAGTGTTTGGAAAGCACGCGTAATTCAGACACCTTAAGGGGTACCTGGGTGGTTAAGATCCAAGGGCTCTGTTCTCCCCAAGAATGTGAGGAGTTCTTAGAACCACGTTATTATAAAAATAGCAGAGGACATTAACTTAAAGAAAAAGGGCATGGGGGTACTCCTGGGTGACTCAGTCGGTTGAGCTTCTGACTCTTGATTTTGGCTCAGGTTCATGAGTTTGAGCCCCGAATCAGGCTCTGCGCTGACAGTGCAGAGCCTGCTTGGGATTCTCTGTCTCCCTCTCTCTCTGCCCCTCCCCAACTCGCATTGTCTCTCTCTCTCTCTCTCAAAATAGGTAAATAAACTTTAAAAAAAGGGGGGGGGGCGGCGCCTGGGTGGCTCAGTTGGTTGAGCATCTGACTTCAGCTCAGGTCATGATCTCATGTTTCATGGGTTCGAGCCCTGCATGGGGTTCTGTGCTGACAGCTCAGAGCCTGGAGCCTGCTTCCGATTCTGTGTCTCCCTCTCTCTCTGCCCCTCTTCCACTTGTGTTCTGTCTCTCTCTGTCTCTCAGAAATAAATAAATGCTAAAAACAAATTTTTTTAATAAAAAATAAATTTAAAAAAAGGAATCCCCATAGCATTCTGAGCACTCATTGGAATGAGTTTATCTTTCTGAAGTGGCTCCTGAGATGTCCAGACTTAACAGAAACCCATGGGGGAGGGGAAGGAAAAAAAAACAAACAAAAAAAGAGGTTAGAGTGGGAGAGAGCCAAAGCATAAGAGACTCTTAAAAACTGAGAACAAACTGAGGACTGATGGGGGGTGGGAGGGAGGGGACGGTGGGTGATGGGCATTGAGGAGGGCACCTTTTGGGATGAGCACTGGGTGTTGTATGGAAACCAATTTGACAATAAATTTCAAAAATAAATAAATAAATAAATATATATGTATATATATATATATATATGTTTATATGTGTGTGTGTGTGTGTGTGTGTGTGTGTGTGTGTGTGTGTGTGTGTGTATATATAAAACTCATAGTATTTTATGTCTAGGTATGTAACTTTACTTTCTGGGGGGTAAGCCGATCGCTAAAAGTGAGCTACGTCTATAATAAACACATACAATCTCTTTCCATGCTCTCTTGTTCAACAAGCGTTCATTAAGCACATACTACACGGCTAGTTCTGCCCTGTCATCCCACCTTGCTCTCACAGCACTTACCTTGCAAGGCTCTTAGCCAGAAAGCAGTAGCACCGAAGAAGTTGTGTTTGGCTCCTGCAGTCAACGGAGTCATGGAAACGTACTATTAAATGCTGAGACATGGTCTGTTCTCCTTTCAGCCTATGGGCATCTTCTCCATCCTGGAGGAGGAGTGCATGTTCCCCAAGGCCACGGACACCTCCTTCAAGAACAAGCTGTACGACCAGCACCTGGGCAAGTCCAACAACTTCCAGAAGCCCAAGCCTGCCAAAGGCAAGGCCGAGGCCCACTTCTCGCTGGTGCACTACGCCGGCACCGTGGACTACAACATTGCTGGCTGGCTGGACAAGAACAAGGACCCGCTGAACGAGACCGTGGTTGGGCTGTACCAAAAGTCTTCGCTGAAGCTGCTGTCTTTCCTTTTCTCCAACTATGCTGGCGCAGAAGCAGGTGAAATTCTCCCCACCCCCGTGTGAAACACTCCGTGTAATTACTCATAACCCAAAGGTGTCCTTGAAAATCAAATAGTCAGCTGTGAGCTTCAGACTGAGCTGGATGTCTTTTGTCTTTGGTCTCTCATTTTCTTCCTCTTCCTTAAGAGATTGAGTTCTATGGAGGTAACAGGGCCTCTCAGGGAACAAAACAGCCAATACCACATTTTTAAAAATTGTTTATAATGTTTATTTATTTTTGAGAGAGAGAGAGAGAGAGAGAGGGCAAGGGCAGAGAGACAGGGAGACACAGAATCTGAAACAGGCTTCAGGCTCTGAGCTGTCAGCACAGAGCCCAACGTGGGGCTGGAACTCACAAACCACGAGATTGTGACTTGAGCTGACGTCAGGTGTTTAACCAACTGAGCCACCCAGGAGCCCGCCAAAACCACATCTTTTAATAACTTCTCAAAATTGAGATGGGGTGGCTGGCTGGTTCAGTTGGAGGAGTGTGCAACTCTTGATCTTGGGGTCGTGAGTTCAAGCCCCACGTTGGGTGTAGAGATTACTTAAACAAATAAAAACGTTTTAAAATATTGAGATATAATTCATGCGCTATACAATCTACTCTTTGGAAAATTCAGTGGTTTTAGTATATTTAAAGGTGTGCAACCATCCATACCATCTAATTCGAGAACACTTTCATCACCCCTGTTACCACTTCACCAGGTCCTGGCAACTACACATCTACTTTCTGTCTCTATGGATCAGCCTACTCTGGTCATTTCATGTAAATGGAATCATACCCTATATGGTCTTTGGTGACTGGCTTCTTTCATGTAGAATGGTTTCAGGGTTTGTCTGTGTTATGGCATGTATCAGTACATCACTTCTATTTATTTTTTTAAGTTTATTTCTTTTGAGAGAGAGCGAGAGAGAGAGAGAGAGCAAGGGAGGGGCGGAGAGAGACGGAGAGAGAATCCCAAGCAGGCTCTGCACTGTCAGCACAGAGCCTGATGCAGGTTGAACCCACACACTGTGAGATCATAACCTGAGCCAAAGTCAAGAGTTGGATACTTAATGGACTGAGCCACCCAGGCACCCCCAGCTCACTTCTTTTTAAGATGAGTAATGTTCCAGTGGATGGAGAGTACACGTTTCCTCTATCCACTCATCAGTTGATGGACATTAGGTTGTCTCCACGTTTAGCTACTGTGAACCCTTCTGTTATGAACATTTGTATACAAGTTTCTGTGTGGGTATATGTTGTCAGTTCTCTTGGGTACATACCTAGAAGTGGAATTGCTGAGTCATATGATAACTCTAGATTTAACTTCTCGAGGAACCTCCAGACTGTTTTCCAATATGGTTGCACAAGCCAGTATCACTCCTTAAGTTACCCATCTTCTATTTTTAAAATAATTGCCAAAATAGGGTTTTAAAATTATGAACTATCTTAAATGCATAAATTGTTAAAAATTACTGTTCATAACATGAAGATATAGGCAATATGTTCGTTCATTCTATAATTAGATCACTTTTAAATATTAACATCCTGTGTACTCTGGGATAGTAAAATGTAAAAACTGAGCACAAGTTTAAACTCAAAGGATGAATATCATTTTCTTCAAATCTAGTGAGGGCATCTCTATGACTGTGTTGCCCAACCGCACTCAGTGATATCACCAAGACTCTACGGAGAAGGCCCTGTGTAGGTCTGGGTCTTGGGAAGTGGCTTTCTGGCCCACCCCGTCCTGCTACCCACATTTCATGCTAGCCCTTGAAGGCAAGGAAGATGGGTGGAGAATGAGGCATGACATTTATTTCCCCTAGGCTAAATCTTGATCGCATGTGGGAGGCAAAATCTGAAATGGAGCCATTCACAAAAAGTAGACCCAATATCACCAACTCCTAGAGAAACCAAAAAGCTAGGTTGTTCCTTTGAGACAAGAAGAGAAACTGACTTGAAGAAAATTCTTGAGATGCATCAGTTGTACTGGTTTCAGTTACTTCCTCATCGCAAGATAAACAGGGACGCAAGAAGGAGGTAGACTCGTGAAAGAAACTATAGTCCATCCAGAGGAGTATCTCAATCCTGCCAACTGTTGAGTTGACTTGTCTGGTTCCTACAGGAGAAGACTCGGCTTTGATACTGAGAGTCTAAGCTACACTCCTGGTCAAATGCCACCCACATCCCACCCCACCCCATGTCTTAGTGATAAAGACGAGTTTTCCCTAATACGACTAGTTTGAGACACATTTTAAAAACAAACAAGAAATAAACACCCGCAGCTCTGTTACGTCAAAAGAAAACCCAAAGTTCCATTCCAGGGTTTGAGGGGTGTGGCCACCACTAAGAAAAAGGAACCCTTGTGCACTGGTGGTGGGAATGTAAATTGGTGCAGCCACTATGGAAAACAGGACGGAGGGTCCTCAAAAAGTTAAAAATGAGGGGCGCCTGGGTGGCGCAGTCGGTTAAGCGTCCGACTTCAGCCAGGTCACGATCTCGCGGTCCGTGAGTTCGAGTCCCGCGTCAGGCTCTGGGCTGATGGCTCAGAGCCTGGAGCCTGTTTCCGATTCTGTGTCTCCCTCTCTCTCTGCCCCTCCCCCGTTCATGCTCTGTCTCTCTCTGTCCCAAAAATAAATAAACGTTGAAAAAAAAAAATTAAAAAAAAAAAAAGTTAAAAATGAAATTACCATATGATCCAGAAATCCCACTTCTGGGTCTGTATCTGAAGGAAACAGAATCACTGTCCTAAAGACATATCTGCACCCCGTGTTCATTGCGACATTATTTACAAGAGCCAAGACATGGAAATCACCTAAGTGGCCATCAGTGGATGAATGGATAAAGAAAATCTGGTGTACTATTCAGCCATTAAAAAAAGACAAAACCTTGGATTTGTGATTACACGGGTAGATCTTTTTTTCAATGTTTATTTATTTTGAGAGACGGATAGAGAGAGAGAGGGAGAGAGAGAGCAAGAGAAAGAGTACAGGCAAGGGAGGGGCAGAGAGAGGGGGAGAGAAAGAATCCCAAGCAGGCTCCTAGCTGTCAGCACAGAGCCCGACGTGCAGCTCGAACTCACGAACCGCAAGTTCACGACCTGAGCTGAAGTCGGATGCTCAACTAACTGAGCCACCCAGGCATCCCTGTATTACATTTTTAAAAGTTGCTAAGAGGGGCACCTGGGTGGCTCAGTTAGTTGAGCGTCTGACTTCGCTCAGGTCATGAACTCTCGGTTCGTGAGTTCGAGCCCCACATCAGGCTCTGTGCTGACAGCTCAGAGCCTGGAGCCTGCTTTGGATTCTGTGTCTCCCTCTCTCTCTTCCCCTCCCCTGCTTGTTCTCTCTCTCTCTGTCTCTGTCTCTGTCTCTCTCTCAAAAATAAAGATTAAAAAAAATTAAAATATATATATATATATATATATATACATGTATCAAGTTATTATGTCCTACATCTGAAAGTCACACAATGTTATGTCAATTGTATGTCAGTATAACTGGGGCATGAGGAGAGGCCACCACTGTGTCCTCAGGGATGCATCTGACACACCTTCTGTGTCCATCCAGGAGATTCCGGGGGAAGCAAGAAGGGCGGGAAGAAGAAGGGGTCCTCCTTCCAGACTGTGTCCGCAGTGTTCAGGGTTTGTATTCTGGCAAGTTCCACATTCTGTTGTTTTTCTGCCCGGCGAAATGGCATTTACCAAGTTAAACGTGCTTGTTCTGATTTGTGTCCCAGGAAAATTTAAACAAACTGATGACAAATTTAAGGAGCACCCACCCTCACTTTGTGCGATGCCTGATTCCCAACGAGACCAAGACTCCTGGTGAGTAAGAACCCATCAGAACAGGACTCTGCATGCATGCCTGCATGCATGTGTGTGTGTGTTTCCCCAAAGAAAGCGTTATATAGCCTTAATTACTCCTCAACATCGTCTACGAAGCAAGATTGCCAGGTTTCGCAAATAAAAATACCAGCTGCCCTGTCAAGTTCGAATTTCACATAAACAATGAAAAACTTCTTTGTGTAAGGATGACCCACGCAATATTTGGGATATACGCGTACTAAAAACTGGTTCGCTGTATCTGAAATTCAAATTCAACTTGGCGTCCTATATTGTACCTGGCAATCCCTCCTCCGAGGTCAGATCCAAAGTAGTGTATGTACATACGTATGAAGGCACATTGGATTCGTGACTTTCATTAAGGTTCTCCCAGGGCCCCGTGGCTCCCTTTCTCCCAAAGACAGTCACCGCGTCTGGGGTATTTTACAATTAAAACAGCAGCAGTAACACCTGTTTTCTGAGTCTATATGGGATGCAGCTACTCTTTCTATTGCTAACAACCGTCTGCATTTTACAGATGGGAAAACAGAACTGTAGATCTAGAAAACTGTGCAGTACAATAGACCTTTAACCATCACTCAATCCCAGATCCACAAATATTCTTTTTTTTTTTTTACTAAATTTTTTTTTAACATTTATTTATTTTTGAGACAGAGAGAGAGCATGAACAGGGAGGGTCAGAGAAAGAGGGAGACACAGAATCCAAAACAGGCTCCAGGCTCTGAGCTGTCAGCACAGAGCCCGACGTGGGGCTTGAACCCACGGACCGTGAGATCATGACCTGAACCGAAGTCGGACGCCTGACCGACTGAGCCACCCAGGCGCCGCGATCCACAAATATTCTTAAGAGTATAGGTGTGGCTTAGGGTCATTTGTCACAGAGAGAACACACAGTCACACAGAGCTGTGGCTGGGAGGCAGCCGAGTTATCTGTCCCAAACATGAGTGAGTGTCCTGCCTTGGCAACGTGACAAGTGACCGGAGGTATCCGAAGGCTGGAGGAGAAAACCCGTTTCACCTGTCACCGCCCATGGGAACCTTAGCTGAGGACTTCTGCTTTCTGGGCTATAAAACGAGGATTAAAGTGGCATTTTATACATGCGTTCACTTAGTTAGCTATTCATTTATTTAATGAGTGCTTGTAAACTTTGTAAATAGTGATTCGTTTAACCTGCCTTAGGGGCGCCTGGGTGGCTCAGTTGGTTAAGTGTCCAACTCTTGGTTTGGGCTCAGGTGATGATCTCACGGTTTGTGGGATTGAGCCCCACATCAGGCTGTGCACTGAAAGTAGGATTCTGTCTCTCTCCCTCTCTCTCTCTCTACCCCTCCCTTACTCACGTGCTCTCTCTCAAAATAAATAAATACAGTTTAAAAAAAATAACCTGGGGCACCTGGGTGGCTCAGTCAGTTAAGCATCTGACTTCGGCTCAGGTCATGATCTCACGATTCGTGGGTTCCAGCCCTGCGTCGGGCTCTGTGCTGATTGCTCGGAGCTTGGATCCTGCTTCAGATTCTGGGTCTCCCTCGCTCCCTGCCCCTCCCCCACTCACACTCTGTCTCTCTCTCAAAAATAAATAAACATAAAAAATTTTATTAAGAAAGATAATTAACTGCCTTAGAGGATTGCAGTGAGGATTCAATGTCAAGCATTTTAACTGAGGCCAAGCGTATCGCGAACACTCAGATGTCAGCTCTCAATTATAATAGCAACAGTTGTTATTCGTATTATGAGAAGAATTATGATAACATTATGTATGATAATAATCATGAGAGCAATAATAACATTGTGGGGAAATAATTTTACTATTCTATTAATAATTATTATATTGATTATTATATTAATGGTTACATTACAATTATATTATTATATTTGTTATTATTGTTACTACTGAAAGCCAGACATTTTATTTTTTCACTTTTATATTTTCAGTGCTTACTTATTTATTTTGAGAGAGCATGGGTAGGGAGGGGCAGAGAGAGAGGGAGAGAGAGAATCCCAAGCAGGCTCTGCACTGTCAGCGTGGAACCCGACGTGGGGCTCCGTCCCACAAACCGTGAGACCACGACCTGAGCCAAAACCAAAAGTCAGACGCTTAGCCGCCTGAGCCACCCAGGCGCCCCAAGCCAGACATTTTAATTCTCCGAAGAAGCAAGTCTACTATGTGTGGTAGAATTCATCTTCCGTGAAAGTCTAAGTCAAAGGCAAAAATCAGCTGCCGCGCTGTTTGGGACCCGTGTTGTCTGGGCACGCTGCACCCCTCCCAGTGTGCCCAGCACACAGCCCGTTTCTCCCCCAGTGTTGGAACGGAGCTGTCCCCCTGGGTAAGCGTCGAACAAAATTATTGGCTTATGTGTGGATGTGGTATCATAAAGAAAATTGAGTTCCGTTATTGGTGTTTTATGGGCGTGTTTGCACAAATCAAACACGTATGGCATGACTTACCCATAGGGCGCATGCCTGCAAATATCAAGTGACAGGGGGTTACATCCTGCTGGCTGCAGCCTGTGCCTCTAGGGGCCCCCAGGGTGTCTGGCGGTCCACTGGTTTACTTTTTCTCTTGGAAGGTAAATTGTGGGGAAATCTCCGTGTCTTCCTCTCCATTTGGCTTCTCCTTCACTCTGGCACCTCTCTGTTCTCTTTCCCATTTCTGAGAATAGACTAAGACAATACCATAGACATACATACTGATAGGTTAATAGACTATTAGACTAATAGAATAAGACATGTAATGGAATACATATTATATGTATGTACATATGTATAATATATGTATTGTATGTATGCATATATGTAATATATATACTACATAATGAATAGACCCTAGACATACAGGAGCCTGGGTGACTCTTTGGAAGGCGCCTAGTGGGGCCTCTTCATTTTCTCTGTGAGGGGGGTGCTCATGGGGAGGGGGGCAGTTAGTCATCCTTGGAACTGGCCAGCTCTGGGAAGGACAGCCCCTCGGGGTCTGCAAGGCCCCAAGATGCCAAAGCCTCGTAAGACACAGGGTATAAGAAACACGATTCACACGATTGCCCACAGAGCTGAGATGGCAGGGAAGGAGTGACGGAGGTGATGGATGAGGGGTAAAGAGCAAATTCTTTAGCAACAGTAACCCGAGAAAGATAAAGCAATAGCTCAGGGGACTTTTTAGAAGTCTTGCACGTGGGTCAGAGGGCAAAGAGGATTCTTTTTATGGGCTTTCCAGAGACCGTCTCCACCTGGGTTGGGAGGGACACGGGAGAGCCCTGTGAGACGTCAACCCTCTTCTGAGCCTGCAGCAAAAGCAGGGGCCCCTGAGGAGGAGGGGTCCAGTCTCAGGTCTGCGACTACCCAGCAGGACCCTCACGTCTCCAGGAAGGGGGGGCACAGAAAGTCCAAGTTCACACAGCTAGCAAACGGCACAGCCAGCATCTGAGCCCCTCAGAATCCTCATCCGGCAAATACTGGGAGCTGGACGAGGTGAGCCCTAAGCTTCGTTCACCCGAGAAGTCCTCTGAGTGTCTGATACAGTGCTCCTTGGTCTTAACCACTCCTTCCTCGAGAGAATCACTGTCCAGTAGAATCTTCGGGAATGAGGGAAATGTTTACGTCTTGCTGTCCAGTATGGCGGCCACTGGGTACAAGACGTGAGGCGAGCACAACCGAGAAAATGAACTTGCCGTTTTATTGAATTTAAACAACCACACGCGGCCAGAAACTATTATACCAGCCAGCACAGCTCTATCAGAACCTTGAAAACTGCATAAATGAATAGTCCTCTCTCCACCCAGCAACCAGGAAAACGTGTGGGCCTTCTAGAAGTTTCCAGAAGTTTCATTAAAGACAGCTTTAGCCCTCCCCCAAACCCGCAACTTAGGGAACCCACAAGGAAAAGCCATTACACAGCCATGATACTGCTCCTAATCCCTCACCCAGCCCCAGTATAGAATTTTCCCAGTCCCCGTTTGGTGCCTGACCCAAGAGCACCCCCACTGGGGGGCTTGTTCCTATGGCTCCTCTCCTCCCACCCAGCTTTGGTGGTCCCCCTTCTTTCCCAGAGCTCATGCTGCCCTCTCTTTCTCTGTCCCTCTAAAGGCACAGCCTTCAGAGCCTACATCCCTGTCCTTGAGTAGAGAAGGGCATCTCGAGTTCTCCAATGGGAAGTCCAAGGGGAACCCACACCCATTCTGCTCTCCCTTGGAGCCTAGCTACAGACTCAAGGCTAAAGATCAGTATGTCTTTTATCCCATAGTAATGGAGCGCTCGAGTGTCCCTAGGAGGTTGGGACTATTTCTTCTGTGACGCTGTAGGTAGGCTCCAGCCATTCCCCACCCCTCCATGTTAGAGCTGGCACTGACTCTTTCCACTCAAGTCTGGGTGTGCTGGCATGTCTCACGGCAGCCAAACCATCAAAGACGATGGGAAAGTTGCTGACACCCCCCCCCCACCCTGGGGCTTTCTCTCCCCAGGAGTCATGGACCACTACTTGGTCATGCATCAACTGCGCTGTAACGGGGTCCTTGAGGGCATCCGGATTTGCAGGAAAGGATTCCCCAGCCGGATCCTCTATGCTGACTTTAAACAGCGGTAGGTCACGTGACTTTGCCTCTGTCTCCTTTTGAGGGCACTGTGTGCATTTCCCGAAGGGGCCCCTCCAGCTGGGTGTTGGGTGAGCTCACAGCCTCCCAGGGTCTCTGTGAGCTGGAGGATGATCTAAGCTCAAAGCAAGTGCAGGGCCAGCCCCAAGTGGTCGCAAGGTCCAAGCCCCAACCCTCCAGACCAGGGCTTCTCAACTTCTGCCCTGTTGGCATCCGGGGCTAGATAATCCTCCACTGTTGGGGCTGCTCTGTGTGTTGTAGGATTTTAGCGGCATCCCTGGTCTCTACCTACAATGTTGGTAGCAAAGCACATCCCACCCAAACTGGGACGATCAAAAACGTCTCCAGACATTCCCACATGTCCCCTGGGCACGGGTGGGGGCGTAGAGGGGGAATAAATCATCCCCATTTGAGCCCCACTGCTCCCGACCAGCACTCTCCTCCCAGCTGCCATCTGGGCCCACAAGTCAAGTCCAGGCCTTGTCTGGAACAGAGGAAGGGAGGGGACGCTCCAGAGGTAGGAAGCCCAGAGGTCTGCAAGTCGTAGTTGATGTCAAGGTTCTTTTATGTCAAATGAGAACCATTTCCTTTGAAAGCAAACAGCCCGGGGTCTTTCTCGGGGATTGAATCCATTCAGGAAATGTTGTCCCTCAACTGAAACTGCCATCCAGCCTATCATTGCCATGCTGTTGAGAGGGCCCAAGCAGGGAGTAGGCCTGACCTAGCTTCCAGTGCCGGACTTGAGTGCCAGTGAGGGGTCTTTGCATGTGCTTCCTGTGTGCTTGGCCAACTGCTGGCAGAGTCTTGTCGCCTAAACCGCGGCGGCTCTCCGGAGTCTGTCTTTCCTCGGGGGAGGGCATGGCCTTCCTGACCCGGGTCGTCACAGAATGACTGGCCCGGGCCCTGGCAGGGCTCTCAGGCCCCCGGGCCTGGACAGAGAGCAAAGTGCATGAAGGGAACACCTTCCCAGCTCTGTGCAGCCCGAGGCCCTTCTCCCCGGAGACAACCCCCCCCCCCACACCCAGCTGCCGGGAGGTATCTCATCAGCCTGTCTCCCCCCTCAGCTACCGGATCCTCAATGCCAACGCCATCCCCGAAGGGCAGTTTATTGACAGCAAAAATGCTTCTGAGAAGCTGCTGAGCTCCATCGACGTGGACCGTGAGCAGTATAGGTTTGGCCACACCAAGGTGAGAGCATGTGAAGCGGGGACACTCCCAACCCGTGTAACCCACAGCCCCAGGCTGCTCGTCGGCCGGTCGGGGGAAAGGGCTCTGACCCGTCCGGTCAGCCTGGAAACCCCTTTGCACAGGAGCCCAAGCAGAGGCAGCCTGGGTCCAGGTGTCGAGAGTTCTGTGTCTGTGTTTGTTTCTAAGTGGCCAGCAGCTTAATTTGGAAGCAGGGCCTCCTCAGCAATGGAGGAAAGCAATAGAAAGTTCTAGTGTCCTGAGAGAGCAGAGAAAAGCACTTTTTTTTTTAATGTTTATTTATTTTTGAGACACAGGGAGAAAGACTGAGTGCGAGCAGGGGAGGGGCAGAAAGAGAGAGAGGGAGACACGGAATCCGAAGCAGGCTCCAGGCTCCGAGCTGTCAGCACAGAGCCCGACACGGGACTCAAACACATGAACCGTGAGATCAGGACCTGAGCCAAGGTCGGACACTCAACCACCTGAGCCACCCAGGTGTCCCAAGAAAAGGCACTCTTAAATGGGACAAAAGAGTCAAGGAGAGAGGAAAACACAACAAGGATTCCAGGAACAGTGACAGTTTGGAGGGAATGATTACAACAGATAAAAATGGCTGCCATCTAGTGATCCCATGTGGAGCCAGTCCTGTGACCCCCCCCCTCTGTGCACCTTGCACTGAGTCCTCCCAGTATCCCGAAGGTGATAAGGATGGTTCTGACCTCGTGGGGTTACAGGTCAGGCCAGGGGGCAAAACATTTGCTCGAGGTCCCAGGGACACTGAGGCACCAAGGCCAGCTTCAAATACTGGCCTGACTCCAGAACTCTCCCTCCTGGAAAGGGCCAAGCCGGGTCTGCTGGCCTCCAAGGGTTCCCTGCTTCCTTGGAACACTGGTGTGGGCCGTGGGTGCATGGGCTCAGGGTGGGACTAGTCTCAGATGGGCAGACAGACAGGAGAATGGGGAGGCAGAACTGTCTGTGGATTTCTCCTAATCGGGGCACAGTTGAGTTCTGAGGTTACTTCTGGACTCATCCTCGCCTCCGATATGTAAGGTCTGTCCCAGTCGGTCCTTGTGCGTTGGTGGGGCCTGGAATGTACTTTGGAACAGGGCACGGGAGGGTCCACTGTGGAGCCCAGATGGCTGCCAGTCCCAAGCCAGGGTGCTAAAGGCCGGGGGCTGGTTTGGACACAAACAGGCTCCTGGGAGGGCCCAGGTTCCACACGTGCTGAGAACAAAGCCAGGCTCATGTCTCCCCTGGTTCAGGTGTTTTTCAAAGCCGGACTTCTTGGACTCCTGGAGGAGATGAGGGACGAGAAGCTGGCGACCCTAATGACACACACGCAGGCCATCTGCCGGGGGTACCTGATGCGGGTGGAGTTCAAGAAGATGATGGAGAGGAGGTGATGTGGACCCTCGTCCCAGCTCACACCGCCCTCCCTACCTAGCAGCTGACTGCTGCTTCCTGGTTTTAGTCTTGGGGCACTAACGTCCTCGTTCATTCACTTAACCGACACCTGCTGAGCGGCCATTCTGTGCTGGGGACCCCGCGTGGTGCTGGGGATGCAGAAAGGAGTCCTTCCCTCCAGGAGCTCAGAGACGGGCCGGAAGCAGACACTTGCATGTTTGACTGTAACGCCCGTGACAAGTGCAATGTCAGAGTCACGTTCAGGGCAATGGGGGGGTGGTGAGGAAAGCCCTCCACATGGCTGGGAGTTGGGGCTGGCTGAAGGGGTCAGCAAGAAGAAAGAACTTTCCGAAGCAAGCTTTGCATGGCCTGAGAAAGGAGGGCTTGGAGGCCACCATGGTGGGAGCGAGGAGGGACTGGCACTCAACGTGGGCTCCCCTGCACCGAGTTAATGAGGCAAGGCTGGGTCATCGGGCTGGGGAGCCATGGAAGGCACAGATGGCCCGTGTCCTCCCTCAGCTCCCAACCTCAACAAGTGCTGTTTCCTCTGAACCCTCAGAGAGCACTGCAGGGTTCACAGGAGCTGCACGGCTCAGCCGTCCCTGCTTCCCACGTAGCGGGGAAGGGTGAAGGGTCTGGGCCCACGGGGCAGGTGGGGGCGGACACAAGTCCTTGCTGTGGTTCAGTAACCCCAGTCCTACTGGGCGAACAGGGAGTCCATCTTCTGCATCCAGTACAACATCCGCGCCTTCATGAACGTCAAGCACTGGCCCTGGATGAACCTGTTCTTCAAGATCAAGCCCCTCCTCAAGAGCGCGGAGGCCGAGAAGGAGATGGCCACCATGAAGGAGGACTTCGAGAGGGCCAAGGAAGAGCTGGCCAGATCCGAGGCTCGCCGGAAGGAGCTGGAGGAGAAGATGGTGACCCTGCTGCAGGAAAAAAATGACCTCCAGCTACAGGTCCAGTCTGTAAGTACCTTCCTGAGGAGGCTAGAAAAGGAGGAACAAAAGGGAGGCCCAGCAGGTGCATCGATTCAAGGGGCAGTGGTGCCACCTAGTGGGACTATAGAGTATTGCAGCCAGTTGGAGGCAGGGATGAGGGGGCTTGGTTTAGCCCAAGCACAGGTGCTTGCTGGGGGCAAGTCTACAAAGTGAATTTCTGCTCGCCCTCATTTGTCTCTGTCTTCCAGAAGGGAATGTCATCATAATTAAAAACTGTCCGGAATGCACCGGAAAATCATATAACTAAAAATAAAAGTAAATCACTAAAATAATTCAAAGGAGAAAGAGTAATCTTATATATATGGTTTTGATAATAGGATTCTACTAAAAAAAAGCTTTGAAGGTATGCATTTTTTAAGATTATTTATCTTGAGAGAGAGAGAGAGTGTGTGTGTGTGTGTGCGCACGCAAGCGGGAGAAGGGCAGAGAGAAAGGGAGAGAGAATCCCAAGCAGGCTCCGCACTGTCAGCACAGAGCCCAACATGGGGTTAAATCTCATGAACAGTGAAATCATGACCTGAGCCGAAGTTGGACGCTCAACCAACTGAACCACCCAGCCGCCCTGATAAGCATTTTTATTATTAAAAAAAATTTTTTTTCTAATGTTTATTTTTGAGAAAGAGAGAGGCAGAGCCTGACCGGGGGAGGGGCAGAGGGAGAGAGGGAGACACAGAATCCGAAGCGGGCTCCGGGCTCCGAGCTGTCGGCCCAGAGCAGGACGCAGGGCTCAAACTCACGAACAGTGAGATCATGACCTGAATCGAAGTCAACGTTTAATGGACTGAACCACCCAGGTGCCTCGAAGCATTTTTAAAATCAAGGAAATAGGGGAAACGAAACCATACCTAGTATGTGACATCCTGGTACAATAATTGTATCAATACACAAGATGCTTATCACTTGCCCTTTTGAATGAACTCCTAAATGCCTGGCACTTGCAAAGCATTTTCTCCTCCGTTGTTCACTTTCCAGTCAGTACAGGTGGTTATTAAGAGCATTTTCCCAAGCCGAGTGGGCAAGAGGACTAGTTTTGGAACCAGAGAGCTAGATTTATATCCCTGGCCCTCCACTTGATGGCTGTGCTGCCTCGGGCAAGTTTCTTAGCCTCTTCGTATCTCGGTTTCCTCATCTGTAAAATGGCCACAGTAATAGCACCCATGTCCTAGGGTTATGGGGAGGATCAGATGAGTCCCTGCATGCAAAATGCCTAGCACATAGTACATGTTCAGTTAACACACACACTTATTCTTATCCATAACCTTGGGATGTGTGTCCAGTTTTTACAACTCTTACATAAAAAGAAGTAGCCCAATTAAGTTTAAGAATATAATTAGCTAATCTTTGTCTGTCCAAGAGACTCATTACAGAGCCTTCTGGGATACATTTATATGTTATCACTTCGTTCCTGTCTGTTTTGAATTTTCTGCCCTGTGGCTCCAGGAGGCAGGGCTAACTAGGCATCGACAGGACTTTTCCATTGAAAGTGAAAAGGTAGTAATGTTTCAAAAATGCCACTTAGCTGGTGGTAGCATCGAGTAGATGAGTCGTTTTTCACCCCCTAGTAGATGGAAGCATGAAATGGCCAGTGCCCAAATCTGACAAATTTGCAGAAGCTTTATGAACTTCATGCACTCCTTTGTTTGCAATTATTTTAGGTGTTTTCTAGTAAGTGGATCTCCCTGGTGGTTTTTTTAAAAAGGTGTACACAAGGGCGCCTGAGTGGCTCAGTTGGTTTAAGCATCTGACTTCGGCTCAGGTCATGATCTCGCAGCCCGTGAGTTTGAGCCCCGCGTCGGGCTCTGTGCCGACAGCTCAGAGCCTGGAGCCTGCTTTACATTCTGTGTCTCCCTCTCTCTCTGCCCCTCCCCTGCTCACGCTCTGTCTCTCTCTCTCAAAGATAAATAAAGATTTTTAAAAAGGTGTATACAAATGGTATATAAGTGGTGTGTGTGCATCTGTGCCAATGAGTGTGTGTGCACGTGTGCGTGTGTGCACATGAATGTGTGTGTGTGTGTTTGCATTTAGACATGTGAGTGTGTGTGTGTGTGTGTGTGTGCACGCGAGTGTGTGTGCAGGTGCATGTTTGTGTGTGTGACCTACTCCTTGGCTTAGGTCTAGATAGTGGGCTTTTGGAGGGCAGAGCCCTTCCCTTGTAAGGTTTGCCGAGAGTCTGACCAAAACACAATGACCTGGCTCTTTCAGGAAACAGAAAATCTGATGGACGCCGAGGAGCGGTGTGAGGGACTCATCAAAAGCAAGATTCAACTGGAAGCCAAAGTCAAGGAGCTGAGCGAGAGGCTGGAAGAGGAAGAAGAGATGAATTCGGAGCTGGTGGCCAAGAAGAGAAACCTGGAAGATAAATGCTCATCCCTCAAGAGAGACATCGACGATCTGGAGCTGACCCTGACAAAAGTGGAAAAGGAGAAACATGCCACTGAGAACAAGGTGGGCAACCCCAGGGGTCCCCAGAGTGTCTGGAGCTCCCTCTCTGTGAGGAGGAGACATTGCCTGAGGTCAGGGGTAGGAACGGACGGACAGTTAGTGAGGTCCCACCCAGTCCTCTCCTCTGCCTCATTCTGGAGCCTGGAGACTCTGCTCAACCCTCCTCCTGCCTGGCTGGCTGCACCCCAAACTTCCAGCCCCAACCCATCCTGCACAAAGGAAGTGATCCTGGAGAAGAAGGATGGCGTCTTATTCATCATCACTTACATTTGTCCCAGGAAGAGCAAACCCAGGTGCCTCCAGGGGCCAGGCAGACGATGAGGCAGGCAGGTGGGGACAGGGGCAGAAAGCTGGATCACACCAAGCGCTCGCAGGGACGTGGGGCACAGGGACTCTTGTGTGTTACTGGCAGAGTATGGACTGATGCAGCTTTCAGGAAAGCATCTGGAAATACTTGGTCACATTAAGAATCCACATACCCTTTGAGCCAATGATTCTGCTCTTGAGTGTCTAGACCAGGGAATTCTCCCAGCAGCCCAAAAGGGGACACATTCAGTAGCATCGCTTGTGGTGGGGGAGAGCCAGAGGCAGTATCAGGGTCCACACTGGGGAGCGGACATTTGAGGAGTAGAAGATGCCCATCAGGGAGTTCTACAAAGCCAGCAGGAACACCAGGCTTGTACACACAGGGCACCAAGATGTATACGAAAGACCTAACGCTGAAAATAGGAAAATGAAAGGTACAATACGATACCATTCACGTGAACTAAAAATCACATGTACGCACAAGAATACACAGTTTACAGAAACAAGGGAAAAATGCAACACCTGATTCACATCGTAATGGTTGCCAATGAGATAGAGCAAGGGATAGGGTTGACCTGGTGTGAGACGACCCAGAGTCAGTGTTGGTTAGACAACCAGGAGTAGGGAAAAGGGACAATCAGGAGGGGTGGAGATTGTGGCAAACAGAAGGGCATTTGCCCTGTCCAAGACGGCAGCCATGACTTGGCTCTAGCCAACTGCCTCCCGGTGGGAATGGGAATCCATTGTCGCCAAAGCCTCTGATTTTCCATGAGAAGCCAGGAGTCCAGATCTTATGTGAAATTGCTTTTCCTTTTTCCACCCTGGTAACTTAACTCAAAAGTTGTAAACTGTTACATGGACTAAAGAAAACATGTCTTCGGCCAGATTCAGCCCACAAGTCAGGTGCTTAACAACCTCTGATCTGGAAGGGTGTCGTACGTGGAACAAAGTTTAATTTAAATGCCTTGCAACTTCAGGGACGCCTGGGTGGCTCAGTCGGGTTAAGCATCTGACATCGGCTCAGGTCATGATCTCACGGTTCGTGGGTTCGAGCCCTGCATCGGGCTCTGTGCTGATGTCTCAGAGCCCGGAGCCCGCTTCGGATTCTGTGTCTCCTTCTCTCTCTGCCCCTCCCCCATTCATGCTCTGTCTCTGTCTCAAAAATAAAGAAACATTAAAAAAATAAAATAATAAATAAATAAATAAATAAATGCCTTGCAACTTCACATTTGGTTCCCCGCCTTCTGCTTCTTGACAGCACAAGACTCCCATTCTGGGTGCTCTTGCATAGCACTGCATCTCTTTCCTTATGCTTCCTACCTTATTCTAACCCCCAAATTCTCATTGATATATTATGATAAATACAGATTGATCGGTTGTCCTTCAGAGGCACCCTGTCTGTATCTATCAATATGCTGCCCTGTGAGATCCCTAACCCTCTCTGAAGGAATGTTCCTAACGGGAGGATTTGAGGCTCTCTGTGCAGGCCAGTCAGGAAGATTAAGAATTCATAGACTGCCAGTTTCAGGATGATACACCCAACGACACACTAAGCACCTGCCAGGGAGGTAAAGAGGCAGTGGCAAAAAAAAAAAAAAAAAAAGAATGAAAAAGAGAAAGTAAAGAAAATGAACAATCTAGGTTCTGCTGGAAGCCCCTGACTTCATTGTTTGCACGATTCGATTGTGTTGATACTCTTCCAGGTAAAGAATCTTTCTGAAGAAATGACAGCACTAGAGGAAAACATTTCCAAATTGACCAAAGAGAAGAAGTCTCTGCAGGAGGCCCATCAGCAAACATTGGATGATCTCCAGGTTGAGGAGGATAAAGTCAACGGTCTAATCAAAATAAATGTCAAGCTGGAACAGCAAACGGATGATGTAAGGAGATTTTACCACTGCGTTCTAAGAGCTATTGCTTGCAGAAGCACGGGCAAGAGGGGGGTGGGGGTGGGGGTGGGGTGGGGTCCAGCTTCTGATTCTGAATCAGAATCCCTGAGTCTGGACCTCAGCCCCCTCCACAGGAGCCTGGAATGTTGAGTGAGACCCTTAAACTCTTCAGCCTCCGTTTCCACCTGTTGAAATGGATCCACCTCGGAGGGTTTCCGTGGAAAAAGCTCAGGAGGTGGAGAGCGTTCAGTAACCATGACAATGACCATTGCTCCCCATCGTGTTAACATTTTTTTGTTCTCGGTGCAAGAACCGCGTCTGAGGTTTTTCAGGTTTCACTCACGGTTGTGGCTTGAACTTGTCTGGATGGCATCAGTTTTTCTGTTCCTCACACGCCCTCGTGCACCCACACACGGGCACACTCACTAATTTGCACTCATCACCCCCCCCCCCCCCACCACCACCATGCATGTGAGCGAGGGAGGAGTGACCGTGTTCAATCTAGGTCCTCAGAAGCCGTGGGCGGCCACACTGGCTCAAGGGGCGAGCTCATGTTCTCCCCGGGGTCTCAACCTTTGCACCCACGTCTCCCCAGCTTGAGGGCTCCTTGGAGCAGGAGAAGAAGCTCCGGGCGGACCTGGAGAGAATGAAGAGGAAGCTGGAAGGAGACCTGAAAATGTCCCAGGAATCCATCATGGATCTAGAAAATGATAAGCAGCAACTAGAGGAGAAATTGAAAAAGTAGGTATTTCATGTTTGACCTCTGTGTTTGAGCCTGAAAGCCAGTCGACCCCCTTTAAAAGGCTTGTATTTCGTGTTATATTTGCAGGAAGGAGTTTGACATCAGTCAGTTACAAACCAAAATTGAGGACGAACAAGCACACGGTTTGCAATTACAAAAGAAGATCAAAGAACTACAGGTGGAAACATCAAAACCTTCCCCACCCTGAAAACCCTTTGCAAGGGTCCCTCCTGCCCTTCTCCCTTTGTTTCTTTGTTTCTTTAGCTGCTGGTTTTCCTCCTGTCCTCAGAGCCAGAATGTCCTGTCCTTCCCTTTATGTCTCTGAAATTAACACCTTAATTTTCTCAGTAGCACATAGGCAATCTCCTTGAGAATATTACAGTGTTGCCTAAATGGGATTGGTAAAGGTGCTTTGATCACCACCAGTGAGCTGGGTGCTCTCCACATCCTCTCAGAAGTCACTCCTGGGGCACCTGGGTGGCTCAGGCAGCTGAGCGTCTGACTCTCGATTTCAGCTCAGGTCATGATGTCACGGCTTCATGAGTTTGAGCCCCGCATTGGGCTCTGCACTGACAACATGGAGTCTGTTTGGGATTCTCTCTTTCCCCCTCTCCCTGTCCCTCCCCAACATGTTGTCTCTGCCTCTCCCAAAATAAATAAATGAGCTTAAAAAAAAAAAAGAAGTCACTCCCACTCTCAGTGGGATGTGTATCCTCCGGGGTCTTTTGCTGTGGATTTATGTACATTGATCTAGGCATTGTGAGTTCAAACCCCACGTTGGGCATAGAGATTACATAAAAATATAATCTTTTTTTAAGAAAAGACCCAAAGAAACTAATAGGATATATTAATGCATACATATGTATATGCACATATACATTAAACTATAAAGGAAAAAGAACATTGAACTATATATATTTACATATATATTTATGCGTGTAAATATATTCATTAAATATATGGATATTTTATATCTCTTAGTTTAAATATGATACCACAGAGGCTTTGGTTCTGCAACTTGCTCCTTTCTTTTTTTTTTTTTTTAATTTTTTAAATCTTTATTTATTTTTGAGAAAGAGAGAAAGAGAGAGTGAGAGCAGGGAAGGGACAGAGAGAGGCACACACACACAGAATCCGAAGCAGGCTCCAGGCTCTGAGCCGTCAGCACAGAGCCCTATGCGGGACTCGAACCCACGAACCGTGAGATCATGACCTGAGCTGAAGTTGGATGCTTAACCAACTGAGCCACCCAGGCGCCCCACAACTTGCCCCTGCAGACCTGTCTGTGATAGACATGGGTTCAGTCTAACCCTTCACGATCTCCTGGAACACGGCCCCATCATGGTGGATTTGACAAGTCCCATATTTTTTTTTAATTTCTTTTAATGTTTTATTTATTTTCGAGACAGAGAGAGACAGAGCATGAGCAGGGGAGGGACAGAGAGAGAGGGAGACACAGAATCCGAAGCGGGCTCCAGGCTCTGAGCTGGCAGCACAGAGCCCGACAAGTCCCATATTGATGGACATTTAGACTGTTTCCAAGTTTGTTCCTCACTAATTTAATGTTCTAGCATATCCTTTTCTTTGTGATGCCTACCCTCAGTCCCTCACCACCCTGCCCCTTCCAAAGAGGGCTACTCCCCCCTCCCCAATATGCCTGATGCCGTGACTCTCTCAGGCCCGCACAGAAGAGCTGGAGGAGGAAATCGAGGCAGAGCGGGCCTCCCGGGCCAAAGCAGAGAAGCAGCGTTCGGACCTCTCCCGAGAACTGGAGGAGATCAGCGAGCGGCTGGAAGAAGCCGGCGGGGCCACTTCCGCCCAGATCGAGATGAACAAGAAGCGGGAGGCCGAGTTCCAGAAGATGCGCAGGGACCTGGAGGAGGCCACCCTGCAGCACGAAGCCACGGCGGCCACCCTGAGGAAGAAGCACGCGGACAGCGTGGCCGAGCTGGGGGAGCAGATAGACAACCTACAGAGGGTCAAGCAGAAGCTGGAGAAGGAGAAGAGCGAGTTGAAGATGGAGATCGACGACCTGGCCAGTAACATGGAGACCGTCTCCAAGGCCAAGGTACCTGACTCCCTGCTCGTAGCAAGTGTGAGGCAGTCACATCCACCTGCCCAGGGGGCAGATGTAATTTGATGCCCACGAATTCATTTCCCCTTCTAAACCGATTCTCCCCCAATTCTTCCTGCTCCCAACACCCGAAATCCATTCCGGTCATTCAAGCTTGACCCAATGATCTCCTTGCGATGCAAGGTCTCATCATCCTTCCCAGAGTCTCAGAAAGCTTTCAGAACCTTCCAACCCATCTGGCATTTTCTACAGCTAAATCGATTGATGGGTTGTACCAAAGGGCCTTGCTGGGCATGGTTTTCTACATGCCACTTCCTCCCTAGCCACCGTGTTAATCCTGGGTGGCATTACCAATGTGAAGTTATGCGTGAGAACAGGGGCGGATCCGAGTTTTGTGCCGCTCGAAGTAAAACTCAGGAGGGGAGGGGCTCTTTAAGAAAATGTACTCAAAATTAGGGGCACCTGGGCGGCTCAGTCACTTGAGCGTCCGACTTCAGCTCAGGTCATGATCTCGCAGTTTTTGAGTTCGAGCCCCGCGTCGGGCTCTGTGCTGACAGCTCACAACCTGGAGCCTGCTTCGGATTCTGTGTCTCCCTCTCTCGCTGCCCCTCCCCCTCTCACACTCTGTCTCTTGCTCAAAAATAAATTTAAAAAAAATTAAAAACGAAAAATAAAATGTACCCAACATTATAAATACAAAGTTAAGCACAAAAGTAAATATTCATTTAGAGTGAGAAAAACAAATCAGGTCCCCGTCTTCTGACACCTCTTCGGGCCATTTGCCAGAAATGCCTCCCTAGAAATATATTCTTCTCCTTGCATGCAGCTTCCTTCCCCACCTGGAACCTTTTATAGCCACCTGCATGATCTAGGGCCCCTGGAAGTGAGGGTTGTGAAGCTCAAACCTCAGCAGATTCATGGTAAAGCCGCTCCTGTGTGACTTCAAGACAAACCTTCCTCACTGCCTGACTGCCACTCCTTTTTCTCTCTTGCTTGCCTCCCCGGTTTTCTGCCCTTCTTGGCTTTGTCCTCCCTCTCAGGAGTTATGTATTCTCTGTCTCCATCTCTGTCCCTCTCCCCCGTAACACACAGGCCAGGTCTCAGGGTTGCCTGGGTTAGGAGTGAGGATGGCAGCACCCACACGCAGCACCGCCTTGTCACCTCCCTTTCTCCGTCATGCTTCCCGCTCTCGGTTCTCAATTTTAAAATCCAGTGGAGGGGCGCCTGGGTGGTGCAGTCGGTTAAGCGTCCGACTTCAGCTCAGGTCACGATCTCACGGTCCGTGAGTTCGAGCCCCGCGTCGGGCTCTGGGCTGATGATGGCCCAGAGCCTGGAGCCTGCTTCCGATTCTGTGTCTCCCTCTCTCTCTGACCCTCCCCCCGTTCATGCTCTGTCTCTCTCTGTCTCAAAAATAAATAAATGTTAAAAAAAATTTTTTTTAAATCCAGTGGAGGAAGTCTTTTATATTGCTTTATTTTTTTAAGTTGTTGTATCCTTTGATTTTGTTTCTCCTTGTGAGTCTGCTGTCTCTTTTTCAACTACCCCAGATAAAATTATTTTATGTTCATATGTCATTTTCTCAAAGATATCCTAAGCACTTTGAGAACTTCCTTAGAATCTAATATCTCTGCCTCTTCTTTTTTTTTAAATGTTTGTTTGTTTTTGAGAGAGAAAGAGAGAGCACAAGCAGGGGAGGAGCAGAGAGACAGAGGGAGACACAGAATCCAAAGCAGGCTCCTGGCTCTGAGCTATCAGCACAGAGGCAGAATCAGGGCTTGAACTCATGAACCATGAGATCATGACCTGAGTGGAAGTTGGACACTCAACTGACTGAGCCACCCAGGTGCCCCTACCCCTGACTCTTCTGCTGCCGTCTTATACTTCACAGTCTAAGGAAAAATATGCACTCAATACATTTATCTTGTGTTACATGAGGCGGGAGGAAGAAGTCGATAATATATGCAAGGTTTTGAAACAAATTTCACAAAAATACAGGCCAACTAGAGGCTATAGGAGTGACTCCCTTCCTGCTATCTCTACCATACAGAACCTTTTGTATAATCGAGTGAAATGTTCGACACTGTCACCTGAATATACTGCTTGCAAACAAATCAGAAGGTAATATTATTCCAATGGCAATCGAATTACTTACATTGCAAGAAGATTCTGGGGTTCCTTTGAATAGCATCTCCTCAAAGGTGTCTTTTATAAACCAATCAATACTTAGCTACCAAAACCCTGTTGCTCCAACTTATTGGGGCGAAGCAGTATTCACAGACAGAAAAAAATAAAGCAAATCTGAAGTGATTGTAATTTTTTAAACTGACATTCAGGGAGCCTCGGTAGCTCAGTCGGTTAGGCATCTGTTGATTTCGGCTCAGGTCATGATCTCGGGGTTCATGAGTTCGAGCCCCATGTCGGGCTCTGTGCTGACAGCCCAGAGCCCGGAACCCGCTTCAGATTCTGTGTGTCCCTCTCTCTCTGCCCCTCCCCTGCTCACGCTCTGTCTCACTTTCTCCCCCAAAAATAAACATAAGCAAATTTGTTTTATTTTACCTGACAAGAAGCCTAAGCCACCATACTTCCCAGTTCAGTCCTGGACACCAGAAACCCATTTTTCCCATTCGTGTTGACTTCTTTCTTAAAAGAGTAACATGGAGAGAATGTGCCGGACCGTGGAAGACCAGTTTAATGAGATCAAGGCCAAGGATGACCAACAGACACAGCTGATCCATGATCTGAACATGCAGAAGGCAAGACTGCAGACCCAAAATGGTAAGGATGGGCAGGGCCCAGGGGTGCAGCCACAGGAGAGGACGGTGTGCAACACTCATGCATCTGTTCGGTAGGGGAGCTGCGCCATCAAGTGGAAGAGAAGGAGTCTCTGATTTCACAGCTGACCAAAGGCAAGCAGGCCCTCACCCAGCAGCTGGAGGAGCTTAAGAGGCAACTGGAAGAAGAAACCAAGGTAAGAATGCCTCTTTCTGGAACAGTCAGAACCTGAGAAGCCACAAAAAATGGTTGGAGGCAGTGTGACCGCAGGAGGTAGAAAGCTTCTCCTCTGCTGCATAGGAACCTACAGGAACCTGTTCTCTGAGATTACAGGACTTTGACCTTGGATCTCCTTCCTCAGAGCCAGGGTGCCCCATCCTCTGGGTTCCTCTGCTCCCCACGAGGTGGTCTGATAAACATGCCTCTCCAGCCAGGGCATCCCCGGCCCCATTCACTGCACCAGCTTGACTTCCTCTACCTCTCTCTGTGTATCCTTTCCCCCTGCTCAGCCATTTATCCTGACCACCCGAAACGCCCTCCTCTTTCTTCCACATCACTCATGTATCACCTGCTACAACACCCGCTCTTAAGCTCTCCTCCTCCAAAAACACCGCATGGCTTTAGGGACACATTTGGGACACGTACATAAATATGCACATCATCATCATGTTCTTGACTTCGATATCGAGATATTTACGTCCATCATGCCCATTCCCTCCCCCGCACTGATCTATAAATGCCTAGGCAAGAATAATTTTTCCCTCGTGGTAAACAGTAGGTACAGTGCGTAGAACAGTGCACACAGCAGGTGCCTAATAAATGCTGCCGATGTGTGTTCAAGCGTTAGAATGGGAGTCCAGGAGTCCACAAAGCTGCATTCAGTGATTTTTGAGGTTGCCATGCACCGGCCAAGATTTACAAGGCAATCTTTCAGAGTTCTGCCGAGCTCCGCATACCCTTAAAAAAAGAACGAGCACTTTTTGTCTGCCATCTTCCTGTCATATGCTAAGGGTCTTCAGCGGGCTGGGGTGGGGGTTGTGGCAAGAAGCAGAGTACGAACAAGCAGCGAGAAGATCCACTATAGGAACGAGGCTGTCCTCAGGCCGGGATACAGTAGCAGCTAAGCTCAGGGAAAGCTTTCCCTAACATTGCATCAAACAAGGAGACAATCATTCCTTTCTCGTTCTGTTTCGATTCTTCTGATTACATAAGGAAAAGATCTCAAGTTGGACACCATCTCTCTAGCAGGTGCTTATTTTCGTTATACAGAGAGGAGGCCTCAGCCACAGAGCCACGGCCGAAAGTACCTAGCTAGAAGGTGATGGATAGATAACTCGGCTTTATCTCCATGGCGTTTATTCTAACGGTTCCCTCCTGTTTATGGCAAATGCTAACGCTTTGCGATTTAATGCAGTGTAAAGGTTTACTTTTGAAATGCACGTATTTAGGGGCGCCTGGGTGGCGCAGTCGGTTAAGCGTCCGACTTCAGCCAGGTCACGATCTCGCGGTCCGGGAGTTCGAGCCCCGCGTCAGGCTCTGGGCTGATGGCTCAGAGCCTGGAGCCTGTTTCCGATTCTGTGTCTCCCTCTCTCTCTGCCCCTCCCTCGTTCATGCTCTGTCTCTCTCTGTCCAAAAATAAATAAACGTTGAAAAAAAAAATTGAAATGCACGTATTTAAATATAATAAGGGAGTCAGCTTTAAAAAAATTTTAAATGAGACGGGATGTATGGAGGTGTGGCAAAGCTTTGTGAAGGCAGCTTGGGAATGGTTCACGTTGGGAAATGCTGGTTTAAAGTGGAAATACCTTAGCTTGGAAGATGGCCAGATAGACGTCTTTGCAGCCTCACCATCATACTGTCGCAGGCCAAGAACGCGCTGGCCCACGCCCTGCAGTCCTCCCGCCACGACTGTGACCTGCTGCGGGAACAGTACGAGGAGGAGCAGGAGGGCAAGGCCGAGCTGCAGAGGGCACTGTCCAAGGCCAACAGCGAGGTGGCCCAGTGGAGGACCAAATACGAGACGGACGCCATCCAGCGCACAGAGGAGCTGGAGGAGGCCAAGTACGGGGTCCCGGGCTACGGCGGGAGAGGTGACCCCAAGACACAAGTGAAGAGACAGAGAATTCTTCCTACCTTGAGAGACTCTCTCTTCCTTCCTCTCCAGACCCTTGAGTTTTCTTAAGCTTTCAGACGGGGCATCCCTGTCCCTCCCCTGGGACTGTCCACTCCACCTTGTTGCTTTGGTGGCTTCTCGCTGGCCTGCTTTGCCACCCAGCACTTAGCAATTCTTCAGGTGATACCTAGACCCTGTCCACTCATGACCTTCCAAGTCTTGGTCTTACCAAGTTCCAGTCCTGAACAGACTGTTCCTCCTCGTCCGGTCTAACAGGTAGTTCTGAAATAGTCCACCTTTGCCAAGTGGGGGGGAAACTCTGGTTCTTTTAGGAAAAAGCTGGCTCAGAGGCTCCAGGAAGCAGAGGAAAACACAGAGGCAGTGAGTGCCAAGTGCGCCTCCTTGGAGAAAACCAAGCAGAGGCTTCAGGGGGAAGTGGATGATATGATGCTGGACTTGGAACGCACCAACACAGCCCGTGCCATCCTGGACAGGAAGCAGAGAGACCTGGATAAGGTCTGCCCCCCGAGAGCCCCGGCTTCTCACGCTGGGATGTGTGAGATGCCCACACATCAGGGAGACCCTCTGAGCAGCAAATCACGGTGTAGGCGGTCGGGATTTACAACGCCTCTCTGCTTTTGTGACTGTCTCTCCAAAGTGAATTTTTAGAGCAAGCTGATTCAGGTTCCCTTGGAGAACCCAAACACCTATAGGAACCCAGCAGATGGCCTGTGGGAATAGCAGAGTCTGGGGCCCGTGATCTAGACCTGTTTCTTGGGGCCCCAGGACAGGAGGGTGAAACCCTGGCATTGCTGACACAAGCTTCCTTGTTTTCATGGGCTCTCCCGGGTCCCCTGGCCCTTTCTGCTGCTTACGTGTCCCTTGGTCATCTCCCAGGTCCTTGCAGAGTGGAAGCAAAAGCTGGACGAGAGTCAGGCTGAGTTGGAAGCCGCTCAGAAAGGATCCAGGTCACTTAGTACTGAAATCTTCAAGATGCAGAATGCCTACGAGGAGGTGGTGGACCAGCTGGAGACACTGAGGCGGGAGAATAAAAACCTGCAAGGTGATGGGGCGCTTGGGAGGCTCAGTCCGTTAAGTGTTCGACTCTTGGTTTCGGCTCAGGTCGTGATCTCACAGTTCGTGGGTTCGAGCCCCGTGTCGGGCTCTGTGCTGACAGCGTGGAGCCTGCTTGGAATTCTCTCTCTCTCTCTCTCTCTCTCTCTCTCTCTTCTCTCTCTGTCTCTGCCCCTACCCATCTCATGCTGTCTCTGTCTCTCTCCAAATAAATAATAAATAAGCTTTAAAAAAATCTGCAAGGTGAGCTCTCTCCGCACCCCAGGTTTGCACCTGTACCCCTTCTCGCCTCCTCCCTCTTTCTTCTTCCCGCTGTCCCTCAAAACCCTCCCATCTGTTCAGCTGACCCCAGAGCTCAGCCCTGCTCATGTACAGCAATCACACCAAGGTCTCATTCTGCAGCACAAAGGGCAAAATGAATTGCTAAGCTCACCTCTTCTTGGAGAACAAGTTCCCCCATGGATTCCGTCTCTACGTGGCGTTGTGTCCTCCAGCATATCACTAAATCCCTTAGGACCTCAGACCCCTGATCTGCAAAATCAGACCAGATCCTACACCCCCTAAAACTCCTTCTGGCTCCGAAAGACGATGATCCTATATTCTTTTTTTTTTTTTAATTTTTTTTTCAACGTTTATTTATTTTTGCGACAGAGAGAGACAGAGCATGAACGGGGGAGGGGCAGAGAGAGAGGGAGACACAGAATCGGAAACAGGCTCCAGGCTCTGAGCCATCAGCCCAGAGCCCGACGCGGGGCTCGAACTCCCGGACTGCGAGATCGTGACCTGGCTGAAGTCGGACGCTTAACCGACAGCGCCGCCCAGGCGCCCCTGATCCTATATTCTATGCATCGTCTCCACAAATTTCCTTTTCTGGCCCTCACCGTGACCCTGTTATACACTTTGTGAAGTGTTAAGGGCCACAGGGTGTTGTTCTTACCACTCCTCTCTGCAGAGTTCAGGTGAGGCAACAAACCTGTGTCCTGCTGACCCCTCACCTGAAGGGTCCCACTGTATCCTGTCCTATATAAACGTGAATGCGTCACCCATCCCCAAAATCCCTGGCAAAATGCCTCGCCTGTCAACTGGAACCAGATGAAACGATCTAAATCGAGCCTGTCCTTTGCAGAAGAGATTTCCGACTTAACCGAGCAGATTGCAGAGACTGGCAAGAATCTGCAGGAAGTGGAAAAGACCAAGAAGCAGGTAGAGCAAGAAAAGTCAGACCTCCAGGTGGCCCTGGAGGAGGTGGAGGTAAGTGTCTGGGGCAAGACAGGAGAAGCTCGGGAGGGCGGGACCCTGAAGGAGGGGGGACTGACTAGACCATGACTTTGGGGCTGTCTCCTACCAGGAGATGCCAAGGCTTCATGGGAATTAACATCCAGCCATCCCCGGGGAAACAGCTGTGCTGTGTTTCTCCTCCCGGGGCCCCTCCAGCTCAGCTCATCACATCACATCTCCCCTTTTGAAAATAAATAAATGTGTTCATTATGCCCTCAGTGTCTTCCTCCCAGGAAGCAAGAATCCATCATCAAACATCCTGAGAGCTGTCTCAGAATTCCTCGGTTTTGACAGTCACACACAACCATCTTTGGCCACGGGGACTTCTGTAAAGGCAACATATAGGCTCAGTGTCCCGATGCCCTGATCAGTGTGGCCAGCGCAGGGCGGGTGGACAGTCGAGCTGCGTCTAGGGAAATTTGCATAACGCAGGACGACCGGAAAGCAATTACCCTGTCATTTTGGAGAATAAGTGGCCCCTGACTTATGGTCACTTAGAATAGACACACCCAATAAAGGTTTTACTAACTCAAAAAGATGCTCCGTCCTCCCCAGGACATAAAATTGTTAATGACAGATACAAAGTTTTAGTTCCAGTTTCATTACTGGGAGGGTCATTTGGGGGCAAATTGCGTGACCTCTGGCTCTCTGTAAAACGGGTAGAATAACACCCGTTTTCTCGTAATGGAGACGAAAACAGCCGTTTGAGAAGACAGCTGCCCACCCAGTCACCCGTCTCCTTTCATCAGGGTTCCCTGGAACACGAGGAGAGCAAGATCTTGCGCATCCAACTGGAGTTGAGCCAGGTGAAATCCGAGCTTGACCGCAGGGTCACTGAGAAGGACGAAGAAATCGAGCAGCTGAAAAGAAACAGCCAGCGGGCCGCAGAGGCCATGCAAAGCGTGCTGGATGCCGAAATCCGGAGCCGGAACGATGCCCTGAGGCTGAAAAAGAAGATGGAGGGAGACCTCAACGAGATGGAGATCCAGCTGGGCCATTCCAGCCGCCAGGTGGCAGAGACCCAGAAGCACCTGCACACCGTGCAGGGCCAGCTCAAGGTCAGCGCGCAGGCCCTGGCGGACCCGGGGGGCTCTCGGCCTGGGCTCCGGCCTCACGCCAGGTTTTCCCCGAAGGCTTCCCAGCTGCACCTGGATGACGCCCTGAGGAGCAACGAGGACCTCAAGGAGCAGCTGGCCATTGTGGAGCGCAGGAATGGCCTCTTGCTGGAGGAGCTGGAGGAGCTGAAGGCAGCCCTGGAGCAGACCGAGCGGACCCGCAGGCTGTCGGAGCAGGAGCTTCTGGACGCCAGCGACCGTGTGCAGCTCCTGAACTCGCAGGTACGTCCGTCCAGAGGGGCACGGGGGGGCAGGCAGGCCACCCATACAGTGGAAGGAAGCACCCTCCCTTCCTCCCAGACCAGCGGTCAAGAGCAAGTTGCCTTAAGCTTTCGTTCTTGGAATAAGTACGCTCCAGATGCCAGATTTCTGAGCTGTCTTTAAGCTGAAGATACAAGGTGATGCACGTTGTGGGGAAATCAGAGAAGGCAAGGATGAATTATTACATAACGGGACTGGAGGAGGAGACATCCAAGCCACAACCTTGGAAAATGAGAATTGTCTTTCAAAATAATTATGTTGTTACATTTGTAAAAGTTTCTTTAATTTCTTTGAGTTTACTTATTTATTTTTGAGAGACCAAGAGAGAGAGAGAGAGAATCCCAAGCAGGCTCTGCACTGTCAGCACAGAGCCCGATGCAGGGCTCAAACACGCAAACTGTGAGATCATGACCTGAGCCAAAATCACCAGTCGGCCGCTTACCCAACGGAGCCACCCAGGCACTCCAGGCACCCCTACCTTTATGAAAGTTTTTTTTTTAATTATTTGTTGCAAAGTATAGACAATACAAGCACATGAATAGAAGAAAAATAGCAGGGCGTCTGAGTGGCTCAGCCAGTTAAGCGTCTGACTTTGGCTCAGGTCATGATCTCATGGTCACGAGTTCAAGCCCCACATTTGGCTCTGTGCTGACAGCTCAGATCCTGGAGCCTGCTTCCGATTCTGTGTCTCCTTCTCTCTCTGTCCCTCACCCACTCATTCATTCTCTCTCTCTCTCTCTCAAAAATAAAACATTAAAAAAATTTTTAAAGAATTGTTTCACATTTTAGGGACACCTGGATGGCTTAGTTGATTAAGCATCCAACTCTTGATCTTGGCTGAGGTCATGATCTCACGGTTCATGAGTTTGAGCCCTGCATCAGGATTCTCTCTCTCTCTCTCTCTCTCTCTCTCTCTGTGCCCCTCCACCCCCCTCAAAAAAAAAAAACAAAAACAAAAACAAATTTCACATTTTATATACTTATGTCTACCCATCCTTTCTTTGTTCCAACACCTCTTACTGAATAATCTATTCTTCCTCATTTATGGGAAAATCTACTTGTATCATTTAACCAATTATTTTATGTGCAGTTCTTGCGTCTGTTTCAGGACCTTGTGTTCGGTCAAGAATAAAAGAGCATCCAGCAAATCCCCGTGTGGGAAATAAGAAACACGATCATGATATGTTTCCGTCCCCACCCAACTTTCTCCCTCTCGGTTATTTCGAGCGTCCAAATACAACCTATACCTCTGGCATCTGATTCTTTTTATAGAACACGAGCCTGATAAATACCAAGAAAAAACTGGAAGCCGACATAGCTCAGTGCCAGGCGGAGGTGGAGAACTCAATGCAGGAGTCCAGAAACGCAGAGGAGAAGGCCAAGAAGGCCATCACGGATGTGAGCTCCGTTCCTTCTTTTCAGAGCAAGTGCTTGGCTTGGTGGGGAAGGGGCTTCTAAGCCGAGACCAGGCAAGTGGGTTTTGTCTCCGGCTGACCTGCCGTCAGCAGAGGGAATGAGATGAAGCCTCCACAGAGACAACGTGGGGAGGTGCCTCGTGGTGCAGACTGAATGAGGGAGGCGGGACCAACACGCTCAGTATTGACCTTGACGGCATCCTCCCGGTGCGCCGGGTAGGGATGCCAGGTGGCCCACTGATACTTTCCATGCGCTTAATCAGGCGGCCATGATGGCCGAGGAGCTGAAGAAGGAGCAGGACACCAGCGCCCACCTGGAGCGGATGAAGAAGAACCTGGAGCAGACGGTGAAGGACCTTCAGCACCGTCTGGACGAGGCTGAGCAGCTGGCCCTGAAGGGCGGGAAGAAGCAGATCCAGAAACTGGAGAACCGGGTAGGGCGGGTAGGGCAGCGGCTGGAGAGGACTCTGGCTCTCCAAGTGATATCGGATTTCGCCACCTGGGGCACAGCCGCTGTCCAGACATTCGCTGCTTCCCACAGCCCAACACACAGCCCCACCCACTTTACAAGGCTTATGCCTGGGTAGCTTCGGGGTAATGACCCTTGCAAATGTTCACGTCCTGTTTTCATGGGAACTGGGACCCACAGAAATAAGGGGGAATATACTTCACATTCTTAAAATCACATATTTGGTGGGAGCCCCATTTGGGGCCAGCCTCCACTTTGGTGAGCAGTGGCCCGACCTACCTAAAGTCTATAGTGTCTCTTTACCTCTGGCTCCTGTTCCTTTCCAGCTCTCCCAGTCCCAACGCAGTCCAAAACACTGTGCTCCTTCCTAGACTGGCGCTCCCCCCACTCCCCTCCTCCCCCTCCCCCCTCCAATGCCCGCAGGAAAATTCACCTCCTTGCCCAAGGGAATCCTGCCGTTTCATTATCTGCGAACTTCTTTGTGTTTGTTTTCCTTTCTTTGCTAATTTCTCCGTTGGTTTCCTGTACCCATTGCTTCTCCTTTTAGACCTGTGAAGGTTCTTATTTCTTTTGTTTTGAAAATGGGCTCCACTACCAGTCGAAGTTCTGGAAAAGGGCTGGGGTTTGGGGGGAGTTTGTAGAAAGTCCCTGTTGTCCCAGAGGGAGGAAATGGAAACGTAGGTGGGGAAGGGCGGGAGGGGCTGGCAAAGGGAAGGAGATGACCTCTCCCAGCAGGGAAGGGCCTCAAATGCGGTCAGTCTTCATGCCAGCCTCCCAAGGATGTCACCAGCACGTACACGCTGTAAAAAGGAACTTTTGGCTAAAAACGAGGCAGCTGTGGACATGTGAGTAACAAAAGTCAACACCAGGGGGCGCCTAGGTGGCTCAGTCAGTTGAGCATTGGACTCTTGATTTCTGCTCAGGTTATGATCTCACGGTTTGTGAGTTCAAGCCCCGCATCAGGCTCTGCGCTAAGCGCTGTCCTCCAAAATTCTTTAAATGCTTCTTTTTAATTATTCCCAGTCATACAGTGTTAAGTGAATTTAGGTCTGTCCTTCTCACGGATCCCTCCACTGAGGGAGGGATTAGATCCCATGTCATCCTCCATGATTCTTTGATTCCTGGGTTGGCAGGGAGCCCTCCTCGGCCAGCCTCCCCTCGCACACGAGGCATCTCGACTGGCCTCCAAGATCAGCCACCCAGTTATCTTTAGTTCTGTAAACCTCGCAGAGGCCACAGGAGCACTGCCAGGAGCACTCACGTTTTGTAGAACCTAAAGCTTCCCAGAGCTTGCAGGGTGGCCAGGAGTCCCAGGGATCTGTTTTGGGACAGTGCCCAGAGTTACCCCGTTCCACTGGTGGATTTCAAGGTTGACCTGGTGAGTCCACAAGGCCTGAGCTGCCCCCGTCTGTGGCCGTCTGTGGGATTCCCGGGGACTGGCTGCCACGGTCCCTGGACTGTGGAGTCGGGGCTAGTTAGTGACCCGTGTTCTCAGTGGCTGACCTATCCTCTCAAGACTTCAGGAAAGGCAGAGGCAGCTATGAAATGAACAACACCTATGTAGCGCTTTATCAAACATACTTGCACATACTTTGATATTTTTTTAAGTTTAATTGAGAGAGAGAGAGAGACTCAGCACAGTGGGGGAGGGGCAGAGAGAGACGAGAAAGACAGAATGAATCCCAAGTAGGCTCCACACTGTTAGAACAGAGCCCGATGTGGGACTCGGTAAGATCATGACCCGAGAGGAAACCAAGAGTCGGACGCTTAACCAACTGAGCCACCCAGGTGCCCCTCGTTTGTCTAATTGATCCCCACATTTGAGGTAAGTGGGGAAGGAATTATAATGTCCATCCTAGACACATAAGAACTCATTCTCAGGAGCAGCCCCTGACCTGCTCAGCATCAATCAGCTGGACCAGGCCCTTCAACACACCCAGACCGTTCCTGGCCCAGGCTCTCACCATGACCCACACATTCTCATTAACCAGGAATCAGGGCCACCCCAGATGGTCGTTGCCAGCTTCGCCCGCGGGGACAAGTCGGGGCCAGAGCACAGGCCTCACCGGGCTGCTGGCCCCACAGAAAGAGGCGTCTTATGCAGAGCCCGGCTTGATAGCCCAGCCGTGTGCCCCTAAGAGCTGTCACTGCCCAAGGAGGACATCTTGCTATTGTTTGCACAAAGCCACTGCACAGACCGTGGTGGCCTTGTGACCAAAGTGTGGTTCCTGAGCGGGGTGCCTGGGTGCCTCAGTCAGTTGATCCTCTGACTTCGGCTCAGGTCGTGACCTCACGGATTGTGGGTTCGAGCCCCGCTCGGGCTCTGTGCTGACAGCTGGGAGCCTGGAGCCTGGAGGCTGCTTCGGATTCTGTGTCTCCCTCTCTCTCTGCCTCTTCCCTATTCACACGCGTGCTCTCTCTCTCTCTCTCAAAAATAAACATTTTTAAAAAATAACTAAAAATAAATTAAAAATATGGTTCCTGAGCATGAGGAGGAGACATTTTTACAAACTATCATCAGAGGATCCCGAGTTTGCCCGAAAATGCCCCCCACTCACACGTGTGCAGGAGAAGCACAGGGGCTCCGACCCGGATGCTGTGCTCTCTCCCCCCCAAACCCAGGTGCGGGAGCTGGAAAGTGAGCTGGACGCCGAGCAGAAGAGGGGGGCCGAAGCTCTGAAGGGGGCTCACAAATATGAGCGCAAAGTCAAGGAAATGACGTACCAGGTAAGGGGCTCCAAAGCCTCCGCGAGCGCCAGCCCCCTCGGGAGCAGAGGAGGGTCTGGGGGACCCTGGCACGGCGCTGTGTTCGCAGGCTGAGGAGGACCGCAAGAACATCCTTAGGCTCCAGGACCTGGTGGACAAGCTTCAGGCCAAAGTGAAGGCGTACAAGAGGCAGGCCGAGGAGGCTGTGAGTAGGGGGGCCCCAGCACCCCCAGCCCAGGGCCACGTCCACGGATCCAGAGGCCTGGGGTTTTACTTGTAGGCTGCTGACTCAGGGACACCTGCCCTTCCTCCCTCCCCTGGTTTGTGTCAAACAAGCCTGTCCCCCAAACCCCAGCTGCACCTCCTGGGTGCCTCCCGCCTCAGTCTCGTGGCCAGCCCCCTCATTTTATCCCCTATCCCCACCCTGCCGGCCTCACTTTGCCCTGACACTCCAGCCAGCTCAGCATACCCCACAGCCTCACCTTAAACCCCCCTACCCTGGTTCACGGCATCTCCCCTTGCCCCCATCCCTGGTCCCCAGGGCCTTATCCTTCCTGCCCTCTCTAATTGCCACCCACCACCCTGATCGGATAGACCTAAGGGAAGTTACTAGCAGGAACCTTCGGGGGGGGGGGGCGGGCAGGGGGATGGTAAGGGGGGGTACTTTTTATTTTACAGAAAAGGAATAGTTTTGGAAACTCTAGGTTAAACAGGGTTGAACTGGTTGCTTTCAAGGATTTCTCAGATTTTTTAGGTGACGTGAAATGCACTCTTCAAAGTGGACAGAATATTCTAGAACGTAGTGTGGCTCACCCTTAGTGGAACTCGGAACCGTTTTTTTTTTAAATGTTTATTTATTCTTGAGAGAAAGAGAGACAGAGCATGAGCTGGGGAGGCACAGAGGTGGGGTGGGGGGGCACACAATCTGAAGCAGGCTCCAGGCTCTGAGCTGTCAGCACAGAGCCCGACACGGGGCTTGAACCCACGAACTGCAAGATCCTGACCTGAGCCACCCAGTACCCCAGAACCTTTTATTGTATGTAGAGCAGCCCACCAGACTGGTGTCCTGAGGAACAAAATTGGGGAGACCCTGCTGTCGACAAATGACTGAGCATATATGGTTTCTCTCCTTGTCCTGTTTTCCTCCGTGCCCAAGGGGCTGGCAGTTCCATCCTGACCACAAGGAAGCAGATCTGAACTGATTAAATGGGGGAGGGATTTGTACCCATTGGATTAGCACAGTCGCAGCAGGACTTCCCAGGAGGCCACCTTCTTCAAGAACTGTCAGATCGCCCTTGACAGACGTGCACGGTGGCCAGGCCATAGGCAGACAAGGGCTGGAGGAGGCCAGGGCCGGGGGGGGGGGGGCGGGGGAGGGTTGGGCTACTGGCCTCTGACCTTCCAGGTGCCTCGGGAGGACTCGGGACTGGGGTCCCCGCCAAAGAGCTCCAGTGGGGGTGTTAGCACAGAGTAGGGATGTGAGGGGACAGGCGGGGGTCCTAGGACAGCAGTACCCTCGAGGTGATCAGACAGCATCGGCCATCAGGGGCTGGGAGTGTCCCCCAAGGCCCCGCAGGGACTCGGAGCCTCAGAGCCAGAGTGAAGGGCTTCCTCAGCCTCTAGCCCCTCTGTCTTCCACAGGAGGAGCAGGCCAACACACAGATGTCCAAGTGCCGGAGGGTCCAGCACGAGCTGGAGGAGGCGGAGGAGAGGGCCGACATTGCAGAGTCCCAGGTCAACAAGCTCCGGGCCAAGAGCCGAGATGTGGGGAGCCAGGTGAGAGCAGACGTCCCGAGACCAGGACCAGGGGAGCACCCCTGGGAGAGTGTGGAGGACGTAGGTTGCAGCCTCTTCCCCGCTGCTGGCCCTGAACTCACAGATGCCACGCCTTGGCCAGGCCCAGGGTGGCTCCAGGCTCATGGGGCAGAGGGGGACAAGGGGGCCAGACATGTAATCATCCCTGTCCCTCTTTGTGGTAAGAGGCACTGCCCAGGAAGCCCCTACTTTCTCGGGGGGGCTCGCCCATCCTCAGGGGCTCCCGGCTTTGTTTTTATAACGTGCAAGGGGGAAACCCTGCCACTCCGTAATCTTTTTCGTGCCTTTCCGGCTGTTCCACATGAAGGCAACAGTCCACCTTGCCTTTGGTTTGACTCGTTCCCTAATTGTTTTTTTCCCACAGAAGATGGAAGAATGAGGCCTTCCGGACGCCCATTGCCACGGGACGCCTCAGGAGATGGACGGTGGCGGGAGGCACAATGTTGTGAGGAATAAAATCTCCTGACTCCTCGTCTCTCCGGCTCTGTGTGTTCATTATCTGTGTGTTCATCCATTCTGCTTGCTCGGGGTGGTTTAAGAGTCTGCTGTGCATATAAAGAAGTAAGGGCCCAACCTCCTCAATTCTGCAGACAAGGAAACGGAGGTCCTTCTCAAGGCCCCCAGAAAGCAGCCCCAGTCCAGCCCTCCCAATAAGAGTAATGATAGCAATGCAAACACACAGAACGAGTTTGTTCATCTCCAGCATTCACATGTGCATGTTTGTTTTCCTTTCCATTCAAGCCACGAAACAAGCCAGCCAGATCAGGCCAATATTGATGCCCTCGTATCTAGAAGTGTTGCAGACGGGCTACGGCTTGTCCCGTGTTGAGAAGATAAGATCACAGTTCTTCAGACTCACCGCACAGCACATAGTCTCACACGGTGGGTTTTGCCTCCACGTAGGCACGTGGTGTGGTGGTAAAAGCCACCCCAGGGTGCCAACCTGCGTGGGTCCCAGACCTCCCCGTCGCTAACTAGCTTGGTGATTTGGGGCAAGTCACTTCATGACTTTAAGCCTCAGCTACCTGGCGTGTAAAACGGGGGTGTAACAATGCACTTTATAGGGTTATTTTGAGAAATAAATAAGATAATAAAGAAGCACCCTTGATCTAGAGCCTGGCACACAGTTAGCATTCCAGGGACCCGTCATCACAGTGGGGAGGGGTAAGCCTCAGGACATGGGTGGAGTGTAAGACTTGGGACCAGATGGACAACAGTCTGGGGTTGGGCTGTGTCTCTAAGGGGCTTCCGCTGGTTTGAGGACTTAATTACACCATGCAGGCGTGGGGGAGGAGGGTCATCAAAAAAATTCCTCTAGAATTCCATTCCCTTCTGACATCCCAATAGGGGCCCCTGGGTAGTTCAGTCGGTTGAGCGTCCGACTTCGGCTCAGCTCATGATCTCGAGGTCTGTGAGTTCGAGCCCCACGTCGGGCTCTGTGCTGACAGCTCAGAGCCTGGAGCCTGCTTCCAATTCTGTGCCTCCCTCTCTCTCTGCCCCTCCCCCGCTCATGCTCTGTCTCTGTCAAAAATAAATAAACATTAAAAATTAAAAAAAAAAAAAAAAACAACAGAATCCCCATGGGCTCCAACATTCCCCAGTTTACTCGAGGCTCCCCCCAACGATGAGCCACCCCCACACGTCTGCACTTAGCTCCCCACATCCAAGCTCTGGGCCCCCAGATTTCTGAGTTAGAAAGAAAGAACGTTCCTATAACCTTCCCAGTGCATTCCAGTGTCTTACTCTACATCAGCATCCTGGTCCTTGAATGAAGGGATGCATGAATGAATGAGAATCTTCCATACCTAGACACCAAGTATGTCCTGATGAGAATAAAAAAAATTTTTTTTAAGAAAGTTCTTTTCTAAGGACTGGAATAAGAAAAAAGAGGCTCCTGTGTTGAGTTTTATTTCCCGGCATCTCCTTACCAAATTCCAGGGAGAGCCTCACTCAGACTCTTTGGTTCAGCCCCTCTGACCCCTCTAACTCTCTGGAAAAACCAAGAGGGTGGCAGAAAGTTCCTCGCCTCGGGTCTCCCGTGCAGTGACGTAGAGAGTGCATAGGACCAAAGTGTGCGTTCCTGTCTTGGCGTGTCCTGCTTTCTAGAAGTCCTTGGGCAGGTCAGGTAATGTCCCTGAGCCTCAACATGGGGCTGGAAGTCTTGGCACTATACCCACGGACAGGATGGGGTTGTTGGAAAATTCCTATGTGATACTGTGCAAGGAGTTTCCTCACCTGCACAGTACAGAGTGAACCTCAGGAGGCACTGCTGCTATTTGCTCACAATAGTGGCAACGATAATGACATTGTTGCCATTATCATTGATCACTATTGTTCAGTCTAGAAGCCCAACCACCAAACCGTGCTTTGGAGAGCAGAACCTCCCCCTAGCCTACAGGGCTTTGCTGCCACCTCCTGGCTGTAGAAGGACACACTTGCCATCATGGGAATGACCTTGAGACTCCACTCCCAGACATTAGACATTCGGAGCGCTGGAGGTATCCTTCGGAACCAGGATCATCTGGTCCAGGCCCTCCAGTTTTGCAGATGAGAAAATTCAGATTAGCGAGAAGGTCTTACAGTCCCTGAGGATCCCCCAGGAAAGGGCTCCCTCGTCTGAGTGTCCATGGAAGAGGCCCCTGTAGAATCTCGAGATGCAGGGCGAGCACCAACCAGCGGTTCCTGGTGATGCCTCTGGCAACAAAGGCTGGGGCCACTGCCAGGGGTCTGCCCCCCAGACTCCTTCTCCTTATGCCAGAAGCTTTGCCAGGCTGGAAAAGCAGGATTGGCCCCAGGGTGGAGGGCAATGCACCTTCAGAAACACCCTGCTGCCCCTAGCAGGGGAGGTGACCAGATCCTGAATGCCTTTGGGATAAAGGTGGCCCAGGGTGGTCCCAAAAGCCATGTTCCTTGGCCCTTTTCCTAGCCCCTAGACAGAGGATCAGGGTGTCCACGACTCGGCGAGATACCCAAGGACAAGACCGGTGCCATTTGACCTTCAGACCCCTGCGGTCTCCTGCAGAGGCTGAAAATGGCCAGCTTCCTTACCCTCTGGCTTATGAGTGGGTCCAGCCAATGCCACGTTGAGATAGAAACGCAGAAGGAAGGAGGAGAGTGAGGTCAAGAGTGTTTGTTCCCTCGGTCCCTCCCTGCAGATCCGCAGGGAAAGGTCCCATTTCTGAGCAGACGTGCCACTCTCCCCAGACCCCTCTGTCCCCATCTCCGGTGACTGGTCCTCAAGCCCTCAATGCCTGCACATTCACACCCAGGGTCCCGGGACCCGGATGTTATCGGGCCTGGAGTCCAGCTGCACCTCTACTGTATCTGGGTACCTAACCGCACCTCTGTAAAGCGCATCTCCGGAAAACCTCACATCATGCTAATGTGGACGTGCCCTCTACTTCCTGCTGGACTGCTGCCCGACACAAGACCTATTTCACCTATGGCCCCCGCACACCTATTTCAGGGCTCCCAGACCCTCCTCTGGAGCAGAACCAGCAGACCACGCCCAGGAAGAGTTGTGGACCAAGAAGAGGCTGCAAAGGAACCAGAGCGTTTATTTGAGGTTTTAGGATTGAAATCCGGGAGGCACGCCAGCCTAGCAGAATCAACAGGCTCATAAAGGCAAAAACCACAAGGTTACAAGGAGTTGTTTTCAAAGAATGATGATCGGCCCTGACACAGTTAAACTGTTTACTGCAGGACTGGCTATTCAGCTAGAAGATGCAACATTATCTCTATTTCAGTGCAAAGTAGAAGGGTGTGTTCCAGGAGGCGGTGGTGGTGTAATTCACAAGCTGCAAGGAACAAAGGTGAAAAGTCCAAGGTGTTCCAAAAATTGCAACAGGAGGGGTTGCTTAGGCCCCCTTCCTCAGTGTCCTCCCTGCCCCATCCCCAGGACTCTCTGGAGGGGCTTCCTGCACTTGGCAATCTCCTTTTACAGAGTGCTACCTGGCTTTGCCCACGGACATCTTTGGATCGTAAATTCCATCCAGATAGTTAATTACACATTCAGTTTCACTTCAACCTGGTACAGACCCTCACCAAAATCAAGCTTTCAGGATTGCTTCCAGGTTCTCAGCTCCCCCCTACCCCCCTCTACCCACCCGCCTTTTTTAAAAATTTAAACCAGAACAAGGGGTGCGTGAGTGGCTCAGTAGATTGAGGATCTGACTGCCACTCAGGTTATGATCTCTCTGTCCAGGAGTTCGAGCCCTGCGTGGGGCTCTGCTGACAGCTCAGAGCCTGGAGCCTGCTTGGGATTCTGTGTCTCCCTCTCTGCCCCTCTCCCGCTCACATTCTGTCTCTCTCAACAGTAAATAAACATTAAAAAATCTTTAACTTTAAAAATTAAATTATATAAACTTATAAGGGGATAAAATATATGAAAAGCAAAGGCAATTTAATGTTTATTTGGGGAGAGAGAGAGAGAGAATGAGAGAGAGACTGGAAGCGGGGGATGGGCAGAGAGAGAGAGGGAGAGAGAGAATCCCAAGCAGGCTCCACACGGTCAGCGTGGAGCCCGACGCGGGGCTTGAACTCACAAACCGGGAGATCGTGACCTGAGCTGAAGTCGGATGCATAACTGGCTGAGTATCCCTACTTCTTATCATCTTACGGTTATTCACAACTATTACAACTCCATGGTGGGAATACTATTTAATGGGGTGCTCCTTACATTTATTCCTGCGCCCACATTCACTGATGTCAGGTTGGCAGCTTGGCATTGGCCCCAGTGGAAATATTTACACCACAGAAACGGAACAGAGCTTTTTTGTTTGTTCGCTTGTTAAACGTTCACCAGCATGAGGTGGAACCAATGAAATCTGCAATCTGCAATTCTGTACATGCAGGTATCGGGGTTTGTAGGGCCAGACCTCCCTCCCCACCAGCCTCCCACCTAGTGGGACGAGGTCGACCTATACAAGGCAGCAAATTGAGAGGTCTTTTCAGAGACAAGGGTTTACGTCCTGCAGAGTGAGGCACCAAGAACAAGAAGGAACGTGGACCCTCCCGGCCCAGTCCTAATTCCAGTGCTCTGCCCTGGTCGTGAGAATTCATTCCCCTCTGACGGGAAGTCAGCTTCGGGTGTCCAGCAAAAACGAAGATTTATCGGCTCACCTAAATGAAAATTCCGGGGGTAGTCAATCTTCAAGCTGCCTGGATGCACCGATATGTGGTGGGGGCTCGGTTTTCAGATGATTTCTTATTTTCCTCTTTCTTTCCATCTCTCGTTTCTGCGTTCCTCTAAGTTAACTTTATTCCCAAGAAGGCTGCCCCTTTGTGACTCCAAAACAGCCACACTTAGATCCTATATCTTTGAATCTTAAGCTGGCAGCCGAAAGCAAAGAAATTCTCTTTCTTTGAGAACGACCCAGGGCTGGCTGTGGCTGGCTCTGATGGTCCAGGGCCCTGTCGGGAGGTGCCTGGAGGAGGGTGGGAGCTTAGACTGGTCAGGTGGGAGTCATGGGGGTCAGCCCTGCCCGAACCCCACGAACCGAGAGAGCGAGGAGGGGTGTGCCTTAATCCTCCTATTAGGAGAGGTTCCTGCTCCCCGAGGAAGAAGCTTGGAGAAGAACACCACCGTCCAGGATGAGGGCTCACCAGCGCGTGGCTGTGGGCTCTGTTGAGTCTGCTCCCCACTTTTGGAATTGGACTAATGGCACCTTCCCACAGGGCCGCTGTGTGGGCGCGTCTGCACCACGGCTGTGAACCCGGCACAAAGTGGGCCATGTAGGAACGCCAGTGAACATTTCCCTTCCCTTCCTCGCTTTGCTTGTCCCTGCTCATTTCCTTCCACGAAAGAGTCACTGCTGCTACCCTCAGCCTCGGAGTTAGAGGATATATCCAGATCTTCCCTCACTCGCTGTCGGACCAGCTGGCAGGCGGACCCAGCAGACATCTCTCCCCCCTCCACACACTCCTGGGAAGAGTCTAGCTTCTCATCACAGAATGTCCTTTCTTCCCCCGCCCCCGCCAGTGACCTGAATTCCATGTAGGGCCTCTCACTGCCGACACGGGAGAAAGACTCAGAGTCTCTGCCCCGCAGCCCCCCGGGAGCTTCCTGTCCCATGAGTCAGGAAGGAGAGGTCTGGGTGGGGCCAGACAAAACATCTGGACCCAGATCAGGATCTGAACCCACCACAGGCAGGCAGGCGGGGCCACCGTCGTGCATTCAGCGGGGAATTGACAGAGGCTGTGGGACAAGCCAGGAGCCTTTCAGAGCCCCGGGAACGCGGTCGTGAAACAGAGAACAAGTGTGCGAAGTGCCTTCCTCTGGGAGACGGTCCAAATGTATCTGAAATGTCAGCTGCTCCGCTGAGAGTCTCCTGATTCTCACCTGCCTCACGCGCTGTCTCCGGGCCCGCCACGAATGCACAGCACATCTTCTGGGGGCCCCGCCAGCGCGGGTTTCTCTCCACCACGCAAATCAGGGGCCCTCCAGCTCTTCACCGTCTCAGGGTGTTCTGGGGTGCATGAAGCAATCCGCACGCGTTGCCAGAAAGGATGACTGCCCATAACAGCGCTTTTATAAGAAAACCATTCCAAATAACCCAAAATGCTCAGTAACAGAGGACGGCCGGCATTCATGGGAATACATTAGAATAAGACCCGCTAACATTAACTGAGCTCTTTTTATGCGCCAGACGGTTTTTAAAAGAGTTTTACGTGCCTCGCCTCGTTTCTGACAAGACGCCTCTTCTACAGCCTCTTACTTTATTTTCATTTTACAGCTGTGGCTCAGAGAGGTTAAGAAGTGGCCTGAGGTCACACAGCCAGTCAGTCGTGGGGTTCGAGCTTGCAACCCCGGTGCTGGTCTAGGATTACTTGGGAGGGTTTTATATATATATATATATATATATATATATATATATGATAAAAAAAACAAAAGCACAAACAATATATGGCTACATCGAGATGCATATATTAATGTATTTGCTAAAAGAAATTAATCAAGGGGGGCCTGGGTGGCTCAGTCAGTTGGACGATGAACTTTGGCTCAAGTCATGATCTCACGGTTCGTGGGTTTGAGCCCCACATCGGGTTCTGTGCTGGCAGCTCATAGCCTGGAACCTGCTTCGGATTCTGTGTCTTCCTCTCTCTCTGCCCCTCCCCCTGCTCATGCTCTGCCTGTCTGTCTGTCTGTCTCTCTCTCTCAAAAATAAATAAAAATTAAAAAAGAAAGTTCTCTCTCTCTGCTTAAAAAAAAAAAAAAAGAAATTAAACAAAAGACAATATATCTGTACTGATCCTAGCCTTGTGAAAACATATGGATGTGTCTGACAGGCCCATGGTCAGGGTAAATGAAAAGGAATTTCTAATTTCTGAGTCTTCATTTCTCTGTGAAGCTTGTAATTTCTTACGGTCATCTACCCGTGAGTTTAATGCCCCTGGGACGGGGCAAACTCTTAGCTAATTTGACGGATGAATCCTTGCTGAGATGGTCAGGCGTGAGACGGGCCCCATTCCGTTCCTTCTCAGCAAACACATTCCGTTCCTTCTTCTGAAACAAAGCCCTGGTGGAGGCTGGCTTTTCGGGAGTGCAGTTGGCTCTGGGCAGTCACAAGAGATTGAGCAGGAGACCACGGGGTGATAGGAGGAGTGTCACAAAACTGTCAACTCAGTCACAACGGCTGCTTCGTCTTGGCCTGGTCAGAGGAAGATCCCTCTCCTGCTCTGTCGCTACCCTCCAGCCCCTCAAGGGCCCCAGGATGCGATAAGAGACCGCAGAGAGAACAAAGTGTTGAATTGGGGTGACTCCGGAGGGGGTAGGCGGGAGTCCTCGGAGCGGGGCGGTGGGGGCAGGAAGCTCACCAGGGCGTTGGTCCAGGTCGGACAGATGCCTACTGCTCTGTCCAGCCCGGGAGTGATTTCCTTCCTCTAGCCTAAAAAGTTTCCCAGAAGCATGAGCAATCTGAAAATCCCCCCCGGGGCTGGAGCCAGCCTAGGAGATCCTGAAGGCAACAGCTCCAAATGCAGAGAGGAGGGGAAAGGGGCAGAGAGAGAAGAGACAGTGCAGGATGAGGGCCAGGGAGTGGATACCGTCTCTGGGACCAGCCGAAATTGGGGGGTGCGGCGTGGGAGAGCTTGGCATGTGGAAACCTGACTGGCTGAAGGACAGTTGAGGCAACTGGTCGTAGTTAGCCTGGAGAAGATGCCTGGGGATGGGAGCGTGATTGCCAGCTTCAGACACTTAGGTAGATGTTCATGACAACAAAGAACAGGCTGTAGTCTAAAGCCTTGCTATTCTAGGTGGTGCCACAGCATCACTATCCCTTGGGGCTTAGAAATGCACAATTTCCCTCCCAGACGTAGCGAATCCAAATGTGCCCCTTGACAAGACCTCCAGGTGATTTTCGAGCACATTAAATTTGAGAAGCACAGATCTGGAGCGATTCTACTCACACTGCGGTCCGGAGACCAGCGCTCACCTGTGAAATGTTTTTGACCATGGGTTGCTGTGGGATAAGTACAGAAATCGAGTGCTTTTGGAAGCTTTTAAAACCATCTGAGTTCCCATCTGGGGGACTCAGTCGGTTAATCCGACTTCGGCTCAGGTCATGATCTCATGGTTCGTGGGTTCAAGCCCCGCATCAGGCTCTGTGCTGACAGCTCAGAGCCTGGAGCCTGCTTCGGATTCTGTCTCTGTCTCTCTCTGCCACTCCCCTGCTCACACACTGCCTCTCTCTCTCTCTAAAATATAAATAAAGGGGCGCCTGGGTGGCGCAGTCGGTTAAGCGTCCGACTTCAGCCAGGTCACGATCTCGCGGTCCGTGAGTTCGAGCCCCGCGTCGGGCTCTGGGCTGATGGCTCAGAGCCTGGAGCCTGTTTCCTATTCTGTGTCTCCCTCTCTCTCTGCCCCTCCCCTATTCATGCTCTGTCTCTCTCTGTCCCAAAAATAAATAAATGTTGAAAAAAAAAATTAAAATATAAATAAATATTAATGGGGCGCCTGGGTGGCGCAGTCGGTTAAGCGTCCGACTTCAGCCAGGTCACAATCTCGCGGTCCGTGAGTTTGAGCCCCACGTCAGGCTCTGGGCTGATGGCTCAGGGCCTGGAGCCTGTTTCCGATTCTGTGTCTCCCTCTCTCTCTGCCCCTCCCCCGTTCATGCTCTGTCTCTCTCTGTCCCCCAAAAAATAAATAAACGTTGAAAAAATAAAATAAAATATAGATAAATATTAAAAAAAAATCTGATACTCTCTGTGACATCTAGGTTCATGGTCGGTGGACCCATATCAGTGAACAGGACGCATCTTGAGTATTGCGAAACTGACATGGTGAATTGCATATGGCATGAGCTGGGAACTCACCATGCCCAGTGGATTTCTCAGAATCACTAGAAGAGCTTTGTTTAAAAAAAAATGAAGACTGCTGGGTTTCATAAGAGCTCACGCAGACCTATCATCCTGGCTACGTTCATTCCCCAGAGGCAAAGCTCTCCTTTCACTGGGAGTCAGGCTCTAGACTAAAGTAGTCAACTATCTTGAGCCTCAGACCCTACAGTAGGATCCTCTCAGATCCCCCTTCACATACCCAGGCATTCATCACTACCACTACTGAGAGAGTTGGTAGCTGACAGCTCTCTGCTTAGGTTCCCCCACTACCACCGGGAATTGACCTTAACCCAAGGAAGCCACCTCACCCAGGACCATGCCCCCTTACCCAGGGCAGTCTGCATCCCATGGCTGGGCAGAGACGGGATGAAGGGTGATCCCCTTGCTCGCAGCAAGATTAACAGCCCAGCTCCAGAGTCCCACCCCATCACCCCACAAGCATAGGATTCACTGGGACCTCTATGGTGGTTGGATCACCATACCCAACTTGTTCTATGACCACTCCTGCTACCTTCAAACCCCCCAGGTTGTTCAGGAGAGCCAGAGAGCTAGAGCTCAGAGCTCCCTGACTCACTAGCCATACGGTCTTCCCATCTGTGAAATGAAAGTAATAATAAAGTCTGTCCCCTAACTGGAGCCAAGATGGCGGAGAGGGCGGCCTCCCAGGATGCAGGTGGCCTGGATCCCTGAATCACGGCACAGCTGCACAGAAGGCCACTGATCTGCGTTGGACGGACTCCAGATGGCCTCTCCAGAAAAATCCCTCACGACCCCATAACCGGCCTTGGCAGGCTCAGTGGCACCATCCAGTAAGCGTTCTTCCTTCCTCTCTGCCTCTCTTCCCTTTCCCCTCACTCGCCAATAAAGCATCAGTGCATTTTTTAAAAAGGAGAGGGCGGTGATTGAAAGAGAGAGTTCACGATACGTGATTCAGCAAGACACAGAACACATTGGGCACTCAATAAATGATGGAAGTCACCATCATCTTCGTCATCGTCATCTTGAAAGCTTAAGGTTTCTTGCGACTCTCAAGTATTTCTAGGCCCAGTTAAGTCAAGGTCATAGTGCATCTGTTCTCGAAGTGTGGTCCACAGACCTACCTCTGCAAGTCTCGAAGTCTGCAAGGTCACAACTACTCTCACTGCAATTGTGACATGGCATGCCCCCTTTCTGCCGTGTCGCCATTAGTCCTGATGGCCCAAAAGCAGTGGTAGACTCTTGGTGCCTTGGCCAAATCAAGGCCGTGGTGCCCAGCTCTACCAGCACCACTGAATTCTCTCTGCCAGGTGCCCTCAGGAAACACAGAATCCAGGGGCAGAGCATCTGACACTTGATCTCAGCTCAGGTCTGGATCTCAGGGTGGTGAGTTCAGATCCCATGTTGGGCTCCAGACTGGGCATGCAGCCTACTTAAAAAACACACACACACAGGAAATTCGGTTTTCCTTCAACAGGTCCTTGGTGCAGCAGTACAAATTATTACCTTTATTAAACCACAACCCTTGAATACATTTTTAAAATATTCTGTGATGAAACGGAAAGAAAGCAAAAGGACTTCTACTGTGAGCTGAAACATGATGGTTGTCTTGAGGAAAAGCTCTTGTGCAACCGAGTTATGAGTTGAACCAGCCGCTTTTTCATCAAACACCATGTTTTAGAGACTTTTAAAAAATGTTTATTTATTTATTCTTAGAGAGGGTGAGAGAGCAAGCGGGAGAAGGGCAGAGAGAGAGAGAGAATCCCAAACAGGCTTCATACTGTCAGCACAGAGCCGGACGCGGGGCTCGAACTCAAACCATGAGACCACGACCTGAGCCAAAATCAAGAGTCAGACACTCAACTGACTGAACCACCCAGGTGCCCCTCAAACACTATTTTTACTTTGTGAAGGGGGCTGGATTTTACAAACTATGGGTGTTCAGCAGACAAAGTCTTGAAAATAGATCACTTGGGGCGCCTGGGTGGCTCAGTCGGTTAAGCATCTTGACTTCGGCTCAGGTCACGGTGTCACAGTTCATGAGTTCAAGTTCCACATTGGCTCCCTGCTGTCGGAGCAGAGGCCGCTTCAGAACCTCTGTCCCACTTTCTCTGTGCCCCTATCCCGCTTGCACTTTCTCTCTCAAAAATAAGCAAACATTAAAAAACAAAACAAAAAAAAAGAAAGCAGATCACTTAAGAGGCCACAAATGACAATACGTGGCTCCATGCAGGGTGTAAAGCCTACTTAAAAAAAAAAAAAGAAAAGAAAAGAAAAAAGAAAAGGACACTACCAATATGGTCAAGTTTTAGTGAGAAGTCAAAAAAGAATATCCATAATTATCCCAAAAGCTATTAAAAGGTTCCTCCTTTTCCAACTAAATTTTCATCACATACTGTAGCAAAGAACCCAAAATCTTATTGTAACAGATTGACTGCTAGAAACAGACATGAGAATCAGGTATCTTCAATAAGCCAGAAATTAAAGAGATTTGCAAAATTATAAAACAATGCCACTCTTCTCATTAATTTTTTTTTTTTTATTTTGGAAAGTACAGTTATTTTTCATGAAAGTGCATTATTTTTGTTAAATTTAATGGGTTATTTTTTTTTAATTTTTTAAAATGTTTATTTATTTTGAGAGAGAGACAGAGAGAGAGACAGAGCATGAGCAGGGGAGGGGTAGGGAGAGAGGAAGACACAGAATCCAAAGCAGGTTTCAGGCTCCGAGCTGTCAGCACAGAGCCCGACACGAGGCTCGAACTCAGGAGACCATAACCTGAGCTGAAGTTAGATGCCTAATCCACTAAGCCACCCAGGTGCCCCTTCATTCACCATTTTTAAAAACACTTCTTAAACTAGGAATTAAAGGGAACTTCCATGATCTGATAAAGAGTCTTCAGAAAGGCTTACGAAAACCTCAGACCCTAATGGTGAAAGGTTGAAAGCTTTTTCTTTACGATCAGGACTGAAGAAGCACGGATGGATAGCCACCACTGTTATTTCTAGAAATCAGAGTCCTTCCTAATATGATACAACAGGAATAGGAAACAAAAAATATAAGGATTAGGAAAGAAGAAACAAAATTGTCACTATTTGCTGGTTATATACGTAAAATTTTCTGAGAAATCCATATATAAATATTAGATTTAACAAGAGGGCTTCACAGGTAGCTGTTTTCAAAAACCAAAACACATTAAATGAGGGGCACCTGGTGGCTCAGTGGGTTAAGCGTCCAACTCTTGATCTCAGCTCAGGTCTTAATCTCAGGGTCATGAGTTCAAGCCCCACATTGGACTCTACACCCAGCCTACTTCAAAAAAACAAAAATACAAAAAACCCCACTAAATCCAATGAAGTAGCCACAATTGTATCTTGGAAACAAAAAATAGGACGCTCTTGGAAAAACTGGTGAAATCCAAATAAAATCTGGAATTTATTTATTAGTCATGTATTGGTGTTGATCTCTTAGCCTTGATAGCTGCGTCACGGTTATGTAAGATGCTAACAATGGGGGAAACTCAGCGAGGCGTATACAGAAACTGTATTATCTTTGCAACTTTTCTGTAAATCGAAATTCATCCAAAACAAAGGGTTTTGTGTTTTTTTTTTTTAGATGTTTATTTATTTTTTAAAGAGAGAGAGAGGGAGACAGAGGATCCGAAGCAAGGATTCCAGTGGGGCTCGAACTCAAGAACCATGAGATCATGACCTGAGCTGAAGTGGAGGCTTAACCAACTAAGTCACCCAGGGCCCCCCCCAAACAAAGTTTCTTTATGACAAAAATTGTTTTAATCAAAATACAAAAGTGAATTGTGCTTGTATATACCAGGACCAAATGGGTAGAAACTGATTTTGTAATTGTATGTTTGTAATTGAATATTTAAAAAATCAAGTTCTGGGGCAAATAAAACAAATCGTGTACAAGACTTCTACAGAGAAAAGAAAGAACTTGTTTCCATCGTGAGCCATTAAAAAGGCCTAAAATAAAGATATAGCATGTTCATTGATTACAAGACTCAACAGCAATAAAGGTATCAATTCCTCCCAAATTGATTTATAGATTCAGTACAATCCAAATGAAAAACTACTACAGCTTTTTAAATGTCTTCCTTAATCCCTCCCTCCTGCCCTACATTCTCCTCTCTCCCTCCCTCTTTCTTTCTTTACATCTCTCTCTATCTATCTATCTCCCAGAAGAAATTAACCAGTTAACTCTAAATTTTATAAGGAAATGCAATGCATAAGATCCAGAATGACTAGGGCATTCTTAAGAAAAGTGAGGAGAAGGAGGAGAGATTTTTCCACCAAAAGGAACCTGTGGGAGACGAGGCAGGAAGAATGTGTCTTTTAAAAAATAGTTGACTTTTTTGGGGCGCCTGGGTGGCGCAGTCGGTTAAGCGTCCGACTTCAGCCAGGTCACGATCTCGCGGTCCGTGCGTTCGAGCCCCGCGTCAGGCTCTGGGCTGATGGCTCAGAGCCTGGAGCCTGTTTCCGATTCTGTGTCTCCCTCTCTCTCTCTCTTCCCCTCCCCCGTTCATGCTCTACCTCTCTCTGTCCCCAAAAAAATAAATAAACGTTGAAAAAAAATTTTTAAAAAATAAAAAATAAAAAATAGTTGACTTTTAACAAACGGCGTGCTACAGAAAATAGCTAATATTCATTGAGTGCTTATATGTGCCAGGCACTGTCCTGAGCCTTCTTTGGTGAACTTACTCATTCCGTCTTTGCAACAAATCAGGGAGGTGGCTCCCATTATGGCCCCAGTGAACGTCTTTAGGGAGCCCCATGGAAGCTAAGGAACAATTGTGAGAACAAGGTCCCCAAAGAGCTCACACTACGGAGAGATTCAGACATACCCTGAGCACCCACTCTGAGCTCACCTGCTGTACAAACATCGTCTCCCGGGGTGGACCCGAGGGAGCCAGGGGACCCTCTGGGACCTTCTTTCAGGTTCATATTAGCCCCAAGCACTCACGAAGCTAGGGAGAGTCAGGAGGAAGGCAGAAGGTGGGGTGAAGATGATGGGGATGCAGAAGAGAAACTTCCACCCAGGGGTCAAGAGCAAACTGGGAATTCCCAAAATATTTCCTTTTGTTTTTTCCTCTCTAGCATGTGTGTCCTTCATAAAACCCCTAACAAAAGCTGCCAAAATTCTGTTTCCAAATGTTATGCAAATCAGCCCTCCTGCCCCTGCCTCCTCTTGGGGCTAAGGGAGAAACTGATCCGACAAAGAGGACCGATGCCCTTGCTGAGCAGAGTCCAGAAGATACCGTGTCATGGCGGCAGTTGGGGGGCAGGGACGGTTACAGTGTCCCCCCCATGATAACCTACAACCTGGGCTATTGGGATTCCTGGAGAAAGGGTGACAGATCGGGCTCATTTGTTTGTAGGCACTCCTCCTGACAGTCATTAGCCCAGGGTGACACCACCTTTGGAGACCCACTTCCCCACTTCCCAGGACAGACTCAGGGGTCTGGGACTTCACATCAAGGTTTCTCCTTAGACTTCATCTTGTCCTGAAAGAATCTGGTTGCAGGGCGCCTGGATGGCTCAGTCGGTTAAGCGTCCGACTTCCGCTCAGGTCATGATCTGGTAGTGTGTGGGTTCGAGCTCCACGTTGGGCTCTGTGATGACAGCTCAGAGCCTGGAGCCTGCTTCATATTCTGTGTCTCCCTCTCTTGCTGCCCCTCCCCAGCTCATGCTCTGTCTCTCTCCCTCTCAAAATGAAATAAACATTAAAAAAAGAAAAAGAAAAGAAAAAATGTGGTTGCCCTTGAAACTAAGGAACAAGGGGAAATGGTATCTCCCAAAGAGTGTGAGACCTTCTGGAGCCACACAACCCCAGGGGCAATGATATTGACTGCTTACCATATTCTATATACCTTTTCAGCTAGGGGTGTCCCCCTAGAACACCCCAAGAGAGATACTACTGTGCCCATTTTGTATTTGCAGAAACAGAGGTTAGGGTTTGCCCAAAGCCACCCTGTAGATAGCGAAGGAGCCTGGATTTGACCGTGGGGAGGACCCTAGAGCCCACACTCTGCGGCCCCTCATTACGTTGCCCTCCAACAGCAGAAGAGGGCAAGAAAGACAGAAGATCCCAGCCTGCTGTTCTCTGCAGCCTTCAGTCGCTCTCCACTCTTTGCTTGAACCAGATAACAGAACCCCCACAGCCTTTGGGGTCACAAGGGGCTTCCTTGGGGCAACTGTGCCTCCACTGTCTTACCTGGACCCCTGCTCACTGGGCTCTGGGACTGCTGCTAATCTGGCAGTGTTGTATGTGTTCACAGAAAGTCATGTGCTGTGAGTCAGACACACAACATCCTGACCTCCCTAGCCTGGCTTTATCACAGACGTCCCTGTGGGGGTAGTTCTAGAACCTTCCGCTTGGGTGAGTACAAGGTACAGAATTGATAGTGACAGTCGTTCTGTATTTGGGGTAGAGAGCATCCCCTCCAATCTCTCTCTCTCTCTCTCTCTCTCTCTCTCTCTCACACACACACACACACACACACACACGCACACACAAGCTTTTCATTTCCCGTGCACCACAATGGCTTTCCTTCTTTGACAGAAGAACAAAGCCTTTTAAAGCCCTAGCCTGTACAATCACCACCAGCCTATTTCCAGGGCACTTGTGAGGGTCCCTTCATTACCACTGGCTCCTCTTTCTGCCCTGCCAGTGTTTTAAGGCTTTTCTTTAACCATCCTATTCTCTCCGTGCAGCATGGAAGCGTGCCTCTCGGACCCCTGTCGCTCTTTTCTGCTTTGCGCTCCCCTCTTTCGTCCTTCCTTTCATGGTTCAGACTGATGTGTGCCCAGTAGGTTGTGTGAAGTTTCCCGCTATGACCCTTTCATCTTCAGCCTGCCGTATCTGCGGTGTTTTCATGGTTGCACCCTGCGGTGGGACCCATTCCCTCCTCATCCCCAGACCTGGAAAGTTGTAGCAGGCCTGCTCAATTTCTATAAATGCTGGCCCATAGGGTTCCCTCCCCCCCCCCCACGACTATTTTTGTTGACTTTAACCTCGCTGGAACCAGAATGTCAACCCCATGAGGACAGTACCCTTCCCGCCATGTTCCATACTCCATCCCCGGTACCTAGGACAGCACCAAGCACCCAGTAGGATCTCCATCAATATCTGAAGTTTGTTAAATGAATGACTCAACTCACCCACAACTATTCAAGTCATATCCCAACATACATGCATTCATGAGGGAAAGCATAAAGCAGTGGTTCAGAGAGCAAGATATGAATGCTGTTGTGCCAACCACCAGCCAGATGACCACAGGCAAGACGCTTAGCCCCCTGTGCCTTGATTTCCTCATCTATAAAGTGGGGTTATCGGTAATACCTATCTCAGGGCATTGGGAGGAGTAAATGAATCAATACACCTTAAGCACCTAGAACCATCTGGTGTGAAGTGAATAAACGCTCAGTAAACGTTCGATAAACATTAGCTATGACTGTCATTATCCGCTCTATAAACCCAGTGTGTACAAGAGATAAAAAGATGGGAAGGACATAATCCTGGCATGTGGGACAGCTGGACAGTGTCACAGAGGCCAGAATGAGGGGCTGTAGGATCCTGGGGATGATAGCAACTATCCCCATGTGGGGCAGATTGGGGAAGGCTAAGCTGGGTCTTGAGGGTTGACTTGGAGAAGGTCAGACACAAGGTGGGGCATGTGAGTGAGGTGTGAGGAGGGAGGTGGGCATAAGGCTGGAAGGGTAATTTCAGACCAGCCTGTTAAAGACTAAGTACATTATAGTTAGTGTACAATTAAATAAAATGAAAGAAGTGGGCCATGTAGAACTCTGTCCTCAAAATATACCTAAACTAGGCTTTCCTTTTTCATTTTATTTTATTTTTTTATTTTTAGTATTTATTTTGAGAGAGAGAGCACATGAGCAGGGGAGGGACAGAGAGAGAGAGAGAGGGAGAGAGAATCCCAAGCAGGCTCCATACTGTCAGTGCAGAGCCCGATGCAAGGCTTGAACTCACGAACCGGGAGATCATGACCTGAGCTGAAGTCAGACACTTAACCAACTGAGCCACCCAGGCGCCCCGGGGCTTTCCTTTTTTGGACCAATCCCAAAGTCCAGTAGAACTTGGCTGGTAAGTCACAAGGGAGGAGTCACTTTTTCCGAGCCCATTCTCCATGCCTGGTGCCTTTTCAACTCATTTTAAGGTATCTGTTGATATGACAGACCTTAAGACTTATTTAAAAAGACCTTAGGGGCGCCTGGGTGGCGCAGTCGGTTAAGCGTCCGGCTTCAGCCAGGTCACGATCTCGCGGTCCGTGAGTTCGAGCCCCGCGTCGGGCTCGGGGCTGATGGCTCGGAGCCTGGAGCCTGTTTCCGATTCTGTGTCTCCCTCTCTCTCTGCCCCTCCCCCGTTCATGCTCTGTCTCTCTCTGTTCCAAAAATGAAAATAAAAACGTTGAAAAAAAATTAAAAAAAAAAAAAAAAGACCTTAGAGGAAGCAAAATGAAATCTATAATCCAACCATATGATCATATCACAGACCTCATTGCTTTTAATTTGCCAAACCTTCTGCTTTCAAACCAACAACAGCCTTTTAAGGCAAAGTCTCAATAATTTGCTCATTCAACACATATTTAATAAGTACCTACTATGTGCATGGCACTGTTCAGGAACTTGAGAATAAAATACTGTGAAAAACAACCAGAAATCCACACCCTCTGTGGAGCTTGATTCTGAGAAAGGATTCCTAAAAAAAAATTTTCTAGAAAGAGAGAACACAAGAGCGTGAGCAGGACAGAGGGTCAGAGGGAGAGAGAATTTTAATCAGGCTTGATGCTCTGTGCAGAGCCCAACGAGGGGCTCGATCCCACAATCCAGGGATCATGACCTGAGCCAAAACCAAGCATCAGACGCTCAACTGACTGAGCCACCCAGGCGCCCTCCAAGAAAGGATACTTTTAACTTACTACTGATGTAGGCAACATGTGGCATTTGCCACAACAGTATATTGGATTCCCTATAAAGGGATTTTATACATTCAAGCTCAGGTCAAGAGGTATGTACAGTCACAGGTATTAGGGAAAGTCCAGTCGGAAGACAGTCATCAACCAGGCTTCTGACTTTCCACACCCTTGGTTCTTTCCAAGGTCAGTCTCTGGGATCCAACTTCCCACCTCCTTGTTCCTCACTGCCTCAGCCAAGCGTGGGCAGACCATACATTAGGAATGTATTTGGCTGCACGTATCAGACAACTCAATGACAAGGGTTTAAATGATGCAGACATTTGTTGAAAGTGGTCTCACTGTTCATCTGGTAGCTGTGACATTCTAGCTCTCTGTATCTTTTTCTTCTTTTCTTCTTAGTGGGTTGCCTCTTCTTCCACATTCTTGCAACATCACGATCCCGGGATGGCCGTCCTAACTCTATGCCTCGCTTCTCTACCCAAGATGTATTAAGGAGGGAAAGACAAGACCACTGAGCTCTCGACTTGCCCCTTATATAAGGGAGACACATTTTCCCAGGAGCCTAAGAGGACACCCTCTTCTTATGAGTGGCCCAAATCAGACCACATCGAACGCCAGGAAGACGGGGAAATTCTGCATCGGGATTTCCAGCTTCCATAGTGAGAGGCAGTGAGAGAAAGAGGAAGGCCAGGAATTTCTGGCCAACAACAGTGTTTGCTGGAAAAACCTTCACAGAGAAACCACAAGACATCAGAAACGGAAAATTACTCAAGCCATTTTAGCCTGGGAAGTTTTTGAAAATGGAGAAAAATGGCACATTTTAGGCTGAGTTCAAACATGGAGTTGGACAGAGCTAGACCCACCTTAGGAAAAACCTTAGGCTGGAAAACCCTGTGCTGGAGGCAAAGCTTCTGTGTTCAGAGGCAGGGCTCCCAGTTCTGTGGCCCAAGGAAAGTCAGTCCCACAAACCTAGATGATGGGTTACATTGTGGACTAGACAGAAATCAAAGACTTTGCTGCTGATAATATGGTTTCATCAGCTTTTAGGGATTAAAAGCCAGAAGGGGGGGGGCAACTCCCACCTCGCGGTGATCACACAAGCCCGTCAACCTAGGACATGATTTTGTCAGAAATAAGGAGCCAAAACCACTTTCCCATCAAGAATGTTCTTTTCCGGAGGGAGGAGCCAAGATGGCGGAACAGCATGGAAGTTTTTTTGTTTTTTGTTTTTTTTTTTAATTTTTTTTTTCAACGTTTTTATTTATTTTTGGGACAGAGAGAGACAGAGCATGAACGGGGGAGGGGCAGAGAGAGAGGGAGACACAGAATCGGAAACAGGCTCCAGGCTCCGAGCCATCAGCCCAGAGCCCGACGCGGGGCTCGAACTCACGGACTGCGAGATCGTGACCTGGCTGAAGTCGGACGCTCAACCGACTGCGCCACCCAGGCGCCCCAGCATGGAAGTTTTTTTGCGTGTCTCGCATCCATGAAATACAGCCAGACCAACACTAAACCATCCTGCACACCTAGAAAACTGATCTGAGGATTCACACAACAATCTGCACAACCTGAACCACAGAACTCAGCAGGTACCCGGCGCGGAGAGGTGAACTGGGGAGAGAGAAGTCGCGAGGGCAGGGAGCTGTTTTGCAGGCGGAGAGAGGACGGAGACGGGCGGGGGCAGGGGAATAAGACGGGAAAAGCACCCCCCTCCGAAAGCAGCTGGAGAGAAAGTGGAAAAGTGGAAACAGCCGCAGGGACTGAACTAAAAAGGAGAGAGGAGAGAGGAGAGGGTTTAAATTCCATTCAGACTGTAAACAGGGGGAGGTCAGAGTCTGAAACTCCGCAGCTCGGTACCTGGCGGTGCTCTGGTGGGAAAGGCGAATCCCCAGGAGCAGAGTGGAGTCCGGGGGTCTTCAGGCCACACGGGGAGAAGAGGTTCCACTGCTGGAAAGACGTTTGGTAGAGGCTGTGTGGGTCCCCCAAAGGCAAGGCCCCAGTGGACCCAGGAGGACAACCACATTCGCCGGTGCTGGAACGAGGTCGCTGGGGGTGAAGCCTGGTGCCAGACGCATATTGTGATTTTCCATAATCCCAGAAATGCTGCTGCTACACGATCTCGCGGACTTTTTCTGGGGCGGGCTGGCACCCGGCCGCAGTCTCTGGGCATCGGCAGCAGCACAGTCCCGCAAACGTTCCCGGGTGCGGCCGGCACCCGGCCATCGCTGGGTGAGACCCTCCCACAGAGGGGCAGAACGGGTCAAAGCCACAGTCCTTCAGAAGTAAGGGGTCGGGAAACACAGCCGCACCTGAGGCAAAACTCAGGAGGGAGGTGCTGCCTGGGGCTTGGTCACAGGTATCTTGCGATACTGGAGACTGGGTAGCTGGATGACCCCATTTTCACTGGCTGCCGCGCATGCGCCTACGCACCTACAAGGAGCACAACGATCAACCCCAGTAAGCCAAGCAGCGCCACCTAGTGGAGGATGGGCCGTTACACTAGGCCCCGCCTGACTGGGCCAACCTCGCTCTTCAGGAACACATGTCTCCACCTGCTTAGTTTATGGACTATAAAGCGCTTCATAGTTTGACTTCTAGGGGAAAACAAAACAAAACAAAACAAAACAAAACAGAGTATTCTTTTCCCCAGGGGCGCCTGGCCGGCTCATTCGGTAAAGCATGTGACATTTGATCTCACGGTTGTGAGTTCAAATCCCAGGTTGAGCATGGAGCCTACTTAAAATAATAATAATAATAATAATAATATCCTTAAAAATATTCTTTTCCCTATGGCCTTTTGTAGCAACGTGGATGGAACTGGAGAGTGTTACGCTAAGTGAAATAAGTCATACAGGGAAAGACAGATACCATATGTTTTCACTCTTATGTGGCTCCTGAGAAACTTAACAGAAGACCATGGGGGAGGGGAAGGAAAAAAAAAAGTTAGGGAGGGAGCCAAACCATAAAAGACTCTTAAAAACTGAGAACAGGGGCGCCTGGGTGGCTCAGTCGGTTAAGCGTCCGACTTCAGCTCAGGTCATGATCTCGCAGTCCGTGAGTTCGAGCCCCGCGTCGGGCTCTGGGCTGATGGCTCAGAGCCTGGAGCCTGCTTCTGATTCTGTGTCTCCCTCTCTCTCTGCCCCTCCCCCGTTCATGCTCTGTCTCTCTCTGTCTCAAAAATAAATAAATGTTAAAAAAACATTAAAAAAAACCGAGAACAATCTGAGGGTTGATGAGGAGGGAAGGGAGGGGAGAGTGGGTGAGGGATATTGAGGAGGGCCCCTTTTGGGATGAGCACTGGGTGTTGTATGGAAACCAATTTGACAATAAATTTCATATTAAAAAAAATATCCTTTTCCCCAACCAGCTGAATTGGATCCTTTATCCAAGTTATGTAAATACTTGCTACCATCATTATTATGGGTCTAAGTATCTCATTTACACCGGGACGGGGTCTTGGGCTCCCACACATGAGACACTGGAAAGTGACAATTCAGTCAAAACAAAAGCTTGGCATAACACAGTAAAAAGGAAAAGAAAAACCCCAAACAAAGTTTTATGTGTGTCTCTGCACATGTGTTTGTGAGAAAACACACCCACACATAACGTTAAAAGGCCACACCGCCCTGATTACCTCCTAAGCCCAGGCATGTCCCTGTAGTTCTGACCACATTCGAATGTCTTAATTCAACATGATTTTGGACACCCACGATTCCTTTCGTTCAGCTGGACAAGAAAAGCTAGGTTGCTCTGCAAAAAGAATACAACTTATCATCATGCTTCTGTGTTGGGAGACATTCTCAGTAAAATTTGAGCCCAGCCTCTGAACTTGCAGATTTATCTGCCTATTCTTTATTCATTTATCTACCTATCCACACACCTGTATTATCTATCTATCTATCTATCTATCTGTCTATCATCTAACCATCCATCCATCCAACAAACACTAACTCATTTCTTTGGAGCTCATGAGTTTCTTTGGAACTCATTTCGGTTCACTAGCCTCACTTCCTTGCCCAGCAAACCTTCACTTTTCCACAGGGAATGCCTTACCTCTTTTCCATTTTGTGAAAGCCCACTGATCCTTAAAATTCAGGTCCAACTCTTTTTATTTAAATAATCTCTACGCACAATGTGGGGCTCTAACTCATGACCCCACGATCAAGAGTTGCACGCCCTACCGACTGAGCCAGCCAGGCGCCCCCCGTTCAATTCTTTTTGGGAAGATCGTTCACAGACTCCTACTGTAAGCCCACACTTTAATCTTCCCTCTTAACTTTATGGTACTAAGGTTCTGTATCCCTCTTGTGTTATGTTATAAATTTTTGCCTTCAAGATCTCTCCAATGTTGAAGTGCATTGCTCTTGTATGTTGCAACTGAAACATTCTGACTTATTTCTTACCTCCCCACGAAAGTTGCAAACTCTCTTAATGGAGAGACTATGGTTTTTTGACCCCTTTGCAACCTCCTTCCACAGCTTGCCTCTTACATAACGTTATGCAAATGGTAGGCACTCAACAAATAGGTTTGGATTGGGTGTGCAGTTTCCCCATCTGTTAAGTGGGGATAATACTGGTGTTACAGCGACAGGTGAGGATTAATTGAGACGGTGTCTGTTAAAGAGCTTCTTAAACTGCAAAATCCCGAAGACAGTATGATGGAGAATACTGCTTCATTTTTTAATAAAAAATGAACAATAATCAATAGCCACATGCCGGATTGTCTACAATCTGAATGAACGAGAACTTTTCAGTAAAAAATGGCATTAGTACATACGGAATCACTGGGTCTTGTGCAGGGTACCAAAGCTACAATGTGGATGAAAAAGTCCCTGTATTTAAGGAGCTCACTTTTTAGCAAAGGAGAAGAACTATAAGTGCCTATGACTGTGTATGAGGATGGAAAGAGCCCCATAACACAGACACAAAGTGCTCACAGACACTCAAGCGATTCCTTAATTCTGCCTGGGGATTAGGAAACACTTCAAAGAGGAGCCACCATTTGAGCTGATCCCGGAAGATGAAAAGAAATTCGGTAGATGGAGAAAGAGAAAAAGAACATTCTAGAGAAGAAAGAGCAGAGACGTTCTGGACGACTTGGGGTGGGGGAAGGGGGGTAAGAGGAGCCAGGATTATCTAATCACAACCTAAAGGCCAAGGGAAAAGGGTTGGGAGAGTCAGACCCAGGGGCTGATGCGTGGATCATGTCCCCGGAAGGGGCTTCAAAAGCCACGTTGAGGAGTGTGGACCTGATTCCAAAGGTAATACAAAGCCACAGAGGAGGGGGATTGATCAGTAGATTTGCATAGAGTAACGAATCCCTCAAAGACCCACAATCCCTTTCCATCTCCACTGTGTCAACGCTATCACTTTATTCTTGGGGTGCTTGCAAGATGGCCAAATGGCCAGTAACACAGCCAGGCACAAGCCAATCCTGAAGCATCCTCCCAGGAGATGCGCCTCTCCGGGTCTCTATGGGTCACAGGGCCTGGTCAGATGACACAGTCGTTCGCCATGGCTGGCTTGGACCAGTCTTCTGGGGTTGCATGATCATGGAGAGTCAACCGTGATGTCCACTGAAAAGACCCTGGCTGCCAGCATGCAGATGGGCTCCGGGGCGAGTGTGAAGGCAGGGAGACCACTTGATAAGACAGCGCAAGATGACTGGCATAAAGTAATCAGACCTGGACGAGAGATGCGGCTGTGGGTATGAGGGAGGAGAAGAACCAGAAGACACGTCTTGCATGTGAAAAAGAACTTGCCAACTCATCATATGGGGAGTGAGAAGCCAGCAGTCAAGGACGCTGCAAGCTTCCAATCTTAGGTGACAGAGGGGTTTAGTGCACTATCGGCTGAGACGGAAGACTGGGGGAGGGGGGCTCAGCTGGCATGCCCCCCACACCTGCTTGACAAAGACTAAAAGCACGAGAAACAGAGGATTCATCCAACCTCTCACTTACCCCAAGAAAGAGAGGCGGTTGATTGAAGGGCTGACTCTGATGTCATGCGACCAGTCTCCCATCACTTACAAACGGAGAACCTTGAGTAAGCTTCTATCTCCTTACCTGTGAAATGGCTCTCCCAATGCCTCGCTCGTGGAATCGTTGTGTCCAGGGCTCAACCTGGCTCCTGCCTGGCATGTAAGAGACATCGTGGCAGAACAGACGAGAAAGGACACCAGGGCACTAGCCCACTCACTGCCTGACCCCAGTCTAATTATCTGAACCTCCATTCATTCATCTGGAAGGTGGAGATACCCACTCATGGGGCTGCTGAGATAATCATATTAGAAGAAACGTCAAGGGGCGTCTGGGGGGTTCAGTGGGTTGAGCGTCTGACTTGGGCTCAGGTCATGATCTCACAGTTCATGGATTCAAGCCCTGCATCGGGCTCTGTGCTGACAACTCAGAGCCTGGAGCCTGCTTCGGGTTCTGTGTCTCCCTCTGTCTCTGCCCCTCTCCCGCTCTCTCTCTCTCTCTCTCTCTCTCAAAAATAAATAAACATTAAAATTTTTTATAAAAAAAAATGAAGGTGAAGAGAAGAATTGAGGCTAGGAAAGAGAAATAGGGTGGGGAGGAAGGGGGACAGTAATGTGCAAGGGGGCCAGCAGTGCAAACTCTGGCCCCTGGAATTTAATGGTGCTGACAGCAACCTCTTTTCTTTTCTTTTTTTTCTCTTTCCTTTCCTTCCCTTCCCTTCCCTTCCCTTCCCTTCCCTTCCCTTCCCTTCCCTTCCCTTCCCTTCCCTTCTCTTTTCTTTTCTTTTCTTTTCTTTTCTTTTCTTTTCTTTTCTTTTCTTCTCTCTCTTCTCTTCCCTTTTCTTTTCTTTTCTTTTCTTCCTCTGAACCAATTCTGTGGCACGCTATTTGCTATTTTCTGACTGCAAAGCCCCATTTTGTTACTGCCCATTTGCTCTGCCTGGCTATCTAATCTTCCTGAGAATTCTGCGTGCTACCCCATGACCTCAAAATTATGGTTTTTCTGCTTCAATCTGTTTCCGTTGTTCTATGTGCTTCTCCCGGGGACCTGCCCACACAAGCACCCAGTAGGATGCCTGGCATGGAGTGGGAATTTCAAATTGGTTCTTTTCTCCCTCCGGCCACTTATTCTCCGCGTCTTTCCTTCCACTCGTGTTTCGTTCTAGTTACATGATGCTCTGATGAGAGGGAGGAAAACCACTCTCATGTGAAGAAAACATGGAGTCCCTCCATCCCGTAAGCACTCACCTCACTGTTGCCCAGAAAACATCATCCCACGGGCTAACAAAACCGGGGTGGAGAATAGCCCTCGGTTTTTAAAATAAAAGCAGTCTTGAGGGCTAACATGAACTTGTTCACCAAACCCCAAGACATGACAGTACGGGACATCTGTCAATGCTTAGAAGCAGAATCTGGGGAAGTCAGAAGCAGAACTCATTGACATGATCATGGCCTTTCGGATTTCAAATGCTGACAGATGTAATGAGGTAAGCAGAAGAGGTAGACTGTAACAAAAATATCCGGGCACACAAAAGGTTTGCTTAATTCATGGGTTGTGAAACCGTATCAGATGCCAGAGAGGACACTGGGGAGTTTTAAGAAGTACATCCTTAATATTCTTGGATGAAGATTGCCCCTGGTTTCTGCAAAACACCCTGCGTATGACTCAGAATATTCTTTCATTTTTCCAAGCCTGCTTCCCCAGGCTCTTCCCTATGAGACACTCCAAATCTTCCAATAATCTTTTCTTGCATATGTTAACTGGAGTCTGTTTCTATTATTTGCAACCAAGGAGCCCTGACTGATTCAACTCATTGTGGCAATAGTAACAATCCGTGGTTGTTAGAAAGTTTCTCCCTGTTAGCAAGCTACTGCTCTCTGCTCCTATCCCTTTTCTGTTTTCTGCAGCAACTTTGAGCCAATGTTCTCCATTCGATGGGCCTCCAATCATTTCAGGACAAGATACTTTCCCTTAGTCATTTATTTCCTGGGATAAATAGCCCTGATTTCTCAACGGTTATGTAGAACATAACTTCCAGCTGGGTCAACATTTCTGGTACCACTCCTGTGAACCCTAAAAAAAAATGCAACCCCCGGGGCGCCTGGGTGGCGCAGTCGGTTAAGCGTCCGACTTCAGCTCAGGTCACGATCTCGCGGTCCGTGAGTTCGAGCCCCGCGTTGGGCTCTGGGCTGATGGCTCAGAGCCTGGAGCCTGTTTCCGATTCTGTGTCTCCCTGTCTCTCTGCCCCTCCCCCGTTCATGCTCTGTCTCTCTCTGTCCCAAAAATAAATAAACGTTGAAAAAAAAAAAATTTTAAAAAAAAAAAAATAAAAAATAAAATAAAAAATAAAAAATGCAACCCCCAACACCGGAGCGTGAAAGTTGTAATGTTTCTCCCGGTCTCCTCCCTAATTACATAAATGACTACTCTTTTTATTTTGTTTTTAAGTTTGTTTATTTATTTATGTTGAGAGAGAAAGAGAGAGGCAGAGAGCGAGCGAGCACAAGCGGGGGAGGGGCAGAAAGAGAGAGAGAGAATCCGCAGCAGGTTTCACAGAGCCAGACTCGGGGCTCAGTCTCACGAACGCTGAGATCATGACCTGAGCCGAAATCAAGAGTCTGATGCTCAGCCTACTGAGCCACCCGTGCGCCCCCAAATGACCACTCTTTTTAGCAGCAACATCACATTGTTGGATTACATTAAGTGTATTGTCAGCTAAAACTAATTTTTAAAGCTCAATGCTTCATCACATAGGCAACACATAATCTTTGAAAATTAGAAAATACAAATAAAGAAAAGATAAACTTTAAAAACTCTCACAACCCACCACCTAGTGATAATCACTATAAATACATTCATGTAAAATCTTCCAGATTATTCCCTATGTTTATTATCTTGGATTTTCTATTGGTCATACACTACCCCAATGTATACTATGTATTTAACTAGTACCCTCCGGATAGGTTCCTTATACTTGTGTTTTGTATCACAATTGCAAACAATGCTTGGATTGACATCCTTAAATAACCGTCTCTGAGTCTTTCTCTGACAATTTTTCCCAGCTTTATTGGGATACAATTGACATTTAACATTGTATAGGTTCAAGGTGTACCACGTGTTCATTTGACACATTTATATATTGCAAAATGATTGCCACTATGGCATTAGCTAACACCTCCAGCTCATGACATAATTACTATTTATAAACGTACTCTCTACTCCCAACGCGGGATTTGAACTCACAACCCTAAGATCACAAGTTGCATGCTCTACTGACTAAGCCAGACCAGACGCCCCATTACCATTTCTTTTTTGCAGTGAGAACATTTAAGATCTACTCTCTCAGCAACTTTGAAATAATAGATTATTATTAGCTATAGCCACCTTGTGGTAGGGTCCCCTCCCTACGGAAGGAATCAAAAAACCCTCAAGGCAACTTGGCTATATGGGTACGTGACAACGTCCCTCACCACCTTGTAACATGAGACCACTTAATCAGACTACAGGTTTGTATGTTACCATACATGGGAGACAAAGAAGTAAAAAATATATAGAAAGCTACGTCATGTGGCATTCAGGACTCCGTTCTTCCGGTATGAACCCAACTGAGATGTTCCGGAAGAAATAAAAAGAAAGAAAAACCTCAGTGCCACAACTCTCTGTGCGAGAATCCTGCTACAACCTTGCTGTACATGACATCTCCAGAATTTGTTAATCCTATAACTGGAAGTTTGCACCCTTTTGCCAACATCTCCCCATTCCCCCAACCCACAGTGCCTTACCATGAGGGTGAGAGAGAGAGAGAGGGAGAGGGAAAGAGAGAATCCCACACAGGCTCCTCTCTGCTACCACGGAGTCTGGTGCGGGGCTCAAACCCACGAACCTCACCACGAACCCCGAGATCATGACCTGAACCAGAATCGAACGTCGGTTGCTCAACTGACTGAGCCACCAGGGGCACCCTGATTTCTTAAAAATCCCGAGAGGTTGAATTGCTAGTTCAAAAGATATGTGTTTTCTTGGGAGGCTTTTAATTATCTGTCACCAAATTACCCTCCAGAAACCAATTTATACTCCCACCAGCAGATTATAAAAGGCTTTAAGACTCCTGGAATTTTCACATGACAGCCTGCCATGCCGGGTGTCTGTAAGCAGTAAGCGATTTTAAGCTAGATGAAATACTGTATTTACACTTCTTTAATTTTGTTTAATTGGCTCTTGTGTCTCTTTGCCACCTGTTGGGATTATTATTACGTTAGAGATTCAGTCTTACCTCTTGAGAGTCAAATAGGAGTTTGAAGAGTCTTAAGATTCAGTCAAGCATGGGAATACGCAGCCATTCTGGTTTTGCATCACCTGCAAATCTTACTTAATATCTCCGTGGTTTTCATCCAAGTCACAGAGGACACTGTTGAAGAGAAGGTGGCCGTGGCGCCTGGGTGGCTCAGTTGGCTAAGCATCCGACTTCGGCTCAGGTCATGATCTCATGGTTCGTGGGTTCGAGCCCCGCGTCGGGCTCTGTGCTGACAGCTCAGAGCCTGCAGCTTGCTTGGGATTCTATGTCTCCCTCTCTTTCTGACCCTCCCTTGCTCATGCTCTGTTTCTCTCTCTCTCTCAAAAAAAGAAAAAATATTAAAAGAGAGAGAGAGAGAAGGCAGCTAAGAAGCGGGTCCCCTGGCAATCTACGAAGCACGCCTTCAGCCTGAGAGATAATTACCTATGAGCCTACCTAACAACCCTGGTCGCAGTTTACATGGCATCAGCTCTTTCTGAAGGACCCACCCACGATCCAGCAACTAATGTGGTGGCTGGCACCTCAGGATGGGGCTCCAACATTATGATCAGTGTCTGCTCTGGCTGGTCGATACCCAGGGGATGTCAGTGGTTAAGTATTATTAATACCATGCTTGTATCCATGGACCGACTACCCAGATGAGACATGTTAGTAGTTTGCCATATTGTCTTAGAGATCTTGGTTGTTTGTGGGTTTTATTTTTTTGTTTTGAGGAAATGCAGTTAAAAGCTCTCAACCCCTTCCCACCTCCTAAAGGAGGAGTAGTTATTGCTGTGGCTTTTGTGTTTTTAGTACACTTATATGTATCCATGAACATTGCATCCATGTATCCATGTACATTATGGATGTTTTTAATTTGAAAATGTTGCATGAGTAACATTGCATGCATGTATCTTCCCAGGACTAGATCTTGTGCTTTGAACTGTATCTATATTGATACATATAGATCTAATTCATTCGTTTTAACTCCTTTATAGTCGCACATTTATTTTTAAATTTTTAATGTTTATTTATTTTGGGGAGAGAGACAGAGTGTGAGCAGGGGAGGGGCAGAGAGAGAGAGAGAGATGGAGACACAGAATCTGAAGCAGGTCCAAGATCTAAGCTGTCAGCACAGACGCCCAGGTGGAGCTCGCACCCACGGACCGCGAGATCATGACCAGAGCGGAAGTTGGACGCTTAACCGACTGAGCCACCCAAGCGCCCCTGGATCCATGCTTTCCAAACCTTATTTTCAGTTTTTCTCTATGCATACACACTTCTTATGTATTTGAGATCATATTGTACATACTGTTGTGTAACTCCCTTTTTTTTTTCATTCCAACAATATAAGTAAACATTTCCCCCATCCAAAGTATTGCACGATATGCTCTGCAAGAAAGGACATAGGATTCCAGCACGTCAAGCGCCATTATTGATTCAACTGACCCCTGCTATTTGACACGTAGGTTGATTCAAAATTCTTCACTATTGCAAGCAACACTACCAACGTCTGATTCAACATGGCGCATGGTGACCCATTTCTATGATCGCCTCTCCAAATTCTCAAAACTTCATTCATGTAATAAATATTTCTGGAGTGTCTCGAATGGCTCCTGCACTGTTCTGGTTGGTAAGGATAAAAAAAAAAAAATGAACAAAACAGACACACAAAGATACATTACAGTAATAAAATACCAACAATAGAATAATAATGTCGGCAGCAACCACTTATTAAATGCTTGCTGTCTGCAGGACATCATGACCTTTGTGAGCTGTTCATCCACAGATGCTATTATCAGCCTCATTTCTGGGAGAAGGCCACTGGCATTTTTACTCTTTCCTGCCCCGCCATTAATGCAGGCAGACTTGGTGCTGCATCAGTTGAATCTGACTTCTCTCCAAAGCCTATGAGAGGAGCAAGAGGAAGATGTCACCTGGTAAAGGTGGGGAGTCCCAAGTCAGAGCCTCTTTTCATCAACGAAGGAGACAAAGATCTACTTGGAAGATCCTTGACGAGGAAGGACATGGAACCATGCTCCCCATGAGAATACAGGCAATTTGTCTTCTGCTCGTTGACAAACATTAGATCATATTTTGTTGAAGAGCAAATTAAGAGATCAAACAGAGGCACCTGGGTGGCTCAGTCAGTGGAGTCCCCGACTCTTGATCTTGGCTCAGGTCATGATCTCGAGGTCTGTGGGATTGAGCCCCGTGTCTTGAGATTCTCTCGCTCTCAAAAATAAATAAATATGGGAATGGAAACTGTGCAGCCACTCTGGAAAACAGTGTGGAGCTTCTTCAGAAAATTAAAAATGGAACTACCCTACAACCCAGCAATTGCACTACTAGGAATTTATCCACGGGATACAGGTGTGCTGTTTCCAAGGGGCACATGCACCCCAATGTTTATAGCAGTGCTATCAACAATAGCCAAAGTATGGAAAGACCCCAAATGTCCATCCATGGATGAATGTGGTATATATATATATATATATATATATATATATATACACAATGGAGTATTACTTGGCAATCAAAAAGAATGAAATCTTGCCATTTGCAAGAACGTGGATGGAACTGGAGGGTATTATGCTGAGCGAAATTAGTCAGTCAGAGAAAGACAAAAATCATATGGCTTCACTCATATGAGAACTTTAAGAGACAAAACAGATGAACATAATGGAAGGAAAGCAAAAATAACATAAAAACAGGGAGGGGGACAAAACATAGGAGATTATTAAATACAAGAACAAACTGAGGGTTGCTGGTGGGGCATGGGTTGGGGGGATGGGCTAAACAGGGGAGGGGCATTAAGGAGGGCACTTGTTGTGATGAGCACTGGGTGTTATACGTAGGCGATGAATCACTGGAACCTACTCCTGAAGTCATTATTGCACTATATGCTAACTAACTCAGATGTAAATTTGAAGAAATTATTAACTAATTAATTAAACTTAAAAAAAAAATCAAACAAACAAACAAGCAGAAATACACCCATAAATACAGGGAACAAATTGGTGGTTGCCAGAGGGTAAGCATGGGCAAAATGGGTTGGGGGGGGAGAGAGGGGTCCAGGCTTCCAGATGTGCAACAAATAAGTCTCAGGGATGAAAAGTACGACATCAGGAATATAGCCAATGGTACTGTAACCGTGTCATGCAGTGACAGGTGGTAGGTATACTTGTGAGCACCGGGTAACGTGTAGCCTTGTCGAGGTCACATCAAACGGGCGATAAAAGAGGAATATAAGGAAACTGGAAGCAGATTGCCACTCTCAGCTCAGAACTGGTGCCACAGAGAAACTTTGTTGGGGCACCTGGGTGGCTGAGCCGGTTAAGCGTCAGACTTCAGCTCAGGTCACGATCTCGCGATGGGTGCATGGGATCGAGCCCTGCGTGGGGCTCTGTGCTGACAGCCCAGAGCCTGTTGGGATTCTCTCTCTGCCCCTCCCCCACTCACATGTGCACACGTTTTCACCTGAGCGCACGCTCTCTCTCAAAACAAATAAAGGTTAAGAACAAAATTTTTTTTTTAAAGGTGAATATTCACAGGTATGGACCGACTTGAAAAATTCTTTCAAACTTTAGAGGAAAAGAACAAAGAAACCAAAAACATGATGAAAGAAAAGCATAGTCATGGAGGGCACCGAATGGCCATAACTGTACCTTTTTTTTAATTATTATTATGGTGCAAAGACAGTAGAAACTTAAAAAAAAAATCGTGCCACTTAAAATTAATTTAGGTAAACTCAGAGGAGCATGAGAAACTTCTGGAATCAGAAACCATGAAGAAATATTTCTAAATATGAAATGCAAACAAATATAAAACATCAAGGTTATCAGATGAATGTATTGGGTTAAATTGGTTGAAGTTTTGCTTTGCTCATGGACTTGAACATTTCCTGAAGCAAATCCTTAGGAATAGGATCACCAACAAATACAGATATTTACAAGATGCTGTTAGAAGCATGAGCCAACAACGAAGAATCTGCAAAAGTAAACATTCATACAGAAGACAATTCTATAAAACCATTATGTCAAGGTTTGATTTTGAATAGTGAACTAAGACATGACTTTTGTCTGCTTTTTTACTTGTCTGTGTCTTTTTTTCCTTTTTTAACACTTAATACGTGTAACTTGTATCATAATAACAAAATGTAATTTAAATTTTTTTTTAACGTTTATTTATTTTTGAGACAGAAAGAGACAGAGCATGAATGAGGGAGGGTCAGAGAGAGGGAGTCACAGAATCTGAAACAGGCTCCAGGCTCTGAGCTGTCAGCACAGAGCCCGACGCAGGGCTCGAACTCACGGACCGCGAAATCATGACCTGAGCTGAAGTTGGTCGCTTAACCGACTGAGCCACCCAGGCGCCCCACAAAATGTAATTTAATAAGCAGGTGTATGGAAGGTAATTGCAGCCAAACTATTACTGGGTCTTTTCTGGAAAACCTTGTCCATGGTGAAAACAACTTGCTTAATTCTGAAGGGCTAAGTTAAAAGAGAGCTTGACTCCCAGCCAGACCCTCACAATCAATGAGCCTCATCATGGTGGCCAGCCTCCATCGACCCCCAATATCCCTGCCTCCTGGTGTTCTTGCCGTGAGATAGCTCTCCTCCCACACTGTAAGAGGGTTGGTCTGTGAGACCAACAGAATACGGCAGAAGATAATGTATGTCACTTCTGAGATTAAGTTATAAAAGACAACTTCATCTTGGTTATTCTCTTTCTTTCAGGTCAGTTGCTCTGGGAGAAGTCAGCTGCCATGTCATGAGCAATCCTCTGGAGAGGCCCATGCATCAAGGAATTAAAGCTCTGGCCAATGGGCATGTGAGCACACCATCTTGGAAGTGGTTCCTCCAGCCCCAGTCAAGCCTTCATATGATGCATGTCCAGCTGACATCCTGACTGAAACCACATGAGAAACCTTGAGCCAGAACCACCCAGTTAGACCACACTTGGGTTCCAGACCCTCAGAAACGATATGAGATAATAATAGTTTGTTGCTTTAAGCTGCTAAGTTTGGGAGTAATTTGATCCACAGCAATAGATAACCAATATACCCTTTCAACCTGGATCATGAGCTTTAAAACACCAGGAAGAGGTAAGATAACGGGAAGGGGGGCAAAGGAGGATGAGGGGGATGTCTTTGAGAGGGAGCAGAGTTCTTGAGGAAGTAATTATATCTTCAACCATCGCTCCCATGCCATGAAGTATGGGGACTCTTGACCTGTCTTCTCAAACTGGTGAGCTCCAAGGGAAATATGTCTGTGAGGTGGGAGAGTCTGGAATGGGGACACGTAACCCCTTTTTTTCTGGAGTCACTTATTGGCAGTTGGCACCCCACTGGTGTATATGCAGTTGTGGGGTATTGCACTTGGCAGAAAGGGGATGGAGCCTCATGCCTGGCATTTCATACAAGAAGACCCTTAGAAGAAGTTCTGCCATCTTGGGTAAAGGTGGACTGAGTCAGGAAAGCCAGCCTAGGTGACCAAGGAGGGAGTCTCCCCCCTGACAGTCAGAGTGGCTGAGGGTCTGCAAGCTTGACCACCAGTCTTTGAAGGTCCACCCAGCCTGGGACTTTGGACAGACGTACTGTCAGGGTCATTGCCTACACCAAGGATGGCATCACAGCTGAATCCTACCTGGATTCCCCACACAGGTTGATCCAGACAAGTGAGCCGGACACTGAGGGAGGGACTGGCCAAACAGAGAAGGCTGGCCTCGCAGAGAAAGGAGAGATCCTTGTCACTTCCCACAAGGGGACCCTTGGAGCAGACAGGAGGGGCTGTTAGGAGGAAGGGAAAGGGCACCAATGGACAAGGCTGTGTTCTGCTTCCCGAGCCCCGGGCAGGGGGTCTGAACCAGACTGCAATAGAAAATACCAATATCTAGGGGCGCCTGGGTGGCGCAGTCGGTTAAGCGTCCGACTTCAGCCAGGTCACGATCTCGCGGTCCGTGAGTTCGAGCCCCGCGTCGGGCTCTGGGCTGATGGCTCAGAGCCTGGAGCCTGTTTCCGATTCTGTGTCTCCCTCTCTCTCTGCCCCTCCCCCATTCATGCTCTGTCTCTCTCTGTCCCAAAAATAAATAAAAGTTGAAAAAAAAAATTAAAAAAAAAAAGAAAATACCAATATCTGAATGTGACAGAATGTTTTCTTGAAATGAAACTATTTAAAACTGGAAGTGGCTGGACATAGCTGATATTTATAAGACCGGGCTAACTTCATGTTTTCCACTGCTGAGCAGGAATCGGTTTTTGTGTTTTGTTTTTTGGGTTTTTTTTTAGAGAAAAGGAAGTACGTTTAAAAATAAAGCAAACCTTTTGTTGGCACAGGGCTAGATGGAGACCATTCAATTAAAGCTATTAAATGAGCAGTGAGACCTGAGGCATATATCCGACTTCCTCTTGAATGTTAAGTTGGTCAAGTTCCCTATGCGGGCACGCTGCATTCTTCCAAGCACTTCCGCAATTATAAATGCAGATTAAAAAAAAAAATTGTTTAGAGTCTCTTGCCCCTTGTGAATACCATTCCTTCTCCGACTCTACACCAACTGTCCAATGGAAACTTTTGTGATGGTGTGGGAATGTCTTGTGTCTGCCCTGTCCAATATGGCAACTGCTCACCGCACATCCCTACTCAGTGCTGATGCCAAACAAGGGACTGACTTTAAAATTGTATTTTTTAAAAGATTTTTTTAAAGCTTTTATTTATTTATTTGAGAGAGAGAGAGAGAAGGATAGGGACAGAGACAGAGTGAGAGAGAGAGAATCCCAAGCAAGCTCCACACTGGCACAGAATCCAACATGGGGCTTGATTTCACGAACGTGAGATCATGACCTAAGCCAAAATCAAGAGTCGTATTAGCATAACCGACTAAGCCACGCTGCCGCCCCTAAAACTGTATTTTCACTAATATAAATGTACACAGCCAGATGTGGTTAGTGCTACCATATTGGACAGAGCAGTGAGAAATGGAGTCAGACATATTTCTTTCTACTGAACTTTTGGAAATCTGGTTTCCGACATCTGGGGAGCATCTTTGTTGGTTTGCAATCTCGGATTCCACAGAGACAGGGACACATTGGCTCAAGAGTTCTGACACTTCCATACCACCCACCAAATTCTTCCCGATGTGTCCTTAGAATCAAATTAAGGAGAGCATTCACAGTAATGTCTACATGGGGAAAATCTGAGCACAGACTGGATTCCGACAACATTAAGAAATTACTTAGGTCATTTCAAAGAGGGATTCAGGGACTAAAACCAAGAGCTCTTCACTCTATGACCAAATATTGAAGTTTTCCATTGGATGTAATCGTTACTCGACCAACAGGGCTGTGGTTTCCTGAGGAGATGGAAGATAAAAAAGAAACAAATTACTAAAATTGCATGCTGCCATATTTGCAGATAAAATAATGTGCTCTCTATATTTGCTTTAGATAATGGAGTGAGGCGTGGACAGAGGAAATAAGATTGGTTGATAATTGTTGAAGCCTTGTGATGGGTTCATAGCTTCCCTTAGATTAGTCTCTCTCATTTGACATGTGTGTACTTTTTTTAATTAAAAAAGTTAAGAGCTTTAAACAAAATGGGAAAGTGCCTCTATTATGATATCAAGTAGAAGGGGAAAAAGAGGGGCGCCTGGCTGGCTCAGATGGTGGAGGGTGCAACTCTTGATCTCAGGGTTGTGAGTTCAAGCCTCATGTTGGGTGTGGAGCCTACTAAAACAAACAAACAAACAAACAAACTACTAAGAAAAAGAAAAGAAAAAGAAAAGAAGGGTAATATGCAAGCCACAGAAGTCTAAGCACACAATAAAATGAGGAATTTACACAAATGAAAGGAAATACGCAACATAATGTAGTGGTTAGGATCCAGATGGCTGAGTTCAAATCCTGGCTAGAACACTGACCTCATTTCGGGAATTTTTTTAGCTTTGCTCAATCTCCATCTCCTTATCTATGGAATGAGGATCATTCTGGAATGTCCCTCTTAAAATTGCAGTGAAGAGTAAGTGAACCTATTTATGAAACACTTGGCCAGCATCTGGCATGAAAGTCCTATCCCTTATTCTGGGACATGGATTTATAAGTGACCCTGTATCCTGGCCTTTGGGACATGTGTTAGGAAAGCATCGTCTAGAAGCTTCCTTGGGCCTGGTGGGGAGGGGGGTGGGGCAGGTGGAGCAGGGTCTTGTATCTGTGTTAGTCCTGACCCAAAAGCCTTCCACACTGATGAATAGACCTTCTTCTTTTTATTTATTTATTTTTAAGTTTTTTAATTAATTTATTTTTTGAGAGAGAGCACAAGTCGGGGAGGGGCAGAGAGAGGGAGAGAGAGAATCCCAAGCTCGAACTCACGAACCGTGAGATCACGACCTGAGCCGAAATCAAGAGTCGGACGCTTAACTCGGACTGTTTAAGTAAACTCTACACCCAACATGGCGGGGTTGAACTCATGACCCCGAGATCAAGAGCCACATGCTCTACCAATGGAGCCAGCCAGGCGCCCCTGACAGACTTTCTTTGCAGGAGCTGTTACACACTTTGCCCTTTCCATTAGATTTGCATCTTTTTTTTTTTTTTCAACGTTTATTTATTTTTGGGACAGAGAGAGACAGAGCATGAACGGGGGAGGGGCAGAGAGAGAGGGAGACACAGAATCGGAAACAGGCTCCAGGCTCTGAGCCATCAGCCCAGAGCCCGACGCGGGGCTCGAACTCACGGACCGCGAGATCGTGACCTGGCTGAAGTCGGACGCTCAACTGACTGCGCCACCCAGGCGCCCTGATTTGCATCTTTTAAACAACATGTATCCTTCCGTTGGCCCTGCTAGTCATGAATCCCCTCCAAGTGGCAGTGATGTTTATGAAATTACGTTTTGCTTCTTTAAGTAACATGAAAATCTTGCCTTATCCATTCCCTATACCCTTTGCATTGGGAGATACACCTGTAAAACCATAAAGTTCTAGTCTCTATTTTTGCTCAGGAATAATGACACTGTCTCTGTTATCTGTTCTGGACTGTTGCACCAAGACTGTTTTCCATTTTCTCCTCAATTATCCGTGGCAGTAAGTCGACTGAAACTACACTAAACCAGAGGGCTGGGAGAGAGAATATTGGCTTGTATAGTTGGAAAGTCCAAGCAATAGGGTTAGCTTCAGGCACGGTTAAATCCAGGTGCTGTAATGTTTTAAGGTATTTCTCTCTCTCTCCATCATCAGGCTCAGCTTTCTGCTATGTTGACCTAATTCTCAGTCTCCTTAAAGCAAGGTGTCATCCAGCAGCTCCAAACATATAATTGATCACCTTAACTCTCTAATAGAGAAAGAAAGAACACATCACTGCCAGCCATTTGAGCAAAGTGCCAGTGACAACTCTCATTGGTCCAGACAGGGTCGTGGGGCCACCTCTGAACCAATCATTGAAATTCTGGTGACTTTTTTTGGTGCTAAAAGATGGGATGAAACCTCTTTGGCCACATAGACCATGAGAAAAAGACAGATGGTTTCCCTTCCAAGATAAAGAGGCTGTTGAAAGAAGACGGTAAGTGGATGCCGAACAGACCAAAGCAACAAGTGTCCGCTCCACATCCCATAACAACCTTTTTTTGATGCCCTTTGATGCCATTGGGATATCTCCTGCCAAACGCATTCTTCTCTAACTTTATGGCCAGTGGTCCTGTATTCGCCTCTTGCCCAGGAAATGAAATCTTCTTCAACACCATTGACATCACCAGCTGCTCACTTCCCATGTCCTCTTCTTTGTCTTCCAAAGTCCCAGCCATCTGCTGAGTGAAAAGATAGAATACCACCTGTATCCCCGCCCCTCCACCCATCCTTCGGAGTCCGTTCGGAACTGCCAACCTTCTCGAGACGTGGTTCAGAGTTCCTTTGGCCACACCGTTCCTCTACACGTGCATCAGAAGGAGTCCTGCCTGCACATTCTGTGCAAATATTCCATCGTGGCCCGTACTTGTGCTCCAGAAACATATGCCCCCGCCAGCGTGCTGCACCTGGTCTCAGAAGGGAATCTGCTTATTCTGGGAATGCACAAGTTTGTTTGTTTTTCACCCGGCCATGTCTGCTTCTCTGATATGTGTAATCCTACAGTACCTGGCATGGTGCTGAGGACACGCCATATATTCAAGGATTCATGCCCTGTTTTCCTTCTTGCCCTATCCAAGGGCCCTCACAAAAACCCCAAACAGACCAAACAAAATAAACTAAGCTGAATTTGGAATCAGGAAAGAGATCCTGGGACTTCATCTGTAACGTATTTTTCAAGCGAGGTGGTGGGGTATGTGACTGCTTATTGTATTATCGACGGGTCTTCTGAAATGTTTCATACATTTAAAAGTCTGCAGGTTGCAACTCAAGCTGACCAACTGGAAACCTAATCCGATCATGTCACAACCCACGTGGCTCCCCACAGCCCACAGGAGGACAACAGACGTTGTTGGCATGTGAGGTCCAAGATGTGATCCCATCTTCCTTTTCCTTATCTATTAAGGATGAATGTTTGTGTCCCGGCCCCACTCTGCCACCAAAACGTTACTATGTTGAAGCTCTAAGTCCTAATGAGATTTTTTTTTTTAATGTTTCTTTATTCTTGAGAGAGAGAGAGAGAGAGAGAGAGAGAACGAGCAGGGGAAGGACAGAGACAGAGGGAGACACAAAATCTGAAGCGGGCTCCAGGCTCCGAGCTGTCAGCACAGAGCCCAACATGGGGCTCGAACTCAAGAGCCCTGAGATCATGACCTGAGCCAAAGTTGGATGCTTAGACAACTGAACTACCCAGGCACCCCAAGGAGATTGTTTTTGAAGGTGATAGTGATGAGGATTTTTGAGGTGATGGTGGGCTTCGTGGGGTCTGGAGCCGACGGCCAAAAAAGAATTCTTGAAGACGTCTTTGGTGCAAAAAAAGTGATTTTATTAAAGCATGGAGACAGGACCCGTGGGCAGGAAGAGCTGTCCCAGACCCTGTGGAGAGAAGGGTTATACATTTGGGAGTTGGGGGAGGTCAGGTCCAAGGGAAGTTTCAGGTGAGATTTTCATATGCTAACGACTCTCAGGATCCTGGAGGCCTGGCTATGGTCAAGCTAAGGTAGAGTGTTAGCATTAAGACCACAGGGAGTTCCTGGAGAAACGTTTTACTCTGCCGGCCTCAAGTATTTGTCAATGGGCTGCAGGTTATAAGGACATTTAATTTAACCTGCCATTTCCTTCCGCCTTTGTTCCCATGTCACTATGGAGGGTGATGTTGAGGCTCCAAGGAAACTGAGTCTACAGTTTTCTGGAGATGAGGCTATTGACAAGACTGGCTTTTTCTTGCGATTTACTAAGATGTTTGTAAACTGATGGAGACCCATGTCCCGCAGGACTGTGATCCCTATCAGTTAACCATGTGTTTTCCCTTTTCCCTTGTCCTTATAGCACACACATCCCACTTGGGGGCCGGGGGGTGTTTCTGGCCTGTCAGCTTGCCTTATGCTCCCTCATAAGGTTAAATGGGGTCAGTCAAATGGAGTCCCGTGATGGGATTCGTGTCCCTGTGAGAAGATGAAGGGACACCAAAGCGGGGACAGTGAGAAGGTGGCTGTCTGCAAGACGGGGGGGGGGGGGGGACGCTCTCACCAGACCCTGAATCTGCAGACACCTTGATCTTAGACTTCCCAGCCTCCCGTGGGAAATAAGTATCTATTGTTTAAACACGCAGTCCAAGGTATTTGAGTAGAACATCCCTAGCCGACAAAGACCCCCTCCCCACCCTCAGCTGGGGCTTCAGGCGTCTTGAATCGTTCCCAGTTCCCTGCCTGAATGGACTATGTTCTCTCTCAACTGGGTGTTTTGGAGTCTGCCTTCTCTCCCTTTTCCCACATAGATCCCTCCTATTTTCTCATTGCATTTGTTTGAGGAGGCTAACAAAGAGGTCCCAGAACGCAGTAGCTTAAAATGCATTAAGTTTCTCAGATGGCTGTCTGGCTCAGTTGGTAGAGCACACAACTCTTGATTGCAGGGCTGTGAGTTCAAGCCGCACATTGGGCATGGAGCCTACTTAAAATTAAAAAAATATACACATCTTAGGGGCGCCTGGGTGGCTCCGTTGGTCAAGCAGCCGACTTCAGCTCAGGTCATGATCTCATGGTTCCTGAGTTCAAGCCCCACATCAGGCTCTGTGCTGACAGCTCAGAGCTTGGAGCCTACTTTGGCTTTGGTCTCTCTCTCTCTCTCTCTCTCTCTCTCTCCCTGCCCCTCCCCCACTTATGCTCTGTCTCTCAAAGGTGAATAAATGTCAAAAAAAATTTTTAATATTTTAATTTGGAAAAAAAGAATATAACTTTCTTTTTGCTCCAGTAGTGGTTCGGAGATAAACTTGTCCAGGTGAGTGGGAAGCTCTGTTCCTAGTGGTCATTCAGAGACCCAGGTTCCTTCCAGTCATTGCTCTGCCCGCCTCCAGGCCCTCTCGATCCCCTGCATGATTGAAGCTGGGTCCCCTCCCCAGGCCGATTCCACCTGCAGGAAGAAGGCACACAGGGATGCTCTGAAGTCCAGACGCAGAAGTGGCCCCTGCCATTTCCACTCATTCGATTGGTGATAACTAGTCACATGATCACAGCTAACTGCCAGGGATGCTGGGAAATGTAGTCCTTAGGTAAGCAGCCATGTGCCTGCCTAGAGTTCTCCTACAATGGAAAAATGAATTTCCACAAGCAATTGAAGTTCAGACCTGGACTCCTGAATGGCCTGCTCCGTCCTGACCTCCCTGTCTAAGTCAGAGGTCCCTCTTGCAAACACCTAGGGCTTTACATAGCAAATATTTCCATAGTGCCTACCTCTCCCCTTCGTCCGTTTCCCTGACTAGATTATGAGCACGTTGTGTGAGGCTGTCTGCAAACTCAATGCCTTGCACTTTCCGGACATTTTGAGTAAAAGTATGGAGGACTGGCTACTTAACTTGCAGGGCCCAGTACAAAATGGAAGCGGGGGGCCCCTTGTCCAAAAGCGACTAAGAATTGTGGTTTTTTGAGATTTACTTATTTATTTTTGAAAGAGAGAGAGAAAGCCCAAGTAGAGGAAGGGCAGAGAGAGAGGACCCCAAGCAAGGTCTGCACTGATTTTCCGGAGCCCGACGCGGGGCCCAAACCCACAAACCTCCAGATCGTGACCTGAGCCAAAGTCAGGCGCTTAGCCGCCTGAGCCACCCAGGCGCCCCAAAAGTGACTAGGAATTCTAAGATGACAGAAAAGTGATTACACCAGATGCAGCGACCTTCCAAAGGCAGGTCCCTGTGCACCTGCATAAATCGTGTCCCCATGTCACCGGCCCTGAAGGCCTGAACAAATAACTCAATTGCATCAAATAGCCTGCACCCTCCCCCATAAGAAAAGCCACATGTGTGTTGTGCAACCTCAAGCAGTGAGTCTGGAGATGAGTCGGATCATGCTTGTGAGCATCTAGAAAGTCCACCTTTGCCATCCAGACAGGCTAAATTTAATAGAGGCCACGGGGATGGTGAGGGAATTTCCCAGGTTCCACTACCTTGTCCCCTGGAAGGCGGGGATACAGCGTCCTGCCTTCCCCTCCCCTGTGGGATCTCCTTGCAGGAAGTCAATGCTGCAGAAGTAGTCATAGTGGCAGTTTTCAAACAGCCTCAGAGACTTCCGGGGGCGGGGGGGAGACTCTGAAGTCATCGGCGAGCAGTTCTCCAGGATCTGCGCAAACACCTCCAGCAATGGAGAACTTCCTACCTCCCCGGCCAGCTCCTTCTGTTTTTGACAGCTCTGCGGATGGAGTTCTTCCTAGAGTTGAGCCAAAACCTCCTTCCTCGTGACTGCCCACACCCCCCCTGCTGGCTCAGAGCCACGCCAGAATCGTAATACCAGCCCTGTGCCCTTGGGCGTCTAGAGGGCTCCCACGTTCACCTGAAGGTAGAGGTTGTCAACCAGCAGCACGGAGACGGGATATGGGCCACAGATGTACTGCGTTTGGCCCAGGCAAGGTTAATTATTATTATTATTATTATTATTATTATTATTATTATTATTTTGGTTGTTGCCAACGCTGAAAAATCTGGAGGGTTCATACAAAATGTAGAACCGAAGCCTCTAAAACTTGAAAGTTCTGGCAAGACTGGGCTCATAATCGCACGATGCTACTTGCCACTAAGATGCTAAATCACAGCCTGCGGCTTTGGTTACATGACACCCGTGCCTGTGCAGGTGACGTACCGTCAGAGACCTTATATTGACAAGGATGTTAATGTGCCCCTCCCCGCCACGGAAGTAGCCCATGGGCTGTAAACCCAGGTTTTTAAATTGGTTCCAGGAAAGGTTATTTAAAGACGTATGGCTCCTTTCCCACCCCCCACCCCCATTTTTTTTCTTCTTCCTGCTCATAATGGAGAAGTGATGGCTGGTGTTCCAGCAACTACTTCCTGACCATGAGGCAACCTTGAGGATGGGGGCAACGTATAGGAATGTTGAAACAAACAGATGGCAAGATGTTGGTTCAAGCCACATCAGCTGTACCTGCCTCCAAACTAAATAAGTAGAAACGCAAACATATCTTGTGGAAGCCACTCTTTGGTAGTGGTTATTAGCAACTACAGGCAGTTCCCATCTGCTGTATAGATATATATATTTTTTGTCATTGCCTTTTCTTAAGTTTTTATTGTGGAAAACTTTCAACATATACAAACATAGACTAATATCCACATGCAAAAAAATTAATGGAGATCCCTTACCTCACATCGCATCCCAAAATTAACTCAAAATAGATCATACACCTGAATATACAAACTAAAACTATAAAACCTTTAGAAGAAAACATGCAAGAAAGTCTTCACGAAGTTGGCTCAGGCCATTATTTCTTAGATATCACACAAAAAACCATAAGCAATAGAAGGAAAAATAAATTACATGTCATTGGAATTGAAAACTTTTGTCCTTCAAACAACACCCTCCAGAAAGTGAAAAGACAATCCGCAAAATGGGGGTGAATATTGGCAAATCATTTGCCTGGTAAGGGACTTGCAACCCGGAATATATACAGAAGTATCACAACTCAATTAAAAGTATGTTTTAAAGGGCCATTTAAAAAATGTGCAAAGTGGGGCGCCTTAATGGCTCAGCTGGTTAAGCGTCTGACTTCGGCTCAGGTCATGATCTCACGGTTCGTGAGTTTGAGCCCCGCGTCGGGCTTTCTGCTGTCAGTGCACAGCCTGCTTGGGGTCTTCTCTCTCTCTCTCTCTCTCTCTCTCAAGTAGATATTTTTTTAAATGTGAGAAAGACTTGAGTGGACATTTCCCCAAGGAAAATAGACAAATGGCCAATACGCACATGAAAAGATGCTCAACATCATTAGCCTCAGGGAAATGCAAGTCTCAACCACAAGAAGATATCACTTCACACCCACTAGGATGGCTAGAATCAGAAATAACAAGAGTTGGCAAGGGTGTGGAGAAATTGGAACCCTTGTACCCTGCCGGTGGGAATGAAAAATGGTGCAGCTGCTGTGGGAACCAGTTTGGCAGGTCCTCAAAAAGCTATACATAGAATTACCATATGATTCAGCAATTCCGCTGCTAGGTATATACCCAAAAGAGCTGGAAGCAGGGGCTCAAACAGATACTCTTATACCAAGTTCACAGCAGCATTATTCACCAAAAAGCCAAAAGGCGAAACAACCCAAGGGTCCATCCACGGAGGACTGGATAAACAAAACAGGATCCGTCCACACAATGGAATGACATCCACAATAAGAAGGAAGCATCGATACGAGCCACAATGTGGATGAACCTGGAAACATTATGCTATAAGTGAAAGAAGCCAGTCATGAAAGATCACACCCGGTATAATTGCGTCTTTATGTGACGTGTCCAGAATAGGCAAATCGGTGGGGACAGAACAGAGATTACTTGTTGCTGGGGTTCAGACAGAGTATGAATGGGGAGTAAGTGACTGCTGATGCGGACAGGGTTTCTTTGGGGATTGATAAAAACATTCTAAATTTGGGGCGCCTGGGTGGCTCAGTCGGTTGGGTGGCCGACTTCGGCTCAGGTCATGATCTCGCGGTCCGTGAGTTCGAGCCCCGCGTCGGGCTCTGTGCTGACAGCTCAGAGCCTGGAGCTTGTTTCGGATTCTGTGTCTCCCTCTCTCTGACCCTCCCCCATTCATGCTCTGTCTCTCTCTCTATCTCAAAAATAAATAAACGTTAAAAAAAAAATTTAAAAAAAATTCTAAATTTAACTGGTGGTGATGGTGACTCAAATCTGTAAATAGACTAAAATTCATCGGATTGTACGAATATGACGGTATGTAAATCATATCTCAATAAATCTGTCTTTAGGGGCGCCTGGCTAGCTCAGTGGGTAGAGCAGGCGACTCTTAAGCTCGGGGTCGTGAGTTCGAGCCCCAGGTTGGATGTATAGAGATTACTTAAAAAATAAAATCTTTTAAACAAAATCTTTTTTTAAAAAATAGACGAGTAAAAAGAACTCTCATTCACCTGCTCCAACGTCAACAATTGTTAACTTGAGGCCAGTTTCTTTTCATCTATACCACCACCCCCTCCCCCCGGCCCAGGGCTCTCCCCTCCTCATGTTATGTTGAAGCAGATCCCAGACACTGTTAATGCAGAATTGAAAACAGAAAAGTCCTGTGGTGCGGTTACCAGCTGCGTGGTTTGTGGCCGTGTGAGGCCCACACTGGGTTCTCCAGCCTTGTTGGACACGTCGAATGGTACAATACCGTGGGGGTGAATCCCTTTCTGCTTAAACTTTGCTGCAGCTAAGAACCTCGACTATTGAATCCAGAGTTGACACTGACCTTTAGTGCATCCTTATCCACAGAAGGAGTTCTGGTGGAGTATCTGTGGGGTATCTGAAAACCAGTGTTAGAAAATCTGTCATCCTTAATGAAAACCTCCCGGGAGGCTCAGAAGCCTTCTGGAGACCATGTGTGAATTTAAATCTGTTCTAGGTGAAGAAGGATTGCAGGAGGAGGTATTCCTTCCCAAGGGAGACCCCAACGCTATTGAACAGATGCCTAGGGGCACCTGGGTGGCTCAGTCGGTTAAGCTTCTGACTCTTGGTTTCGGCTCAGGTCATGATCTCATAGTTCGTGGGTTCGAGCCCCGCATAGGGCTCTGTGCACTGACAGCGATAAGCCTGCTTGAGACCCTCTCTCTTCCTCTCTCTATGCTCCTCCCCACTCAAAATAAATAAATAGACTTAACAACAACAACAACAACACATTAGGCATCTAATTCAATGCCTGACCTGAAACAGCCAATCACCCTTTATTAGTAAATGTGAACCTGGGTCAGATCTTATCTTCTCAACCAGAGAACATCAGCTTCCTTAAATTGGTGTTGTTTTGGGATGCCTGGCTGGCTCATTTGGAAGAACATAAAACTCTTGATCTCGGGGATGTGTGTTCAAACCCCACGTTGGGTGTAGAGGTTACTTAAATGAACAAAACTTAAATAAATAAATAAATACATGGGTGTTGTTTCGATTTTAAGGAATGGACTCATTCTCCTTTCTAAATGTGCTACTTTTATATAACCATCTTGATAACATAATAAACCTTTACTGAATGCTATTCAGCAGAACATCGCATGGGGGGCCTTTTCGCATCTCGCCTCATTTTTCTCAGCCTCACTGTGGGTTAGGTATCATCTTAGAGAAGAGAAAACTCAGGTTTGAGGTCAATTTATTTGCCCAGGTTCCCACAACTAGCAAATGGTTGGGCCAGGATGCTAAGCCCACCTGCCTGGTTCCGGAACCTTCTCTGTGCTGCTTCCCTCCTTCCTAAAGAGGGTCTCTGGTCCCACCTACAAGGTCCGGACTCATCAGGGTCTAGCATCAATCTTTTCAGGGAGACAGTGCCTAAGAAGCCTCGTGGCTCCAAGAGTCATCACCAAGTTTTAAAATTCTCCCACTCTCCTGACTCACCTCTGCCGCCTGGGCTCTCAGAGTCCGGACCATCCTCCTTTACTCGATGCAACACCTTGTTGGAATTCTGACTCCCACAGCTGCCTGATTCTGCAGTGTCCTCCTGGGCCTGGCCCATGGCGTTGCCTTAATGACAGGTCCCCAGCTGCTGGCCTGATGGTCAAGGGGCCACCCTACCTAGATCTCCCCATGGCCTGACCGTTGTGACCTGTTCACTGATTCAAGCTTGACCACTGCCGTAGGCAGCTTCCAAAATGACTCCCAAAGATCCTGCCTCCCGGTACCCACCCAGGGACTCTAAGGAATAGAGTACTACAAAGGTAACAGGAAGTTGGGGCACCACAGTGGCTCAGTCCGTTGTGTCCGACTTCAGCTCAGGTCGTGATCTCACGGTTGGTGAGTTCGAGCCCCGCATCGGGCTCTGTGCTGACAGCTCAGAGCCCACTTTGCATCCTTTGTCCTCCTCTCTCTTTGCCCGTTTTGCTCCTGTTTTCTCTCTCTCTCTTTCAAAAATAAATAATCGTTTCCAAAGAAGACATTCATATGGCTAACAGACACATGAAAAAAATGCTCAACATCACTCATCACCAGGGAAATACAGATCAAAACCACAATGAGGCACCACCACCTCACACCTGTCAGAATGGTCACGTTAACAACTCCGGCAACAACAGATGTTGGCAAGGATGCGGAGAAAAAGGAACTCTCTTGCTCTGCTGGTGGGAATGCAAACCGGTGCGGCCACTCTGGAAAACAGTCTGGAGGTTCCTCAAAAAACTAAAAATAGAACTACCCTACGACCCAGCAACTGCACTACTAGGCATTTATCCACGGGGTACAGGGGTGCTGTTTCGAAGGGACACATGCACCCCCATGTTTATAGCAGCACTATCAACAATAGCCAAAGTATGGAAAGAGCCCAGAAGTCCATCAATGGATGAATGGATAAAGAAGATGTGGTATATATGTGTGTGTGTGTGTGCGTGTATATATATATATGTGTGTGTGTGTGTGTATGTGTGTGTATATGTGTGTGTGTGTATGTGTGTGTGTGTGTGTGTATATATATGTATATACACACACACACACACACACACATACACACACACACACACACACAATGGAGTATTAGTTGGCAATCAAAAAGAATGAAATCTTGCCACTTGCAACTACGTGGATGGAACCGGAGGGTATTATGCTAAGCGAAATTAGTCAGAGAAAGACAAAAATCATATGACTTCACTCCTCTGAGGATTTAAGATACAAAACAGGTGAGCATAAAGGAAGGGAAGCAAAAATAATATAAAAACAGGGAGGTGGACGAAACATCAGAGACTCATAAATATGGAGAACAAACGGAGGGTTGCTGGAGGGGTTGTGGGAGGGGGGATGGGTTAAATGGGGGAGGGGCATTAAGGAATCTACTCCTGGAATCACTGTTGCATCATATGCTAACTAATTGGGATGTAAATTAAAAAAAAAACAAATTAAAGAAAATAAAAAAGAAAAATAAATAAATAAACAAACATTAAAAAAAACAACAACAAGGTAATTGGAAATCACTCCTGAGATTAGGCCACAGAAGACTATGACTTCTGTCCTGCTCGCTCGGTACCTCTCCCTCACTCCCTCCCGCCCTTTCTCTGTCTCCCTCCCTCTCTGATGAGGCAAGTTCCCCTGTTACAAGCAAGTGGAAGGGCCTGTGAAGCAAAGAACCCTGGGGGGCCTCCCTATAGCAGCCACCAAGGAACTGAGGTCCTTGGTCCAAAGCCCATAAGGAACTGACTCCTGCCAATGATCAGGGAACGAGTTTGGAGCCTCAGATGGCCTCATCCCTGGCCAACATCTTGGCTGAAGCCTGTTGGACGCCCTGAGCCAGAGGATGACACAGCTTAGCTTCGCCGGGATTCCTCACCCGCAGAAACTGAAATATAATGTGAGGCTTAAGCCGCTAAGTTTCAGAGTAATGGTTATGGAGTGATAGGTAACTTCTAGACCCACGGCTGTCCGTGCGCACCTTCACAGTGCCTTAACCTGCCAGCACCAGCTTAAAGGGTGCTGCTGAACACTCCTGGGCTCTGCTCTGCCCTGGGGTTTCCGGGGTTGCTTTTCTTCTCCGGATCGGTTTGGGAAAGAGGTTTCCCCCCTTGTGGTTCTGTTCCCTGGCGGGGGGGGGGGGGGGGGGTCATGCAGAGTCAGATCCCGTGCTAGGCCCTGAACCTTCAGGCTCTGTGGCCGCACCTAGAATCTCACACCAGGCTAGATTCTCTCCCCGTGGTCTGTGTTAAGGGTCTTCCTTTCTGTGGCAGCCAAAGCCCAGCTTGCTGCTTCCTTCTCTGGACGCGTGGGCATGGAAAGGGATGGGTGGCCAGCAAGACCTCAGAGGTGAGCCGAGCATCCTCTTGTGTGCTAACGTGGGGCCTCAGTCTCCTCCGACTCAGATCAAATGTCCCGTGGCCCCAGCAGGCACTGGGTACGCAGCCGTGGGCGAGTTTATTAACATCTCTGAGCCCCGAGTTCCACATCAGGGAAACAAGGCTAATAGTCACACCTCCTCCTAAGGTTCCTGAGGGGACGGGATGAGGTGGCGCATACAACCCCCTCAGAATGGTGGCTGGCATACAGTAAGTGCTCAATAAATGTTACTTCCATTGACTGATGGGTCCCGTCGCGGTGGGCATTCTACGTACATTACAGCGGCAGGTCAGTGTCATTCTTCTCTCCCTTCTCCCTTCCTGTTAGAAGTAGCTTCTCGTGTTCGCTTTTTGGATATTCCTTTCCCCAGGCTGCCTCCCGGCAAGAGATAGCCATGGCCCAGATCCGGCCAATGAGATATAAAAGGAAATCTGTGGGAGGTGTCTGAGAAATGTTTCCTCCTTGGTAAGAGAGAGGTTTGAAACGATTCCTCTGCTTTCATGCTTTGGGTGCTCTGGTGTGAAGACGAGACGCTTGGAGCTGAAGCAGCCATCTTGCCACCATGAGGGAAGAGCCACATGGGCTGCGGAGACTGGCACTCAACGCCTGGGATGTTAGTGATCCCCGACACATTGATCCTACCCTGTAGCCAATCACTGCTTTCTCATTGACTGGAACAATTCAATTCATTTCCTTTAAAGCTACTATAAGGCCTGCTTTCAGTTACTTACAACCACAAGTATCTTAAGTGCCTTAAAAGTCGCTTAGGGGGGGCCTACGTGGTTCAGTCAGTTAAGCGTCCGACTTCGGCTCAGGTCATGATCTCACGGTTAGTGGGTTCGAGCCCCGTGTCGGGCTCTGTGCTGACAGCTCATAGCCTGGAGCTTGCTTCAGATTCTGTGTCTCCCTCTCTCTCTGCCCCTCCCCCCCATTGGCACTCTGTCTCTCTCAAAAATAAATAAAAACATTAAAAAAATTATTTAAAGTAGCTTAAATAATATCATAAACTAAAAAATCCTTACAGGGGTGCCTGGCTGCCTCAGTTGAGGGGAGCATGTGACTCTCAATCTCAGGGTTGTGAGTTCAAGCCCCACATTGGACACAGAGATTAATTTACTGGAAAGAAGGAAGGAAGGAAGGGAGGGAGGGAGGGAGGGAGGGAGGGAGGGAGGGAGGGAGGGGAGAATCCTTACAAAATAACAAACCCTATTTCACAGGGGAAGAAGCCCAAAGCAACACCGTGGCAGGAACTCTGAAGATACATTACCTATTTTAATCCCAGTAAAAACTCACTGAGGCAGGCTTTCTATTTTCAGATTTCTTCACAAGTTTAGAAGATTAAATAGCCAGTTTCACACAATTAAATGGGGGAGGCGGGACTTGAACCCGGGTCTCTCAAATCTAGACACAGCATTCTTCCAGCACCAGAATCCTCTTGGAAATGTCCCTACCCCGCTGCTGTTGAGTCAGTAAAAGTGCGGTAACCCTAATTCAGGTCGTGTCAACCTGAACGTAATTATGTTCATCGCTTAGAAAGTGCATTTGAGAAAGAAGTATTAGCCACAATAAAAAAGAATAGTGGTGACAGCTGGGTGAAATTCACAGTCCTAAGACCCATGTGCTGATGTGTATTTCTGTCTTTAGGCTCTCAGAGAATTTATATTCCCGATCCGCACTTCAATTGATAATTGCCCTGCGTCTGTTCTTTTTTAAATCTTTATTATTTTTTCATTCTCTCCCAGATGTTGAGTTGAGCGGCAGTGATTTCGGGATTTCAGCGAGAGGTCCAGCTGCTGGGTTTGGGAAGTGTCCATATTTTGTTTCTTTTCAGCCCTTCAACTTGAATTTATGATGAGGTTTTGATGAATGGTACCCTTCTCCCAGCCCTACTCTCTTTGCCTGTGTCTGTGTCTGCAATATCTTTGGTCTAATTATGCGGATGTGTCTCTTGGTAGAAAATTTATGTGATGCCTGTTGCCAGGAACCCGGAGCCGGGACTAGGGATTTGTGGTCTAAACAGCCTTGACTCCACTCCCTGCAGTATATCCAAAGTGAAGATGGGGAGACTGGGCCACTTGCTCATTTAGGGCGCCAGCAGGTTGAGAGTTTGGGCGAATGTCATCCTTGCACTAAACTGAAGACACACAACAGGAATCAAGGATTTGGAGAACCAATCAAAATTAGGGGCAGAGGAAGGGGGCATAGACTCAAGGATTTGGGGGGGGGCAATCAAAATTAGGAGGAGGAGGGAAGGGGGTGTGGAATCAAGGATTGGGGGACAAATCAAAATTAGGAGCAGGGGTTTACAGAGAGGGAAGGAGGCAAACCATAAGAGACTCTTAAATACTGAGAACAAACTGAGGGTTGATTGGGGGAGTGCGAGGGAGGGGAAAGTGGGTGATGGGCATTGAGAGGGCACCTGTTGAGATGAGCACTGGGTGTTGTATGGAAACCAATTTGGCAATAAATTGTATTGAATATAAAAAAAATTAGGAGCAGGGGAAGGGGGCATAGAATCAAGGATTTGGGGGTCCAAATGAAAATTAGGGGCCGGGGGAGGGGGCGTAGAATCAAGGATTGGGGGGGCCAATCAAAATTAGGGGCCGGAGAAGGGGGCATAGAATCAAGGATTTGGGGGTCCAAATGAAAATTAGGGGCCGGGGGAGGGGGCGTAGAATCAAGGATGGGGGGGGCCAATCAAAATTAGGGGCCGGAGAAGGGGGCATAGAATCAAGGATTTGGGGGTCCAAATGAAAATTAGGGGCCGGGGGAGGGGGCGTAGAATCAAGGATGGGGGGGCCAATCAAAATTAGGGGCCAGGGGAGGGGGCGTGGAGAGGAACAGGTAGGGCAAGGAGGATGGAGTACTTGGGTGGGGGGATTTACTTTATTCACCTAGGTGGGCACTTACCCGCGTCTACCAATAAACTTGACTAAATTCACTCATTTCTTGGCTTTCCAGCTTATTTTCAGTTCCTTGAGGTGGAGAGCTATTCTAGGGCTCTCTTGCTATGTAACAAATCACCCGGATTTTCGTCGGCTTAAAGTAACGGTAGTCATTTGACCTATCACTCACAGTTTCTGGGAGCCAGGAGTTCAGGAAGGTCTTGGCCGGGCAGGTCTGGCCTGGGGCTCGGGCACTTGCATCAAAACAGAGACTAGTGGGTGGAACACGGGACACTTCATCTCGGGGATTGTGAGTTCAAGCCCCACCGTTGGCTTAAAAATAAAATATTTTTTTTTAAATTTTATTTTATTTATTTATTTATTTAAAAATAAAATCTTGGGGCGCCTGGGTGGCGCAGTCGGTTAAGCGTCCGACTTCAGCCAGGTCACGATCTCGCGGTCCGTGAGTTCGAGCCCCGCGTCAGGCTCTGGGCTGATGGCTCAGAGCCTGGAGCCTGCTTCCGATTCTGTGTCTCCCTCTCTCTCTGCCCCTCCCCCGTTCATGCTCTGTCTCTCTCTGTCCCAAAAATAAATAAACATTGAAAAAATAAATAAATAAAATCTTAAAAAAAAAAACAACTGTGACAGAACCGCTGGGGGCTGGTTGGGTAACTTTGTCTTTAAATGTTTTTTTAATGTTTATTTATTTTTGAGAGAGAGAGAGAGAGAGAGAGAGAGCGCAAATGGGGGAGGGGCAGAGAGCGAGGGAGACAGAGTTTGAAGCAGGCTTCAGGCTCCAAGCTGTCGTGGGGCTTGAACCCACAAACTGTGTGGTCATGACCGGAGCCAAAGGCAGATGCTCAACCCGCTGAGCCACCCAGGCGCCCCTCTTGTTTAACCTCTCCCCCCCAGAGCTGCTGCTGGGCTGGTGCTGCCATAAGTCTTCTGTGGTGCTGACCCTTTGACTCAATCCCAAGCAGCAGAGGATTTTTCCAGTACCTACTATGCACTCGTTTTGCAAATCGCTCCTTGCGAGCCACCAGCACCAGGCTGTGTTTTGGGCACCGGATGCCGGAGCGCCTGCCTCGTGGCTCCTACCGTCTCCTCAGAGAAGCCAGCGGCTACTGGATGACCAGACAGATGCCCTGGCAGGAACCGCATGGCCAGAAACAAAACGTGGAGTCAGGAGTTGACTGTTTAGCGGGGTGGAGGGTAGTGTGGGACGAAGGGCAAGCAGGGCCAGCAGAGGCTTCCCTGGGGACTCTGCTTGAGGACGGCGACGAGGAGTCTGTGCAGGTGGGGGCACTTAGGGCAGGTGGCAGGCCTGGGGACAGGTGGACCGAGCACAGGCCGATGCTCCTTTTTTTTTTTTTTAATTTTTTTTTTTTCAACGTTTATTTATTTTTGGGACAGAGAGAGACAGAGCATGAACGGGGGAGGGGCAGAGAGAGAGGGAGACACAGAATCGGAAACAGGCTCCAGGCTCCGAGCCATCAGCCCAGAGCCTGATGCGGGGCTCGAACTCACGGACCGCGAGATCGTGACCTGGCTGAAGTCGGATGCTTAACCGACTGCGCCACCCAGGCGCCCCCCCTTTTTTTTTTTTTTAAGTTTATTTATTTCTGAGAGAGAGAGGGAGGAGGGAGAATCCCAAGCAGACTCCCCACTGTCAGCACAGAGCCCAACGCAGGGCTCGAGCCCACCGCCCGTGAGATCAAGAGTCGGAGGCTTAACCGACTGAGCCACCCAGGTGCCCCCCGAGCTGGTGCTCCTTCACATGGCTCCTGCGGATCTCACTGTCTTCCTGGCGGGAGAGTGTGTCAGTGAGGGGTTCCACCTGGAAAGTAGAAGCCACTGGAGGCAGTTAGGGGGCCGTTTCTCAGAAAGAAATGGAAATGTGGGGGCAGGGGAGGCCAGGGAGGTTGCTTTAGGAAACAGCCCAGCGTTGGCGGGTGGGGGGGGTCTCCCTGTGGTCCCCAGCGGCCGCAGCCCTGCAGCGGATGAGCTCTGGAAGGTACCTCGGGAGTGAGGGGTGTTGCTGTGGATGAGCCTGGCCTGTGGGCTCAGTCCAATCCAGAGCCACACCCACAGGGATTCGCAGACATGATGTGCCAGGCCGTGGACGCCCCCTTGCCCTGCGGTCCCATGTATGGGTCCACGGCCAGGGCCGGTGCCGGGGGCGGCCAGGGGGGCTCTCAGGGTGCAGAATTTAAGGAGGCACACCCCCCCAAGCCTCAACTACACTGCAAGGCCGTGGGAGTAATGCCTCCTGAAAACTCACACCCCAGCCCCAGTCCCGTGGCGGGTGGCTTTTCCATTGGGAGAGGCACCCCATAAAGGCCTCTCCGTCAAGGAAGCTCTGGAGAGAGCCATCCCAGCGCCGCGAAAGCGCTGGCCAGGAGGAGGGAAGACGTTGTCTAAGAGAATAAAGAGAATAGGACGGAGAACACCCTGGAGAGGAAGAGAGCCTGGCTGGTTCGTCAGCAGGACTGAGTGAAGGGTAGCAGCTCCCCAGTCACACCGGGGTCTGGCATTTGCTTGCGCCTTCTAGCTGCTGCCCTGCAGAGCCCGTGTGCTTCTGTGACCTCCCCTGCAGAAACACGAGCTACCTACAAAGATTGGGGGGTGGTTAACCCCTCCGCGGAAAAGGGGAGAGAGACCCATCAACTCCTGGGGATGACGGCTTAGACTTAACTGCAACTAGGAACCTTTTCTTTCACGTTGTGTTGATGGTTAGAGCCACGGATCTCTACTTTATGGTCTCTGGCCTCGTGTGGGGAGCAGTGGCCAGGTTTGGAAAGCAGGCTCAAGAGAGGACAAGGGCCTGATGAAGGGGGGGTGGAGGGTCTCAACAGCCCCGCTTGGCCCTCGTCTGGTGCTTGGCAGTGGCCGCTAGGGGGAGCTCACGGCCTCTTCCCCTCCTATCACACCTGGTCCTTCTCCACCCCCTGGGCAGGAAACACACTGATGAAGCCAAAGCCACGGGCACCTGTGGCTGGAGGTGCCAAAGGGAGGTAGCCCTGCTGTGACAAGCAGAGAGGTCCATGGCTCTTAGGTCCGTGTGACCAGGCTCTTTGGATTTCTCCTGGCAATTCTCTCGAGCCCTTCCTGTACAGAAATCTTTCTGGCTCCTCTGGTCGGATTCCTGCCTGTCACCGTCACAAACCCGAGACTGCACAGCTGTTGAGTAGTGGGATTTGATTCAAAGTCATGGCTAATACCAGAGCCCATGTTCGGTCCCCCCCCCCAGGCCCCCTCCCCACAGCTCTGCCCTCAAGGAGGGCGTAAGTGAATCAGAAACGCATCAGCCTTGTAGGACCAGAAGGGACCTTCACAATCTCTGAGTGCTGGGTACGTCACCCCATTCATTGGATTTGAGAGACTTCCTTGTTTTTTGGTTTGTTTTCAAATATGCTAAGACAGAAAATAAATCTATTTAATTGTTGCTTATTGTACACACGATGGCCAGTTTGGGGAACACCTATGAAAATTTTGAGGCAAATTCTATATGCCTCATGCATCATTCATAGGAAGAGCAATCACCATTTATCATAAGACAATGTATATCATATTCATTTTAAGCTTCTTTTGTTTCCCTTTGATTTAGTTTTTTGAGACCTTCTATATTGATTTTAATTGTTAGTCACTAGGGAAAGGTCCTGTGAATAAAACCAGCAAGGTGTTCCTCCCCTTGTGTCTCTGACTGGCTCTGATTAGTACTTTGTAACTTACGACCCCAGCCTCTGTATGACTTCATCCTCTTTCCTTGAGAAGGTCCTCTCTGTGTTTGGCTGAAGCCCTCCTCTCTTCTCTAACAATGCGCCGTTTTATATAAAAGGATCCCATTTACGGAGAAGACCCCACACTGGGATCTGAACCCGGCTCCCTAGGAAGCAGGAGCCAAAGCATGAAAGTGATGAGGTTTTGTTGTTGTGGATCCCAGCCAGCATTTCTGCTTCACCCTGGTGAGCCCCCAGGAGAGGGGTGTCCAAGAAAGGTGGTCAGGTCACACATTTAGGGGCCCTGACAAGGCTCCGGGGACTTTGCTCTGAGAAGGAGCTGACCTCTCCTCTGGCTTCCTCTTCCTGTGGGGGCTGCAGACCGCCGTGCCTCTCCCGGAGAGCTTGCTGGCTCCTCTGGTCTGCTCTTGTGTGCTTGGGGCAAAGGAGACATCACATGCTGGTGCCACTGGAGTCAGAGCAGCCACAGGCCAGTGCAGATGTGCGGGTGGGCGGTGGGCAGGGGGGTGGAGAGCAGGCGGGCCTGATCAAAGCTGCTGGGGAGATGTCCCGCTTCTCCACCCGCCCCCACTTGCTGAATTACATGAGTGCAGCTGATAAACCCTCCTTGCAGAAAGGCTCCCCGGAGAAAGCGGTTGCTGTGAATGCACTAATCAGATTGAGCGAGAAGTTGTTCCAGGCACCTTTCCCTGAAACGCTCGAGAATCCCGTTTCCAATTTCCTGATTATGCGATAAGAAAATGTCTTCGTTAATTTCGTAGGCAAAGCGCCTTAGCCTACTTCCAGACCTCATGCCTCCTTGCGAAATCACAGAAAATCTCGGTTCCCTTTAGTAAACGGAACCCATAAGAAAATCAAGAATAATTACTTTGTTTCTTAACGTCCAGGGACGAACGTTTCAAAAGCAGTTTAAATAACGACGGTGCAAATCTGAGCTGGGGCCCCAAGGTAGTAATCTGTATGGACGGACGGAGTAAAACAAAGCTCATTTGAACCTGTGCAATTTTAAATTTCGCTTTTTCTAAGGTGGCTGTCTATCACCAATTTAGACACCAGAGAATCAAACCGTGTCCAAGAGTCTCAGGGTATGGTGAACGAATGGGGTCCAGGGTCACTCCACAAGTCTGTCTTCCCCAAAGGCCCGGAGACCCCTGTCCTTCCCCCTGGATCCCACTCCTCCGGTATCTTTGGTGAGGAGATGGTGGGAGCAGAGGGCAAAATCCACTGCACAAGAGGACGGGGATGCCCTCAGGTGTATGAACTCTGCCAGTATGAGTCGTACTTCCTAACCTGCTCTGTGCTTCCCAAACTTCTCGTTCCCCCTTGTGATAGGCTGAATAATACCCCCCCTTCCCCCAAAGATGGCCACATCCTCATCATCCCCAATACTTGTGAATATGTTAGCTTGTTTGGCCAAAACGAACGGACAATTGCCGATGTGATTCAACTAAGGATTTTGAGACAGGGATCATCCTGGATTGTCTGGGTGGACCCGGAACGCTATCTGTCACAAGTATGCTCTTAAAAGGGAGGCAGAGGGAGATTTTACTGGACACAGAAGAGGAAGGAGAAGCCATGTGACCAGCGATGCTCGGATTGGGGTGATGTGAGCACCAGCCAACGACTATCAACGGCCACGAGAGAGGGGAAGAAACAAGAAACAGATTGTCCCGCACAGCCCTAGGAGGAAGCAGGGCCTTGCCAACACTTTGACTGCAGCCCCGTAAAGCTGATCGTGGACTTCTGGCCTCCACAGCTCTAAGAGGATAAATGTGCGTTGCTGTAAGTCAGGCTTGCTCATAATTGCCCCCAGCAGCCACAGGAAACTAACAGAGTCCCCTTCGTGACTCTTGCCAGTTTGCGTATTGATACCGTAATTGTTTGTTAACATTTTCCTATTTCTTAAAATGTTTTAACACATATTTATCTTTGAAAGACAGAGAGAGACAGAGCACGAGCAAGGGAGGGGCAGAGAGAGAGGGAAACACAGAACCCGAAGCAGGCCCCAGGCTCTGAGCTATAAGCACAGAGCCCGATATGGGGCTCGAACCCACGAACTGCGAGATCATGACCTGAGCCAAAGTGGGACGCTTCACAGACTGAGCCACCCAGGCGCCCCGCTAACACTTTTCTTTAAGTTGATTCTGAGCTGGGGTGTCTGGGTGCTTCAGTCGGTTGAGCTTGTGACTGTTGATATCTGCTCAGGTCGCGATCTCGTGGTTCATGGGACTGAGTCCTGAACTGGGCTCTGCACTGACAGCTGGGAGCCTGCTTGGGATTCTCTCTCTCTCCCTTTCTCTCTGTCTTTTCCCCTCCCCTGTTCACACACACACACACACACACACTCTCTCTCTCAAAATAAATAAACTTAAAAAAATCAATCAGTTCTGAGCTAACATGGCTATTTACTTCCACTTTGTATCAGCCACGATATTCAAGAAATCACAAGTCTGGTGCCTACCCAAATGTTTAACTTCACGTCACTTAAATGCTCATCCCTGTGTGCTCTACAATTATCAAATGAGCCACCGGGACCACCGGTGGGAGTGCCCCTCACTTTGTGAAACACTGACCCAGTTCCACACACGGCTCGGGAAGGATCCATCGTGCAGCTGGGCTTTCAAAACCGCTTTGTTAAGTTCAGATTCCACTCGAAAACGATCACAAAAAAAAAAAAAAAAAAAAAAGGAAAGAATCAGCCCCTTTAAAAATAGAAGCTGTTCCTCCTGCAAATTTTCACAGAGCCAGATTTTAAAATGCAGAATTTAGCAGAATCTTAAATCGTTCTTGGTAGAGTTACTGACATCTAGATAAGGACCCTCACAGGGGAAGAAGGAGGGAACCATGGCATGTGCTCGCAGGGAGCTGGATCCAGGAGCAGACGCTTAGGCAACAGCCCCAACCAGAGTGGCAGCTCTCCGTGTTTTTCTGTTTGTTCTCTCGCCTCTGCCTCTGGACAGAGGACCGCGGAGGTCAAGCAGGCATTGCTGTGCCAGCGGGGGATTTTTGGAGGCTGAGAGATGGGAGGTGATAGAGTTGGTAAGTCCCCCACCCGGAGGAGACGATGCCCATCATTGACTGGTTTCCCATGACTCAGGCAGGGGGATGGACAAAGCCTCAGACCTCCATCTCAAAAGTTAGATCTCATAAAATGGACACAGCTGGGCGGGGGTAGAGGAAGGTGTCCAGCTCCGAAAAGGGGAGTCAGGCTAGTCCCACGTAAGCCTGGGAGTAGATTCTGCCAAACAGCGGGTACCGACGAGAAAGTTCTAGAAGAAGCCAGTCCTGGATTTGGGCTTCTTTCCCCCTCCCCCCGCCCCGCCCCCGCCTGTTTAAACATCGTTTTGTCACAAGCCATCACGCCTATGGGCAGCGCGTCAAACCTATCTGATGGAAAATCCCCGCTAGATGAATAGATTCTCTCTTTCAGTACATACGTTGTTTCTGCTACTGAGAAAAGTAATCTGAAAGCGAAATCCTACTTTTTATTTTCATTCCAAAAGCTCTAAGCTTAGATCGCCAGCCTATGATCCGAGGGTCCACCAGCCACGCCTGGGGGCAAACCAAGCCTCTGACCGCACCTAAGTGAGCGGTCACATGGACCCCCTTTACCTCTGTCCCTCGGCATTGATCTAATTGGTGGTGGCACCCCAAGGCCCCAAGAGGACCGCTGTCCCTGAGGTCAGTGGAATGCTGGCCTGGGGCTGGTGGACTGCTGTAGTTTTCTACCTGCCCAGCGTCATCTTTCTTTTTCTGGCTCCGGTATCCCTTTGGTAAAACTTGTTCAGAATTGTTGCACGGAGTTGAGCCAGCCACCCCCCATCGTTCCTAGGGGTGGCCATACATCATGGGTGAAGCAAATCAGCGTATCTCCTTGGCCACAGTAAATGTTGAAGGGAGGGGTCAGAGAGAGAGTCAGGCTCTGAACTTTTAGATCAAATGCTGGAAAAATGATTATCTGCACCCAGGCTGTACCCGGTAGTCAGTAAGACTGGTGCTTCTGCATGCCAGGGTAACCAGAGAGCTTTATGAGAGTAAAGCTCCCCCAGAGTTACACCAAATCAGAAGAAAGAGTCAAGACAGAGAGAGATGTCACAATATTGTTTGAGACCCTGGATCCAGCCTTACCTGAAGCTTCACACCCTGCACCCTTCATTTATCTGAATCAATACATTATTGTTTCCTTTCTTCCTTCTTCTTCTTCTTCTTCTTCTTCTTCTTCTTCTTCTTCTTCTTCTCCTTCTCCTTCTCCTTCTCCTTCTCCTTCTTCTCCCCTTTTTTTTTTTAAGTGTTCTGTAGGGGCGCCTGCGTGGCTCAGTCAGTTAAGCGTCCGACTTTGGCTCAGGTCCTGATCTCACGGTTTATGAGCTGGAGCCCTGAGTCGGGCTCTGCACTGACAGCTCAGAGCCTGGAACCTGCTTCTGATTCTGTGTGTGTGTCTGTCTCTCTCTTTCTCTCTGCCCCTCCCCTGCTCATGTTCTGTCTGTCTCTCTCGAAAATAAATAAACATTTTTTAAAAATCATAAAGCAGGGGCGCCTAGGTGGCTCAGTTGGTTAAGCGTCCGACTTTGGCTCAGGTCATGATCTCCTGGTTCGCGGGTTTGAGCCCCGCGTCTGGCTCTGGGCTGACAGCTCAGAGCCTGGAGCCTGTTTGGGATTCTGTGTCTCCCTCTGCCTGACCCTCTGCTGCTTGCACTCTGTGTCTCGCATTGTCTCAAAAACAAATAAACATAAAAAAATTAAAAAAAATCATAAAGCAAATACATAAAGTCCCTCCTAGCCCCATGCAGGGCTGACTGCACAACCAAGAAGATATTGTAGACCTGAGATGGGTAACTTCTGAAGCCAGGTCATTAAAGACAGAGCAGCTCTCTCTTACGGGCTCATGGATCACTCCCTCTGGGGGAGACCAGCTGCGATGTCCTGGGGACGCCCAAGCTGCCTGATGGAAGGCACCACATGTTGAGGAACGCAGTCCTCCTGGCAACAGCCTCTATGGGCTCACCAGCCACATGACGGAGCCACCTCGGAAATGGGTCCTCCAGCCCCGGTCAAGCCTTCAGATGATACGGGTCCTGCTGACGCCTTGCCTGCAACCTCATGAGTGACCCTACGCCAAGAGCACCTGCTCCTGAATCCCTGACCTGCAGAAACTGTGAGATTATACTTAGTGTTGTGTGAAGTCACTACATTTTGCAGTCACTTCTTTCCATGACAGTGGGTAACTTGTACTCTCTCCCTCGTCAGCCTTTTCTTCCCTGGATCCATTTCCTCCTCCTGGCTGCCTTCCCTGACTTCTTTATCAGGCTACCCACCCCTGCTCCACGCAGGGCGATCTCACCCTCTTTCTTCACCTGCTGTTTTCTCTCCAAGAATCACCCTTTGGTGCTGCCCCCACGCTTCCCCTCCTCTCTCCTTGTCCCTGCCCTCCTCCTCCACCTAAAGAAATGGCTTCACGGGGCGTCAGGGTGACTCAGTGGGTTGAGCATCCGACTTCGGCTCAGGTCACGATCTCACAGCTCATGAGTTCGAGCCCCGCGTCGGGCTCTGTGCCGACAGCTCGGAGCCCGGAACCCGCTTCGGATTCTGTGTCTCCCCCACTTGCACTCTGTCTCTCTCTCAAAAATAAATAAACATTAAACGATTTTTAAAGAAATGGCTCCCTCTCCTTCCCTCTTGACAAGCATCATGACAACAATTACAGTTGATAATCCTTGCTGTAAGGGAGTAGATTTCTTTAGTGTAGATTAGGAAAATTTTGGTTTTGTTTGAGGCTGCTAAGCTTCTCTCTTCGCCCCACCTCCCCATCTTCCCAAAGCACAGAGGGGGAAAATCGCTCACATCCCCCTCCTGTGGAGAAGTCCAGGCAGCCTAGAAAGCCCCGTGAATGCTGATTTTTCACGGGGCTTTTGCAGTGGCAGAAGGGGGCTGGGGAGCAGTATGCCACGATCGTCATGGCAACACGCTCCCTGGTGGGTCCTGGGCTGCACTCCCAGGCAGGGGAAGTGGATCCCAAGTGTGCGTCCCTCATGGAGTGGGCATCAGAAAGCAAGACTGCCGGGAAACAGACGGGGCTGTTAGCAGGTGTCCTATCTGCAGAGGCAGACAGCCAGGTGGGCAAAGCCAGTGAGCCCGGCACTCAGGAATGGGGTGAGCTGGACCCAGGCCCTAACCAGAGCCACCCGAGTGGGCAGCTCTTTGCCCTTACTGGGCTAGTTCTACTCCCTGGCGATGTGGTCGGTTTGGGGCCACAAGTGACTCCTGCCCTTGGAAAAGAAGGTCAGCAAATTCCATCATCCTTCACTGCATCTGTGTTTCTGTGTTCCCCAAACTCGGTGATACCCAGAGATCTTTATTTCTATTTATTACTATTGTTATTATTACTTATTTTGAGAGAGAGATAGTGCAAATGGAAGAGGAGCAGAGAGAGGGAGAGAAGATCCCAAGCAGGCTCTGAGCTGTCAGCTCGAACCCACAGACTGTGAGATCATGACCTGAGTCGAAACCAAGAGTTGGGGTGACTGGGTGGTTCAGTTGATTAAGCGTCTGACTTCGGCTCAGGTCATGATCTCGCGGTTCGTGAGTTCGAACCCCGCGTCGGGCTCCGTGCGGACGTGTCAGAGCGTGGAGCCTGCTTCTGATTCTGTGTCTCTCTCTCTCTCTCTGACCCTCCCCCATTCATGCTCTGCCTCTCTCTGTCTCAAAAATAAATAAACATTAAAAAAATTAAAAAAAAAAAAAGAAAAGAAACCAAGACCTGGATGCTTAACCGAATGAGCCACCCAGGCGCCCCATTATCTTTTAAGATTTAATTTTTTAAAAACTAATCTCTCCACCCAACGTGGGACTTGAACTTACAACCTGGACATCAAGAGTCGCACACTCTACTGACCGAACCAGCCAGATACCCATGTACCCGGACACCCCTGCACCTAGAGATTTAAAAAAAAAATTTTAATGTTTACTTATTTTGAGAGACTGAGAGAGACAGAGCACAAGTGGGGGGAGGGGCAGAGAGCGAGGGAGACACAGAATCGGAAGCAGGCTCCAGGCTCTGAGCTGTCGGCACGGAGCTCGGACTTGTGAGTGTGAGATCATGACCGGAGCTGAAGTTGGACGCTTAACCGACTGAGCCACCCAGGCGCCCCTGTACCTAAACAAACAAACAAACAAACAAACAAACAAACATTTAAAACCAAACCAAACCAAAATACTGGTATTTGTAGAGACCAAAAATGATCTGGCGTAATTTTTGTATGTCTCAGTCTAATACCGACAACGGGCCCGGAGCTAAGATACGTTTTACTTTCTGGAGTCTTTTTTTTTTTTTTTAAATTTTTTTTTTTTCAACGTTTATTTATTTTTGGGACAGAGAGAGACAGAGCATGAACGGGGGAGGGGCAGAGAGAGAGGGAGACACAGAATCGGAAACAGGCTCCAGGCTCTGAGCCATCAGCCCAGAGCCTGACGCGGGGCTCGAACTCACGGACCGCGAGATCGTGACCTGAGCTGAAGTCGGACGCTTAACCGACTGCGCCACCCAGGCGCCCCTGGAGTCTTTTTTAATGATTCTTCCGGATCTCTGTGCTCCCATTTTCAAACTGTCCGCAGGCACCTCCTTCTGCTTTGCTGTCAAGATACCTTGTTCTATATACTGTAAACCTAAAAAGTAGATGAAAAAAACTCGTTTGTTAGAATTATTTGAAAACCTCGAGTGAGTAGGTTCTTCTGAGGCTCTGAAGGACTGGAGCCTGGAGCCTGCTTTGGATTCTGTGTCTCCCTCTCTCCCTGCCCCTCTGAAGGACTTTCATAAAGAGTCGGGCATACCAAGGGGCGCCTGGGTGGCTCAGTCGGTTAAGCGTCCGACTTCCGCTCAGGTCATGATCTCACGGCCCGTACGTTCGAGCCCCGTGTCGGGCTCTGTGCTGACAGCTCAGAGCCTGGAGCCTGTTTCGGATTCTGTGTTTCCCTCTCTCTCTGTCCTTCCCCCTCTCATGCTCTGTCTCCCTCTCTCTCTCTCTCAAAAATAAACATTGAAAAAAAGAGTCAGGCATACCAAGTAGGCACAGGTGTATATGCCAAGCCTACAGAAAGTGGGGAAAATAGAAGAATGAACCCCCCATCGTTGAGGTAGCCCAACTTTGACAGTTAACATCGAACACGCCTTGCGTCTTCCAAATTCCTTTTGCCTAGTTGTCGCTGAATTCTGGGTTCCTGAAGGGGCTGGATCTTGGGCTCCAGGAAATCACAGCTTTCCTATATCCTTGGCATCAACCTTGAATAACCAGAGAGGACCCCCGTCACGTGCCCTTTCATTTCCTGGGGGGGGGGGGGTGGTCATCAAGGTGTTCGCTGGCAGAGACAGCTTTGAAGGGCAGTTTGCTGGAAGGTTCTGGTGAAACACGTGCTACCCTGTCTCCAGAATGCCCCATGGGTCTGCGTGGAAGGCAAGACCTTCAGGTGACCTTCAGAAGGGCTCTGGAAAGCCTCCTTTGCCTGACTGGGAGATCCTGCCGGGAAGTCGAGAGGAATGTAAAACCAGCATTCTCTTTCCTCACTGTGGTTGTTCTGGAAGGTTCTGGCAGGAGTTTTTTTTATTAGCCTAGAGAGCAAATAAGCATTACTTTCACCTCCTTAGGATACCAGGCCTGGAGGTTTTCACAAACCACTCTTCTGCGTTCTCAAACCTTCTAGAAGTGAAATCTCTTCTGGTCTGAACCCAGCCCTGCGCAGATGGGTAGAGCTGGGGCCTCGACCACAAACATTCCCCAGGCAGCCCCCTGCGACCGCTCCTTCCCACGGCCTCATGAATCAGGTATCACGGCCTCTTGCTTTGCAGACGACAGAGCTCTGCAGAGAAGTTTCCAGAGGTGAAGGCACTTGCTCTAGGCATGTAATTAGTAAGCAAAAATTTGGGACTCGGACGAGCCTAGTAATTGGAGTCTTCATTAATAAACGGAGAACTAATTATAGTCATCGAAGAGACTGTTCCTTTTCTGTTGTGATTAATTCCGAATTTATTTTTAGTCTTCAAAAGAACGGAGAGTCGTGTTGGGGTTTTGTTCTGAGAAAGAAACGCTCCCGTCCTAACAGTCTTCCTTGGCCAGCATATCGTGCTCAACCCGGGTGGCTTCTGGCAAAGCTCAAGAGTCTCCGGGGATCTGGGTCAACCTGAGCTACTCAGAAGGAACATTCCAGAACTATTTTCACACTTTGATAAGAGGGACAAAACTTAGGGATGAAAAAACTCTAGCTTCAGCCATGCTGTTGGGGAAAGAACTCAAGGTCTGTTTGGCTGGCCTTTGAGGTGAGAAAAGCAGGAATCCAAAGGCAATCCAGCTTTGGGTATGTTAATTGCAGCCCTCAAGCTGGAGGAGTGAACTTCTCTTTCATGTGACTTTGTCTATTTCCCCTGGGCTCCTTGGTGGATATTTTGTTGTTATTTACTCCCCAAAGGGCAGTCTTATTGGACTTCCCTGCTGTCTCCAGGGGCAGGAGGGAATGAGGAATGAGGCAGAAAGTTCTTTCTCTGCCCACGGGCCAAGACCAGCAAAAAGATGCACGTCAATTTCTGCCTCATACATTGTACTTAGTTTCTCTGAAGCCCCTCTTTTCTTCTCTCCTCCTCTTTCTCTTTCCGGCCCTCCCTGCTTCTTTTGCAAATGAAGCCCCCCCAGTTTTCTCTGGGGACTTGGGGTTGGGCATCTCAGTACATGGGAGGGGGAGGGGGCTTGGCTGGGGGAAAGATCTGCCTCCTTCCCTCTTCCCTCTCTTTTCTAGCCCCAGTTTTCTCTTACTTTTTTTTTTTTTAATTTTTTAAATGTTTATTTGTTTTTGAGAGAGAGAGCAAGAGTGGGGGAAGGGCAGAGAGAGAGAGACACACAGAATCCGAAGCAGGCTCCAGGCTCTGAGCTGTCAGCACAGAGCCTGACGCGGGGCTTGAACCCACTAACCGTGTGTGATCATGACCTGAGCCGAAGTGGGACCCTTAACTGCCCCTGCCCCTGCCCCTGCCCTGGGGTGTCCAAAACCAAACTCTGCAAACTGAATTAAAACAAAGGAAAAAGAGGAGTTTATTGCAGTGTTTTTGGTTGCTCACTGGGGAGCTCAGGGCTCCAGGAACAGTGAGTTCGGAGTCGCTCACAGACCAAGGGTGATTGGGGAGTAAATGTGCAAGTTGTTTGTTTTTTTTTTTTTTTTGGCTCATTGGTTGCCCAGTGGTCTTCTTTCTTACGTGGGGGTGAGAGCAGCAGAGTCAGGGGAACAAGAAGTCAGGAGAGCACGTGAACAGACTTGGCATTCGGCGATCGGCTGGTGTTCTAAAAAACCAATAAATTCCTGCAAGGTTGGGTTGAGTTTTCCTTTACGCGCCTGCCTTTGACGGGTTCCATTTTGCTCCGACAGAAGCGACTCCATTTTTAACTCGGTGCTACGATACTCAAGTTTCAGGATCTTTGGCTGGACCTGTCTCACATTCCAGATGGGAGAACTGGGAAGGAGGTGAACAGATCTTTCCGGCTCAGTGCCCGGTTTCTCCCAGGCTCCAAGAGGAGATCCGGACCCAGTTATTTTCTCCAAAGTCATGATTCCAAAAAAGCTTATTTTCAGAATACTAAATTTCTTTTCCGTCCCACTGCCTTTTTTTTTTTTTTAAGTTTATTTATTTATTTAATCTATTTAGAGTCAGAGACAGAGGCAGAGAGAGAAACCCCAGCAGGCTCTGAGCTGTCAGTGCAGAGCCCGATGTGGGTCTCCATCTCATGAACTGTAAGATCATGACCTGAGCCTAAATCGAGAATCAACACTTAACCGACTGAGCCACCCAGGCGCCCTGCTTTTCTTTTCTTTTTTTTTTTTTTTAATGTTGTTTTTAAGTAAGCTCTACGGCCCAATGTAGGGCTCGAACTCACGACCCAAAGATCAAGCATTACACACTCTACTGACCGATGCCAGCCAGGCGCCCTGTACTGTTTTCTTCGACAAACTGTACTGAAATACAACATCCCTACAGAAAAGTACAGGAATAGGTATATACGGCCTGGAGAACAGCCCTGTGTAACTCGCACCCAGACCAAGAAGCAGATTACCACAAGCATCCCAGATGCCCTGCTGTGGTTCCTCCTGACTTCTAAGAATTTCTGACCCTTCAGTGTCTGGGTTCCTTTCTTCTACATTACATCTGTGGGATTTACTCACCTGTAGCAATGTTCTGTTCATTCTTCAAGAGTAGAGTTTTCCCCCACACAGGTCATCATTTATCCACTCTGTTTTTTTTTTTGTTTTTTTAAGATTTAATTTTTACGTAATCTCTACACCCAACGTGGGGCTCGAACTCACAACCCTGAGATCAAGAGTTACGAGCTCTCGCAACGGAACAAGTCAGGCACCCCTTATCCGCTCTACTGTTGATGGACGTTGGGCTGTTTTCAGCTTTGCGCTGTTATGAATATTGCGTCTACAAACATCGCGTAGGTCTTTTGGTGAACGTGTGAACCATCTCAGTTGGGCGCATACCTACAAGGAGAATTGATGAGTCACGTGTGCTAAATAAATATCACATGTTCCAAAGGGCTCCAGCCAGCAGTGGAGGAGAGCTCCAGGTGTACCCGTCTTTATCAGTATGTGGCATTTTCTTTTTCTTTTCTTTTAATGTTTGTTTATTTTTGAGAGACAGACAGAGTGTGAGCTGGGGAGGAGCAGAGACAGAGAGGGAGACACAGACTCCGAAGCAGGCTCTGAGCTATCAGCACAGACCCCAACGCAGGGCTCGAAATCACAAACCGTGAGATCACGACCTGAGCCAAAGCCAGACGCTTTGGACCTCGTTAGGATTTCAATTTGCTGTTCTTGACGGTTAACGAGGTTAAGCAGCTTTTGATGTGTTATTGGCCATTTGGGTTATCTTTTTTCAGTGAAATGTCTTTTGCCTTTTTCTTCTATGGAGTCACCCATATTTTTCTTACTGACCTACAGGAATTCTCTATTTATATCGCCACATATATCTCTCTAGCCCCAAGCCCAGCACACTGTCCATTTCCTCGTCTTAACCATTCGGTTGTTCAAGTTGCTGTTGAATAAACTAGCAAGGAAAGGGAGGCGGGGACCCTTGTGGAATGAATGAGGCTTTTATATATTCTTGTTTACGTTTTGGTTTATGTAACAGCTTTATTGAAGTATAATTTACATACCAAAACTTCTACTTGTTTTAAGTGTACAGCTCAATGATTTCCTGAGTTGTGCAACCATGACCACAATTAAGTTTTAGAACATTGTCATCACCCCAAAAAGAAACCTCGTGCCCATTTATTTATTCCCTATTCCCACCCCCAGCCCCAGGCAACCATTAATCTATTAACCGCCTCTTATAGATTTGCCCTTTCTGGAGTTTTCTCATACATGCAATCATACAACATGCAGCCTTTTGTATCTGGTTTCTTATTTATTTATCTATTTGTTTAGGGAGAATGAGTGGGGGAGGGGCAGTGAGAGAGATGGAAAGAGAGAAGGAATCCCAAGCAGGCTCCTCGTGGGGCATCATCTCACAAACTGTGAGATCATGACCTGAGCTGAGATCAAGAGTCAGACACTTAACTGACTGAGCCACCCAGGTGCCCCTCTCCACAAGGTTTTTGCTTTTAAATATTTTTTTAAATTTATTTTTGAGAGAGAGAGAGAGAGAAAGAGTGTGAGCTGGGGGGAGGGGCAGAGAGACAGGGAGACACAGAATCCGAAGCAGGCTCCAGGCTCTGAGCTGTCAGCACAGAGCCCGACGTGGGGCTCGAACTCACAAATGGTGAGGTCTTTACAGGAGCTGAAGGAAGGAGGACGATCAACTGACCGAGCCACCCAGGCGCCCTTCCTTCTCTGCAAGTTTTTGTGTAGCTGTTCGTTTTGATTTCTCTTATGTAGATACCTAGGGTGGAATTGCTGGGTCATATGACAAATTTATGTTTAACTTTTTAAGAAACTGAAACCCTGTATTTCTCTGCCATCCATAGGCTGATGATGGAAAGGCACGTAAGACTGTCTTGGGTAGAAAAGAAATACTTGCCAGGCCACAGCTATCAATTAAGTGCACAGTGTCAATAGAAGCTAAGAAAAAGACAGACTAAAGCCTGCTTTTCGGAGTTTATTATTTTTTTAAATTTTTAATGTTTATTTATTTTTGAGAGAGAGAGACAGAGAGAGAGAGAGGGGAAGGGCCAGAGAGAGAGAGGGAGACACAGAATCCGAAGCAGGCTCCAGGCTCTGAGCTGTCAGCACAGAGCCCGACGCGGGGGTCGAACTCACAGACCGCGAGATCATGACCTGAGCCGAAGTCGGATGCTCGACCGACTGAGCCACCCAGGCGCCCGTGGCCTGGTTTTAGGAGTTTATAGCCTAATCCAGATGTTCTAACCCACGTGTTTATGGAGTAACTTGGCAGTATGGAAAATCTGAACACGAGCAGGGGCTCAAACCTGCTCATATTGCAAAATGAATTCAGAAAGTGCCAAATGCCTGCTTTTTGCAAGACTCAGTGTTAGCCTTTAAGAGGTAGAGCTAGAAATTAAAACACACGTGCTGTCCCTCCGCTGGGTTACGAAGAGTCTGCTCAGTGAAATAAGACTTATTGTGAAAAGAAGGTAAATAATCAAAGATTCAAATAAAAGTTCAAGACAGTTAATACATCAGGGAGGAGGAAGGCAAAGGAATGGAAATAGATGGAGGAGAAAGTCATCTTCCCTTCGAGATCTTGTGAGAAAACAGAAACCCAGACGGTGTTTTTAAAAAATTTTTGGCATCCCAAAGATACACTTAATATTGCCTTGGAAATCTTAGTTCAAAAGGAAGTGTTAGATAATAAACAACCAGGACCATTGGACTAGATGGATAATAATTGCCAACATCTGAATACTTAATACGCTAGGTATTCCTTAACATTGTTTACATTTTTACTTATTTAATTCTCTTAATAACTAGGATACAAATGCTACCAACATCTTCTAACGATGAGGAAAATGAAGCCCAGAGAGGTTAAGTAAATTGCCCAAGGGCACACAGCGAGAAAGTGGCTTGAGGTGGTTTGAATAGGAGGAATAGAGAGCCCACAAAGCGAGCCACTAAGTACTTTTAACCTTCTCAAGTCCCAGATTCCAGCTACTGGATTCAGACTCCAATCACAGATGGGGAAAGAAGCCTGAAGGTGTCAGAGTGTTAGGTACTGTCGAAGTTCCGTCTTTAGTAAGGGTTTGGAGATAGGGGTTCCAGCAGTCAATTCTATACAGACTGGCGGTGGGTTTCCACCAGAGAACCTTTTCTTGAGATGCTATTTGTAGCTGGGCCTACAAGGATACACCTGTCTCCTGACTCAGGCAGGGCGGACAAGAGGAAGCAGCTCCTGGTGTACAAGAAGCCAGATCTGGGGGCGCCTGGGTGGCTTAGTTGGTTAAATGTCTGACTTCAGCTCAGGTCACGGTCTTGCATTTGTGGGTTCGAGCCCCACGTCGGGCTCTGTGCTGAGCAAGTCACTTGGAGTAGGGTGTATGGGACACTGAGTAGGCTGAGATTTCTCCAAGCCCAAACTGGATTATAGGTTGCTCACAAGGCACCCTGGAAGACTCGGGAGTTGCAAGAAGGCTCCGGACTTGTTGTCCTCACTTGAGCTGGGCCTTATCATCAGATATGAAACTTGAGGTCAGTCTGCAAATAGTCACACGTTCCCCCATACAAGGAACGTGAGGCCCTTTTAGCTGATTAGGTCAGTTACTTTTAGTGACTGTTGCCCACATCAAATTTGGTAGTTCTGCTTTAAGGGACTCTTAGTGGGGACTGTGGTCAAGAGGTTTTTTTTTTTTTTTTCCCCTCATGTTTTTAGCCAAGCAAGGGTTTGTGAATTTGCAATCGATGGAGCATTATAAGCAATCTGGATTTGTCAGCTTGCCCGTGGCCAGAGGCCAGACTGAGGGGTTTCAAGGTTAGATAGCTTAAAGGCAGACTATGGCTCAACAGTGATTTTTCCAAAGCTAGGGTGGCCTGGGCCCAAGCATTTAAAAAAGTTACTCAGGGGCACCTGGGTGGCTTAGCTGCTTAAGCGTCTGACAACGGTTCATGGGATGGAGCCCTGCGTCAGGCTCCACGCCGACAGCTTGGATGGAGCCTGCTTGCCTGGAGTAGCAGGCTGGAGTCCAGATGATCTTTGTAGGTACCCGGCTCATTGCATAGAACGTGGCGGCCTCCTGCTGTTTGTTGATTGAGTATGTGAGTGTAGACCTCTCCGCCTGGCCCACCTGGATTTCAGGAAGACTGGTACCCTGGGTGGGGGGGGGGGGGGGAAGGCAGTCCCTCTCACCTTCCCCGCTTCCTCCACGTATCCTCATTGGCCTGCCTCCCATTCGACCAACTCCTAACCCCAGTCCTTCCAGTGTTGAACACATGGCCTCCCGGCTCGGGCGCCAGGCTGCGAACCTGTCTTGGTGAGTCAAGTTCAGCCCGAGGTTCAACCCCGACAGCGGCGGCCACAGTCACAGTCCCTCCCAGCGACCGCGGAGCCCGCCGGCGGCGGCCACCAGACCTACAAAGCCCGCACCGAAGGGCGTTGCTAGCGCCGCGGCTCGGGGCGGCGGGGGCGCGCGCGGGGAGACCCCTCCCCAGCGACCTGCCCCCTCGGCGGGCGTGGCCGCCCTGGCCCCGCCCCCGCCCCGCCCCCTCGCCTCCGCGCGAGCCCCAGCTCGGCCACCCCGGCCGCCAGCCCCTCTCCGCGGACCGCCCGGCCGCCCCCTCGCCGCGGAGCCGGGCCTTCGGCGATGCCCCGGATCCCACCACCTCCCCCGGGAGCTGCGCATTTCCGCGCGCCCGGGCGGCCCCCGCTCCGGCCGACCCCGGCGGCCGCAGCCCGCGCCCCGCGTCCCCGGGAAGTTGTCTCCGGAGCCCGCGGCGCCTGGGTCTCCTCCCCCTGAGCCCCGCCCCCCCCGGCCCGCGCCCGAGCTGCGAGCCGCCCGGCCCGGGGGCGTCGCCGCTTTTGCTCCGCGAAGCCAGCGAGTCTCCGCTGCCCTGCGCCGCGCGCGCGTCCCCCGCCTGCCCGGGGACCCCCCGCGCACCCCCCGAGACGGCGCGCGCCCAGAGCGCGGGAGCCCGGAGCGCCGGGCGCCTGGGACCCCGCGGAGCCGCTGCCCAGCCCGCGGGGCTCGGCCGGGATGCAGGCTGCGCTGTGAACCCCGGCGCCAAGGCCATGTCCGGCGCCCGCTGCCGGACCCTGTACCCCTTCTCCGGGGAGCGGCACGGCCAGGGGCTGCGCTTCGCCGCGGGCGAGCTCATCAGGCTGCTGCAGGTTCCGGACGGCGGCTGGTGGGAAGGCGAGAAGGAGGACGGGCTCCGCGGCTGGTTCCCCGCGAGCTACGTGCAGTTGCTGGAGGTAAAAGGGGCGAGGGCCGGGGGGCCGGGAGACCCGGGGCTGCGGGGCTCGGCGCGCTCGCGTACCTGTTGCCCGCACCGGGGACGCCCCAGCCGCTCCCCGTCCGAGGGGGCGCCGCGGGGCGGGCTGGGGGTGCAGCCGCTGCGCGCCCCGACTCTGGGGGCGGCGGAGCCAGCGGGGCGCCCCTCCGGGCCGGGCGGCGCGGGGATCGCCCTCGGAGCGCCCCCCGTGCCGGGCCTCCCGAGCACATCGTGGCCGCCCTGAGGAAGGAGAACTTGTTGCCTGTGTGAGTTCTGGAGCGGGCGGGCGCGCTCCCGGCGGTGGCAGGGGGCCGGCCGAGGGCTGCGGAGTCCGGAGGTCTAGGCATAGAGGCTGGGAGGTTGGGGATCCGGAACAGCGGCGTCATCGGTTGGGCCCCGGAGCCCGGAGCCCGCCGACCCGAGGACGGTCGTGCTGCCCCGGGTCAGGCCGCCTGGGGGCCGCCCACTTGCCGGTCAGCTGAGCCGCCCGCCCGATCCTGGGGTTCCTCCCCTGGTCCAGCGCCCCCCAGGCCAAGGTCCAGAACCTAAAAGTGGTCTGTTCCGGGGGTTCTGGCCTGACCTCAGGGCTGCAGAGGACCTGCTGAGCCAAGTCGGCTGGCTGTTTATTGTCTGGGTGACAGTTGGGAGGTCTCCTTGTCCTCTAATCGCTGAGCCCTCGGTCACAGCCAGAGTGGCCTCCGAAGTTTCTGAAGTCCTTTGGTGGGGGCGGGGGGGGGGTGGGCTGGGGAGGAGTGACTTCATAGGCTATCCCCTTTCCCAAAGGGCTGCCAGATTGTTGCCTGGCCTTAAACAGGCGGTTACCCACAACCGTGTTAAGTACATAGTATAAACGTTCTGCTGAAACACCTCCCCAAATCACTGGAGACTGCATTTATTTATAATTTGACCCCTGACCTACTCTGCAAAGAACAGAGTAGGAAGTTTTGAAAGAAATTGCTCCGTGGGACCCAAAGAAAGAAAAAGAAAGAGAAGGAAAGATGGATGGATGGATGCATGGATGTGGTGAAATGGTCATGGGTGAGTTTGCTGAGAAATACCTGTGGAAATATGATCAGAACCACGGCTGGATTCACAGAGCCTTCTTCCAGGGTCCAGAGGGCAATGCAAAAATCCCCCCTCCTCCCGATGAATTAGGAGCATTTGAGCAAAATTTAGGCTGGAAGAGATCTCAGGGTCTGAGCAGAAGAGGACGTTCCAGGACGCTTTTGGTTCTGTATTTTGAGACACCTGTGTACTCAGGGAAGGCTCAGGTGTGTTCCTCAGATCTGTGCCGAGGTTCAGAAGTAAAAGAAAGCAGGTGTCGCGGTCTCCCTGTTGGTGGCTCAAAAGCAGCCCTGGGAGAGCCTCCTCTTTTCGAGTTCCCCTGGTGACCACACTTCTCCAGGAAGCACTAATGTGGAAATTTGGCAGTTGTGGGTCTGTCCGGTCAGGAGCGTCCCTGGCTGGGTGCCCAAAAGGAGTGTTTTGGGGTGTGGGTGGGGCTGGTGGGGTCTTAGGCTGCTGTTAGCAAGAGTGGGGGCTCTGCGTTTCCCTCTGGGGAAAGGGAGGCTTGAGCCAGACCCAGGGGGCAAACAGAACGATCAGCCGGGTCGGGCGCGTCCTGCTGGTAGATGTGCTGAGCAAATCTCCGGTGCGTGAGTGAGGGGCTTTTGGACAGCTGCCAACTGGTGTCGCGCCAGGGGGGTGCCCATGTGTGGGAGTGGTACCGCCGAGAGGGGGGCCCGTTTGTGGAGCACCCACTAGGCGCCTGCTCTCCTGACCGCTCCGTGAAGGGGGAGGCGCTCTCCCCACATCCCAGGTGAGCAGAAGCGAAAGCAATTGCCCGAGGGAGTAATGCTTGTGTATTTGCTTAGCGGCTCAGAGAGCTGAATGTTACCTCTGTGCCGGTTTTCAACGCGTCAGTGTGGGCTCAACTGCTAACAGGCGAGGGAGGGAATGGTCTGGATGCTGTGGGTAAAGGACAAGAGCAGTCCCTGTAGGAAGGATCGGAGATCGGGCCCTTTGTGTCTGGGCACCTCGTCGGTGAGCAGGCTGGACCTCAGGGCGGAGGGCTGGGTCGGGCTGCAGGATATGTGGGGAGAGTCCCTTGGGGCTGGGTGAGCCCTCAAAGGCAGACCCGGTTCGTGGAGAACGCACAGCTCCCAGGGGACTGGCCGGTACACGAAACCACACGTCTGGGGAAGCAGCGGGTTCGTCAAGCCTGGACGTTAGTGCAGGAGCCAGGAGGCCGGAGACGGGGCCTGGAGGTGGGAATCCTCATGGGACGTGTGCCTGCTGGAGGCATGGAGATCGGGAGGCCAGGGGAGCCGCTGGGGAGACAGGTACAGACAGAACGGACGGCACCAGCCTCCTGGTGGAGGTGGGGAGGCGGCAGCACCACCGGGAGTGGTGGACAGACTGATCCCAAGAAGCCCCGTCTTGGCGGAAGGGTGCAGCAGGTTGAGAACAGCATGTGTAAGATGGACGCTCCTCAAGGACTCCTTGCTCGCTCAGATAAAGAAAGTGGAACTGAGAGGCCATTGGCTTTGCAAGCCGCACACCCCACGGAGGGGAGCTGGGAGCTAGCTGTGACACAGCTGAAAGATCTGTCCTGGAGGCCGGCCAGCCCCGGGGGAGAGGCCAGCTTGGGGAGATTCTTGTCCTGGTTCCTGGGGGGAGAATCTCTTTGGTCCGGCCATCAAGGAAATGGGAGAAGGGTACAGCACGTCCTTGGTTTCCAGAAAGCGGCCCCCAGGAAGGTGTCAGCCCAAGTGGAGAAGTGTGGGGGGCCAAGGGCTGGGCACAAAGTGGAGCCTTCCAGAGGAGGAGAGCACTGGAAGAGGGAACCCGTCTTTCCCAAGAAAGATGTAAGGTGAGATGTGAGGGCCCCGAGATAAAAACCGCCAGAATAATCTTTCTTGAGGGTCTTTTCAGCCTTGCATGAAGAAGGGGAGGAGCTGAGAAGTTTCCTGATATGTGGGAGACGTGGTCGAGGAGCTGAGACAGGGCCTGGAGACTTCAGGGGAATGTTCTGTCCGCTCCAAGCCAGGCCAGGATCCCCTGCATAGACTGGAGGCCCTGTGGGGGCAGAGGTTTCTGCCAGACTTGTGGGGTGCCTGGTGCCTGACAAACAGCTCCTGGGGGAGACGGGCAGAGCCCAGATCCCCGTCCCTGGGGAAGCGCCCGAGAGTTGGACGTGGGCAGGTCCGGTGGCTGGAGGGCCAGGAATTCCCCGCCGTCTGCTCTTAACCTTGAGTGGAGAGAACAAATTGGGGACCCGGAAGATACTGTAAGGCATCTGTGGAAACCCCCAGAGCTTTTGGGAAATAATTCTGGAGGGGGGAATGAGACTGGAACACAAACACCCCAGAGTTTTCCATGACTTAAGTGCTGTTCTGAGAATCTGCCGTCTGGCCACGAGGTGCGGGCCTCAGGGGCCAGGGCGACGTGACGTTGTTGGCCAGCACAACGAGACGTCCCCTCCTTGAACCCGGTCACCTCTCCGCCTTCTGTTCTCTCGCTTTGGGTTCACGTGCTCCTGCCGGAGCTTCCAAGGTGTGGATGTGAGAGACGTGGAGCTGGGGAGGGGGGCTGTGCCGTGGATAATCGATGGCCTGTGTAACAGGCCACCCCAGAACTCAGTACCGCGACACAAGCATTTACCGTCACGTCGCACATCGCTGGGGACCGACCGGGCTCCGCCGGGTGGTTCTTCTGCTGGTCTCTCTTGGCATCTGTCACGCCTCACGGTGGCCGGGGCTGCGGTCCCGGGGCAGGCAGAGCTGGGCAGGGACTCCAAAGTGGCATCTTCACTCTCTGGCTTGGCGTGTTGTTTTTCCAAGTGACTTTCTCCTCTCCGCTTCGTGTCTCATCCTCCAGGGCCTTTCCGCACGGCCTTTCCCTCTAGCAGGGAGCTGGAGTCTTTCCAGGGTGGCCGGCTTCCAAGAACGCACGTTACAAATCGCCCGGCCCTCCTAAGGCTTGGGCTCAGGACTGGCAGCTCACTTCTGGCACATTCGATTGGTAAACCGAGTCACCGGAGCAGGAGATCCTGTGTGGGAAGGAGGTGCATGAGGTTGTGGGGACGGGTATGGACACAGGTCCATTGAAGGCCGTTTTGCACACTGGCAACCTCAGAGAGAGCGCCTCCCCAGAGCGAGGCAGGGTGCAGGAGTCTCAGCTGACTTGCTAGGAAATTCTCCACGGCCATCCTCAGACGAGATTTTCTCTTCTTTAAAAAAAAAAATTTTTTTTTTAAGCTGCCAGGGATTTCTTTTTTTTTTTTTAATTTTTTTTTTTCAACCTTTATTTATTTTTGGGACAGAGAGAGACAGAGCATGAACGGGCGAGGGGCAGAGAGAGAGGGAGACACAGAATCGGAAACAGGCTCCAGGCTCTGAGCCATCAGCCCAGAGCCCGACGCGGGGCTCGAACTCACGGACCGCGAGATCGTGACCTGGCTGAAGTCGGACGCTTAACCGACTGCGCCACCCAGGCGCCCCTGCCAGGGATTTCTTTATAAAGGCCACCTGGTAAATGCTGCAGCTGAATTTGGAACCAGATTTCCCTGTCCCTAAAGCCTGAGTCTGTCCACTGGGGCATTGGCCGTCCAGCCTTCTTGGGTTGGGTCGGCTTTGTGCTGGTTATTCATAGACACCGTGTATCCTAGCTGCCCAGTATGTAGTGGATGCTTGCTTTGTTACACAAATTGATTTTATGTTATTTATTTTTAAAATTTTTTTTTCTACATTTTTATTTATTTTTGGGACAGAGAGAGACAGAGCATGAACGGGGGAGGGGCAGAGAGAGAGGGAGACACAGAATCGGAAACAGGCTCCAGGCTCTGAGCCATCAGCCCAGAGCCCGACGTGGGGCTCCAACTCAAGGACCGCGAGATCGTGACCTGGCTGAAGTCGGACGCTCAACCGACTGCGCCACCCAGGTGCCCCATGTTATTTATTTTTAAAAAAATTTTAAGTATATTTCTTTTGAGAGAGACAGAGAGAGTGAGTGGGGGAGGGCGGAGAGAGAGACGGAGAGAGAGAGAATCCCAACCAGGCTCCGTGCTGCCAGCACGAAGCCTGATGCGGGCTCGAACTCCCGAACCGTGAGATCATGACCTGAGCCGAAACCAAGAGTCGGACACGCCCAACCGACTGAGCCACCCAGGCCGCCCCTACACAGATTGATTTCAATACACGGCTTTTTTTTCTCTAACAGGAGCGGGAGCGTTACTTAAAGTGGGTGTGACCTTGTCAATTTTCTTTTTCTTTTTCTTTTTTTCTTAAGGCAGTTCATTATCCGGTCTGTTCCCAAAGCTGTAATTAGGGCTGGTGGCTCGCAGAGTATGGCACGGTGACCAAAAAAGACGAGCGTGCTTTGTGCGGTCGTTGCGGAGTCATTCTGCCCTTTGATTTGGGGGCTCGCGGTCCACGGTTGTAGCTCCCGCTGTTTGAAAAATCTACCTTGAGCTCATCCCTCTGTCCGCCTCTGTTCGGGAACCTACCCCCTCGTCCCCGCTGCGCACGGGGCTGGTCAAGTGCCCCCCGCCCCAGGACTTCAAAGCAGTGGGCAGGGCTTACGGATGCCAGGGATTCAGGGCATCTCTACAAAAGTTCCCTTAGCAACACGTCGGCAGGAATCCCTGACATCTGTTCACCATCACGTGGATCCCTGCTGCCCGTGACCACCTAGAAACGTGAATGAGATACTGACCTTCCTGGACTCTTCCAGCCTAGAAACAAACCCGTGTTTTATCTGGCCGTGTGAGTGACCTCCTCTATGAGCGTGGATGCCGGGCGGCACTTTGCTGGGGAGAGAGAATGTTCGGTACATGTCAGGCGTGGGGATTTTTGGGAGGCCGCTCCAGGGGACGTCGGTCTGTTGGGTTTTGCTCCCTTATTACTCACAGCGGCAAGGGAGCACATTTTCTCACAGAATGCCAGCACGGAGCCGCCTTGCAAAATTAGTAGATTCCTCTCTCCCTGCCCCGGCGAGGCTCCTGGGGTGGCGTTTCCACCTATGCAGAGAAGTAGCAATGGCGGCCGGCAGGTGGTCCCGCTTTGCCCTCTGGTTCGTCGGATCCAACAGGTGTATGAATTTGTGAGAAGTTTTCGTGGATTCATGAGGACTCCCCCGCGTCCTCCCTGCACGGTTAGTATCTCCCTAGTCTGCTGTCTGATAAAGACGTGCTCTGTTATTTGGGGCGCCCGGGTGGCTCAGTTTGTTAAGCGTCCGACTTCGGCTCAGGTCACGATCTCACGGTTCGTGGGTTCGAGCCCCGCCTCGGGCTCTGTGCTGACAGCTCGGAACCTGGAGCCTGCTTTGGATTCTGTGTCTCCCTCTCTCTCTGCCCCTCCCCCGCTTACTTTCTGTCTGTTTCAAAAATAAACATTTAAAAGAAAAAAAAAAAAGATGTGCTTTATTAGGTTAACTTTGGTCGACCGTATTTATCTCATTTGTTGAGCTGAGATTTAGACTCGACCCCCAGGTACTCAATTTCCTATGTCCAGGTTCGACTCCTCATCTGTCAGTCCTCCTCAATGCCTTCTGTCCCCTACCCACCAAACCACGGTGAATGTCCCTACCACCTGTCTCTCCTCCGCCTCGCCTGGCACTGTCTCCCCCCTCCCCCCTTCTTGTCACCCCACTTACCTTCTCTATTCCTGTTCATTACGTTAGCAAGCCCAGTCTGCTCTCCATTAGAAACATTGCTCAAAGACTTCTCCTTCTTCCCTGGTGTCGGCGCCATTTTTCTGTATAGGGTTAGGAAGCATTTTAGGTTTTGTGGCCAAGGGGCCGCGTCACCGGGATTTATGAGCGCCAGAGGTGGTGAGCCACGAGCGTGCCCCATATGGTCTCTGTCCCAGCTACTCAGCTGTGCCGTTAGACTGTGAAGCTGATATAGATGATCTGAAAACCGATGGATGGGTGTGGTTCAGTGCCAATAAAACTTTATTTACAGACACTGAGGTTTGACTTTGTTACAGTTTTTTTTTTTTCAACGTTTATTTATTTTTGGGACAGAGAGAGACAGAGCATGAACGGGGAAGGGGCAGAGAGAGAGGGAGACACAGAATCGGAAACAGGCTCCAGGCTCTGAGCCATCAGCCCAGAGCCCGACGCGGGGCTCGAACTCACGGACCGCGAGATCGCGACCTGGCTGAAGTTGGACGCTTAACCAACTGCGCCACCCAGGCGCCCCTTGTTACAATTTTCATGGGCCGTTTGGCATTACTCTTCCTTTGCTTAAATTTTCAGCCATTTCATGGGGCACCTGGGGGGCTCAGTCGAACGTCGACTTCAGCTCAGGTCGCGGTGGTGTGGTTCGTGAGCTCGAGCCCTGCATCGGCTCTCTGCTGTGAGGCTGTCCGCGTAGAGCCCGCTTCAGACCCTCTGTCCCCCCTCTCTCCGCCCCTCGCCCACTTGCACTGTCTCTCAAAGTAAATGAGAATAAAAAAAATAGAAGCCATCCTTAGTTTATAGGCTGAATGTAGTTTAGAAGTTCAGATACGCACAACTTGATTGTTCGTAAAAGTCCGTATTCTGCACGGTAGAAGAAACGTGCTGTGAAATAATTTGGGGTTCCTTGCCCTTACCCCAGGTTTACATTTCGGTTCTGGGGGGCACTTCACTAAAGACAGCTCCATTCCAGGGGTCCAGCTGCTGCTTGATGTCATTCGGGCATCTCCTGGGCTGTCCTCCCCATGTGGGCCTTTGCTGTCTGTCTGTCCAGGCAGTTGCCAGAGACAATACAACTCTCTGCCGGGTCCCTCGTCTGGAGCTCTCTCCTTCTCAGCAGTTTTTGGGAGGACAGTATCGTTCTCGGACTCGGAGGCTTCTTCCCCGCTCCACTGGTGCGGATGTAAACGTTTAAGACCAGCTCAGGCGGGGAGGTGCAAGGTCCTGATGAGGAAGCGTTTGCCAGTTTCTGGGGTATCCGAACTGCCACCTTGGCTGATCGCAGCGGACGATATGGGACACAGAACGTGGCGTGCAGTTAAGGCATGCGACGTGCCGATTTGATTCGTTTATATGTTGTGTGCAGACGGTGTAGTTTCATTGTACTGGTACGCTGCCACCCGTCACGTGATTGTCCCTTCTTTCCGGCGGTGGTTGGTGGCTGGTTTTCTAAGTGCCACAGAAAGCCTGTGGTTGGATCAGAGGGGAGGGCGCACTCTGGTGTGTTTTGGAGGGCTCATCTGGGCTGGCGAGTGCAGACTGGCTGTGAGGAGGGTAGGAAGGGAGGCTCGGTGGTGGCCGTGGGTGGTGGCCGCGTGGCCGTGGTAAGGGGGCGGACCTGGGGTGTGTTCTATAGGTGGCCCGAAAACACTCGTCGGTGGATTGACTTTGGGGGATGCCCGTCTCTCCTCTTGCATATTGCATGTGAGTTGTGATAACCCTTTCCTGACTATATTCTCCTTTTTTTTGAGAGAGAGAGAGAGAGAGAGAGAGAGAGAGAGAGAGATAGAGGGTGGGAGAGAGGGGCAGAGGGGCAGGGAGAGAGGGGCAGAGGGGCAGAGAGAGAGAATCTTAAGCAGGCTCCAGTCCATGAGTTCGAGCCCCACGTCAGGCTCTGTGCCGACATCTCAGAGCCTGGAGCCTCCTTCAGATTCTGTGCCTCCCTCTCTCTCTGCCCCTCCCCTGCTCACGCTCTGTCTCTCTCTGTCTCTCAAAATGAATAAACATAGGGGCACCTGGGTGGCTTGGTCGGTTAAGTGTCCGACTTCAGCCAGGTCACGATCTCGCGGTCCGTGGGTTCGAGCCCCGCGTCAGGCTCTGGGCTGATGGCTCAGAGCCTGGAGCCTGTTTCCGATTCTGTGTCTCCCTCTCTCTCTGCCCCTCCCCCGTTCATGCTCTGTCTCTCTCTGTCCCAAAAATAAATAAACGTTGAAAAAAAAATTAAAAAAAAAAAAAAGAATAAACATTAAAAAAAAAAGAGTTGGACGCTTAACCGACTGAGCCACCCAGGTGCCCCTCCTGTGAATCGTCCGTCCATTCTGCCACCAGAGACTCCTTCCTTAAAGCACGAGGGAAAGGCAAATAAAAATTGGGAAGAAGTTAACGTCTTGAATGCAGAAAGCGCTTTTTATAAATTATGGAAACATGCACAAAGGAGCGCCTCCGTACGAGAACGGGCAGAGAGCTTGGGTGTAGACGCTTAATGATAAAAGGTGTGCGAAGTCGTCATCAGCGTATTCAGTCTCACTGGTAAGCAAAGAACGGCACGTTTTAAAAACACACTTCCTTTAATGAAAACTGTCAACGTTAAAAAAGAATGAGCCTTGGCAGGGGTGTGGGAAGATCGTCCTGTGCTCCCTGGAGGGTAATTGGGCAATATACTCTAAAGGCCTTCATAACGTACATGTCCTCTGATCCAACGGTTCCATTGCTAGAAATTTGGACCCCGGAAGCATCTGAGCGGCAAGCCGTGGGCATCAGGAAGCCCACCGTGGCACCGTGTCTAATGCTGGAGTGTGAATTGGCCACAGCCTCACCGTCCAGCAGGAGGAGCTGGCTAAGATAAGGCTCACTTGTGCCGAGCACAAGGTCAGACGGGTAGAAGGGGCTCGACAGCTATATTGAAGCTGAATTTAAAAAAAAAAATAAGGGATTTGGTCAGTGATGTTAAATATTTCATGGAGTCAGTGTAGTTTAGATTCACCATATGACGAGGCAAAGAGCTGGCATGTCCAGGAATGAATTGCTTTTTAAAAGCAGGGACCATGTGTAGTGTGCATTCTGTAAGTGTCCTTTTGTGGAGAGAACAGGTTGAAGGGATACTTGGTGGCTCAGGACCCCGTTCTTTTAAAGATCCTTAGTTAGCAACAAATCTCTGTCTTTTGGGGGAGGGGAGGTGGTTTTAATTTTTTTTTTTTTTTGGAAACAGCCAAAATTCACTTGGAGCCACATCTGGTGTGTCTGTACATGTGACTATCTGTCTATCACCTTGTTGCAAAAAAGATTTAAAGCAGCTTACCAAAAAGCATACGGCACGAAAAGATAAAAGCGTAAATGCACAAGGAAATCTGGAAAGGAGAAAAGAAGGTAACAGGCACAGTGAAGTCTGAAGAGCAGGGAGGGAAGTTGGATTAAGTGATGCTGTTCAGGGGTTAAAAGAAGTCCTTTCCTGCAGGTAATGATGTGACAGAGCTGTTCTCAGCAGGGAGTAGCAGAAGGGTTGGGCACAGTGGGCTACGTGCTGTATCAGTCAGGATGGGTTAGGATATGCCGCCGTAACAAACAGCCCCCAGATCTCAGTGGGTAAAACAACCTAGGTTTGCCTCTTCCTCGGGCTGCAGGTCCGTTGCAAGTTGGTTTGGGGCTGTAAAACCCTCTGGGACCCAGGATGAAGCAGCAACCACTGGAATCCTGCTGGTGAGCATGTCAGTGGTCCCTAAAGCTTCTGCCCGGAAGCGACTTACGATACTTGCTTGTGATCCTATTTCATTGACCAAAGCCCACCCAACGTGCTAGGTAGCCGTCCCGCCATGTGTGCAGAAGGAGGAAAGGAGCGAGCTGAATATGTGTGGACAGCTCTGTTGACCACCACCTGTGTGTTCACTCGGGGCGGTGGGGGGGATGCCCCAGTTCTGGGCTCTTTAAGGCTCAGCGTTGAATGGTCATCCTTATAGCCGTGCTTCTTAAACTGAATTCAGTGCTTCTAAAGAATTTTTTTTATGTTTGTTTATTTTTGAGAGAGAGAGAGAGAGAGAGAGAGAGAGAGAGAGAGAGACAATGAGCGGAGGAGGAGCAGAGAGAGAGAGGGAAACACAGAATGGGAAGCAGGCTCCAGGCTCTGAGCCATCAGCACAGAGCCTGAAACGAGGCTTGAACTCACGAACCGTGAGATCATAACCTGAGATGAGGTTGGATGCTCAACCAACTGAGCCACCCAGGTGCCCCTGAATTCAGTGCTTCTAGACAAGTTTCTCAAAATGAACTTCTTGGGTCTTGTTGGTTAGATTCTGGCTCAGCAGACCTGGGATGGGGCCCCAGGTGCTGAGTGTCTGAAGAGCTCCCATTGACGCTAAGTCCTCAGCCACAGTGCAGACCTCCGCGGGTCCCCCTAGCTCCTGAGAGCCAGGGTGAACTCTTACTGTTCTCAGGAAGCCGCTCTCCCCGTCCCCAAGCTGTCCCGGCATCAAGCACCCTCCCGGACCCAGGAATAGATATTTCACCTAGAAGTCTTGAACAGACGTAGTCGTTTTCTGACCCTAGACTTTCTGTGATTTTTTTTTTCCCCTTTGTGGTCAATACATCTGTCACAACTTCTGGTTCAACCAAAAGCAGGCATTTGTATTTGAGCATCTACTATGTACCATCTCTCCACAAGGCTCAGTGAGCTACAGCCAAGACAGGGAGCTGAGGTTAGTGGCTGTTCTTTGGGGAGCCCTTAGGGATGCGCCATTCCCTCCAGGGTGACTCTGTCAGGTGACCTAGGAGACTTGAGTTTCACACTTGTTCCTTTGGAATGAAAGCCGTGTTAGTCTCCAGGGCCTTAATCCCTCCCGTCTCCTTTGCTTCTCTGATGTACGGAGAACTCCAGGATCAGTCAATAACAAAAAAACTAATTAGATTATAAAAACTCCTTAGAAGTGGTATTTTAAAAATTCTACAGAAATGAGCCCTTGTCCTAATTTCATCATGACAGAGGATCTTTACTTTAGCAGTGGCTTGGGGAAGAATGTCACCGAGCCATTCGTTTCTGATTCCTAGTATAATTTAGAAATAGGAAATCTGAGTCTAGTGTTCTCATTAACAAGTTCCTTCTTCCTTCCATTCCCTCCCTCCCTCCCTCCCTCCCTTCCTTCCTTCCTTCCTCTTTCTTCCTCCCTTCCTTCCTTCCCTTTTCTTTATTTCTTTTCTTTTCTTTCTTTCCTTCCTTCCTTCCTTCCTTCCTTCCTTCCTTCCTTCCTTCCTTTTCTTTCTTTCTTTCTTTCTTTCTTTCTTTCTTTCTTTCTTTCTTTCTTTCTTTTTCTTTCTCTCTCTCTCTCTCTCTCTCTCTCTCTCTCTCTTTCTTTCTTTCTTTCTTTCCCTGCAAGCCTTTGTTGTGTTCAGAATGAAAAATGAAACTGGGTTGAGTTTTTGATAACCAAGGAAATGCCAAGCACAGACTCTCCTAATCTGATACTCAAGCCTAATATTGTCATTCGTTTATTTTTATTTTATTTATGTATTTAAATATTTAAATGTTTATTAAAAATTTTTTTTGATGTTTATTCATGTTTTGAGAGACAGAGTGTGAGCGGGGGAGGGACAGAGAGAGGGGGAGACACAGAATCCGAGGCAGGCTCCAGGCTCTGAGCTGTCGGCACAGAGCCCCATATGGGGCTCGAACCCATGAAACATGAGATCATGATCCGAACCGAAGTCGGACACTTGACTAAGTCCCCGAATACTTTCATATTTTTAAGAAAGTTATGAGGGTCTGGGACCGTCTTCTGGGTGACGGCACGTAATTACAACCTGCCTGTACGATATCACATTACTGCAGGGCACTGAGACCATGCTTCTCACACACTAACGCACATGCGGAGCACGTGGGGACTTGATAAAATTCTGATTCTGATTCAGTAGGTCAGGGATAGGGCCCCCAGCTCTGCATTTTCTACCTCTAGCTCCCAAGCTAGGATCGTGTTGTTGGCTTTTGGGCTGCGATTAGAGGAGCAAAGCATCTAAATCACCTGAGGGGTTTTTAAATTTGCCTGTAAGTCATGATTAAGTCCTGAGATTAGATTGGATTTTGTTTATCTTTTTTTTTTTTATTTTAGTGGATTATATGAGGCCACCCAGGGTAATAGAAAGAACACAGGCTTTGGAATTAGACTCCTCTTTGAATCTATTTAATCAGAGGACAGAGAGAGGGAGGTGGCCAAGAGGTAGGTTGGGGAGGGGGGTGGCTGGTGTCCTGTTTGCCCAGAGGGGTCCCTCCGTCACAGGGCGGGTGTGACGCTCAGGAACGCTTTGCTGGGGACAGGAGCTGGCCGTGGATGAAGCAGGGCTGGGGAGCACAGTGGTGAGTGACGGGAGCGTGGCCGGCCGGGGTCTTGACTGCAGACTGAACCTCAATGGCAGAGAGCGAGCCAGGATGGTCTCTCGCCAGATCCCAGCAGGACAGTCTTGCAGTGGGGTGTGGCCTCCATATCTTGAAGCCCTTTATCAGTTCGGAGGGGACACTGGATGCCTGGCGTGGTTTGCTTTGTGAGCTGGAATGTGAGAGCCCTGTGTCTGCCCCGCATGTGGACTGCTCAGAACACACTCAAGGGCGGGGCAGGACCGTGTCCCCCCGCCCCCCCACCGTGTCCCCCCACCCGTGGGGCAAGAGTGTGGCAGCTCTGGGTTCCAGTCCTGGCTCAGCCCTTGCTGCCTGTGGGACTCTGGGCAAGCTGCAGAACCTTTTAAAGTTTTATGGGGCTCCTGTGAGGGTCGGGAGAGCCTGGAGGGGCTCTGGCACCTTGTATACACCCTGTAAATGGATTTGACACCCCGTGTGCTCTGGGCATCGTGCCAGGTTGCTTGCTGATAGCTGCCTGTTTCCTGGGGCTTCCACTGGGGGCGCTACTGGGGTGGGAGAAACCTTTTCCCAAGGGCCCCTCTGAGGTCACAGTGCAAGACTGTCCCATTGCAGTACTGCGGTCATGGCGTGTGGCCTCTGGGCACGATCGGCCTGGCATATTATTTAAAGAAAAAAATTTATGTTTATTTATTTTTGAGAGAGAGAGAGAGAGAGCACGCGAGCAGGGGAGGGGCAGAGAGAGAGAGACAGGCAGACAGACTGACAGAATCTGAAGCAGATTCCAGGCTCTGAGCTGTCAGCACAGAGCCCGACGCGGGGCTCAAACCCACGAACCGTGAGATCATGACCTGAGCCGAAGTCGGACGCTCAACCGACTGAGCCCCCCAGGCACCCCTCTGTTTTACTTTATTTTTAAAAAGATTTTATTTTTAAGTAATATTTGTACCCAACGTGGGGCTCAAACTTACAACCCTGGGATCGAGTCCCATGCTGTAATGACTGAGCCAGCTAAGTGCCCCTGTTTCTTTCTTTCTCTCGCTCTTTCTTTCTAAGAGAGAGCAAGCCAGTGAGTGTGAGCCAGGGGGAGGGGCAGAGGGAGAGAGAGAGAATCTTAAGCAGGTTCCACACTCAGTGCAGAGCCTGACTCGGGCTCCATCCCACAGCTCTGGGTTCATAATCTGAGCCAAAATCAAGAGTTGGACGCTCAACCAATGGAGCCCCCACCAGGCACCCCTCTTTCTACTGTAATATTTCTATTGAGTTATAATTCATATCCCCTTGGAAGCGTACAATTCAGTGATTTTTTTTTTTTTTTTTTTTTTACCATATTTATAGCATCCTGCAGCCATTACCATGATCAGTTTTGGGCCATTTCATCTGTACCCTTGCTTATGAGCCGTCATTCTCCATTTCCCCCCAACATCCCGGCGCTAGGCAGTGACTCATCTGTGTCTTAGAGATTTGCCGATTCTGGATAGATCCTATAAGTGGAATCCTACAATTTATGGTCTTTGGTGTCTGGCTTCTTTCACTGAGCATAATGTTTTCAAGTTCATCCACATGGTAGTGTGAATCAGGACTGCGTTCCTTTTCGTGGCCGAGTAATATTCCGCTGTATGGATGTACCATGTTTTATTTATCCATTCTTCCACTGTTGGACATTCAGGTTATTTCTTCTGTTTGGCTCGTATGAACATTGCTCCTACAAACGTTTGTGTACAAGTTTTTGCACGGACTTGGGGGCACCTGGCTGGCTTAGTGGGAAGAGCGTGTAACTCTTGATCTCGGGGCTGTGAGTTCGAGCCCCGTGTTGCGTGTGGAGATTACTAATAAATAAATAGACGTAATTCCCATCACCTATTATGTAGACAAAACCAAGTTTTTGTGTGGCTGTGTGTTTTTATTTCTTCTGGGTATATACTTTGGAGCGAAAGTGCTGGGTCCAGTGGTAACTCTACATGGTGACCAGAGAAAGTGCTGGGTCCAGCAATTTGAGGAACTGCCAGACTGTTCTCCAGAAGGTGTCCCCCCATCTTACAATTCCAGCAGCGGTGGAAGAGAATGCCACTTTGTCTCCTCGCCGATGCTTATTATTATCTGTCCTTTTAATTATAGTTGTGCGAATGGATGTGAAGTGGGGTCTCGTGGAGGTGGTGGTGTGTGTTTTACTGATGACTAAGGATGTTGAGCATCTTTTCGTGTGCTCATTGGCCATCAGTGTATCTTTTTTCATTTATTATTGTTCTTAACGTGTATTTATTTTTGAGAGACAGAGACAGAGCATGAGTAGGGGAGGGGCAGAGAGAGAGGGAGACACAGAATCCGAAGCAGGCTCCAGGCTCCGAGACATCAGCACAGAACCTGAAGCGGGGCTCGAACCCACGAACCGTGAGATCATGACCCGAAGTTGGATGCTCAACCGACTGAGCCACCCAGGCGCCCTGCCATTGGTATATCTTTAGAGAAACGTCTGTTGAGATTCTTTGACCATTTTTATTTTTATTATTTTTTAAATGTTTATTTACTTATTTTGAGAGAATGAGAGTGAGCAGAGGAGGGGCAGAGAGTGAGAGAGAGAATCCCAAGCAGGCCCCACACTGTCAGCGCAGAGCCCGACGTGGGGCTCAGTGTCATGAACCTCGAGATCATGACCTGAGCCGAAACCAAGAGTGGGGTGCTCAACTGACTGAGCCACCCAGGCACCCCTTGGACCATTTTTTTAACTGGTGATTCGCTTTTTGTGTTTTTGTTTCTGTTGCTATGGTCTCTTCTGTTTTTCTTTTCTTTTGTAGCCAGATTAACTTCCCATTTGTTGGCTTTGGGTAGCATCCTGGGAAGACCCAGGCAGCACAGTTCCTCTGTGTTCCTCCAGACCTCTCAGCACTCACCCCCCCGTATTGGAATTCTCTGTGCCCTTATCGTATTGTCGAGGTTTTGAGGTCAAGGATTGGTTCTCTGATCTTTATAGACTCATCTCTTATTGTACTATCAGGCATAGGCATTTGATTTAAAAACAAACAAACAAAAAAAAACCAAAAAGAACCACGGTTCAGTCACTTCCACCAATGTATGCAAGATTCGGTTTGCTCTGCATGGGATCTGTGGGCTTCACCCGGGGGGAGAAAACAGTAAAAAGTTTACAGAGTGACGTTCTTACAGAATCTCTGTTCTCCATCCACACACCTTACGCCTAAGAACTGTGGGTGATAAGACCTTAGAGAGAGAGAGTGCACCATTCAGAGCACAGCATCCCCGCTGTGGGATCAAATACCTCGAGTACATGAAGTAGGCTTGTCACCTTGTATATAAAGGGCAACAAACCTTTATTATTTCCTGCTGGCGAGAGAAAACAGGTGTGGAGGAAATTGACCTCCTGCCAGACTGACTTGATTACTGGGTCCCTCCTAGAATCCCAGAATGGGAGTTTTCTTGGTTTTTGTAGTATGTGGGGGAGGCAGTCGGGCGTCACCGTGTTCGCAGCTGAACAGATCTGGGTGTGGGCGCTGGCTCTAGGAGACTTTGGGCACATGGATTACCTGACCTTGGACCTCAGTTTCCCTGTCTTTAAAATGGGGATAATGAGGCCGTCATCAGAGCATCCTTGAACGTTGGAACTGTCTCTTTTGGCACAAATGCCCCACGGACATCGGGGCACAGTGTGACCCTGGTGTGACCAAGTGCAGCCTTACCTACAGATCAGTAACTAAGGGGAATCTTCTTCTGGGGCATGTGACAGATAGAGCATCGTGTAAACACAGAATTTTCTGCAGAAGATTGCATCATCAGGTCCGGAGACATCTCCCTGACTGGTCAGGTTCCTTCTCAGAGTGAGGGTAGATGCCCTCCTCTCTGTTTTAAAGTTGATGGGTTGTGCGGCACGGCAAATGGGACATTGATTCCTTCTTTCAGCTAGCCAGCTGCAACTGTTGAACACCCTTGTGGGTTTTTTGAGGGGGGCAGAGGGGTACCACAATAGTGGGAAAATGCTGTGCCCCAGTTCCCATCTGCACTGGCTCTATAATCCAGTCCTTCAAGGTGGCACTTTTAGGACTTTTTTCTTTTCTTTTAAAATTTATTCATTTTTGAGAGACAGAGAGAGAGTGCAGCAGGGGAGGGGCAGAGAGAGAGGGGGACACAGAACCCGAAGCAGGCTCCAGGCTCTGAGCTGTCAGCACAGAGCCCGACGGGGCTCGAACCCACGAACTGCGAGATCATGACCTGAGCTGAAGTCGGATGCTTAACCGACTGAGCCACCAAGGCACCCCTCTTTTCTTTTTTTTAAAGTTTATTTATATATTTTGAGATAGAGCACAAGCAGGTGAGGGGCAGAGAGAAAGAAAGACAGAATCCCAAGCAGGCTCTGTGCCATCAGCGCAGAAACCAATGTGAGGCTCGAACCCATGAACCCGCGAGATCATGACCTGAGCCGAGATCGAGAGTCGGACGCTTAACCGACTCAGCCACCCAGGCGTCTCCACTTTTGGGGTTTTCTGCTCATCCTTTCTTTCCGCTTTCCTCTGTTAATCAGGGAACAGAGGAAAAGTCTTTCCTCCAGGCTCACAGCAGCCTACCCCGGGGAGAGGGCACAGTCTTTGTGTGTCTGGCTCCCTGCTTTGAAAAGAGGAGGCGATCGTTGGTCTTTAGAGAAAAAAATAGTAGTGTCTGTTTACCACTGTGGCCAGATGATGCATGCCGATTGGGAGCTTGGGATCAGAGAGATGGTAGTTTGGGGTTTGTGGGTGCCCAGACGGAGACGAGGCTGAGAGACCTGATCTGTGTGTGCCCTTGAGGAGCCCCGTGGTGGGGATGGCAGCAGAGATCCTGATAAGGCTTGAAATTTCACACGGACTTGCTCAGCCTTGCCCGGGAGAAAGTAGCCAGGATGAAAACCATGAACCAGGCTTCTTCCTCATTCCAAAGTGTGTATTTGGTGGGGGGAGAGCCCAGCCAGTGGGGACATGTGGAAATGGGGCTTGGCCACAGCATTGCCAGGCACTCCGGTGGGGCCATAGAGACCGCTCTGGCCTGAGTCCTTTGCCCTCTGGCTCTGACTAGGACCGTGGCCCCAGAAGAAAGCTATGCTCCAGCAAGAATGGGAGGAAGGGGGAGTCGGAGCCTGTGTGAAAGTCTGTTTCCCAGACTCGGTGTTCATGGGCGCTGACTCATGGAGGTCTGTGTGCTGGGGCTGTGCTTCTGCCCACACCCCCCACTCAGTGGACTCCATCACTCCCTTTCCTGTTTGGGCACCTCCTCCAGGAAGCCCCTGGAGCTCTGCTGGACTCCGTTGGAAAAGCCCAGGATTTTGTGCCTGTGAGGCAAACGCTGGCTCCTGTTCTGCAGTTCCTGGCGGGGCGGGGGGCAGGGGGGGCATTGTTCTAGGCTGCCAAACTCAAGTACAGCCTTCTGGTTCCATTTCCCCCACCCCCACCCCTCCTCCGGGCTTTCAGGGGCTGGCGGATGAGGGTGCTTTACTCTAGGTGGCCCGTCTGCTTTATTATTAGTCTTGGGGAAATGATTTCTCTGAGAGGCAGGAGAAAGTGTAAATTATGCTTCACTGCAAATTATCACGACTGTGTATGTATTCAGCTTCTGCTGTAAGTCTTGTAAATGAGGACCGATGTGAGACGCGGGGGAAGCTGGAGAGGGGCGCCCTGTGGATGCACGGCGGGCCTGATGGATAATCACGGAGTCCCCGGTCTTTGAAGTTCTCATAGTTTCGGGAAGAGGGAGGGGAGGAGGTTGTTCTCCCATGGGTGGCTGCGCCCCGGGTGAGAAGGCTGGAGGGAAGCAGTTTGAAGGTGACAGACACCCCCATCCCCCACCCCCGGAAGTGGGCAAGTTTTCTGTGAACTGCATCCTTAGCAAATATTTCTTCTTCTCCTTCTCCCTCTTCTTTTAATGTTTACTTATTTTTGAGAGACAGAGAGAGACAGAGCACGAGCTGGGGAGGAGCAGAGAGAGGGGGAGACACAGAATCTGAAGTAGGCTCCAGGCTCCGAGCCGTCAGCACAGAGCCCCACGCGGGGCTCGAACCCACGAACCGTGAGATCATGACCTGAGCTGAAACCAAGAGTGACATGCTTAACTGAGTGAGCCACCCAGGTGCCCTGCAAAATTCATTTAAAATCTCTGACCAGGGTTTTGATGGGTCCGTGAGAGTGTGGTGACCCCCATCCTGTGCCTCTTAAGTTGCCTAGAAGGATTTTGAAGGTGACGGTGGACGTGAACGTGGTTTGAGGTTCTGGGTGAAGCTGATGTCCATACGAGGTCTGTTCAGAGATTTTGTGCAGGAAGCTGTCAGCCTTGTCCTACCTGCTAAGCCCTGTGCTGGGTGGTCCGTCCCCCTTGGGCCCCCTTGAACTTGCTCCTGAGGCTGCTTCCTGAGACCCCTCTTGTCTGCTGCTCAGGCCAGGGCAGTGGGGGCACTCGGGGCTGGTGAGGGGCTGAACTGTGAATGCCCCCCAATTCCTATGTTGAGTGATAACTCCAAGTACCCCAGAAAGTAACTATTCGGAGGTAGAGTCCTTAAAGTAGTAATTAAGTTAAAAAGAGGTCCTGCATGGGGCGCCTGGGTGGCTCAGTCAGTTGAGCGTCCGACTTCGGCTCAGGTCACGATCTCGCGGTCTGTGAGTTGGAGCCCCGCGTTGGGCTCTGTGCTGACAGCTCGGAGCCTGGAGCTGCTTCGGATTCTGTGTCTTCCTCTGCTTCTGCCCCTGTCCCGCTCAGGCTCTGTCTCTCTCTCAAAAATAAGTAAACGCTTAAAAAAAAAAAAAAAATGAAAAAATGAGGTCCTGTGGGCATCCTTCTAAGAGGCGATGAGGACAGGGACACACAGCGGGAGACCATGCGAAGACGCAGGGAGAAGGCAGTGTCTGGAAGCCAAGGAGAGAGACCTCGGGAGAAACCAGCCTGGCCCCCAGCGTGATCTCAAACTTCTGGCCCCAGAATCGCAAGACCGTAGATTTCTCTCGTTGAAGGCTTTGAGCCTGTGGCCCTTTCTTCCGGCAGCCTCACCTGCATCCTGCGGGGCCCGTCCCCTGGATGTAGATGTGAGAATTCGCTACGCAGTTCTCTGTGGGATCAAAACCTCGGTGTAAGCAGGGGCACTGTGCTTGTTCCGCTTTTCTCCTTACGTGGGTCCCTAATGAACATACCGTTTGCTCCACGGTCCCGTGTCTCCTTGATCAACACGTGAGCCCCCCGAGGGTGGAGCCGTGTGTCCTTTTTGTTCCCTGCAGGGTCCCCACGACCGAGCACGAGGAAAGGCCCATCTGAGCACCGCTATGTGTCTTCTGCAAGAATTCGGTCAGAAACAATGGCCTGAAGTCAAATTCCTTAACTCTGGGCCTAAATCCAGAATTTGTAATTAAAAGAACTGGTTTTCTGCGTGCAGGTCGCCGCGTAGAGCTCATGCCATGTCGTGACGGGCTGGCGTTTCTACAGGCCACGTCCCATGTTCCGTCTGACCTCTGCTCGGCCACCAAATGTGATTAAACCACGTGAACGCCAGAGAAGAAAGCTTCATTTATTCATTTCTGGTTTACACTTGGTGGACCGAGCCACGGATTATGTTAATCTGCCGATGAGGTCGTTAGCCAATGGGTCTGAATGTGGTTGCTCTCCAGGGGGTTAACTCTGTGAGGCCAGGGGTCTGACCTCCTCCTCAGTGTCCCTAACACCGGTGACAGGGGCTGGCCCAGAGCTGGGGGCTCAGTCCTCTTTGGGGAACGAAGGATTCCGTCCTCATCAAGAACAGATGAGTCAAGGCTGAGCCTTTCCAGCTGGTCTTTCTGGAGAGATGTCAGCCCCCTACCTCAACGTTCTTTCCTTCTGCTTGCTGTTCCGTGTTCCTTTCCAGGCTGCCTTGGTTCTCTCTTTGTCTCCAGGATGGAGGCATCCTGTTAGCGGTTCAGTGTGAGAGGAGAGGCCTTCTGTACCCAGCAGACCTCCCCCTGGCCAGACATGTGGGGGGGGGGTCCCCGATTTGGGGATGCTCTTTTCTTGCTTAAGGATCTTTGGCTACTTCCTACTTCTCTTACTCTGTATCCAGTTTTCTCTTCGTGTTTCTCTCTGTCCCCTCGGTTCTTAAAATCTGTGGCGAAGCTCATAGAACAAAACTTAGAGTTGTGACATTTTCAAGTACACAACCCAGTGACATGTTGGTACCCTTACGGCGTTGTGCGACCCAGTTGCAGGATGGTTTTGTGCACCCCCTCCCCCAAAAGGAAACCCCAGGCCCGTGAAGCAGTCACACCCCGTTCTGCCCCGTTTCTCCTCCCCGGCCCCCGCCAACCACGGATCTGTGTTCTGTGTCGATGAATTTGACAGTTCGAGGCATCATTTCATGTAAATGGAATCGCACAATCTGTGGTCCTTTGTGCCTGGTTTCTTCCACCTGGTGCGACCCTGCACCTGCTTGTTGGACGTCAGTCGACGGACGACTGTAGATTGGTTGCTTCCACATTTTGGCTCTTGTGAATCGTACCAGGTTCTTTTTCTGCGTCTCTGGTTCTGCCTCCAAACGCAGCACCTGGTCTCCTGTCCGGGCCGCGGTGGTTGCCGGCAGTGTTTGGAAAGCAACTCGAGAAACGAGAAGGCAGGTTCACAGGGCCCAGTTCTCTCTCTGTGTGTGAGATTTTCGTCCAGCCTCAGTTTGCTCATTGGAGAAATGGGCATAAAACTCTCTGCCCTCCTTACTCAGCCCTGCGGGGCATCGCACGAGCCACCCTCACCCTAGGTCGTGACTGTGAGCCCTTTGCGAGCCGAGGCAGATGTCAGATGATGGTTATTCACGTTCTTCCTTTTTCCTTTGGTTTCTTCACTTTCTCTGCTTCCTCGCTTCTCCTTTTCTGAGTGACTGCGTTTGAATTCCCTCTGACCTGCTTCTCCCTTCCTCCCTCTTTGGCTGGCCTGGGGGATGCGGTGGGCCCTATTCTGTACGGCACCATGCTGCGTGAACTGGGTGATGGCACTGTGTGTGAGCATCTTTGCAGAAATCCGCGTCCGGCTTGGCTTGGGAGACTCAGTTGACACACAACTTTGAGGCCTTTTGCGGTCCAGGAAGTAGCCAGATTGATGGATACTTAGGCAGATATTAGAATCCAAACAAGCAGACCCCGGGGACGCTTGGAGGAAAGTGGCAGATGGACGTGTGTGCTTTTTCTTGGTGCATTGCCCTGTAACTGCTGAATCTTCTGCGGGCTGGTGTGTGTGGTCCCAGCTAAAGTTTCTTTTTTACTTCTTTTTTCTTTTTTTTTTTTTTAACGTTTATTCATTTTTGAGAGAGAGAGAGAGAGAGAGAGAGAGACAAAGCGTGAGTGGGGAGGGGCAGAGAGAGAGGGAGGCACAGAATCCGAAGCAGGCTCCAGGCTCCGAGCTGTCAGCACAGAGCCCGACGCGGGGCTCGAACCCACGAACCGGGAGATCATGACCTGATGTGAAGTCGGACGCTCAACCAACTAAAGGCTCAGAGAGGTTAAGGAACCTGCTCAGGACGCACAGCAGGCTCTCTGTCTTGGAACCCGTGCTTTTTTTTTTTACAGCCTCCCCCACCCTCTAAGGGGTTTTACAGCAGATAAAAACCATGTGGGCTCCACTTACTTGGGAAGATGAGAAATGAATCCGCGGGCAGTTGGACCTCATTTGTTTTGGAGAGTTTTGTTTTTCAACATCTTAGAATTTTTAAGCCCTAAATTCTGTAGGAGTTGCAGGTGGCCTTTGCTGTTTCTCAATCGGGACCGATTTCCTCTTTTTGCAACCAACTTCAGAGAAGCTTTAAGGAAAACCGATTTTTCTGCTAAATTGGTGTGTTCCTCATTTGCTACCAGAGGGTCTGATTTAAGGAACTGTTGTCATTCGTGGTGACAGGCACGGAGCCAGCTGGGGACGATGCCGGAGCTTGGGATCCGGATCTGGGTTCACTGCGAGAGCTCGGCGGCGTTGGATGGAGTCACTGAAAAGTCTGGCTCCCGCTGGGTCTGGTGGGAGGGGCGGGGGTGTCGGAGTGAGCGAGACTGGGGAAAGCTTGCCCGGAGGAAATTCGGTCAAGATGTTCCGTTTTAACACCTCTGGTTTTCTTCCAGATCCGAAGAGGAAGAGATCCTGACTTCAGTTTTTAGGGTTTTCCGTGAATGGAGCGCAGAGATGGAAGGATCCTAGGTTCTTTGTGGCTCCCGCGAAGCTAGGGGGAGGGAAAAAAGGGTGCCTGGCAGTTAGGAGGGGCTTTTGCCCCTGGCTGGGCCCTCAGTGAATTGCTGAGCCTTGAAAACGTATACAGCACGGCTGGTATGTGCTGGCTCAGCCCCAGAAAGCGGCTGCTAGCCTTTGTGTTGTTTAGGGATCCGTGGTGGCATTGTGTGTGTGTGTGTGTGTGTGTGTGTGTGTGTGTGTGTGTTGGGGGGGTGGGGCCAGGGAAGTGGCATTTCTGAGTTTAGAGACTTCTCAGAGGTGAGAGAAATTGTTGGATAGAAGATAGAAGGTTAACAGGGTACTTTGTCCTCAGTGGAGCCCTTTAGCACATTATCAGGATGAGGAGTTCCTTCACTGAATGAAAGCTGAGCCCCTGCCCCGTGCAAGGCACCGCCCCCAGGCCCGGAGACACAGCAGTGGACGAGATCCTTGTCTCATAGAGTTCACGTCCTAGCTGAGGGCCAGAGACAGTAAGCAAGACTAAAGAAGCCTGTGTAATGGTTGAAGAGATTTGTAGTTGTAAATGGGATGGGCAGGAGAGGACATCTGAGCAAAGCCCTAGGAGATACGAGGGAACAAGTGTGTGGATTCTGGGACGGGAGCATTCCAGCCAGAAGGGAGAAGGCAGGTCAAGTGCAAAGGCCCTGTGGCCTGGGCATACCTGGAGACTAGGAGCAGCAGCGAGGTCGGTGTGGCTGGGGAAAAGTGTGTGTGTGTGGGGGGGGGGGGGAGGGGGGGTCTTGGATTGTTGTTCTTTGGGTCTTGGGGATGGTCCCAGGGCAGGAGGACATTGGAGACTCTCGCGGGGACCTGACTTTTACTCCATATGCCCATGGAGTCATTGGAGAGGCCACTGAACAGAGGATTGGTGTGACCTGACTTAGCATTGACAAGGACTTGCACTTTGTTAGGAAGGGATCTGGGGGCTGCGGGTAGAGCAGGGAACAGGGATCCAAGGAGGAGGAATAAGGAGATTATTGCGGCAACGCAAATGAGGGGTGACAGCGACTTGACCAGGACGCTAGTCGTTGATGTGGTTGACACAGTTGGGTTTTGGATACATCTCGAAGGTTAGACCAATGGGATTTGGTGATGGGTTGGACATGTCAAGCTTGAGCGATAACTCGAAGAGGGCCCCAAGGGTTTTGGCTTAGGGAACTGGAAAGGAGGAGCTGGTATTAATCAAATAATGATACGGAGTAGGCATTTGGAAAGATGAAGCTTGAGTTCAGGGGAGAAGTCGGCTGCAGGTATAATTTTGAAGTCACGTGATGATTTGGCATTGGTCTTCAGGCTGCCATATTGGATGAGATCATCTGGGGAGACAGAGAAGAGAAGGGGGCCAGGGATGGGGCCCAGAGGCACCCCAGAGGGGGCAAAGGAGAAGGCTCAGCCAAGAGGTGGGAGGAGAACCAGGAGACCAGAACATTCTCGCGGGGCTCCGAGAGCGCAGCTCACAGTCACTGGGACCTGGGGGCTCTGGAGGACCGGAGGGACACTAAGGGACACTAGGTAACGGCCCCCAGCAACATCTCAGGGAAGGTTTGCAGCCTCAGAGCGAGTCGAATTTTCTCTGCTGTCTGTATGCTTTCCGTATGAGCGCAGACATATCCGTGTGGCTGGATGCCATGTTTGCATTTCTGCGTAATCCCACCCGGCCTCACTGGCTGACCCATCCGTGGATGGTTTGGGGAAGGAGACACTGTCTCACTCGTTCACGTGGTGCTGAGGGGGGAGTTTTTTAGCTTCTCCACTTTTAATCACATAAATAACGTATGAATTAAACACTGCGTCTGCAGCGGAGTGGAGTTGGTTCTTGGGCAGCAGAAATACCCCAGCTCTGACCAGCGATTGCCAGTGACCCTCCAGAGGGTCACGACACACACACACATCAGCGATTTGTCTGTGGCATTAAAATTTCACGGTGGTCGGGGAGCGATGAGGAAAGACAGGTCTTCAGAGGCTCCTCAGAGAGCGTACTGAAAGAAAGGTTGAGAAGTCAGAATTAGACAAAACCCCTTTGCCCATCTTCCAAGCTCCTGTGAAAATCTATCCTAAGGATTGGTTGGTCACGGAAATAAATAACAAGAATGTATTCTTCAAGGATTTTTATTTTTTTAATTTTTATTATTACTTTTAAGTGTTTATTTTTGAGAGAGAGAGAGAGAGAGAGAGAGACAGAGTGTGAGCAGAGACCGAGGGAGACACAGAATACGAACCAGGCTCCAGGCTCCGAGCGGTCAGCACAGAGTCCGACGTGGGGCTCGAACCCATGAACCGTGAGATCACGACCTGAGCCGAAGTCGGTTGCTGATATCGCTGAGCCCCCCCCAGGTGCCCCTATTGATGGTAGTTCTTGCCCAGTGAAGGGATCACGGGAAGATACAGTTGCTGTTTTGGGCTTTCTGCACTTAACCCCTCTCCTCCATTTCCTTCAGATATTATGTATGAGTATTGTAACTAGAGAAACAAAATACACTATAAAAGGGAAGCATCGGCACATATTTCATTCAGAAGTAAAAGGAAGCTACGTCAAAGAGACGTGTGCATGCCCTGTGTGTGTTCATTGCAGAAATACTCACAGTGGCCAAGATATGCATGCAATCTAAGTGTCCCCTGATGCATAGAAAAGTTGTGATTTATGTATTATACATATCTTATAAATATAGGAAAATATTTATAACATTTATAAAATATAATTGTTTTAATATTATATATCAGCATTTTAACATTATCATTAAACATTAGTATTGAATAATATAAATTAATATAAATAACAAGTTAAAGTAATAAAATAATAAGTAAATACATAAGATATAAAAATATGAAAACATAAGTAAATAATAAATGAAACTATGAGTAATATAAATTAATAGTATAAATATAATAAAAATGTAATAATGATATTTAATATTATGTTTATAAATATTTTAATATATATAAGCATATATTGTACATATTATATATCCTCCTCCTTGTGTAGATATATATATATACACATATATATATATGTATAAGCACACGGTGAAATATTCTTCAGCCGTGAGAAAGAAGGAAATCCCACCATTTGCACCCATAGGAATAAGTCTCCAGGGGATCATGTTATGTGAAGTAAGTTGGCCAGAGAAAGATGAACACAGTACAGATATACCGTATGAGCTCCTATGACTGTGGAATCTGAAAAAAGAAAAAACGAAATTGAACTCACAGGAAGAGTGATCAGATCTGTGGTTACCAGAGGTCCAGGGCATTGGAGGAGGGGGGCCAGAAGGTGTAAGCTTCCCGTTACACAACAGCTATGTACTGGGCCTGTGAGGTACCACTGCTGACCTGAGTTCACACTGCCGTATGGCGTATTTGAAAGTTAAGAAAGCATAGGGGCGCCTGGGTGGCTCAGTCGGTTGAGCGTCCGACTGGGCGTCATGATCTCGTGGTTCGTGAGTTTGAGCCCTGCATCGGGCTCTGTGCTGATGGCTCAGAGCCTGGAGCCTGCTTCGGATTCTGTGTCTCCCTCTGTCTTTTCCTCCCCTGCTCACACTCTGTTACTCTCTCAAAAATAAATAAAGATTAAAAATTTTTTTTTAAAAAAGTTAAGAAAGTATATCCTAAAATTTCTCATTACGGGGGGGTGGGGTGGGAATGTTTTCCTTTTTGTATTTGCATGAAAGGATGGATGTCGACTAAACCTACCGTGGTGATCATTTTAACCGCCTATGTGCATCCGGTCACTGTGTTACAGACCTTAAACTTACATAGTGCTGCGTGTTAACTGAATCTCAGCAAAACTGGAAAAAGCGTTAAAAGTTAGAGGGACGCTAGAGAGGCGGGAGAGCTGTTTCCCCAGCTTGGTTGTAAATTCTGGTGCCCGTCTGTGCAGCTTACATTTTGCCAGGGAGCCAGATGGAGGGTCCCCTTGAGGGCCGCAGTGACTGGAAAGGAGCCAGTGGTCCTGGGTTTCTGGGTGCTTTTTTCTCTGAGGGCTGTGAGAAGCTGTCTGGGTGGAGGGAGGCAGGGGTGGGCAGGGTGGCCTTCCTGTGTAATAGCAGGGTGTCTGGAAACCCCCGCCAGGCAGATAATGTGGAAGGATGTGTGGCCAGGCCCACGCGGGGGTCCCCTGTCCAGGCCTGAGAGCCACAGAAATGGCACAGATTTTGCTCTCTGTGCACACTGTAGTGGGAGGAGCTGTGTTTGGGGGGCCCTGTGTGAGAGGGGCAGGGGCAGTACCAAGATGCAAGGAGGGGGACCCTTCGGTTAGATGTACTTTGGGGGTACACTTCTGCTTGAAGACGTCCGGAGGGAAGAGGAAGAGGAGGGTTCGACCCTTTAGAGCACCCTTGGCAAAAAGCCAATGGTTTCAGACCGGTGGACAGAGCTGGCCTGTGTGGTAAGCTGCGCCTGTAGAATTTGATGGTAAGGGTTGTTGCTGCATCCAGAAGGGGCTGTGGATGTCAAGGAGGGCGCCATATTGGTGTGACTGGCTCTTCAGGTAGGTGAGAACAGAGGCCCCCCCTGGGGGGCGGGTGATGATGGTCAGCCACTGAGCTCTCCTCCTCTGTTTTAGAAGTCCCGGTACAACCATAGGAAGGGCGAGTGAAATGTGTCTGAGGGCGGCTTCCTCCCAAGAGATAGACCAGTCTGTGGGCCATGCTTCTAATCCCGGCTGCGCATTGGGAAGTGTATCCAGGCCAGTGATGTCAGACTAGGTGAAGCTCCCCAGGGGTTTCCAGCGAGCACCCAAGAGTGAGAAGCTGAGACATTAAGGAGGCGGAAGGTGGGTGGCCGTGCTAATGGTTGTTAATGACATCCCTTATGTCCCAAGAACCTTCTTTGCCCCAGACAAGGGGCTAAGAGAACACTGTACCCTCCTTCTGTAATTTAATCCGCACACGCTGTGGGGTGAGGGTCTTTAATTTGCTCATTGGACAGAGAGCAGAGGAACCTGCTTTTGGGCAAGTGGGGTCCCAGGTCTGTGCAGCTTAACATGAGCTCAGAGCCTCCCTGTAGAGCAGCAGCGACGTGGGGCCGGGGGCCAGAGGGTTTGCTCACAGGGTGTAATGGAATGCTGGGACATCAGGGAGCCAGGGGCTTGTCTTTGCTCACTGCACAGCCTTTGTGGCTAACCTGGGGTGGAGGGATTACAGCAGGATATGGAGTGATAAGGAACAGGCAGTTAGCAGGTGCTAAGTAAAATGTGGGAGAAAGCAGTCTTTCCTTTCAACTTTGTTCTTGTCTCTGTGTTCCTCTCCAAAGCATTTTTATACCCAGATATTATTTCTTAAAAATTTTTTTGAACGTTTATCTATTTTGAGAGAGAGAGCATGAGCAGGGGAGGGGAAGAGAGAGAGGGAGACACAAATCCGAAGCAGGCTCCAGGCTCCAAGCTGTCAGCACAGAGCCCGATGTGGGGCTCGAACTCACAGACCGTGAGATCATGACCTGAGCCGAAGTCGGACGCTTAACTGGCTGAGCCACCCAGGCGCCCCAGCTTCTAAAACATTTGCAACAGGAAAATAATGTAGTCTGTTCTCTTATAACAAGTTGTGGATTCATAGAAGAATATGGACGGATCATTATGGCTCTGGTTTTTCCTCACTTTATACCTGCCTGCAAAAGCAACGTGCCGAACAGTCAGCCACGTGAAACACTTGACTTTTTAAAAAATACCTACAGAGCAACCTGGGAGCTTTGCAGTTCCTTGGTTTTTTTTTTTTTTTTTCCTTCCTCTTCCTTTTTCTTTCCTTTTTCCTCTTTTTCCTCATATCAGAAGATAGGAGGTCCCCCTGAGTGCTTGTGAAGAGTGAGGGTGACGGAGACCCCAGGAAACTTGAAGAATAAATTACGTTCTTCAAATAAATTCAGGAAGGGACAGCCAGGAGCAGTTCACAGCATTCATAAAATATGCAGTTCCCTGCTAGAGCGAGAGAGAGAGAGACAGGATTCGTGTGATTTTTTTCCCCCCTCTGAAACGAGTCCATGAGCCCTCTGCACGCAGGCTGCATGAATTTTTTAAAAAAAACTTTAATGTTTATTTATTTTTGAGAGAAAGATGGAGTGTGAATGGGGGAGAGACAGAAAGAGAGGGAGACACAGAGTCGGAAGCAGGCTCCAGGCTCCGAGACATCAGCACAGAGCCCGATGCGGGGCTCAAACCCATGAGCCGCGAGATCATGACCTGAGCGGAAGTCGGACGCTCAACCGACTGAGCCACCCAGGCGTCCCAGGCTGTGTGATTCTAACACTGGGCAGCTCCTGCCGGCTCAGGCCTGGCTGCCAGAGCAGGGATGGTCTTGAGCCAAGACGCTGCTCTTAACTGGCACCTCCAGAGGGACCCAGCATGTGCCTGGGATGTTAGCGCCTTCGGAGTGAGAGCCCCTGCGAGGATTCTGCTGGGATGCTGGAAGGGCGTCTTAGGAGGCAGACTGGCAGGCTGACATCTTGTCTTTGGCTTCTTCGTGGATCGTTGGGTGTTTTTGGCTGGGACCGGAGGACGCGTTCCCTTTACATGTCATATCTAGTCACTGAGTGGAGCGACTGAGATCGTCCAGATTAACTGTTGAGCGGTCAGCTGAAACGTGTGGGAATGTGAGTGGCAGGAAGCTCAAGTTCAGAGTCTGTGACCTTCCTTCCCGGGGACCTGGTGGCTTTCTGTTACAAAGCCGAAGTTAGGAGACGGGGAAGAAACCTATCATAGTAGCTGTCTGTTGTTTGTGGTCTCTTATTCTCCTTGTTTTGGTGATAACACCTTGGCTTTTCTATGGAGGATCGAAGGTGCAGTGGGTTCATAGGAAAGGAACGCCTGGGTGGGGTCCAACTTCAGCTCAGGCCATGATCTCGTGGTTTGTGAGTTCGAGCCCCGTGTCGGGCTCTGTGCTGATGGCTCAGGGCCTGGAGCCTGCTTCGGATTCTGTGTCTCCCTCTCTCTCTCTGCTCCTCCCCCTCTTGTGCTCTGTCTCTCTCTCTCAAAAATAAATAAACATTAAAAAACAAAACCAGAAATGGGGTGCTTGGGTGGCTCAGTTGGTTGAGCGTCTGACTTCAGCTCTGGTCAAATCTCATGATTCGTGTGTTCGAGTCCCCCCCCCCCCCCCCCCCCCCGCCTCCACAAAAAACCAGAAACAGTTTGGTTGGCTCTCATGCCATCGCTGAACTTGTACACACATGACCCAGGCTTGACCTGACTCCCCCTGGCCAGTGTGATCCAGGAATGGACACGTGCCTGCAGCCAGACCCTTGAGGGTCTTCCCTCCCTGGGAGCTTTTGCTGTGTACATTAGGGAAAGAGATGCTCTTTCCCCAGCTTGGGATTGTTAAGATAGTAGAATTATAAAGGTTGAGCTGCCGTGACCATTTCTGCTAATACGTAGGGAGCATCTGAGAATGCATGCAGTATGAAAGAAAACAGAACTGGCATTGTTTGAGCACCTGGATCCATCAGTACCTGAAGGCAGTGCACTCCTGAACTCCCAAGTTACGGAAGCTGGTAAATACTGTGCCTCCTCAGTTTTGTGTGTGTGTATGTGGGCGTGTGTGCGTCTAAAGCAATTTGGTTCATGGTCTGTGGCTTGCACCCTCTTGTGTCCTGTGTAAAGCAACTACATCATGAACTTTCCACATCGTAGAGAGGGGTACCATACTGCGAACACAGATGTGCTTTGCCCGGTGGCGAAGGTGGACGCAGGTGGGCGGGAGAGGAGTTGGGGTTCACAGGTTCTCGGGGGCCTTTGCCCTCCCTGGCTGGATAACTCAGGTGAGTCTCTAAACCTGTTTGGGCCACGGCTCCCGACATCTGAAAGCCGGGGCGATAAACGAGTTGGTCTGTGAGTTCTCTTTCAGTTCGATAGGATCCTGTAACCGTTTTACTTAATGGATGTTTTCAACAGGCAGCGGGTTGCCAGCGGGGAGATGAGGGCAGCAAGGGGGAGATACAGGTTTCCAGCTATGAAATGAATAAGCCACAGGAATAAAAGGGCACAGCATAAGGAATACAGGGATACGGAATAGTGATGTAACCGGACATATAGCAGCTACACTTGGGGCGAACATAGTATCATGTATAAACTTGTCAAGTCACTGACCTATACGCCTGAAGCGAACGTAACACCATGTGTCAACTCGACTATACAAATGAAACTCTTTTTAAAAAAAAAATTCTTTTAACGTTTATTTATTATGGAGAGACAGAGACAGAGCGTGAGCAGGGGAGGGGCAGAGAGAGGGAGACACAGAATCCGAAGCAGGCTCCAGGCTCCGAGCTGTCAGGACAGATCCCAACGTGGGGCTCGAACCCACAAACCTTGAGATCGTGACCTGAGCCGAAGTCGGACGCTCAACCGACTGAGCCACCCAGGAGCCCCCGAACAAATAAAACTCTTAAATAAAGGCTTGCTCATGGCAAAAAGCACATTTACAGATTAATGGACAATTGAAATAAGTAAAAAACCCCAAAGCCAGTCAATAAAAATACTCCCAAACTCCCCAAACTCTACACATTGCTTGAAGATGCGTGTTTTATTTTTTATATAGAGAGGGAGTGGGGGAGGGGCAGGGAGCGAGGGAGAGAGAGTTCTGCGCCTGACCCAGGGCTCGATCTATCTCCGGAGTTGTGAGATCATGACCTGAGCTGAAATCACGAGTCGGATGCTTAACCAACCAAGCCACTCCGGTGACCCCGTCTTTTCTTTTTATTTTTGAATTTAATTCCAGTATGGTTAACATAACAGTTAATATGTTATATGGGGTGACATGGTTTCAGGTGCACAATACAGTGAGTGACTCAGCACTTCTATATATCACCCTGTAATCCTTTTTTTTTTTTTTTTTCCAAAGATGGACTTTCAAATCATTAAAAAAAATTTTTTTACAAAGTTGTTTTTTTTTTTTTTTTTCTAAGTAGGCTCCACACCCAACTTGGGGGTTGAACTCGCAACCCTGCGATCAAGAGTTGCACACTGTACTGAGCCAGCCGGGAACCCCCAGTTGTAAGAATTTTAGAGTGTGTGCCCTCGTTCTAGCATCTGGATCCTGCCGTTCACATATGACGCTTGATTCGTCACGTACCTGTCCTTCTAGGCACACATTGGACTTCTTTATTTTTAGGAAGCATTTCAGAGTGAGTTGAGAATATCCGTTCGCTTCACCCCAGATACTTCAACCTGCATACCGTTAACTACTGTACAATGTTTATACTTATCTTATTCTTTTGAGGTTTTTAATTTTTTTTTTGTTTTTTTCAACGTTTATTTATTTTTGGGACAGAGAGAGACAGAGCATGAACGGGGGAGGGGCAGAGAGAGAGGGAGACACAGAATCGGAAACAGGCTCCTGGCTCTGAGCCATCAGCCCAGAGCCCGACGCGGGGCTCGAACTCCCGGAGCGCGAGATCGTGACCTGGCTGAAGTCGGACGCTTAACCGACTGCGCCACCCAGGCGCCCCCTTCTTTTGAGGTTTTAAAGGACAGACCATCAAGTGCCCAGACGTTATGTGTCATCTGTCGACTTCTGACAAATGCTTAACCTCTGGGAGTGGCTCTAACCCTATCAAGTTCTAGAACATGACCCTCACCCGCCAGCCTTTTCCCTGTTCATCCCAGTCCCCACCCCCAACGGAAGCAACCATTGCTCTGATTTTTTTCCTGCTCTAGAATTGCCTGCTGATTTTTAAATTTTTTTATTTTTTAATTTTCTTAAGTTTTTTTTTTTTTTTTTAATTTTTTTTTTTTTTTCAATGTTTATTTATTTTTGGGACAGAGAGAGACAGAGCATGAACGGGGGAGGGGCAGAGAGAGAGGGAGACACAGAATCGGAAACAGGCTCCAGGCTCCAAGCCATCAGCCCAGAGCCCGATGCGGGGCTCGAACTCACGGACCGCGAGATCGTGACCTGGCTGAAGTCGGACGCTTAACCGACTGCGCCACCCAGGCGCCCAAGTTTTTTTTTTTTTAAGTAATCTCTACACCTCACGTGGAGCCCGAACCCACAACCCCGAAACCAAGAGTCGTGCATTCTACTGCCAGAGAGTGTCTTCCTGGTGACTAATGATGCTGAGCACCTTTGAAGATGCTTATTGGCCGTTTGGCTTTCCTGTCCTGTAACCTGTCTAAGGATGACTTAAAATTCGGGGGGGCGGGGTGGGGTGAGGGGACGGGTCCAGCTGATTGCTGGGAGGGCCCAACTGTATATTCCTGTGGCCAGTATGTTATTCCAGGGTGCCTGCCGTTAACGGAGACCGCACCCTCCACACCCCGTAGGGCTGATGTGTTAAAAACATCCCCAGACTGGATACCCCAGGGCACTTAGGAAGCACGTCGGTTGAAGCCTTATCTTTTCATCGTTGGCAGCTCTGTAGCTTTCTTTCTCACGAGTGTCAGTCTAGCAGAAGAACTCGGAATCGTTAGCAGGTTGGCAAAGAGATGGGACCAGCAAGCTGCCGGGAAGCATGACTCTCTGGGCTCCCCGTCACATCACACTTGCCTTCGTCCCAAGAGGCGAGGGCGCCAGAGCGAGGATGGATGTTCTTAGGGCGGTTGACAGAAGTGGATCTTTTAAAAAGGATTTCCCTGGCCAGCCAGGAGGTTGGCTGACCTTGCATTTCAGGGGGTTAGCCCCCTTCCCCAGCTGTCCCCAGCCCCGTTGGAGGTCTGGGACTGTGGGTTTGCAAGTAATGAGTATTTCCTCCTCCCCCCCTCCTCCCCCTCCCTGGGGCCCTGTTTGTCTAATCCTGTGACTAGGCCCACGTGGCCTTGTCATGAAGAGTGGGCTCCAGGGAGGTGGGGGGGGGGGGGCGTGGTGGGGATGATGCTATCGCCCAGGGCCACATTGATCTTTCTGTTTCTTATCAGATGTCATTTTGTGAAGGAGCTACCGGCTAGAGGGAGGTGGTCATCAGGGTGTGATGTCCCAGGTGCCCCCCCCCCCCAGAGCCTGCCCTTAGTGGCGGTCGTGTCTGATTTCTGCCGTCGGGCGCACCCACTGGGGGGTGCATCTATTGAAGGGTGCATCCGTAAGGGTCCAGAGGGGAAGGAAACAGTAGTGGGGAGTTTTTAAGGAGGCACTGTTGGCACAGATGTGGGCGAGATGGGGAGGGGGGATCCTTAAGCTGGTGTTGGGGAGACAAGGGGAGGGAGCGGTGACAGGCAACTGGAGAGAGAGGTGGTGGTGGTGGGGGGGGTCAGTCACGGCCACACCACAGCCCAGCCTCACTCTCCTGCTCTCACCTCCTCCCTACCTGCCCTCTGGCTGAACTGACCTGGCAGACGGTGGACGCGGGGGGTCCTCAGGGGCGGTCCATACAGGTCAGCCTTCGGTGCACAGAGCAGGCCGGCCAGGCGTAGACCCCAAATGTCTGCTCCGTGGGAATGTATCCTGACACCCCCTTCGTGAGTTTGAGGGGAGCTGTGGCTGACCTAGGAACTGAACTGAAATCAAGTGTGGGGTACGGACCTCAAAGTGGAGACCCTTCCTCTGCTTGCCTGAGTCAGGAAATGGGGAGAGGGGCCCTCGGGGGGAGGAGCAGAAGGATCTTGGGGGAATCGTGGGTCCGGGAGGTGGGGGAGACCAGGATGAGCGCCCCGGGGTGGGCTTGGCTCCCGACGAGCCAAGAAGGAAAGGGAGCTCGGAGCTGGGAGAAGCAGGTGGTTAGAGGCTGGCTTGTGGGACGAGAAAAGGAGGCAGAGGCAGCCACAAGCCCAAGGCTGTGGAATGAGCTGAGTGTAAGCCAGTTGTTGGTGGCAGGAGAGGGGATGCCCTCCGAACTTGACCTCTGGTGATGCAGTGCTCCCTGACGGTGTGAGATGGGGGTTCAGGCTGTAGACGCTGGAGCTGAGTGGTTCTGGTACATATTAGCTGGGTGTCTGTGGGCAGCTTACTTAACCTCTCTGTGTCTCAGATTTCTCCTCTGGAGATGGTACCATTATAACATCTGTCTCATGAGGGGCGCCTGGGTGGCTCAGGCAGTTAAGCGTCCGACTCTCCGTTTCGGCTCAGGTCATGATCTCACGGTTTGTGAGTTCGAGCCCCGTGTCAGGCTTTGTGCTGACAGCTCAGAGCCTGGAGCCTCCTTGGGATTCTCTCTCTTCAACCACCACCCCCCCCCCCCCCCCGCCACCCCTCCTCTGCTTACGCTCTGTCTCTTTCTCAAGATAAATAAACTTAAAAAAATAGTATCTCTCTCATGGAGTTGTAGTTAGACTCAAATGAATACGTAAACAGACAAGCTCTAAAATAATGCTCAGCACAGAGGGACCAGCCAGTTGCTGATCTGTTAACGTGATCATTATTTTAAGTTTATTTATTTTATTTTGAGAGAGAAAGAGTCACTGAACCACCCAGGTGCCCCTAATATGATTGTTATTCAAGAAATACCCATTGGGGCACCTGGGTGGCTCAGTCCGGTTAAGCAACTCTTGGTTTTGGCTCAGGTCATGATCTCACAGTCTGTGGGTTCGAGCCCCACGTGGGGCTCTGTGCTGACAGTGGGGAGCCTGCTTAGGATCTCTCTGTCTTCCTTCCCTGCTTATGCTCTCTTTCTCTCTCTCTCAAAATAAACAAAGTTAAAAAAAAAATAAACAATACCCATTGCTTGAGCCCCAGGAATTAAACCAGCATCGCCTGGGGGGTGGACATAAATATTAACATATTGTTAAAAATTTTTTCCTTAATGTTTATTTTTTGAGAGAGTGAGACAGAGCATGAGTGGGGGAAGGGCAGAGAGAGAGAGAGGGAGACACAGAATCCGAAGCGGGCTCCAGGCTCTGAGCTGTCAGCACAGATCCTGACGTGGGGGCTCGAGACACAGAATCCGAAGCAGGCTCCAGGCTCCAAGCTGTCAGCACAGAGCTCAACACGGGGCTCAAACTCACAAATGGTGAGGTCTTGACAGGAGCTGAAGGAAGCAGGACGCTCCCATGAACCATGAGATGTGACCTGAGCCCAAGTTGGACGTTTAACCGACTGAGCCACCCAGGCGCCCCGACATTAGCGTATTTTTAAAGCTCACTGGGTGTTTCTAGGGTGTAGTTAGCGTGGAGAATCACTGCTTTATGGTTTCACCTTCTGACACTGGAAGGGACTTCATGAAGTGGTTTTGGGCGGGGGCAGGTGGGAGGGAGAGAAGACTGCTCCCACCGGGAAGAGAACAAGGGGAGGAAAGCCATGATCCAAACTGATCCTTGAGATAGCCATGGCCATTTGTCACAGAGACAGCTATTTGGAACTCACCAGTCATTTACACGTTAGTATGAATAAGTTTATTAGGACCTGTGCGTTCTCAGTAGGGCAGAGCTGGACGAGAGCCTGAGGACGTGGGTGTTGGGAAGGGAGAGCGTTGGGGGAAGGAGGGAGGTGGAGGGAGAAGAAGCCGTTTTATTTCCGTGTTTTGTTTCTCGTCCTGATGAGTCACTGGTGCTCTAGGACCCCGGAAGTGGAGGGTCCCAGGAGGCACTGTGTGGGACCTAGCATGTCTTCCTGTGAGCAGCTTGGGTTGGGGTTGATGGTGGCTCCACCTTTTATGACACGTTCGTCCAGGGCGGGTTGTCCTAGAACAGGGCACCGAACATGTCTTTTCAGCTGTGACAAAGGTGTCTGCTAACTGGCTCGGAGCATCACTGAGAGGCGGGACCGTGTGGTCATGCCATGGGGGGACCCACGGGGCCTTGTCCCTGCCTGGTCTTCCTCGCCTGCAGCAAGCTGCACATACCTCTCAGTGCGTCAGTTGTCTCACCTGTAAACTGGGCATCACAATGGGCCTTATCTCCCAATATGGCTGGAAGAATTAAATAAAAGAGTTAATAACACGTAAATAATTTAGAACAGTGGTTCATGGGGTTTCCTTTTTTTGTTTGTTTGTTTAAAAAATGGGGTGGTGGGGCGCCTGGGTGGCGCAGTCGGTTAAGCGTCCGACTTCAGCCAGGTCACGATCTCGCGGTCCGTGAGTTCGAGCCCCGCGTCAGGCTCTGGGCTGATGGCTCAGAGCCTGGAGCCTGTTTCCGATTCTGTGTCTCCCTCTCTCTTTGCCCCTCCCCCGTTCATGCTCTGTCTCTGTCTGTCCCATAAATAAATAAAAACGTGGAAAAAAGAAAAAAAAAATTAAAAAAAAAAAAATGGGGTGGCGGTGCCTGGGGGGCTCAGTCGGTTGAGCGTCCGACTTCAGCTCAGGTCATGATCTCGCGGTCTGTGGGTTCGAGCCCCGCGTCGGGCTCTGTGCTGACAGCTTGGAGCCTGTTGGGGATTCCCACCACCCCCCCCGCCCCTCCTGTGTGCATGCACTCTCTCCCTCTCTCAAAATAAGTAACTTAAAAAAATTAGGTATTACTAACTTTTTTTTTTTTTTTTTAAATTTTTATATATGTCTGTAATCTCTACACCCAATGTGGGGCTTGAATTCATGACCCTGAGATCAAGAGTCCTGTGTTTTACCCACTGAGCCAGCCACGTGCTTGGGTTTTCTTTTCTAATTGTCAGCCTCCCCCGACCCCGCACGCCCCCTCCTCTGCCCCTGCTGATTCTTGTGGGGATTCCTGAAGGTGTCTAACAGATGGCCACCTGCGTACCCTGCCTTGGCCTGTCTGACCCTTCTCTTCCTGCATCCTGCGGAGGCCTCCCTCCAGGAGGTCCAGCCGGCCACCCAACTCTTAGATTCTCCTTCCTTGGGAAACACCTAAGAGGCACCTGTCACATATTGCCCTGAATCGGTCAGGGTTTAACTGTATGTGTTACGATAGGTCCTTTATTTTTTATTTTTTTATTTAAAAATTTTTTTTAAGTTTATTTATTTATTCTGAGGGAGAGGGGAGAGAATCCCAAGCGGACTCTGTGCCGATGGGGGGCTCAAACTCACGAACCGTGAGATCACGAGCTGAGCCGAAATCAAGAGTCAGACTCTTAACCGACTGAGCCATCTGGGTGCCCCAAGACAGAGAGGTCCACAGTATTGAACAAGGTCCCTTGTCTCCTGTGTGGAGGGGAGTGTCCCCACGGGTCACATCTTGGCTGTGGGACCTTGCGTGAGTCACTCCATCTAGGTGGGCCTCACTTTGTCACGCGAGGCCCTTAAGCTGTCACCCTTACAGCTTAAGGGTTCAGTGTACATGATATCAGTTTTCCCCTTGGAAGTGATATTCTAGAAACTCAGCTTACTATTATAAATCCTCCCGTATCCCACCAGAACGCCTTAGCCAGTGCTGAGCCCGTGACAATGAGAGGGCATTGCTGCCTTCCAGGAGGGAAGGGAAAAAGGGCAGGGCTTTCCGGTTGCAAGTGGCAGAAATCCAATCCACAAGTTTTAGCCAAGAGAAGGAGACGGGAGTTTTTAATTTGCGAGCTCGATGTACCGGGTGGAGTTCAGGGATGACCGGTTCCAGGGGCTCACATAATGTCAACAGGGCACCATTACCTCTAGCGGGCCATCCTCTGCAAGTGGATTCTTCCCAATTAAGAGATGACTAGCAACTTCCTCCCGGCTTAGCAACCTACCTCTGCTGGGGGGTGGGGAGGGGGGGGGGTTCCTGCCCAAAATAGGCAGATCAAAACAAAAGCTATAGCAATTCACTTTAGGAGAGCAATCAGCACCCTCAACAGGAACCGTATACCCTTGCTAGTCCCTCCCCATTCTCCCTCCCTTACCCCCAGAGACCACGGAGCTACTGTCGATGGGTTTACGTGTTCTGGGCGTTGTATTTAAAAGTTTTTTTTTTTTTTCAACGTTTATTTATTTTTGGGACAGAGAGAGACAGAGCATGAACGGGGGAGGGGCAGAGAGAGAGGGAGACACAGAATCGGAAACAGGCTCCAGGCTCCGAGCCATCAGCCCAGAGCCCGACGCGGGGCTCGAACTCACGGAACGCGAGATCGTGACCTGGCTGAAGTCAGACGCTTAACCGACTGCGCCACCCAGGCGCCCCTGGGCATTGTATTTAAATGGGATGATCCAGTATGTGGCCTTTTCTGCCTGGTGTCTTTCACTTGGCATGGTGTCTTCAAGGTTCACCCAGGCGGTAGCGTGGATCGGTGTTTCATTCCTTCTTAACGGCTGAATAATATTTTATTGTGTGGGTAGAACATGTGTGAGTTAGGGTTCATCAGTCAGTGGCCACTGGGGCTGTTTGCATGTTTTGGCTCTTCTGAATAACGCCACTGTGAATGTTTGTGTACAGGTTTTTTGCGTGGACAGGTTCTCACTTCTCAGTGGAGTTGGAGGGTCACGTGGTGACCCCGTGCTTAGCTTTTTGAGGAAGTGCCACACTATTTGTGGCTCTTTAGCCGCTGATCCTTAAGTGTCATTTATGGAAGTTGCAAAACCGCTAACTCGATGTGCCTTCATTCCTTGGCCACAGTGTCCTAAAATGGTATGAGATGGGCTGCGGGACGCCGGGTGAAGCGTCCAAGCTGACTGAAACCAACAAGCCCCTCCGGTCCCCACAGAAGTGACGCCAACACCAAAATGCAGTCAAGAAGTTAGAAGACACACACACACACACACACACACACACACACACACACACACGAAAGAAATTAGAAAACACAAAACCCGATGATTCTGACTCCTTCTTTCCCAGGCTCCTCCAGAAAAGATGCCTGTTCTAGGAAGTAATTAAGGTTTTGTGAATTTCAGGATGTATCCGATGTTCTCACGTGTGATGTGTGACGGGTCCTTACCACACCTCCGTGAGCTCGGCCGAGCGGTTACTTGTTGCACCATCCCGATTTCATGGGCGAGGACACAGGAGGCTTGGGATTTGGGATTGGCTCTGGGTTAGGAAGGGCCGTTAGCTTCAGGACAGATTGAGCATTCAGATCTTTTAACTTGGAGCTCTGTACTGCTTTGTTAGGAGATTTGGCAGTGTGTTCATACTAATTCTAAAATCTAGAAAAAGGTACACTGATTTTTTTTTGTTAAGTTTATTTATTTTCAGAGAGAGAGAGAGTATGGGGCAGGATCAGAGAGAGAGAGAAAGAGAGAGAATCCAAGGCAGGCTCCACATTGTCAGCCCAGAGCCTGATGAGGGGCTCACACTGAAGAACCTCGAGATCATGCCCTGAGCTGAAGTTGGACACTTAATGGACCGAGTCTCCCAGCTGCCCCTTATCATCATTATTTAAAAAAAAAAAGTCATGTCAGAGAGTTTGAACTTGGTTTTGGGATGCTTTCATAAAATCACCATTGGATCTCTGGCATGAGAGAGAGGAATGGCCGTGTGTACCCCCCCCCCCCCCGATCCCATCCCATCCCGTGTGTACAAACACAATTACCCAGTATATTTTCACAGGTCTGTGATTCTGTGTGTATGCAAATAAAGTTCCTTACCGCGCTCGGCTGGTCGTAAGTCTCACTTTGAGCTGGAAGAGGAAATACAAGGATGTTCCTGTCACTTTAAATAGCGTGTAAAATTCCAAACTGGTAGCTAGGTTCAGCTGTGGGATCGGAAACCATTTACAGAAACTTTGGGGATGTTTCCTTTTGCTGGAGTGTTTTAAAAACCGAAACTTACTTGAGGTTCCTCTGAGAGTTTTTGCCAGTGCAGAGAAGCAGGTATGTCGTTACATTTCACTGGCTTGAAATACACGGACACGTACGTCTCTTTTCCACCAAGAAAATAAACACAAGCTGCAGTGCTGTGGCTTTGCCTGGAAATATGAAAACAACTAATTTATTCATAAGCCCAAACCCAGGCACATCCACTGGGTGGATATTATGCTGGTATGCTGAACAAAATACTTTAAGATGTTTCCGAGTGAATTGGGTAGGTGTGGATAAGTATTTTGTCATTAACACGTTAAAAAAAACAACTGTAACCCGGACGTCTTAACGTTGGTGGAAGATGTCTTTTTGGCTTCCCCGGTGCTTATGGAAATTCTTGCCTTAATAGGCACATCTCAGCGTAGCACGCTCCAAGAAGCCTGGGTTCTGGAAGAACAGGTCCTACAATAAGGAAATGTTACGGTCTCACTGCAGGAAAATTTGAGCTCTTTGAGCTGTTACCCCTTGACGACAGTGTATGCAGCCTGTCTAATATGGAGGTAGTCAGTTTCTAGCCACAGCACATGAAGCCGACTGAGCCTCAGGGGTCCGCTGGAAGGCTGGTAAGTTCCCAGAGATGCTGGTCTGTGGCCCCCACTTTCAGAAGCAAAGCTCTGGAGAATTCACTCTCTGTCTCTTAAGAAGATTTTGCTGGGGCACCTGGGTGGCTCAGTCGGTTGGGCGTCCGACTTTGGCTCAGGTCGCGATCTCGCGGTCCGTGAGTTCGAGCCCCGCGTCGGGCTCTGTGCTGACAGCTCAGAACCTGGAGCCTGTTTCAGATTCTGTATCTCCCTCTCTCTGACCTTCCCCCATTCATGCTCTGTCTCTCTCTGTCTCAAAAATGAATAAACGTTAAAAAATAAAAAAAAATAAAAAAAAAGATTTTGCTTCATAAGGATACAAAAATCAGTCCCAATTCTGAAGACTTGGCCCAGACCCGTTCCCAAGGCTCACTTTGGGACGTCTTCTCTAGTGTTGCTTCTGGGAAGCGGGCTTGGCGGGCTGGGGTGGGCGAAACATCCCATTTCTTATCCGTTCTTTCCACTTAACGCTAGTTTTGGTCACAGAGACCTTATAAAAATCTGCATTTGTCAGACTTGGTTCCCAGTGGTTTTAGGGTGTCCTGCTGTTTGACAGGGGCGAGTTTGTAAGTGGACTTCTTGAGTCTGGAGTGGGGTCTTGAACATGGATGCTGTTTTGCAGTTGTCCTTTGTGGTCACCATGTCCCTGAGGGTCCCATTGGTACAGGTGCCAGGCTTCTGTGATGAATGCCTGCTGGTTCAAAGGGCCTGGGGCTCGCACACTGGACCCTTTTTAGAATGACCCTGGATTTGGACCACTGTGCAGGGGCAAACTCTCTTCATTGAGATGTTGGTTCTTGCTCCCACGGGGACAGATGAATGTGCCTCTGCCCTTCCCTGAGCCCCAGGACTTTGCTCCAGTCCTTTGAAGCCTGGGAGAGGGCCCTCATTTCTGGGGGGCTCAGAAGGCATTGCTGTAAACGCCTGTCCCTGCCAGGCACTGACTCTGGCCGCCCATGCTGACCCAGCCCCTCCATCTGCCCAGCAAAGGTGTGGTGTGGTGTCCCTGGCAGGAACAGGACCCCCAGAGTGCCCCTCTTCTTCTCCAAGGCAGGATAAGGCCACCAGTTGGGCTGGCACGCTGGTAGGAACTCGGAGCGGGGTCCTGGGGGCCGTGGGCTCTGCTAAATCTCCCTGGTGTAACTGACAGCCCACTGGGCCCTGGGCGGGGCTTCAGTGTCAGGTTCTGAGCCTTGACAGTTTCTTCCAAACCTCTGCGGCTTCTTGCCTTAACCGACCTTTCAAATGAAGGGTCTGGGGTGTCGGGGGGGTCTCCAGTCTTGCAGGCTGCCCGAGCTTCCCTGGACACCATTTGCTTAGACTAACATGGGCATGACTTACTCCACAGGAGCTGGGGGTTCTCTTTTTCTCTGTCCACATCCTTCCCCGTGCTTTCTGTGATGTACAGATTGTTTTCCTTTCTGTTGGGTGTGTTTGGAGCATTTCTTACCAGTACCTGTCCCCGTGTCCCTGGCACACAGCCCCAGACAGAGCATGTTTGCAGCCCTGAGCTGAGTGAGGGGGTCAGTACCAGCGATGGGCTGTGGGTTTCCTTTAGGCCTTCCCCCTCTGCCTGGGGGAACCAGCCTTTCTCGTACGATCTCAGTGGAATGGCCCGGCCATAATATGTTCCTTTCCGGAAACTACCTTGGGCATCTCTAGAAAACACTCATGATCTTTGCTACCAAGTGGCTTCTGTCCTGTGCCTTCCCCCCTTCCTCATCAAATTGGGCATCTCTGTTGAGGGGTTTGGTTTCTGGATATGGCTACTTGTGTCTGCCATACTTTTTGGGGGGGGGGGCACCTGGGTGGCTCGGTCGGTTAAGCATCCGACTTCGGCTCAGGTCACGATCTCCTGGTTCGTGAGTTCAAGTCCCGCATCGGACTCTGTGCTGGCAGCTCGGAGCCTGGAGCCTGCTTTGGATTCTGTGTCTCCTTCTTTTTCTGCCCCTCCCCCGCTCACACTCTGTCTCTCTCTCTCAAGAAATAAACATTAAAAAAAAAGTCTATACTTTTTCTTAGAAATTCAACATCCATAGCCATCGATACACATACTCATTTCCAGAATCATTTCTGCAGAGATTGTCTGCCTTGGGCTGATCTCACAATTTTGCGTGCGTTTCACCCCCATCTGGTAGACGGAGGCCCCCAGCAGCGCATCCTGGGGCCTCTCGTGCTGTGATCGTTGTCCTTCCCTGCTGTCCTGGTCTGTTCCGGCTGCCAGAATCAAGTGGCACAGACTGGGAGGCTTAAGCAAAACATGCTCAGGGCTCTGGAGTGGGAAGTTCAAGATCAAAGCGTCGGCAGCCTTGGCTTCTTCTGAGGCTTGTCTCTGTGGCCTGTGAGAAGTGGCCGCCTTCTCCTTGAGTCTTCACGTGGCCTTCCCTCCGCGCCCGTGGGTCCTGACCTCCTTTTCTCGTGAGGACACCAGTCGTGTTGAGTTAGAGCCCACTGTAAGGACTCCGTTTTGACTTAATCACCTTTTTAAAGCTCTGTCTCCAAGTACGGTCACATCCCGAGGGGTGTGTGTGTGTGGGGGGAGGGTTAGGACTGCAACATACAGACTTTGTGGGGCGACACAGCTTGTATTACTCGGTTATTCTTGTCCGAACCCCTGTGAGTTCAGCCTGTGCCTGCACCCAGAGCTGTATGGCTTTTTTTATGTTTATTTTTTTGAGAGAGAGAGGGACAGAGCGTGATCGGTGGAGGGGCAGAGAGAGAGGAAGACACAGAATCCGAAGCAGGCTCCAGGCTCTGAGCCGTCAGCATATGACCCGATGTGGGGCTTGAACTCATGAACCGTGAGATCATAACAACCTGAGCTGATGTCAGATGCTTAACCAACTGAGCCATGCAGGTGTCCCAATTTTATAAATTAAGTATTTTAAAGCTTATTTATTTATTGGGGAGGGGATTAGAGGGGGAGGGAGGGAGAGAGAGAGAGAGAGAGAGAGAGAGGGAATCCCATGCTGTCAATACAGAGCCCAATGTGGGGCTCTGTTTCACAAACTGTGAGATCACGACCTGAGCCAAAATGAAGAGTTGGACGCCTAACTGACTGAGCCACCCAGGCACCCCAAGGTTGTGTGGGATTTTAAAAAGTAACAAAATTTAGGGGCGCCTGGGTGGCTCAGTCGGTTAAGCATCTGACTTCGGCTCAAGTCATGATCTCACGGTCTGGGAGTTTGAGCCCCACACTGGGCTCTGTGCTGACAGCTCGGAGCCTGGAGCCTGCTTCCGATTCTGTGTCTCCCTCTCTCTGCCCCTCTTCCACTCGCACTCTATCTCAAAAATAAATAAAAACATTAAAAAACATTTTTAAAAAAGTAACAAAATTTACAGAAGTTTGGAGTACATTGGGGACATCCGAAAATCGTTTTCTATAAGAATTACGATTGCTTGTTAGGTTTTTGCTTTTAAACCTTTAAAAATATGTACTTGCCATACACTTACCGTATAGTCTGTTTTATTGACTTCATTTTGGTGCGTATGTTCGTACAGATAATTTGAAGAGTTTACAACCTGCCTTTAGTCTGGTAAGTAGTCGTCTTTGTGACCAGCATACGACTTTACAGTATGCACCATCCCGGTTTCTTTAGATAAACTTACTGACCTACCACTGTGAGCTGTGAAAATGTTATTCTGCAGAGTGATAATCTTTTTAAAAAATTTTTTTTAAATGTTTATTTATTTTTGACAGACCGAGCATGAGCGGGGGAGGGGCAGAGAGAGAGGGAGACACAGAATCCGAAGTGGGTTCCAGGCTCTGAGCTGTCAGCACAGAGCCAGACATGGGGCTGGAACTCACAGACTGCGAGATCATGACCTGAGCCGAAGTTGGACGCTCAACCGACTGAGCCACCCAGGTGCCCCTGCAGAGTGACGATAATCTTAACAGAAATAACTAACATTTATTTTACTTTATTTAAAAATTAAAAAAAAAAAAAAACAACAACCCTGTTTGCAACCCTGTGTTGTGAGGTATTTGTTATATCCATTTTATTTAAAGAATTTTTTTGTAAAGTTTATTTATTTTGAGAGAGAGAGAGCGAGAGCAGGGGAGGGGCAGAGAGAGAAAGGGAGAGAGTCCCAAGCAGGTGCCACGCTGTTAGCCCAATGAGGGGTTCGAACTCACGAACCGTGAGATCATGACCTGAGCTGAAATCAAGAGTCAGACGCTTTAACCCACTGAGCCACCCAGGCGTTCCGCCCCCCATCCATATTAAAGGTGAGGAATTCTCGGGGTGCCTGGGTGGCGCAGTCGGTTAAGCGTCCGACTTCAACCAGGTCACGATCTCACGGTCCGTGAGTTCGAGCCCCGCGTCGGGCTCTGGGCTGATGGCTCAGAGCCTGGAGCCTGTTTCCAATTCTGTGTCTCCCTCTCTCTCTGCCCCTCGCCCGTTCATGCTCTGTCTCTCTCTGTCCCAAAAATAAATAAACGTTGAAAAAAAAAAAAAAATTTAAAGGTGAGGAATTCTAGAGAGCTCTCCCAAGGTCACTTGGGTTCGTTCTCAGCAGAACTAACGTTGATGGGGAGCCTCCATCATTACAAATAGCCCTGCCTCTGACCCTGTCTTGTTAGGCCTGCTTATCTGGGGTGACCGCTCCACTGCCCTCTCTCCCTGCCCTTCATTTCCTTGGAGCTGGGCTCTCTGGAAGACAGATTTCAGAGCTTCAGGATGTGGACATGACCTGGGGTATCCACAGCGTCTGTTCAGGGCTCCCTGGATGCTCATTCAAACAGTGACTCTGGTGTCCCCTGGATGTGGCCTCCCAAGGCAGGAAATTCCAGGGGTAAGTCAGGGCCAGGGCCCTGGGGCCACCTCTCTGGGTCTCCAGAGGGGCCCAGCTGGGTGCAGGCCAGGGTACGGTCAGTCCAGCCACCAGCAGTACTGACAGTGACCCCTCTGTGTGTGTCCACCCCCGCTTGGGGGACCCGTTATTCGTGTCTGAGCCCCTGTGATTTCAGCCTGTGCCTGCACACAGGGCTGTACTCGCCCAGGTTGCATGGGATCTTTTTTACGCAGACATATACACGTGTGTAGACAGAAACACACGCACATGTACACACACACACGAGTGTAGACAGACACAGACACACTAGTGCACAAAGAAGTGCATGTAGGCGGAGGGACATACGCACAAATACATTTGTAAAGAGAGTTTCACGGGGAGTTGGTCTTAGGCTGTTGGGTCCACGTCTGATGCTGGTGCCAGCAGCCCACGGGCAGAGTCAGGAAGGGGGGGGGATCAGGAGCTGGAGACCCAGGGGAATGGATTGAAACTGCCTCTGACCTTGGTGGTACGGGCGTCCCGCAGAAGCCGGGCCTTGGTCGTGAATGAGCCATACTCACGTCTCGTCCACGAGTCAGAGAAGCTGAAGGAGGGTCTAAGGCACATTGACCGCGGCGTGCGTGAGCTCCGGTGCGGCTGCCGCCTCCCTTTTTCCCTCCAGAACTCCCTGGAACCTTCCTATGGCGTGCACTAACCCAGAACATGCGAGAAAGTGAAGTTCGGCCTCGCCGAGCTGACGCCTTAGAAGTCCATCATGCTGCCCACCAGAAGGTGGGAAGACCGTAGGTTGGAGAGTCAGAATGACCTAAAATTAGGGAGACCCATCGGATCTGTGCCTTTTCCATGAAGGGTACGGATAATGACACTAATGCCCTCTTTGTGCAGGGTTATTAATGGATGTCAAGCGTCCCACTTGACTCCTGGATGGAGGGTAAGAAATCTCAGACTTACACCGTTCTTGATGCTCTCCAGGAACATCATATCTCCACATAATTAAGTTTCACTTTATCTCCCCAATAAGTGGCTTCTTCACAGAGGGCTGGGGTACTCCCTCCAGGGAGTGGACCTTCCTTCTGGTGATTGTGAATAAAATTTAATTATGTTTTTAAATTGGTGATTGATGCTCTCGGGTTCCAGAAGGAGGTTCATGCAAGAGTTGTGTTCTGTCTTTAAGTGGGAATTCCTTTGGGGTTTCCTCATAACTCTCATCCTGGCTGTTGGTTTTAGATAGCATGTATGTTTTCTATTTAGCAGTTTAATACCCTTTTTATGTGTGTTTTTCTGGGTCTTTATGGGGAGTGTAAGAATACCAAGAAGAGGGGCTTTTGAAGCTGCGGATAGACATGGAATTTTATCGAAGGATGCCAGAATCTCTCAAGATTACTGTGTATATTTTCATTAAAGAAAATAATAACGAGGGATGCTCGGGCAGCTCGGTCCGTTGAGTGTCCCAGTCTTGATCTCGGCTCAGGTCTTGATCTCAAGGTCGTGAATTCAAGGCCTTGTGTTGGGCTCCACGCTGGGCATGATGAAGCCTGCTTGAAAAAGTAATACGATTACCAACGTCAATAGGTTTTCTAGCAGGACAGAATGTTGACGTTAGAGGCAACTTGGTAGAAAGAGGAGAGGGCAGAGTGTCGGGAAACCTGGATGCTAGGTCTGGTTCGGTTTTCGGTTATGAATTTGACCTTGGACAGCGCGGTACGTTTCGTCACTCCCCTTAATGATATCCCACACCCGCGTTCCTCATCTGGAAAATTGGCGAGTTGGAAGGATGGTTGATGAATCCATAGTCCCTTCTGCCACATTGATGTAAGTGCTTTCCCATCTGTAGAAGAACCATGAAAAAAGTGTAAAGTGAGGGGACACCATCAACCAGCAACTCGTTTTTCATTCATTCGCTCATTGATCCAACAAATATTGATTGAGCAGCTGTGATGTGCAATGGGTGGGCATTGTTCCAGACGCTGGGAACACAGCAGTAGACAAAGCAGATGAGTTTCCTGCACAGTGGAACTTACATTCTGATAAACAGATAAGTGCTGGGAAGATAGGAAGGCAGAGTCTGGAGAGGCCGAGTTTAAGTGGGATAGTCAGGGAAGACCTCAGTGAGGTGACATTTGAGCAGGGAACTACCTGGAGAGTGGGAATGAGCCAGATGGAGGTCTGGGGGAAGAGTCACAGCAAGTGCAAAGGCCCTGAGGTGCAATAGCAGTGCCACTGCAGCTTGAGTCGGGCGAGCAGGCAGGAGCAGAGGGAAAGAGTTTGAGGTCTGAGAGGTTGAGCAGGGTCCGGTAATGCGGGACCTCGTGGGCTGTAAAAGGACTCTCCCTTTTTGAGGGGTAAAGGGAAGCCGTTTGGGCTTGTGAGCCGTGGGAGACATGACCCGGTTTCCTGTCTTACACCCATGACTCTGGCTGCCTGTGGAGAGTGGATGGAAACCAGTGAAGGGTGGAGGGAGGCACACCCGAAGGGGTGCATGACAGCCGCACAGGTCGGGGGAGGTACCAGATTTGGGGTCCGGTTTGAAGAAGGCGCCTGGCAGGGGTCTGCTGACAAGTTGCACGTCTCATCTAGAGACGGCTGCTTGGCCCTTCCTGCCGAGAGAAAATGTGTCTGCCACCCTCCTTCCGGTCTGGGGCCATCTGGCCTGCGTTGCGCTATGTCTGGGGAAACTGAGGACCCCAGCCCGTCTCCACAAACGGCTGGCTGGACGGAGAGATGAAACTCACCGTGGGGTTTGGGCATCTGCAGGAGACATTCTGCCCTGCGGCCGAGCTCAGAAACTCAGGCCGTGGTGTGGCCTGCCCCAGCGCCCCCTGTCCCCGAGGGTCATTGTGGGGTTCGCTCGGCAAGGAAGACAAGCACGTCGGCCCCTTGCTGCCGGTCAGAGTCGGTGTTAGTCATGGAATCCTTGGCCATCGGGGACATCGTGATTCATTAATAAAAGACAGACAACATTCGGGAGGCCTTTGCTTTAATTCAGGGCGTCCGGTCCTCCCTCAGACAGCTCTTTGTGCTCTTAGGGCCGGGCCCACCCCCGTGCTCCAGTGGGGCCAAGTCGTTTAATTTATACCCGTGCTCTGTCAACTACCCCAACTCGGAACTGGAAAAAGCCTCTTCTGTCCCTCTTAAGGCTTCAGGTCTCCCCCCACTGTTCTCTGCTAGTTTTCTTCCCTTTGATCTTCTGCTGAGAATTTATTTCCTTCCTAAAGCGGAGGCATGTAGCTCAGAGCAGTGCAACCCCCCACTGGGGCTGGCGGGCACCCCCCCTCCGCCCCCACCATCCCCCTGCCCCCCCCCACCCCCACCGTCCCCCTGCCCCCCCCCCCCTCCGCCCCAGTTCTGCAACCTTCCTGCTTGCTGGGCACAGAGCTCACAAGGTGGTACCTGATAGGAGAGAAAACGAAGGGATTGTGCTACCCCACGTGGCTGGTTTCGACCACGTGGACACTGGAAAGCACACGTTAGAAATGACACTAAAAGGCGAAATCGGGACCATAAACGTGAAACAGCAGGGCTTGAAGGCCTCGCCTGTATTGGTTCGGGATGAGTCTTCCCTGTGGGGAGGCAGTCTGAGTGGTGGGCAGAGGGAGCAGTCTGGAAGGGCGGTTTCAGGAGGAGGAGAAAAAGGACTGATCTCTAGGATGTATGTATGAGGGTCTATCTGTCTTTTGGAGGAGGTTGCCTTCAGGGGAGAAAGACCCAAGCCGGGGGGGGGGGGGGGGGGGGGTGCTTGGGAGGAATTGAAACCCACTGGAGAAAGGGAGGAAGGCATTGTGTTGCTGTCACTGCCCGTGAGTCAGACTGAAAGAGAGGGTAAGACTAAGTTGTTTTGTTTTGTTTTGTTTTGTTTTGTTTTGTTTTTTGCTACCAGCTGGGAGTGAAGTCCTCACCTCCCCTCTCCCCTGCCACCTCCCATTTATTTATTTATTAAAAAAATTTTTTTTAATGTTTATTTAATTTTGAGAGAGGGAGAGAAAAAGAGAGTGAGAGAGAGAGAGGGTGGGGGAGGGGCAGAGAGAGAGGGAGGTACAGAATCAAAAGCAGGCTGCCGGCTCTGAGCTGTCAACACAGAGCCTCACGTGGGGCTTGAACTCACAAGCTGAGAGATCATGACCTTAACTGACTGAGCCACCCAGGTGCCCCTGCCACTTGCCTTTTAAAGAGACTTAATTTTTTTCTAAGTTCATTTATTTTGAGAGAGAGAGAGAGAGAGTGCATATGAGCAGCAGAGGACAGAGAGAGGGGGAGAGAGAATCCCAAGCAGGCTCCACATTGTCAGGGCAGAGCCCAGGGTGGGGCTCAAGCTCACAAAGCACTACATCGTGGCCTGAGCCAAAGTCAGCAGTTGGATGCTTAAGTAAGGCACCCCTAACGAGACTTTAAAGATAAAATTGCTTTTGGGGTGCCCGGCTGGCCCAGTCGGTGGGACATGTGACTCTTGATCTTGGGGTCATGAGTTCGAGCCCCCGAATGGGTGTAGAGGTTACTTAAAAATAAAAAAATCTTAAAAAAAAAAAAAAAGATCAATCACTTTAAAAAAGTTTTTTTTAATGTTTATTATTTATTTTTGAGAGGGGAGAGAGAGAGAGGGAGACACAGAATCTGAAGCAGGCTCCAGGCTCCGAGCTGTCGGCACAGAGCCTCACGTGGGGCTCGAACTCATGAACGGTGAGATCATGACCTGAGCGGAAACCCAGAGTCGGATGCTTAACCAACTGAGCCACCCAGGCGCCCCTCGTTGTGGTTTTGATTTGCATTTTCCTGAAGTCTCATGATAAACGAACATCTTTTCCAGTGCTTACTGGCTGTTCACGTTATCTTGGGAGAAAGGTCGTATCAGAACCTATGCCCGCTTTTCTTTGAGTTAAATAACCGATGCCCTTTTATTACCGAGTTGTAAGTGTTCTTTATATATTCCAGGTAAAAGTCCCTTATCAGATCTATGATTTGCAGAAACTTCCTCCTGTTCTCTATGGGTTGTGTTTCCCCTTTCTTTATGGTGTCCTTTGAAGCACAAAAGTTTTCAATTTAGATGATGTCAACTTTGCGTACTTTTTTTTCTTTCGCATGCAGCTTTCGTTGTTATACCTAAGAAACTATTGCCAAATTGAGGCCATAAAGATTTTTACACCTGTTTTCTTCTAAGAGTTGTATATATAGTGTTGGTGCTTCCATGTGGAACTTAGATCTGCTTTGCGTTAATTTTTTTTTAAGTTTATTTTTGAGAGAGTGAGCGAGCGTGAGTGGGGTTGGCACAGAGAGAGGGAGAGGGAGCATCCCAAGCAGGCTCTGCACCATCAGCATGGAGCCCGATGTGGGGCTCGAACCCACGAACCGTGAGATCACGGCCTGAGCCCAAACCAAGAGTCGGATGCTTAGCCAACTGAGCCACCCAGGTGTCCCATGCTTTGCACTAATTTTTGTAAATGGCGTAAGAAAGTGGTCCAGCTTGATGCTTTTACATGTGACTGTCTTGTGCAGGCACCGTTTGTTGAAAAAGGCTGTCCTCTTTCCATTTTATGGTCTTGGCACTTTTATCCTTAAGGCTTCTTGCTTTGTTTTTGTTTTTAATTTTTTTTTTTAATGTTTATTTACTTTTGAGAGGGGTGGGGAGCAGAGAGAGAGGGAGACACAGAATCCAAAGCAGGCTCCAGGCTCTGAGCTGTCAGCACAGAGCCCGACGCGGGGCTTGAACTCACGAACCGTGAGATCATGACCTGAGCCACAGTCTAACGCTTAACCGCCTGAGCCACCCAGGCGATGAAGGCTTCTTTTAAGTACGTTATTCATTTAAGTCACTGGGTGAGGAAGCATCCCCTTGTCAGTCTCCTGACCCACAGGGAGAGAGCAAATCAATCAAGGATCACTTACCCTTAAAAAAGAAAGTGCTTTTGTTTGGGATTCACAACAAGATTTCAATGAAAACTTGTCCTGAAAATAGGGAACAAACAGGGCAGTTGAGTGGATGAAGTAATGATCTGGGAGTTCGTATTATTCTGGCCCTGTTGTGGGGGGAGTGAGGAAGGGACTTGGCCTCAGCCTGCACTGGAGCTCCATACTGTGTAGCTTGCAAAGCTGAGCCCAGTGCATCAAGTCTGGGAGCCCCATGTCCTGCCTCTCCCCCCTCCCCCAGTGCTTCCTTAGGGGCAGGAGGTCGGTGTGGGGACAGCCCGGGGGGGGAACAGGGAGCAGCCGTCTGTGGGACTCTGCACAAGTTGTTTCTTGGCCCTGATTCCAGAGACGGATTAGGGAGTTCTTTTTCTCCTAGAAGATTCCACTGCAGAACAGAATCCTGGAGCCCAGAGGCCTCTGCCTCCCACGCATGGGTGTGGGCCTGGAGGCTGCACCCACGGCCTCCCGTGTGACTTGGGGCCCCAGCCCGGGCAGGGCCGTGTGCTGGGCTCCCCAGGCCTGGCCCAGCTCCCGGGAGGCTGGACCCGCACCCCCGGGCCAAGCTGAACACCCAAGAGCGGAGCATTAGCTAAGCCCCAGATGTTTAGAACCCTGACTCTGTGTCTGCTTTCCTGCTCCTGGAGGTGGTTCTGGAATTGGCTCCGATCTTTGCGTGGTTCTGTCTCATCAGCCTTTCCGGGGAGAGGCTTGGGGTTCCAGGATTTCCTCAGAGCTTTCTGCCGGGGTCCACTCAGCCCGGGTTGGAACTTGACCGGTCTCAGGGGCTTATCGGGAGCGGGGAGCGGGGGTGGGGGGCGGGGTTGGAGACAGAGGCTCACTTCTTGGAGGGGAATCCCATAATCAGGACTTGGGGGAATTCTCCGTCCTGGTTCAGGTTCAAGCTTTTTAAAAAGTCAAGTTCTCAAGTTAAGAGTTGTAGCCTCGGGCTCTGAGTCTGTCCCTCGGTGAGCTCACAGTTGAAATGCTTTTAGGGAAGCTGGGTGGGGCTGTTGATGGTGAGGGTTCTGGAACAAAGAAAAAGTGAGCATTGCCTGCAGGACCAAAAAAACCCAGGTCTCTTCCAGACCAGGGAGCCAGCTAAGCAAAAGCCCAGGCCCCTGGCCGGCCACCCCCAGCCGGCCCAGCTTCACACTGCAGACTGTGCAACAGAGAGAGGGCCATGCAGTGACCCCCGCGAACCAGGGGTCTCCCTGATATAAGCTGGAGCTGGGTCCAAGAAGGGGTTTGAGGTGGCAAAGCTGCCTCCTTCCCTGGTGCCTCCCTGACACCAAGTCACTATTTATTTTTAATTTTTTTTAAGTTTATTTATTTATTGAGAGAGAGAGAGAGAGAGAGAGAGAGAGAGAGAGAGAGAGAGAGTCCCAAGCAGGCTCTGCACCATCAGCACGGAGTCCTGCATGGGGCTTGAACTCACGAACCATGAGATCATGACCTGAGCCAAAACCAGGAGTCAGGCTCTTAACTGGCTGAGCCACCCAGGCACCCCACCCACTCACCATTTATTAGTTAATTCCAGTGTCCAGAGTGGGGCCGATACCCACAATCACAGAATGTTGGGTCGTCCCACAGATGGGGGTTCAGACAGGTTCAGATGTCAGGGGCCAGGTAGGCTGCTGAGATCCCAGGGATTTTGGAAACAGCCCGTAGTAGCCAAACGTAGGGAACGCATGTCCAGCCGGAAATCTGAAATCTCCCCATCTTATAATGCTGGTATTGATTCACGTTAAAAAACAACGGCCGTGTGCTGCTCAGAACCTTCCAGCAGCCTCCTTGTAACCCTTTCTCTGCTTAGGAAATTGGGTCTTAGGGACAGGGGGTGACTCACCCAAGGTGGCCCAATCCAGTAAGCAGCCTGTATTCACCCTCGGGTTTCTAGACTCCTAGACTCTGGTGCTGTGTCCGGTCTACCTTCCCAGTACCCTCCAGTCAAGCAGACCAGAGACCCAATGAGATTAAGGGCAACCATCCAGCATAGGAAGGGGTGGAGTCGGGATTTGAACCCAGAACTGTCTGGCTCTGTCTGATCTGCTGTCGTTGGGAGGAGAATTGATTGGCATCTGCTTGGTTCTGAAGCAGATTTTCTTTTTTTGCTTTGTATGTATGTGTATATATATGTGTGTGTGTATATATGTATATATATATTTGCATATATATATGTGTATATATATATTTTTGCATATATGTATATGTTTACTTTTTGAGAGAGAGAGAGGGAGAATGAGCAGGGGAGGGGCAGAGAGAGGGAGACACAGAATCCAAAGCAGGCTCCAGGCTCCGAGTTGTCAGCACAGAGCTCAATGTGGGGCTCGAACCCGCGAACTGGGAGATAGTGCTCTGAGCCAAAGTCCCACACACAACCCACTGAGCCACCCAGGCGCCCCCTGGAGCAGATTTTCTAACAGCTCTGCCCTGGGATTGGCTCTTAGCCCTCAAACCAGAGCTGTTGCTTGACTAGTGAACAGCTTCCCTGAATTCTGTGGAGGTTTGGGGAGCAGCAGGGGATCCTGAGGGCACCTGTGTGCATGTGAATTCTCTGTCCCTCTTCCTCACACCCATTCATTCTTCTCGGGTTTCCTCTCTGAGAGCTCTGAGGAGCCCCACAGAAGGAGGAGTCAGAATAGGGGCTTTTCCCTGCCTGAGATTCAGCGCCCCGCCCAGCAAGAAAGGCCCACTTAACCTGTGCCCTCCCTGAGCCACTGGCTCGGTCGCTGCTGGGGAGTTGGTGTCCAGGGATCCTGCATAGCGTGTCCAGACTCAGCCCCTGCTGTGGGTCCCCTGGGGATTGGGGGGCTCTCAGGGTGAGCCAGGTGGCACAGGAGTCTGGACCGCCAACACTCTCCGTGTGCGGACCCCGGGAGCTCCCAGAGGACACCTTGTCCAAACTCCCCATGGCTTCATGATCGGAATCCAGCAGCAGAGGGTCCGGGGTGTGTGAAGGTTGGGGGGGGGGGGAGGCAGGAAGTGTTAATAAACAAAGCAGGGTGGAGGGGCTTCGACAAGATGTACTAGCTAAATATTTTCCGGATGTTTTCATAGTCGTTTAAGGCTGATCCGGACGAAACTAAGCGGGACTTAGCCTAACTTCTCCAGGAGCTCCCACCCTCCTGGACCTCTCAGCCCCTTGCACCCTGGCCTCATTCCCAGCACCATGGGGACCCTGCCCCCATCACCCTCTGTAGCACTCCCTCCTTTCATCCTGCTGGGAAAGAGAATAGTCTCCTTTCCCCCCCTCTTTTAGTCCCATGAGACATGCAGTTGTGCAACCTGGTTTTTTCTTTACGCTCCATATTTATTGGATATGTTTCTACCTTAGTACGTGTATCTAACAGGTGATTTTTGGTTTCTGCTATCCGTTCATTTTTTGGATGAACTCGTTATTATTTATAATTCCCTAGTGATGGACGCTGAGGCTGAGGTTGCTTCCTTTATTTGCTGTTAAAATCACTGGCACACAGGGGGCACCTGGGTGGCTCAGTCGGTTAAGCCTCTGACTTCGAGTTCGTGAGTTTGAGCCACGCGTCGGGCTCTGTGCTGACCGCGCTGAGCCTGCTTCGGATTCTGTGTCTCCATCTCTGTCTGTCCGCCCCTCCCTTCCTCGCACTGTCTGTCTGTCTCTCTCTGAAAAATGAATAAACATTACAAAAAAAAATCACCGACACTGACGATCCTTGTGACGGCATCTCCTTGCACGGAGACTGCTCTTCTGGGGAGAAAGAAGTGATCTTCTAGTTAACGTGTCTGCCTGCGGCATGCATCCTGACCCGTGCTGTCAGTTGCTGTTCAGAAAGCGTGCACCCGATCCACAGTCCTTGAGCGTGACTGATGCCCCATTTGCTGGCCCAAACGGGGATTTTCAGACCTACAGGAGCACCCTGCTTCTATCCCCCACCCCCCACTTATTTTTAGAGAGGAAAATGTAAAAGAAAAACTGTAGCAACAAATTCAACTGATGCTCTTTTGGGTCACTGTGCCTGGGACACTCCCGTGCCTTGTTGCTGCCTGTCCTTCCAGACCCCATGAGCACTGAGATGTGGGCTGATACAATGTAAAAAGTGCGCTGGACCGAAGGCCTGTGTCCCCAACCCTTGGCTCTGTTAACAACCTAAGGAGAAAAGAAAAGCTCTTATCTCCTTGGTGGATCAGTTTTCTCACCTTTAAAAAAAAAAAAAAAAATTTTTTTTTTAATGTTTATTTATTTTTGAGACAGAGACAGAGCATAAACGGGGGAGGGGCAGAGAGAGAGGGAGACACAGAATCGGAAGCAGGCTCCAGGCTCTGAGCCATCAGCCCAGAGCCTGATGTGGGGCTCGAACTCACGGACCATGAGATCGTGACCTGAGCCGAAGTCGGACGCTCAACCGACTGAGCCACCCAGGCGCCCCAGTTTTCTCACCTTTAAAATGGGCACAGTGATCCTTGCATCACAGTAATTCTTTCAAATGGGAAGACGCATGCTTGTACCTCGTACTTGGCGCATGGTGGGTGATGAGTCAGTATTTATTTCAAGCCCTCCCCGGGTTACTCCAGCTTACATAACTTCTCTTCCGTCTCCCCGACCTCCAGCTCTTCTCTGGAACCCCCACTTGTCCCTTAACCTGCCGCAGGGTACTTTCCTACTTGCAGACCCCAGAGGGGAGTGATGTGGGTCCCCGAGGATATGGTGGTAACCCAGGCTCTTATGTGGGTGGTCCCTTTGCCCTGGGACATCTAGAGGTGTTGGATGAACAAACGTCCCATCACACGGGTCTCCCGTGGCTCCTTCCGTCAAGTTAAAGGGAGCGCTGGATGAGATCTGGCCGGTGCAGATGGTGATGGGGAGGTAGGTAGGGGGCCGTATCTGTCTCAGGGCCTTGTGCCTGTGTGGGGGGTGCGTAGCATCTCTGGGCTCCTTCCTTTGGGATGGGGTAAGGAGCTGTGCATGGAAGCTGTGTTTCCTCTAGGACCCTGTCCTCTGCGGGTCTCCCTTAGGCCCTGTGTGTGCGGCGGTGTGAGTGAGGGCCAGGCTGCCCGGGGCCGCCCGGTTCCTCGTCTGCCGCCGGCCTGGCCTCTCCTTGCTGGAGGCTGTGCAAGGCCCCGCCACGAGGGGCTGGTCGGAGCCGGGAGCCGCGTGGGGAGCCCTCTTGGGGCACAGTGATGGCTCTGTTTCCTCCTCCGTCTCACCGGGGGCCCCCATTCACTGCAAGGAGAGTCACACATTCCCCCTTGACATAAGAATAGAGCCCGACTGTGCCCCAGGACAGAGTCCAGCTTCTTCTGTGGGCCCTCGGAGGCCTGGCAAGGGCTCCCAGATGGTACTAGCATGAGTGGACCCTGGCTGCCTGCCCCGCCGGCCCCTTGTGCATTGTGCGGCCAGGACACTGGGTGCAGTGTGCGTGTATGCCCCACCCCCACCCCCCCAGACCACCGTCTCCAGGCTCTGCTCCGCATGGAGGGGTTTGGCCTGGAGTCAGCTGCCCCAAGGCTGTGCCCTGCTCCTTCCCTTCCCTGGGGCCTCGGACTCCGCCCTCCCTGCCTTGAGACCTCCCCTGAGTAGCCACTCCTGTTTGTTCCTGGAAGGGAGGGAGGGATGGAGCCCGGGCTTGAGGGGATGGGTGTTGGTGGCAGCTCGGTGGCCTCCCTCTACAGCCCCCCGCCCAGGGTAGAGGAGGCAGGAACCAGCAGGGGCCCCCAGCAGCCTCACCTGTGTCTGAGGTGCAGCTGGAACAGCCTCGTGTCATTTTAATAGACCAGGCTCTCTTACCCGGGCGCCGGGTGGTGAGCGTTGCTGGGCTCCCCTTGTGATCAGGTTGGGTGATCCTTAGTGTACTTTCTAGCCTTTGGTTCCCAAGGACGAGGCTTCTCATACCGTGGTCCCTGGACCAGCTATGTGAGCGTCATCACCTGTGAGCTGGCTCGAGATGCACATCCTCGGGGCGGACCCAGGATCTACTCAGTCGGGCACTGACAGCAGGGCCCGGAAATCTGTTTAACACGCTCTTCGGGGTGGGGGTGTTCTGATGCACGTGGAGCACCAGTGCCACTGCTCCGAGTAGGGTGTTTGAAGACAGATTTCCTGGGGTGGCTGGATGGCTCGGTCGGTTAAGCATCCAGCTTTCAGTTTCAGCTCAAGTCACGATCTCATGGTTTGTGAGTTGGAGCCCCGCATCAGGCTCTGCGCTGACGGCGTGGAGCCCACTTGGGGTTCTCCCTCTCCCCTCTCTCTGCCCCTCCCTGCTTGCGAGCTCTGTCTCTCTCTCCCTCTCAAACTTAAAAAAAAAAATTCTAAAAAGAAAACAGACTTCCTTGGTTTCCCGGGTCTGTCAGGTGACTCAGAGGAGTGTTGAGCCCATGGCAGCCTGGTGGGGACACTTCCATTCACAGGCATTCAGATCAAGAGATCTAAAAATATTTGTGTGGCTGAACATGGAGTCTCTCATTCAACCTAAAAAAAAAAAAAAAAAAAAAAAAAATCTCAACATGCACATTTGTACGTATTTCAGTTAATTCTACAACTGTGTGAGGCCGTGTTTGGGGTTTCTGGTTGAAAAAGCTGAGCCGGGTGTTAGTAAGCTGCCCATGCAGTGGAGGTGGGATAGGAAGCTAGGGTTTTCCACCGTAAGCTGGGGGAGCTTTCCACTAGCCGTGGGGTGAGGCTGCCCCTGCCAGGGATTGACGGGGGGCTCCTGGTGAACCTTCCTGGTGGCTCCTTGCCTGTCCTGAGAATTGAGTATTTGAATGGGGCCACATGCATAAATGCATGTGTTTGGGGAAATGCTTCAGTATCTGGGGCTCTGTCTCAACCTGCGAGGGTTTCTTTTTTTTCTTTCTTTCTTCTTCTTCTTTTTCTTTTCTCTCTCTTTTTTTTTTATAATTTTAACTCCTACTTTTATTTATTTTTTTAAGTTTATTTTTGAGACAGAGACCGTGTGAGCAGGGGAGGGGCAGAGAGAGAGAGAGGGAGAGAGAGAATCCCAAGCAGGCTCTGCACTGTCAGCACAGAGCCCGAGGCAGAGCTTGAGCTCACAGACTGTGAGACCTGAGCTGAAACCAGGAGTCAGACGTTTAACCAATCTGAGCCACCCAGGTGCCTCTAAATATTGTCTTTTTTTTTTTTTTTTTAAGTTTAGTTATTTATTTGGAAGGGGGAAGGGGCAGAGAGAGAGAATCCCAGGCAGGCCCCACACTGCCAGCACAGAGCCTAGTGTGGGCTCCAAACTTAAGAACCATGAGATCATGACCTGAGCTGAAACCAACAGTCAGATGCTTAACTGACTGAGCCACCCAGGTGCCTCAATATTAATTTTTTTTTTTGAGAGAGAGAGCCGTGAGCATGAGCAGGGGAGGGGCAGAGAGAGAGAGGGGGACACAGAATCTGAAGCAGGCTCTGTGCTGACAGCAGAGAATCCGATGCGGGGCTCGAACTCACGAACCGTGAGATCATGACCTGAGCCGAAGTCGGATGCTTAACCGACTGAGCCACCCAGGCGCCCCTGCGAGGGTTTCTGAAAGACAGTGGCTTGGGCACCAGCCGCTCTTCCAGGAAGAAAGCACTAGAAGTGTAAGCCCCCCCCCCCCCGCCCCCAGGGGAGGCCAGGATGAACGGAAACAGGGCTGACCGTTTTTGAGGCTCTCGGGGTTTCCGAGTCACGGTCCCCTGGGTAGGGGTGGGAGAGCATCACCACCTCCATTTGCAGACGAGAAAGCAGACTCTCCAGAGAGAGAGTCCCATGTTTCACCACCTCCCATGTTTTCCCCCATGAAACCCAGTCTCAGTGGCTTCCAGACTTGGTTGGAAGGAAGGGGCTTCGGAGGTCTATGGCAGAGCTTGGCCAGGAACAGGTAAGCAACCTCCGTGGGACCAGATTAGCTCTTCAGTATGTCTGTACCCGCTCCTCACCGTATTTTCTCAACCAGCGAGTGGGCCTGTGGCCTCTCTGGTGGATAGAAGAACGTTCTCGAATAGATCTGTCGGTCCAGAGGTTCAGAGATCTATAATAACAACAGACAACGCTTACCTAACACGTAGCTTTTCTAAACACTGTGCCTTCATTTATTAGCTCATTGGATCCTTATAACACACTCCAGGTATTACCAGGCCCGTTTTACAGATGGGGAAGCTGAGTCACGGAGAAGTTAAAGACTTTGTTCGGCGTCAGCCAGCAGGGGACGGGGCTTGTACCTGGACCATCCCTGTCAGGAGCCTATGATTGGAACCCCTGGTTGCTGTGTCCGTGGTAGTTCTGAAGCCACGCCCCGCAGAGGGGAGGGGGGACCCCTCAGCCCCTACATTTAACCCCATCCTGAAGGTATCTGCACACCCAGTTTGAAAGCTGGGTGTTCCCCAGCTTGGGGTCCCAGCAGGCCTTTGCTTTCGTGGGGCAGCTGAGTAGGGGAGGAAGTGGTGAGGCGGGGTGGGGTGGGGCTCCCTTTTCTTCACACCTCCTTCCCCCGCCCCCAGATGCTGACCCCGAAGAGTATGATCCTTGTGCCTCTGGGACCTTCTGCAGGCGGTCTGGGGGTTGAGTCCCGGTCTATAGCTGGGAGGAGAGTCTGCAGTGGCACCAGAAGGGAAACCCTGGGTGTTCCAACTTGTCAGGGCCTCACAGCTTTGGGAGTAGAGGAGACCGGAAGAGTTTAGGGCAAGGGGCAGAGGGAGGTGGACGGCGGCTGGACCAGCTCCTGGTGGCTGTCTCTTCCGCTGGAGCCTGAGGCCAGCACCGGGCCAGCTGGCTCACAGCTGGATGCGTAGTGGGAGGCGATGGGAGGGTCCGCGGGCCAAGACGCTGCCAGGGACGTGCACCCAGAGTCAGCCTTGGCTGTCCTCCAAACAGGAAGAGCCTTGGTGCTCAGCCCAACTCGCACTTCCCCCGTGGTGAGCGCCGCTGGTAAGAGAGTTCCAAGTTGTGGTCAGAGGCGTGGGGGCCCTAAGCGTGACGTCCTCTCCTGTCCGTCCTTCGCCACCGGGCCCCCGGGGAGGAGACCCGGTCAGGCAAGAGCAGCTACTCCCGCCTAACAGAGATGCTCAGATGGGAGGAGATGGGAGCCCGTAGGGCCCACTCAGTCCCGGGGTTGGCACTTCCCGCGGGGATGTTGCGTCTGAAGCGCGGACCTGACGGGTGGGCCGAGAAGGGGCCCCGAACCCAGGAGATGCTTTGGGTCGGTGACCGGGCCACCTGCAGGGACACCCCATTCAGTGGGTGGCTTCCAGAGCTGGGGTTTCCGCTGCACAGTTTTAACTAACCCAGGTCACGGTGGTCATGGTGGTGACGGGGGAAGGAGGCGGGCCGGGGACCAAGAACCGGACGTTCTCGGCAGGGTCCCCCAGTGCCGCCTTCCGGTAGGCTTCGTGTTCCCTCGTGATGGCCACTCTTGCAGGAGTCCCAGAAGACACTGAATTGCTGCTCCTTCACACCCTTCTAGAATCAGTTATCTTTTTTCTTAATGTTTATTTATCTTGAGGAGAGGGAGGGGCAGGGAGAGAGAGGGAGCCACAGAATCTGAAACAGGCTCCAGGCTCTGAGCCGACAGCACAGAGCCCGACGCGGGGCTCAAACCCACGAATCGTGAGATCATGACCTGAGCCGAAGTTGGACACTCAGCCAACCCAGGTGCCCCCTTACTTATTTATTATTTTTATCGTCTGCCCCCTCCCCCCTGCTCTGCCGCATGCCGGAATGTGTGCTCTGTTGAAGACAGAGCTTTTTGTGCCCCTTCTGTTTTGTTCACTGTTGTGCCCCAAGTGTCCAGAAGCAGGGCCTGGCACCTTAGGTGCTCGCTAAACATCTGTGGAACGGACGCATGGGCGGACGTGCCCGGGAAGCGCCTGGCTTGGGCCCGCTGTCCCTGGGAACACGCTTACCGCCAACACACTGCCGTCTGAGCACCTTGCTAGCGTCCGGCGGGAGGGGAGGACCCGCGTCCCCTGGGAGGTGCCCACACGGTCTGGCCGCCTGCCCTCGGCTCCGCTCTGTCCTCGTGATTTACTGGCCCCCGAGTAGGGACCACGCGAGGGCTCCCCTGAATCCCCACTGCGGGCGATGAGGGCCCCAAGGGCTGGCCAGGTGGTGAGTGAGTGGAGCTGTTTGCAGCTACGGATTCCGGGGGCCGTGGCAGGACCGCATTCCTGGATCCCGCCCGCCCCTCCCTGCCCCACAACTCCGTCCCGCCCTGTGGGCTGTGGGAAGTGGAAAAGCCTGGTTGAGCAACTGCGAGGGCTAAGGCGAAATCCCTGTTTACTCAGCCTCTGTCATCTCGCCTTGTAACTGATGCCCGACTCACAAACTTAATCCGGGACAGTCACGGCCGCCTCCGCACCCTGCGAGGTTCCCATCCCTCTCCGGGTCAAGGCCAGACCCGGATTCCCAGCCCAGACCGCCGGCGGGCTCCCCCGTGGGAGCCTCCAGCTTAGGGTGGGCAAGCTCTGCTCACAGGTTTGCTCTTGACCTCCCGATTCAGCCGCCTGCTCGACATCTCCAGCCGTCACACCGGGTCCTTCCTCCGGGTCTGGGCCCCCTGCAGCCTTTCAGCAACGGGCAAGCCTGTCTTTCCAGCTGCGTGGCTCACAGCCCTCAAAAGCTTTGGCACCCCTGTTTCCTCCCCCTGCTTGGGTTTCGTTTGCCAGGTAAGCCTATGGGCCCCTCCTTCCAAATAGATTTTTTAAAAAGGTGCCCCGCCCACCGCCGCCCCCTCTGGGTGAGATGAAGCCATCACCCTTGTGTCCCTGGTTTCTTACAGGGGCTGCCCGGATGCTCTGCTAGGTCCTGGTCTGTTGTTCTTTTTTTAATTCATTTTTGAGAGAGAGAGAGAGAGAGAGAGAGAGACGGAGCATGAACGGGGGGAGGGACAGCGAGAGAAGGAGACACAGAATCCGAAGCAGGCTTCGAGCTGTCCTCATAGAGCCTGATGCTGGACTCGAACCCACAAACTGTGACATAGGACCCGAGTCGAAGTCGGATGCTCAACTGACTGAGCCATCCAGGTGCTCCCTGCTCTGTTGTTCTTACATAACAAGTCCGATTGTGTCACTTGGGTCCTCAGGACGTGGCGGTGGATCCCCATGATGGTGGAGTAGAGTCGAGGAAGCCCTCCCGGTGGCCGGTGGGGCACTACGTGACCTCAGCGCCTGCACCCCACCCCCTCATCCCGCTCATCCTTCCCTTGCACACCAGCTTCCACCGTGTCCCTGCACACGTCCCAGGCATGCTTCCTTGTGAGGGTCTTTGTGGCCCATGTGGGTCCCCCAAAGATGTCCAGTCTAGAGCCTGGGACACAGCAATCAGGTTTTGCAGGTGCAGTTGAGGCTCTCAGGATGGGGAGAGGGTCCTGGACTATCCGGACGAGCCCAGCACGAGGACAAGGGTCCTTGTGAGATGAGGCAGGAGGGCCAGGTCAGCAGTTGATGTGACAACAGAAGCAGGAGGTTGAGCGATGCTCCGAAGGGAACATATGCCAGGGATGCGGCGGCCTCTGGGGACTGAACCGGGCGAGGTTCTGTCTGGGGGCTTCTAGAAGGAGCTGAACCTGCTAACACCTTGGCTTCGGCCCAGGGAGACCCCTCTAGGCTTCTGACCTCCAGATCCGTAAGACCATAAATCTGTGCCGGTTTGAGCCCCTTCTTTGCGGTCATTTGTCACAGTAGCCCCCTCAAGAAGAGTAACCTACCGATTCATCTCAAAATCTTGTTCACTCTTGCCATGCCTACTTTTTCCTGTTCTTCTTCCTCTTCTCCATCACTTACTGCCTTCCAGCAAAACCCGACCTCATACCTGTGTGTCAGGCTTGTTGTGGCTTGGGTGTCTGCCCTCATGAGAATGCAAGCCCCGCTGGGATGTGGACCTTTTGTCTTGTGACCAGTGCATCCCAGCACCTAAAACTGTGTCTGGTCTGTAAGAGGTGCTCAGGAAGTATTTGTCCAATGAATGAGTAAATTAATAGATAAATGGATGGATGGGTGAATGAATGAATTAATGGAAGGAAGGAAGGAAGGGAGGATGGATGGATGGATGGATGGATGGATGGATGGATGGATGGAGGTGAGTGGATGGATGGATGGATGGATGAGTGAATGGAAGGATGGATGGATGGATGGATGGATGGAGGTGAGTGGATGGATGGATGGATGAATGAATGGAAGGATGGATGGATGAATGGATGGGTTAATGAATGGATAAATGAATGGATAGGTCAGTGAATGGATGGATGGATGTATGGATGGATGGATGGAGGTGAGTGGATGGATGGATGGATGAGTGAATGGAAGGATGGATGAGTGAATGGAAGGATGGATGGATGGATGGATGGGTTAATGAATGGAGAAATGAATGGATAGGTTAGTGAATGGATGGATGGACAGATGGAGGTGAGTGGATGGATGGATGGATGAGTGAACGGAAGGATGGATGGATGGATGGATGGATGGATTAATGAATGGATAAATGAATGGATAGGTCAGTGAATGGATGGATGGATGGATGGATGGATGGATGGATGGAGGTGAGTGGATGGATGGATGGATGGATGGATGGATGAGTGAATGGAAGGATGGATGGATGGATGGGTTAATGAATGGAGAAATGAATGGATAGGTTAGTGAATGGATGGATGGACAGATGGAGGTGAGTGGATGGATGGATGGATGAGTGAACGGAAGGATGGATGGATGGATGGATGGATGGATTAATGAATGGATAAATGAATGGATAGGTCAGTGAATGGATGGATGGATGGATGGATGGAGGTGAGTGGATGGATGGATGGATGGATGGATGGATGAGTGAATGGAAGGATGGATGGATGGATGGATGAGTGAATGGAAGGATGGACGGATGGATGAATGGAAGGATGGATGGATGGATGGATGGATGAGTGAATGGAAGGATGGATGGATGGATGGATGAGTGAATGGAAGGATGGATGGATGGATGAGTGAATGGAAGGATGGATGGATGGATGAATGGAAGGATGGATGGATGGATGGATGAGTGAATGGAAGGATGGATGGATGGATGGATGGATGGATGGATGGATGGATGGGTGAATGAATGCATGGATGAGGGAGTGCATGGTTCCATGGCCTGGATTTCTCTCTTCTTCTACTTGGTTCTCTTTGCCAGTTGTCCTCTAATAAGACCATTCCTGGGTCACCTCCTCACAAGGCCTCTCCCCTCTCAGGGCTTTCTGTTGGTTGTTCTTACTGAGTGCCCAGTGACTGCAAATGGCCCAGCTGTTGGCCATGCTCTCTGGCATAGACCGTACTGTAGCCAGGCACTTCAGGACTTTTTTTTCTATGTGTTTCTTACAGGGGATTGTTGTCTGAGGACCCGTTTGTCCCCAACCCTCACCTCTTATTTCACCGGAGCAAGATGAAGATCCTTAGGGGGGTGGTCCTGCTCAGGCCGAAGGGGTCCGGCCCGGCTAATTTCCAGAGCCTTCTGGGCTCAGGCGTCCTGGTGCTACTATGCCCCAACCGAGTGACCTCTTTGGGGGCTCCTGTCACCAGTGTCACCCCCGGACACCAGTGCCTTGCTCACAGCTGACACTCAGAACTTGCGTAGTTGGTGGGTGAGGTGAGGTCTCACAGGAGGGTAAGAGGTTCTTCCCGGGGACGAGGGATGGCAGAGACTGATGGGTTTGTCTCATCAACAGCAACTTGTGTGGAGGTTGGTGTGTTCGGAAGGAGGACAAGAAGCAGAGAGAAGAGATAGTAGTAAGGATGGGTGAGCGGGTAGGGCAAGAATTGTGGGTGCTTTGGGCTTGGGGGCCCCCAAAGAGTATGGTGCATGGCAGGGAGGAACAGAGAAGGACAAGGGAGGTGCACTCTCTGGGCTGAGGGTCGCTTCCCCAGGAAGCAGCTGCAGGCTGTAGGGGGTGACCAGTTGGCTGTTAGGGAGACTCCTTCCCGCTGTCTTCTCTGGGGAGGACACATTTTGAAACACTTCCTGAGCCGGGGAGGGAGGTGATGCATTGCGCCCCCCCGCCCGCAGATTGCTGATGAAGTGTGGTTAGTTAGAAACCTCCAGCTGTGTTTTTGCACCCCCCCCACCTCCCTGGACACCCGCCCCGTCCCACTGGGGGCTCCCCTCCCTCCCCGGTCCTCCCCCTGCCGGCTGGTGACTCACTCGGCTCTTGTGCAACGGTGCGGGCTCTCGCTCCCCGAGAAGGGCTGTTTTCCTCTGTGCCATAGCTCCCGTTCCTGATTTACGTCTTTTCATTTGGGCTAATGCTTTCCACATTTAGGTCTGAGGATTAGTGCGTGGCTCATGGCTGCAACCACCAAGGTCCCAGTGCCCAGCTTGGGTCTGGCCCCAAGAGGGCAGGCAGCCAGCCAGACGGAGGAGGGACGGGGGTGGGGGGGGCAGGAAGCTTGGAGCTTCACCCCCCCGCCCTGGGCTGTCCTGCCTCCAGCCTCCCTGCCTCCAACAGGGAGGCAGAGGAAACCACACAGCCTGTTCTCCAGGCTTGCTTGGGACACGTTCTTGTGCCTGGCTTTCCTGTGGAGGGCTCACATCTTGGAGTGGTGTTGAGAGGTAATTGTCCCTGAGCCTGGTGACTTCCTGCGGAGGAAGCCACATCTTTGGGAAGTGAGAGGGAGGTGCACGTGGCAGGGTGTGGAAAAAAACGTTATCTTTGTGGTTTTAAAAGCCATCGCACAACTGGGTGTGTGTGTGTGCGTGTGTGTGTGCTTTCTTCTTCTTTTCTTCTTCTTCTTCTTCTTCTTCTTCTTCTTCTTCTTCTTCTTCTTCTTCTTCTTCTTCGAACAATAATATTACCTTGGTTGCTATGGTATTGTTGTGGGGGTGGCTAATTGGATGCAGACCGGATACAGGCTGGTTTCTGGTGTCCATAGTGATTATCATACTGCAGCCGTGGCACTTGCTTCTAGTTTCTTCCCTAGATTGAGAGGCAGGCAGGGGATCCCTGGGCAGTGGCTGTGGGCACCCTGCCCTATCGGGGCCACTATGGTGTGGCGACACGTTGGTTGGACATGGGACCCCGAAGCCCGGACTCAGTCCCGGGGAGCTCATCTCCGGTCATTTCCGTGGCTGGAATACAGCCCAGGTTTGCTGAGGGCTGGGAGCGTGGGAGCTCCTCCTTGGAGGTCCTGGACCACGGGGGAAGCGATGCCCACAGCAGGGAGAAAGAAGTGTCCCTGGCAGCCCCCGGGAGCCATAGCTGGTGTGAGGCTGGTAGCATGCACCCCACGCACCTGGCAGGTGCCGTTTGCGCTGAGATCGCAGCCTCAAAGCAGAAGGGTGTGTTTGGGGTGCGTTTTCGACTTTTTGTGGTGTATACGTACCAGAAGCGTCTCTTTTTTTTTTTTTTTAATTTTTTTTTTTTTTTAACGTTTATTTATTTTTGGGACAGAGAGAGACAGAGCATGAACGGGGGAGGGGCAGAGAGAGAGGGAGACACAGAATCGGAAACAGGCTCCAGGCTCTGAGCCATCAGCCCAGAGCCCGATGCGGGGCTCGAACTCACGGACCGCGAGATCGTGACCTGGCTGAAGTCGGACGCTCAACCGACTGCGCCACCCAGGCGCCCCCAGAAGCGTCTCTTTATTTAATTCTGTGCTTCTGAATAGGTGACGGATAGATCAGGCCTGCTGTTCGAAAGGTACTGAAGAGTCTAAAGAAAAACACGTGGCCTCCTCGCCACACCGGACCTCCGCCTCCGCCTGTCAGTTCCCCTCCCCAGAGGCAAACAAGTTATCGGTTTCCTGCGGGCAGTTCCAGAAACCGCGGGCATTTACAAACACGTGCGCGTCTTTATTTTCCCTCGCGCAGGTGCTCGCTGCTCCTGACCCTCTGCACCTTGCCGCGGCCGCTGCTGTTTTTGCAAACCCACAGCCGTATATCATGGAGTTTAGTCGGTAGCAAGAGTGTCCTTTTATTTTTTTTTTTTAAATTTTTTTTCAACGTTTATTTATTTTTGGGACAGAGAGAGACAGAGCATGAACGGGGAAGGGGCAGAGAGAGAGGGAGACACAGAATCGGAAACAGGCTCCAGGCTCTGAGCCATCAGCCCAGAGCCCGACGCGGGGCTCGAACTCACGGACCGCGAGATCGTGACCTGGCTGAAGTCAGACGCTCAACCGACTGCGCCACCCAGGCGCCCCGAGTGTCCTTTTAGTTGATTGCCTCTCCCTGTCTGGCCCCATATGTCCCACTATTGCTCTGGGCGGGAGGTGGGGGGCATGTGAGTGGATGGGGGCTCTCCAGGCTCCCGAGGGCCACAGGCAGAGGACCCTTCTGAGCAGTGGCCCAGGGCCTCTGCAGGCTGACAGGTTGTTTTACAGGCTCTCGGGTCTCCGGGTGAGGGGCCTCCTTTTGCCGTCTGAGTTTCCTGCTCCATTTCCAAGCTGCTCTCCTGGTCTCCCCCTGCTTCTCCCTCTCTAATCTCTACCTTTCTCCACCTCACCCCTGCACCAAGCAGTTTCCTCAACCTGCTGCGTCTGCTTTCTACTCTCCAAAGATGGCATCCTTTCAATGGGCAGGTGGACCTGGCTGGGCAGAAATGCCCCTCGGTTTTACTTTTTTTTTTTTTTTTAATTTTTTTTCAACGTTTATTTATTTTTGGGACAGAGAGAGACAGAGCATGAACGGGGGAGGGGCAGAGAGAGAGGGAGACACAGAATCGGAAACAGGCTCCAGGCTCTGAGCCATCAGCCCAGAGCCCAACGCGGGGCTCGAACTCCCGGACCGCGAGATCGTGACCTGGCTGAAGTCGGACGCTTAACCGACTGCGCCACCCAGGCGCCCCTAACTTTTAATTAGTTATATTTAAATAGTTCTGTGGGGGGGGGGGCACCTGGGTGGCTCAGTTGGTTGAGCATCTGATTTCAGCTCAGGTCACGAACTCATGGTTCGTGGGTTCGAGCCCCGCGTCGGGCTCTGTGCTGACAGCTCAGAGCCCAGAGCCTGCTTCGGATTCTGTGTCTCCCTCTCTCTGCCCTCCCCCTGCTCGTGCTCATGCTCTCTCTCTCTTTCAAAAATACACATTACAAAAAATTAAAAAAAAAAAAGATTCTGTGTCTCCCTCTCTCTCTGCCCCTCCCCTGCTTGTGCTCTGTCTCTGTCTGTCTCTCTCAAAAATAAATAAACATTAAAAAAAAAATCTAAACAGTTCTGTGTGCACAGCGGTCACATATTGGATTTTGTGTGTCCGCTTCTCAGGATGAGAATAAAAATCTGCGAAGCAGAGTGTATTTGCTATGTGTTGAATCAAGTCAAAATAGCTGGGGTTAGGGAGGGTCCCAAATTCAAACTTGGAATACTGGCCTTCCTCGAGGAATTTTGAAAAAAAATTTTTTTTCTTTCTTAGGTTTATTTATTTATTTGTTTTGAGAGAGACAGAGAGAGTGAGTGGGGGAGGGGCAGAGAGAGAGGGAGAGAAGGAGAATCCCAAGCGGGCTCCACACTGTCAGCACAGAGTCGGATGCGGGGCCTGAACTCACAAACCACAAGTTTGTGACCTGAGCCGAAACCGAGAGTCGGACACTTAACCGACTGAGCCACCCAGGTGCCCCTCGTTGGGAATTTGATATCCTCGGCTGGACGCGGCAGGCCCTGAGCTCAGCGTTGTGGGCACAGAGGTGAGCCGAGCAGGCCAGTCCTGTCCAGATGGGGCATCTCGTGCTGGGTCTCAGCACATGAGTTAAACCCAGATCCAGGAGTTCAGAAAACCATGGTCCTTGCACACTTAGAACTTCCTTGTCGTGTTAATGAAGATGAGGTGTATTTGTCTCCTGTTGCTTCTGTAATGAATTAACATAAACTTAGTATCTTAAACCACACATTTATTCTCCCCTGGTTGTGAAGGCCCAAAGCCTGGAATGAGTCTGGGTTTTTTTTTTTGTTTTTTTTTTTCAGGCTTATTATTTATTTTGAGAGAGAGAGAATGTGAGTGGGGTAGGGACAGAGAGAGAGAGGGAGAGAGAGAGTCCCAAGCAGGCTCTGTGTCATCAGCGCACAGCCGGATGAGGGTTGACCTCCTGAACCGCAAGATCATGACCTGAGCCGAAGGCAAGTGTTGGACGCTTATGTCCAATTGAGCCACCCAGGCGCCCCCCTGAAATGAGTCTTCTGCAGCTAAAATTAAGGCGTCAAAGGGCTGGTTCTTTCTGGAGGCTCTGGGGTGCGGAGGGAGTAGAGTCTGTTTCTATCCTTTTCCGTGCTCTCGAAACTTCTTCCTTGGCTCGTGGCTACATATCATAATGCCTTATCTCCCCAACTCTGGCCTCACATAATGTCTTCCCTCTTTGCTCTGTGTCCCTCTTACAAGGACCCTTGTGATTATATTTAGGCCCCACCCGGACAATCCAGTGTGACCTCCCCATCTCAGGATCCTTAACCTCCTCACGCCCACCAAGTCCCTTTTGTCATATGAGGTTAACGCCTGCAGGTTCCCAGGTTCGGGGTCTGCCTGTGTTTGGGGGGCCATCTTTGGCCTGTCGTGAGGGGTGGCTTTCTTTCTTTCTTTTTTTTTTTTTTAATTAAACTTTTTTAAACACTCATTTTTGAGAGAGCATGAGTGAGGGAGGGACACAGAGAGAGAGGGAGACAAAGAATCCGAAGCAGGCTCAAGGCTCCGAGCTGTCAGCACAGAGCCTGACGTGGGGCTCAAACCCATGAACTGCGAGATCATGACCTGAGCTGGTCAGACGCTTCACCGACTGAGCCACCCTGGCGCCCCAGGGGGGGACTTTAAGTACTTGAAAGAGGAAGTTTGGGTGACAGAAGGGCATTTGCTGAGTCGGTCACTTCCCCGGATGTTCTGAATTGGTGGGAAAGAGCAGAGCTTGAGCAAACCATCTTTGCGGGACTGATGTCCCAGAAGCAGTGGATCTCGAATTGGGTGGGTCCTCGAATCTCCTAGGAAATGTGGGAAAGGGACAGAAGCCCAGACCCTGACCCACTTCAATGAGCCTGGCCCTTTGTGTTCTTTGTGAACTTTCGGGTGACTCCGGTCCTCAGCAACGCCTGAAAACTGTCGCTCTGGGGAGTCCTCTCCGGGATCATCTGTGTGCGGGCCTGTGGGAGGTGGAACTTCCTGTTTTCTGTAAGCAGCCAGAGCCAGCCTACAGACAGGAAGTGTGGGAGAAGACCAGAGGAGGGGCCTCCTGGCTGGCAGAGGAAATGCCACCTGTGTCACACCTGGGAGGCGAGGCAAGGTGTGGCTTCGAGAAGCAAGAGAGAGAGAGTGCTAGGAGCAGAAAGGCCTTCCTGGCCGCACTGAGGTAGGAACCAGCAGGCCCTGCTTGGGGACACGGAGGCCATTTATGGGGCCAGACGGGGCAGGGGCGGGGAACTGATTTGACAAGAGGGGTGAAGGTGACCCATTTTGGGAGAGAGAAAGCAGAGGAGGGGCAGAGAGAAAGAGGGAGACAGAGAATCCCAAGCAGGCTCCACACTGTCAGTGCAGAGCCGGACGCGGGGCTCGATCCCGTGAACCGTGAGGTCGTGACCTGAGCGGAAGTCAAGAGTCAGACAGACGCTTCACCGACTGAGCCACCCAGGCGCCCCCATAATGCGTTTGTAGTAAGTGAGCAGAGTGTGTCGGGCACTGTATGTATGGGCACGGGGCAAGGGGCTGCAGTGCCGTGGCAAGCAGGACCCATAGGGACGCTGGTGTTGTGAGTATACTTTGGGGTGAGGTGGCCTGGTGGAGTTAGACAGTCAGCGGGCAGACATAAATAATCAAGAGACATAGCCACAATCACGTGATTGCGCATGACTAACTGGTGGCTTCTTTAGGTGGAATGTTCCGGGAGGGCTTATGTGAGGAGGTGACTTAAAAAAAAAATTTTTTTTTTAATGTTTATTTTACTTTCGAGAGAGAGAGAGCACGAGCTGGGGAGGAGCAGAGAGAGAGAGAGAGAGAGGGAGACACAGAATCTGAAGCAGGCTCCAGGCTCTGAGCTGTCAGCACAGAGCCCGACAGGAGGCTCGAACTCATGAGCCGTGAGATCATGACTTGAACTGAAGTTGGCAGCTTAACCGACTGAGCCACCCAGGCCCCCCTGAGGAGGTGGTGTTGAAGCTGACATATAGACCAGCCATGGGAAGAGCTGGGAGAAGGGCTCTTTGAGCAGGAGTGACAGCGAGTGCCAAGGCCACGAGGAAGGGCCAAACTCGCCCCATCCAAGGAGCAGCTAGAATAGCACAGTCCGTAGAACTTTCCGCAGAGATGGGAATTCCATATCTGGGCTGACCAATTGGCCACCAGCCGCACGGGATAGCCGATCGCTTGAAACACGGTTAGTAAGACTTAGGAACGGAATTGCACGTTTTGTTTTCATTTTGGCTGACTTAAATTTAACTTTCAGTAGCCACGGGAAGCTGGTGCCTTTTCTGTTGAACAGCACAGGGGCTAACGGTCCGTGTGTCTGGAGAGAATCGTGTGAAGTAAGAGGAGATAGAGAGAGGCCGGACTTCATTGCTTCGTGCATTAGGCTACCTAGTCTGGGTTTCTTTTTTCTAACATGGCGCAAAGCCTTCGGATGGGCTTACTTGAAAGTTCACATGATGTGATTGATGTTTTAGAAGTAAGTTCATTCTGGCTGCCACGTTGAGAGTGAATTGTAGGGGGGGGGGGGTAAGGGTGGAACAGGAGGCCAGTTAGGTCCTCGTGAGGATACGGGGAGAGCTGCTGGTGCCTTGGGAACAGGGTGGACACGGTGGAGCCAGAGAAACATGGATGGATTCCGAATGGCTTTTGGAAGTGGATCCGGCAGGAGTGGACGGGGAGGGGATGGGGAAGGCGGGAGAATTTGCTAATCCTAGATTTGGGGCTCAAGCAGCAGGAGGGATCATGGCGCCATTTGCTAAAACGAGGTATGGAGAGCACATGTCCTTTTGGTTTGCTTTGTTTTTGGAAGCGACGAATATAGGCTCTTTTAGGGGTTGGTTAGAGATGTCTCTTGAGCATCCGTGTAGAGACGGCAGGTAGCCAGGTGGTCATGGGGAGAGGTCAGAGCTAGAGAAAGGAAATCGAGGGTGTATAAAGCCAGGGGGGACAGACAGGGTCAGGCCACTGAAGAGAGTGCGTTTATGGAGAAGAGGGGGAGGGGCAGGAGACTCCTATCCCGTTTGAGCTGGAGCATCCGAGGAAGATCCAGAAAGACCACTTGAGAAATGTGAGGTGCCCATGGCAGCCAAGAGAAGTCATTCTCTTGGTTTCCAGAAGGAAGAAACGTTGAATGCTACTGATTGGCCAAGGACTCGAGAAGAATCCAAGGTCAGCAGCATGGAGGTCATGGGTGACCTTGGGAGAGCCGGCTCAGTGGAGGGAGTAGCAGAACACTGGGGCTAAGAAAGTAGAGGCCATGACCACAGGTACCTCTTTTGGGGAAAATATTTGCTGTGACCAGAAGCAAAGGAATGGGCGGGACCCGGAGGAGTGGGGATCAAGGGATATTTTTGTCTTTCTTTTTAAAGCTATGTGTTATGTGCTGATAGGTAGAAGGCAGGTAGTTTGCCTTTGACAGGAGGAGGGCCTTTTAGTCGCCATAATGGCGGGGTGGGGGGGAGGGACGGCTGCACATGTGAGCCCTGATGGAGTTTGGGCCAAGGGTTGATGAGCAGTTACTGTCCAACTGCTCCTGTCTTTCTCAGTGAAGCGAGAGGCAAGACCGTTATCTGAGACAATAGGTAGTTGTCCCAATGGTGGAAAACAGTCCACAGGGGTAACTACAAGAGGACTGCACATGGCCGCATGGCTCGGATTGTGCTTCTCAAACTTGAACATGCAAATGGATCACCCAGGGATTTGTTACGATGCAGAGTCTGGTTTTTTTTTTTTTTTTAATTAGAAAAAAATTTTTTAATGTTTATTTTATTTTTGAGAGAGAGAGAGAGAGAGAGAGTGCAAGGGGAGGGGCAGACACACACACACACACACACACACACACACACACACACACACACAGAATCTGAAGCAGGCTCCAGGCTCCAAGCTGTCGGGACAGAGCCTGACACAGGGCTCGAACTCACAAACGGTGAGATCATGACCTGAGCTGAAGTTGGAGGCTCAATCGACCGAGCCACCCAGGCGCCCCAGATTCTGGTTTCTGATGACGCTCCTAGGGCATGTTGACGACGCTGTCCTTGGGTCCCACTTTGAGTGAATGAGACTCCACAGCGCTTGTGCAATGAGAAGCTTAAGAAGACATGTGGTTCCCTGATGTGTCCCAGAGATGCCTAAGTCATTTGCCCATTGAACTTACACTTCAGGCAGAATTGAGCAAGAATTGAGTCCCTATTCGAGATTTGCAGCCATCCATCGAAAGGCAGGTTCTTTTCAGCCTACATGTCCATCAACCGATGATGGATAAAAAATACATGGTGTATGTACATATAATGGAATACTACTCAGCGATCAGAAAGAATGAAATCTTGTCATCTGCAATGACGTGGATGGAACTAGAATGTATCACGCTAAGCGAAATAAGTCCGTCAGAGAAAGACAAATATCATACAATTTCACTCATATATGGAATTTAACGTACACAGCAGATGAACGTAAGGGAAAATAATATAAAAACAGAGAGGGAGACAGACCATAAGAGATACTTAAATACAGAGAACAAACTGAGGATTAATGGAGGGGTGTTGGGTGCGCGGGGGATGGGCTAAATGGGTAAGGGGCATTAAGGAGGGCGCTTGTGGGGATGAGCACTGGGTGTTATATGTTAAGTGACGAATCACTAAAATTCTAATTCTGAAGTCATTATTATACTATATGTTAACTAACTTGGATGTAAATTAAAAAAAACAACGATAAATAAAAAATAAAAAGACACCTCACTGTAGGTATAAAAAATAAATAAATAAAAGGTTCTCCTCAATGTCAGACCTATCTGGGGGATCTTTTAAAAAAAGAACAGGGCCTGAGTATTTCGATTTTGATTGGGATTCTGAATTAAGGGATGTAGGGTAGATTCCCAGGGTTCCCTGTTTTTCAGAAGCTCCCCTGGTGATTCTAATGTTTATCCAGGCTTGAGAAACACTGATCTAAAATACCAGGTCAAGGGGATGATCATGGGAGTAAGTGGCCAAGGTGGGGTGGGGGCGGGGAGGCCCCTAGGAGGTGCGGGCTCCTGTCTGAATAAACAACTTGAGTCACCCCAAGTTAGCATGCCGAGGCTGTTGTGGCTGTCTGATTTTACATAGTCCTTTGAAAGACATGCCTGTCAGCCAGCAGGAGCAGTGTGCCCATCAGTCTCCCCTTCTGGAATCTTCATAGGATCCTGGGATGGCTCCTTGGGGCATCTGGTCTCCCTTACAGGGTTCGTGGGTTGGGGGACCCATTCGGGCCTGGGGAGGGAGTTGCTCAGATGGTTCTGCCAGTCCTTACTGGTCCTAGCCCTTTAGACAGTTTCAGAGAAGATTCTCCAACAGAGGGGCCCCTTGAGTCCTGCAGCCCGGTCATGAGCGAGGCTGGTTGCGAGGCTGAGAGCCCAAAATGTGATGAGGATGAATCGTCCCATCCAGTTGCCCAAAGCGATGACAAGAATCACAGTAGAAGCCAGGGCCCAAAGCATCTCTTCATGTGGCGAGGAACTAATGCCTCCACAGCCAGCAAAGGGCCTGAGGTCTTCCAGCAGCTGTGCGATCAGATTTGCAAGTGGATCCTCTTCCAGTTGAGATGATCATGGGATCATGGGCACCTTGATCACGGCCGCGTGAGAAACCCCACTTGAGGCTCAGGGTCTGGGCAAACTGGACCCAGGTCTCTGATCTGCAGAAACCGAGGCGCTAAATGTTTGTTGTTTGAAGCCATTAAGTTTTGGACTAATTTGTTATGCGACGCTGTATAACACACAGAAGGGACCAAGGCCGCATCGCCAGAAGGTTCCGTCTCTTTACTTTCCTGTCTGCTGCTTCATTTTCTGCCTTAGCGACCTCTTCAGAAGGATTCTACACTCTTGGTGATCCTTAAAAAAATAATAATAAATTAATTTAGAAAGTAAGAAAAAGAAAGAAATCAATGAGTGGGTAGCTTTCAAATGGAGCCGGGGGTGGCCTGGTTGGGTGGCCGCGACAGCCTCATCCCAAAATGGTCACTGGCAGGATGTGGAAGTGAGGGGATCCTTGACGTCGGCCTGGGTGTGATTTGAGAAAACCGCCCCAGCTCTGGGGCAGATGGGGAATCAGATGGTCCGTGTCGTGGAGGTCAGTGGAAAAGCCTCGAGGCCTGAAGGCCAAGGCTTTGGGGAGACCAGAGGCAGCGAGGGCTGCAAAGAAACCGATGGGGAGGGGTGTTCCTGGTTTTACCTGCGTGTGAGAGCATTCGGGTCACATCCAAGCGGAGAGAGTACCTACCAAGTGATCGCGCTGGCGAGGACATCAAAGCAGGCACGGGGACACCATTCTTTTGTGTAGGCTGGCGGCAAGATTTTGATCACGCGTGCTAATAGGAGGCAGGGTGGCGGGCTGGGCTAGGCAGACAATGAAATTAACCCTCGAAAAAGCCAAGGCTGCGAGGAGCCCCATAAATCACCTCGATTCAACTGTCTGTCAAACCTGAGTAATTCCTCCTGCAAGTCTTTTTTCCACCAGCAGTTTCCGGTTCCTCCTCCTGAGGCTTTAGGACTCCCCAGCGAGGAGGCAAATAAATGGATCTCCGCCTCCTGCTTTCTTCTCTCTCTTTGCCTTCTTGGTCTCCTGTGTAGGCGCTCAGGAGCTGCCCTCATGAGCTAAGAGCATTCCTCATGCCCAGCAGGAGAGAAGAGAAAACTCCTGGCCCTTCTCTGTCCCTGTCGTATGCTTCTGGGGGGGGAAGTGGAGGTGGGCGGTCTCCAGTGAGTCTGGGGAGGAAGTGAGCTGATCGTGCTCTGGGGTTTGGGGTACGTTAGATTTATGAGAGTCCAGCGCTGGGGAGGAGGGCCGGGCAGAGGGCCCTGTGTGCCCTGGCATGCTTAGCTGGTGCACCCAGGGTGGCCAGTTTTGCGGGAGTCACGGAGGCACAGCTCTCTTCCCGATGCAGTGTTGTGTGCACGGGCACGTTTCCACTTTTGTACGGGGCTCCGCCCGGGTGGGATCACTCTCTCCCATCTCGCCGGGCAGGCGGAGTGTTAGAGGATTCAGCTTGTGCGTGGCCATCCCACTTGGCTGCTTCCACAAGAATCCCGGCGGTGGGGGGTGGGGGGAATACGACGGAGGAGCAGGTCCGGAAGCGTCTCTTCCTCCGTGCCAGGCATAGGAAGTGATCTGCCACACCCACCCCAGGGCCTTGGAACATGCCTCTGGGAATCACTTGACCCCGTGACCATGTTTAAACTTTTCAGGCCGGACGGACGTACAGAGTCTCTGTCTGCTTGGCAGAGAAGCCAGCGTCGACGGCAGAGGCCTCGCAGGGCCACACGGAACGAGTTCCTTCGTGGGGATGAGCGCATCCTGACTCTGTGGCCGGCTGGTCGGGCGGGTGCTGTTTGAAAACAGAGGTGCGGCGGAGGGAGGGCTGGACGGCGCGTCCCCGGCTCCCGCTGGGTTTCCCATGACTCACCGAGGTGCTGGACAAGCTTCGGAGACTTGTTTCGCAAGCGCCAGGAGACGTGCGGAGGAGGTCGTGGGAGCACTGTGCGGACAGGTGCACGTCCTGGACCCAGCGCTCGCCTTCACGCCCGTGGCCACAGCACGGTCCCTCAGCTTTTTTGGTCATTTATATTCAGGAGGCGGTGAGTTGCTGGTACGGTGGCTGGCGGGGGAGGGGGACGAGTCTGTGTGATCCCGGTGCCTCCTCGAATGCCACCGTGTTCTCTTCCCCCCTCGGACCTTGGGGTGAGAAGGCCTGGCCCACCTTAGAAGACTTCCTTTCTGCTTGGTGCCTGGGTCACCTGATGGCCCTGCCCTCCTCTTGGGTCCATTCTTTGCAAGGAGGGCTGTCCTACCTGTGGGGGGTGGGTGGGGAGTTGTGGTTTTAGTGTCTGCCTCCCTGGCCAGCCTAGTCCTGGGGTGGGGGTGGGGGTGCAGGTGGGGGGGGTCCCTGCGCGTCCCTCTTCTCCAGTTCACGTCTTCTAGCAGCTCTTTTGCCCAGTCACCCAGTGGAGCCCCCCAGGGAGGAGAAGGGGGCAGCGTGAGGTGAATGGGAGCGTCCTGACGGGAGACGGGGACTCCCTAGGGTCTTGCTGGTGGCAGGAAGTGGGTCCAGTGCACGTTTGTATCCGCCTTCCTCCCTGCCCCCAGCGAGGGCTGGAGTTGCTAAGCGCGGGCCTGCTGTGTCCGCCTGCAGATCTGGCCCGAGGCACGGAGCCCGAGTGCGTTTTTACAGTGCTGAGGTCATGGGTTTGCAAAAACTTGGAAAGCAGAGCAGCCTGGACCATGGAGCTCGCGGAGCCCATGGCCTGGCGTTTGCACGTGTGCCCTGGACAGCCTTGAACCAGTCTCACCTGACTTACACGCCCGGCGGGTTCTGGGTATCCCAGGGAGCAAGCACAGCCTGTGGGGGATCAGGACCCGGCAGAGCCTGGGGTGTCTGAGCACCTGTGCTCTGCCCTCTCCCTCCGGTTCCGGGAAGGAAGTATTTATGGAGCACCTCGTGGGCACGATGCAGAGAGGACAGTGGTGGCCGCTTTGGCTTCAGGGCCAGCGGGGGAGGCCAGCCGTAAGCAGGCATCTGCAGGAAATGTGTGCAGGGCATCACAGAGGCTCAGAATAGGGGGACGAGCAGGACGGGGGGGGGCACCTGGGTTGCCTCGCGTCGCTTGAGTGTCTGACTCTTCGTCTTGGCTCAGGTCGTGATCTCAGTCTGTGAGTTCGAGCCCCGCATTGGGCTCTGAGCTGACAGTGCAGAGTCTCCTTGAGATTCTCTCTCTCCCTTTCTCTCTCTCTCTCTCTGCCTCTTCCTCACTCTCTCTCTTTGGAACAGAGGTTCCAAAGGGATGCTCGGGAATCAAATCCGAGAACTTGCTTCCGTACTGTTTGTTTTGTTTTGATTTAGAAGATGTTTGGTCTGGCCCGGCTGAGGGATGGGCAGAGAGGTAAGATGATGAGGGAAGGAAGTTGTTTCTTCTGATAGGACCCGTTCTATTGCCGGGGTTAAAAACCAGCTCAGCGCTGCTGAAGCAAAGCAGGGAACGTTGGACTCCCCTGTCCCTCTCCATTAGCATATATAAATATATACGCATATATAAATATATACGCATATATTTATATAGATGGGAGGGAGTGGTTTGGGAATGGAATTTGGTTTTGGACATGTTGCCTTTGAGATGTCAGTGGCCTGTGTCTTTGAGGAAGAGTGTGGTTGATCCCATGAGTGGGGCCCGTGGAGGGACTGGGGAGTGATCCAGAGAGAGGGGGGCAGGCACAGAATCCGAAGGGGGCTTCAGGCTCCTGGCTGTCAGCACAGGGCCCCATGCGGGGGCTCGAACTCATGAACCGCAAGATCATGACCTGAGCCGAAGTCGGATGCTTAACCGACGGAGTCCCCCAGGCGCCCCTACAGTGAGCATTTGCCCAAGTCAGCCTGCCAACACCTGCGTGTCACAATGCCCCTTGGGATAAAAGTGACTCCCTGGTCAAATAACGTTGAACCTTGAACAAACGAATATTCGTTCGTTCTTTCACCACCTTTTTATTGAGCACCTGTTACATGTTAGGTTGGAGGTGTCCGGTGTTTCTAACAAAAGCCTCTGCTTTCACCGCTTAGGTTCTCTTGGGGAAAGCAGACGATAAAATAACTAGATGATGTGCTTTCGGGCTCGTGAGGTACTGTTTTCCCGTCGCAGAGCAGAGGGCAGTGGGAGGTGATGTTTTAGATGGTGTTGACAGGAAGGCTCTGTGGTCCCTGATATTTAAACAGACCCGAGTAAAATGAAGACGCAAGGAAAGAGTGTTGCAGGGGGAGGAAAAGTCCATGCACATGGGCCGAGAGGCGGACATACGCTTGACCCCTCCGTCGTGTCTGGAATAGAGGGAGGGAGAGACGGGGAGATCATTCAGGCTGCTGTGGACATGGGCTTTTTACTCTGCGGAAGACGGGGATCCACTGTGGAGATTTGAAGCAGGACGTGATTTTTTAAAAAATTTTTAATGTTTGTTTATTTTTGAGCGAGAGAGACAGAGTTCAAGCAGGGGAGGGGGAGAGAGAGAGAGAGAGAGAGAGAGAGAGAGAGACAGAATCCGAAGCAGGCTCTAGGCTCCGAGCTGTCCGCACAGAGCCTGATGCGGGGCTGGAACTCACAGATGGTGAGATCATGACCTGAGCTGAAGTCGGATGCTCAACCGACTGAGCCACCCAGGTGCCCCTCTCGGGATTGCTTCTTAAGGATTTAGTTGACAACCAAGGGTTAAAATTAACAGTCCTATGAAACCCACGGTCTTTAAAGACTTTTTTTTTTTTTTTTTAATCTGTTCTCTTCCCGCAAACCCACGGGAGCGCTTTCTTTTGGCGTTGAGGCAGAAACGGTCGTACTTTCCCTGAGCCCACTGGCTTCTTTTAAGGACCGAGGACCGTTCAGCCAAACGCACTGCCCTCCTTACACTGGCTGCAAAGCTCAGTGCCAGATCTGGGGCCCACCTCGTGTGCCGGAAGATTGCGTCACGGGTGTCCCTGACTTCTCCCAAACTTCATCATAGTTTCTTTTTCTTTTTATTTTTTTTTAAGATTTATCTTTCTTTAAAAAATATTTTTCCTTTTATCGAAGTACGGTTGGCACACGACGTTCCACGAGTTACGGCGAACAGCAGAGCGATCTGTCAGTGCTGTTAGAACACCACTGACTACATTCCCCACGCGGTGGCTTTCATCCCCGGGACTTACTCATTTCATAACTGGAAGCCGGGACCTCCCCCCCTCCCCTTCCCCTTACTTCCTTTGCCCTGTGTTCACTTCATTTGCGCTCTAGGTGTCTGGTCCAGGAAGAGGGAGCGTGGGGACGTGGATTCTCTTCCTCCAGTCCTGATGGTGACAGGGAAGCCTCATTTTGTGCTCCCTCTGTCCTGCCACCTTTTTTCCCTGCTCCAGTGTGGGGCCGGCTAGACTTGACTTTTCCTCCTGTGGGTTCGGTGCCCCCCCTCCCTCTCAACGCGGGAAGCAGCCACTGCACGGGTCGGACGGCAGCTTGCCTCGCGTCATTAGGGATGATGTACTTCTCTGGCGGAGACCCCGGCCTGCGAGTCCACACGGACCGCACGCTGAACTTGTGGAACAGCGTTTTGCAGTGCGCGTTGCTGGAGCCGCCCTCTGGCTGGGCCCGCACAGGTGCTGGTGACGCAGCCAGGGGCCAAGGCACTTTGTGCAGCGGGGAGGTGCTTGGGCTGCCCCTTCCTGAACCCCTCATCGCCGCTCAGAGTCCTGCAAGGTTCGAACCAGGAGAGATGTTCGCCAGCAGCCGGGCCGCCTGGGGTCCTGTCCTCATGCTCCCCTTCCCTCCCTCGGGCAACTGTCCCCCCAGTGCTCCAGGCACTGTCTGTGGCCACACGGGCTCCCTAGTTTATTCTCTCCCTCCCTCCCTTCCCCTCTCCTCCCTCTCCCCTCCCGCATCTTTTCTGAAGCACCACACGTGTTTTACCCCCTTTTGTGTACCGGAACCATCCCCGATGAGATCGTACCTTCCCAGCTCTGCTGCTGGGGGGCTTCAGGGTTTCACCCTCCCTCCTCTTCCTGACCCCCCCCCCCCCAAGGCTGATGCCATTTTTAGTTTTCAGTAACTTTCTTTATGGAGGATTCTCAAGATCCCGTGGGTTTGAGCACCCGAAGGGCCCTGGAACCTAGCTCGGATTCCATTTCTCTGCAGCCAGAGGGCCGCAGGGTGAAATCTCCCCGCAGAGACCCCCTCATGGCCAGCCTGAGCCCTTGAGGCATGTGGAGTCTGTCTTCTTTATAATGGTGAAGGCTTCCCAAATGTTTGAGGAAGCTGTTCAGAAAGCCCTCTCCATTCATTCATTCATTCATTCACTCCACATGAGTCAGAGAAGCTTTATTGATTTTCTTTGGTATGTTTGCAAGGTGTGTCTGCTGGGACCTGTGGGTAGTGTAGACACCCAGTGTGGACACTTGGCCCTCTGCGTCCCAGGGGCTTACAAGTTCGTGTCCCGGCTGGGACAGACATGGGCCACGTTCCAGCACACCGAGGCGGTGGTGGTGATGGGTGCCCCACCAAACGCATCCTGGTCCGGCACCCAGTCACTGCCCCCATGCCCCGGGAGAGGGCTTCCTGCTTAGCAGAGATTGGGGTAGTTTGGGTGCACAGCCCTCTTGGGGACGCCAGGCTGAGCTCGCTCGGAACCCTGGGCAGGTGGCATATCTCCGTCCCCTGGAGTCTCCTTCTCTGATGGGTTTTCCCTTTTGGGTTTTCCCCGTGCACACCCGAGCCTTGGGATCAACTCTCAAGAAACTAAGTGGGAACTCAGTGGGAACACAGGTTTCCCATTTGCTTAGAGGAAAAAAAAGGTAATGTTTTGCGTAACCGCTGGGATTTATGGGCCCTTAGCCGGTACCTGCTGATGCCCCGCGGAGGTCCTCTGTGGAACTCATCTGGGAGCTTGGAAGCCACGTCTGGTGGTCCAGTGTGTTCTCGTGGATCTTCCTCCCGCTGGGGTCTCTCTGGCATCCGTGCTCTGTCCCTTACTGCCCTGTCAACCTTTGTCCTCTGACGGTGACTTGGCTAGCCCCGATGTGTTATTCCCAGGAACAAGTGGTCACGCAGTGTCCCAGAAGTCTCCTTTTTGCCCTCTCTACGGTTCTGTGTGACGGAGCCTGAGTCCAGCCTGGGGTGATGCCCGGTCCACACAGCAGGATCTCTCGGGATTGTTTTCATCCACACTCCACCCTTCAGGATGCATTCACAAGCTTTGGTGTGAAGTCAGAACACTTAACCTGCCAGCGATTTGTGTGGGTTCCAACAGCCTCTGCAACCCACGTGCATCCCTTTTCCTGTCACCTTTAATTCCCTGTCCTCCGCTTTTGCTCAGACTCGGTCGCCATCCCCTCCGCCCATGTCCAGAGCCCGGGACGAGCCCAGGTTCCTCACGATGGTTTCGTAGCAGGGGCCGCTCCGGGTAGCGTAAATTTTGTGCCAAGGCGGAAGAGACAGGATCGCTGCTCTCCCAGCCTTGCAGGGACCCTCGGAGACCCTGCCTCCCTCCCAGATAGTGTCAGTGCCAGAGTGCACACATTCCAGGCTGATTAGCTAATGACTTTGGACCGGGCTAGTGCGATGCCAAAAGTGTGATTCACTCAGTTGCAGGTAGGGACAACGGTGAGCATGCTCCGTTGCCATGGGGACGTGAACACCGATTCATCTCCAAGCAGAAAGAATTCACTGCCACTCCTCTGGGATGTGGACGTCTCCCACACCGCTCCCCCGGGCACTCTGCTCTCCCTCGGGCTGCGGTGCACCCCTTCCCCCTGCCCCCCACCCCGTGTCCCCCATCCGCTGTCGCTCCCTCCTGGTGGGCGCCCTGGTCCCCCGGGTGCAGCGGACACCCCTCGCTGCTCTGTGGGTTCAGCCACCATCTAGCCACACCTCCGATGCCTCGTCTGAAGCCCCAGTGACCGGGTTGTACTCGACCTAATGCTTTCTTGAGGTGCGGCCCTGTGACGAGGTGACAAGGGCGAGGCTTTAAAGTTGGACAGATGTGGCTCAGGTTTCTGTCGTCATTCATGAGCTCCGTAGCCTTGGGAAAATGTTTTTCTTCCTCCTCCGTGTCCTCGTCGGGAAATTGGGGCAGTCCCTACCTTCCCGGGCTGCAGGAGGACGAGACGGAAGCGTGTCAGAGCGCTTGGCACATCGCTCCGCGTTCGCTTTCGTTCTGTCTCTTCTGTGTCTCAACAGCCCAGGGGGCTCCGGGGATCGGCGTTGGGACATCCTGTGAAGCCGGCTGGGAGGCCAGCACAACCAGGGACGGTTGTCCGGAATGCAGAACTCCGGGCCGCGCGCCCCGTCTGCCTTGTGCTGCTTGGGTGTTCTTGGGTCGCAGACTCCAGAAACGGATTCTGGCTGACATAAAAAGCAAAGCAGAAGCCATGGGAGAGATGCTGCGGCTCGCAGAGGGGGCAGGGGGCTGGGGGAGCCTGAACACCCGACAGACACCGAGGTGCTCGCTTGTTGGAGGCCCTGCAGGAAGGGGTGGCGGGGATGGTGTCAGAGCAGAAGTTAGAGAGGTCGGGTATGCTTGGTGGTGACGGATGAAGCCCACCCATCTCTCAGGGGGTCGGCCCAGAGCCTGGCGGTGAGTGTGGGCCACACGCACCTGTGTCCCCTGAAAGACCCCTTCGGATTTGGAGCAGACAAGCTGGTCCCGGGAGTCCCAGTCTTGCAGAAAAAGCGCCCGGTGCGTCGGGGGGGCAGGGAGAGAACTCCCTACACGGAGCGGGGCGCTGTCCAGATGGATCGTGACCTCACTGGACCCCGTGGTTTCTTGTTCCTTTTGGTTTTTTAGTGTTTATTTTTGAGAGGGAGAGGGAGAGAGAGAATCCCAAACAGGCTCCGTACTGTCAGCACAGAGCTGACAGTCGTGAGATCACGACCTGAGCCCAAGTCAAGAGTCGGACGCTTAACCGACGGAGCCCCCCCGGGCGCCCCCGGACCCTGTGGTTTCTAATATGACTTCTCTGATGACAGGGAGGAAATACGAATGAGCGTTACTGGGCTTTGTAGCCCTTATTCTCCCCCTGAAACCTGCTCACTGGTATGTATAGTCAATAACCAAAGTTTCCTCAGATTCAGTCAATTTTGCATGAAATTTGTCCACAGAAAATTACGGAGATTCTAACAAACGCGTAGTAGTTTTAAAATCAGCTTTACTGAGCGGTAATTTGTGGCCAAGAAGAATTTACCCATGTTACCTACACAGGTCAGTGACTTGACAAATGTAAACAGTCATGTGACTGCCAAAGCACAGGGCATCTTTCCAGAATGTTCTCTCTTGTCCATGTGCAGGCCGTTTCTCTCCTGTCCTCCCTCATCTCCTCGGGTCACTCTGGAATCTGGCTTCTTTTGCACAGGGTAATAGCTGAGATTTACCCATATTTTTGTATCAGTGGTTCACGCCTTGGGATTTCCTAGTAGAATTCCATTCACTGGATATACTGTAATTTGCTTCATTTGTCAATTGATGGGCATTTGGGTTGTTCCCAGCGTTGAGCTGTAATGATTAATTCCGCTGTGAACGTTTGTGTTCTAGCCTCTTGGACGTGCTTTCCTGTCTCTTGCGTGAATACTTAGGTGCGAAGGTGCCAGCTCATATGGTGAGTGATGTGTGACTTTATGAGAAACGGCAAAACTATTACTTCCGTGAATTGTGCTTTTTAGGTCTTATAGAAAACTTTTCTTACGCTGAGGTCCTAAAGTAGTCTAAAACTCCTCTAAAAGTTTTATTTTTTAAAAATTAAAAAAATTTTAAAAATTCTTTGTTTTTGAGAGAGAGAGACAGAGAGAGAGGGAGACAGACAGACAGAATGCAAGTGGGAGAGGAACAGAATGAGAGGGAGACACAGAATCAGAAGCAGGCTCCAAGCTCTGAGCTGTCAGCACAGAGCCTGACACGGGGCTCAAACCCACAAGCTGTGAGATCATGACCTGAGCTGAAGTCGGAGGCTTAACTGACTGAGTCACCCAGGTACCCCTATTGTAATTTTTTGATAGTTACAATTTATCAGAAAATTTCCTTTGTGGTCCTAGTTTGTGAGGAGTTTTAATGGTCAGATGCTTTTTCTGCATCTAAATTATTTTTTTCTTATATAATCTTTAAAAAAAAATTTTTTTTTCAACGTTTTTATTTATTTTTGGGACAGAGAGAGACGGAGCATGAACGGGGGAGGGGCAGAGAGAGAGGGAGACACAGAATCGGAAACAGGCTCCAGGCTCTGAGCCATCCGCCCAGAGCCCGACGCGGGGCTCGAACTCACGGACCGCGAGATCGTGACCTGGCTAAAGTCGGACGCTTAACCGACTGCGCCACCCAGGCGCCCCTCTTATATAATCTTTTAATGTGGTGTGTTTAATGATTTTTTTGTGTGTGTTTTAATATCTCTCTCTTCCTGAGATTAAATAATGTTTGTTTAGGATTTTTACAGTTATGCCCTGTGAGGTTAGGAGGTAGGCTTTTAAGTCTTTCATTGTTTTCTTTGAAGGTCAGTACAAGGTAGTGTAAGAGGAACTGGGTGTTTTTTCTCTCCGTTTCTGGAAGAGAGTTATATAAGATTAATGTCTCTTCTTTCAAGGTTTGAGAAAACTTGTCGCAGAACCACAGAGATGTGTTGTAGCTTTTTCAGGTAGAGTTTAGGCCACTGAATCGATTCCTTTGAAGGTTATAGGTCTACCTAGGTTTTCTGTTTCCTCTTGAGTCAATTTGGAATTTTTAATTTTTCTGGAGAGTGATCAGCGATCAGTGATGAGAGGTAGCAAATGACCGGTCAGTGCCAAGACTTGTGGGGAAAATAGGAGGAGCTTAGTGATTCATGCTTCCAACACCTGAAAGGTAGAAGGGGGGAGATCAAAGTGACTGCGTCCCAGGGTTTTTGTGTTACTCAGAAGGAGAAAAGAGCTATCGATTATCTTTATGCTTGGGAGTTGAGAGTACATGTTAAAAATGTCAGCATAACTGCCTAAGTCACCTAAGTAGTATATAAATAGACCAGAATTGCCAAGCGTTCAGGGGCAGGAGGGAGAATAAAGAAAATGCATTCAGGGGCGCCTGGGTGGCTCAATCGTTTGCGCGTCCGACTTCTGCTCAGGTCGTGATCTCACGACGCGTGAGTTCGAGCCCCGCGTCGGGCTCTGTGCTGGCAGCTGAGCCTGGAGCCCGCTTCCGATTCTGTGTCTCCCTCTCTCTCTGCCCCTCCCCTGCTCGTGCTCTGTCTCTCTGTCTTTCAAAAATAAAGAAACATTAAAAGAAAAATAAAGTATAATGCAGTCAACCCGGTAGAAAGCAAGATGGGAGGAAGCCAACCAAAACAGCAAAGAGAAGCGTGTGCTAAAGAGAAAGCACGTCATGGCGATGACCTTTGGGTGTTTCTCCTTAGCGCTCCACACACAGGCCCCTGCACCGTGACCGCCTGTCTGCCGTCTCTCTCTTTCTCTCTCTGTCTCACGGGAAGCAGACTCTTCTGGCTTCTGGGCCACTCATCTGCTTATTCTGAGTGCCTGGCATACAGAACGTGCCTAGTAAGTTTGGATGAGTGTGGTGAGCAAATACACCCTGCAGACAGAGCCACTCTAGCAGGTTCTGTGGCTCCAGGGACATTTTAATCTGTGCTTGCCTTGGTTGATCCGTGAGTTAGGGACTGAGGAAGGAGCTACAGCCTTGAATTTGATGGGGGAGGCAGGGGGGGAAAGCCACTGAAACCACCATTAAATTCCTCTACTGTGTGTGTAGCTGTTATGTGCTTGGTGGGTACGAGGGGGGCCCCGGGGACCTCTTGTACAGGGGGTGAGGTGGCCTGAGTGCTTCTCAAACATTAACACACTCACGATTCATGGGGGGCTGGGGGCATTTGTGAGGGCACAGATTCTGATGCAGGAGTTCTGGGGCGGGGCCCGGATGCTGCATTTCTGACAAGCCCCGTGGACCGTGCTTTATGGAGCAGGGCTTCAGGTTATTACCTACGCTGATACTCTGCCTGGATGCTTGGGGACAGCACAGTGGCCCTGTACTTGGAGAATAGGCTCAGATGGAAATTATTCTAACTTCCGGGGCTGTTACTAGGGAACGTGAGGGCTCCAAGCCCCTGCCGGTGCGGGGAGCGGTACCCCTTGGCCTCATACTGTGCGACTCCAGCTCTGTGCAGGGCGGGGTGGGGGCGGGGGCCCTGGGATGGAAGGAGTTTGCCGAGCTCCCTGCACGGCGATCACACTCTTCCTTGGTTTTCTCGTTTCTCAAGCGGAGCCACATGGCTTGTTCAGACACGTTGCCTCCTGGGAAGCTCTCATCTTGATGATTCACATGTCACTTGTCACTGTTCTCCAGTACCGTCACACTTTATCTGTGCAATCAAAATCCCATTTCCTTGCCTCATTCCTGCGAGCCTCTGCCTGCCTGTCCCTCTCGTCCTCGGATTCTGGTTTCTGTGGTGCTGTCTGCCCTGGGCAAGACAGGCAGCCCTCACTCCCCTCTCTTCAGAAGCACGACACGGGCCAGGGACAATGACGTCCTCACACCCACCTTTTTCTTCCCTTTTAGTCTCTCTGCTTTTAGAGAAATGCACAAACCCAGTGGGCAATGCCCCAAATCGCAGATAAGCCACTAATGCACTGATCCTGGGGCCAGACAGACCACGGGTGCCATCGGGGCTTTGGGTCTCTTTCCCCCGCTTGTCCCGTCACATCTTAGAAATGGTGCAGGCGATGGGGCGCCTGGGTGGCGCAGTCGGTTAAGCGTCCGACTTCAGCCAGGTCACGATCTCGCGGTCCGTGAGTTCGAGCCCCGCGTCGGGCTCTGGGCTGATGGCTCAGAGCCTGGAGCCTGTTTCCGATTCTGTGTCTCCCTCTCTCTCTGCCCCTCCCCCGTTCATGCTCTGTCTCTCTCTGTCCCAAAAATAAATAAACGTTGAAAAAAAAATTAAAAAAAAAAAAAAAAGAAAAAAAGAAATGGTGCAGGCGAGCGGTCTGCCTTCTTCCTCCCCTATGTTCATATCAACTCCTGTGCACTGGAGTCTGGGAGGCTTGTGGATATAAAGATCTTCTATCAGTAAGTGACGGACCCTGGAGTTTTTTCTGTGGGTGTGGTCTGGCTCCAGGGTTTTACAGTCAGAAGATCTTTTTACACAGCAGGATAGTTTGGAACTGGAATGTCTTCAGGACTGTCCCTAGACCTTGGGCAGGGGAAGCCTGGCTGCGTGCTTCTCCGGCACACTCCCGGACCTCAGCGCGGTCCTTTCTCCCTTTGCTTTCTCTGGGATGGGCAGAGGTGACACAGGCCTACGGCATGGGGCTCATCACCTCCGGCGTAGCTGCTGTGAATGGACTGTGGTTAATGCAGGGGCCGCTGGTGGGGGTCTGCGTGCCAGCTCTGTGGTTTTTTATTTTTATTTTTATTTTTTTTACATTTATTTATTTTTGAGAGACAGAGACAGAGCATGAGCAGGGGAGGGGCAGAGAGAGAGGGAGACATAGAATCAATCAGAAGCAGGCTTCAGGCTCTGAGCTGTCAGCACAGAGCCCGACGCGGGGCTCGAATCCACAAACTCTGAGATCGTGACCTGAGCCGAAGTCGGATGCTCAACCGACTGAGCCCCCCAGGTGCCCCCCCCTTTTTTTTTAATTTTTTTTTTTTGCCAGCTCTGTGTTAATACGACTCCAGTCTGTCCTTTTTTCTGAACCTTGCCTGAACAAACTGTTGGGCCAGGCAGGTAACGGTGCTGAGAGAGCAGGTGGAGACATTGGACGGAGCCTTTATCAGCTGCCCATTAGAATCGCCTGGCAAACTTGTAAGACGGCCGTCTCCCAGAGCTCTGTTGACTGGGTCCCGGGATTTCTGGGCATCAGGGTGATTTTTAAGGTCCCAGATGATTCCCACGGGCAGCCAGGGTTGAAAGCCACCACGTCAGAGAGTGGCGGAGAAGGCGGCCCCAATTCCTTTCATCCTGTCAGAGACGACTTTAGTATACGGCCTTCTTGATTTTTCAGGACACGCCTGAAACCTTGAGGTGTTCATGGGAAATTGCCTCGTTTTTATACATCAGCTCCTGGTCTCTGACATGTACTCGGACGGGCTGGGCTGCGCCACGTGGCCGAGTGTGTTTGTCTTCCCACAACCTGCCCCCCCTGCCGTAGGCCGGTTTTCTGTTCTGGTTCTTGGCCCCGGACTCTGAGCCCAGCTCTGTAAGAATGATGCTGCTGAGCACAGACCCCTGGGCGATTCTGTTCTCTGGCCTGCTGCCCGGGGACACCCCACTGGTGGCCTCTGAGTAAGACCGTCTGACTGGGTGGCTCCCCAGAGTCCTGGCTGGGCCAGACCCGGGGGCTGTGAGGTGTTGGGTCGTGATGGGGGAGGTGGGAATCTGGAACCTAGTCCCCGTTTTCGAGAAATGGCAAACCTCAGACATCTGTGTGTTCTGCCCCCACTTCCCAGATTATGACCTGCCCACGAGGGAGCCTCCGCCCCTCTCTCTCGAGCAGCCTCCTGATTTTGGAATCAGGCCAGATAAATGGCCTCTTCGCTGGTATTTTCTCTCTCTGAGGTCAGGCCAGAAGCCTGGTGAGCTGGGTGCAGCCCGTGGAGGCAGAAACTGGGGACAGAGAGGGGGCATGGCCAGCTGATCCCGGCTGGCATCGGGTAGTGACCCTTGGGGAAGAAGGAACTGTAGGCTTCGTGTCCTCGTACCTGACTTTTCCTAACAGACCTTGAGGCCTTAAGGCCCATTTGAAAATGAGCCTCTCAAAACACCTGACAGGTCTTGCAGCCGCCAAAGGGATCGTCTCGGGTGCTGCATGCATTATGGGAATGGCTGGGCTTTGGGGAACCCCCGTGTTGCCGCGTTGCTTCACGATCCAGGTCTGCAGACCACAGCGGAAGCTTCTGACTCTGGTTTTGGTCCCTGTGTGTCCCTAGACCTGTCTGCCGTGCGTTGTGCACGTGTCCCGATAAAGCACTTCACGCACCAGCCTCTTTTGGGGTTGTGGGCAGAGCGGGGAGGGGAGGACTTTCTCCCCGCTGCTCCATTCTCTTTGGGGTGACTTATGGGCTGACACCTTTCGCTTGTGGCTGTCTGACTCTGACCCCTGCTTCCCCGATCAGACTCCTCTTTTTTTTTTTTTTTTAACATTTATTTATTTTTGAGAGAGAGAGAGAGAGAGAGAGAGAGAGAGAGAGAGAGAGAGCGCGTGAGTGGGGAAGGGGCAGAGAGAGAGGGAGACACAGAATCTGAAGCAGGCTCCAGGCTCTGAGCTGTCAGCACAGAACCTGATGCGGGGCTTGACTTGTGAACCATGAGATTATGACCTAGTTAAAGTCGGATACCCAACCGACTGAGCCCCCCCAGGTGCCCCCAGACTCCTTCTCTTCCACGTGTAATAAAATCTCTCTCGGCCTCCTTCCTAGAAAGACCCTGGGGATTGCATTTAGGGTACACCTGGATACTGCAGGCTTTACCCTCGTCATCTCAAAGCCCTTAATTACATCTGCGAAGACCCGTTTTCCAAGTGACGTAATATCCACTCCTGGCTGTGTCTCTCAAGCCTGGCAGGACGCCTTTGGAGCCCACGAGGTTTCTAGGCCACCGGATCGGCCATGGCGGGCTTAGAAATGCCAGACCACGCCATCGAGGCTCTCCTTGTGCCCTGGCCTCTGCCACAAGGATCCCAAGCATGGAAGCCAGACTCTCAGACCCCACGGCTCACAAAGCGGGCTCCCAGCGTGTGGAGGTTGAGTGAGAGGGCCGAGAAGCCCTGGTGTATTTGAAAATCCCATTATCCAAGCATCTTTGGACTTCTGTTGGCATTTACATGACTACCTGGGCTCTGGCAAAAGCTGTGTTTGAGAAGTGAAAAAAGGGAGTGAGGATGAGCCCCTCCGGCCCCCCACTACAGCGGGGCTCTCTTTGGCGATATCTCTGGAGGAGGTGACTCACTGGGGTGTGAGCGACAAAGAGACTGCTATGGCTCCAGGACAGAAAGCCCTTCCTCCGCCCCTGGCTGCCCGTCCAAAGTGGGAACCCGGGGCTGGGTGTCCTCAAAGAGGCATTTGGTGCTGCCTGCCATTCACAAGCCTATGAATGCCTGCACACATCTGGGGCACGCTGCCGACAGTTTGAACCTCAGTTTTACTCCCCTGTAAAATGGGTATAATTACAGAACCAACCTCACGGGGCAGAGTGAAGCTCGAACGTGTGTAAACGGATGAGAACAGTCAGGCCCGTGCTAAGTGTCACATAAGAGCTTCCTGCTGTGCTCGCGATGATCTGAAAATAGAGACAATTTCAGGTTACCCGCCTTCCATGTTGGCCTGGATATTAAATGAGATAATGCACGTCAGTGCTCACAGCAGGGTCATTCTTCCCACTTTGGATTTGAGCTCCCTGTGGGCAAGGCCTTCTGTCTTCCAGATCGCGAAAGTTATGCAGCGCGTTGTAAACGGGCAGCAGTGAGCTTTGGCTGGACGGACGATTGAACAAATCCATGTGCTCTGTGGGTGACATTTCGATGAGGTGGTCCCCGGGCCTGAAGTATCTTAGACATGGTTATCAGGGCTTCATGAGGGCATTGTGTCCCTGCTTTGGGGCAGGGATGTGGGTTTGGCAGAGAATCTGGATGGTTGCAGTTGAGTTAAATAAGTACTTTTCTGTGTCAAGCAGAGAGGGCAGGATAGCAGGGGCTCGCCTGGGGTATAGGGCACAGGGACACACGTGGGTGCACATACAATCCTGCCAGGTGCTTCCAAGCCTCTGCTCCTCACTTTGATGGCGGGGGGGGGCGTTGGGGGGAGAGGGGGAATCCTTTTGTCAGACCAAAGGAGGCCCTGCCTACCTGTCCCTGCAGGGAAATCCCTGTGAAACCACCAGAGTCACTCTCTGCCGCCCTTTCTGGATACCCCCTGGGAAACTCAGCCGGCAGATGGGACCTTGGGGTTCGGGGGAGGGTACCCTTCCTGGGGAACCATCCTCAGGGAAGCAGGGGACAGCCCTCTGCTGTCTGCAGGCCTCACCCCGAGAGTGCAGGACTGTCCTAGGGACCTGCAGGAGTCTGGGGCTCAAGAGGGCATTTGGTGTGGGGACTGAGGTCTGCAGGGTCATTGGGAATTCTCACCAGCTACTGGTGGGTCAGTTCTTCTCGCAGAAGGAAGAGTATGGGGATGTGAGTGGTGCTGGCTTGCTAATTCAGCAATTTTATTTTATTTTATTTTATTTTATTTTATTTTATTTTATTTTATTTTAGATTTTATTTTATTTATTTTTATTTTATTTTATATCTTATTTATTTTATTTTATATTTTATTTTTATTTATTTTATTTTTATTTTATATTTTATTTATTTTATTTTTATTTTATCTTTTATTTTAGTATTTTATTTATTTTTATTTTATTTAATATCTTATTTTGTCTTATTTTTATTTTATATTTTATTTTATTATTTTATTTATTTTTATTTTATATTTTATTTTATTTATTTTATTTTTATTTACATTATATTTTATTTTATTTTATTATTTTATTTTGTTTTTATTTTATTTTATTTTATCTTTTATTTTAGTATTTTATTTATTTTTATTTTATTTTATATCTTATTTTGTCTTATTTTTATTTTATATTTTATTTTATTTATTTTTATTTTATTTTATTTTATATTTTATTTTATTTATTTTATTTTTATTTACATTATATTTTATTTTATTAATTTATTTTTATTTTATTTTATTTTATATTTTATTTTATTTATATTTTATATTTTATTTTTTATTTTATTTTTATTTTATATTTTATATTTTATTTTATTATTTTATTTTTATTTTATATTTTATTTTTATTTTATGTTTTATTTTAGTATTTTATTTTATGTTTATTTTATTTATTTTTATTTTATTTATATTTTATATTTTATTTATTTTATCTTATCTTATTTTATTTTTTATTTTATTTTATTTTAGTATTCTTTTTTTTTGCAGGAGTATTCTCCTGAAAACAGTAGTATGTATCTATTTCAGGAGTAGAATTTAGCGATTCATCACTTAACCTATGACGCCCAGTGCTCATCCCAAGAAGTGCCCTCCTCCTTAATGCCCGTCCCCCATTTAGCCCATCCCCCCACCCAACACCCCAGTTCAGCAATTTCTGAGACCAAAAGGCAGCCCATCAGCAAAGCAGAATTAGCCGTGTTATTTGAAGTTAGTCACATAAAGAAGTTTATTAATTTTTTATTGACTTCTACCCAGCACACATTACTGTGTTTCAGGTGCGTTTGATATTTTTATACGTTACAAAACGTTGGCTGCATCGGATTTGCCACCAGACGCCATTATTACAATATTAGTGCCATACTTTATATCCCCGTGACTTACTTATTTTATAAATGGAGGTTCGTACCTCTTAATCTCTTCGCATAAAGGGATTCAGATCATCTGTATCCACTCTGTCTATGTGCCTTCCGGAAGCAAGATGCATGTTAGGTGTTTTTAAAGTCTGTATTTTCTGTATATCAAATGAGAAGCATTTGAGGATGATTCTGGAATAGTTACAGACTCTACATTAAAGTATTTAATAGAACGATAAAAACATTCCTCCTTAATTGTGGGTCACAGCTTCCCTGTGATCCCCAAAAACCCTATAGTTGACCTCTCTGTGGGAATAGACTTGAGTCAGCATCCCTGGGACCGGCTAAGGCCCAGTCAGCGTTAGGCTGTCCCAGGGTTTCTCAGCCTCGGCACAATTGACATTTGGGGCAGATCATTCTTTGTTGTGGGTGAATGGTCTTTTGCATGGTAGGCTGTTTAACAGGATCCCTTCCTTTCTCTTGTTAGATGCCTGGAGCTCCCTGTGGTAAGCATAATCTTGACCGCCCCCACCCCCATGCACACACATCCAAGATGCCCACGTCTTAGTCCCTGCAACCTGTCAATACGTAGTTACATGGCGAGAGGGAATTGAGGTAGATCGGATGTCTGCGTTATCCAAGCGGGCCCAATATAATCTGAAATGTCCTTATAAGTGGAAGAGGAAGGGAGCAGAGGGGGAGAGAACCAGAGAGGAGGCCTGGACAGACCATTGCTGGCTTTGAAGTTGGAGCAAGGGGGCCAGCCACCAAGGAGTGCACGCCGCCTCTAGAAGCTGACAAAGACCAGAGGACGGATTCTTCCCTGGATCCTCCGCAAGGAACAGAGCCAAAGGGACGCCTTGGTTTTAAGCCAGTGAGATCCATCTCTGAGCTCTAGATAATAAATCTAGAACTCTCAGATAATCAGTTTGTGTGGTCTTGAGCCACAAAGTCTGGGGTTACTTGTTTCAGTGGCAGTAGGAAACTGGCACACCGCCCGCCTCTCCCACCCCCAGTGCGACAATGAGGAAGAGTCTCCGGAGTCCCCCTGGTTCAGAAACGCTGGCTCTGTGGAGCGCCATATTGTTTCCCTAGAAGCAGTGAGAGGAGAGGGTTTCTCTGTTCTGCAATGAGAATGAGGTTGGCAGTGAGGACGCCCAGCAGGATTAGCTCTGGGGGAAACCGGTGGTGTAAAAGAGAGTGGGTGCCATGGCCGCTCCCCCAACTCACCCCCCAACCCCCCCCCCCCCGCCCCCCACCAGAGGCTCCTGGAGCTGTCACGCTGTCATTAATGGCACAACGTTCATGTTGGTGCTTGTGCATATTTGGACAGAACTAGAAAAGAAGCTGAGCTGAAAACCATAAAAGAGAATATAAAAACTCCATAAAACATTGAAATGTCAGGCAAAGCAGCATTGCTAGCGGGGGCCTCGGCGAGGAGGGACGGCACGCTGGGCGCCTTTGGCTCTGTGTGTGGGAGTCGTGGGCGGGGAGGAGAGGCCGGGGAGCCCGGCCCACGCTAGGGGCCACCAAGCCCGGGCTCTGGGCCAGACACGCAGCCCCCTGGACCCAACCCTGATGCTATGATTCTGTTTATTTTGCTGAATATGACATTCATATGGTTCTGATTTCTTCTCTGTGATCCGTCATCTCTGTGTGGCTTTGGAGCCAGAAACCCAGAAAAAGCGGCTTTGAAGTTGTTGTTCTGGCCTAAGAAGGAAGTGGTGCCTTTCCAGGGTTCGCCGGGACGACCACGAGGTCCCCTTTGATTTGCGAAGCGCTCCAGGAGCTGAGCGGGAAGGAGGCTGGCAAGGTCGGTTCTGGTCCTGGCCCGGGAGCTGGGCCGGGTGAGAAGGGAGGAGTGGATTTGCACGGCCACGGTAACAGCCACTCTTTCTCCCACCGGGAAGAAACAGCAGGTGGTTCCGTGTTACCTGCCGCTTCAGGTGGTCACATGGAGCTGTGGCCCCTTACGTCTTCCTTGCAGGTGCTTCCTTGCAGGTGTAATTTCAGAAAAGAAATTACAAAAAGGAAAAGTCCTGAAGCAAATAGGATGTGGAGAAGAGACATTGTCTGTTTCTGTGGTGTTTTGATATTGAAGGGATGCGGGTCAGACCATTCCGGGTTGGGCTGGCCTCGCTGGACCTAACCGGTATATAGAGGCCGGGGTTCCCAAATGTCAGCATGCGTTAGAATCTTTCAGCAGGAGGGCTTGTTAAAATGGGCAACAGGACCCCTACCCCCTGGAGTTTCTGACTCAGGAGGGCTAGGGTGAGACCCAAGGGTTTATACTTCTCGACAAATTCCCAGGTGATGCTGACGTGGCTGGTCCGAGGTTGAGAACTGTTGTTCTAGGACAAGAAGAGGGTCTTTGTAACGAAAATTGGAACTGATAACGAACGGTTCTTAGGATCCTACGGTTTGTGCATGGGGACCCCACGTTTGATCTGAAGACTGCTACAAAGAGACTGTCATCTTCTGGAATTTTTTTTTTCCCCCAAGGTGAAAGCAGCAAATTTTTTTTTTCAGTTGTTATGCAGTAAAATTGACTATTTTGGGGGTGTTGGGTATTTTAGGGTCTTGGACAACCCCGATGTTGATTCCTTCACACATTTTCAAATCAGGCATGATCTCGGGGTGTCCGGGTGGCTCAGGAGGTTAAGCGTCCGACTTCAGCTCAGGTCACGATCTGGGTGGTTCGTGTGTTCGAGCCCCATGTTGGGCCCTGTGCTGATGGTTCAGAGCCTGGAGCCTGCTTCGGATTCTGTGTCTTCCTCTCTCTCTGCTCCTCTCCCTCCCCCGCACGCGTGCTCTCTCTCTTTCTCTCAAAAATAAACAATAAATAAATACATAAGTAAGTAAAATTGTTTTTGAGGGGTATAGTTCTACATATATATGGGTTCATGTAACCACACTCTTACCCAAGATATAGAATAATTCGTCCCCCCCAAGAACCTCCCTCGTGCTCTCCCTATGCTCTCATACCCCATCTCCCCCAACCCCTCATGAGCCATCCAGCCCTGTAGCTCTTCTTTTTGAGTGTGTCATGTAAACAGGATCGTACGGTATGTAACCTTTTGAGACTGACTTCTTAACAGACACCTGTGACATCATCCAGGTCACTGCACGGATCAGTAGTTGGTTCCTTTGTATTGGGAGCAGCGACGCATCGTATGGATGTACCGTGGCGGTTCATCATTCCCTGTTGATGGCCTCTGGGTTTCTTCCAGTTCGGGGTTATGATGAATAAAGCTGCCATATGCGCGTTCCTGTATAAGACTTGGTGTGGACATATGTTTCCCTTTCTCCTGGGCGCGTACCTGAGAGCGGATGGCTGGCTCGTATGGTGGGTTCAGGTTTTAACTTTATAGGAAACGGCCACACGACTGTCCAGAGGGGCGGGGTGCCATTTTGCGTTCCCACATTGGTATGTAGGAGTTCCAGCCGCTCTGTGTCCTTGCTGGCACTTGGGGTTGTCATTCTTTTTATTTGTAGTCTTTCTAGATCATTCATAATTAAATTAAATTAATTATTTTTAAAATTTTTACTAGTGTTTATTTTAGAGAGAGAGAGAGAGCGTGAGCGGGGGAGGCACAGAGGGAGAGAGAGGGAGACACAGAATCCGAAGCAGGCTCCAGGCTCCGAGCTGTCAGCGCAGAGCCCGACGCGAGGGTCGAACTCACGAACCATGGGATGATGACCTGAGCCGAAGTCGGACGCTTGACTGACTGAGCCACCCGGGTGCCCCGAGATCATGCCTGATTTGAAAATGTGTGAAGGAATCTCAGGCAGGCTCAGAGTCCAAGGCCCCCCAGCCTCTTGGTGGCTTCTTGGATTCAGATCTTTTGCCTTGAAGGCTGTGCTGAGCAGGAGCTGGGAAGCCAGGGCTTCTGTATGTGATTGGAGCTCCAGCAACATCCAGGGCCCGTGCAGCCGAGCCAGGCTTGTGCCCCGGGAATGGGGAAACAAGACGGAAGTAGAAAGAAGAGAGGACAGAGGAAAGGCGCGCATCTTAGCATCACAGAGGCAGAAAGCACTGGGCTGCTTCTCCATATCCCTCTGCCCCTGGCGCCCTTATTTGTAGGCTGAGGCCCCGAGGGGATGAAGCACCCTACCGCAATGAGCTTGTGGCGGGCCGTGGCCGGCCTGGGGCAGGAGCCACTTTTGTTTCCAGAAGTGTCCTTGCTGATGGCACTGCGGCCACAAGTTGCTTCCCCTCGGTGCTTGAGGAGTAGAGCTTTTGCAAATCGATATACCTGGTCAAGATCATCATATTCCCTGGGTGCCTTGGCCTCGGGTCTGCTCCAGGCAGGAGCCGGCTTTAGGAAGGAGCTTGTGCAGAGCGGGGGTCGTGGTCACTGCCGAAACCAGAGCCGGTGACTTAATGGGAAGGTCCTTTCTCGGGAGGCCGTCCCACCCGCCCTCGAGGGGACAGGGCGCAGCTGCCCTGGAAGGCTGTGGACATGCTTTCCCGATTGCAGAATACTTCTCTTTCATTTTGAATATCATTTGTTTGGTTGCCACGGCAACGCCAAGTCTCTATTTTAATGCTAACCTGCGTGGCTGCAACTTTCTATATATAAATGCTGCTTTGCACAGTGAATTAGCTGATGCCACAGGAAGCAGCGGATGTGGAGACGGTGGCAGAAAATGACCAGCGTGTCCGCTTTGCAAGAGGAAGGGCTGTGGGGCTGAGGTGAGTGGGAACCCCGGGCAGGTGCTCGAAGCGCTCACCGGAGCCCCGTGAGAGCCAGGTGGCCCGCCACACCTGGGGGAGAGAAGCCAGCGCTGGAGAGCCTCCGTGGGCAGGTGCTTGGTGCTGCTTTGGAGCGACCCAGGGTGGTTCTGCTGTTTGCGCACCTGTCTGCCGTCCTCATGCCTTCCTAGAGTCCGGGTGGCTTGGGGACCCAAGGCTCTGGAAAGACCAAGCCACTTTGGGGCCGGGGTGGTATCTGAGGGTGAGCTCAGTGGAAAGCAAGTTTTTCCTGTTGCCTTCAACTCCCCTTGGCTCCCTGCCCTGGCTCTTTGCCGCCTCTGTTTTGCTTTTTCTTAATTCTTGAGTGTGGCCAGTCCTCGCCGGGGCGCAGTGGTTCCAGATGGCGCTGATAGAATCCTCAGCAGGGGCCCGGAAGGGGCTTCAGGAATCAGCGGGTTCAGCTCCCTCCAGCTCTAGATGAGGGGGAAGCCCAGAGAGGCGCTGTGAGCTGCCAGATGTCACACAGCCAGTCAGGCAGAGAGTGGGACGGCAGCCAGGTCCATGGGGATCTTCTGACTGGCGCACGTGTACCGTGTGGGGGCACATTCTGCCGTGGGGTCAGGGCGGCCGTGGGTATACACAGCGGAGCTACAGGGGGTGCAGAGAGGGTGGCGTAAATCGCGGGAGGTGGGGCATGTAACAAACACAGGATTACATAACGGTGCCTGAACCCACTCAGGCTTCTGGAAAGTCCATGCAAGTGGCAGTCGAGGAAACTCAGATTCACGTGGATGCAGCCCCAGGTCTGACGGTTGTGCCAGCCTCTCTCGATTTCCCCACCCGGGCCCTGGGGATGTGCGATCTCTTGCCCAGCTCTGTTGTGGTTAAGTCACGGTCACGGCCGGCGTGAACCTGTCGGGGACCGTGTTCGGGCCCCGATGGGGGTGTGATGCGTCTGGGCACAGAGCTGTTTGGAAAAGAGAGGCATCCACACAGCTCCGTTACCCCCATGGCAGGGAGGTGGGCGGGGGGTGCTGCAGAGAGCAGAGGACTTCTCTGAAGATTGGGTTTCGTGGCAAAACGCAGCATCGTTATTAGAAAGTCTCATTCGGGCCCCCTCTTCTTTGACATCACACGTTTGACACTTATTTTAAGTGCACTGAATCCAGAGACTTGGTCCCTGTTCTCCAAAACAAAAGACTTGGAGGACTCTTAAGTTCTCGGGGGGAGCCCCGTGCAAGCATGGAAGTTTTGGTGCCACATGCTGCGCGGTAGGTGAGAAAGTGTGAGGTCCGGGGACGGGGAGATCCTAGCTCTTCCCCCGGAGTCTGAGGTCCGGAGGACAGCTCCCTGTGGCCAGATTGAGAAGGACACCGTGATTCTTGCAGTGACTGTCCCCATCACCGTGCATTCACCCCGGGGGCCCCAGGACACATGTTTCCAGGCTCCAGAGCCCTGCAGATTTGGGTTGCTCGCTCCTTCCGCGAGGACGGATCCAGCCTTCCTCCCTGCCGGGCATTGACCGTGTCCCAAGGGTGCCGGGTCCCCAGGACTCGGTCTTGCCGCCCCAAGGGGAGTCTCTCTGCTCACGGGGGCAACTGTGTCGTCTTGCCTTTGGACTCGTGGATGAGCGTCTGTGCTCCGCAAGGTGGCTGTGCCCAGCTCACTTTCTCCTGGGTTCCCCAAATCTCTGATCTTCTATCAGATTGCTCAGTGCACGACTGGTGGCACGTGCCTCACTCCATAGGCTCTGTCTCTTCCCCACCCCCTCTCCTCCCCTTCCAAACCTTCTCATCAGCTGATGGGGTGCCACCTTCCCATAAACAGAGCAGGACAGACTTTCAGAGTCCCTCGTGCCCCAGAAATCTTGTCCTGTGCTTCCCTTCCGAGGAAGGTCGGACCCAGGCTGGGGGTGGGGGTGGGGGCGTGTAGCTCTGGGGCGAGAGGAAGTTGGCCACGCATTTGCAGCCCTTGGAAACCCCGGAAACTGACGGCCAGCTGCACCCAGCAGGGGGTGTTGGTGGTAACAGGTGGCAGCAGAGGGACGGTTAGCGGAGGGTGAAAGCACTGATTCCTACTCTTAGTCTAGGAGGTGCTACTCAATTCTTTAAAGCCAGAGAACCCTCCCTTCAATCTGCCGCTTACGCAGATACCCAGCAATTAACGCGAGGAGCTGCGCCCTGGCGGCCAGCGGGCAGAATCAAGTTCAGGACTGTGGGAGGTTGTGTCGCTCTGTTTTGTTTTAGCCCACGGTTTCGTTTTAGAATCCTTGGGTTGGTTCGCCAAAGTCGACGAATCACCAGATTTCACACCGGAAATTCAGGTACCCGGCTGCTCTTGCCAAAAATGAGTAGCTTCGGTGACACCAAGCCTCGGCAGCCTGGCGTGGTGTCAACACCCTGGTGACGAGGGGTGGATTTTCCAGTGTGCCGCGGTCCCCATCCCCGGCTCCGCTGCTCACCAGCACTGTGACTGATGATGAAACGGTTGCCATTGTTCATTTTTAAAAATGGAGGTAAAATCGGGATATAGCATCATACAGGTTTTAGGTGCACGACATCGTAAGGCGATACCTGTATGTGCTACAGAGTGATCACCTCCCCCCAGCGTCTGGTTGACATTCATCGCCACAGACTGAGCCATCCGCCCTTTTTGCCCACCCCAAACCCCCTTCCCCTCTGGTCAACATCAGTGGGTTTTCTGTATTTACGAGTTTGCTTTTATATTGTTTTGTTTGTTCTTTTTTCGTTTGTTTGTTTTTGGCTTTTTAGATTCCACGTATGACTGAAATGAGATGGTATTTGTCTTTTCTCCGTCTGACTCCTTCCACTTAGCGTAATACTCTCTAGGTCTGTTATTTCTGCTCTGAGCTTTATTCTTTCCTTCTGTGAACGTGAGGCTTCATTTGTTCTTTGTCTAGTTCCTTCAGGTGCAAAATTAGATTGTCGGAGATTTTTCTTGCCTATCGAGGTAGGCCTGTATTGCTACGAATGTCCCTCTTGGAACTGCTTTTGCCGCATCCCATGGATTTTTTTTTTTTTTTTATTGTATTTCTGTTTTTGTCTTCAGGCATTAACTTGCTTTCTCCTCTGTGTGATGACAAACAGGTCATACAGGGGCATGTTGTTTCGTTTCCTTGCATTTTTGTGTGTGTTTTTTCTGGTTTTCTCCTTCTAACGGATTTTTAGTTTCCTACCATTGTGGCAGAGCAGGAGGCTTGATAGGCTTTCAGTCTTCTGAAATTTATTGAGACTTATTTTGGAGCCTAACAGTTGATCTGTCCTGGAATATGTCCCATGTGCGTTCGAGAAGAATTGTGTGTTCTGCTGCCTTTGGGGGGAATGTTCTCCATATCTGAGGCTCAGGGTGTGGTTGGAGTGCCTACACCTGTTACTGTCATTTTCCATCCTTTCAAGACCAAGAGAGGAGGAAAGGGGGGATCCCTAGCCAAAGAGAAGGAGTTAAGGGGTTCACCCCACACCACTCCAGAGTGAGGGCAGGAGGAGTTTTTCCGTTTTTAGGATCTCAGCAAATCTTGATCCCTTTTTGTCCAGCCACCCGCAATTCACTGCTTCCATCTGTGAGTCCCCTCGGTGCACATTGGTGAATAAGCCCTAATGCCTTGGACTGTCTTAGCGATTAAGATGTTCACTGGGTTCTGTTCCTATGGGAGAAGTGGCGTGTGACCCTAGCAGACAAGGCCAGCGGATTGAGTGATGAGAGAGAGAGAGAGATCAGCTTGGGCGCTCAAGCGTTATCAGAGGTGGCCAGGCATTCGTGGGCTGGGAGTCCTTGGGTGAAAATAACATACCCGTTCTGTAAAAAGTATGAGTAAGAGCCAAGCACATGCATACATTTCACATCAGGCATCGATCGCTCAGACTGCTTTTCATAGATGATCATATCTGGCCCCTGTCCGCTTTCCCTCTGGCTAAAAAATCTTTAATTACGCTGTGGCCAATTTCAGCGACTGAGAGAGCGCGTCTTTTCTGAATTTATTTATTTGGAGGACCCTAGGCCCTTGAGAGGCTGGTGTCAGAGACCCAGACAAGCCATTGATGACCCTTCCCCTCCCCCCGACCCCAGCCTGTCTGGTTCATTTGTGATGTGGGGGCTCTAGACAGCATTTCAGTATCTAAGTCCTCTCCTGGTGTAGAATAGATAAACACATGGGCTCTGCCTTTACCTTTTTGTCTTCCTCTCTTTCCATACTCTTGAATTGGTGCCCGGATAATCTCAGGAAGGTAAGACCCCAGCTTTCTAGGGGGGTGCGCTGTTAAATCCTCCTCAGAGACTCGGGGGGAGTCCTTTGATTCCACACGTATTCATTGGGTGTGTTTTCTGTGTCTGGGGACACACGGGAGTAGGACCTCATTCTTGTTCTCAGGGAGTGAGGACCACTCGGCATAAGCCATGCCAAGAAGGGCGGCCATGGAGGTAGGAATGGACCAGCTCACACGAGAGGGAAGGTGGTGCTGGGGTCAGGGGGCTGCATCCCCAGGGGACGGCAAGAAGTGAGGCAAAGCAAGGTGGGTCCCCATCCCGGCTGGAGCTTTGAACCCGGGCTGAGCTTCCAGGCTGACTCTGCTTCTTTATGCTATTTGCCCTGGCCACGGTCAGGGCTCTTGTCCGTGGAGATGCTTATGTTGATGTTTTCCTTCCCTCTGGCGCCTCTCTCTCCGGTTAGCAAAGGAACCCCTCCCCCCACCCCCTTGGGCAGTCAGCCACCACCTTCCACCACGTGAAGTTGAGAGTTAGGGTCGTGGCTGGTCACGGCCTCACTGTAACTTCCCTCTGGAGTATCTGCCCTTGGATAGAGGATTCTTGGATACTGCGGAGGAACCTGGGGGGAGCGAGGATCGCGCTGTTCTTGGACTCTGGGTTCTGTGTCTTGTTAGCTGTAAGACCTTGGGGAAGACCTCCGCTTACTCAGTTAGGAGGGGGACAATAAGCACAGCTCTCTCCACCGTTCTCGTGAGGGTCAAATAGGCACCAATATGTATAAGTTCCCGACCGCACTTCGGCATCTAAGAACAAGGGAAAGGTAAGGTCTTACAGGTGGTGGGATCGACTTTGGGGATGTAGAGTGGTGGGAAAAAGAAACCTGACCCTTGGCCCTTCCTGTCATCCAGTCTGTCCCGTGTTTTAGAGATTGAAGTTGGGGGGGAGTGGTGTTCTTACGGGGTGTCCTTGCTCATGGCAGCGGAGACACTCTCAGGCCACGTCAGGAAGGTTGCCGGGGACTTGTGTGGCTGGGTTGCAGACCCTGTCCAGGGCTGTGTTTGTTTCTTGGTCTGGTTGGCTGGGGTCGCCAGCTTTTCCCGCGGCTCTGGTGGACAAGCATGGCTTGGCTCCATTGGTTTTTCTGTCCCCTTCCTGGTGGTCCTCTAAACTCTAATCTTGTCCACTGAGCGTAGTAATTTCATCTCACACACTGTTCCTCGTGCTCTTTTGATGAGCTTGGTCTGTGTCAGGAATGGGAGAAGGTGTCAGCGCAGATCAGCCCAGGCTGTGGGGAGAACCCAGTCAGTGCCATGCGAGGGACTCAGCGCTGGGGACCTCAGCTGACGACTTTCTTCAAAGGTTGCTCGGTGATTTAACGGGGATGGGAAGGTGTGGGGCAAAGCCAACATTTATGGAGTTGCTAACCGTTGTTTCGGTCATCCGATCTTTACAAGAATTCTGTGAAGGAGATGATGGTGTTTCCAGTTTTACATGCAGAAAAGAAAAACATGAGGTTCAAAGAGGTGAAGTGTCTTGTCTGTGGTTACATGGCTGGAAAGCTATGGAGCACATACTGGGACTTCCTCTCTGCCTGGCTGACGGTTAGATGCTGGGTTTGGGGACAAGCCAGTGGATGCCTGTGGCTGGTTTCTGGGGGTTGTGTCTGCTTTTTATCCTCACCTACACACCAACACCTCCATGCGCACCTTGTTTTGGGAATCCCTGTTGCAGAGCGGGAGGTTGTGATTTCTAGAAGTTTCTGGAATGTTCCAGACCCCTTCATGGGAATGGAGCTTTGCATTTCAATGAGTGGAAAAATAGGCAGGAGAGGATTTGCCGAAGGGAAAATCAAGTGCTTTTATTCACTCCCCTCTACTCCCCTTGTGTGCACAGATGTTTCCTCCCTGTTCCCCCTCCCTTCACAGGGGGCTCACTGGTCACAAAGGGATGGGAAGTTATCGTTGTAGAGCAGACAGCTGGACTCTTTAGAGGTCGGCTTGCACAGAGCAGTGTTGGGGTCAGCCTGGGAGCCGACCTAGGTGGGGCTTTGGCTCTTGGTGTGCTGTCTGACTAGAATAGTCTTCTAACCACGCCAGCAACATCAGCATCAAGATTTAGGGCAGCCAGAGAGCAGGAAGGAGGGGCCTGTGCACTGGGCTGGGGGAGACTTGGCATCCAATCCCCATCTGTCTCTGGGCTCAGTTTCCCAATCTGTAAAATGGTAGCATGGGACCAAATGATCGGTGGGGTCCCTTCCACCTCTAATTTTCATGTCAGCCTTGCATTGGTTCAGAAAGTTCTTTACTGTTTGTCTTAATTCATTTTCTCAAAAATAACCCCACCCCCATGTTTCTTTAGCATTTGAAAGGTAGTACAACTAATCCTAATCTGATAGTGTACATTTTAGAGATGGCAACTGAGAAGGGATATATCAAGGGGGGATTTTATTAACAAATACTATCTACCTATTTTAGATAAGGCTGTATTCGTACGTTAGTTCATGATGGAATAAAGATTTTTTTTAAAAAAATGGGTTAAAATCAATTTGCTCATTATGAAAACTTGGAAAATACAGAAAAGCAGAAACAAAAAATATTCAGCATGCTTTTCATTCCTCTTTTTTTTTTTTTTGCTGTATATATTTGTCTACATAATTGGGATCATATGGTATATTTTAGAATTGTACATGCCGATTTTGGGGGAAGGCAATGTTTTCCTGATCGTAAAAGTAAATTTATGGGCGCCTGGGTGGCTCAGTCGGTGAAGCGTCCGACTTCAGCTCAGGTCATGATCTCACGGTTTGTGAGTTCACGTCCCGCGTCGGGCTCTGTGCTGACATCCTGGAGCCTGGAGCCTGGTTTGGATTCTGTGTCTCCCTCTCTCTCAGCCCCTCCTCCACTCTCACTCTGTCTCTGTCTCTCTCTCTCTCTTGCAAAAATAAATGTTAAAAAATTTTAAAATGAAAAATAAATTAACATTTTAAATGTGATAAAAGAAATACGATGAAAACATCCAGAGGAACCCCACAACCCACAGATAACCTGGGGCCACATTTTCTGGGTGCTTCATTGGCAGAGGAAGGAGGGGGCTTGTGGGTCTTTCCTGATCTGGGCAGGAGAGAGGCTTGGTTCATTCAACGTGAGTTTTAAATATCTTCTAGCTCCTTGGCAGACAGAGTGGCCACTGTGATGCTTTACATGTGCTGCGTTGCTTGGGTGCTTGGGTGGAGGAGAGACAGAGACTCTGTTCAGTGATGCTTCCAGCCAATGCTCCAAAGCTCCAGTACCCACCCCAGGGTCAGGGTGTGCTTGGGCAGAAAAGACCGCCTCGGTGAACGGTGCTCCCCACACGGAGTGGGAGGCTTCATCTGTGCTGGCCTTGCAGGATGTCTCGGGAGAAATACGGAGCCCGGTTCCAGGGTGGGCACAAAGCAGAGGAGGAGGGCCGAGGGAGACACTGGGCACGAGCCGGAAAACCCGTTCGCCTGATTTCTGAATTGGGGGTCTGCACTGAGTAAGAGAGGCCTCACAGGTGCATCGATGCAGTGACTTCCCATCGTCATCGTCCTCATGTTGACTTCTCTCTCAGTGCCTGGAGGGTCTGGGGGGTGCATGCTTGGAGAACGTTTTCTGTCTCTTTCGTGTGAAATATTAATACGATCGGGCTGGACACATGCATCTTGGAGCTCAGATGTTTGGAACAAAAAAACTCCTATTTAAAAAAAAATTAATATTTATTTATTTTTGAGAGAAATAGAGACAGAGCATGGGCAGGGGAGGGGCAGAGAGAGAGGGAGATACAGAGTCAGAAGCAGGCTCCAGGCTCCGAGCTGTCGGCACAGAGCCTGACGTGGAGTTCAAACTCACGAACTGTGAGATCATGACCTGAGCCAAAGTCAGATGCTTAACTGACTGAGCCACCCAGGTGCCCCCCAAAAACTCTTCTATTTGAAGCTCATTTTGTTTCATCATTCAACAAAAGTTTATTGAACTCCCATAGTGATGAACAAAACGACCACCACCACCCCCCGAAGCTTTGACTTGGGTGGGATATGCCTTCTAGCATTTTCTAGCACTTTCTAGCACTTTCACAGGGCTGACGCCAGGCCCTGATCAGTCCCTGCCTTATGGAGCATGGGTTCCAGTGGGAAGTGCTCTTAGCAGGAGCAGAAGAAAAGTCTGAGGAGAAACGGATTTCCCAGGTAACCTTTCTCTTTGCTGGTTTGTGTGCATGACTTTTAAAATTATCAGGGCGCCTTGGTGGCTCAGTCAGTTGAGCAATGACTTTGGCTCAGGTCATGACCTCACGGTCCGTGAGTTAGAGCCCCGCGTCGGGCTCTGTGCTGACAGCTCAGAGCCTGGAGCCTGCTTCGGATTCTGCTCACACTCTGTCTCTGTCTCTCTCAAAAATAAATAAAACATTGAAAAGAAGTTTTAAATTATCTTTAGCTATTTGTGCATTTGATTATTGATTTTAGTCTATTTGGTCTGGTCTTTTTTTTTTTTTTTTAATGTTTATTTATTTTTGACAGAGAGAGACCGAGCATGAACGGGGGAGGGTCAGAGAGAGAGGGAGACACAGAATCCGAAGCAGGTTCCATGCTCTGAGCTGTCAGCACAGAGCCTGATGCGGGGCTCGAACCCACAGACTGTGAGATCATGACCTGAGCTGAAGTTGGACACTCAACCAACAGAGCCACCCAGGAGCCCCAGGTCTGGTCTTTTTTTAAGTGTTTGTTTATTTATTTTGAGAGAGACAGAGAAATTTATTTTGAGAGAGAAAGTGTGTGTGCATGCAGGGGAAGGGCAGAGAGAGAGAGAGGGAGAGAGAGAATCCCAAGCAGGCTCCACCCTGTCAGCTCAGAGTTTGATGTGGGGCTTGAACCCACAAACTGTGAGATCATGACCTGAGCCAATGACAGACACTCAACCGGCTGAGCCACCCAGGCACCCCTGGTCTGGTCTTTTCTTTTTTTTTTTTAAAAAAAATTTTTTTTTTTCAACGTTTTTTAATTTATTTTTGGGACAGAGAGAGACAGAGCATGAACGGGGGAGGGGCAGAGAGAGAGGGAGACACAGAATCGGAAACAGGCTCCAGGCTCTGAGCCATAAGCCCAGAGCCCAACGCGGGGCTCGAACTCACGGACCGCGAGATCGTGACCTGGCTGAAGTCGGACGCTTAACCGACTGCGCCACCCAGGCGCCCCTGGTCTGGTCTTTTCTAACGAAATGCCTCTTACACTTAGTACATTGCCTTTTTTTTTTTTTTTTTTAACTTTGCCATTGGGGGATATTCTTTTCAGTGTAACCTGCACTTTATTGATTTAACTTTTTTTTTTTTTTTTAATCTTTTTTTTGCCCACAAGCACTCATGTGGCTTTAGGTGAGCAATTTTGGTATAATCCTTACCCTTCTCTTCTTGCTTGTGTCATCCTTTCTATTTTGGCTGGCTTTTTCCGTTTATGATTTTCTGTTCCTCTTTCAACGAGAGTTACGACCGCCTGCTTTCTAGCAGTTTCCCCGTGTTGTCTTCTGAATTGCCTTCTGAGATGTGCTCTTCCTCGAGCCCTTGGGTCGGTGCTTCCTCACGCTTTTCCCCACGTTCCCGTGCCCCTTTCTAGTCTCAGACAAGGCCACATCTGTGCTGACTTTGCATACAACCACCAGACGGGTACGTGTGACGTGTCGTTGGTCTTGACCCTGTGTGCACGCAGGGGAGGGTTGAATCCCTTCTGAGGTCCCCGTACGTTTGGTGATACGTGCATCTCGCAGCCCAGTTCTGGCTTTCAAACTGGGGGCCCCCCTGTGTCCTGCTGTTGGCTGCCTGCCTCCCTGAGGTTCCCAAGCAGCGGCGGGCGTGAGCGAGCATAGGTTCCCTGGTTCCAGACCTGTGTGCTGCTGCTCGGCGAATTCACTGGGCCTGGCCTGTGGGATACACGCCTTCAGAATGGTTCCCCCCCGCCCCCACCACTGAGCCCCCTGCTCACCTGCTTTCTGGAAGTCACTGCAGCTGGAATGGATGGTGGGGAGGGAAGAAAGGTTCTCGGGCAGCCTCAGTGCTCAGGTGGGGGCTGGTCCCACATCTCAAATTAGACACAGAGAGAGAGGAGGGTATAAAATACTGGTCTTTTCCCACAACCAGTCTCTGGGTTGTAAGACTGTCCCCATTCGCTCCACTGGCCTAATGGTCCTCAAGGTTTCGGGGTTTTTTGTTTGTTTGTTTTTTGATTCTGATTGTCCACTATTTTTTTTTTTTTTAAGCTTATTTATTTTGAGAGAGAGAGAGAGCATGAGCAGGGGAGGGGCAGAGAGAGAGAGAGAGAGAGAGAGAGAGAGAGAATCCCAAGCAGGCTCCACACTGTCAGCACAGAGCCCGACGTGGGGCTTGAACTCACAAACCATGAGATCAGGACCTGAGCCAAAAGCAAGAGTTGGACGCTTAACCGACTGAGCCATCCAAGCGCCCCCCGCCCTTTCCTTTTTTGAAGCTTATGCAAGTTTTATTTTTTCCTTCCCATTCTTCCCCCCTCCTTGCCTCCTTCAATAAGGAAGTGACAGAGGTGCCCGCAGCACTGTCACGTGGCCCTTAACGGGATGTCCTCTCTGCCTTTCCCTTGACGGTCCTCCTGGGCCTCCCAGCGGTGACTTGGGCACACACTCGGGACCTCGCTCCTGCCTTCGTGGGCCTGGGGTTAGCGGAGAACTTAAACTTGGCTTGCCAGGTTTCAAAAAAGAACTCCTATAAACCAACTCACGGCTGTAAAAATGGTAATTTTACACGTGGCCTGAGACGGTGTTTCGCCAAGTGGGCTCATTGTACCCGCAAGGCTAGGCGCGGGGATCGTAGACCTGTTGTGGTGGCAGTTCTCGAGTGCTGTTTATTTAAGCACTCGAGGGGGGGAAAATCCCATGTTTCGTGGATGTTATGGCTTAGGACCAGGTTAAAGTCAATCTCGTTATAAGACAGGTTAAAAAAGAAAACAATTCTGGGTAAATAATAGTACAGCTGATACATAGCGAAGGCAGATCTGGGGCAGGGGGACGTTGAGCTGGAGTTTGGGAGACATAGAGCAAAGTATCTCTGGGGTCTCGATGGAGCCTGTTAAAGTGGGTGCCGTTTCTGATATGTCTGCTTGACCTTGGGAGTCTTTTATGGGATGGACACATGGAAACCGTTAGAGGGACCTCGGACCCGCCCACGTTGAGTGCAGGCACCTCATAAGAGCCATCCGTGGGCCGAGTGGGCCTGGGCCAGCCACTGCATACAGCCCTGTCCTCTGTCCTCACCTTCTTCTAAAGTGGCATCTGTCTCAGTCTCTTGCCTCCTGTCCCTGTGTGTCCTCAGGCTCACCAGCTCCTTGCGTGCTCGGGACCAGATTTCCACACCCACCTCACTCCCATGCTCCTTTTTCTGGAATCGGCAGCGGGGGGACCATCCTCCCCATAGTCAGGGAGCGTTTTCTTCCGCGTCTCACGTGGACACAGCTACCTATTTCTTCTTCTGATCCCGTCCTTATTTGCTTTCTGTGACTCATTCCCAGAGCTCCCTTCCATTCGTTTTCCATCATGGGGCCAGCCCCTGAGTGTGAGGCACCGGGCTGCATTGGAGGGAAGAAAGGACGAAGGCCGTCCTTGCCTTGGAGGGTCTCGGAGAGGGGACCGAGGCATGCTGCATGTGCTAATGGAGGGCTCTCGGGAGGAGGGATTGGGCCCAAGGAGTGTCAGGGGGCAGTCTTTCTTTGTTGGTAGTGTTATTTCATTTTACTTTATGTATTTTTTTCTTTTATATTTTATTTTTTTATTTTTATTTTATTTTATTTTATTTTATTTTATTTTATTTTATATTTTATTTTATTTTATATTTTATTTTATATTTATTTTTTTATTTTATTTCATTTTACATTTTATTTTATTTCACTTTATATTTATTTTATTTTATATTTTACATTTTATTTTTTATTTCATTTTATATTTTACTTCGTTTTATATTTCGTTTTATATTTTATTATTTCACTTTATATTTTATTTTATTTAATATTTTATTTTTTTATTTTATATTTTATTTTATTTTATATTTTATTTTATTTTTTATTTCATTTTATATTTTATTATTTCACTTTATATTTATTTTATTTTATATTTTTTATTTTATTTTATTTTTATTTTTGGGGGAGAGAGAGAGAGAGAGAAAGAAAAAGAGAGAGAAGCTCAAGCAGGCTCCACGCTCAACTTGGAGCCCGATGTGGGGCTCGATCATGGGATCATGACCTGAGTCAAAATCAGGAGTCAAGATATTCAACCGACTGAGCCACACAGGCGCCCCATGAAGGATCTAATAATTCTGCTGCATAAGTGAGCCCACCTCAGGGCTCCGCCATCCATTCTTTCCTTATGAACTCTGAGTCCACCCGAAGACTGCACCCCGTCTCTGGGCAGATAGCACAGCTCCGCGTGTCAAGGGCCAGACTCAGCCCAGTTGTGCCCCGATCAAGCTCTTGGAACTTGAGTGTGTAGGCAGTGAAGTCTACCCATATCCCCAAAGTGGCTTCCACCATGGCCGGATGGTCTCCCCGGGGACCGGTTCCGGCTTCTCTCGTCCCCTTCAGAACTGACTTTTACTTCCTCCCACATCCCCCACGTCTGCCCAGTTCCCAAGGCCGATTCTACTTCTCACTTAACGTCCTTCTGTTCTGGTCAGGCCCTTCCTTTTCATCCCTGTTGTCAGGAAACTTCTGTGTCTTCTGAGAAGCCTTCTCTGACCGTCCCAGCCGAAAATGGTCCCTCCCTCCTCTGGATTCTGAAAGCTCTTATTGTCTGCCGGCTTCTCGTTTGGCACTTCTGATAGACTCCCTTGTGTAGTTATTTCTGTTTTTCAGTCGTGTATGTCTGTGCCGTATCTTCCACATTGCACAAGCCAAGTCCCTTTGTGTTACACCTGCCCTCATCTTCCACAACAGCAGCGGGGCAAAGATCGCCCGATTGATCCTGTGGCCAAGGGGGGCTGCCTCTCGCGTGGGAGTGTCTTCGAGACCCCGCACCCCAGAGACCGCACAGTCTGGCGAAGGATTTTCCCCGTCATGGCTACGGAGCATTTACAGAAAGTGAATCGTGGCCGTAGCCAGTCTCCCGTATCCGTTATCATTATAAGACGATGAGATGTGTGCTGCAGAGGGTGGGGGACCACAGCGCACGCACATGGCCTGTGTTGGTTGACAGTCTTCAAACTCGGCTGAAACAAAGAATAATAACAAGGAGGTTGGCTGCATCTGACTCCATGAAACTCAGGGAGATGGAGCTCGGTGGAAATGATTGTCAGTCTTTATGTTTGGGGATCATCGGTTTCCCACCATCTCTTATGGCTTCTCATGTAGAAACCTACCCATTTGCAGAGACCAGAAGGGGAAGAATGTTGTGTGCTTTTTTTAAAATTTTTTTTTTCAATGTTTATTTATTTTTGGGACAGAGAGAGACAGAGCATGAACGGGGGAGGAGCAGAGAGAGAGGGAGACACAGAATCGGAAACAGGCTCCAGGCTCTGAGCCATCAGCCCAGAGCCCGACGCGGGGCTCGAACTCACGGACCGTGAGATCGTGACCTGGTTGAAGTCGGACGCTTAACCGACTGCGCCACCCAGGCGCCCCTTGTTGTGTGCTTTTTATAAGTGACAATGATAGAAGACCATTGATAAAGCCAAACTCGAGGGGCCTCTGGTTGGAGACGCTAGGATAACCACAAACAGTAAACCCGTGAGAAGGTATTCATGAGTCTTACGCTCCCCGAAGTATCTGTTTCGGCAAACCCTTACAGAAGAAAACATCTGCAGGGCTCTGATTGGTCTCTGCTTAGCTCAGGTCAGAGCAGATTAGCCTCCTGTTTTATCGTGGCCCAGAAAGGCCCCTCGCCATTGGCCGGAGGCCATCCCGGGAGCGGCGATGGCAATTTCTGCGTGTTGCCTATTGGGGTGCGTTATTGTCTGTGATCGTATCCTATTCACGTGTACGATGCAGTGTCAGAGAGGTGGCAGGGCTGAAGAACCTTAAAACTGCCCCCTCTTTGCTGCTATAAAACCGAAAAGTTACGGGCTGCGAGAGTGTGTGCGTGTATTTGAATTCTGCCAAACCTGAAGGAACGAAGAGGAGGGTCTCGGCTATCTGGGTGCAGATGAAGTTTTTGATGTTAACCTTCTCCTGCGTGGCTGGGAGCCCGTTTCCAGGAGCAGAGAGGAGACAGGCTTCTATCCCTGCATTCTGACGGCAGGGGGCTGACCTCCAAGGTCAGGGTGTGGTCACCACCAGGACCCGCCTCTCCCCTCTCACATCACAGAGGGGAGAGGCCCTCAGCCCTTGGAGGACTCTTTACTTCTTGGTTTACGAATGTAGACTTAAGCTTCCCATTTAAGAGAGACAAAGGAGGGGAGGGATCCCATAACCCCTTTTCTGCCTCTAGTCTCTCCCTGACATTTGATCTTCTTACACCCTGGTGTTGTTCTCCAAAGCACAACATTGGTGGTGTTTCCCTTACTCAGGATGCGTCCGTGTTTTCTGGTTTATACAAGGGAGTCTGAATCCCTAGTCTTGGTGCCCTCGTGGCCTCCCACAGCTGGACTCCGTCCATAACTACTCCGTCTTGTGCCTTCCGTGGCCGTGAATCCTCAAGCCCGCCCACGCTGCTTTCTCTCTGGGCCTTGGCTCCTGTGGCCACGTGGCCTGGAGTATCATCCCCTTAGCTCAGTCTCCTACCCACCCTTCCTGGCCCATCCCAAGGGCCTCTGTTTTCTCCTCTGTTAACTGGGGACAATACTGGAAATCTCCTCTTGATTTGTTGGACTGGTTACAGGACACAGGACACTCAAAGCAGTTAGGACGATGTCTGGCCCAGAGCAAGTACTCAAGAGAACTCATTACCAGCCCTGCAGCGGATTAGAGCCTGACAAGCGGAGAGGAGATGTTGGGCCCCTGGAGCAGCCACACTGGACTTTGAGAAGGAAGGGGGGAGCTCTGTGTCTGGGGGTGTGTGTGTGGGGGGGGTGGGGAGAAGTCCAGAAAGGTGGAACACAGTCGCAGAAAGGAAGGAGTTGATGTGTCTGGGGAGAGGCACGTTGCCATTGGGGGAGGGGGGGGCTCTGAGTGTGCACACCCCTGAGCAAAGAAGCCAGTGGTTGACATTAAGATGCTGGCCATGCTGCCTCAGTTTCCCCGAGATCGAACACCAGACGGACCACAGTGAGCCCTGCTTACAGATACCCGGGCCTTGTCTTCTTGTCGGCCTTCACCAACAGGCCGGGGCGGCTTCCCTTTCTAGACACACGTTTCACCTTCCCTTGAGGTTCTGTCCCCCCACCTGTGTCTCCTGTGATATGGCTGATGTCACACTGGCCGGGGTCCCTTGATCTAAATTATCTCTGTGGTACGCAGACGTGTGCGTGTGTGGTGGTAAGATATACATAACATTTTCACCATTAAAAAACTTGTTTTAATATTTATTTATTTTTGAGAGAGAGAGAGACAGAATCTGAAGCAGGCTCCAGGCTCTGAGCTGTCAGCACAGAGCCCCACGTGGGGTTTGTCACCTTATTCACGGAAACTCTGTCCCCATTAAACACTAACTCCCAGTCCCCCCCTTCATCCCCTGGCCCTTGGCAACCACCATGCTCTTTTCTCTCTCCGTGAATTTAACTATTCTCTTCTATACAAGTAGGATCCTACAGCATTTGCCTTTTCTTGACTAGCTTATCTCACTTAGCCTGCTGCTGGTAGGTCCATCCATACCAGAATCTCCTTTCTTTCTAAGATCGAATTAACATGTCACTGTCTATACACAACAGGTTTGGGTTACCCATTCATCCATGAATGGACACTTGCGTTGTTTCCATGTTTGGGGCTGTCACGAACGGTGCTGCGGTACAGCGGGGTGTGCAGGTATCGGAATCCCTGCTTTCCCGCTCTCTGCGGTGTATACCTGGGTGTGGAATTGCTGGGTCTTAGGGTAATTCTGTGTTTCGCTCTTTGAGTTTTTGCTTGACTCTGTCCCATTATGTCTGTGTCATTTTACGTTCCCTCCAGCAACGATTTTTCCACCTGCCTGTTCTTTTCTGACCTTCCTGTTTTTATTTGTTGGTTTATAGTAGCCATCCTGATGGGTGTGAGGCGATCCCTCGTTGTGGGTTTTGTTGGCACTTCCCCGGGGATTAGTGATGCAGCACCTTCTCACGTGCCCTTAGTGCCGTTTGTCTGTCCCCTTTGGGGAAATGCCCTTTGCCCGTTTTGTTTTTGTTTTTGTTTTTGTTTTTTAATTGGGTTGTTTGGTCTTTGGTTTCATTCACTGTAAACGTCTTGTGGGTCCGGGGAAACCTCAGCTCCTGCTTTTTCAGCCACTGCCCATAGGAACAAAAACAGCAGCGGGCTTTTATCGGGTATCTTGGTCCTGTTTGCTGTGTGCTCCGTGTTTACGTGGATTTCCCCCCGAACCCTCCCAACGACCTTTTGAGAAAAACTCTGTAATCATTTCCCCCTTACACTTGAAGAAATCTGACGCCCTGGGCATCACAGAGAATAGGTGTGAACCCACAAGGGCTCCCCTGACTCTCTCCGTAGGTAAGCATTCTGATTTCTTCTCCCGCCCCCTGACCGAGGAGTTGGCATTGAAATCTCATCAGAAATACACCAAATGTTTGAGAGAATGCTATTTTATAGGAGACCATCCAGACCTTGAGCCCTCTTGGTCCCTCTGGAAAACCATATTTACTCCGATATAAAGACTCCTTTCCTAAAATCACAAAGGTTTACATTTAAAGCAGACACAGAAATGTGTGGATTTCAGGGGCGCCAGGTGGCTCAGTCGGTTAAGCCTCTGACTCTTGGTTTCAGCTCAGGTCATGATCTCCTAGTTCATGGGTTCGAGCCCCACATCGGGCTCTGCACTGACCGCATGGAGCCTGCTTTGGATCCTCTCTCTCTGTCTGTCTCTGCTCCTCCCCCACTCGAGTGTGATCACTCTCTCTCTCTCTCTCTCAAAATAAGTAAATAAACTTTGACAATAACAACAAGAAAATAAAAAAAAAGGAATGCGTGGATTTTAAGTGCTAAACCTTCAGCTGCTCCTAAAAGCGGTCTGAATGGAGTGATTTGATAGCTCTACCCAGGATCCAAGTCTCTTGCCTGAACTCCTTTAGTTGGTGGGCGCCATATTGCGTTCAGGGTCCAATCTTTCCTTCCCTCGTAGCTAACGATTCTGTGATCCTAGAGCCCCTTTCCTCTGAGATGCATGGCATTGCCCCTCTTTGTCACTTGCTGTCTGTCCAGGTTTGGAGACGGTGAGGACAGAGCGAAGGCAGGGGACCCTCGTCTTGGGGACACTGGCTTTTCAGCCCTGGAAGGGTCTGACACAATGGTTCTTTGGGGGAGCGTTCTCCATTCTTGTTATATTGGTTTTTATCTGGCCTTGGGTTCACTCACACAGCTGGGGCTTGGGGCTGAGGCCAGAGCCGTGACTTAGGGCTGGGAAGAAGTTGGCGGAACATTCCCCAGCAGGGCTTGGGCAGGCCCAGGGAGTCCTGCCCAAAATCCAGTGGACAAAGGAGGTCTTGTCTACGGGCCTAGGGGGGTGGGAGGCATCTGGTCAGTGACACAAGCTTGGCCATTGTATGTCGTGACCTTGGCCAACTTTTTTTTTAGCTGAGAAAGGGGAAAAAAGAGAGTGGTGGGGGTGGGGGGGGGGGAGGGGGAAGCCTCCAGAAACTTTGCAACTGGAAAGTCCAGAATGCGCCCTTGATTTCCTCGCCGGACCTGGAGCAGATTTGGAAGGAACTGTGTGATGTCGTGTGTTCTTTGTGAAAAAAGAGCAGAGCGCACAGCCACAGGCACGCCCTCCGGGGTGCCCTGAGCAGTGACCCCGGGGAGGCCACTTGCATCAGTCTTAGTTCCTGCAGAGGGTACCATGGGGAGGAAGCTGGCAGGGGCCTGGCCTCGCGTCTGGGGACCTCGCATGGGACCCAGGACTCTCCTCTGAGCTAGCAGCCCCTCCGGGAAGATTCTCTCTTCTCTGATGGTAAGGATCAATTCGGCTCGCCCGCAGGTGTGACCTCAGCCTTTTCTGAGTGTTTCTGAAATAACTTTGATATCTTTAAAAAGCGGTTCTGAGGACCTCGGAGTGGGGGCTCTGACGGTAGAGCTTAGAAGGCCTGGGGGCCCCATGTACTCGGGGCCGTGCGGGGACCTGTGACGGGCCCAAGGCAGGAGCAGGGGGAGGAGAAGCCAGGGCCCTGGTGCGTGCGAGATGGGGAAGGGAGGAGGAGGAAGGTGCCCAAGGGACTGTTCATGGAGAGAGAGGGAGTCGGCTCCCTGGTTACCTGGCGAGCGGTGTGGTTGAGGCGTGTGACCCCGTGGTGGCATGGACTGTGGGGACTGGAGTCCACATCTTGCCTCCCTTGCTTCTCCCAAATGTGAAGCTTGGCTCTTCCCTGCCTGCCCACCCACCACGTACCCATGGCCACGTTCTAGGTGGGACGCTCTAAGGGGAAAGCTCCCACCAAGGTCATCGAGGATTGGCCCGGGGAACCTGGCGTCTGTGCTGTGGCTCCAGGCTGGGCTGGGCGCTTTCTGTCCTGTTTGCTGGAGGTGGCAGTGGTGGCCGTGCTTAGGGTCATGCACAGATGCTCTCCTGAGATGCAACAGTGGAATAGCCTTATTGCACCAACCTTCCTGCCTCTGGAAGTTAGACACCTGCCTTTCTTGGGAAGACGGACTTCACATCAGCCAAGACTCTAGTGGCCACTCTCTGGAGGCTTTGTGGACAGCTTGGGAGAGGGGGGCGTCCAGTTTGTAGGGGAAGGCTAGTCTGTCTCTGCACAGAGCCTTCTTCCAGGATATTCTCTCCTGCTGACAGGGTCAGACGGCATCTGGAATGTTGGTGTGGCTTCTGATGGAGGTCTGAACCCGTTCCAGGAAGAGGGAGATGATGGGACTTGTCATCCAGGGGCACCTGGGAAGTTCACGGCTGGGCTTCTCAAAGGTTAAAGTGCATCCGCATTGCCCAGGGACCTTTAAAATACAGAGTCTGGTGCTGGGGTGGAGCCTGGGACTCTGCATTTCTGGCCAGCTCCCAGAGGACAGCCGTGCTCCTGGTGCAGGGGCCCCACTTTGGGGATGATGTTTGTAAAGAATGCAGACTTACCAGTCACCTTCTGGTGGAATGTTGGGGAGCATTGGGGGTTCCGGGGGTCTGGCCCTGGCCGCAGGCCATGGCAGGGATGTTCCTGGGGAAGAAGGGATCAGCAAAGAAGATGTACCCTGAGGGACCTCCAGGGAGCACGGGGAGAGCTCAGGTAAGCTCTCGGGCAGGGACTGAGGCCTGCGGTGCCCGAGCTGAGGTGGACAGTTCGAGTCCTGGTGTGTGTGGGGAACAGCTATCTGCTACCAGGCTCAGAACAAGCCTGAGCTGGATGCGGGGTGAATCCCAGCTTCTGGGGAAAGTCCAGGATGTCAGGAATCTGGTCGCTGAGCACGTAGAACTCAATCGTGTGTGATTCTTGGAATGACTGGGAAGGGGCCGACAGGCCCATCAGGATGGAAGAACTCACCAGAATTCACGGTGCTCTGAGGTCGTGAGGCAGAGTCGCAGGTGTTCGGGGACCAGGCAGCGTGCTGGGGCCGCTCTCGTGCCCCTGAACCTGCGTCTGTACTTGAATGTGACTTTTTTTTCCCTCTTGCAAAAGCTGCGCGTCCTTAAAGCAGACAGATTAAGACCAACATCCAGAATTATTGAGTATTAGGATATATAAAGAGAGGAAGGAAAGAAAGGGAAACCTGAGAAACCCTTGGAGACCATCTGGTCCAACTTCTGTATTTTCGAGATGAGGAAATTGAGGCCTCCCGGCAGAGAGGAATTGCTTGCTCAAGATCTCACAGCAAGGCAGCGGCCGCGGCCAGGCACTCGGGCCTCCCTGTGCACCTCTCACATTCTCCGCACGGAGCTACAGAGCGGTGCGGGGCCGGGGGGGGGGGGGGGTGTCCCAGCCTTGGACAGCGATGTCCTCGGCTGTCGCCATCTATCCGGGACCCGTAGCAGAGTTCAGAAAGGTCGGCTGAGCTGGGTTGTTGCAAGGGCGCCCCTTGCTGACCCGTGGAGACCGTTGCCGCCTCTGTTAGCCTTCCTCTGCCTCCAGTGCCTGTGGTTCAGAACCAGCCAGGACTCGCTGGGAGCCAGCCCGCGGTCACAGGTTTTTGAGTGGAGCCACTTGGAGCGCCGTGCCACACGGTGGCTGAGATGAACCTCCTTGGTGACCACACATGCTGCCCCTGGAGTTTTGGTGCCCGTGAACCTGCACCTGGCAGCCGCCAAGCTGAACCAGCTGGATCACAGCCACAGGTGGGCCGTCAGACCCCCACTTTGTGCCTCAATGGGTTCCAGCCTGCCATTTTTAAAAAAATGTTTATTTTTGAGAGAGAGAGAGACACAGAGTTGGGGAGGAGGGGAAGAGAGAGAGGGAGACACAGAATCCGAAGCAGGCTCCAGGCTCCGAGCTGTCAGCAACAGAGCCCGACGCGGGGCTCAAACTCACGAGCCTTGAGATCATGACCCCAGCCGAAGTCGGACACTCAACCGACTGAGCCACCCAGGCGGCCCTAGCCTGCCATTCTTTATAGTGGCACCGACTCCCCGCGGAAGCCGGCTTGTGTCCCTGAGCATCTGGGGGCTACGGCGGTGGCCCCTGCCCTTGGATCCCCTTTGTGGCGGGCAGGCTGCTTTGCGTGAGGTATTGAGCCTGTGACTCTCTGAGCCAGCGGCTTTCAGCTCCTTTCCTCTCTTCTGAACTTCTGAAGTCCATTCTGAAGGCAACAGAATGCTTGAGTAAATGTGGGTATGGGGTTTCCTGCAGGGGCAGAAGGACTTGAGAACGTTCTAGAAACAATGGCGTGAGGCCCCTGGGGTTTTTGTACCCTAATACTAAAGGAAGGCTGGGGAGGAGGATTCAGTAGTATTTCCTTTTCTCCCCGCCCTGCCATTCCCCTCCCCCCCCCCAATATCGAGTGTTGGCCAGGGGTCCTCTCCCTACCGGGAGCTGCACTGCTGGTGAATGATCGTCAAAATATCCTGCGGAAGCATCTCCCCGGGCAGGATAATGGATATCGTTACTGGTGTTAACCAGTGTGGAAAATCTAGGGTAACTTTTGAGATCCTTCGCAACTAAGAGGAGTGCTAAACCCCAGCCCACCTACTTCATAGGGACATGATCAGCCCTAAAGAGGCCCAGACAGTGACTTGGAATAAAGGGGAAGAGAAGAATGAGCTGAGTCCTCCCGTATGGGCTTGAGGTTCCCGTATGCGTTTAATACAAGTTAGTATCCTGGTTTGGGCATAAATTTTCTTTCCTTTTTTTTGAAACATTTTTTTAAAAGTTTATTTTTTGAGAGAGAGAGAGAAAGTACAAGTTGGGGAGGGGCAGACACAGGGAGAGAGAGAGGATCCCAAACAGGCTCTATGCTGTCAGCACAGAGCCCAACGTGGTCTCGAACCCACGAGCCGCGAGATCATGACCTGAGCCAAAGTCGGATGCTTAACCGACTGAAGCACCCAGGCGCCCCCGGGGCATACATGCTCGTGATTTCCGATTTTTGTAAAATCACTTTACTGGCATCTTAGATAGCACATCTTTCCCCCCCGAGTTCCGAGTAGGGTTTGGTTGAGCAAACTTTCCTTCTCTGGACCAAAAAACGTTTTGGGGAAACATGCCGGGGGGGGGGGGGTGTGGGAGGAAGGTAATATTTCATCTTGTTGGGAGGTCTCTGTCCTCTCTTGGGTATGTGCCTGACCCTTTTGCAAGCTTGCGCCGGTCATTTAAATGCCTTGAAATTTCCCTTGCGGTGGTTTTGGGCCCCGTTACGAAATGTGTTCCTCGGGTCATAGGACCCTGGTGTTGGAGGGCCGGTTTTAACAGATGAGGAAACGGGGGCCCAGAGAGGCAAAGGGAACTGTGTAAATTACAACTCGCTGTCTGGGAACACGGTCTCCTTAGCCCAGGCCTGCGTGCTTTCTAGAAGCCGAGGCTTTCTGTAAGTCCAGAGGTTGGAGGTAGGACGTCAGAATGGCCCGTGCTGTTTTTATCTGCCAGAGAGGGGGTAGGAGGAACGGAGCCAGCATCCCTCGAAGTGGAGAGTTGGAATAAAATGGCCTTGTTCGTTACAAGCTGGTGAGCAGAATCATTCAGGTTTTCCTGATTAGGGGCCAGAAGTTGGAACAGTCTGCCGGGATCATGCTGCCTCGCTCGCCCTTTATAGCTTTGAAACATCAGGGCCAAACAGATCGATCTTAGAAGTGGGGCAAGAAGTTAACAGGTTTTCTTTGGGGTTTCCCAAGCCCCTCCAGGCTCCAGGGTACAGCTTCTCGTCTTATCCCTGGAACTGTTCCTTTTATTTTTTATTTTTGAGAGAGAGAGTGTGAGCAGGGGAAGGGTAGAGAGAGAGGGAGACACAGAATCCGAAGCAGGCTCCAGGCTCTGACCTGTCAGCACAGAGCCTGACGCGGGGCTTGAACCCACCAACTGCGAGATGAACCATGGGACCAACGCGGGGCTCGAGCTCATGAACCATGGGACCAAGATCTGAGCCGAAACCGAGAGTCAGACGCTCCACTGGCTGAGCCGCCCGGGGGCCCCATGGTGTTGTTTGGTCAGCGCGGAGATGGTTCTGAGAGATGGTGACGAGTGGGTATCTCTTGGATCCCTGTCATGCTGTACAGTGTTGCTGGACGGATGGCCACCAGCAAAAAAGCACGAGCCCTCTCAGAAAGGAGGTGTTGGCTGACATCCAGGGTTCCTCGTTCCTTGCACCGTCTCCTCCAGAACCCTGTACCTCGGCCCCTCTGTCTTGTATCCGGACGGCAGGTGCAGCAGTCACGGAAATGTCTTTCTCCGGCATCAGTCGAGGAAGGGCTCACACAGGAATGTGCGTAAGACCCGAATAGAAGTCACTTCCTACATGATGGATTCCTTCCTGCCCTCCACTGCTTGACCCCAGGCACTTCAGGGCCATGACTTGGCTTCTGACACAGGAGGGGCAGCCTGACTCAGCCTTGGAGTTTTGCAGGATCGTTCGCAGACTTGCCCCACTGGGGACCCCATGTTTTCCAGCTTAGCAAGCTTTCCCGTGAGGGCTGACTTCCTGTACTCTTGCACAGACTAGATTGTAATTGTGTTAATCAAAATTCCTGGTTAACCAGATCACTCTGTTCCTTTTTAGGATCAGAAAATAGAGTGTATTGTTCTGTGTCCTCTCCCCGCCCAGTCCTGAAAAACAGGCCCAGGGAGGCACTGAGGGGCTTATGGATGGATATTCAGGGTGGCCAGGACCGTCGCTGAGTCTTTCAAAAGGATCCAGACACAGAGCGGGGCGGGCTCCAGGCATGTGGCTGGCAGCTTTGTGGGTGCTGGGAGAAAGCTCTTATGGCATTGATATCTACCTCTGTTAGTGGGTACCAGTGGCACAGGTGTAAGGCTCCCTCTAGCAGCTTTGTGGAGGGAGGGCAGGGATGGGTGGGGTGGGGGGATGGGATGGAAGAAGGTAGCCCGTGCGGGCAAGGGTGAGTGTGACAAACACTCCAGGGGGCCTGGAGCTGGGGAACCTGAGTGAGTCACCCTCCGGCCACTTGTAGATAGGATCCAGGAACGCTTCATGGGGGTGGAGGTGTGGCAGGAGTGAGTGAGAGATTCCAGCCACTGAGATGTGCATTACTGCTGCAAGCATGACCCCCCCCCCCCCCCCCATCCATTCACCCTGAGCAGTGAGGCCAGAGGAAGAGTCCTGGGGACCTTTGCATCTAAATGATGAAAGCCCGATTTGGAAAGTTCCTTTAAGGGGCTCCAGGAAGCCATGTTAAAGGTGATTTCTTTGCTTTTTAAATGTGTGTTTATTTTTGAGAGAGAAAGAGTGGGGGGGCAGGGGCAGAGAGAGAAGGGGACAGATGATCCTTAGTGGGCCCTGCGATGTCACAGCACAGAGCCCGACGCGGGGCTTGAACTCACAAGCTGCGAGATCACGATCTGAGCCGATGACGGATGCTCAACCGACTGAGTCGCCCGGGCGTCCCCAGAGGTGATTTCTTTTTTTTTTTTTTTTTAATTTTTTTTAACGTTTTATTTATTTTTTGAGACAGGGAGAGACAGAGCATGAACAGGGGAGGGTCATAGAGAGGGAGACACAGAATCGGAAACAGGCTCCAGGCTCTGAGCTGTCAGCACAGAGCCTGACACGGGGCTCAAACTCACGGACCGCGAGATCGTGACCTGAGCCGAAGTCGGCCGCTTAACCGACTGAGCCCCCCAGGCGCCCCGAGGTGATTTCTTATAAGAGCAGTTTGAGTAGACACATGAAGAGGTCTGGCAAGGCCTTTGATGAGTGGGTCCCGTTCCCTAAGAGATGGTGCACACGGAGGAGTAGAAGGAAGGAAGGCATCGTGCCAGACAATCTGGTTTCCCGAGCACGGCTTTGGCCTTGGCGATGCTTTGAGGGTGGTGCAGATCAGGACTCGGGGAAGCCTGGATTCCCACTGAGTTTTCCCTTAGCCAGCAAAGGGCTCTGATGCCACTCTGTCCTCTTTAATGGATTCCGGAGCTCAGGACTCCCTGTGGAAGCCTGTTGCTCATGGGGCCAACGAAAGGTGGCTGGAGGTCAGACTCACGACCCCTGGAACCAAGAAAGGTCTGTGGTCCCCAACGAGTCCTGCCCTTCCGTCCCATTCCTTCTGGCTGGAAACCTGTCATTCCCCAGGAAAGCGGCGAGAGCAGATCCAGATGCCGGAGGATGGGAGCCAATGGGGCAGGTACCTGATGGCCTCGCCATCGGGACTAAGAGGAAGAAGGATGTTCTCTTGTTGGGGTGGGAAGAGAGGTTTGATTTCATTTCTCTAGGTGCCCTCGCTTTATTTTGTCCCACTCCTAGATCTTTTTCACTTTTTTAAAAAAAATTTTTAATGTTTATTTTAGAGAGAGAGAGAGAGACAGACAGAGCACGAGTGGGGGAGGGGCAGAGAGAATCGAAGCAGGCTCCAGGCTCCGAGCTGTCGGCACAGAGCCCGACGCGGGGCTCAAACTCACGAACCGTGAGATCACGACCTCAGCCAAAGTTGGACACTCAACCACCTGAGAGCCACCCAGGTGCCCCTAAAAGGAGGAATCTTCTGAAATCCAGTTGCAGAGAACCCGAAGCCAGCTTTGTTTATGCTCCTTTACTGGGGACACCCTTCACCCACTTAAGCGTTGTCAGACTTTCTCCTTATCTTTGTTGTGTAAATACATCGTCCTCCACGCGTCCGCCATCAGGCTTGTAAAATCCATGTCGCCTTCAGCAGCGCAGGACCTTCCTTCCACGATGCACATCTAGGTCTTCTTTTAGCTGAGGGATTTTGTTTTTTCCTTTCCCTCCTATCAACCATGGTTTATGGTTCTTTTCTCCAGGAGCACCTAGCTCTCTACAAGTCTGCCTCTTGGCTTATTCATTTCTGTCCCTCTGTTTTCATTTTTCCCCCATTTCCTTTGCATACCAGGAAAAATTCTTAACATTGGCTTTGTATATAACGGACTCTTTTTTTTCCCCCTTTTTGTGCGAGATTAATTCCATATTCTGTTGCAGTCCATGTGGATGTTCCTCTGTCGCTGCCTCGTAAATTTCCCTACCATTTTGTTAATTTCCTGTCTCCTTTTTATAGCCTTTGTTTCCTTTTTCCACCCGACTTGCTTTGCATTAGTTTGTCCACTTCCTACGATGTGGTGTTGTTGTTGTTGTTGTTGTTGTTGTTGTTGTTGTTGTTGTTTTGGCTCTTGTATTATGGATGCTATATCTTCCTGCCTTCGACCGAGGTTGCTAAACGTTTTCCTGGAATCTTCCGTCTGGATACCATATGAGGTCATGATTAGAAGACTGTGCCTGTTCTGAGGCTTCTGGATACCATTCCTCCATTTATTCTCTACAGCGAAAGAAACTATACTATCTTGTGTCTTCCCACCTCCCTGGACTCAGGGTTGAATAGCCCGTTCACTGGGATCCAGGAAGAGCTGGGGTTTGTTACGGGTGGGGCACACACATTGCTTAGACCCCCCAGTCTGTCTACTTGGTTGGTGCAGTGGCCTCCTCGGATCTGTTTGGAACCAGTTTCAACTATGATTCCAAGTTTCCATCGCTCCATCCAATGTTCTGGGCACGGTGCTGAGACTAAAGCTAGGGACAAGATGGACGTGGCCATGTCTTTCTGAATCTTAGTCTGTTTCTCACTGTTGTATGGTCTCCTCCTCCTTCTCCTCCTCCTCTCTCTGGACAGGTCTCCAAATCCCTTCCTTTCAGAAGGACGGGAAGACACTGCCAGGGTCCATCCTCTCCCCACCAGCTTATAAATAAAACTACTCTCGAGGATTTCACTGTCCGGAATGCACTGATCCACTGGTAGGGGCCCCTTTCTTCCTCCCCACCTCTTTTCTGTGAGTCACGCTCAGACTGCACACAAAGGCCACCAGAGCTGGAGAGAGGACTACTTTTACCCGTAAGATTGCAAAGGTGCCCCCTGTTGTGGGTGCAGACCCTGGCAGCATAACTGTGGGAGCGGGTGGCCCTGCTTCGCGCTTTGTGTCGCGATCCAAGGGCAGGGGGGAGAGCACCTTTCCTCCCGTAGCTGTCCCCAGCTTTGCGTAGGAGCCTCTCCATCCTCCACAGGTGTCCAGCAGAAAGGTCTGCAGCAGACCGGACTCTCCAGTCCCCAGCCCAGCTGGGGCTTGGTCTTCTTGGCTGCAGCCCCTGTCACTGCTGCTAAGTGGTGGACATCCTGTTGACCCGGCCACCAGGTCCTGGACGGCTCAGGACGCACTAGTGACAAAGTGGTTCCTGGGGACCGGTGCCTCCCAGCCACACCCGGCCGTGGCCTGGCTGCTCCTGGGTGTCCCGGCTGGCCGTGTGTCTGGGAAGAGAGAACTTGCTGGAGAGTTCTTTGTGGGGGAGCCTTCAAGCACTGCCAATCACAGCACCCGGCTCATTAGCAGTCATTGCCATGGCAACGGGTCTGCCAGAAAGTGGCTCGTTAGGCTGACAACTTGGGAGATGTTATATATAGATCTGGGTGTGGGGGGAGTGGGGGTGTGGGGCCCCGTGGATATGCCTTTCTCTGGAGTTCCTATTGCTTCTGGGCTTGGGGTGTGAGAAGACGCAGAACAGGGGGACCTTAAAACTGTCTGATCTGGCTGCTAGAGCAAATTGACGACCACCCATTACCGTCGCTTTGCTCACGTCTGCAGAAGGTAAGAGTCAGGTGCTCCCAGAAGCCTCCTGAGGTGGGGACTGAGTCCCAGGCTGAACTTGAGGAGGGGCGGAGGCTGTGGGGGGCTGAGGGTGGGGGCTGGCACTGCCTGGAGGCTGCTGCAGAGACCAGATCAAATCTTTCTTAAAATAGTCTTATTTGAAGAAGGGTTTGGGCTAGGGGACCAAGCCTTTCTTGTACTAAGTAGCCATGCAGCTAAGCACTGTCTTTTTTTTTTTTTTTTTTTTTTATAAATTGCACTTATTAAAATTTTATGTTCCAAGTCTTGATGTCAGAAGTGATGTTTTCTCTCTAGTGCTTTCTCTCAAGCTGCAGACCAGCCTGTTCTGAGCTCAGTAAGCATCAGGCTCACCTAGCATGCATGCGGAAAGGCTCCAGATTGCCTTGGCGGTGGGATCAGGGCCCCGGAATCTGTGCCTTCACACACATCCCAGGGGACCGACTGGGTGTCCCCAGGACCATGCTTTGAGAAACGCTGCTGTAGCAGGGGTGAAGGGGGAGGGGGTGTTTTCAGTCTCTGGGTAACTTTGCTTGCTTGCTCTTTTTCTCCCCCCCAAGGAGGACCAGTAGCCATCGTTAAGAGGACGGTTTCCTTGGTTGCACTATTTTAAATAAGGAAACAAGGAAGTTAGCCTACAGCCGGGAACGTGACGGCGTGGGTGGGGGTGGTGGTATTTCTGCGCGTCTCCTGGGAAGGCATATGCTCATTTGGAGACTGTGAGACGGGCCGGAGAAGCGGGTCTGAGTTGTGTCCGTGATGGGAGCTGGGGGGGTCAGGTGGTCCAGGTGAACAAACAGCCGCCTGTGGCTAGCTGGGGAGAGATGGGCTGAGGGTAGCCTGGAGGCAGGTAGCTGGACAGAAGTCTCCAGGACAAAGCTAGTGTCTTAAAGTTTGCTTTAACCATTTGATCAGCCGTGCGGCGTTGGATGGGTTTTTTAATTCTCTCAGTCTCTGATTCCTCATTTTGAAATGGGAAACAATTTGTACTTAGTGGCAGGTTTAAATTGTAAGAACTAGAAATAAGTGCATAAAGCATCTGGCCCAGTCCTTGGAGCACTATAAACATTCGGTGCATGATGAAAGTCATTACCGATGGACAGAAATGGGATCTGAGCTCCTGTGTTTCTTCAGTACCGGCTAGATTAGGGCTCTAAAGTCATCTAGAAGCCTCTTGATACTCTATAGGAAATAGAGTGAGGGGGTATATGCACAAACGACTCCATGGTGCGGGGGAGAGGGGCAGAAGATCCATAGCTTCCTTCAGATTCTCTGAGGATGGTTTTCCATATACATTTGAGCAGGTTGTTGACTGAACAAAGGGACAAAAGGGAGGCTGCAATCCAGCCTTGTGCTCAGAGGGGTGGCCCATCTGGAGGAAGAGGCAGCATTTTATAATTTCCACAAAGCCATGCTGTGCCTCAGGTTAAGAATTTCTGAGTTGGAGGAAATCGCTTTCACCTCCGATCTTGTTCATTGTAGGTAGGGCCCCAACCTCCGGGCCTGTGTCACTTCCTCTGCTGGTTCCTATTCCCATGGGAAGGGAGCTGCCGGGGGAGAAGGGGAGAAGCCACAGGACTAGCAAAAGGAAGGAAAAGATTTAACTTGAAGGAAACTAATTAGAAGAAGCAGCTTGAGAGAGACCATAATTAGTGGGTAGTTCCTTGCACTACATCTGTCTGGATGGCTGTGGGGCGGCTCTCCCAGGAGGCCCGTCCCTCCATGGCCATGAGCGACGAGGTAATGTGGGTGGTTCGGGCCTCTTCGACCAGGGCCTGTAGGTGGGGAGTCCGACTTCTCCCTCCTCCACAGCTTGACAATGATTTTTTTTTTTTTTTAGTTGCGAAATACACCTAACAAAGTGTATCATGGCTGGTATTTATACACCCATAGCATTGTGCGACCATCACCTCTGTCTGCTTCCAGAACATTTGCATCACCCCAAAAAAGAAACCCTGTACCCATCCTCCCCCCTTCCCTCCCGAGCCCCTGGCAACTGCTAATCTGCCTCCTGTTTCTATAGATTTCCCTATTCTGGGCATTTCATATAAATGGAAGGGGGCAGTATGCGGCCCTTTTGTGTCTCTAGCTTACGGCTCGTAGCTTGGTTTCCGGGTTCCTCCGTGCTGGAGCGTGTGTCAGCACCTCGTTCATTTTGATGGCGGGTATTTCTTTGTTTGGAGGCACCCCATTTTGTTGACCCGCTCATCCGTCGATGGACCCTTGGGTGGTTTCTGCCTTCTGGCTGTTGTAGACCGTGCTGCTGTGAATACGGATTTACGGTAAGCGTTGGGTGCCATTTTCAATTCTCCTGGGTACGCACCCAGTTGCGTCCGTGTCTTTTGACTCCCGATGTGGTTCAGGAGAGCGGGACTGTGGCTGCCCCGGTGGGCGGGGGCAGGCAGAGGGGGCAGCCGTGGCCGTGCTGGAGGGGGATAGGGGACAGACATCCTTTGCTACGTTGGCCCATTTTGGAAATAGGCTGAAGTTGGCCCTTCCTGGCTCAGAATCAGAGGTCCTCCCCGACAGGTGTCCTCTGTAGGGTCCAGGCAGAGAGAATCCTGCGTTTCCTAGATGGGTAAGACCTCAAGGCAGTCAGGGTACCTCTGTGGTCATCAGTGTCCTATAATGGAAGCCAAGGCTTAGTCTGATCCCACAGAGTTAGATGAATTCCCTAGAGTCATTCTTTTTTTTTTTTTTTTTAATGTTTATTTATTTTTGAGGGAAGGGGAGGGGCAGAGAGAGGCAGACAGAGGATCCAGGGCGGGCTCTGCACTGACAGGAGTGAATCCGATGCAGGGCTGGAACTCACGGCCCGCGAGATCATGACATTGACCCAAACTCAGACACTTGACCTATTGAGCCACCCAGGTGGCCCCTAGAGTCATTCTGAAGACGAAAAGCACTGTGTAGCCATGGACACGGGACAGGTGTCGTTGTTTGCTGTGTCACAGGTAGGCCATGGAGGGTTAGAAGTTCCCTCCACTCCCTCAACCGCCCCCACCCCACCCCACAAGGAGCTAGCGGTCTGCTCACCACCTGGCCTCCGTGTTCGTCACCCTCTTAACACGTTAGCCTCCCCAGCGGGTGGGTCTTTGCCCTTTGAATTGCACAGTCTTGGACACAGAGGTCTGGGGAGGAGCGACAGTTAACGGTGACATTGTTTCAGACGTGGTAGAGTGCTAGGCTGGACTGTGGGCCCCTGAACTTCACATCCAGGGGGCAGAGGCTGCGTGAAACCGGGTCTCACTGGGCTCTTAAACGCGTCCCTCCCGCCGGGAACCCTCAGCTACGAGGCATCTTGGTGACAGAGACTCTCCTAGGTGCTGAGTGCATTATCGTTCATGTCCATGGCGCCTTCCGCAGCAGGGCTCCTGTCTTCCCCCTCGGTTTTGTGGATGTACAGATAAAAGCAGTTGACTGAGTCACTTCCCCAAGTCATGTGGCTGCTCAGGGGCTGAGTCAGGATTGAGCCCCAGGCCAGAGGGCCGTTTCCCCTTTGCTTCTGGGTCCCTCTCTCCTCTGTACCCTATTTCTGGCCGTGTCCGTCTCTGACCCTTGCTTAATACCCTTTAACAATTGCCCATTTCCTCCCCGGGGCTGCTAGGAGAAGCACCAAATATGGCCTTCCCTTCTTGGATGCTCTAAGACACCTGACTCCACAGAAGCAGCCTACCGTCTTACCCCCTGGGTTCTAGAATATTCCTCTCTTACGTGAAGCCTCATAGCCTCCTGATTCCTGTAATACTCCCAGCTCCACTTAGCCAAGATGCACATCTCCTGTATGTGGGATATTTTATCCACACACACGTGTGCACCTGCACACTGGACTCCTCATAAGACCGTTTGCTGTGTGTGTGTTTTGACCACCTGCCGATGTGGGAGGAGCCGAAGCAGGTGTCTGGAGGTCCAGGTAAACGTGATCAGGTGTGTGTTGGGATTCTGGACATGCCCTGCTGGGGAGGAGGCCGCCTGGCCGCTGTCCGGCACCCGGTGCTGGGACACCTGTCCGTACTGAATCGAAGACGCACTGTGGGTTAAAAGCCGTGGAGATGGAAGTTGGCCATGGGGAGGCCGTGTTTACTCAGGGTCCCGGGAGCATCTAGGATTGACTGGGTCCCTGCTGAGGGCGTGCAGGGCACATGTATGTGTTTTTGCAGCCTTAAGAAAATACAGGAGCAGGAGAGCCAAGGAACCATGTGTCTGCACTGCTTACTTTTTTTTTCTTTTTTAATGTTTATTTATTTTTGAGAGAGAGAGAGAGAGACACAGAGCATGAGCACAGGAGGGGCAGACACAGAGGGAGACACAGAATCCGAAGCAGGCTCCAGGCTCCGAGCTGTCAGCACAGAGCCCGACGCGGGGCTCGAACTCACGAACTGTGAAATCATGACCTGAGCCGAAGTCGGATGCTTAACTGACTGAGCCACACAGGCTCCCCTCTCTGATTTTTATTCTTATTTATTTAAAAATTTTTTTTAAATGTGTATTTATTTTTGAGAGAGACACAGAGAGGGTAAGCAGGGGAGGGGCAGAGAGAGAGGGAGACACAGAATCGGAAGCAGGTTCCAGGCTCTGAGCTGTCAGCACAGAGGCTGACGTGGGGCTCGAACTCATGAACCGCGAGATCATGACCTGAGCCAAAGTCGGACGCTGAACTGACTGAGCCACCCAGGCACACCTCTCCAATTTTTATTTATTTATTTATTTAAAAAAAATTTTTTTTTTTTCAACATTTATTTATTTTTGGGACAGAGAGAGACAGAGCATGAACGGGGGAGGGGCAGAGAGAGAGGGAGACACAGAATCGGAAACAGGCTCCAGGCTCTGAGCCATCAGCCCAGAGCCTGACGCGGGGCTCGAACTCACGGACCGCGAGATCGTGACCTGGCTGAAGTCGGACGCTTAACCGACTGCGCCACCCAGGCGCCCCTCCAATTTTTATTTTTAAGAACACTGCTCCCCTGGTCAAAAGAATTAAACCCCACCGTAAGTGCACGTGAGCAAAAGGGAGTCGCGTTTTGGCCTGTGAGCCCGGTTCTCTCCAGATCTCCCCCGGAGAGATTTGGACACAGGACCAGAAAAGCCCCCCCTTGCCCTCCGTCCGTTCTCGGCGTTGTCTGAGAAGCTTTTGCATCGCGCTCTGCTGAGACTTGCGTTAATTGCTTCTGGTAGGTTCACACAGCCGGCCTCGGGGCCTCGTCTGCTGCTGTCCTCAGGGGTCCCGAGGTGCTCTGGCTTCAGGTTCTGCAGCCGGGGGTGTGCAGAGTGATGGGGCCCCAGAGCAAGCACAGGTGCAGGCCCTGTGAGTGCCTGACCCCGACAGCCCCCCGTGCCCACGGTGTGTGACCTTTTCTCTCCTCTTCCACAGAAACCTGGAATGGTCCCCCCACCGCCGGGAGAGGAAAGCCAGATTATCCTCCTTCCGCCTGGCTGGCAGAGTTACTTGTCTCCTCAGGGTCGGCGTTACTATGTCAACACGACCACCAATGGTGAGTCCCACTCTGGGAGGGGGGTGGCGGGGGGACCTTGCACCAGCCTTCCTCGGGGTTTCTGTCCTCCTCTGGCGTGTACCGACCGATGCTCAGACTGTTTCTTCGGAAACCTACCTCCGGGGCTGTGGGGGACTCTTGCTTTCCCCACGGTGTCGGGTGGTGGGGGTCCGTGCCGGATGGGGAGGGCCCCCCTTCAGGGTTGGGGGTCATCTCTGGAAACTCACAGCGACCCCCGGCATCTCCGTCAAACCCAGTCTCATGGTCTGGGGCCAGTTCCCAAAGCGGGACCTCAGAAGGTTCTCAGGTCAACATCTGGTTTAAGCCGAGTAAGCCAGGTTTAGCTACTGTAGGATCCTCTGGGAGTGTGGCCTGTGCTAATAAGACTGAAGCTTCCACACAGGGGTTGCCGGTGTGGGGTTTCCCTAATTTGATTGCAACATCTTCCCCGAAGTATCCCACTGGCTCGCGTTTCTTGGGATGCTCATTGGGAAATTCTGGGGTTACTTGCGAATTATTTTTTTCTAACAGAGGACACGGGTCCCATGTGCAGTTCTGAGCTGAGTTAGGACCACACCTCCTTGCACTCGGTTGTTGTGGACTTCCTGGGCCTCACGGTGACTCCAGGACCCCCCAGCATGCGGGCTGTAGAGTGGGGCTTGCAAGAAGGCTAGGGAAGGTGTATAGAAGGAGCAGCAGTAGGTTCTAGAACAGGGTGGTCTTGGGCAGGGCAGGGCAGAGCAAATGCAGCCAGAGGGCTCTGTCTCTTGGCCTCCACACCTCCCCAGAGAAGGGAAACACAGAAGGTTCGATGTGGGGCGAATCACAGATGTGCGTGTCAAGGCGGGATGTGAAATACAGTCTATGTCCACGTGTCGGCCCTGCCTCGGTCCTTCACCTCCCGTGTCTGCACCCACCTGACTTAACGGTCACCTCTTCCGACCCAGTGGGACCGTTACTATGGCCGGTGATTGCAAGGCCACCCTCGGAGGGGTCCTGGTAACGGGGAGCCAGCCTTTCAGAGGGAGCAGCAGAGAAAGCAGCTGCCACTAGGGGTCGCTGGTTTGTGTTCTCGTCCCCTGCGGGCTTGAGGGGCTTGTTCCAGCAGAGGCGGTAACTGGGGTTTCTAGGAAAAGGGAAGTAGAACTATTTCTGATCGTTCTAATCTTAAGCTTCCTCCAAACACACACTCGAATGGCCTTGCACCGTGGTCGGCCTTTGAAGTTTCAGAGGAAGTTCTAGGCACAGCATGATGCCGACCGAGGTCCTCAGGGTCTTGGATGGATTCTCGTCCTGAATCAGCCCACTCTATCGCAAAGGGGTTGAGTGAGGGTGGGTGGTCAAGAGAGGCTTGGTAAAATCTGCATTTATTTTATTTTATTTTATTTTATTTTATTTTATTTTATTTTATTTCATTTATTTTATTTATTTTATTTATTTTATTTATTTTATTTTATTTATTTTATTTTATTTTTTTAATTAGAGAGTAGAACATTCCTGGTTAAGAAACTCACTGGGTGTGAAAAGAAATAAAAAGTAAAAATCTGTGGTTGCCTTCCCTAAAGCTGTTTATCCTGCACGTCGTTGCAGACGTTTGTATCCTCTTACCTTCTAACACGTGCGTGCTCATTCTTCTTAACAAATCGGAAGAACGGTCCAGGTTCTGGGAACTGGTCAGACAGCGTCTTTCTGTATGTGTACATGTTACTGGAACTAATGTTGCAACACGGCTCCGTGATGCTCCACTGCAGGCATATGCTACTACTGTTAATGTGACTCTCCCGTCTTCGTTAAGGGGATATTAAAGTCCCATTTTAATTAACTGACAGTGTCTGGGGGCTGTTTTTCTGAGGCCCAGGCTTTTCACCTGTGCCTGGCGATCAGGGCTTTCTTGCGGGTCCGGGGATATACTGATCCCCAGAGACTCTACACCCAGTGGCGGGCAGACTGTCTTCTGTAAAGGGCCAGGTAGTGACACGTTTTTGTTCATGAGGCTCCTGTGGTCTCTGTCACTGCTCCTCAGCTCTGTCCTCGTCACACGAAAGCTGTCACAGACGACACAGAAACCGCTGAGTGTAGCTGTGTTCCGATAAAACTTTGTTTATAGACACTGAAACGTGAATGTCAGATAGCTTTTCCACGTCACCAATGTGATTTCTTTCTCAAGCACTTAAGACGATCTTAGTTCGGGGGTTCACGGGCTGTGTGATAAGGGGAGGGTGGGCCCTTGAGCTACCGACCCCTGCTTTAAGCTCTCTGTTACGTCCTGTAGGATTCGCTCTCCTTCCCCTTGCCTGCTTTCTCTGATAGGCTTGCGGTAATCCTGGCCAAGGAAAGGGTTGGGGGGTGGGAAATGCCTTTCTTTCTTTCTTTTTTAAAATTTAAAAAAATTTTTAGGGGCGCCTGGGTGGCGTAGTCGGTTAAGCGTCCGACTTCAGCCAGGTCACGATCTCGCGGTCCGTGAGTTCGAGCCCCACGTCGGGCTCTGGGCTGATGGCTCGGAGCCTGGAGCCTGTTTCCGATTCTGTGTCTCTCTCTGTCCCAAAAATAAATAAATGTTGAAAAAAAAATTAAAAAAAAAATTTTTTTTTAATGCGTATTTATCTTTGAGAGACAGAAGGAGACAGAGCACGAGCGAGGGAGGGGCAGAGAGAGAGAGGGAGACACAGAATCCGAAGCAGGCTCCGGGCTCTGAGCTGTCGGGGGAGAGCCCGACGTGGGGCTCGAACCCACGAACCGCGAGATCACGACTTGAGCCACAGTCGGACGCCCCGGGAAATGCCTTTCTGACGGCAAAGAGATAGTCCTGTTTGGAGGGATCGTGCGGACCCTGAACATCCTAGTAAGGATTTTTTCTTTAGCCAGAGGGAACAGAAGCCCAGCTGTCTTTCTGATTCGGCTCCTGGGCTTCCGATGACATTTTTGGATTTGATCGCCCTTCTGTGGGGGAAGCACCTGTCGGAACAGCCTCTTGCTCTCCTCCTGACCTCCTGACTCCCCGGGGGCATTTGACTTTGTGTCTCGTCCTGGCCGGGCCAGATGCGTTCCCCCCTTTCTGCCCTAGCCCTGGGGCCTCTTCCTGCCATGTGACCCGGGCCAGGGCCGTGCACCCTGCTCTGGCCCCCACACACCTTTCTTCTCGTCTTCCTGTTCATCTCCCTCTCTTCCAGATACTTCTGGTGTCCCTTAATCCCCGATGGCTTCGCAGAGGGCCCTTGGGCACGGTGGGTGTTCGGTCCCTGTTTCTACACCACATATAAGTGCAGCGAGTTGACAGCCAAGTTTGCATTTGTATTACGTTTCTCTGGTTCATCTGTTTATTTTGAAATCCACTGAGGATTTTAGGGACAGGCATCGTCACAGCGCTGGCGGCCAGGCTGGGCTATGGGGATGCCGATTCGGACAAGAAGCCGTCTCTGCCTTGGAACACTGGCGTCCTAGACAGCACATGCCCACAGGCATTGTGAGTGTTAGTGTTGACATCTGGGGGCTCCGGGGTAGAGGGTCACCAGCTTTTGCCGGGTCTTGGAAGAGGGAGGGACCCTGGACTCAGGGATTCCACGCGGGGGTCACCGCGCCACAAGGGCGAGACGGCGGGGAAAAGTCTGACCCACCGATGACCCCACGAGACACCGGGAGGACCTGGGACTTTGCCCTGAGGGCAACAGACAGCTCTAGAAGGCATTAAAGCAGAGGCCTGACGTGATCAGAACAGCGTGGCAAGACTGCTTGGGCAGCAGAGGGGAGGAAGCAGGGCGGTGAGCATGGGCCCACGCAAACAAAATGAGAATAGAAGGAATGAGGTCGGCGCCACACCTACAGCTGTAGCTGGGGAGGGAGGAGGTAGAATCCGTCCGACAGGGTGTAGCAGGTGAGGGAAAGAAGGACTCAAGGCTCCTCTGAGTTGTTTTGCTTTGTGTGATGGAGCCGTGCAGGGAGCACCTGGGACACGAGGGAGGAACGGGTTTGGAGGGGAGAAGACAAAAATCCATGTTGCACGTAGGGTTCCTTGGAGAGCTGGCCAGCCTATGTTTGGACGGATGCGTCTGTGACATGGGGGGGGGGCACCTGGGCCGGAGATGAGGATCTGGGGAGCCATGTGGGTGCCTGGCTTGGCAAGCAGAAAGGAGAATGGATTTCACCTCTGCTTACCCCTTTGGCCTGGCAGCATTATGCAGTGACCAACCTGTACGACCACAGAGGGCAGCCCAGAATTTCCATTTCATCGTGAACGGAGGAACGAAGCCGTGAAATGCAGGAGATCATCACCCAGGGCGAACCTCTCGGAGAGAGTCCTGCAGAGAAACATGGAAGGAGGGGCGAGGGAGACTTTGAAATAATTGTCAGAGATCAGAAGAATTCAGGAGAAATAAGGCAATATTGTGAAGGGCAAATGAGAAAAGATGGTTGAGAAGGACACTCAGAAACTGAAATATAGATCAAGTTTATGATAGAGGAGATACTTTATTTTATTTATTTATTTATTTTTATTAAAAAAAATTTTTTTTAATGTTTACTTTTGAGACAGAGACAGAGCATGAGCGGGGGAGGGGCAGAGAGAGAGGGAGACACAGAATCCGAAGCAGGCTCCAGGCTCTGAGCTGTCAGCACAGAGTCCGACGCGGGGCTCGAACTCACAGACTGTGAGATCATGACCTGAGCCGAAGTTGGACACTCAACCGACTGAGCCACCCAGGCACCCCAAAATAAAATTTATTTATTTATTTATTTAAAAAAAAATTTTTTTTTTCAACGTTTATTTACTTTTGGGACAGAGAGAGACAGAGCATGAACGGGGGAGGGGCAGAGAGAGAGGGAGACACAGAATCGGAAACAGGCTCCAGGCTCCGAGCCATCAGCCCAGAGCCTGACGCGGGGCTCGAACTCACGGACCGCGAGATCGTGACCTGGCTGAAGTCGGACGCTTAACCGACTGCGCCACCCAGGCGCCCCAATAAAATTTATTTTTAAGGGAAACACAACTATCTTCTTGGAGCCCCAGCCGAAGCCCAGAGGAGCTAGGAATTGTTTTTGCTTTTTTGATAAAGTATCCATACGTACAAATGTTTTATTATGTTTGTGAGTGAAGCTCGGGAGGGCCTCACCAGGTTTTGAGCTTTTTGGATTCATTTGCCAAATGGCCGGTCGTTCTCTTGATTTCTTGTTTTAATTTTTCTTTAAATGAGTAGATTCCCATTTAACTTTATTACACCAGGAATTAATGTGAGTTTGTGGGTAAGTTTTCCAGTAGAACACTTGCAAAAGCATTGTTTGACCTCTTCTTTGTTACAAATAATTAGATGTTTTTCTCGTTCTCCAGATAAGACAGCCCTGATAATTCCCTGTTAATAACAGTTGCCCGGAGAAACTTCTACACTCAGAAACCTCTATCTGTTTTCTTCTGTCCATCTGTGTTGAACAAATGTGAGATGAGAATGTTGCCTTTTCTTGGCACGTTTAGTTGATTTGAGTTCGCTGTGTGTGCGCGCGCGCGTGTGTATGTGTGTGTGCATTCATACATGTTTCTTGTTTTGGCTTTCTTATTTTTATCTAATGGACTCTTTGAGCAAAGCTGTTAGACCTTAGCGCTTATTATTAATCTGTTTCTGTGTGGGTTTTGTTTTTCCTCGCAGAGAATCCATTTTAATTTGTAGCGTTAAGGTAGCATTTAAAGTGCACAACACATTCCTCGAATCTCAGCCTTTTTGAAGGGCGGTAATCTTGGAACTTTGGCAAATGCCGAGTGGCTTAGAGTCCTGCCCACAGCCAGGATACGGAAGACCCGTAAAAAACCAAGACAAAGGAGACAAAAAGGATTGTATTGTTTACTGTGTTCTAGGAAGTTGAGTTACTGTGGAAAAGGCAGCTGATTGGTCCAGAGTGTAAGAACTATCCTCATGGGCTGTTAGGCGGGGTCACTGATTAGCAGCAAATTATCCAGATATGGAAGTGAAACAGGAAGGAATGTGTGAGGGACGCCTGGGTGGCTCAGTCCATTGAGTGTCCAACTTCGGCTCAGGTCATGATCTCGCGGTTCGTGAGTTCAAGCCCCACATCGGTCTCACTGCTGTCAGTGAGGAGCCCACTTTGGATCTTGTGTCCCGCCCCTCCCCTGCTTGCACCCTCTCTCTCTCTCAAAAATAAACAAACGTTAAGAAAAAAAAAGAAATGTGTGGGATATGACCCAGCAATTCCACTCCTAGATACATACCCAAGAGAATTGGTTATATACATGCGAAAACCTGTATGTGAATATTCATGATGGCATTCTTCATCGTGGCTGGAAACAACCAAAATGTCTGTCACACGATGAATGGATACACAAAATGAGCTGTATCCTTAAAAATGGGATCTTATTCAGGCATAAACAGGAAGGAAATACTTGTGGACACCTGCTGCAACACGGATGAACCTTGAAAACATCATGTTGAGCGCGAGAAGCCGATACAAAAATCATACACCATATGGTTCCATTTACGCAAAATACCCAGGATAGGCAATGACATAAATACAGAAAGTACATGAGTGGTTTCCCAGGCAGGGAGAGGGGAGGATTAGAGACCTCGGATGAGTACGAGGGTTAGATGATGAAAGTGTTCCAAAATTAGATAGTTGGTAATATCTGCACAATTCTGTGAACATAGTAGAAACTACTCTATTACGTGCTTTTAGAGAGGATTTTATGGTATATAAATTAACACAATAAAGAGAGGTATATGATGTCTTGGTTGGAGGTTCCTTCTGCCTGATTCCCAAACTTTGGTGGGCATTAGAAATACCTAGGGAGTTTGTTTAAAAATACCACAAACATTAAAGGGCACCCGGGTGGTTCAGTCGGTTAAGCGTCCAACTGGAGCCTGCTTCAGATTCTGTGTCCCCCCCCCCCGCCCCTCCCCGGCTTACACTCTGTGTGTCTCTCTCAAAAATAAACATTAAAAAAATTTTTTTTGCTATCATAAATATTAAAAAGAAATTTTTAAAAAGGTGGGTGCCTGCGTGGCTCAGTCAGCTAAGTAAGTGTCCGACTTCAGCTCAGGTCATGATCTCGCAGTTGGTGAGTTTGAGCCCTGCGTCGGGGTCTGACAGCTCGGAGCCTGGAGCCTGCTTTGGATTCTGTGTCTCCCTCTGTCTCTGCCCCTCCTCTGCGCGCGCTCTCTCTCTCTCTCTCTCTCTCTCTCTCTCAAAAATAAATAAACATTAAAAAAAATACCAATATGCAGGCAGGTCCCACCACAGACCTGTTGAGTCAGAATCTGTTCTTTGGAAAGAGTAAAAACGTCTGCTTTATATTTTTAAGCGCTTTCTAAAAGTTCCCACCCATTTTTGACTTGCAAGGAGACCGTGAGATTGATGAGGGCATAGTCAGCAGATCAAATAGCATGAGGTTGAAGAGTAAACTTAAATCCAATTTTCTTTTACAGAGGTACAGTGGAAAAAACACAATTTTCTTCAAACAAGTAAACACATATTCTAGTCTCGAGGTTAAAGGTTGTATAACCGTAAGCTACTGTAGTTAAGGCGGAATCTCCGAGACGAGCCGCTTCCGAACAGATTACTCAATTTTACGCCAACAAGTCACAGATTGAGTATAAACCTGCCACGAAAGACCCTTCAGCCTGGCTAGCATTTATATTCTTTGGTGTTGTCAAGGTAACGGACTTGTGGATACCTTCCAGTCTTTATCCTGATTCTTCTAACCAGGATGAGTGGCAGATCTTTTAATTTCAGAGCATTCGAGTCAAAAGTTAAAAAAAAAATTTTTTTTTAATCTCAGCATTTTTGCCACTAGAAAAACCCCTGTGAACGCTTGTGTCGACTTTGCTTCTAGCTGTGGTTAAGTCAGAGCATTTGGGGGCTTCTACGATTTTCATTTTCCCATCGTGACATCTGGACCGAACGAACACGATCCTTGTCTTCAAAGGGAACTTAAGAGTCTAGTGAAATCGTTCAAGCCTTTGATACGGCAAGAGGCCGTAAGGTTTCTACTTTTGTATTGCTCTTCTCTGGAGGTTTTTAGACGGGGGCTTGCTAACTCGCCGCAGCTTTGCTCAGGAAGCAAGTGCCAGCGTAGAGTTACTGACCCCTCACCGCACATCACGCAGAGCCCCGTGACCCCGTGAGCGGAGTTTGGTGGCATCTGATGGGCTGGAGTGGCTGATCCATCCCTGTTAGGGCAACCCAACCATATCAGGTGGCGGGATCTCTATCGGTTATTAGCTTGAGCAATATTCATTCATTAAAGACCAGAATAAGAGTACGATATGGCTGTGAGTTGTGGACCCATAGGAAGTGGTGTTTGTTTGGCTTGAACTCATTAAAAAAAAAATAAAATAAAGCAGTGCTCATCCACGATGACTAAATTTCTAGGGCAGCGGCATTAGGGTGCCTCTGTGTCTGTAGGAGACCTGACGGTCACAGCAGGGTCAGCACCCCCAGATCCTGCTGAACTGCCCGGAAGAGGTGCAGGTGTGACGGAGGTCACGTGCTGGATTGTCTTGAGACCAGGGGTCGGCATTTTATTCTGCGTACGTAGCGATTTAAAATGTTCAGTGACTTGACAACATTGGCAAATTGGGATGTTTTCCATGAACATCGGTTAACTTGTCTTCTCTTGAAGAATCATGGGGTGTGGCCGCATTGGACCCACCTTCCTGCGTGCACATAAGCCGGGAGGAGCTGAGAAGGTTGCCTCACTCCCCCTGATTTTTCTTACCCTTCGTCGCACGCCTGCGTTTTGTGTGTCCAGTTCCTGTGGGCGTTGGAGTTTTGACCCGCGTTGAGACAGAGCCTCGTGGTTTTATACCAAGTAATGTGTAAGAGAGCTGGCATTGGACACCCAGTCGGCAGGATTTATTTATATTTATATGTATTTATATATTTATTTTATAAATGCTCTTGGAAATCGGAGATTAAGAAAGGGGATCCGATCCGGTGAGAGAATCAAGAATCCAGGGAGTGAGGCACGTGGGTGGCTCAGTCAGTTGAGCGTCCAACTCTTGATTTTGGCTCAGGGCATGATCCCGGGGTTGTGGGATCGAGTCCTGTGTTGGACTTCGTGCTGACTATGGAGTCTGCTTAAGCTCTCTCTCTCTCTCTCTCTCTTCCCCTTTCCCTGGGTCAAACGCTCTCTTTCTCTCTCTAAAATAAAAAACGGGCGCCTGGGTGGCTCAGTCAATTGGGCGTCCGACTTCGGCTCAGGTCATGATCTCACGGTCCGTGAGTTCGAGCCCCGCATCGGGCTCTGTGCTGACAGCTCAGAGCCCGGAGCCTGCTTCCGATTCTGTGTCTCCCTCTCTCTCCGCCCCTCCCCCACTCACGCTCTGTCTCTATCAAAAAACGAATAAACGTTAAAAAATTTTTTTAAATAAAAATTAAAATAACTCAAAAAAGAGAATCCAGGGAGAAATGGCTGACTGGTATATAGTTACAAAGCGTCTATTTCAGCAAGGACCTCCGGCTCATCTCATGTGCTGCCTTATTCCTGGAGGTTTTGGGTGCACCTGACTATCAGCGCAGGAAGCATTGCCTTTCCGGGGCTGGCGTGAAGTCTGTGTGTGTGTGTGTGTGTGTGTGTGTGTGTGTGTGTTGGGGCTCTGGGAACCCGTGGCTGCAGCAGGAAGTTGGGGTCCATCTGGAAGGGCAGTCTGGACAGTGGAAACCGGGTAGCTGCTTAAAGGGTGAGAGTCCACAGAGCCTTGGGAACCCCTAGCAAAAATGGAAAGGATATGTAGGTTGCATTCTGATCAGTGAGTGGGCGAGCGCGGCAAGAATTGATTATCAAGCAACAAGTGTTTGTTAATGCCTCTCTGTGCTCAGCTCCAATTATCCACTTGGATGGCTTCTTACGGGGGAGGGCGGTGTGGGCTAACAATGCACACAGGCTACATGTTTACATGTTTGCAAAGACGGACTGCGTCCTTCAGGTGGAGAGGGGATTGTTAAACGGGTCTTTTCCTCGTGGGTTGGATCTCAGGTTTTCTTTCCTGCTTGCATAGACCTCTCTGAAGATCCCTTCCGGCTCTAAGATTCTCTGAAACCAAAGAGTCGCAACACCAGCATGCCCATCACACGCCACAGTTTGGGAACGCGCCTCCGTCCGTAAAGCTGGCGCCGTTTCCCGATGATCAGATCTTTGTTATCGGAGGAAGATCTCGGAGTGGGGTAACGGCGTTTTTGTTACTTCAGTCCCAGTCGGATTCCAGAGGAGGCAGAGCTCATCCAAGAGGCGTGGGAGAAGAACAGGGTGAGAAGTTAGTCATGCAGGATGTGTTTACTTCATGCCGCTCCCTGGGAACGGCGTGCTGGGCCGAGCGCAGGGGCACTGAGACCCTGCACTGGAAGGATCTTGTCCTTTGCACACACCATAAGCCGGGCCTTGCATACGGCAGCCCCCCGGTCGTTGCTGTTGACTGAATCTCCCGACCAGCTGTGCTTAATGCTTCTCTGCACGCCCGAAGATGCCCTCAGCCCCGGAAGAAACAGCTCCTGTAATGGGGGAGAGTGGAAATGATCCTGCAGTCTGGAACAGGGAGGAGCTGTGGGAACAATATGCCGGGGGGGGGGTCCTGCCTCTCACCCCCACCCCCCAAATTAACCCTCACGTGGCCATTGTGGGGACCTCGTAGGGGTTCCGGGTGACTGGGGGCACTTGGGTTAGAGAAGTCAGAGCAGAAGCAGTTTGATAGCTCGTATGTTCACAGTCAGCCTGACTGGGCACATGTGGTCTGATCCGAGGCCCCCTCGGGTCTGCACTAGACTTGGGGCTTAGCTGTCTCCCGGTCCCTGGTGGTTGGTCCCCTTGCTGCCCCTCTGGGCGGTGCCACAGACCCAGACCCTCTGGACTTCTAGCCCAGGCTTCACAGCCAGCCCCAGCCCCAGCCCCTTGCTTCCTGATAGGGATTGATGTCTGTGCCCCTGCAAAAGATGTTGAAATCCTAACCTCCAGGAGCTGTGGATGTGACCTTGGGTATAAGATCTTCACAGATACTCAAATTAAGATAAGGTCGTCCTGGAACACGGTGGGCCCGATCCAATCCACGGGGGTCTTTACAAAAAGGAGAATTTGGGGCATAGTGGCAAATACATGGCGGGGGAGGGGGAGGGGGAGGTGATACAAAGACCCAGATGACAGATGCTGGAACAGACTCTCCTTCACAGCCCTCAAAAGGAACCAGCCCCGCCAGACCTGGATCTCTGGCTCTTGGCCCCCAAAACTGGGACACAACACATTTCTGTTGTTTAAGCCCCCTGGTTGGTGGTGTTTTGTGGGGAAGCCCCGGAAAACCAACACGCTTCCCAGGCCCCGGCATGGCAGGCCACCGGTGATCTCTTTGGGCACCGTGAAGTCAGACGGGTGGCAGTGTGTCCTCCGGAAGGCCTTGGAGAGGTGCGACCTGTCACCTGCGTTTCTGACACCCGGCCCTCAGGTAAAGTAGCACCAGCAGCCGGAAGGTGGCCTCCTTTCCTGTTGCACTGACAGCCTGTCGGGGAACGCAGGGCGTGGGCTCTGGCTGAAAATAGTCGCCTGGGTCCCAGAATCCTGGTGCTTCCAGGAGAGGGACGTGCAGAAAAGCTTTTATGTAAGCTTCCGGAAAGAGACACATTAAGCAGCTGATTTCCAGATCCTTTCGATTGTTCTCATAACGGTTTTTGAGCGCATCAGAGAGGACCGGGCTGGGGGTCGGGCCCCCAGCTTTGCCCCTTCCTGCTCTGGTCAGTCCTTCGTGCGTCCCCGGCATCCTGAAGTCTTGATTTACCTGTGTTTGCAAGAGTGGATCCGGCTGGTTTCATGCTCCGAATTTCCCCCAGGGGATGAACCCTGGTGTCCGTGCAGATAGCTCTGAGCCGTGCCACCACATTCCTTATGTCCCTGATTCCTGCAGGTTGGGGTGGCCCCCTGGCCCCCATGCCACACCTTTGCTTCCAGGTGCTGGGACGGGGGGCTGGGGGTTGGTCCGTGGTGGTTCTTTCCCAGCGACGGATCCGGGAGGACTTCTGTTTTCTCTCTTGATTTTTCCGTGTTTTCCAGCGTTTCCTCGGGGGACCTGTATTAATTTTATAAGTAGGATAAAAGTTATGCCTCTGGGGTGCGGGAGAGGACAGGAGCTGAGAGCCCCAACGCTCTCTTTCTTCCCAATCTTCAGATCCCAGCCCACCCTCCTGGACTCCACCCACATTGCTCTCTCAGATGGCATTTTCCCATTGGAGTCTCTCATCATATCTTGGGCACTGCTAAGCTTTGGGGTTTCTTCTGGGGTCAGGGTGCACAGTCGGGAGCCTGGTCTCATTTATCTGGGGGTAAGGAGCACCCAGGGGGGCCGGGCCATGTGCTGTCTCCCACCAAGGGAGGAGAATGTCGGGCTGAGAGTCAAGAGGGACTCCTGCCTCCTTTTCTCACCTTTTCTTCACCCCTCTTCTTCCCTGGCCCCAGATAAAGACCTCACTTGCTTTCTGCCACTGGTATATAAAAATGACATCTGTTGGGGCGCCTGGGGGGCTCAGTCGGTGAAGCGTCCGACTTCGGCTCAGGTCATGATCTCACGGTTCGTGGGTTCGAGCCCCACATTGGGCTCTGTGCTGACAGCTCAGAGCCTGGAGCCTGCTTCGGATTCTGTGTCTCCCTCTCTCTCTGCCCCTCCCCTGCTCGCATGCTGTCTCCTTCTCAAAAAAAATAAATAAATAAACATTAAAAAAAAATATGTGTTGATATGGAGGCCAGTACGGGAAGGGTGCACGGTGGGCAGCAGGAGCAGACCCTTGGGAGCCAGAACAGAATGGGTGAGGGACCACCCAGCGCTTTGGCCTCCCACGTCCCCCCCTCCCCACCCCCTACCCCCCAGCTCAGCTGTTCCCTACAAAGAGTGCGTTCCAGTGACCAGGTGTACAAATGCAGTCTTCTTGGCTGGCGGACTTTAGACATGGAGATGAGGCCCTCACGGGGATTCCACGGCAGCCTGAATATTGGTGGTGCCGGTGGGTTCTTTTTTTGCTCTCACAGCACCTGCCTCTGGGGGGGGGGGGTTCACTTTTTTTTCCTGGATCTCTGGGGCCAAATGGACTCTTTGCTACAGTTTTTTTTTTTTTTTAATTTTTTTTTTTTCAACGTGTTTTATTTATTTTTGGGACAGAGAGAGACAGAGCATGAACGGGGGAGGGGCAGAGAGAGAGGGAGACACAGTATCGGAAACAGGCTCCAGGCTCCGAGCCATCAGCCCAGAGCCCGACGCGGGGCTCGAACTCCCGGACTGCGAGATTGTGACCTGGCTGAAGTCGGACGCTTAACCGACTGCGCCACCCAGGTGCCCCACTTTGCTACAGTTTTTAACAGCACCACCTGCTTGGAGGGAATACCGGTCAACAGTGGGTCCTTTGAAGTCAGGAGTAATTTGTGGGTTGTTTTGATGGATGTACCTTTAAAATTTTTTTTGGTTGGGGGTTGGTGCCTGGGTGAGTCAGTCAGTTAACATCCGACGCTTGATTTTGGCTCAGGTCATGATCTCACGGTTCGGAAGATTGAGCCCAGTGATATTTGGGATTCTGTCTCCCTCTCTGCCCCTCCCCTGCTTGTGCTCTCTCTCTCTCCCCCTTTCTCTCTCAAAGTAAATAAATATTTAAAAAAAAACCCAAAACTTTCCCCTAACACCTGGAGATAGGAGGAAGCAGGTTTTTTTTTTTTGTATTTTTAAAAATTCAATCCAAGTTAGTTAACATATAGCGTAGTAATGATTTCAGGAAAAGAATTTAGTGATTCATCACTTAATATGACACTCAATGCTCATGCCAAAAAATGCCCTCCTTAACGCCCATCCCCCATTTAGCCCAGCCCCCCACCCCCCTCCCCTCTAACAACCCTCAGTTTATTCTCTGTATTTGAGAGTCTCTTCTGGTTTGCCCCCCTCCCTGTTTTTATCTTAATTTTCCTTCCCTTCCCCTGTGTTCTTCTGTTTTGTTTCTTAAGTTCCACATATGAGAGAAATCATATGATATTTGTGTTTCTGTCACTAATTTTGCCTAGCAGAATATACTCCATCGTCGTTGTTGCAAATGGCAAGATTTCGTTCTTTTTGATCGCCGAGGAATGTTCCACTATATAGACGTACCATGTCTCCTTTACCAGGAGGAAGCACTTCTGCAGAGAGAACTCTGCCCTTCCTTGGCCCCCTCTAGGCCTGTGGTTCTCAAAGTCGGGTTCCTGGGCCAGCAGCATTACCTGGAGGTGGGGGGCGGGGGGCTTGTCAGAAATGCAGTCTCTCAGCCCAGACCTCCTGACTCAGAAACTCGGTGCCTTTACCAGCCCTCCAGGTGATGGAGAAGCATTACCGCACTTTAGGCCCACCCTGCAGGCTGCTCCTGTTTGCAGCATTCTAGAATTTCCCTTAGTGGGTGAGGCTGGCAGGCCTCTTGGCAGAGAGGTTTTTTTCCAACCTGCTCATGCTGTTTCCCAAGGAAATCTTATTTCATCAACTCTCAAGTGCTGCCTGTTTCTTCCCCAGCTTGTGTGGTCCTGTCTATCGTGCACAGCCTTTCTTGATGTTGGAGAGAGGTGGTGATGTCCAGGATTGCTGACTGTACATGTTTTGCACCGTTGGCTCCTGATAAGGACCTCGGTGTGCCCGAAGGAGCGGCCGGGGTCCTTTGTGATTCAGGGGCCGGATGGTCTTCCAGCAGGGCTCGGAAAGTGCCTTGGCGGTCGCCTCTCAGGAGGGAGGATGGCTTATTCCTGTTCCCAAAATAGCCATAGCTCTTTCTGACAGGTTCCTGTGTCTTTGTGAAAAGCAGCACTCCGTGATTTCGAGCATTATTTATAAACATAAAGTCACACCTTTTACTGGAAAGTCTTCTAAATAAGGATCAGCCGTGCCGAGCGACTGAGGTTCATAAAGGCCGACTTTCTCAGAAAACAAATCAGAAAGGTGATGTATGAGTGGAAAATCCCACTTGGTGGGAAGAGAAGCTTCTGAACGGTTGAGTGGTGTGATTTCTCCATGGACAGGCTGTGGAGGTCCTCCTGGGGCCGTGTTAAGAGGCCCCAGTGCAGCATGACCACAGAAGAATATTCCAGATGTGGATCTGATGGCCTCAGGGCTGGCCTTGGCTGTTTCCCGGGCAGTTTCTGTGGGCAGGAGAATAGAATCCCGTTCAAACTAGCTTGTGGGGAAAAAAGGGGGCATTGATGAGAAGGATATATGGTGTCTCGTAGAAGCTCCAGCTTAAGGACCAGAAATCAGGTGCTGAGCTGTTTGGCCTGTCTCTGGGACCTCACGGTGTTATGCCTACTTGTTTCTCTGGGCTCGCTTTCCTTCCTACGTATTTCTCTCTGCAGACTTGCTTCTTCTCCTTAGCAGCCTTTTAGCAGAAACTGGCCGCTGACGGTCGAAGATACCCACCCAAGCCGTTCTGTGCTGTGTCCACTGGTCCAGGGAGTGGTGGCCAAGCAGGCAGGGGGGTCTACAAAGAGCGAGCTCTGGTGTTTGCACCCTTCTTAGAGAAGGGCCTTGATGATGTGTAACAAATAGTTCCATTTTGTAAAATGACGTTTCAAGGTTCTGATTATGATTTTTATGGAGAGTAGGGACAATCTCTAGCTTTTTCGATTCCTTCCTTTTGAGGTCACACTTGAAAAGGGCTTCGCCAGCAAAAGAGGCGAATATATTCTAGTACGCTCTCATGGACTGTTTTTTTCCTCCCTTAAAAATTTTATTTTATTTTATTTATTTTTGAGAAAGAGAGAGAGAGCGTGCATGCAAGCAGAGGAAGGGCAGAGAGAGAGGGAGACACAGACTCCGAAGCAGGCTCCAGACTCTGAGCCATCAGCACAGAGCCCGAGGCAGGGCTCGAACCCACGAACCGCGAGATCATGACCTGAGCCGAAGTCGGACGCTCAACCGACTGAGCCACCCAGGCGCCCCTACGTAGGCCCCTTTTGGAAATGCATCTGAGAACCTTTTGTACACTTCTGTGCATTTTTGTACACTTCGCCATGTGTTTTGGACACGCCCCGCACACCAGCACACCCTCATCCGCTTCATACCCTAGAACAACAGCATCATGTCCCTTTGGCATTCCCAGCGTGTCCCTGGGGTTTTCCTCCTCTAACAAAACATGCCCCCAAACATATCTTCGTCCTGATGCTATCACTGCACCCCTGAAACTGTTGTTAGGTCAAAGGGCGTGTGCGTTTGGGATTTTGATCGCGATTGCCATACTGCCTTTCCAAGACGCTCCCAGCCTGTTTTTCCAGATCCTTGGTAACGAGGGGTTGTCATTCTTGAAAGACATTACGTGTCCGGTGGGTAAGAAAACAATGTCTTGTTGTCATCTCTGTTTGGGTTTCTCCAGTTTTGAGTGAGACCGGACATCTTTCCGCTTGGTAATCTGCCATTATGTTTCTTTAACACCACCCCCCCCACCCCAGCCACCGTGTATTCTTTGCTCGTTTTAGGTTGGACTGCTTGCGGGATTTGTAACTCATGCTATGTGAAGGAAATGGGAAGTCTGTCCGTTCTGCCTGGTCCTTCTTTGTCTTTCCATCCACTCGTCTGTCTTTTCATCTAGACACACACACACACACACACACACACACACACACACACACACACACACACATTTTGTGAAAAGCAGCCTTTGGCCACATAGCCAAACTGAGTTCTCATGTTTGCTCTGAGCTGAGTCTGCGTTCATTCCTCCAACACCGAATGCCCACTCTACCTGGTGCCTGGGAGACAGGGATACATTTATTTGACCCAGTCCCTGCCCTCAGGATACATCCATTGGGAGGGCTGGACTTGAGGGCAGGTGCTGTAGCTGAGGGACGAGGAGGTCATCCGTGCTCCCCATCCAGGCCGTCAGCTGCCTGAGAGCAGGACAAAATTGTGGGCTCCTGGATCCCCTCCCCAGGCTTGGCACCTGTTCGTAGCTAGTACTCAGAAAGTCTGAATGGTGTGGACGAGGAGCACGCAGGACCGTGAGGTCACCTGGGCTCTCCCCGTGTCTGAACCAGGTGGCCCTGATCTGCCTTCCGCCCTCTGCCAGCTCTGTCCCCATCAAGCAGCCACTGGCACCTTCTCTTGGTGCCTTTTCCCTCTCGGCTTCCTTCACTGCACACTTTCTCCTCTCCATTTCACGGTCCCCTATTCTAGGAAGAGTCTAAGGACTGAGCCGAGCGAAAGGGTTTGTGACAGTGCTACTCTAATTCATGAGTCTGCCCCTGGAACTAGAATAGATGACAAAGCCTCACGTCAAAGCCGTGGCTCTCTGGAGACAGGTGTTGTGAGCCTGGTAGTTTTAGAAGGTCGGGTAATGATGATGGGCGTTGGGGGAGTTCCTTAAATTACTCTACCTTCCCGCCATGCGTCTTGCTTCAAACCTTGCCTGATCCTAACCCTCAAGTTTTGTCTCATTTACGTGTCTTCTGGTCTGTGGCTGGTTCCTGGGATAGATTACTATGGACTCTGCCACTTGCCCCGCCTCGCGCCCCCCCCCCCCCCCATCTGGTTAATCATGGAGACTGGAGAATTTTCAGGTCCCAGGTCTGGGAATCTGTGTTTTGTTTTTTTTTTTTTAATTTTTTTTTCAACGTTTATTTATTTTTGGGATAGAGAGAGACAGAGCATGAACGGGGGAGGGGCAGAGAGAGAGGGAGACACAGAATCGGAAACAGGCTCCAGGCTCCGAGCCATCAGCCCAGAGCCCGACGCGGGGCTCGAACTCACGGACCGCGAGATCGTGACCTGGCTGAAGTCGGACGCTCAACCGACTGCGCCACCCAGGCGCCCCTGGGAATCTGTGTTTTTACTAAGTGGTCCCAATGACCCTGATAAGTCACCAGGTTTTGGGGAGACAGGATTGGAGCTCTGGCAGGTACCTGTGCGTAAGTCCCGGATTCCGAGGGTCCAGGCTTCGGTTTTGATAAGGTTTCTTTCTCGGGACCTACCTCCTGTTTTCTCAACCATTAAGTTGGGGGTCATAATATCTCTGAGCTGCCACCACCTGTCTTTTTCCTGCTTGCAGTCAACCCTGGTTATCCCTCGACTCAAGGTCAGGGATTCCTGGTGTGTCTGCCCGGGTGTGCACTCTTTAAGGGGGCTGACATACACCAGGGACCCTAAAGGGTTTAAAGGACAGGCTCAGAGAGTTCCAGGCGCCCAACCGGTGCCCCAGGTCTCCACTAGAATTTCTCTGGCCATGGCTGGTCCTACTTTTCTAGGGCCTCTACGTAGGCTGGAGCCAGCCTCTGGTTCGGGCTAATGTCAAAGGGCCAGGGCGCTAAAGGGACTGCTGCTTTATTGCGACGACATCGCCAGCTTCTGTACGGTCTGTGAACCAGGCGTGAGGGTCCCTGTCCTGCCCGGATCACAGGCTTTGCTGAAAGGATCCATTGAGCTGCTGGAAAGTGGAAGACCACTGATAGTGATGTTTCTTTGGCTGAGGGACACCCTCTACAGCTCAGACGTGCTAAGGAAGGCATTCTAAAACCTTCTCCCTAGCATCAGAGAGGGAGCCCTACCCTCCCTCTCCCTTTGGGAGATGTGCTCTGGGAGGGCATGAACAGGGTTGAAAGCAGGGAGGAGGCTTTTGGGGTGGGAGGCTGGGAAGCAGAGAGAAGGAAGGAATGGAGAGGGTTTTGTTTTATTAATACTGTCGTTGTCGTTACGGGGCTTTGAGGGTTTCCTCTGTGTCAGGCTGTGTGTGGCCCACTGACTGCTCATCCAGCATCCCCAGACTCCTGCAATGTTATCCCTGCTTTGCAGTGAAGAAGCAGGCCGGGTGCCACGCCATTCATTGCCAAGGGGTTGACTTGGGATTTGAACATCTGTCTGGAGGACACCAATGCCTGACCTCCGAGGTGCATAACAGCAACTCTGGGTTGAGGACGGCGTTTGAAGCACCAGGGCAGGTGGACCGTCCATTCCTTTCTTCTCCTGAACAGCAGAGTCTTGGTATCACCCTGTCCTCAGAGCACGGGGGCTCTCAGAGCTCAGGGGAGCCGCCCCGGGGGCCATCGTGGTCACACGTGCACTGCCAGTGGCTCGTAGACACTGCAAATCGGGGGCCGTTAGCTAACACGTCCCCACGTCTGTTCCCAGTCTCCTCAGGCTCGACTCCTGCCACGCATTTCTGGCTGGAACTCAAGATGCGGACTCTGGGGCCCCAGTGGTCCACGCTGCCCGAAAGTAAGGGTCTGGCCCAGGCTCAGGAGCCCTCCCTCTGGCGATCAGACGTAGGCGATCGATCCCACAGAACACAGTTCTGCTGACGCACCCGCTGATGGCAGTTTGCAAAAAGACTTTGCATGTTTCCGTTTGCTGAGAGGCCGCCTGATCCGTCCCTGCCGCTGGGAATCCGTGCTGTGTGAGCCGAGTTGAGGGTAGTTGGGGAAGCCCCCATGGGAGGCGGATCGAGATAAAGCTTCCCATGCCAGGATCTCTTCCGTCAAGCGGCCATTCCTGGGGGTCGTTAGATCGTCCGGGAACTGCCTTTTCACCCACAGGGTCTGAAACCAGCATGGAAGGGTCTGGTTCTAGAGCTGCGAGTAGGGGTCGTTACCTGGGCACCCCTTCTTGACCCTTCCCGAGTGGGACATCCCCGGATCCCTCCGGCATCCTAGCTGATGGCGGTGGTGCTGGCCGTGCCGTCCTCACCTGCATGGACCCTGCCCCACTCACGCCACACTCCCCAGCTCCCACTGCTCCTTCTGGAGGGAGTTCTGGAAGAGCCCAAGCTTGTCTCAGTCTCTGGAGGACTGATGGGGTGGACACAGAGAGGCAGAACTCACAGATGACACATCTAGGGCACCAGACGTGCTGAGGGGCATGAGCCCAGGAAGCCTGCTCGGAGGCAGGGCCTGGCAGAGTGGCCACCATTGGATCACGTCACATCTCTGCCTCAAGCCCCGCAGTGGCTGCCGCCACACGTCCAGTGTTGCTGATTCCACGGGTCTGTGATGGGGCCCGAGGGTTTGCATTTCTAGCCGGTTCCCAGGAGACACTCATGCTGCTGGTCCAGGACCCGACTCTGAGAGCCAGTGCCCTGGGTGATCGAGTCTGGCCCTGTGACCTCTGACTCCGGCCCTCCGCCTCCACCCCCACTTTTCAGCCATATAATCTTCCTTGCAGCTCTTTGAAGGTGACAGATGTGTGCTTGCCTCTCAACCTTTTCACTTTCGGTTCCCTCCACCTGCAGTTCTGTTCCCTCACATACTACGTGCATGGCTTGTTACTTTTCTTTGGCACTAGCCGGCTTCCAAGAGGGCCCCCGACATACCCAGTGCCTGTCACTCACGCTGCTCTGTGTCCCTCCCACATTCTGTCAGCATTGCAAGCAGTGGAATCTGGTCGTTGTGATGGAGAGTCACTTCTACGGCTAGGTGATAAAAGACATCATGGTTTCTCCCTGCTCTCTCGGATCTCACGCTTTGGGGGCAAGGACCTTTGGCCCATCCATGTGAGCGGATCCAGCCCCGCTCAAGCCTTCGGATGATGCAGCCCCAGCTAAGATCACACTGTAACCTCATGGGAGAGCCTGAGCCGGAACCGCCCCACTAAGCCCCTTCTGGATTCCTGACCCTCCAGAACAGTATGACGTCGTAAATGCTCATTGATTGGAGCTGCTGCTGAGTTTGGGGTGGTTTCTGATGCAGCAATGGAAACTTGCTAAACTACTTTCCAAACTTTACTCAAATGTGCATTTCTCGGGGAGAACTTCCTTGGCTATTCTTATAAATATTTATTTATTCTTGAGAGAGAGAGAATGAGACAGCATCGGAAGCAGGCTCCAGGCTCCGAGCTGTCAGCCCAGGGCCCGACGTGGGGCTCGCACCCACAAACCGTGAGATCATGACCTGAGCCGAAGTCCGATGTTTAACCGACTGAGCCACCCGGGGGCCCCTTGGATATTCTTCTAAGATTAAATCCCTTTCTAATACAATTTTTTTATCCCCCTTCCCTGCTTTATTGTCTTTAGCATGTCCCGCCATCTAACCTGAGAGCCTCACATCAGGCTCTGTGCTGACAGCGCGGAGCCTGGAGCCTGCTGCGGATTCTGTGTCTCCCTCTCTCTCTGCCCCTCCCCTGCTCCCACTCTGCCTCTCTCGTCTCTCAAAAATGAATAAACGTTTAAAAAAAATGATTCTCAAACAGAGTGGTGCATAGACTAAAACAGGACTGTTTTGTGCAGCTCCCTGCACAGAGCTCAGGGAAGTTGGCATAGCGGGCACTTGGTGGTCCTTCCTGGCAGACTGAGTCCTAGCTCTGCTGGTTCTAACCGAGGCCTCAGTTTCTTTAGAAAGAAGGATTTCGTTTCTTAGAAAGTGGAAACGGTTGCACCCATTTCGTAGGTATTTGGGGACCGTGGAAGGAGACACATGAGTGGATGCGCAGAGAGTTGGTAGTTCATTTCCTGCAGAGAGTGTGCGGTTGGAAGTCAGATTTTATTTAATTTTAAGAAGGGGTTGGGAATGCCCTCATGGGCCAGAGGCCCGTCACTGGGGTGATTACAAAGCCAAGGACCACGGAAACACGGGTGCGTGGGAGGGAACCAGAGCGTCTGCTGCTGAGTCCCCGAGGGGGGAGAGAGGTGAGCGGGACCCTCTGGACGCTGACCTGGGTTCTGTGACTTGCTGCAGCTTGCCTTTGTGGGGGTGGCCTGATAGCAGAGGCCAGGCAGGACCCCAAAGGACCCAATTCCCTCTGGGCTGGTACCTATGGTTATTTCACCTGGTAGCCACTGGGGGCAGCAGAGAGCCACCACCATAGCCAAGCAAGTGGACCGATGGGGAACAGGTGTCCACTGGGGCTGGACAGGGGCGTAGGGGTTGGGGTGTAAGGGTGGGACCAAGCGGGACAGGGAGGGTAGGGCTCACACCTTCCCCAAAAGGCAAATCACCAGGACCAGTGGCCTCGATCCAGGGGGTCCTTGTGGCTTTCCCACCGGAAGCCGGTATTTCTAATGCAAGCAGGATGCAGTCTTAACAAGGGCAATGAAGTCCAGAGGGTGACTGTTTAAAGTCACTAAGTCGTGCCTCGCTTCCTGTTTTATTATTAGCGTTAGGGTTATTCTTGTAAGGAGGGGCCATCTGTGCTTTGAAACCCAGATTTACGTGTCTGTCCTCCTTTGAACTAGACTTTTCTCTGAAAGTTTTATTCTACACGGCAGCAACTGTCATCCACTGACGGGGAAATTAAAACCTCTAGCTCGTAGCATTGATGGCTTAGAGAGCGACTTCCCTGGGCCGGTTTGATCCACAGTCAGTCGATCTGTGTGTGTGGCTTTCCTGGCTTTCGTGGAGGAGGTCCGAATTGAGTGAGGGCCGCCGTTAGGAAAAGCATGTTTCTCGTGAATTGCGTTGGACGGACAGTCTCTCCAAGAACACGTCTCACTTCTCCAGGCTGACCTCCCCATGTTCCCTAGAGCCTCTGGGGGCTGCGTGGTGACGATTCTGGTAGCAGGAGGAGTCTGGCTGTTTCTGGAACCACCTAAAGCCCTAGGGATAGGTCCCCAGAGAATGTAGAAGAACCTTAATCCAGGGTGACTCGGGCCCCCAACTCCCGCTTCAGTTTTGCTTTGACTTGGTCGACGAGCTCGGTGTGCTGTAAATAGATTAAGGAATCTTATTGGAAAAGATCTAGAAATGGCTTCCTCCCTGTGGGCGGTATGGTCATCTGGGGTGATGTTTCCTGCTGCTGGTGAGGTCACTCAGCCACAGTCCCCGTGGCTCTCTCCAGACGTCTGCCAGGCCCGGCCTGGCCACCTACCCGCCTCAGACTTGCAGTGAGTGGCTTTGGGTTTTGGGCTAAGTCAGAGCCAGCCAAGGCGAGCATCCTTTAGAAAGCATCCTCTAGAAGTTATGGTGCCCTGATGGCGTTTGGCCGGACAGATGTGGTTCACATGGGAACGAGGGACTCCAGCCTCTGGGGGGCCTGTATGTGACCCAGCCAGCGAGCCTTCTGGCGAGTGGGGCTCAGACTGCAAGCCTGCACCTGCCTGCGATCTCGGGGCCTCCTGCAGACCCTCCAAGCACATGATGCCACGCTGGCTTCTCTGCTCCATCCTTAGGATTCCCAGTGGGGAGGCGAAGGGGACCCACAGGGGCAGCTGTACCTTGCTCTTTGCTCTCGGTGCATTTTCTCTTGTTGCCCGAGGGTCTCTGCCGCTTGTCACCCCCTTTCCTGGAGAGCCCCAGGCTGGGGGGAGGAGGGACAAGAAACCGAGGCTTCTCTGCTAAAAGTGCCTTCAAGTCAGGCTGCTTTGTCTCGCCCGAGCTTGGTGGTGTCTCTCAGGTCCCAGCACACAGGTGGATGAATGTAAGAGGACGGAGGGGCGAGTCAAGTCCTCGTGTCTGTTGCCGTGTCCTCTCTCTTTCCCTCTCTTTCCTCCCTCCCCCCAAGGCCACCAGGTCGCACTTTTATGTATTTACTTTTCAGTAAGTTTCAATCCTCGAGGGGTCCCGAATCCCGCAGATGCAGTGGCCTCAGTGGGAAGGTTGCTCTGAGTCTGGCCCGACACCCCCCCCCACCCCCCGCCACCATTCCCGTGCCACGAGTCGCCTCCCCCCTGCCGCCCTCTGGGGTTCCTCCATTTGCTGCCAGGAGTCATTTGCCACTGTGTTCTTTTCTCCGTGCGTGTGTGCTCAGCTCTCGTCCAGCTAGAGTCCGAGTTTCATCTTGAGCGTGACCAGCTTCAGCTTTAAGAGGAGCTGGCCCTCCGTCATAGGCCCCACGTGGAGGCGGCCTGGTGATCTTATAGAGGCGGCCCAGTGACCTTGCCGCCCTGCTCCCAGCCGACTTTCACGAGCCCCGATGTGGCTGCAGGGCCTTCTCTGAAATCAGGTCCGTGGCATCAGCCACCAAAGGGGTAAAGGCCACGGTGCAGAGTGGACAGTTCCCTGGGGACCTTTCCCACATGTAGGAAGAACAGGGCTTGTCTATCCCTAGAGACTGGAAGGGCATATCACATGGGAACCTACATTGTGCCGTCGCGGTGTCCGTCCTTCCATTTGCCCATCTGTCCGGGCACATGGACCCGGCTCTCAGGGAGGTAAGACAGGGGTCAAGGTCTGTGCTGTCTGAGAGGTGGGACAGAGTGCTGATTCCCTCAGAGGAGCTACATGGAAGGTATGTAGGGGGGCGGGGGTACGTGGCTGTTGAGGATTCTCAGGCCTGGTTCTCCGATGAACCTGAGATAGACTTAAGTGCAGGAAGCTCGGGGGCAGGGGTATACTCTTGGGAGGAACCCCCCGGGGAAGGGAAGGGAGCAGTTATGTAGTAAAGTCACAGGAAGGGCCCCTGCCAGCCCCTGAGAGCTCTGAGCTGTGTGGAATTGTCTGCCTCGAGGCAAGGGAATTGGTGGGCTTTTTACCCCCCCAACATGGGCCAGCCATTGTGTGGGCAACACCCCCTGCCCCCGATCCCAGATACAGCCTTGTGCCCCAAGAGGGACTCCACTGTGAGCCTCTGCAGCTGGGCAGCATTTGCTCTAGAGAGTTTGGGCATTTGACACCAGAGCAGAAACGCAGTCTGGGAAGGCTGCCTGGTGGAAGCGGCATTTTCTTTGAGACTTGACTAGTGCATGAGTTTCTGGCATCCGGGGGGAGGGAACCGTGATAGCAAAAAGGCATGTTGGGGGACCAGCAAATGGGCTGGGGTGAAGTGAGAATTCAATCTGGACAGACAGACAGGGGCGCCCTTTTGCAGGGGGCTACAGGGTTTGGACGTTATTCTGTGTGCCCTGTGGGAGAGGAGCCAGCAAAGGATTGTCCCTGTTGGTGACCTGCAGCCAGAGACGGGCTCTGGGCTGAGCCCACCCACCCCTCCTCCCACCGGGAAAACGCTGAGCCTGGTCTGCCCGTCCCTCCTTGTTCCTGGTGGCTGTTTCCCTGCTCCTCCTCTCCCTCAACCTCCCCTCTGTATTCTCTTCCTTAAGACATGAAGGGACACATTCCTACCCGACTGACTCCTGGAGCCATAAACTCCTTAAACCCAAACAATGGGTTTAAAGTTTTAAGACCCCTGATTTGGAACTGGAGTCGGGAGTTTGGGGGCCTGAAAGACCAGTTAGCTCAACCCTTTCATTTTGGGTGGAGAAGCCGAGGACCAGAGAGGCAGAGTGACTTGGCCAGGGCTGGACAGCAGATAAGCAGCAGAGCCCAGGCAGAAACCCAGTTCTCTCGAATCCTAATTGAGAGAAGGCACTGGAAAGCTGTGCTTAATTTTGTTTTTGGCATTGGAGACCATTGAGTTCTTAGTAATAGAAATTTTCATTAAATAATGTCATGTCCGTATATTCCACTGGCTAAAAATAACTCTACGTGGGCATTTGGCACGAATACAATGATTGCCTCGGGTGGATCCCATTTTGATCTCATTTTGCAGAGGAGACTCTTGGAAGACCGTTAGCTTGGCCAAGCTTCCACTGGTGGTGGGAAGAGGGAGAGCCGGGATTCAAAGCCGGGCCATCTGGCCCCAGAACCACCACTGTTCATAGATGCTAACCACTGTACTTCCCAGCTGCTTTAATACGTCGGGAAAGATCCAAAAGTCGATACGTGGCAAGAAAGTACAGTATGATGTTTGTTTCATTTTTTATTTTTATTCTTTAATAGTTTTTTAATGTTGGTTTATTTTTGAGAGAGAGACAGAGCGCTTGCAGGGGAGGGGCAGAGAGGGAGGGGGACACGGAATCCGAAGCAGGCTCCAGGCTCCGAGCGGTCAGCACAGAGCCAGATGCAGGGCTAGAACTCACAAACCATGAGGTCATAACCTGAGCTGAAGTGGACACTTAACCAACTGAGCCACCCTGGTGCCCCTTGTTTCTTTTTAAAGATGTGTATATGGCTTGAAAATAAATCTCCAGTGGCGCCTGGGTGGCTCAGTCGGTTAAGCGTCCGACTTCGGCTCAGGTCACGATCTCGCGGTCCGTGAGTTTGAGCCCCACGTCAGGCTCTGTGCTGACAGCTCAGAGCCTGGAGCCTGCTTCCGATTCTGTGTCTCCCTCTCTCTCTGACCCTCCCCCGTTCATGCTCTGTCTCTCTCTCTGTCTAAATAAACTTAAAAAAAAAAAAAAGAAAGAAAATAAATCTCCAGAGATACCAAAATGTTGACTTAGAGCTGTGGGATTATGGGTGTTTACTCTTTCCTTTGTGTTTTTCTACGTCATCATATTATACAGAGTGAGAAGGCGTTCTTTTTGTCACTAGGTAACTTTAGGAGAAGTCTCTGCTTACAGTGGCAGTGTGGCTCATGTTGAGTTCAGGGGGCCATCACACGGCTGCAGCGTTAGCTCTGTTCCTGGCTGGGCATCCGGAGAAGGGGCAGGGGGCAGGGGCCAGGCCGATGTAGTGGTTGGAATTCAGACAAGACGTTGGTCTGGAGAGCCGGGAAGGACTTGGGAAATCAGCCTCACTTGACAGGGGACCCGTGTCTCTGTACAGACCCCAGGCCAGGGCTCCTTCCTCCGGCTTTGGGGTTTCAGGTGACAGTGGGCACTTGGGAGAAACACCCAGTTAGCGTCTGGGTTCCAGGGCACGAGACTGAAATGGAGGTACATGGGTCGGCAGCCTTGGGGGATCAGTGGGGGCTGGGTAGGGGGCCAGCGAGGGACGGCTCCAAGGCTCCCAGACGGAAGGCTGCCTCCTGTTCGCAGCTGCGTGGAGAAGGGTCCCCAGCAGAGAGGCTCGGTCGTTGTGGCAGGTGGGGAGGGGATGACGTGGGAGCAGAAAGCCAGCTCCCGCCTCCCGGGCTTGGGCAGGACGGTGGCCCGGCCAGGTCTCTATTTTTTCCAGCTCTGCCACCTAGCTCTGCTCTGCGACCCTCTGGGGTTCTGCCCTGTGACAATCTCAAAGTGACCGTGTTTCTCTCTTTGACCAGAGACCACCTGGGAACGCCCCAGCAGTTCTTCTGGGATTCCAGCCAGCCCTGGCCCTCACAGGAGCTCTCTGCCTCCGACAGGTACAGTCCACCCACTACCTTGGGGCAGCTGGGAGGGGCCACACACCCGCCTTCATCGGAAAGGCCAAGACTGTGGGTTCTGGGGTCTGCAGCCTGGCGGGGGATCTTACTGGCCGATCCCAGGGAGTGGTCTGGAGGGCTAGGAGGATGGGCTCTCCCTGGCGATCCCGGCAGGACACTCCCCGAGGGGGGGGACCTCGTCTCCCCTTTTCTTCTGTGGGATCCTCAGTCCCCAGACAAGGCCCGGCTGCAACGAATGTCTCCACAGCCACAGGGGGTGTGAACGTCATTTGATGGTTTTCCAACCTTAAGCATCAACCCAGAGGCCAGAGTCCAGAAGGTGTGGTTGTGGTGGCAGCCTGGAATTTCAAGTTGGCAGCTTTGAAAAAACATGGGGTGTAGCTGGATGGAGGGGAAGGGTGGGGAGGGGGCCGGGGGAGGAACAGCAGCTTATGTGCAGGGTAGTGAGGGCCTGCACTGTCTTCACGGTGGCCCCAGATCAGAGGTCTGAGTAGCTTCCCTAACACATCACAGGTGACCCACGGAAGAGCTGAAATAAGGAATGAATGAGTGGCTGCATGAATGAATGAATGCATGTGTGCAGACAGGCGTAGTAAGTAGAAAGAAGACCCTTAAACCTTGGAACAGAGGAAGGGTCTTGGGTGCAGAGAGTGGGCTGAACACAGCCTGCCTTTCACAGTGGAGAGTCTTTGGACTTGATCGCTGCTGGTGCACTGAGAAGTCAGAACGCGATCAAAGTACGTTATTTAGGGAAATGAAGATGGACTGCACAGGAAGCTCTGGACAGTCAGCCGAGGCGTGGGATGTTCCGGGCTTTTGAGATGTTTTTACGTACATCTTTTACCTACATTAAAAAAAAAAAAAAAAAAAAAGGATTCAAACAGAAAGGAACCCTTTCTGTTTAGGTTTATGTATTTATTTTGAGAGAGACAGAGACAGCGGGAGGAGGGGAGGGGCAGAGAGAATCCCAAGCAGGCTCTGCACTGTCAGGACAGAACCCGATGTGGGGCTCGAACCCACGAACCGTGAGACCGTGACCTGAGCCAAACTCGAGAGTCGGACACTTGACCGACTGGGCCGCCCGGGAGCCCCGGAAAGGAGCCCTCTCGGGAAGGAGGGCGATGGGGCATTTACTCCTGCTTTTCTAGGGCTGGGCTGAGGGCTCCCTGATGAGAGCCTGTCTCTAGAACCGGGCTCTCATTCAGCCTTGGGACCTGTTGTAGACGACAGGCTTTTCGGGCACGCTGCCTTCTCCGTTGTCGTTCTCGTGGTTTTGTTCCTGTTCTTTATAATAGTAGAAATGCCAGCGTGCAGAAAGTGAGGTGTGGCCCCTGATCCTGGCCAGCCAAGACGCTATAAAGGAAACCCAGCTGTCTTTTCTGGCCAGAGCAGTTGATCTGCGGCCACTGTGGCCTGCAATGCATGCTGATGGGGCGGGTTGGGGGACTTGCCTTTTGAGTCTGTGGGCCCACCTCACTGGGGCCTGTTCTCCCTTGCACGGTCCCTAGCATCCTTCTGTCCCCTCTGTGCGGTTCGGGGGCCGTCTCCCAGGAGAGGGGCTGGCAGGAGCTGGCTCAGGGTCCTGCTCAGGTGACAGGTTCCTGCCTTCCCCTGATCAGCACAACCCCGAGCGCAGAGCTGGGTGCTGGGACTCTGGAGCTGAGAAGGGAGGGGGAGACGGGAGGGAGAGGGTCAGACCCAATGACGAGAACTGCCAAAGCGTTTAGACAGAGCGCGTGGACACCGACTCGCCCTCCTCTGCCCCCACCAGCCGGGGACCAGAGACACGTCTTCCCAAGGCCCCAGGATGCGAGGTCTGTCGACTTCTCTGCATTTGTGGGCGAATGCAGGTGGAAATTCTGCCTTCCCTATTGCCCTTTGGCGACTCAGCAGGTGCATCGGCATTCCGAAGGCTCGGGGTCTCGAGTGAAGACCCTGTTTGATTCCGTGCTTCTGTTCTTTTGTCTGTCTACAACACCTGCACGGACTTTTTAAGCTGCTCTGCCCCCAGCAGGGTGGTTCTGAACTCTGGGGGTGATTTTGCCTACCGGTGGGCATTTGGCAACATCTGAAGACAATTTTTGGGGTGGCCATTCAGTGCACAGAGGCTAGGGATGCTGCTAGACCTCTGCATTGCCCAGCACAGCCACCCCCCCAAAGGGCTATAAGGCCCACCTGTCAGTAGTACCAGAGTTGAGGGGCTCCGTCCTGGGGTGAGTCAGAACACGGGTCGTGCGCTGTTCGAGGGTCGCTCGACGCACCATGGCCCGTTGACGTGAGAAGCCGCGGCGAAATCTGCAGAACCGTGGCTCACGGGCTCTGAGACCCACCTTTTGCAAATACCATGGAAGCCAGAAGGGGCGTCTGCTTGTTCAGTTAGAGGCCCCTTTGTTTCCTTCCCTGGTCGTCACGGCATCCCAGATTTAGAAATCACAGCTTGTCAGATTGGGGCCTCAGGCACGTCGCGTCTCTGTGCCAGGCCTGCTTCTGCCCGTTTATACACGAGGGCCTGGAGGAGGAAGGTTGTAGCTCGGGTCCCGTCCAGCCCTCCGTGGATTATGACTCTTGATTCTCTCCCCCTCCCCGGGGCGTGAACGCCGGTCAAGTCTGCATCGTCCCTCTGGGGGACGGGAAGGATCCTACCAGGGAGGTTCCAGGAGCATCTGTGAGGTTTTGACCCCTTTTCTAGCTTTCGCAGGAAACCTCTGATCAAAAGAATAGAACGGCAGCCACATTGACATTTCTTTCTACGGGGTGCACTAGGGTTTTTTTTTTTCCCCCCAGGCATTCTCTCGTTCGGTTTTAGAACAGTCAGCTTTCAGGAGGTTGAATTTCATTGTGGGAGAGAACTGGACCCGGCGAGGACACGAGGTTGCTTCAAAGCTTAACCGTCCCCACCCCCCCACACTCCTGGGGTTGTTGACTCCTCTCCTGGCCACCACTCAAGGTCCTCTTGTGCTCATGCTTTGGAGAACGCAGCCGTGATAGACTTTCAAACCTTTCCTTCGAAGAATATGCCGGATGCTGTTCTCGGTGCTGGGGACTGCGCCAGAGATAAGCCACACCTCTGTGGTCCCTGCTCCCAAGGACCCGCATTCCAGTGGGGAATTTGGGCAAATAAGCCCAAATGTGAAATGTGTCGGATTGTTCTTGCATGTTCTCTTGGAAGGGGTTAAAGTGAGGGCCGCGGGGCAGCGTGGGACTGGAGAGTCAGGGACGGCCCCAGTGAGGAGAAGATGGTATGTGTGTGGGGTCACGGTGATGTGTTCTGGGTCAGGGAACGGCAGGTGCAAAGGTCCTGAGGCAGGAGTGACCTTGGCGTGCTTGAGCACACAGAGCAGGCCAGTATGGCTGGAGGGTGGGCAATGAAGGTGGGGGGGAGTGGTAGGTGATGAGGGGAAGAGCAATCAGCAGGGGCGGAGCCTGCCTCCCCCCACCAGCAAGCCAGAGGAAGGGGTCAGAACTTCATTCTGAGTGCGGTGGTTGGAGGTGAGGGTGACCGTGAAATGCGGCAGAGTTGTCTTCATGAGACATTGCCTCTTTTTCTTTAAGTTGATTGATTTTTTTGAGAGAGTGAGCACGAGTGGGGGAGGGGGCAGGGAGCAAGGGAGAGAGAGAATTCCCCAAGCATGGTCACCGCCGAGCCCCACGCGGGGCTCAAACTCCAGAACCGTGAAATCATGACCTGAGCTGGAATCGAGAGTCAGACGCTCTACTGACTACCCAAGACACCGCCTCCTTGAAGCAGCCAGGCAGTACTCAGCTTAATCAGAATTGCTGTCGGTTGGCAGGGACGGGCAGGTCCGTCAGATGCCGTTAGCACGGCCAGCCGGGTTACCCACCGGGGGGAGCAAGGCCCAGTGCACCCCCCAAAACGGGATTCCACTCTTTGAATGTGGGGTGTCACGTAGGGTCGGCACTGAGCTGGGGGCTTTTCCTTCGCTGCCTCCTTTACGACCACCAGACTTGGGAGGTGTTGTTCATTCCGTAGGTTTCCTGGAGACCTTTCGTGCCAGGCTTTCTGGGCGAGGTCCGCGTCGGTAATAAAGTTTAAACCCAAACAGAAGCACCAAAGGCTCCATTCAGTAACTGCTGCAAATATTAAAAACGATCGTTGGGCTGGTTTCATACCCTGTGTGGAGGCAGTGATTTATGGAGAGAGAGATTGTCACAGTGAGACAGAAGGAAAATACCGGGTGAAAAATGAGGTTCTGGGAGTTTCACGGATGAGTCCCTGGGCAGAATGAATGATGCCATAGAGCAGTGTCATCCATGAGAAGTTTCTGTGATAACGGAAATGCGTGTATCTACGCTGTGCACTGTAGTAACACTAGGCACGTGGCTAACGGATACACTGTGTCCAATGTAGCTGAGGAACTGAATGGTTAACGTATTTTTACTTTATTTAATAGATGTATTTTTTATTTTGGAATAATTAAAAAAAATTTTTTTAATGTTTAATCTTGGTAGAGAGAGACAGAGCGTGAGCAGGGGAGGGTTAGAGAGAGAGGGAGACACAGAATCCAAAGCAGGCTCCGGGCTCCGAGCCATCAGCACAGAGCCCGACGCGGGGCTCGAACCCACGAACCGTGAGATCATGACCTGAGCTGAAGTCGGACGCACAACCGACTGAGCCACCCAGGAGCCCCTTGTGTGTGTGTTTTTTTTAGGGTTGGAGGTAATCGGTCTTTTACGGACTTGCGCTGGCGGTGAGGGGGTGGGAGTTGTCGGGAAACCCGGGTTCAGAGTCTGGCTCTGTCCAGCCTGTGGGATTGCGCCCATTAAGGGATCATCCTTGGGTGAAGAGCCTCCCTCCGTCAGCCCCCGGGGGAGCCAGATCAAAGGGCAGTGAGCTGGTTCCCTTGCCGATCAGGGAGGGCCTGCCTTTGAGCTGGTGGAGCCAGGCAGGAGCACTGTGCCCACAGACAGCTGTGCTTCCCCTGAGCAGGGGCCCCTGGGAAGGGGGCTCCCCCTCACCCACACCCTCTCCAGATCAGGAATCCCTAGCAGCTGTCCTCCCCAGCGTTGCTGCAAAGCAGGACCCTCCATTCACTGCAGAATTAGCAAGTTACCAGGCCTAGAGAGGCCTCCATGGCGGCCCTCAGCTAGACCTCACCATCGACTTCAAGGAAGGCGGTTCACACTTCCGGTAGGCAGGAGGGCTCGCGTGTGGTTCCTAACTCCGTGATTTTGTCAGCTCAGGCAAACCAGTTGAACCTTTGGCGCCCTGGAGAGTAGCCACAGGCTTTCAGCCATTTACAACCCCGGGGACGGATGTGTTGTGAGTTCTGTTTTGGGGGAATACAGTTTTCGTTCTACACAGTCGGTGAAGACAGTGAGGCCCAGGTGGGCAGACAGATGTTTCCAGACCAGAAGGCCGTCATGTGAAACTGCTCCCCCGGACAGAGCCGTGTAGACGCAGCCTCCCTCCACCTTACAGGGTGTGGTGAGGGTGGGAGGCAGGGGTGTGCTGAGGGTGGGAGGCAGGGGTGTGCCCGTGGTGCCTTCAGAGGTGCTGAGCACAAAACTGGCCCCCGAGTCTGCCTGGATTGGCCTGCCCTCAAAACCTGCCTTCCTACAGCCACAGCTCTTCCCAAAGTGGGTTCCATGGTATTCTTGCTTTTTTGCCCAGAATGGGTTCTTCGGTGTCCATGTAAGTGTAGGAATACCACACACCGTTGCCTTGTGTGAGGTTCACGGAACACGTCAGCGTCCAGGAGCACACGTGGCGGCTTCACGGATGGGGGAGGTTTCTCCAAATGGAAGGTTTGTGCAAGCCCTGTGTTGAGAAAGCCCGTCAGCGCCATTTTGTTCCAACAGCGTTTACTCACTTCGTGTCTCTGAGTCACGTTTTGGTAATTCTCTCAATATTTCCAACTCTTTCACTACAATGATATATGTCACAGTGATTTGCTTTGTGATCGGCGATCTTTGATGTTATTCTTGTGATTGTGTTTGGGGCATCACAAGCCGTGTGCATATAGGGCAGTGAACTTCACTGATAAATGTTGTGTGTGTTCTGACTGTTCCAACTGGCCACTCCTGTGTCTCTCCTGCTCCTCAGGCCTCCCTCTTCCCCGAGACACAGCAATATTGAAATTAGGCCAGTTGAAAACCCTACAACGGCCTGTTACGTGTTCAAGGGGAAGGAAGAGTTGAATGTCTCTCGTTGTAAATCAAAAGCTAGACATTATTGAACTCTATAAGGAGAACATGTTGAAAGCTGAAATGGGCCAAAACTTGGGCTAAAGTTGGCCAGGTTGTGAACGCCAAGGAGAAGTTCTGGAAGGAAATAGAAAGTGCTTCTCAGTGGACACAGGAAGGATGAGAGCAACAGCCTTATTGCCGATGGGGAGAAAGTTTGGGTGGTCCGGATGGAAGGTCACACCAGCCCCACCATTCCCTGAGGCCAAAGCCCAATCCAGAGCAAGGCTCTACCTCTCTTCAATGCCATGAAGGCTGAGAGAGGTGAGGAAGCTGCAGAAGAAAAGCCTGAAGCTAGCAGGGGTTGGTTCAGGAGGGTTGAGGAAAGAAGCCGTCTCCACAACGTCAAAGTGCAAGGTCAGGCAAAGGTGCTGATGCAGAAGCTACAGCAGGTTCCCCAGAAGGTCGAGCCAAGAGAGTTCATGAAGGTGGCTCCCCTAAGCAACAGACTTTCAAGGCAGACCACACAGTGTTCTGTTCGACGAAGACGCCATCTAGAACTTTCAGAGCTGGTGAAGAGAAGTCAACGCCTGGCTTCAAAGCTTCAAAGGACCGGCTGACTCTCTCCTTAGGGGCTAATGCAGCTGGTGACTTCAAGGTAAAGTCAGTGCTCGTTGGCCATTCCAGAAATCCCAGGGCCCTTCAGAATGATGCTCCTCTACTCCGTCCGGGCTCTATCAGTGGAACAACAGAGACTGCCTGACTACGAGTCTGTTTGCATCCTGGTTTACTGAATATTTTAAGCCCACTGTTGAGACCCACTACTGAGAAGAAGGGATTCTTTTCAAAATATGACTGTTCGTTGATGATACACCTGCTCACCCAAGAGCTGTGATGGAAATGGACGGTGAGATACATGTTGTTTTCAGGCCCGCTAATACAACATCTACTTTGCAGCCGTTGGGTCAGTGAGCCATTTTGACTTTCAAGTCTTACTATTTAAGAGATACATTTTGGAAGGCTCTATCTGCCATAGATAGTGATTCCTCTGATGCATCTGGGCAAAGTAAACTGAGATCCTTCTGGAAAGGGTCCATCATTCTAGGTGCCGTTAAGAACATTCGCAATTCACGGGAAGAGGTCAAAATACCAACACAAACAGGAGTTTGGAGGAAGTTGATTCCAACCCTCATGGAGGACTTTGAGGGGTTCAAGACTTGAGTGGAGGATGTTACTACAGATGTGGCGGAAACAGCAAGAGAGCTAGAATCAGAAGTGGGGCCCGAAGATGTGACCAAATGGCTACAATCTCGTGATAAAACTTCATTGGCTAAGGAGTTGGTTCTTACGGATGAGCAAAGAAAGTGATTTCTTAGATGGAATCCAGTCCTGGCGAAGATGCTGTGAAGATTGTTGACATGACAACAAAGGATTGAGAATATTCCATGAACTTTAGTTGATAAAGCAGCAGCAGCGTTGGAGAGGACGGACTCTGATTCTGAAAGAAGTTCTTCTGTGGGTCAGATGCTCTCAAAACAGCATCACCTGTTATAGGGAGATTGTTCGTGAAAAGAGTCCACTGATGCAGGAAACTTTACTGTTGTCTTATTTCAAGAAATTGCCACCGTCCCTCCAGCCACCACCCTGCAAAGTCTGCAGCCATCAGCGCTGACCCTCGACCAGCACAGAGATGAGGGTTCGCTGAAAGCTCAGATGATGCCTGATGTTTCTTGGCAATAAAGTGATTTTTTAATTTTTTAAATGTTATTTATTTTTGTTTAAAAAAATTTTTTTTCAACGTTTTTTTATTTATTTTTGGGACAGAGAGAGACAGAGCATGAACGGGGGAGGGGCAGAGAGAGAGGGAGACACAGAATCGGAAACAGGCTCCAGGCTCCGAGCCATCAGCCCAGAGCCTGACGCGGGGCTTGAACTCACGGACCGCGAGATCGTGACCTGGCTGAAGTCGGACGCTTAACCGACTGCGCCACCCAGGCGCCCCATAAATGTTACTTATTTTTGAGAGAGAGACAGAGTGTGAGTGGGGGAGGGGCAGAGAGAGAGGAAGACACAGAATCCGAAGCAGGCTCCAGGCTCCGAGCTGTCGGCATAGAGCCTGACGTGGGGCTCGAGCTCACAAGCTGTGAGATCATGACCTGAGCTGAAGTCACTTAACTGACTGAGCCACCCAGGTGCTCTGCAATAAAGTATTTTTATTTTTTTTATTTTTTAACGTTTTTTCATTTATTATTGAGAGCAAGAGGGACAGAGCATGAGTATGGGAGGGGCCGAGAGACGGAGAGACACAGAATCCGAAGCAGGCTCCAGGCTCTGAGCTGTCAGCACAAAGCCCGATGTGGGGCTCGAACTCACAAACCACGAGACCGTGACCTGGGGCTGAAGTCTGACGCTTAACCGACTGAGCCACCCAGGTGCCCCAATAAAGTATTTTTAAATGAAGTATATGCATTTTTTTTTGACATACTGCCCTTCGATACTCTTAATAGAGTAGCATGTAAACATAACTTTCACGTACATCTGAGAAACCAAAGCATGCGTTTGACCCACTTTATGGTGACGTTTGCTTATTGTGGTGGTCTGGAACCCAACCCGCAATATCTCTGAGGTATGCCTGTATTTAAACAGGCCTCGGGTAATAAAGCAGTGAATAATGGGGGCCACTTGTCCCAAACTCTTTGGACCATAAGACACTTCCGTTTCCCTTCACCGCCTCACATTTAGAACAAATGCCGCGGAGTTGCATGCCTGGGGAAACCCTGTGTTCCGCCATGTTGACTGTGTGGGGGGGGGTGGGCATGCGGATGTCATGAACAAGACCCCGGGGCTCCTGGGTTCCTTAAGCTTGAGGAAAGAACTCAAGGGAGTTAGAAAGAAAGGGAGGGATATTAGAAGGGGGACTGTCCAGGGCTGAGTTTCTCATTTGGAAGGGTTAAGTCTCCTCGTTGGGGTGCTCTAAGGGAACAGTGAGGCATGGAGGAGGGAACTTTCTCTGCTGGGGGTTGGAGCTGGAGGGAAGCAGGGCCACTGACCCCATGGATTCTGGGCGACGGATGTGGCGGACTCTTTTCTGTTGCTTGGCGTCTCTCGGGAACTCTTGTGGTTGCCCCTCCTTTCGGTCTTTATCCACTTCCTCTCCGACGCCCCTGAAGGCCTCCTTCTTTCCCTTTCTACCCAAACACCTGTCCCCTCTTCTGATGCATCCCTCAAGCCCCCCTCTCTTTGTTTTTAACCGCCCACAACGAGGGATGAAACATATACGGGCGTTGTGTTTATATCTGTGCTGGAAATTATGAAAGTTACTACATAAGAGCTTCTGTTCCCTTTTTCTTCTCTTAGAAACAGCTGAAATGGGCATTTTCCTTTTTTCTTGTATCCCCAGAACGAATTGTGTTCCTTATGGTTATGAGTGATCATTGACCAATTTTATTTTATTCCACCTGCCCCCTGCTACCCGGAGGCTGGAGGCCTCAAAAGCACCCACTTCTGGCCTCTAACTCTTGGTCAGCTGAGAGCCCAGAGGACTGGGAATAATCAGGAATGCTCGTGGGTAAGCCGTAACCGTTCAGATCTCCACCAAGCACTTTTTCTGAGTGTGCCTGGGACTGGGGGGCCTGAAACCCAGCAACACCAGGTCAGGGCAGAGCTGCCGGATGGAGAGAAATGGTTGGATGCAAAATTATTTTTTCTTTCCCGGTAATTGTTTTGACATGGGGAGTAATTAGCCAGCAGCTGACAGCTCAGAACCGAAGTGAGAACAAGAGAATGGATTAGGGACAGAATGCCCCTGCGTTAGGCAGTTCCTGGCTGGCATTAATGTGGCAGACGGGGTGCCTGGGGGATGCTGGAAGCAGAAGGCAGACAGGCGTATACTGAGGGTGCACGTTTAGGTGCTGTGAGGGGGTCAGTGGGGGTCAGAAGGGCGGCCCCTGGCCTCCAGGAGGCCCCCTGTAGGGACCCAACATCGTCAGAGGTGGTGACTGCTTCCAGGCTAAGACCTGCTCAGGTAAGAGTATACATATTTCGTGTTTGTAGTCAAACTGAACTGTGGCTCAGTTCTTCTGTTGTTTTAGGGTCAGGGTAATGCTGGCTTTGTGCAATAAACTGGGAAATTTGCCCCATGTTCCTAAAGCCAGGTGCGGTTTTTTTCTAGGATTTTCTTTGTCGAGCATTTGAATGCATTTGCCCGTAAAACCATCTGGGTCCAGTGCCTTTTGGAGGGAGGTCATTTTTCAAAAGTTTTACTCATTTTGGTGTTTCTAGGGTCCTTTGAAGCCATTTTTAATCATTTGGGTCTTACGGAAGGTCGTGTATTTATTAGCACATAATTACAAATCATATGCTCTTGTATTTACAAAAAAATCTCTTAACGAGATCTGCTTATGTGTTCTTTCTAATTCCACCTTCTGAGCATTCGTGCTCTCTGTCTGTCTCAAATTAGATGGGCTGACCTGCTTTTTTATTGCTGTGATTCCTCCCCCAGGCACACACAAAGAGAACTTGCCTGAGTTGTGAATGTCATCCTGCTTCCTAACCAATTCATTTCCGTTGCTGTATCTACACCCCCTCCTCATGTTTTCCTTTGGTTAATTTTATTGGCTTTTAAAATGTTTTCTAAATTATTATTTTTTTATTTTTTTTAATGTTTATTTTATTTTTGAGAAAAAGCACGAGCAGGAAAAAGGTGGAGAAAGAGAGAGAGAGAGACTCTGAGGCAGGCTCCAGTCTCCGAGCTGTCGGCACAGAGCCCGACGCGGGGCTCGAACCCACAAACCATGAGATCATGACCTGAGCTGAAGTCAGATGCTTAACTGACTGAGCCACCCAGGCGCCCCTGGAAGGCATTTACTTAAATTTCCAAGTGTTTGGGAGTTGGAGGGATGGGGAATTTGATATTTGTTCTTTGGCTATTATCTGCTTTTACTCCTTTCTGGTCAAAGAATGTGGCCAACGTTCTTTATGCCTTTTGCGATTTACTGACACTTTATTTGCGGCTTAAATATGCCCAAATCATTTTTTTTTTAAGTTTCTGTGGCTTGTTGGCAAAAGACGGTTTCTTTCTTTGTAGCGCATGATGTTTAATATCTAGTTGATTAAATTGCTGGGATAGCCTCACTTTTGTCCACTGCTCAGTTGCATACGGAAAGCGGTCCAGTTTTCCCCTGTTGTCTTTAGATGCCACACCACGTGAATTTTCTCCATTTCAGTCCTATGCTGTTTGATAAGTAATAGTTCTCAAATGTTATGCCTTCATCGTGGGTTATATTTATCAGGGTAGGGCCCTTCTTGGCATGGCTTATGCCAACTCGAGTGGATTCTCCTCGACCCCGCCCCCCCCCCCCAGCACCCTCCGATGCTCTTGGAAGCCCATCCCCTTAAGCTGGGGACTCATGGATAGCATCAGCATGTAACTAGCTGCCGAGGGGCATGTGTGCAGACCAGGACTGTGGCTGGCCCAGCGGGTTAATTTGTTTCTTGCTTCCCCAAGCCACCTCCCTGGGGGCCACCTCCGTGCCCAGTTTTCGGTAGCCTTCCTGTGTCTGTGCCCAGCATTCTTCCAGGGGATCAGACCACCCTGCAGATCAGAGAGAAGCCTAGCTGTCCACGGGGGTCTGCCGAGTGGTCTGTGTTTCTGGTCTCAGGGGGTTATGGATTTGTTTTGTTTCTTACTGCAAATGGTAGACAGTGGGAGGCATCCCCCAGCGGGAAAAAGGTCCTGCGTGGGGGCAGCCTCCATCACCCCATTGCTTGCTTCCAGCAAATCAGTAGGTGTCAGTGGCTTTCAGCCAGTCTCTCTCTTGCTTCTGGCCACATTCCAGGGCTCTCTCCATAAGAACCACGTGTTGGACCCCACTTTGTAGGTCTTTGGTTCGACCCGCATGGTGGATATGTTGTTCCAAGCCCAGGGCATAAGGGAGGCACGCTTCTCTGGTCTCCAGAGATCACACAGGCTTGGGGTTCAGGGTGACTGGATTCGGGAACAGAAGCAGTGACCTGCTGTCTCTCCATCTATACCCCTCTCTCCTTTTCATAAGTTACGCCATAACTCACAGCTCCTTTTGGCAAATACTGTCTCATTTGATTTTCTTTTTTAAAAACTATTTTGAAAATGTTTATTCATTTTTGAGAGAGAGAGAGAGACAGAGCACGAGCGGGGGAGGGGCAGAGAGCCAGGGAGACACAGAATCGGAAGCAGACTCCAGGCTCCGAGCCGTCAGCCCAGAGCCCCACGTGGGGCTCGAACCCACGAACCGCGAGATCATGACCTGAGCCGAAGTCGGACGCCTAACCGACTGAGCCACCCAGGAGGCCCGTGTCTTGTGTGATTTTCATGCCAACAGGGTAGGTTCGGAGATTGGGGAGAATTGTCCCCATTTTCCAGATCCAGAAACTGAGGCTCACCGAGCTCAGTAAGCTCCACGTAACCACGAACCGCAGGCAGGTAGCGGACGGGCCACCTGACTCTGTGGAAGGAGGCTGGGCCCTTGACGGGCACCAGTGGCCACAACTGATGCGGCACTTCCGGTGACGGCTGTTAGACTCTCGTGACCCCACCTCCCATTTCAGCACGTCCCCCGCTGGTTCAGGAAGAAACGTGGTTCCCCCAGGAGTTCCGCCATTGGGTGCTGGGGGTTAGAGAGATGTGTGCCAGCCTTTTCTGGCTCCGCGAATACCGGTAAGATCCCAAGAGATGGTCCCAGCCGTGCAAGACGTCTCAGAGCCAGGCAGGAGAAGGGCCGGTGTTGCCCGCCTGTGGCCAGCGCAGCTTCTGAGCCGTGTTTCTCTCCCGCAGTGAATGGATACCACGCGGCAGGGACCCCAGCGCACCCTCCTGAGACTGCCCACATGAGTGTCCGAAAATCCACCGGTGATTCCCAGGTAAGGGGTCCTGTGACGGGAGGTAGTGGGGGGAGGGGGTCAGTCATGCAGGGCCAGGGGGCTGTCGTCAAGACGGCGCGTCCCGGGGGTCCGGGGGATGGCAGTGCAGGTCTGGTTGGTGTAGAAAGCGGTTGGTGTATCTGGGTCGTTCCCACGCGCCATGATTGGAGGAAAGCGGGTGATTGTGCCTTGCTGGTTTTCTCTAGGACTCGCAGGCGGCTGGGGACGGGGGGGTGATTTTGGTGGATCGTAGGGCACAGGGTTCCATCCTGCCGTCTGGATTCCTGTTACGTAGAGTCTAGGTTTCCGTCGCTTTGCGAGTATGGATGGGGCCGGGCGATTTCCCTTCTTCTGTGCACCCCCTCCGCACCCCCACGTGAAATTTATTCTCATACTTAATAATCTAGCACAGAGACCACAGTAGGATGGGGGGAGGACATGGGGGAAAGGCTTAAGATTCCCATCCTGGCTTCTCCATCACCACATCCGTTGGCATTTATGCAGACACACGTCTGTACCTTTCCCGTGTCACAGGTGAGGCCACGGAGTCTTAGACCGCTCAGGTGACTCAGGCAGGTTCACACGGTTACCAAGTGGTCAGACCGGACTCTGACGCCGAGCCCCGGGGTGCTTCTAAGTTTGCGTTAAGCTGTGTCCGAGGAACGAAGGATCGGCTTGTTCTAGTCTGTCTGTAAGTTCTGTCCAGAAGATGTTCTGAGTGAAGGCCCCAGGGTCCACCAGTCCTTTCCAGGAGCTCCTCTTCCAGGCCCCAGGGGTGAAGATGGCAATGGTGATACCTGTGTTGGCTGCTGTGCGGGATGACCGTGGCCGCTTATCCCCAACAGCGGGTGCCACGTGCCCTTCAGAGCAAGGCCTTGTGATCTGTTGCTGAGCTCAGCCGAGCTGTGACACTTGGCAGTCACACAGACAGGAGTGTTCATTTTTGGAAACTTTGTTCGGTCGGGCCCAGATTAATTCAGCTAACTCTCTGGGAAAGAAATCGGACGTCCATCTGGGCCAAGGCTTCTCCCCTTTTGACGGACTTCCTCATCACCCAGGCCTCTTGTTAAAAATGTAGGTTCTGGGGCGCCTGGGTGGCTCAGGTCATGATCTCGCGGTTCGTGGGTTCGAGCCCTGCGTCGGGCTCTGCTGACGGCTCGGAGCCCGGAGGCTGCTGCTTCGGATTCTGTGTCTCCCTCTCTCTCTCTCTGCCTCTCCCGGCTCACGGTCTCTCTCTCTCTCTCTCTCTCTCTCAAAAATGAATAAACATTTTTAAAAATGTAGATTCTGATTCAGAAGGTCTAGGAGGGACCCTGAGCTTCTGTGTTTCCAACCAGGCCCCGGATGATGCTGATGATGTCGGTCAGGGGACCGCGACTTTAGCAGCGAGGACCCGGGCACAGACGATAGGACACAGCATGTGAATGTAGCCGCTTTGCTCCCCTGCTCATGGCACACGTCCCTCCCAGCCCTGGCACTGTGTGTTTTCTGCTGAGCCCCCAAACTGCCCCTGCCGACCTATGTGGGACGAACCTGACTTTTACCACCCGGCTGCATGGTGATTTCTGAAGACCTCAGCCTAGCTCCTTCTCTGCTGTAACAGAAGGGAAAAAGCTGCTGTTGGCTTGGGTACATCAAGAAGAATATTGGAAACATCCCCCCCCCCCCCCGTCATTCTGGCTTTTTTCTCTGATAGAACATAGTACCCCCCACCCCCAAATACAGTGACGTTATTACTAAACCTTTTTGTTTTTTCAACGTTTATTTATTTTTGGGACAGAGAGAGACAGAGCATGAACGGGGGAGGGGCAGAGAGAGAGGGAGACACAGAATCGGAAACAGGCTCCAGGCTCCGAGCCATCAGCGCAGAGCCTGACGCGGGGCTCGAACTCACGCGAGATCACGCGAGATCACGCGAGATCGTGACCTGGCTGAAGTGGGAAGCTTAACCGACTGCGCCACCCAGGCGCCCCACCTTTTTGTTTTTTAACGTATATGGATATAACCATCTCAGAAGCTGACTTTTGACCCAGGAATTTCCCCCTCCAGTATCTGTCCTCGGAACACATCCCGGGATTCTGATTTATGTGCGAAGCATCATTTACGGCACTACCCGTGTTGGGTCCAACCTGTCTAGCAACACGGGATGGGTAAAATGGATTTTGGCACTGAATATCCATCCAGCCTGCGATATCATGCAGACACGAGAAAGCCCTTTTCTGAAGAATATATAATGATTCAGGGAAATGCAGAGAGAACACGATAGTTGGGGGGTTGGAGGGAAGCACACACACCTCTCAAAAATAAATACTAAAAAAAAATTTTTTTTTTAAAGGGGCCCCTGGGTGTCTGTCGGGTAAGCGTCCAACTTCAGCTCCGGTCATGGTCTCGCACTCACAAGTCCGAGCTCCGTGCCGACAGCTCGGAGCCTGGAGCCTGCTTGGGATTCACTCTCTCCCTCTCTCTCTCTGCCCCTCCCCCGCTTGCACACACATGCTGTCTCTCGAAATAAATAAATAAAGTTAAAAAAAAAAAAAAAAGAAAAAGAATTGTCCGGTTAGAAAACACACATGGTGTTGAGGTTGAGAAACCTTGGCCTAAGGTACTTTGTGTTTTCTCTGCACTTTGCAGTATTTTTCGCATTGCCTGGAATGAGTGCGTTTTACTTTAACGGAAGGCAGACGCAGTGAGCAGGGGTAGAAACAAGGTTCTGGTCCCTGGGGACGCAGAGCAGGCCAGCTCCGGAGACCCCGGCCTGGACAGGCCGTGACTGCTGAGGGGCAGGTGGAAATTGAGTGTGTATTCTTTTTGGATGGTCACGTTGAGCATTGATGTGTCATCAAAGTAACAAAAACATGGGGCGCCTGGGTGGCTCAGTCGGTCAAGCGTCTGACCCCATTTTGGCTCGGGTCATGATCTCATGGTTCGTGAGATCGAGTCCCCTGGAGGGCTCTGCACTGACCGCACAGAGTGCTTGGGATTCTCTCTCTCCCGCTCTCTCTGCCCCTCTGCCCCCCCCTTCAAAAATGTTAAAAAAAATGTCTTTAAGTAACAAAAATAAATAACACAGTGCGTGGAGAGAGCAAATACGCAGTGGTTCACTGCTTCCCACGACTGGAATGTAGCATGTTGGGTTTTTTTTTTTTTTAGGCAGTGGAAGGATTCTAGAAGGTGCTGGTTTCCCACAAAGGTGCTTGGGGCCAATCACAGAAAGAGGATGAGTTTTATTGTTTACAGAGCCAGCAAGCTATCCCCAAAGTAAACAGGGCGCTCTTTGACATGCAAAGTATTACTCACGCCATCCCTGTGAATTATAATGAACAGCAATTAGGACTTTGTAATACCTGGAGAGTGAATGAATGAGCAAAGGAACACATGGCCGGTGGAGATACAGGGTAGGGGGCTGGGCCAAGCAGCTTGCCCAGGGTTTGCTCAAAGCCCTCTATGGTTTTTGTTTTTTTGTTTTTTTTTTGTTTTTTTCTGCTCTCTGCTCCTCCTTAAGCAGGGTAATCAGGGAGATTAAAATGTTGGGGGTGGGGAGTGCATACCTGATCTTCCCGGGCCACCAGGAATGTGTCCCCCACCGTGCCCCCGTCGTGGACAGGACTGATGCAGGCTGGGTGCCTGCCTGGTCCTCCCCCAAGTCCTGGGAGACCAGATGGCCGGGCGCAGGTGGTGGTGGCCTGGCGCCACCTAGTGGAAGTTTTCCAGCCTGCAGCCTTGGGGTGGGCTGCCGGGGTATTGGATAAATGGGGTCCACCTGATTGCGAGGCTGGGGTGTCAGAAGCTGATAGTCTTACTGGCCTTTGTTGGAAGCACATCCTGGTCTGTCCCCTGCCTGCCCGCCTGTGATGGGCTCCCTCTCGGATCCCTGTGCAGGTGGGGTGGGGGTCACACAAGGGATCTGCCCCTGGAGCCCAGGCGCTTTGGTGGCCAAAGTTGTCCTGGCTTCCCATGAGCATCCCCCAGGAAGACCCAGGAGAGGAGACAGGGGCTGGGACCAAAGGCTTGGAAACTGAAGGGTCCCACCGGAGAAGGGAGTTTGAGGTAGACTCCTCTACCCGGTGGGGCTTCCCTTGAGCCCAGCAACACATGTTGCATTGAGTGCCTCCTCCTTGGCCAGGCATTGACTCGCAGGCACATAGCCCAGCCCCTGCCTTGCTGGAGAAGGCACGAGATAAACAAGTGTTTCGTGTCAGCAGTGGTACGGGCGGGAGGGAAGTGTGTGTCCCTGGGACCTGGCCGGTGGCGGTCAGTGATGGCAGAAACGTCAGTGATGGGCTTTGTGGGAAAAGGTGCGTAAGCTAAGACTGGGCAGATGAGTGAGGGTTTAGCCTGGCACAGGGTAGGGTGGTGGTGGGAACAGCCTTCCAGGCGGAGGGAACAGCACATGCGGATAGCCGGAAGGGGAAGGAGGGCAGTGGTTTCAGAGAATCCACAGCGGCCAAGTGGGGCTGTGGTTTACAGGCTCAGCAGGTGTCAGGAGGGCGGAAGGTGGGGCCGGCCGAGTCTGCACAGGCCTACCGTGAGGCGCTTGGGTTTTATTCTGACGGTACAGGGAAGCATCGAGAGGCTTCATTCTGGATCCCGCCTGCCGAGGAGGTAAGGCTGGGAGGACGGGGTCAGAAGACGTGCAAAGCCTGGGTTTGCATGGCAGTTGTGAACGTACGATGCAGTCCACCCAGCTCTACCTTTGTGGGTGACCACCCTTGTGGGTCCTCACCGCATGGTAACAGTAGAGTGGCCCCGGGCCAGAGAGTAGGAAACCAGGCTGGAGAGGGACTCTTAAAAAAGGAGAGAAACTTTCCAGAATCCTAGGCAAAGGACATTTAAAAACAAACAAACTTTTACTGGAGTGCCTGGGTGGCTCAGTCGGTTAAGCATCCGTCCCTTGATTTCGGCTCAGGTCATGATCTTGCGGCTTGCGGGTGCTGAGCCTGCTTGGGATTCTCTGTCTGTCTCTCTCTGCCCCTCCCCTGATCTCTCTCTCAAAATAAATAAACTTTAAAAATAAATAAATAAATAAACTTTTATTATGGACACTGGCAACATCCCAAGGCTAAAGTCCATCCCACTTTTACAGGTGGATACATTGGTTACTGTATCTTTTTACTCTGTTCCTCTCTCTCCGGAGATGTAATTCATCCAGTCATTTACAACGTACAGTGTTGCAGGACCATCAGTAACAATCCATTTTAGAGCCCTTTGATCACCCTGGAAAGAATCCCCAAAAGTCTTGGGCACCCACTAATCTGCTTTCTGCCTGTCTCCGTAGGTGAGCCTCTTTCTTCTGCACATTTCATAGAAGTGAAACGGCACCGTGCAGGGCCTCCGTGTGTCTGGCTTCTTTCACTTACAACAATGTTTCAAGGTCTGCGAATGTTGCAAATGGAGTGACACTGTGTGCCTTTCCCCGGGGCCACGTAGTATCCCATCCTGTGGACTCACCATTTTATCTCATCTATGGCTTTAGCTCCTTTTAATCTAGACTGTATTTTCCCCACACATTTGTTCTTTCTGTCTTGCCCCACGGTGGCTGTTTGTGGGAAGAGCCCAGGTCAGTTGCAGAGTGACCCTGATGCATTATCTACTTCTTTTCTTCTGCTTAGATTCAGGGTTAGCAGTTTGGCAAAGGTTTCTACCTCCTGGGGCTTCTCAGGTTAGCACCCCTCCAGCGATGCTGAGTTTGAGCTCCCGGTTAATGCGATGGCCCCTTTGCAAGGGCGCATTTTCCCTTTCTGATTAGCCAGTAATCTGGGGGTGGGGGGATGGTAAGGGTGATACTGTTCCTCAGTGCTTCAGCATCCTTGGTGACCGTGGCCTGGATCCGTTTTGACTTTGGGGTTTGCAAATGGTAATTTTCTGATTCCTTAACCATTTTTAGGGGCATTCTTCCATAAAGAAATACCGCATACACCCCTCGCCCCCTTTGCTGCCTTTTAAGTTACTCGTTTTCGGTCGTTATTCACAATCATGCCCAAATTGTCCCAAATTTGGCTTGTTGGACCCTCTCTCTGCTGGCGCCTGGGTCCTTTGGTGAGACCACATTGTTCTTTGCCCTGTTTCGTCCCTCCCAGAACAATTGAATGTGCCAGATCTGTCTGGCATCTGGAATGAGCCATTTCTCCAAGGGACTCGTTTCCTTTTAGTATGGAATAGTATTTAGAAGCCAGCTTCTGGCTAGTAGGTGTTCTCCCTGTGACGGAGGTGTAATTCCTTCCGGGCCCTTTTGTGAAGTGCGACAGGTGTGTGTGTGTGGATGTGTGTGATGTGTGGATGTGTGTACACGTATGTATATATAGTGTGTGTATATGATGCATATGTACGTAGGTGATGTTGGGACAGTAGGCACAGACCGCTGGCAACAAGGACAGAGCCTGAGCTGCCTGGAAGGGCTTGGCGTCACCCTGCTCAGCCCTGGCTGAGACTGAGCATCCAGGAGGGCAGAGAGGGCGGGGGAGGGGGGGCAGAGGACCCCTTGCCCGCATCGTCAATGCCATTACTTGCACTCCTGTCCTGGCCCCAGTTACAGGGAGGAGGGCCACCTCTGTGTCTGGCTCCATTCCACAGAGCCTTGGACACGGTGGTCCCCAGGTCAGTGACTGTGGATGATGATCTTTCTTGACCCCTGTGGAGCCACCTGGAAAACAAGAGATCGTCCCTGGTCTCCAAGTGGGGAGCCGGCAGAATATCGAGAAAAGCGAGACTCAGCCGCAGGCTCCAGTTTCACTTGCCTTGTGACCCTAGACAAACGAGTTCGTTTCCGCAAGCCTCAGTATCCCCATCTGTGCAATGGAGGCGGTGCCTCTGAATTCGCGGAGTCTGGGAGGATTACGCAGGTTTGAGTATGTCTGATGCCTAGGCTGGTGTCTCCCTCCTTCTGAGAGTTTCCCCCCTCGTCCCCGTCGTCAGCATCGATACGGAGACTGGTTGCTAGTGCATTAGCTGACATCCTGGTGGGCGAGAGCTCGGAGTGTGGTGGCAGTGTGTGTCGATGGTGGGGAGAATCTATGCTGGAGTGTCCCTTTCCCCTCTCCCCTCCCCGGCATGGGTTTGTTTGGCCAGTGCCTCTGCGTGGATGAACCTGCGAGAGACCCCCGCACCCGCCACAGGATAGTGGCACTCGAGCTCCAGCCACGTGGCCTCGGTCTTCCTCCCAATTTGGGCACATGCCCTGGGCGACCACTGATAGCTCGAGACGATTCAGGGGAAGGTCATACGTCGTTGTTCTGGAAATGTCTGGGGAAGCTGTGGCTGGTCACACGCTTGAGCCGGTGCGGCTGCCATAGTGAGGGAGCCTGGATGAATGACACCACGTAGATCAGTGTGTCCCCAAGGGAGGCCCCCGGACTCTGCTTCAGAGGCGCTGGCCCACCTGATTGCTGCCAGCTCAGCTCCGGGGGGTGCGGCCGGGACCCGATGTGGGGCCAGTGCCTGTTAATTCTGATGCCCTCCAAAGCTTGTGGACCGTCGATAGCAACCGGTGAAATCGAGGCTCAGAGGAGACCCGTGGCTTGGCAGGGTGTCCAGACTACTGAGTTTATTTCCTCACCCGGAACATGACCGGTCTATAGAGTTCTTTTAGCTGGACGGTCAGAGGGCATCCGCTTCCATTAACGGACTTCCCGTACCAGCCCAGGTCGATCTGGACGGGAGTAAAGGAATGAGGGAACCGCAAACAGGGACTCAGTCCAGCTCCCTGTTTTGTGCGGTGAGCAGCTGAGATCCTGAGGCAGCGCTGACCCCTACCCCCGCTCATGCCGGTGGTCCGGGCTTTGCTGGCCCGGGATGGGGGGCTGCTGGTTCCCTGAGGCTGGATGGAGGGACCTCTCTGAGCCTTTTCTAGGAAGTGTCAACAACCACGTCCTTAAGTTTCACTAGAGAAAGAAGGCCGTGGGTCCCACGTCATGCGTGTACCCCACGCACCGTGTGGCTCAGGACAGTCTGGGACCCTGTTGACTCGTTAGTGTAACTGCTGATTGTGGGGCAGTGACGACCCAGGATCGACCTGCCCCTTTAGGCTCCTGTGACCCATGTCGTGTTTTCAGCTTAGGAATCCTTAATTTTCTGCACCAGGACCATCCTAGGGCCGGGGCAAGATGTTGAGGACCTGGGGACGGAGGCATTTGGGACCCTAGTTTGTTTGCAGGCAACAGGAAAACATAAAAAGGCAATCCAGAGCCTGAATGAATAAGAGCCTCAACTCGCCTCTGCCGAGAAATCCCTCCTGCCTCCCTCCCACGTCACGGAGGTGGCCGAGCCCGCCCCCCCTCACCCCGCCAGCCATGCACGTTCCGCGGCTTGAGGATTGGACATGTTGGACCCTGGGGATTCAGAATAAGATGTCATGGAGGTGGTGGCCTGCTTTAACTCTCTGTTCTCGGGTGGCTTCTGCGGGTTCGGGCAGCAGGCGGACCGGTCTGCCAGCAGAGGGCAGCTGAGGGGTTAACTGCCCGAATCAGGAACTGGGAGAAGAGGGAGAAGAGGAGGGAGACCTGGTTTGGAGCTGTGCGGGAGGCTTCCTCCTGTTTGCCTTCAAAGCCGGGAAGCCCCCCCCCGGAGCAGTGTGGGGTCCGGGCCACCCCTGCCTGCCCTCTTCCAGAACATGGTGACTTAAGGGTTAATGGCAGCTTGAGCATCTGCTCCCCCCAACTGCCCCAGCAAGGGGCCTCCACTCATCCCCCCGCTGCCTTCGGGGAGCCCGAACAGAAAGCGCAGACGTCCAGGATGGAGAACAGCTTTGATGAGGTTTCTTGCCTCTCTCCCCAGAACCTGGGATCCTCGTCACCAGGCAAAAAGCAGAACAAGGAGAACACCATCACGGTAAGTGACTCCCCGCTGGGTGCTGCTCCCAGGTTGGGCGAGCTCTGGGGCTTTCTGCCACGCTGGGTGGTTGCCATGGCGATGTGGACCGCTGAGCTGAGCGGGAGCCCAGCCTGGAAACGGGGGAGTTCCAGAGCTTGGATGTAGCCGAAATGCCCCCCTGCCTCCCTCACCCCCGCCCTCCACCCCGACCCTTCTGTTGATTTCACTCCGGATGACCGATGATGACCGAGTGCAGGCGTGGTGGGATCGAGGCAGAAGCCGTGGCTGGCGGGCGGGCGCGGGGGGGGGGGGGGTGGTTTGAAGGGGGGTGGGCCATACTCCGCCTAAGCGACATGACATGTAAATTACACCCACTGGGGCTGGCTTTCACGCAGGGTGACTTCTAGAAGGTACCAAAGTTAAAAACAAGAGAAATCACCCTAAGAATAGAGTTCCTGACGGGAGCAGGCGGCTCCTGCCTGGGGTGGCCAGACCGCCTCCTGGGGCTCTTGCAGAAGCCCGCCAAGCTCCCACGTGCAGGCTGAGGAGGGCACCCCTCTACACACACACACACACACACACACACACACACACACACACACACACACCAGCCGCATGTCGGGGGCAGATGCATCGTCCGGCTGCTCAGACAGCCAAGGGCTCGGAGACGTGAGAAGTGTGGTCCTGGGTTTGCTGTTTGGACACAGGTGCCCCGGAGCCGGGAATGGGGACCTGCTCTCCTGGGCTCCGTCTGCCACAGCCAGCTCTGAGCCGTTCTGACCACCCCCACGGAGATGACCCCGACAGTGGGTATGCCTTCCCTGGCTGGTGGAGGCTGCAAATCCTGCTTTGGAGGAAAGAGAGGTTTGCATGCACAACGACATCAGCAACAGTTGCTGCCCCTTTGGTGTGCACTTATTATGCACCAGTAGTGTTCCGAGCGGCTCATTTCGCTCTCCGCTCACTGTGTGAGGGGGAGGGGACAGAACCAGTGTTGTGAACAAGGGGGTCTGAAGCCAGAGGGTCCGTTACAGCACCTGCGAGCTGCACGGCAGCCCGGGACAAGTGTCTCTGCCCCTTTGGGTCTCAGTGTCCACGTCTGTACAATGGAGAGATGGTGGGTGTCTGTGCCTTGGGGATCGTGTGCGGACTAAATGAGTCTGTACACAGAAAGCACTTAGAACAGAGCTTGTAGTCAATGCTCTGTGTCCAGTTGCCTTCTCGACCCGGTTTACAGATGAGGAAACTGAGGCACACAGCCATATACCTCTCCCGGCTGGGAAGCATCGGGATTCGAGACCTGTGCTGTTACCTCCTGAGAGTGGGGCCTGAGTCCAGGGCAGACCTCCTGAGGGCATCTTCCTGCCACTTTAGGGTGCCATCGACTGCCCCAGAGCAAGGCAGGAGCCCCTAAAGTTCCCTGAAATGGGGAAAGAGGGAGAAGAAGGCGGGGAGCGTATGTGGGAATTGTAGAAGAAAAGTCCAAAGCAGAAATGGAAAGCGGAAAGCAGTTGCCGGGAAGGGGGAGACAGTCTCAGGCCCCAGGGTGGGGCCCCCGTCACCCACCTGCTGTGCCTTGCCTTTGAGCCTTTGAGCCTTTGAGCCGGAGCTTGGGGCATCCTCTGAGCGCCCTGGGCCTCGCCCCAGGGTCTCCTCTCCAGCACACCTTGTTCACCGGCCCTCCCAGCCCGTGTCCTCCCTCCTCCTTCCACTGACCTACATCGGTGCCTCTCCGAGCTAGCCTGCAAAGTGCAGTCGGCCGCCACAGCCTCCGGGGAGCTTACTTAAAACGCGGGTTCCTCGGAGGATTCCTGGACCTACGACCTGGTTGGTCTGGGACCCCAGCCGGAGTCTGCCAGTTTTTGCTGGAGAACCTGAGGATGGGAGGGATTGGCCAGAGGGTGCGGAGCAGCTCCCCGGTCTTGGGGCTGGGTCTGCCGGCTGCGTGCCCCCAGGTGTCCAGATGGGTGAAGGCCTGTGTGCCTCCCCTCTACCCTGTCCCTACAGCACTCGCTCCCTCCCTGCCCCGTCCCCAGTCCTTCCTCTGGGCTCTGATCCTCCAGAGCTCATGGTTTTCCAGGGAGGAGACCCTGCAGGGCCACTGGGACGGGGTGGGGGCAGGGGGTACGGCCCAGCTCCCGGGGTGCAGGAAACCCCTCCTGGTGAGTGGGGACGACGGGGTGAGCAGTCTCCCACCCTGTCACCCTGTCGGGGTGCAGATCCCACGGAGCAGACGCTTAGAGCGATTCACCCGGATGCTTGCTGGGCAGCAAAGGGTCGTGCGTCCGGGTCCTGGTCTGGGTCTGCGTCTTCGTGGGGGCTACGGAGCCAGGATTGAGCTCGATTCTGAGATTCCAGCCTCCCCCTCCCGCTGGGGGCCCGGAGCACGCCTTGGGCAGGGCCAGCTGTGGACCGAATTGCTTGATGAGGAATGACAGGCACTAAGGGCAGCTCGCAGCCCTCGGCACAAACACGATGTGTCAGAATCTAGACGATTCCAGAGAAGATGACAATTACACCGCCACACTCCCGTCCTGGAAGGAAGGTTCTGGGGACTCCTGTGGTCCTCAGCTTCCACTTCCTGATGTGACCCGGCGGGCACCCTGGAACCCTGGGTGGGAGCCCGAGGGCGGGAGGTGAACCCTCTGGGTCGCTTCTTCTCTGCTCCCACAGACCTCCGCTCTGACTTTCCCCCTTCCACGCCCTCCCAGATCAGCCCAGAAGCACAGTCAGAGCCAGCTGCCCAGATAGGTGGGTGAGAGACCGTGGCCTCTGCCCTCCAGCACAGCCTCCGCATGGGGCCGGGACTGGGGGCCGCGGGGGATGCGCTCAGGGACTCCCCGCATCGGAGCCCCGGGCGCGGGTCGAACCTGTGCTCAGCAGGGAGGGGAGGGGCTTCCTCCATTTATCTGAGGGTTGGAGAAAACGGGGTTGGTGTCAGCATCAAGATGCTGCAGGTCGAGGATGGTGATTTCAGGAGGAGCGAGGGTGGGGAGGTGGCTCCCAGAACTTCTCGCAAACAGTATTCATGGAGAGGCAGACCCCCGCTCCTCCGTGTTGAGCACCCTTTCCTGCCTGAGCCCCTGCCTTGGATAGGAGCGTAGAAGGCGGTGCGACGGAAGCAGAAAGCCAGACTGTCTGACTTCAGACCGTGACTGCACCGTCAGTTACACACAAGCTGTGTGATCTTGCATAACTTACCTAACCTCTCTGTGCCTTCGTTTCCTGCCCTGTAGCATGGGGATAGTAATAGCACCCGCCTTCCAGGGTTGCCGTGACAACTGAGTGAGGCGATAGGTGTAAAGCAGTCAGAACGAGTTACTAGCTCTTAGCAGGGGATGGTTCCTTAGGACGACCCCCCCCCACCCCGCGCCCCGTGTCTGCTGGGAGGAAAGACGATCCCTGGAGCTCTGGCGGTGCCCGGTGCCCGGGAGGCCTTGGGAGGAGGGCTGGTCCCTGGGGAGCCTCCCTGGTGGCCAGGGTGGGTGTTCTCCCTCCAGTGCGCCCCCTCTGCCGCGGCCAGTGTGTGCACCCCGCGAGTAGCCCAGTCAGGTCACTGTGCTTCAGGGCACTTTCCGGGCTGCCGTGCCTGCAGGGTGCCCCTCCGGCCTCAGTTTTGACTGCTCCCTGGCTCCCCAACTGTGGGACGCATCCTGAGACCTCGGGCCTTCCCCCCCACTGTCTGCCAAACCCTAACCCTCTCATTACCTAAATCTCTCTCTCTCTCTGATTCCTCGCCCTTCCTGCAGTCCCAGCACCCATGTTTAAGCCCAGTGGTCTATTTATCCCAAAGTGGTGCTATTACTTTCTCACTTGTGTGCCTTCCTCGTGAGGCTGTAAGACCGTTGAGGACAGAGAGCATTCTGTCCGTCTCTGGCCCTTGAGTCATTGCACCAAGAAACCCTTCCTGAGCTCCCATCGGGGGCTGTGCTTGCCAGGCAATAGGGAAACAGCAGGGAAAGGGTCTCCCTCCCCTCGTGGGGCAGACTGTCAAGAAAAGAGATGCTAATTAAGCAGTCATGAGAAGTGTAATTACAAATGCGTGTGTGCAAAGGGCTGGAAGGATCTAGCAGGGTAGCCACTCAGCAGATGTTTGCATGGGAAATGGCCGAGCAAGGGGTCCGCCGAATGAACTGCTGTGGGTGGAGGCCTTGAGCTCTGTGGTCAGCCCAGCTCTGATTCGGATTCTTGCTTTCTGTGACCCTCGGGTTTTCTTCTTGCAAAAATGAGGCCCGTGTTAACCCAGCTGGCGGGGTTGCTGAGATGATGACCTGAGAGTGAATGCATGCAAGGCCCCTGGTGGGGTGTCTGAGTGAGGGCTGTCCACTGATTCCCCCCCCCCAAGCCCCCCCGGGGGTGGAGGGGGGTGTTAACAGCTGCCTCCTGGGGCGGTGGTTGGGGGTAGGGAGGCCGGCAGGGTGCAGTTCTCCAGTCGCCCACCAGGAGGCGCAGGGCTCTGTGAGCATTGGGGAAATGCAACACCCCCCCCAGGACAGCTGGGAGCCAGCCTGTCCCCAAACCAGAGTTGGTACAGGCGGGGGACAGGCACCCTGGGGTCCCCAACCAGTCTGTCCAAGGACCTGTGTCCTCACCGAGTGGTAAGAGCAACAACAGGGATGAGCCCTTACCCTCCCCTCCTGTCTCCCCCAGCCCAGACAGCTCCCTTTCAGTGGTTGTGACGGGGCCACGTGTGGGACCCCTTGCCTCTAGACGCCGACAGGACACCCTAGAAGACACTTGTGTCCACTTCTGGGTACCACCATGCCCCCCCCCCCTCGCTGGTTCCGTGATCCTTAAGGCCCAGTCTAATGTCACAGTTAATTTGCCATTAGATTTGTTTGAAATTTTCACGGACCACATTATTAAGCAAGACAAAATGCCTCGCGATCGCTGTTATCTTTGGACACAGGAGTAGCCATTACATGAAATAAGGAACACGTGAAGCTTTGCGGTCCAGCCCCTGTTTCCACGATTCGATGGGAGATGCGTGTGGCCGTCGGTCATTGAAGCCCCGGAAGGAGACTCCCCTCTGGACACGCCTTGAGCGGCAGCCTGGAGAGAGGGTGTGGGGAGACCGTTGTCTGCTGTGGGGATTGAGAGGTGGCCCTCCCTCACCGCCCACAGCAGGCTCCTGCAGGCCAGGGACACCTTGGGGTGGAAATTCCCCACCCCAGGGGGTCCCTCGCACCTGCACTTTGACCTTGGTGGAAATCCGTGCTCCCTGTTTCTGGGGTTCTCTAGGTCATTCCTGCCACTCTGTCTTTTCCTTCAGAGTGGGAATCTCAGCCCTTCCTTCCACCAGATGTCAGGGTCCGGGAGGAGGGGGCTCCTGTCCTCCGCTGGGACTTCTCCCCTGCTCTCCTCCCGAGACTACAAGGAAGATCTGTGCCCCTGGCAGCAGAGGGTGGGGGCCCTGAACCCCAGGACACGGCTGGGGGCCCGTGAGCCCGACTCAGCTGGCAGAGGAATTTGGTCGTCCTTATTAGCATCTTTAACTTTGAATCACTTGCCAGCATTTAAACATGGAGACGCTTCGCCTAAGAGTCCTGATTTTTGGCTTCTCTTGAGTCGGCTCTTTGTGCCGGCTTGACACCAGTCGGGAGGAGCTAGGAGGAATCCGCTGGCTACCCGCATCTCCGCAGACCCCACCTCTTCCCAAGGCCGAGGTTGCTCGCCCCCCTCCCCTCTGCCCCCACGCTGCAGTTTCTGACCAAGTGGCGCCTGTACCTTGTTTGTTTGCGTGGCTGCTTGGCTTTGGAGTTGGTGGCCTCTCTCCAGAACCCCTGGGGTTTTCTTTTTCTTTTAATTTTTTTAAAAAGTTTATTTATTTATTTTGAGAGCGAAAGAAAGAGAGAGAGAGAGAATGCTAGCAGGGCAGGGGCAGAGAGAGAGGGAGAGAGAGAATCCCAAGCAGGCTCCGTGCTGTCAGCGTAGAGCCTGACATGGGGCTCGAACTCACGAACCAGGAGATCATGACCTGAGCCGGAACCAAGAGTCAGACGCTTAAGCGACTGAGCCCCCCCAAGCGACCCCAGGACCCCTGGGTTTTCTGCACAGCTCTTGCCTTGATCATCAGACGGCCCCCAATGCAGCAGCTCCAGGCTCCGTGGTGACAGTTAAAGTCTGCAGGGTGAGGCTCTGTGGCTCCCACAAAGGACACAAACGAGCAGGTTCCACAGGAGCGGATCCCGGGCTGGAAACAGGCCCAGCAAAAGCAGTGGTAAAACCACTTCCCCCTGGCGGGCAAGCTTGGGCAGGAAAAGTGTGAGACAGGTCCCAGGAATGTCTGCACTGCCCTCTCCTGGGCGAGGGCCAGCCCCGAGCACACATCCTGGACCATCTTTTCAGACGCTCTTTGTTCGTAGAATAAATATTGTGAAATGAAACGCACAAGGTAACCTGTCGCCCTGACCCTCAACCACAGAATTCCTTTCTCTGGAAGCAAACGATGTTATCGGCTTCCAGAAGTATTCCGTACGTAAATAACCAAATGTGTGTGTATTTTCTCTCTCTCTCTCTCTCTCTCTCTCTCTCTCTCTTTCTCTCTTGTTTGTGTTTTTTTTTTTTCCCTATGCAAATGGTAGCATACTCTTAAGTACCGTTTTGCAGCTCATGTTTTTCTTCCCCACTTAATAATATGACCCGGCACAACATCTGTAGCCACATGTTAGAACTTTCTCCCCGTGTCCTCTGCTCTCGATGCACACCCCACAGATGCCCCTCTGCCCCAAGCTTTGTGTAGCCGTTCCCCTGCTGGAGGACAGTGGAGTTGTGTTTTTGCTGCTACAAACCCGTGTGCTGGTAGACAAGAGGGTTTAGACACACGCGATCCATCCGTAGGGGGTGGTCTTTGACGAACAAGTCGCCGGGTCAGAGGCTCACGCTGTGTGTGGTTTTGGTGGATGCTGTTACTATACTGCCTTCCAGAGAGTTCTGGCCGATTCCAGCCCCTCTGGGGGCGTGGGTGTCCTTTGCCCCTCATTCGAAAAACACGTGCCTCCCAGGATTGCCACGCACGCTCTATCGAGCGGGCGCTGAAGGGAGGCCTCTGTAATGCTGTGTCCCAGGCGCAAAGCCTTCCCGTCCAGGCAAGTCACTTCCTGCCTTGTCCTGTGCCCTGCAGATAAACTGCGTGACGTTTCCTCATCCGGACACGATGCCAGAGCAGCAACTGCTGAAACCTACAGAGTGGAGCTATTGTGACTACTTCTGGGTAAGTGGTGCGTCGGTTTCCCCTGCTCTGTGACCGCCCCTCTCCCCCCCCCACCCCCCACCAAAGGATCAAGAGTGAACAGCCGGAAGGGGCATGAGGGGCCTCGAGCTCGAAGAAGAAGGGTTCTCTCTTTAGGTCTCAACAGGAGATTTAGCATCCGAGGCAGGAATTTAAGCCCCTCTTGGGAGTCCAGATGATTCCGTAAGTCTCAGAGAATCCACAGGATTTTCCTTCAGGGCCACATGGAAACAAACCCCTGGACAGAATGCAGATAAGCCCGAGGGTCACTCCTTTGCTGCTCCGTAAGGGCAGGGGACTGGAAGCACCTTCAGTGGGGGAATCTGCTCTCACGACTTGGTGGGGCACGCTTGAAGGGGACACCTTGCACAAACGCTTTACCTCTTTGGGCCTCCCTGCTTCCATCAGTGATGAGGTTGGGGGCAGGGGTCGGTAGAGAATTCGCCTTTAGTAACTGTGCTTCTAGAACTTGCTGCATCCTGTTTACTGAGTGCAGAGTTTCAGTTTTGCAAGATTAAAAAAAAAAAAAGGTTCTGGAGAAGGACACTGGTGATGGTTGCATATGCCCAGGGACTTGTTACCACCCGGTGGCTCCCTTAACAGTGGGTAAGGTGGTGAATTTTATGCTAAGTGTGTTTTCCCACAATTAAATAAATACCTTTTGACAAATGCACATCCCACCTGCTCAGAAACCCTGGGAATAGCCGTTGGCATTTGCATCTGAAAATCAGCAATGACTTTCACACCGAGAGGGCCTCATTCTGGATTCACATAGTGGTGATGGGTGCACGACCTTGGGAACATATTAAAAAACCACGGAATCGTACACTTTGGGGAAAAAAAAAGGTGCAGAGACCCCGAGGAACAATAAATAAACAGAATACCGTGCAGAATGGATTACTGCCCTTTTTTCAGATTTGCTGATAACCAAGAACTAGACGAAAGCACTTCTGTTGCGTTAATAAGTCACTTGCACTCTCGAAGACACCCAGTGAGTCGTCTTGGCCCAGCTGTGTTTCTTCCAGATGCTGGGGGTGCGTGCAGGGGCAGCAGACATCGTGGGGAGGGCTCCGTGGGGCATCAGAGGCCTGGGGTGGGGGGGGTGAGCTCAGAGGTGACTCACGGTGAGCAGGGGACAGAGTGTATGAGACTCCTTAGGCGCTGAGAGCCCGGCGGTTTTTATTCCAACCGCGTTCGGAAGACGTTGGGGGCCTGCGTGGTCTGGTTTAGAAGCATCGCTCGGGAAGGACTGTGAATGGGCAAGGGCAGGGGTCAGTGGCAGGTGCGGGAGCCCCGGGGTCATGAGGACAAGTGGCTGAGTTTATGGACGCCAGCCCTAAAGAGGGACGTGGGAAGCAGAGCATTCAGGGGAGACCCTAGGAGCCGGAGGTCAGCCTGTGTGGGGTACCATGTGGGGGCCTCAGGGAGCCCTGGGGAGCCAGAGGGGAGTGTGTGGACCTGCCCCTGGCCAGCATCCAAGAGCAAAAGTTGCGTGTTCTCATCCTCCTTCAGGCTCTGCTGGGACTCTGTTCCTTACTCTAGGGCTTTCTTTCTCCAACATCATCTCTCCCTCTAACGGAAATCTCCCTGCTGTGAACGGCCGCTAAAGCCCCCCTCTTCTGGCCGGTTTTCCCGAGTGTGGACGGATCGCTCGGCACACCCACCTTATGTGGGAGGCACACGGAGGCCTGGTATTTGGGGGGGATTTTTCTTTTCCTTTTTCTTTAATCATTAAGTTTATTTATTTACTTTGAGAGAAAGCGTGCGTACATGTGTGAGCGGGGGAGGGGCAGAGAGCGAGAGGGAGAGAGAGAATCCCAAGCAGGCTCTGTGCTCCAGCCCACGAACCCCGAGATCGTGACCCGAGCCAAAATCAAGAGTCAGATGCTCAGCTGACTCGGCCACCCAGGCGCCCCTCTTTTGCTTCTTTATCAGGGTGTAGCGTTCATACCGCAAAGTGCTCGAATCTTAAACATACCTGGAGAAGGGGCGCTTGGGGGGTTAAGCATCTGACTTCGGCTCAGGTCATGATCTCACAGTTTGTGGGTTCGAGCCCCCGTGTCAGGCTCTGTGCTGACAGCTCGGAGCCTGGAGCCTGCTTCGGGTTCTGTGTCTCCCTCTCTTTGCCCCGCCCCCCACCCTTCTCCTACTGTCTCTTTGAAAAATAAATAAACGTGAAAAAAAGCAAAGAAACAAACCTGACGGACCTGGAGAAGCTTTTATTTTTTTTTTTAATTTTTTTTTTCAACGTTTACTTATTTTTGGGACAGAGAGAGACAGAGCATGAACGGGGGAGGGGCAGAGAGAGAGGGAGACACAGAATCGGAAACAGGCTCCAGGCTCCGAGCCATCAGCCCAGAGCCCGACGCGGGGCTCGAACTCCCGGACCGCGAGATCGTGACCTGGCTGAAGTCGGACGCTTAACCGACTGCGCCACCCAGGCGCCCCTGGAGAAGCTTTTAAATGGCCAGAGCCACCCTGCTGTGATGTGGTGCATTTTGTGTGGTAGTGATCTCCCTGTCACAAGAGGTATTAGCAGTGTGGCCCAGAACGCTTCATTTGAGGGTGGGAGAATCCCGCATTGGGAGAGAGTTCTAGGGGAGGGGGCGTCCGTAAACTTTTCGAACGCTTGACGATGGGAGGTGGGGTCTCTCCAGGCGTCACCCACCCCTTTCTGAAATTCCCTTCCCCTAAAACGTCTGCTCTGGACTGGGCGTTGTATGGAAACCAATTTGACGATACATTTCATATTTAAAAAAAAATAAAATAAACGTTTAAAAAAGAAAAAAAAAGTCTGCTCTGGAAGGGATCTTAGAGATGCAGCCCAGTCCTATTGCAAAGTTAGGGGTGTGGGTTGGGGGGGGACAGAGCCCCGGATTGGAAAGGCCTGGCCGTGTCACCCGGTGGCTGAGCTGAGACAAGGACCAGGTCTTTAGGAACTTGGGACACGGTCCTCATCGATGCACCTGTCTGATATCAAAGGATGTGTTTTTCGCTCCTTCCATGAAGTACCAAAGCACTGACGTCTGGATTCCTGGTGGGGAAAGGCTGTAACAGCGGAGGACACGGGTTTAGGTATGGTGCCGGCCAGGGCCCGAGAAGTTTCTTGGGCTAAGGTCTGCTTGCCATGCACACCCGGTCCCTTCCGGGGCTCCCTTCCCTGCACCCGGGACACCCTTGTCACCTAAGCTCTCTCGTGCTTCTGTATCCTTTTTAGGCTGATAAGAAGGACCCCCAAGGCAACGGCACCATGGCTGGGTTTGAATTGCTCCTTCAGAAACAACTAAAGGGCAAACAGATGCAGAAGGAAATGTCAGAATTCATCCGGGAGAGGTGAGACCCGGGCCCCTCCCAGCTCCCGGGGCCAGTCCCAGCGCCACCTCGGCCCCTGAGCCCCAGGTCGGTGGCTAGCAGCTGGGATGCGTCCTGCCCGCCCAGCACCGGGCGCGGTCAGCACCAAGGGGAGCCAGAGGCCCCCACTGCGGCTCTTGGGACAACTGTAGCTCGCATGGCTTTGGCCCGTGTGGGGTTTTTAAGGTTTGGACTGTAAACGTTTTTCGTTTTTGTTTTTGAATTGGTAGAGTTTACGTTACAAGCTGGCTCTCTGGCTTGTCTGGAGAAGGCAGAAAGGTCTGGTCTGCTGGAATCTTCCTTCCCCGGGGCATCTGCACATAGACCGCTGGGCCCCTGTACTGACCTGCGTGGCCCTCATTTGACGCTCTGTCCCTATCATAACGAGAAAGGAGAATGTTACCTTGTTATTTCATCCTTGAACCAAAGCTGTGTCCCAGACCTGGGCAGGTAGAACCTGTTCCCCCATCCCTTTCGGCGGGGCGGGGGCTCAGTCCGACGAAAGAGTCAGGTGGGGTCGTTATGACAGGTGTAGGGATTATAATAGTGGTTTTGCTGAAGGATGGTTTGTGTGAACGGAAACGAGGAAATGATAAATTCAGCCAGGACAGATTATAAGAAGCTCCTTCTCCACCTCCTGCCTTTTCAGTTCCTCCAAGGTCTGAGCACCCACTCACATGCACACGAGTTTCCATCTGGACTTTCCAGGGCATGCTGGAAATACTTACAATAAATAGCAATGTATTTTTAAAAATCTGTCTTAATTATAATAATCATTTAATAATCATTCTTGGGCATTTTAAAACACCTCTTTTCCTTCCGAGGTATGCTTTCGATTTGTTTCATCAAATCTTTGGGGTTTTTTGTTTTTGTTTTTATTTATTTATTTATTTATTTTGAGACAGAGAGAGACAGAGCATGAGCAGGGGAGGGGCAGAGAGAGAGAGGGAGACACAGAATCCGAAGCAGGCTCCAGGCTCCGAGCTGTCAACACAGAGCCTGACGCGGGGCTTGAACTCACGGACACGGACCGCGAGATCGTGACCTGAGCTGAAGTCGGATACGTAACCGACTGAGCCACCCAGGCGCCCCTCAAATCTTTGTTTTATGACCCATGAAGCTGCTAGGGAATGAGCAGAGCTCATAGCTCAGGTGCGAAGAAACAATGGTATAAAATACAGGAAAAGGCCGGGCACCTGGTGACTCAGGTGGCAAAGCACCTGACTTTGGCTCAGGTCACGATCTCATGGTCTGTGAGTTCGAGCCCCACGTCGGGCTCTGGGCTGACAGCTCGGAGCCTGGAGCCTGCCTCGGATTCTGTGTCTCCCTCTCTCTCTCTTCCCCTCCCCCGCTCATGCTCTGTCTCTCTCTCTGTCTCTCAAAAAATGAATAAACGTTAAAAAGAAAATTAAAAAACAACACCACCACTGTGTTGGCAGATACGCGGGATCTGCCCTTTGAGAACACTCCGGTCTTCCGCGGGGAGTGCAGACTTTTCTCGGCCCGCCGGGGTCTGCTAGGGAGACAAGCGAGAGTGCAGGTGCCCGGGTAGAGCGTGCTGGGCCAGGTGGTTTGCCGTGGCCGCGGCCTGGGGTGGATGGGCGGGTGGAGCCGGGACCCCTGCCTGGTGTGTGCCATTGACCTCGAGGAATCTTTGGAGACGTGAAGCTAGGAGTGTGCCATGGTCAGATCTGCTTTCTAGAGAGGTGTGTTGACCGCCGGCTGGGGGCTGCAGACTGGCCCCCCCGCCCCGGGTCACCCTGGGGAGGGCAGAGCGAAGGCCAGGAAGTGACGAACCAGGAGATAGACTCCAGCCGGCCCCCGGAGGCGGCCGGAGGTGGAGGTGAGAGCAGAGCCCGGAGAGGAGGAACATGGCTGTGGGTCTCTCAGGCCAAGGCAGAAAAGGATTCTTGCTCAGAATGATGCCACGGGGCTCAGTCAGGCCCCCCGTTTCCACATCGCCACACCCTTGGGCCATCAGCTTCGAAGCCGCTGGGGACGAGTGCCCCAGCCCCTCAGAGCATCTCCGGGGCCTTCCTGTTTGCCCAGCGACGGGCCCGGGGCTCCTGAGTGGTGGCCCCTGTCCCCACACGGCCCAGAGGACCACTCAGGAGGTGAACAGTGCCTTTGACGACACTTTAACACCATGTGCCGGATAATACGGAACACTCCCCAGAGAGTTGCCTTGAAAGTGTGTCAAGGGCCCGCCCTGCTGAAAGCAAAAACCAAGGCAACTTCCCTCTCTAGGGAACTGGAATCAGCCACATGCTCTGGGCACTGCCTGGTTTCCATGGAAATCCCTGTGCCCTGCAGCTTGACAGTTAGAGGCACTGGGGGCTGGACGGGGGAGGTGAGGACCACCGGGCATGCCTGTGGGCATCACAAGTTACATTCACCCATCTGAAGGCCTCCCAAGTGCCCAGCCCCGGGTTGGGAGCTGTGTGAACGACAGCCCAGCAGACAGCTGGGAACATCCCATTTCACAGAAGAAGAGACAGAGGTTCAGAGAAGTTCGTTCCTTCAGCAGATAGTTGGGGAACCCCTGCCGTGTGTCAGCGGAGGGACAAGAGCCCCGAACTGTCAGAGCGTCTGGTCTAGCGGGTTCCTTTACAGAGTTTACAAGCGGCCGGTCAGCGGGTCAGACCCGCAATCTCGCACCGGGGAGCTGACAGGTTGGGTTTTCTCCGTTTTGCAGGATAAAGATTGAAGAGGAGTATGCGAAGAACTTAGCTAAGCTCTCTCAGAACTCCTTGGCTGCACAGGAGGAAGGGTGAGTGGGGAGGGACGGGGCAGGAAGTGGGGGGGTGGATTCCTCTTTGCATCGCTGATCGCTGCCGTGGCCTCCCCTAAATGGGGAAGTCTGCCAGGCCTGCCTCGGGCCGGGCACCCGCGACCTCTGATGTGCACATCCATACTTAGGATGGGCCCTTCCACACTCCCCCGTAACCGAGGGCCTCCCACCAGATGCTGGAGTATATCAGCACCCCCTTGCCCCCGAATCGAATCCCATCTCTGAGGACAGGCTGAGAAGAAACAAGGGGGTGGGGGAGACGATTCTGTACCCGGCCCCTTGGTTAGAGTTCTCTCTGGCCGGCTCCCCTCCCTCTCCAGTTTTGACAGTCCTGCCCTCCTTGGGCGGGGTCTGGGCTGGGGGAGGCTCACCCACACCCTCCAGGCCCCAGAAGCGTCCCTCCTGAAGGAAGAGAGTAGTCTACTCTGCGTGTCCCTTAACAAAGAGTTTCAGCCCGCGGGTGGGAACGTGAAACGGTGCAGCCGCCATGGAAAACTGTTAGCGCCTCAAAATACTGAACAGAATGGCCCCATGACCCGGCAGTTGCACTCACGGGTTTATACCCAATAGAACTGGAAACAGATACTCAGATGAATCTGTGTATATGTGCGTGTCCGTACATATGGACGGATCTGTACGTGGACGGATTAGCACATTGGGTACATCCCCATTGCATATATGGATAAGTGATGGAATGTTATTTAGCCACAGGAAGGGATCAAGTCCTGATCTGTGTGCTGCCTCGTGGATGAACCTGAAAAACATTATCCTCAGTGGAAGAAGCTGGACAAAAAGGTTGCATGTTGTAGGATTCTGTTTATGTGAAATGTCCAGAATAGGGACATCCACAGAGACAGAAGGAACGTGGCTGGTTGCCAGGGAGTGTTTAATGGGTACGGGTTTGGGTTTTTTGTTTTTTGTTTTTTTTTTTTAATTGTTTTAAATGTCTACTTTTGAGAGACAGAGAATGCGATTGGGGGAGGGGCAGGCAGAGAGGGTGACACAGAATTGGAAGCAGGCTCCAGGCTCTGAGCCATCAGCACAGAGCCCGACGCGGGGCTCGAACTCACGGACCGTGAGATCATGACCTGAGCCAAAGTCGGATGGTTAACCAATTGAGCCCCCCCAGGCCCCCCAGGTACAGGGTTTCTTTTGGGGGTGTGCATTCATTTGCTTGGACTGCTCTCCCAGAATACCAGAGACCTGGCGGCTTAAACAATAGAAATTTAATTTACTGTGGTTCTGGAGGCTGGCAAGTCCAAGATCAGGGTGACAGCAGCTTTGGTGAGACCTCTCCTCTAGAGTTCTAAGTACGGCCTTTTCTGGGTGTTGAGGCTCTCTGGTGACTCTTCCTACAAGGACAGGAACCCAACTGGGCCAGGGCCCGACCCCTTACGACCTCCCGTAACCTTAATTACTTCCTTAGAGGCCCCATCTACAAATAACAGCCCCGCTGTGGATAGGGAGCTTAGGGCCTCAACATACGAATTTGGGGGCGGGGGGGGGGTCCACAAACAGTGCATAACAGGGGGATACAGATGTTTTGGAACAAGGTAGAGGGTAGTGGTTGAACAGTGTGGTCACCGTACGAAATGCCCCACAGGACCGTGCTCTCTAAGACGGTTAATTTCACATGATGTGACTTTCGTCTCGGGAATAAAGAACACCAGGCTCGGGAGGTTAGAGGCAAAAGGTTCCCCCCGAGGTCTCTCCCGCCGGTGAGGTCTATGTCAAGGCCCCTTCTGCAAGGGGAGGTGAGCCCCAAGGAAGGGGGACGCTGTGTCGTGTGTGGTTGTGGTCGGCAGACGGCTGCAATGTTGAACAAGTCCAGATCTGCCTGCGTGGCTTGAGGCCTTCAGGGGATGGGCCATGCCAACCAAAGGCGGCTTTGATTGCGGTCTCTGCGTGGGCTCGTGAGCAGCCAAGAGGCCGCCTCTACAGGCCTGTCACTGGCCTGGTGGGCACAGGGTGGCCCTGGGGGGGTCAGGGGCTCCTCTGCAGACAGAAATGAGCTTGCCCCGGTGGCCCCCTCCTGGCCCAGGCACTGGGCTCGAGACGGCATCGTCGGGGGGAGTGCGGAGTCGCCCCTCCGACCTGGCAGGGAGGTTTTCCTGGACATCCCCGTGCCCTGCAAACCACAGTGCCGATCCGGAACCTTCCGGCTGCCGCCTCCTCGGCCTGGGCTAGTGCCAAGGACACTCCATCCTGCCAACACGCTCAGCAGCATATGCTCCCAGCTGCACGAGCCAGGCCCTCACCACCACCCCTTACATGCACTCGCTCACACACACGGATGCCGCACCCCTGCCCACGGGCATGACCGCGTGCCCTGTCCCCGTACACGCACACGCTTCTTCCGGCAGGCACCGTGGGGTTGTGGCGGGGCGGTGAACACGTGGGCCCCGTCCTAGGAATTTGGGGCAGGCCAGGAAGGTGCTGGCCCCCATTAGACTCCAAGAGGGTACGTGCACGTTGGTAGACAGACAAGATCGGATTGTTTATTCTGCCTGCAGTTTTTTTTTTTTTTTTTTTTTCCCTCTCGCCTGTGTGGAAAGGAAGTGGGATTTGTGTCTTTTCTGGTTGGTAATTGCACCAGTAACCTGCGTTCCGACTTGGCATATGCCTCGGACTGGATATTGCAATGGAAACACATCTCAGGTTTGATTTCTTTCATCAACCTCTCATCAGATGGAAAGCTCGGTCTTCAAGCGAGAGCATTTTCTAAATTGCTTTCTTCTCGATTGTGAAGGTGGCTCCGGATGGCGGGGGGGGGGGAGCGGGGGGTGTCTGGGGGAGGGTGTCTGCTCAGACAGGCCCAGCCGCGTGTTCACAGGGGCGTCCGCCCAGCTTTGGGTGCCCAGCCTGGAGGTGGGGCCGAGGACCTCGTCCTTCCCCACAGCCGGTGACCTTCGCAGGCCACTAAAGCCGTCACCGGCCAGTGACTGACCTCACGCTCTGCCCACGGTAGACTTACAAACTCGCACCAGCCAGGGCCTTTGTGGCTTCTGGGCTCTCGTTTGTAGGCCCGTGAGCAGCTCGGTGCAGGGACGGCTCCTGTCTGTCAGCCCGTCTTTGAGTTCCTGCTCCCCCTGGGCCTGCTTTTGTGCAGTCCCAGCTTTCACTGTAGATGTGCTGCGTCCTGACTTCATTCGCATGCGTGGCGTCGGGTCAGGGTCGACATTTCTTCTTCTCCCCGTGGCTCTACAGTGGTCTCCACACCATTTATTGAAAAGACCATCCGTTCCCCACTGAGATGCTGTGTCTGCTTCTGGACCTCGCGGTCTGTTCCCCTACCCGCCAGCAGCTCGGACCGTCATTTCTCACCCCTGCTCTTCCCCGGGGGGGGCTCCGCTCCCCAGCCAGGACCACCCAAGGGACTCCTAGATAAAGATTGGTCGGTCGTTTCCCATCACGCCCGCTCGGCCTGAGCCCGTGCCACGACCACACAGGCCTGGGCTGTGACCAGAGGGACTCGTTCTCAGCTGCCGCTGGCCCCGCTCAAAAGCCGGGAGCCGTGTGCCGTGTCACTCGAGCTCAGTTCTTTGGAGGAAAATGGCTCTTTGATGCAGTTAAGTGACCTGAACAGTCTGGGGGGGGGCGGGGGGAGGTCTCCAGCAAGGACGCAGGGGCATCACCTGAAGGCCGGCAAGGCTCAGGAGCTCCGAGGAGTGGAGAGTGGGGCCTGGGGGCCACACGTGAAAGCCCTGAGGACTTGGGGAGATGCTTCCGTTTGAAACATCTCCTTGGGGTGGAAGAGGGATTCTGCCATTCTCCGGGAAGGTGTGGGCGGCACCAGAGGTCACAGCCCGGAATCAGGACCGGCAGGAGCCACGCCTCTTGAGGATGGGGACGGAGAGCCTTCCCTGCTGTGTGGGCCTCCGTGAGCTGTCCCTCAGCACAGGGGTCCGTCTCTGCCCCCCTTGGAAGTCAGGCCGCTGGAGGCTTGCCCGCAGGCAGGGCTGTGTGGCACCTTGTGTTTGAGATCTGCTTCTCCCTGAGAACGTGGCTGGTCTCCCTTGGCTGACCGGCAGGCCTTTGCACCGCCCGTTAGTGAACCAGGGATGGGCACTGGGGGGACGCACGGGGGGCAGTAACAGGCAGGTGTCAGGGCCCGCCCTGCAGCTGTGCCCCACCTTCCTCTCTCATCTCCCCCCCGATTCTCTGAGCTCCCGGGTGTTTCCCGGCTTCACCGGGCCCCCAGGCTGGAGCGCGCTGCTCAACGGGCGTTTTCTGCCCCACCCACGCGCCGTCTCGGGCGGGCTCCATGTCGAGACCCGCCGTCCCCGCCGCCCAGGAGGGGCCGAGATCTCCGATCCGAGGGCAGCGTGGCCGTCCGGGGTCTGGGTCTGACAGTCCTCTTTGGGTTGCAGCTCCCTGGGAGAAGCGTGGGCCCAGGTGAAGAAGAGCCTCGCGGACGAGGCGGAAGTTCACCTCAAGTTCTCCGCCAAGGTAAGCTGTCCGTCCCCGCGGCCCCTCCGGGCTGGCGGTCCGCGGCCGTGTGCTGCCGAATGGCTCACAGTAGCCTCTCCAGCGTGTGCTGTCGGCCCCTTTCCGTGGTGTAGATTTCCAGTGGGGGCAAGAGAGTCCCCAGAGTTGACCATCATCAGCCAGTGTGTCCCTTGTCCCCGTGCAATGGCGTCGGTAGCCGTTAGCGCCCGTCAGGAGCATGGAGAAGACTAAAAGGTTCATAAACGCTAAGTATTTGGTTGGTGCCTTTGTTTCTATTTTTTTTTTTGTTTGTTTTCTTGTTTTTTTTATTCTTGCAACTCTTATTTTTTATTTCGTATTTTCTTTTTTTAACTAATTTATTTTTTAATTTACATCTAAGTGTATTTATTAAAAAAAATTTTTTTTTAATCTTTTTTTGCGGGGGAGGGGAGGGAGAGACAGAGCACGAGCGGGGAAGAGGGAGAGACACAGAATCCGAAGCAGGCTCCAGGCTCCGAGCTGTCGGCGCAGAGCCTCACGTGGGGCTCGAACTCAACAGACTGAGATCACAACTTGAACCGAAGTCGGACGCTTAACCGACCGAGTCAACCAGACTCCCCATTACCTTTGTTTTTAATATGATTTGTTAAGTGTAGATCATGTTGAATTTTTAACACCGGCCATCTTTAACAAGCGGCTCACAAAATTTCTACAAATTCTGCCGAACTGCCCCAGCACACCTCTGTGACGTGTGAGAGTGGGTGCCCCAAAGTTCCTCAGGGGACCCCCCCACTCTCACTTTGCTGGGCTGTCAGAGGAACATGTGTGCATGTTCTTGCTGTCAGGAGAGGCTAGACTGCACCACGGGGAGGATTTTTTGATTTTTTGTTGTCACACTAGGTAGCTGACCCTTCTTTTGTTTGGTCCTGCAGAATCTAGCACCATGACCTTGAGGGCAGCATGGTTTCTGCCCTCAGTACTCAGGGTGGTGTCGGGCACATAGTAGATGCTTAATAAATATTTTCTGAAAGTAGTGAATGAACAGGGACAACTGACTTGCTCCTTCTGACACCCCCCATCTTTTTAAGTCCTACTTTCTCTCTGGATTTCTCCGTGTTTCCAAATGACCCTGTCCCCCACCACCATGCCATCCCCCCTCACCCCCAGCTCATATCTCCCAATTCCTTTTAAGGCTCTCACCTACTCTTCAGGGGAAAAGTAAACCAAATGTCTGAAGTGAAATAATTCATACTAAAGTGTGCATGACTGATAGGGCTACCCACTAACATGGTTGCCTTTTATTTTTTTATTTTTAACATGGTTGCCTTTTAAAGTGTTTATCTTTGAGAGAGAGAGAGGAGAGAGAATCCCAAGCAGGCTTCACACTGATAATATGGAGCCCAACATGGAGCTTGAACCCACAAACCATGAGATCGTGACTTGAGCCAAAACCAAGAGTGGGACACTTAACTGACTGAGCCACCCAGGTACCCTGCATGGTTACCTTTTAAGGGAAGAGAGGCTGTTCAGAGTGGCACTGTTCCCAGTGACCTCTGCTTCCTGGGGTCCACACCCTTCCCAGTTACCAGTCAGACATGGCAGCCCCGTGAGGACCTCACACAACGCATTTAAACTCTGAGCCCCTGAACATGAACGCTACCTCCTTTACTGTAACGTGAAGATAGCATCTCCCTAAGGCCACTGTTCTTTGACTTCCACACTCAGCACTTGATTGCATCTGTTCTCCAGCGCTCTCCTCATAGGAATTGGGGTCCCCCAGGGATGTACGCTGTTGCAGGACCCAAATCGGCTTTGTACACACCTCGCCACCCCACCCCGTGATGGTCCCCTGCACACACAGGGCGGAATTCATGGCTCAAAACGGCGAGGACGCACGCAGGGGCTTTATAAAGAGCTGGGGCGGGAGGAAGAAACTGTTACCAGACTCCCTGCTTCTGAAGGATGTTAGCGCCCTGACACTGGGTTGACCCCAGCTGTGAGTGAGACCTTCTGGGCTCCCAGCGAGTAACACCCTAACGCATCGCACCGAGCGCTTTGCGGGAAATTTGCCCGGCGAGCGTGGGGGAGGGGGCTCCACCAAGTACCTTTTTTTTCTGCCTCGCGTGCAAAGCAGTGAGTTCTGTTCAACCTGCTGATCCTGGGGAGTGTTCCCTTCGGGGGCCTCCCTTCTCGTGTCCCGGCCCCAGGGGCTCTGTCCTCTTTCTGCAGCCGGCTCCACAAGCTCTGAACGGTCGCCTGCTGGGTCCCCAGGAACCCTGGTGGCATCTACTCCCCATCAGCAGGACCCTTGAGTCTTGATTGTCTATAGAGCGCTTAGCAGGTGACAGAATGCTTTCCGAGGCACCATTTTCTTCTGCTTATTTATTTTTACTACCGCTGTTATATTAATAACACTGTCACACCCTCCAGCACCAGTGTTTGCCACCCAATGTGGGGTGTCCCCACCCCCACCACTGCTCTGACACCAGCCGGGCGCCCTGCAGTTCTGGGTGTCCCATTCCACGGGGCAGCAGCTCCATCCCACAAGACTCTGTCACGATTCAGATGTCCGTTGCAAGTAGGAAGTTCGGAGGTTACCCACACCTCCATCTGAACGGCGGCTGCAAGATGGGGTTCCCACCGCACCCTCCTCGGGTTTGATAATTTGCTAGGAATTCCAAAACGTGTACTTAGCTTTCCTGGTTTGTTATATATTAAAAGACGTCATAAGGGATACAGACGGACAGCCGGATGAAGAGGTGCGTGTAGGGCGAGGTCCGGAGGAGTCCCGAACCCAGGAGCTTCTGTCCCCGTGGAGTTGGGCTGTACCACTGGCCCGGCACGTGGGCGTGCTCACCAACCCCAAAGGTCTCCAAACCCTGTAATTTACAGATTATTTTGGAAGTGTGATCACTCAGGCACGATCGCTCATTAGCTGAATCTCCAGGCCCCCTTCCCTCCCCAGGGGATGGTCAGGATGTTTTAAGTCAGGAGTTGACGAAGCAAGGCTGACTTCACTCCGTGCACCCGATGGGGGGGTTTGTGAAGAATGCCCACGAAACGCACATTTTCTGAGAGCCGCTGGTGGCCTTAGGCAATCACAGTAGCAGCCGCATGGTCGTATGGTTATATCCAAGAGGCTCCAAGGATTTATCTATCCGCCATGGGTCATATGGCTTCAAATGCCCGAAACCCATTTTGCCGTCTGCTCCAGAGGGCTCATTGAAATTCCGCTCTGAATATTCCATGTCAGGGGCAAGAGCTCTTTAAAAAATGCAATTTTATCTCTGTCTCAAAAATAAATAAACGTTAAAAAAAATTTTTTTAAAGGGGCACCTGGGTGGCTCAGTCGGTTAAGCGTCCCGACTTCGGCTCAGGTCATGATCTCTCGGTCCGTGAGTTCGAGCCCCGCGTCGGGCTCTGGGCTGACAGCTCAGAGCCTGGAGCCTGCTTCAGATTCTGTGTCTCTCTCTCTTTCTGACCCTCCCCCGTTCATGCTCTGTCTCTCTCTGTCTCAAAAATAAATAAACGTTAAAAAAAAAATGCAATTTTGTTATGGCAATCTCTCAGGCTTTGCTAGTCTGCCGGTTTAAGCCACAGCTGATAGCAACAGGCCGCGAAAGAAAGAAGATTCCTGTGTACAAAAGGAAATTAGACCTGGCTTCAGCCGAAGAAGGGAAAATAGAACTAAGTTCCTTCTGATGGAAGAAAATCTAATCATGCAGCAGAGGCCGTGCACTGCAGACAGAAGCTCTTAGGCGGGGGACAGTGGGAGTCAAGAGACATGAGTCTTACGTCCGCGCCATCGCTCACAAGCGTTGTGACCTTGGGCGAGTCTTAGCGTCTCTGGGCTTCCCTTTTTTTTCACGTGTGACCTGAAAAGTTTGGACCAGCTCAGTGGCTTGAAACGTGCTTGAAACTTGTTGGAACTTACTCCCGCGGGAATGCATTTTACACGGGCAGCCAGAACGCACAGGCACCGTACCCAGCTAGCCACACACGTGCGTGGCTGAGACCAATGTTTCACAAAGGCGCACTTGTCCTGTCTGAAATGCATGGATGTGTCCTGTTCCTGTCTGGTCTGTCCTCGTCAGAAAGCTGGTCCTGACGCTAAACTGATCTCATAAGTCTCAGGAACCCACCATTCGAAAAGCACAGGACCAGATAGTCTGTGACATCCCTTCCGACTTGTGATTTCTGTGATTGTCTTCCGATGTGGAGGCGAAAGACAGGAGGGGCTGGCCAAGAGTTCCAGGGTTCTGGAAAGGCAGACAGTGGCTCCAGGGGCCTGTCCCACCCGAGACGGCAGGGAGGTCATGAGGACAAACGTCTAGGAAGGCATTCCACCATCTGGATAGAGAGAGATGCTCAACAGTCAAGAATGAGTATAAGAGGACACTCAGCCAGAGTTCTTTTTTTTTTTTTTTTTTAATTTTTTTTTTCAACGTTTATTTATTTTTGGGACAGAGAGAGACAGAGCATGAACGGGGGAGGGGCAGAGAGAGAGGGAGACACAGAATCGGAAACAGGCTCCAGGCTCTGAGCCATCAGCCCAGAGCCCGACGCGGGGCTCGAACTCACGGACCGCGAGATCGTGACCTGGCTGAAGTCGGACGCTTAACCGACTGCGCCACCCAGGCGCCCCAACCAGAGTTCTTAAAGAAAGAATTAGCCTTTTTTTAAAATGTTTATTTATTTATTTTGAGAGAGAGAGTTGGAGGGGCATAAACAGAGAGAGACAGAGAGAGAATCCCAAGCAGGGAGCCTACTGTGGGGGCTCGATCCCACGAACCATGAGATCATGACCCGAGCTGAAATCAAGAATCAGATGCTTAACCGACTGAGCCACCCAGGGGGCCCCCCAAAAGTTAGTTTTTTAGGGGCCCTTGAGTGGCTCAGTCGGTTAAACGTCTGTCTGGCATCCGCCCAGGTCGTGATCTCACGGTTTGTGAGTTTGAGCCCCACATTGGGCTCTGTGCTGACAGCTCAGAGCCTGGACTTTGCCTCGGATGCTGTGTCTCCCTCTTTCTCTGCCCCTCTCCTGCTCATGCTCTGTCTCTCAGTCTCTCAAAAATAAATAAATGTTAAAAAAATTTTTTTTTAATCAGTTTTTTTTTAAAGCACTTAAAATACAGGAGAATCCATGGGTTTCTATCTATGGGATTGCCTATGGATGACAGCCAGTGGCCTTATGTTTCCAGAAAGTCATTCGAAATCTGGGGAACGGATTTTGCTGTATGGGCAGGTTCTTGGGCCCCTCCCCCAGACCACAGAACTGGGGGGACTGGAGCCCAGGATGAATGTCGAAAACACCCTCAGGGGGTCGCTCCTGGGCACATGGAAATCCGGAAATCAGTTCCCTTTGTAGGCCCTGGGAAAGAGACCCCAGAGTTACCGAGTGAGCAGGCTGAGTTATCCCTCACAGACCCCCCAGTCAGGTTCCTACGAAAGCTAAGTTTGGCTACTCCTCCCCTGATCTGTGTGGGAAAGGGATGTACGCAGTCCTCAGTGGCTGCTCTTAGGCCTGAAGCATTTTACAAGCTGCCACCAGATGGGGGTGTTTTCCTCTGCAAGGCAACTTCAAGGGGCGCAGAAAATTCATAGGAAGCCTTTACAACTCACAGCAGGGGGAGAGGGCTATTTGGATGGCCTGCCCTCTATTAGCCTTTAAAGGTCATCTGACCACAAAGGTGTCACCTTCTGCCCCTGGGCATTGGGCGCTGAAGATTTTGCCATTCTCCTGGGTAGTAAAGGTGCACCTGGCCCGCATGGGCTCCGACCAGACCCTGTGGACACAGTGGGGGCAAAGCCAGCAGGGCCTCTGCCCTCTTGGAGGTCACAGTCCCGAGTATTTGGTGGCTTAGAGCTGCAAACGCCCAAGTCCTGAGGTCTCCAGAGAAAGAGACAATGTAGCCAGAGCTTGGTGAAGAGGAAGAGAGAGAAGTCACAGATGTCCAGTGTTGGGAGGTCCTGTGTCCAGGATGGTTCAGCTGTGCTTTTCAAAGGCACTTCTGGGACAGGTGCAGGCCGAGGGACCCTGGAAGGCCATCAGGGGGGCCCATCAGAGGTTGAGTCAGGGGCTTCTGGGAGGCTGAGTGCTGAATCTGGGGGGAGGACTGTTCTGGGAGGCTGAGGCTGGGGTGGGGGGAAGCTCCAGGAGGCTGAGTGGGGGGGCAGAGGAATGAGCTTGGGGGGGCTTCGAGAGACTGAGTGGAGGGGTGAATGAGACTCTGAGAGTGTGAGTCCTCTGGGCTCTGACTGTGGCTGCAACAGACCCACACTGTTCACATCAAACCCCCTCATCAAACATAACCTATGTTCACACACACACACACACACACACACACTTAAGTAAAATCTCTCCTGAAAAGAGTGGAGTAGGGAAAAGGGAAGGAATAAAAGAGAAAGAAAAAGCTCGAAATACCCCCGTCACCCAGCGCCTCTCTGGCCCTCGAAGGGCGAGGCCGGCCCCTTCTGGCGGGAGGGTCCGTGCACCTGTCCCCATGCAGCGGGAGGGGTGAGGAAAGCCTTCCTGGGCGCAGCTGTGAGCTTCTCCCGGCCTCCAGCGGCTCCCAGCGGGGCTTCCTCGGGCTCTGAACTGTGTCCAGACCACCTTTGCGGTCCCAGCGCCTGGCACGTAGCAGATGTTCAACAAAGAGAGCTGACTTGAGTTCCTCTAATTAAATGGCGTCCGTGTGGCAGTCACTGTGCGAAGTGCTTGGGGACACAGAGGTGGGCTTTTGGTTTCTGCCCCCAGGAGGTTCCCAGTGGGGAAGGGAAGGGTGACGGGCACGTGAGCAAAACCCAACCGGCCGCTCTAGGAATCTAGAGGAGGCAGGAGGTAGGAGGCAGCGGATGAAGGGCCCAGAAAGCCTCGGACACTAACCAACCCCTCAGTCCGTTGGCGTGAACCCCGGGGCCTCGCCAGCTGAGGGGACCTCCTCTCACCGGAGACCTGACACCTGGCGCCTTCTGTCTTCCTGTCGGGTGGCCCAGGCCACTGTCCCCGAGTCCACCTTCTCCTGTGGAGTTGGGGAGAGTTGGGGAGAGCGCCCCCTCCTCCTCCTCTTGCGGCGGCCGTCCCGGGGCCCTGAGCGCGTCCCCCCTCCTGTCCTTGACAGCTTCACAGCGAGGTCGAGAAGCCCCTGATGAACTTCCGGGAGAACTTTAAGAAGGACATGAAAAAGTGTGAACACCACATCACCGACCTCCGTAAGCAGCTTGCCAGCCGTCACGCCGCAGTGGAGAAGGTGAGCGGCCTGGGAGGCCGGACCTGCTGGGAGCGGGTGGGCCGGCTCCCCCGTGGCAGGTGCGGGGGGCGGGGGGCGCCAGCCTCCAGCCCCGTCCCGGCCAAAGGGGCAGGGAGGAGCCGCTTCCCCGTGGCACTCGGGTCACTGCCACAGGGCCAGTGGGAGACACGGTGGGGCTCACTCAGGCACACGCACCGTGCTTTTGTGGGACGCCCCCCGCTGGCTCGTGTGCTGGTCCACAGGTCCTTCTCCGGGCCTCCCGGGGCTGATTTTCTCCTGAGTGCATCGCTCCCCTGCCAAGGCCTGGGAGGTCCGACCTCGCCGGGAGCTGCTGACCCCAGTGCCTTGGGGAGGGGTGCAGGACAAGGGATGCGTACTCCTGTGGGCACCCCCGAGTTTGTCAGCTGCTGCTGGCAAAGGACCCATCCGGCCCCCAAATGGGCTGGCTGGTGCTTCCGGCCACTAAGCATTGCTGGGAAAAAAACATCATGAACCAGGGAGAGAAGAGAGGACTCTTACCCGGCAAGGGGGAGGGGGGCCACATAACCCGCGGGGCCCTGTGAGCAGCGTCCCCATGTCTTTGAACCCCAGGCCCGGAAGGCCCTCACGGAGAGGCAGAGAGACCTGGAGATAAAGACCCAGCAGCTGGAGATCAAGCTGAGCAACAAGACAGAGGAGGATATCAAGAAGGCGCGGAGGAAGTCCACACAGGCTGGTGAGTGCGGCCAGCCCCGCCCCCGCCTCTCCTGCCCTCCCCTGACCTTGGCCTTGGCCGCACAGAAAGGCCAGGCTGGGGTGGGAGCCGTGACACTGTGTCCTGTCCCTGCGAGGAGCCCATAGCAGAAGTAAAGACCCCCCACGTCCCCAGGGAGTGATACTCCAAGGGCTCGCCCGTGGCGATCAGGGCTCTCCTGCCCCAGAACGGAGGCACACGTCTTGTTCAATGAAATAACCAGATTTCACCTCCTCTTGTGAAGATTCGCCCAGTTGAGTCGGTTTCTGCTTCCACCTTGTGGCAAAAATTAGCCGATGCACAAGAAGGGTAAACCAGTAAAAAACTTAGTGAATATTCCTTCAGAAAGCCAGAGTTGTTGGGTTTTTTTAAGGTTTATTTTTGAAAGAGAGAGAGAGAGAGAGAGAGAGAGACTGCGAGCAGGGGAGGGGCAGAGAGAGAGAGGGAGACACAGAATCCAAAGTGGGCTCCAGGCTCCGAGCTGTCAGCACAGAGCCCCATGCGGGGCTCGAACCCACGAACCATGAGATCGTGACCTGAGATCGGTTGTTTAACCGACTGAGCCATCCAGGAGCCCCTAGAGACCCAGAGTTTAACCGCCTACAAGGACAGTGCGTGTTGCCCTCTGGGATTAAAGCATGTGCTGTGATTAGGGTTTGGATCAGATGGCTTCTGAGTCTTTCCCACCTCAACTGCTGGTGAGCTCAGGACAGTTCATTCATCATAGAACAAAGCAGCCACCGTCTGGACGTTACGAGATACAGTGGCGAAGGAAGAGCGGATAGCAAAGCAATGTCACGTAAACACAACATTCGATGGAAAGATCTTACAACGCGTGGTGGTAATTGGATCCAGAAATAGAAGGCGTAATGTACTTAACCAGGGATTGAGAAGGGAAACCCAGGACAGGGAGAGGCTATTTAAATTCGTTTAATTTATTAACTTATTTTAAAAATAAAATTCTGTCGCTGCTTGGCAAAACATTGTAATCAGCACCTAAGAACATAAACTCTTCTCCACTGGATATAATCACTATGAACACTTACGAGTGTTTGAATTTAAAAATAAAAATTTTTTTAATATTTATTTTTGAGAGAGAGTGAGAGAGGACAGAGTCGAGCGGGGGAGGAACAGAGAGAGAGGGAGACACAGAATCTGAAGCAGGCTCCAGGCTCTGAGCTGTCAGCACGGAGCCCAACATGGGGCTCGAACTCACAAACCATGAGATCGTGACCTGAGCCGAAGTCGGATGCTTAACTGACTGAGCCACCCAGGCGTCCCCTGTATATCGGGCTTCTTAAATGGTTGAATAGTGTCCAAGTGTGTGAGTGGCCCTGAATTTATTTCATGAGTTCACCTGGTTGACGTTTGCAGGACTTTCAGATTCGTCAGCGGCCGTGATGGTTGTTGGTGTCCTGGGGTCTGTGTGTATGTGAGACTCAGTCCTCGGATAGAGAGAACACAGATGTGGATTTTCTGGGTCAAAGCGTTGTGTGGGTTTGGGTGGGCATTTCCAAATCACTTTCCAGAGAGGTGTGCGTGTTACCGAAAGTAGGGATGTCCGTTCCCTAAACTCTGGTCAGTGCTGTGTGCGATCCGACTTCGACACCATTGCTGTCTAGTGAGCATCCATATTGTGTGGGTAACTCAACTTTACATTTCTTTTTGAGTGAGTTTGAGCATTTTATTTTATTTTTTTAATTTTTTTTTTAACGTTTATTTATTTTTGAGACAGAGACAGAGCATGAACGGGGGAGGGTCAGAGAGAGGGAGACACAGAATCCGAAACAGGCTCCAGGCTCCGAGCTGTCAGCACAGAGTCCGACGCGGGGCTCGAACCCACGGACTGCGAGATCATGACCCGAGCCGGAGTCAGCCACTTAACTGACTGAGCCACCCAGGCGCCCCGAGTTTGAGCATTTTAAAAACAGACTTGTAGAGGTCACGTGTGACTTTTTCTTGTGAACTGATGAACTCCTGTCCTGTCCCCAGTTTCTTGTTGACGTAGCTGGTCTTTTTCTGACAGATTGGTTGACGAGGATTGCGTTTCTGTGTCAGGAAAATTAACCTTCTGTGGTTTGAATTGGAAATATTTTTCCGGGGTTGCCCTCGATCATTTAATTTTGGTCTTTGTGTTTCTTTCTTTTCTTCTCTCTCTGGCTTGTTGTGTTGAATTTCTTTGTACAGCGGTCTTTTCCCTTGTAAATTCTGGGTTTTGTGACTGACTTAGACCTTTCCTTTCTGAATATTTTTTTAATCACTTTTTTTGCCTTTGACCCCAGGTTTAAAAAATAAATACGTAAATATTTGCCCCCGTGGGCGTTTATTTTTCCTCACACCACTGCTCCTTGCCATGTTCCTGAAGTCCTGATTTCTCGTGTTTTCCTTTCTCTTGTGTTCTAGATGAATCTTGCGATTTGCTACTTCTACTAAATTTAAGCCAGATTTAGAAAATGTTACATTTTCACAAGCCGGGGGCTCGGTTACTTTGGCTCTCTTGTTTTGCTGTGTCTCCATTGGGGGCATTGCCATCAGACAATACGTCTCTTATCCCTAAAGTTTGGAATTATTTTGTGATGGAAGTGACTTGTCCTTGTCTTTGGATCTGATCGTGAAAAAGTCTACCTTTCCCAAACCTTTTCTGTGTGCGAGGTGCCCAGCCCCGTGTGTCACAGCCTCCGTGTTGAACCCCCCGTTCCTGCAGGGAGGTATTTCTGTGCCCTTTACAGGCGAGAAAGCAGATGGCAGGTGACAAACATTCCCCAGGATCACAGTCATGGAGCCCCGTGGCCCAGAATCCCACCTTCTTTTCTTCCAAAGACTCCTTGTCTCCGTTGCGCTGGACAGCGTGTTACCCAGAAGATGTCTCCTTTCTTTTCCTTCCCTCCCTCATCCTTTCCAAGGCTGCTGGAAGGGAGCACCTCTGGGTCCTCAGGGGGCTTGACCTCATTTGTCACCGTTGCCCCCTTAGCTCGCGTTACAGTCACACTAACTCTGCCTGTGTCCATTCCAAACACCAGACAGGTATCGGGTGACTTAACTGTCCACATGACCCTGTGAAGGTACTGTTGTCTTATAGATGTTTGCATAGATGAGGAAACTGAGGCTTAAGCAGGTTCGTTGATCTGTCCAAGTTCCCACAGCTCCTACACAGGGATGCCCGTAAGACAGCCCAGATACTCTGGTTCCAGAATCCACGTTTTCCCACTCAGCTTGTTCAGAAGGGTACCCTTGGGCTGGCTACTTGGAGAGAAGACACAGTCTCCTTCAGCTACCCTATTTCCTGGTGTCGGAGAAGTTTTCCGAAGTATGTTCTCGAAATCGGGATCGACAAAGAGGGCTTTGGGAGTGTTATCATTGTACGTTTGTAGGGTGATAGGCCAACCCCCCTCGGCCAGGCGGCGGGCGGGGGCTGGTGGGAATGTGTTTGCAGTGAAGCATACGCTTCCTTCTCTCCTGATCATTCCGTCTTGGGATCGGGGACCCATTCGCTGGCCATAGATCAAAAGCAAAGTGAACACAGCCCTTGACTGGGTTCTGTCACTCAGCCCCGTCTCCCAGCTGGCTAGGTATAGTTCAGTAGAGGGGGTACTGAGCTGGGCCCTGGGTCACGTGGACACGAGTCTCCCTGATTTCTTTCACCTCCCTTTCAGAATACCCGCGAGCCGGGGGATATTATTAAGTAACTTTGAATTTGCTGGAATTACCATACTAGACCTAAAGAGTGAGCTTCGGGTTGGCTCATGAGGTTTTCCCACCACAAAGGCCACGATGGCTTTCTGTCTCTGGCACCCTGCGATGGTCAGAAAACCACACTGAGATGGAGCTGCGTGCTCTGGTGGTACCCCAGCGGCGAGGTGCACGCCACTCACCTGAGGCTCTTCTAAAAAAGCAGTTTCCTGTTCGGCAGCCCTCGTCTGTACCCCGAGATCTGCATTTCTAGCAAGCTGTCAGCACACGTAGATGCTACAGGTCCAGGAATTGTGTTTCGGGTGATGAGGTTCTTGGTGCCTGTATACTTAGTAATGTTTGCAATTGTTTTTGCATAAAGCGTGTTTTCTTTCTGGTTAACGAAAGGCTTCAAATGTACCTGCCGTAACATGCCAGTTACAAGGTAGTAACATGCCAGCCATCGAGATTGAGTAGTTACGTTGGTTTCCCGTCTCTCTTTTATGAAATAAAATGCTGTGGGAAGAGCTCATTCCCTCCCACCTACCCTCTCTTTGTCTCCCTCTCTTTGTCACCCCTGTCCTGGAATTGGTATATAGCTGCCAGTGCACGTTTTTGTACCCTCGCTGCACACGAACGAGCCACAAACCATCAGACACGTTATTTTGTGTTTCAGAATTATATTCTGGGGCGCGCGCACACACACACACACACACGCGCGCAATTTGCAGACTTTTCCTTTTGAACTCTTGGCTGCTTGCAGGTTGCTGTGACACGTTTTAAAACCAAGAAGGACCCTCCAATCTCAAATGAAACTGGCATCTTTAGAGAGGGAAGCTTTCCTTGGGCTCGTGGTAGGATTGGGGGTGCCCTGGGAGCACCACACACGTTCGCACGTACACACGCTAAGGGAACCCTCATCCTGAGCTCTTGGTTATCTGGGGTCAAGTTCCGATGGGCGCTCCGAAGCTGTTCTCTCGTGATGCTGGGTGGCCCCTTTCCTTTGCTCTGCTTTCCATCTGTCCGCTTTCCAGTGGCTTCTACGACCCAGGGACACGAGAGGGCAGCCATGGTGAGGACAAGACAGAGTGTGATGGTGGCTGATGGTCTCTTCCAGGAGATGACCTCATGCGCTGCGTGGATCTCTACAACCAGGCCCAGTCCAAGTGGTTTGAAGAGATGGTGACCACCACACTGGTGAGTGAGCAGAGATGTGTAAGCGTGTCGGCACAGGGACCCGTGCTCAGGAAGTCCTGGGGGGGGGGGGGGATGCTGGCGTCTGTGAGGATGATGGAGTGGAGGTGGCCGTCGAGGTGGTCGTTAGATCCGCTCTACCGCCAAGGTCAAGACCTCGACCCTGAGCCAGTCTGTGTGGATTCAGATCCTGCTTGGGCACTTCCAACCATGTGGACACAGGAGAGGGTTGAGTCTTACTGTGTCCTCCTTGGCTGTCCTCTGAGGGGTCAGGGTCATCCAAGGATGCCCTCAACCAAACGTACAGTAGTGCCTTTAGGACAAATAGCCAGGTTGTAGGACGCATGACCCTTCCCACCCCCAGAAGGATAAGAAGCGTGTATAGAGTGGGATGGGGGGTAGTAGGTACTTAGGGAGAATGGGAGGGGAGGTCCCTGCCCAAAGGGCACAGGGAATAGGCATCAGACCCCTTTTCTTTTGCCTTCCTGAGTATTTCTTGTGAAGGGAGAGCATCTCCTCCCCAGCACCCGTTGGATTGGACAGTGAAGCGTGGTTGGCACTTGGGCCATCGGGCCGGACAAGAAGGGAGGTCTTGGGCCAGGCATTATTGTCCCCACTGCCCAAAGCTATCCTCGTCCATCCAGCACAGGACAGAAGAACTCTCTGCTTTCCCCACGTGTCAGCCCCCCAGAGCAGATTAGAGGCCTCCCCCAGGGACAGTGACCCAGTTTTCCTCCTGGTTAATCCCCTAATTAAGCCCCCCTGACTTACCCTCCTTCCCGGTTAATCACTTAGGCAGTGACCTAGTTGTGCCCAGAACAGCAGTCTGATCCCCTAAATTCCCAAGGTGCTGCGGAACCCTCTAGAAGCCAGAGGACAAACCCTTTCTCTTCCGTTTCCCAATGGCCATCCCCCCAGCTCCCTGCTTCCCCTGACCTGGTCTCTGGTCTGCACCTCAGCACCTGGAATGGACAGAGGAGGGGAGGTTGTTCCGCAGAGGCCCAGGGACAGAGTCCCAAGAGTCGGAGGCACAGAACCTCCACACGTGACCTATTTGTCCACCTCGTCGGGAACTAGGGCTGGGCATGCACTGGTGCAGAATCAGGAGTCTGAGCCCAACAGACCCTGCTTCGAACCCCACTGCTCCCCCATCATGCCGCGTGCTTCGGGCAAGCGATGCTTGTGTGTTAAAATCATCGAGGACAATTAAGTCGCGTGTCTTGCGTACAGGGCGGGCTGGGACCTGCGTGGTGGGAAGGTCCCCCGAGGGGAGGGCGCACGCTCAGGGCTGTGTGGTCTCCTCCTCGGCAGGAGCTAGAGCGGCTGGAGGCGGAGAGGGTAGAGATGATTCGACAGCATCTATGCCAGTACACACAGCTGCGGCACGAGACAGACATGTTCAACCAAAGCGTGAGTTCCCTGCCCGGGGCCGGTAGGACCCACGGGGCGGGGCGAGAGGAGAGCCACCCTGCGCTGGGCTGGTGAAGGTGGTGCGTGGCAGGTGCTGGAACCCACGGGCCACCCCTTGGGAGGGGCTCACGGTCTGTTCTGCACGTCCGTGTGAATCCATCCCAAGCACGTGACTTGGAGACACACGTGGGCTGTTCCCTTGAGGAGAGAGAAGGTCATGACCATTGAAGTCCTGAAGGCCTTATTGCCTCCCCTGGCAAATGTCTTTTTTTGTTTGTTTATTCACTTATTTATTTTTTAAATGTTTATTTATTTTTGAGACAGAGAGACAGAGCATAAGCAGGGGGAGGGCAGAGAGAGAGAGGGAAACACAGAATCTCAGGCTGCAGGCTCTGAGCCATCAGCACAGAGCCCGACGCGGGGCTCAAACCCACAAACCATGAGATCACGACCTGAGCTGAAGTTGGACGCTTAACCGACTGAGTCCCCCCCAGGCGCCCCGAGTTTATTTATTTATTTCGAGAGAGAGAGAGAGAGAGAGTCAGAGAGAGAGAATCCCAACCAGGCTCCGTGCTGTCGGCACAGAGCCCAACACGGGGCTTGAACCCACCAACCATGAGATCATGACCTGAGCTGAAATCAAGACTCAGGCACTTAACTGACTGAGCCACCCAGGCACCGCCTCCCCTGGCAAATTTCTTACCACCTGCCTGCTCACCCCCAAAATAGTAAATAACCCGGAAGTGTTTTTCAAAATCTCTAAAGCTGAAGTTCTATCTGCCATGTTCTTGGATGGTTAAGGTGGGGACAGATGGAGGAGTTCCCGGACTGGTGGCCATGGGCCACCCTGCCTGGTCACGCAGGCCTGTGGGCTGGAGGGCAGAAGGGGGACAGGAGCCTGGGGCTCCCTGCTCTTGCAACCCTGCGTACGGCCGTCCCTCCCCAGGGCCTCCCTTGGGGCCCCCACGACCTTCTAGAAAGGCTACTCCGAAGGCCAGAAGGCATAAGCAGCGTGGTCCAATGGTGCTGTCCCCAGCCGCCACCTCTGACCACGTCCCTTTCTCTGTCCCTTACAGACAGTCGAGCCTGTGGACCAACTGCTTCGGAAAGTGGACCCAGCCAAAGACAGGGAGCTGTGGGTCAGAGAGCACAAGACAGGCAACATCCGCCCCGTGGACATGGAGATTTAGATGGGCATGCACGGCCCCGGGGGTCCTGCCGAGGAGAGGGGCCGGGGGGTCCCATGGAGAGCAGGTGGCCAGGGGGCCGCTGCTGGGTGCAGCTGTCCTCCCGCCCACTGTCCGGGTCTGCTGAGCTGGTGATTCCAGAAAGGCGGCCCCGCCGGGAGCTGCCCGTGTCCCCAGGCCAAGAAGACCGATCCACAGCCCTGCCCTTGTCTCCGAGGCTGAAGCCCCCCGATTCCTGTCCTGTGCTTGCTGCTCCGAGAACAGACTGAGGCTGGAACTTTATGGTCCCTGCTGCACCCTGTAGGGGTCACGTCCCCACCCAGAGCTGGCTGCGTCGCACGCTTGTGTCCCCAGAAGCCCCAAGGCCCTGCCTCCGGCTGTGTCGCGGGCTTTGGAGGGTCCATGATTCCGACCCTCATCCTGGGTTGGAGAAAGGTCCCTGTCTCCAACCCAGGATGAGGGTCGGAATCATGGATAGAAGGCACCGTTCAGCTCAACAGCCCGCACCCAGAACCTCTTGCGGCCCGCCCTCTTAGTTTTTTTTCCCCCCGTTGCATTCTGGGAACCCACATCCTGGCTCTTCCTTTGCCACTTTTCATCGTCTGGGGTCTTGGGAATAAGGCCTGGTTCCTCTCTACCCAGACTGACCCTGCCTGGAGAGGTCAGGACGGAACTACCTCATTCAGCACATCGGCCCCAAGTCAGAGTGTTGAGTCGTGTTTTATATTCGGTCAGGCATCTCCTGTCAGGTCTCTGGGGCTGGAAACCTTCCTCCAACCCAGCCCTTGGTTGTTTCCTCAAGGAAGCTCCCTCCCCCACCCCCTCCCGGGCTCTTACTGGGGCTGGGTCGGTCCCCTGTGGGAGATGGGTTGGGATGGGTCTTTGCCACCCCCAGAAGAGGGCTCCCCCTGCTTGTGCGTGGGGGGTGGGGGGGTGACTCTCCAACCCCCCCCCCCCAACCCCCATGAGGCTTTCCCTCCCTGGTGGACACCGTGCGGGCATGGCAGACGGTCCTGGCTTCCAGGCAGTGTCCTGTCACCTTGACCTCCGCTTCTGCACAATCCAGAGCCCTGCTTGGTGCTGGTGCCCCCTTCCCCTTTTGCCACCCCTCCCCCCCGAATTCCTGGGAAAGCCGGGTTAGTGCGTGACTTGGGAAGCTTTCAGCCCGTCCCATTGGGTCCTCGCTCATCAGTCTCTCCCTTTATAGAAACACGGCAAACAACCTTGTGCAGCATCTAACCCTGAGAATTGGCTCCAGGGGACCCGTAGAAGTGCCCCCTGAAGGTGGGCGTGGTCACACGGCCAGCAGGGGGCAGAGTCTAGCCCAGAACCCGTGCCCTGAGAGCCCATCCTTCTTAGTTCATCTTTCCCTTCGATTACTTTGGACGTGCAGGGTCCATACCCCACCCCCCCCCACCCCCCAACACACACAAGGTCATGATTCTAAGAGCACAACTCGCTGGTCCCTGGGTCTCACGTGCCGGGAGTTGATGACTTCGAGTCTTTCGGCCCCTCTTTCACTGATTCAGAATTACCGCCTCACAGCTTCTAGTAGAAAGATGCTGAGTATTCTAGAGCAAGCCAGACGTTGTCACTTTTCTTCTTGAACCGTCCCCGACCCAGAAAGATCAGCGTAAGAGCCTTCCCCAGCACGAGAGTGTGAGAATGGGTGCGTCCCTGCCACGGAGGACCACAGCTTCCAGATCTGGGGTTGGCGCCCATGACACCAGCGACCAATTTTAGGATGTTATTTCTGGGTTTCTCTATTCAAAATGGGTGCTCCAGGTATCGCTTTGTGGCTTAGTAAACTAATTTGTGGGTGATTTTCAAATGTTCAAAGCCAGTAAGTAGCCTTGTTACTAACACATATTTTGAGTGCGATACGGCTCGTTGATTTTGTTTTCTCCTTCCCGTGTGAGGATTCTTGAGTCTTCCTTTGCTCCCTGGGACAGGGGGAGCTCTCTTGCCTTTTCCAGGGGAGCCTGGATTGGGCCCCGTGTGGGCCGGTCTATTTTCCGGAATCATTCTTCCCGCCCCCCCTCCCCCACGTTAGTACACACTTCGTTTCTTTGCTTTTCGTTGTTCTCTCCTCCTCCGTTCATTGAGAATTTAGAGAAGGCTGGGCAGTGCCCTGAGATCTGGGGACAAGACCGGGCACAGGATCTCTTCGTTTGTGTAGACTTAGACTTTTTTCACCGGGGCTCTTGCAATTTGGCGACCTTGGCATTCACACCCAAGTACTCTCTGCAGCATTGAGGTTTCCTGAGATCCCGTTATGCTGGTAGATCCGCGTTCATTCATTCACTCGCTCACTCGTTCACTTATCGAGCGATACTGGGCATGAGCCAGGCGGGGTGCTGGAAACGTAGCCACATGTGAGACCGGCACTCTCTCCCCATCCCCTTTGTTCTCCACGCAGACAAGGGGCTCTTGGGAGGTCTTTCTGGACAGTGAGAGCATTGCATCTGTCCCACATTCGACCCACCTGGAGCCTGTCATGAGAACACAAACCACCGCCAGTGCGGGGCCCACCATTGGATGGCAGGTGGACAGGTGGACAGTCAACAAGAGTGTAATCACCTGGTCACCAGAGCTCGCAGCCCGTATCCGACTGGGATCTCAGAGATCTCTCTTGTTTCTTGTAAATAACTCTCCTCTCTTCACAAAGAGGAATAACGAAGCCCAAGGCCGGCCAGCGAGCCCAGTGAATGAAGAGCGCAGTCTGTTCACGGGGCTCCTGCCCTGGGGGGGGAACCGAGCTTAGGGTGAAGTCTAGAATGTCCCAAAGCGAGCTTTGGGAGTAACGCTCCATCTTGTTGTTGCTGTTCTCTTTTGTTCTTGCGTTCGGGTTAGAAGAGGGTTGGCCGGGCGTATTCGGGAGTGTGTCTGGAATGTTCCTGAGCACCTCCATTGTTCTCTTTCTCGGAACAGGTGGGTCCTTCTCCCTGCCCCCCGGGAAACATGGACGTACCTCGTTTGGTCAGTGAAAGCCAGATCGTTGAGAAAAGAAATGTTAAGACAAATGGTGTGCAGAGTAAGTCGGTTTCCACGACAGTGTCTGGGAGAAATCTGTTGTTCCTTCCTTTTTTTTTTTTTTTTTTTCTGTCGCCTTCAATCACTATTGCAAAGCACCGGCCAGCAGAGCCATAGGGTAGCTACCATCAAGACCACCTTGGGTCTCCTTTCTACCCTCCACCCACCTCCTGTCGAGCCAGGAGCATTTCTGCAGTAGGAGGCCCCCCTCATCGGGGCTGGTTAGCGACTGAAGCAGACGGGAACGCTGTGCATGTGGACAAAGCAGGGCTTTCTAATCCCTTTGTGAGAACCAATCGATTACTGGATGAGTGGATGGGTGCATGAACATCTCGGGCTGAGCCAAACTCCCTTCTTGGAAACACAAGCCATAAACTTCAAAGGACGGCAAAGACTTTGGCTCGTTTTAAGTGATTTCGCTTCCAGCCGTGCGTGGCCTTGACAGGGAGATCTTAAACAGGACCCTGTGCTGGTGGTCGTGTAGACAGAGAAAGCACTTTAAAGATGTGAAGTGAGGTACAGATCCGCATATTCCCCCCCCCAACCCCGTCGCCCCTCCAAGACGTACTGCCTTTTCTTCAGGTTTATCGAGAGGTATTTGACGTAACAGTATCGGGGCTCATTGATGTGCAGTGAGAGTCCCCCTGGCCCGTGAGTTTTGACAAATGCACCACCAAAATCAACATAATATTTCCATCGCTCCTGAAAATTCCCTGCGGCTCCCTTATGGTCGATCCACTCCTGTCCCCCTTCCCCCCACTCCCGCTGGTGGGTTTTCTGATGCTGTGGTGTTTCCCTCGTCTAGAATGTTGGAGAAACGGAGTTGCTGATGCAGCCCTCGCGCCTTCTTCCTCTCGGCTTAATGCTTTGGGTCACCCACGTTGTGCGTGTGTCACCAGCGTGTCCCCTTGTCTCGCAGAGTAGCGCTCCGTTGCACGGATGGGTGACCCACGGCCGCTTCCCCACTTTTTGAAGTGAGTTGTTCGCGCCCGTGAGTGGTTCCCGGCCCCGGGGTCTCCGGCTTGTTTGCATGGCTGCTTCCTGTGTCTCCCGAGGTTCCCTCTCCAGATGCCAGCTGTGCCCACAGTGGTTCTTTGTAGTCCATTTGAGGCTTTTGTGCAGAAAGGGGCCAGGGAAGTGGGGGGGAAGGGGGCCTCCCGCTTGTGTTGCACTGTTGGCTGGCAAATCCACGCACTCCTGGGGACCCTGGCTTCAACCCCCGCCGTGGCCCTGGGCAGGCACTGAGCATTAGGGGGTGTGGAAAGTGAACAGACAAAGCGGGGGGTGAGAACACGGGGCTGTATTGTCAGCGGCCTTCCCCTGGATCTGTGTCGCTTCGTTGGCGGGCTGCAGGTGTCCATTCTGGTCTCCCCAGGCTCCACCAGCTACTTTGCATGCTGTCCCCTTCTTGTTTCCAGTCCCTCACCTGACACCCGGTCGTGCCTGGCCTGGGCCCCATGGGCGCCGTCGTGCACGCTGGGGTCTGGAACCTGCCCGAGAGGGGTACCCTGGCACTTCTCTGTGTAGACGCGAAGCAGAGCTAAAATTAAAGAGCTTCCTGAGCCGGTGAGAATGAGGCAGTTTCTCCCGGGCCCCCGAAGGAAGCAGAAGTCATTATCTTTTGGATCTTGTCCGCCGATCTTTGATCCCGTGTGCTGAGGTCTTCGGGTGTGAAGAACGCGTCTCTTCCCGTGAGGTTCCTGTCCCTGCCGGAGCCTCGTTCAGCTGGCGGTCACATCGAGCCAGGCGTGTGCCTGTGGCCCACTGGGTAGTGGCCAGTGGTGACGGAGATAGGATCAAACCCCACTAACGCCGGGCAGGCTATGGGCGTGACCCCCAAGGTAATGACTCCACCAACCGTGTCTCGCTTAGGTCCTGCTCAGTGGAAGGTGAGCCCTTGAAGGCAACCAGGCACCCCCTGCCCCACCCCCAGCAAACAGAAGACATTCCTGGGTCCAGGCCAGGTGAAGGTGTTGGCCGTGGAGCCCAAGTCTGCAGGGTCCCATGCTTCGTGGGCGCCTCTGGGTCGAGATGTGCCAGGAAGGACTCCCAACATCCCCCCCCACCCCCGCGGGAGAATTTTTTTTGTGGACGGTGAAGGACCCAATCCTGTTGCAACAGGCTTGGGTGGGAATGAGACCGGTGACCAGAACCGATGGTTCGTTTTCCTTGACCCTTTAGATGCTGACGCGTGGCTCTGTCCGGAGCCTTTCTGTTGGGAGGGTCCTCTGACGGAGACGGGTGGCGGTGCCCCTCGGATCTCTCTGTGTGCCGTTCCGGGGACATTGACCCTTGGTGTTTGAGAGACGTTTCTAGTAGGATTGCAGTGGTGGAATGCAAAAGGTCTGGGCTCGCGGGCGCTGTAATGGGGACGGTGTGACGTGGGGACAGAGAAGGAAAGCATATGGCGTCAGGGCAAGAGCACTGGACTGGCCCCACTCTGCTGCCTCATTCGTCCTGTAACCCAAAGTTAAGTCACATTCCCTCCCGAGACCTCTGTACTCCCCTGTCAAGCGGAGACGGGCCCTTTCTGGCATCGCGCTCAGCAGACTGGCTCTTAGCAGCCACGTGGACCCAGGAACAGACCTATAAAGGGACGCCAGCCGTCCTTGGTGACAGGGGGTCCCAAATTGGCATCCCTTCCCTTCCCTTCCCTTCGGAAGAGGAGATGGGGGCCGGGGGCGGGGGCAGCCCTTTCACAGACGAGCACATCAGCAAAGCCCGTGACAGTGGAATTTTCTAACAAAATAAACTTGCTTATTTGGTCTGTTTTCTGTAACTTTTGCTAAATACTTTATACATTTTTAATGTTAAAAAGCTGCGTCTCCTGCCAGCATTGCTCATCCTGGTATGAATGTGTTTACCCCACATTGTATATCCTTCCTTCCTCTGGCTGCCTAGATCAGTAAATAACATCGATGTACCATAATTTATAAGTAACACTGTTGAAACTCTGATCCCTATGGAGGCTGTAACTCGCCCTTTCCTCCGGTCCCCTGGCTGCCCCCCGCCCCGTCCCCCGTAATAGCATTTGTGTGTATTAATGCTAAAGAACTAATGTTTAAAGGGTTTAAATTTTGAAGGCGTTTGCTATATATAATTGTTCTGCATTATTATAAAGCGTTTTCAGGAAGTTAAATGCTCTCTCTCTCTTTCTTCCCCCCGCCCCCCGACTTTGGCTCTGTGTATACACTCGAGATGCTTACATTCATCCCATGTAAAATAAACTGTCCAGAGACACTGGGTCCTGCTGGGTGACCCTCCTTCCTGGAGCCCGCTGTCACCCTCTCCTTTGTATAAATGGGCTCAGCATAACCACAGGGCGCCCAGGGGTGGTGATCATTTTATGCCTGATGTCTTAGCAGAGGGCACCTAGGCACTGACCGCCCCCCCCCCCAGATGGGTACCACGATGCCAGACCCATGCACTTGGCCCTGCTCGGCCCCCTTCCCTGGTGCCTAACGTCCCTGTGGACAGAAGTGGCTCCTGGCTTTTGTTCTCCCCCCATCCATCCATCCATCCAACCATTCATCCATGCGGTAATTATCGAGCACGTACTCTATCCCAAACACCACTTTAGGTCGTGGGGACGCATCGGCGAGTGAGCCCTGCCCTCGTGGACCTGGCTTTCCAGCAGGGAGAGGCAAACAAAGAAGGTCGACATAATAACGAATCTAGTATGGCTGTGGAAGGTGCTAGGTGTTCGGGAGAAAGAAGCACAGGGCAGGGTGTGAGGCTGACCGTGGGTACGTCGCAGTATTAAAGAGGGCAGTTGGGGCGGCCTCCTTGAGAAGGCGGCATTGGATCGAAGGCAAGGAGACCCGGGTGGTGGGGGAGGCAGGTGCGGGATGGTGGGCGGGGACAGCTGTGGGGCTTTGCTGGTCCTTGAAGGACCTTTCACGCCGGGGAGGGGTTTCTGAGCCAAGGAGCACACGGCCTACTTCATGGCTGTGGGGCTGGCTTCACAGCCTGCTGGGGACAAGGGCAGAAGCAGGGACCAGACCGGTGACAGTGCCTGCAGGAGGTGGTATCGTGGAAGTCAGGGAAGTCGTCAGGGGCCGGATGTGCCGGCACACTGGGGTGGGGTGTGACAGGTGCTGACGGGACAGGACGGCCCCAGGACTCCAGTCCAAGCCACCGAAAGACGGACAGCCATTTAGTGCAACAGGGGAGCGGTGGGAGGGCCGCCCGGACACCCTCTCCACACCCCCTTTCCGGGCACCAGTGCGGACGGGGTTGCCGGCTCCGGTTCCAGGATGAGTGAGGGAAGGCCATCTTGTCCTTCGGCTCTGAGGAAGGGAAGGTGGGAGTTGGGGGTGGCATGAGTGTGGCGACCAGGCCCCCGTGAGCGGCCAAGATAGAGCTCCTGGCTCCAGGAGGGATGGACCCGGCCTCTGGGAAGAGACCGCTTCTTTCCGTGGAGGCAAGGCCGGGATGGGGAGACACAAACGGAGGACCTCTAGTTGGGGGGGCCGGCCTCCTCCCCAGCACCCTCTGGGGTTCGAGGAGAGTTTATGGCCCCAGCTCAGACTTAACAAACCCATTCACAATACATCATCTCCAACAACTTGTTTGACTAAGGCGCATACGCATAAACTCTCCCTCTGATAGAAGATGTTTATACAGGTTTTCAAACAAACCCCCCAGGTCATGACCCCTCTCCCAACAGCATCAACACAGCTGCCTGTGGTCCTTTCCACGCGGCGGGGCCCTCCTGGGTACGACAACCTGAGGAATGTGGACCCGAAGTACCAGGCTGCTTCCCACCTGGTTCTGGCTCCTTCCTCCTTGACTTTGGCCAGGGCAGAAGGCCCCAGGGTGGGGGGGCGGAGAGTCTCTGCCTCCTGCGTTAACCCAGGGCCCTGTCTCCTTGCCCACCACCTCTTCTGCCAGGGCAACCCCAGCTCTTGCAAAAATGGAGCGTCTTAGCCCCTCACTCAGGCCTCCTTGGGAAAGGAGGTAGTTGCAATATAACAAAAAGACCCCGAACAGAGAGCCTGGCAGACCAGGGCTTTCCTTCCGGCTTTGCCGTTTAGCAACGTGTGACCCAGGCAGGCTACATGCCCTTCAGGGCTCCATTTCCTCCCTATAATATTGCCTCTCCTGATCCGCAGGCCCCACGCGGACAGGCCCAGCACGAGCAGGCATTTCTAATCACCTCCCCCATCTGGTTCAAGGGCAAGAGGTGAAGCCTGTGGCCTCACTTTCATGGGCTGGGGTGGATTGGTTTGTTGGTTGGTTGGTTTTTGAGTTTGGTGACTGTCTTATTCCCAACTGCTCTTGAGAACAAACGCCTCGCTACGGGATAGTGAAGTTCTAGGAAAAAAAAGAAAGGCCTCCCATTATGAAATCATATGCGCTCACAAACTGGTGGGAAAAAATAGTAAGTAAACAGAGACACACAGAAACACCCCCAACATTAAGGCCTCCTGAGAAATCCTCTGGAACCCCAGGGGTCAGCACTGAAAAATCTGGTAACACTGGGCCGTCATCTCGGATGACCACATTCACATGGCTTTGACCACAGGCAGCCCCTTCTGTGTGTGGTACAGGCCTTACCACCTGTCTTGTACCTGATTCACCTGCTTCACTCACTTCCTCCACCTGTTGGCCCCTGAAGGCAGTCTAGATTTTGATCCCTGTTGCAGATGAATAAGAAGTAACATGAATTTAGCACTGACTGTGTGCCAGGCTCTAACTGCATTGCATGTATTAACTCATTTTAGCCTCAAAATAACAATGAGGTAGATACTGTTTTTATGCCTTGTCACTCAAGGAATATTCACTAAGAGCCCAAATCTGCCAGGCACCATTCAGGCAATGGCAATGTGGCTGAGAACAAAACAGAATCCCTGCCTTCACGGAGCTTTCGTTCTGGCACAGGCATAGACAGCACATGGGCTCATTAAAAGTGAATCAGGAGGTATACCTGCAAGGGAGGAAAATAAAGCAGGGTTTGGGGCATGCAGACAGCTGGCAGCAGGGTGCATTGTAAATAGACTAGTCCAGCTTGCTGAGAAGGTGACATTTGAGGAAAGCTTTGAAGGGGGTGAAGAATTTCAGGAGCACTGTAGGCACAGAGAGGTTAAGAAACACGCCTAGGGTCACACAGCTAGTAAATTGCAAAGCTGGGGTTTGAGCCGGGGCTGGCTCCAGAGCCTGGCTTTTAAGGGTTGCGGTATAGGGCCCAATGCAAGATGCCACTCCTGTCCCTGGGACCTTCAGAGTTTGGGGTGGGGGGGGGGGGAAGACAGGCCGTGAGCCCCATGGCTTCTGGAAAGCTGGAGTCGAAGAGGAGGAGGAGGGACAGACGAGGGGCAGCAGGGAAGGCCAAGGCTTTGGCTCTGAAGTTTCTGACCTCCTGCCCTGTCCTCCCAGAAGGCCGAGATGGATTGGCCACCTGCTGTCAGCTCTTTATTTTAATCTTGGTGGGGGGGGGGGGGTCTTGGAGCTTGCACCCCGCCCCCACCCGATCCCGGCCCCTCCTCCCTCCCAGTGCTGGGGTGAACCTGCCACACGGCCTCTCATCTGCCAGCACCTTCTCCTCTGCCTCCAGCAGCACCCGCCTCTGCAGCCAGGAGACCACCCCAGCCGCCCGGCCTCACCCATGGGGAACAGCAAAAGCGGGGCCCTGTCCAAGGAGATCCTGGAGGAGCTGCAGCTGAACACCAAGTTCACAGAGGAGGAGCTGTGTGCCTGGTACAAGTCCTTCCTGAAGGACTGTCCCAGCGGCCGCATCACGCGACAGGAGTTCCAGAGCATCTACGCCAAGTTCTTCCCCGAAGCCGACCCCAAGGCCTACGCCCAGCATGTGTTCCGAAGCTTCGACGCCAACAGCGACGGCACCCTGGACTTCAAGGAGTATGTCATCGCCCTGCACATGACCTCCGCGGGCAAGACCAACCAGAAGCTGGAGTGGGCCTTCTCCCTCTACGACGTGGACGGCAACGGAGCCATCAGCAAGAACGAAGTGCTGGAGATCGTCATGGTCGGTCTCCAGTGCCCCGTGGTGGGACCGGGGTCACGGGCTTGGGGGGCGGGGTCCGGGCCCCCGCCACCACTGCCACCCCCGGGGTGTGGGGGTGCCCTGACGGGGGCCGGGCTGGCAGGTGGAGCGGGGATCCCAGCTCTGGGGCTCAGGGGTGCTGAGTGCACGGGAGGAGGGGTCTCCAGGGTTTCTTCTCTCCCTTCCTTCCATCCTTCCTTCTTTCCCTCCTTCTTCCTTTCCTTCTTTCCTTCCCTCCTTCTTTCCTTCCTTCCTTCTGTCCTTCCTTCCATCTGTCCTTCTGTCCATGTGCCCTTCCATTCATCCTTCCAACCTCCACTAAAATGTATTTCCAAACCTTCCACAGTACATATTCAGCTTCTTCCACAATTAGTTTTAAGTCTGTAACATGTTTCCAATACACAGCAGAAGGAGGCCAGCTCTGAGGGACCTGAAATCTGGGTTCCAGTCCTCATGGTCTTTCGTAGCCTGGGACAGGCCACTTCACCCCGGGCTGTTGGGTGGGGGGGGCTCTGCTTTCACACCCACCGCCCCCCTCCCCAACCGTGTGCTCTGGACTGAGCGAGGGGTCTTCAGGCTCCTTGCTGGCCAGCGCTTCCGCAAACAAACTCACTCTCCTTCCCGCCCGCACTGGCCCAGCATCACATCATTTGCTGTAAAGAATTTAGGTATCTCGAGAATAGTCCTATTTAATAGGTGAAACTTAAAAGCAATTGCAATTGCCTTTAATTCCATCATCCAGAGGGAGAGACCGTCAGCATATTGGTATATGCCTTCCCAGCCCTTCATCTCTATATATTTAAAAATAATTTTAGGAACTATGGCATTGCCATGTAGGATTTCTATCAGAACTTTCTTCAGTTACGATTTTGTTATGTTTTCTCTCTCCATGGATCCTCTTCAAAACCATTTTAAATAGTTGCTTAAAATTCCATCTTAATGGAAGTGCCATAAAAAATATATAAGTAGCCCCATATTTTTGGGCAATTCGGATGCTTCTATTTTTTCCGTATGATGTCATTTGAGGTGCTCTTCACTTGGTATCTTTTCCCTAAATCTTTTTAGTGCCCCCTCACTTACCCCACATCCTTGCTTTATTTCCCTAATTCCGTGCCTGGTGAGAGGGGAGAATGTCTCCGTCTTTTATTTCATTTTTTTGGTGCATTTGTAATCTTGGTTTCGTTTGCACGGCCCACCCCCTGATTAGGGAGAGACCATAGACCAAGTAGCCAAGAGGGCGGCCCGCAGGCAGCAGACTCTGCTTGGGCCTCCCGTTCAGGGTGGGAACCTCACTGGCACCCGGGCACCACCCACAGACAGCTCCCCTGGGTTGGCAGGTGGCCTGGGACAGGGACCGCGTCCTCAGAACCACCTAAAGGGGGTCAGGCCCAGCCGTGGCCTGCAAGTTGGTTGCTCCTTGAGGAAGAGGAGGAGGAAGGGGAGGGAGAGGGGGGAGGGGAAGAAAGAAGGGAGGGAAAGAGGGAGAGGGGGAGGGGTAGCAGCCAGCCGCTGAGGCTGTGCAAGGTGGTGCCCGGGTTCTGCAATTCACTCGATCGCGTGGCCGCTGCCCTGGGAGGCCCAAGTTATGGGTTCTAATCCCAGCTCTCGTGGCCTTGGAAAAAATCTCTGGGGCCCGGGGTAAGGCATGTTCCTTCACTGAGCCCCTGGCGGTCTGTCCTCGGAGTTAGAAGCAGGGTGGGGCAGACAGGCATGGTGGCCGGTGTTTAGCAGTTGGGCCTGCACATGGTCGCCCCGGCTCAGGACAGAGAGGCGTTCAGGGAGCCCCCCACCCACACTTGCTGGGCCCGCCTGGGCCCTGAGCGCTGCCAGCCAGGCTCTTGCCTGGAGTGGATTTTTGCTTCTCTTGCTACAGCTTGTCGGGGGAGGGACGGGGGAGAGGGGGGACCTGGGAGAAGACTTCCCAAAGCTTTTGACCTTCCCTCCAGGCTAGTTTCACAGGCTTACTGCCCCTGCCTCGGTGTCTCCAAGGTGCCCCCCACTCCCACCCAACACGCCTGCCTGCCCTCCAGGCCTGGGTTTACTGAGCTGGTGGAATCCTAGTAACCCGGAGCTGGCAGAGCCCAGGGAGACCTGCCCAGGTCTCCCCTCCCTGTCACGGGCCCTGCTTTGTCCTACGTCACACGTCGAGCTCCTTTACTAGCGCGAGTAGAGGGAGGCGAGAAGGATCCTGGAGCCTAAATCTAAATCTTTCTCTGGATCCCCCCCCTGAGCGGAAGCATAAATGAGAGGCTTCCTGTGTCCTGGGTGGGGTGGGGGTGGGGGTGGGGGCTTTGGAATGTTCTCGTTGACACTCCCCTCTCCCCCAGCCTCTGGGATGCCCTCCAAGTGGAGGTTCTAGAACCAAACTGCTGGGTTAGAATCTCTGCTTCTCTGCTTCTAGCCGGGAGACTTTTAGCACACTATCTCAGTTTTTTCACCCGTAAAATGGGGCCAGTGACACCCACCTCGTGAGGCTGTCGTGAAGGTAACATATGAAGATGTTTGGAAATGTGGCACGGGAAGTGTTCAACACTTCTCACCAATTCTTACCATGCAGCCAGCCCGGCTGGGCAACCAAGGTACCACGTGGACCCGGAAGAAGCCGTTTGATATCCTAAAACTTCCGGGCGTCAGGCTCAAGGTAGCGGATCCCAGACTGCAACCTGGGGGCTCCTGTGGGCTTATCATCACAACGCTTTTAAGTTCTTCCTCTCATATTTTCATAAAATGAAAGTAATGTGCCTACATGGGCGGGAAATGCAAAAGGCACAGGAGGAAGAAAATAACCGACAGCCTCTTCACTTCTCCACCATGTTCCCTGTCCCTCCTGAGGATCTCGGAGGTGGAGACGCCCCGACCCCACTCCCGTGAATTCTGGTTCAGCAGGGCAGCCCGGGGCCTGGACATCTGCCTTTCAGTCTCTGCCATAGAGGATGCTTGGCCCCGGGGCGGGGGCGGGGCACACAGGCTTCTGCTTCTCCTTCTGATGAGACCTTCATCTTTATTTGCTGCAGGCTATTTTCAAAATGATCAGTCCCGAGGACGCGAAGAACCTTCCAGAGGATGAAAACACCCCAGAGAAGCGAACCGAGAAGATCTGGGGGTTCTTTGGAAAGAAAGATGATGGTGAATTCCCTCCCCTTCATAGCCTGTGGTTTTACAGTCACGGGTTGTTTCCTGGAGACCCCCAGAGTGATCCTTCCGGGGGCCAGTGCCCAGACAGGACCAGGGACACCTCATCCCAGCATGCACGTCAGGGCTGTCTGGGGGCTTGGAGTTGCAGGCAGGGGACACCCCATCCCAGCATGCACTGCAGGGCTGTCTGGGGGCTTGGGGACAGGGGCAGGGGACATCTCATCCCAGTACGCATTGCAGGGCAGTCTGGGGGCCTGGGGTCGGGGGCAGGGGACACCCCATCCCAGCATGCACTGCAAGGCAGTCTGGGGGCCTGGGGTCGGGGGCAGGGGACACCCCATCCCAGCATGCACTGCAAGGCAGTCTGGGGGCCTGGGGTCGGGGGCAGGGGACACCCCATCCCAGCATGCACTGCAGGGCCGTCTAGGGGCCTGGGGGGGGGGGCGGCTAGAGGGGGGTCAGCAGAGCAGTCAGCAGGGCCCAGCTCTGCTCCCGCCCTGGAACAGAAGCTGCTGATGGGGAATGCCACCACACGCCCCTGGCTCGCCCAGCTCCATGGCTGCCTGAGCCTCTGGGGCCGAGGGAAGGCTCTGGGTGGTGGGGCGCCTATGAAGGACATCTTCCGTCGCCAGCCTCAGCCGCCCTCCGAGTGGTGGAGAGTAAGGCCAGCAGCTCCTAAGCCGAGCGGACGCAGTGGCGGGTTTAGAGGAACTACAAAGCAGCTTTTTCTGTTTAAACGGCTGCTTATCCGCCTTAGACGCTTGGGCGTGCTTTACTCGGTCTTAAGGATGCTGTCTGCAAGGTTAGGACAGGGCCGGCCGACTTCGGCTCAGTCTCCGGCTCTATTAGCATCGAGTCCCCGGTAAGTGGGATCTCGGCTTACCTGGTTTTACTCTAGGGAGTCAGTCTGGGTCCCGGAGAAGATGGAATTCGATTTAGAGTAGATTGCAAGGGATTTACTGAGGAAGGGCCCAGGGAGGCCGGGCTCGGGGAGGAGGGATGCGGAGGAGGCCGGGAATGCCACCAGACTGCAGAGAAGGTGGGACCCGCAGAGGAAGGTGCGGCAGAGAGTGGCGTCAGGCGGGGGGGCTGCAAAGTCACGTGGCCACGGGGGCCCGGATGGTGAAGGGACAGAAGGGGACAGTAGGCCTACTACGTGACAGGGACTGGCAAATAGTGGTCTGATGGCTTCCTGCTGTTTGCTGCAGGCCCACTGGGACCCACTGGGACCTCATCACCTGATTTTCTCTCTTTCTTTTTTGGTAAATTTTTTGTTTACTTATTTTTGAGAGAGAGAGCACAAGCGGGGGAAAGGCAGAGAGAGAGAGAGAGGGAGACACAGAATCCAAAACAGGCTCCAGGCTCCGAGCTGTCAGCACAGACCCCGACGCGGGGCTCGAACCCACAATCCATGAGATCACGACCTGAGCCAAAGTCGAGGTTCAACCGACTGGGCCGTCCAGGCACCCCACCCCCACCCCCACTGGCTCTTTAACCCCATCTGGCACATCGCTCAGGTCTGCCTCGTGTGGGGGTCCCCTGTTCTACCTGAAAACTGACCCAGGTGAACATCACGGTCACAGGAGGCGGTGGTGTTCGGGGGCTGGTTCCGGATGGCCCCACTGGAGACAATGAATGCCTCACTCCACAGTTGGGCTCTGACTGTGGAAGTTTCAAGCTCTGTGTGAGGCTGATGGGGCAGCTGAGCCTTTACAACCCAAATTTCACGACCCAGACCTGTGCAGGGAATCACCCTGAATCCTAACCCGGGAAGGCACTAAGGATTTCCAGAAGGCATGGAACATAGGCCAATGGAAACCCAGTTCAGTTCAGCCGAGCTTTGCATGTAGCAGGTGCTGTGCCCAGAACCGTAAGCAGAAAGAAGCTCCTCCTTCCAGAGGTTTTTCAACATGGGACTGCCTTCCCCATCAGACCAAGAGCTGCAGCGACCTCAGCCCCAAGCACAGTGGCACTGCCACAGCCCGAGCACTGGGAGGGGGACAGAGAGACCTCTCCGCAAGCCAGGCTCTCCCAGGGAACCACGATTGGACCCCTCACTTGTCACTCCTCACTCCCTGGGTGGATGCTGTTTCCTGCTTCTGACAGGGATTCTGTTTGCTTTGCTCAGTCTCCCAGAAGTCCCCCCCCCCAGGGCTTGAAGCTTCGGGGCTAGGGCAATATTCTAAATATTTAATAACCAGCAAGGCAAAGGCTTGCTATGAAATGTTCTAAATATTTAATAACCCGCCAGAAAAGTTGAGGCACCGGAATGCACCCTGGAGGATCACCGAGAGGCCCAGGGCGCCCCGGGGAGGAGCTGGGTCTCTGGGGGGCGGCACCCTCGGGGGGTGCAGACACTCTGTGTTTTCATATTGGATAACGTCCGCACAGGGCACGCTGGCCGGTGTCAGCTCGGCCGCAGCTTGAAACAGCCGAGCCTGACGGCGCTGTTTTCCCCCCCTTCGCCCACAGACAAACTCACGGAGGAAGAGTTCATCGAGGGGACCCTGGCCAATAAGGAAATCCTGCGACTGATCCAATTTGAGCCTCAAAAAGTGAAGGAAAAGTTAAAGGAGAAGAAACCCTGATGCCAACTGCGCAGCCCTGTCCCCCTCACCCCTTCCCCCGCCGCGCACAGAAACCCGGGCATGCGCACACCTCCCCAGGGGCCAAGGGGGTTCCCCAGGCCTTAGCATCCCTCCCATTCCTCCCAGCCACCTCCTCTCCCTTGCCCGCCCCTTGGGGCCTCCGTGATAATCCCAGGATTGGGTCGCTGGAGTCCTACCAACCCTCCCCCCCCCCCCCCCCCCCGCCACTGTGTAAGCTCCTTTGTGGTTTGCTGGGTAAGCAGGTTCCAGTAAATGCGAGAGGAGCTGGGCACACAGCTGACTGGTCGTTCTTGAACTGGGAGAAGGAATGATTTCTGTTGTCTCAGCCTCCGAGACCAGGACGTATGGCCGTTGCAGACACCCGCCAGGGTGGGGAGGGGTGAGGGGAGGGGAGCAAGCATTGCCCTGCTCTCTGGCAGATGGAGGGCTGCAGGGGGTGCCCTGTGGGCCTCCAACAAGCTGTTCCGGGTGGTGAGGTTACCGTGGAGACCTGCACAGCATGGGCAAGAGGGGCCGGCTGCTCCAGAGGGTCAGGGAAGGGGTTATTGTTACAATCACCTGCCTAAGACACCCCTCCAGTATCAGACAAGTAAGGAGCCAGCTCAGGGGGAGAAGAAGGACCTTGGGTCCAGCTCAGGGTAGCCCAAGGGTTGAGCCAAAGGGCTTCAGGGTTCCTTCGCCAACCCCCACCCCGCCCCCCAGCCCTCCACGAGTGAATCTGATTTGTTGGGGAGTCAGGTTGGGGGCTTTTCACTTCTCTCTGAAGTCAGGGCACCCATGTCACTTGAGTTGAAAAGGAGGGCACCTGGGTGGCTCTGTTGGTTAAGCGTCCACCCAGGACATCGATTTCGGCTCAGGTCATGATCTCATGGTTGTGAGATCAAGCCCCGGGTGGGGCTCTGTGTTGAGTGTAGAGCCTACATGAGATTCTCTCTTTGCCCCTTCCTCCCACTCACATGTGCTTGCGTGCTCTCTCTCTCAAAAATAAAAACAAAACAAAAATGCAAATTAAAACCACCCTAGCTACCACCCCATACCGGTTAGGATGGCAATTATCAAAAAAGTAGAAAGTAGGTGTTGGCAAGGATGTGGATAAATTGGAACCCTTGTGCTTGGTGGGTGGGAATATAAAATGGTGCAGTTTCGGAGAACAGCTTGGCCATTCCTCAGCTTGGTTAAACAGAATGATCATGTGATCCAGCCGTTCTCCTAAGCATCTATCCAAAGAATTGAAAACAGAGACCCAAGCAGACCCCTTCATGCCGCCATGCTGACACAGCGTGATTCGACAGTGGCTAAAATGGGGAAGCAACCCAGGCGTCCATCAACCGATGAATGGATCGAAAAAATAGCCGTCCAATGGAATATTCTGTCATAAGAAAGAATGAAATTTGGGGCACCCGGGTGGCTCAGTCGGTTCAGTGTCCAACTTCGGCTCAGGTCATGATCTCACGGTCCGTGAGTTCGAGCCCCACGTCGGGCTCTGTGCTGAGGGCTCAGAGCCTGGAGCCTGCTTTGGATTCTGTGTCTCCCTATCTCTCTGTTCCTCCCCTGCTCTCTCGTGCTCTCTCTCTCTCTCAAAAATAAACAAAAAAGAATGAATGAAATTCTAGTACATGCTGCAACATGGATGAACCTTGAGGACATTATGCTGAGCGAGGTAAGCCAGTCACCAAAAGACAAATACCGTGATTCCGCTGATATAATTAATGTACCTAGAGTCGTCACGTTCAGAGACAGGAGGTAGAATGGTTGTGCCAGGGGCTGAGGTGAGAAGATGGGGGGTTATTGTTTAATGGGCTCAGAGTTTCCGTTTGGGAAGGTGAGAAAGTTCTGGAGACGGACGGTAGGGACGGTTGGACAACAGTGACTTAATGTCACTGAACTATAGACTTAAAAGTGGTTAGAGTGGCAAATTCAGTGTTATATATATTTAACCACAGTAAAAAACAGAATCACTCAAGAACTTCTAAAAATACCTGTGTCCAGGCTCATTCAGACCAATTTCGTCAGAATCTCTGGCTCAGGCCCCGGCCATCAGTGTTTCTAGAAATTTCCTCAGGTAATTGTCATGCCAGGATTGAGACCCACTAGGCCAGACCTTCAAAGCAACAAGCAAAGTGAATGACCTACGGGGTGGTCTAGCTGAGGGAAGACACTTGCTCCCCGCCCTCTTGACCGCTGACCTCTGACCTCTGTCCCCTACCCTTCTGCCCACTCCTCTTGGTCCCCGAGGAGGTTTAATGCTACAGCCCTTTCTTCTACTTCTTTTTTTTTTAAATTTTTTTTTTAACGTTTATTCATTTTTGAGAGACAGAATGCAAGCAGGGGAGGGGCAGAGAGAGAGGGAGAGGGAGACACAGAATCTGAAACAGGCTCCAGGCTCTGAGCTGTCAGCACAGAGCCCGACGCGGGGCTCGAACTCACGAACCGTGAGATCGTGACCTGAGCCGAAGCCAGCTGCCTAACCGACTGAGTCACACCCGGGTGCCCCTGTTTCTTCCACTTCTACCCAAGAACAGCTCACTGGGTCCTTCAAGGCACCAGTAAGAAACACATGTCAAAGAATCAACCACATACAAACCAAATTAAATAAACTTATTTTAATGTTTAGCAAGACAAGAGCAAGCTGTGTGTGTGTGTGTGTGTGTGCGTGTGTGTGTGTGTGTGTGTGTGAGTGTGCGTGCACGTGCCCACATGCACGCCATTTGCGGAGTGAAGACAGGGCAGGACATATTTACAGACGCTTTGGGGAAAGAAAAGTTCCCTCTATTCGAGGCCGGATCCCGGGTGACTCACCCGCATCTGATGATCCCAGGACATTTCTGTCCTGTGTCACCGATGAACGTGTGCTGAGTGCCTACTCTGGTCCAGCTGTGCTGGGACCCCAGCTTTCTAGGACGAGGAAAGTCAGAAACATTGAGAGCAAGGAGAAATTAGGAGGATGTGTATTTTAATGACTGAACTCTGGAAAATCTGGACCCCACCCCCCCACAAATACCCCTTTGCTTTGTTATGCCCTCGTCTGTCCTGGGGAAAGTGCCAAGAAAACCTCAATCACCAAGATAAATAATATTTTGGGGCAACCGTTTAAAAATAGAAACGAATATTAAAAAGTCCATGATGAGCAGAATAGTCAATAAAGTCAGGATCAGACTCTGCCTTTGTAGGAACTGACCTCACTCTCAGCCTGGCCCTGGTTCTGATAAAAAGTTATGTTTATAAAGGGCCCATCCGCTGTAGCTTGCGGATTATAGTTTATTTTTTTAATGTCGTGTTAAAATATCACTTATCGTGACAATCGAGGTGTTTTTCCCAGGACTGTCCGAAATCTTGTACCCAAACCACGTTCCTCACCTGCCTCACCCTTGTCCCCACCCGTGTTGCAAAGCATCCTTGACAATGGAGTTGCCAAATAAAATACAGGATGCAGGACTTCATCTGAGTTGCAGATAAAGGGGAATACTGCTACAATACGATTATTCATGTATCTGAAATGCAAATGTAACTGTTATGTATTTGAACTCCTAAGTCTGGCAACCCGCCTTGATAAATACCATACCGTCCCTCCCCCTGTTGCGTGGCTCTATCTGGTCCCCTGGCAACGTACCCGCCCACGTACACATGCATTTTGCACTCCCTAAAAGCGACACTCCAGGGAATGAACACGCTTTTCTCTAGGCTGTTCCTCCTGTGGTTTTCCTTCAGCCCCTTGACTTATGCATTCAGTCGCTGAGCCTGACTCTAATGGCCCGGACCCCGCTCAGCCTCCGGATCACGCTCCCCTCAAGGTCTCCAGCATGCAAGACTGGGACGTGAACTGGATGCCAAAGTGGCCTGGGTGCGTGGGGAAGACCGGTGACTCTGAACCGTGCTCTCGGGGAGCAGAGCCAGGGCGGAGGGCCTCCAGACTAGATCTCGCTCTCTTCCAGAATCTCCTCCATGGTGTGGGTCAGGGTGAAGTCTCCCTCGCTGCTCTCGGACAGGCTGCTGCCCCGGGGCCAGGCCCCGTGTCCTCGCGGCGGCCGAGCGCCCAGCCCCCCCAGGCCCTGCATGGCCAGGTGCAGGAGCTGCCCACCGCCCGGCGAGGGCTGCGGCTTCTGGAGCGTCCCCTTGCCGTCTGCCTGGGACAGCTTCTTGGGACATTTCCCCAGGAATCGGAAGTTCTTCTCCAGGACCCAGGCCCTGCAGCCGGAGTGGCGGGCGAGCAGGAAGCGGACCCAGTGCTTGCGCAGCTCAGCCTTCACCTGCCAGGGTGGGGGTGGAGGGGAGAGAGGGCGGGTCACTGCCCTGGAGTCACTCTGCCGTGTGTGTGTGTGTGTGTGTGTGTCCTCTCGGTGATTATTTACTGCGTGGCTCCTACGTGTCGCCGCTGGGACACTTACCTCCTAACTGGGGATGATGAGCAGACAGAAGCAACTGAGAAGCACAGGACGCTGAGCAGGACAGTGGGGCGAGGGGGCAGAACTTTGAGATACGGTGTTCTGGAAAGGACTGTGTCAAGGCAGCACAGGATACGTGCCTGGCGGGCAAGGTGCCCCCTCGCGAAGACAGAGGCAGCAGCAATGAACAGGGAGGGGGAAGCGGGTTTTGCTGTCGAGAAGCTCCCATTCTAGTGGGTGAAAGGGGGCCTGGAAATTCCACCAACTCCTAAAGCCGAGAGAGAACCGTCTGGCCCCTGCCCTCCTCCTTTCGAGCCCCTTTCCAATGCTTGCAATAATATTAATAAGAAAAGCCATCATAGTTACCAGGTGTGGGGCTTTTACCAGGAGCTCAGCAAGCCCAGGGCAATACTATAGGGCAGGGACAGATATTATTCCCAATGTACAGATGAGAAAACTGAGGCTCAAATAGCTACGGTGCCCTGACTGACTCAGGGTTGGGTTCTGAGCTTTTCACTCATCCCAACACCTTTTCCCACTGGTCTCAGCTGCCTCCTGCTCCCCCTGCTGGGTGCTCAGGGTACAAATTTGTCCCAACACGTGCCCGGCACTGCACCCACCCCGCCCCACGGCACCATCACACGCCCAGCCACCTCCAGCGGGGACAGCAGGAGGCCAACCCCGGCCTCACCGGAACCTGGCTGGCCGCTCCGGAGACGTACCTCTCCATTGGCAAAGCAGTACTGCAAAGCCACGAGCAATCCCTGTAACAAAGGAGGAGGCGGTGAGAGGTTTGACTCGGTCAAATGTGTCCGAGAGTGCCCTGGAAAGCCCAAGGGCCCGCCAGTCCTGGTAGCGTCCAGAAGAGGCAGACAATTACAATGCTAGCACTAAGCAGAGGTCGTCATCCGGGTTATGTTAACCTGGATTTCGTGGGGGTCTCTTCTCACTTTGACCCCCACCCCCCCCCACATCAGCCCAGATGTTCACTTAGATGCTTACAGGTGAATGACGATGGAATCCCAAAGACCCTATATTCTTCATCCAGTTGTACAAATATTGTACAAGACCGCCGTCCCACGTCTACTTGCCCGCAGTGAGCCTTGGCTAACTGTTTTGGGCCTGAATTTCATTCTTTCCTTTTGGGAGCTCACCCTCCCCTATCCCCCGGGCTTCTGGGAAGGCTGCCAGTCACGGTCCCCACGTTCCGGGATGGTCATCACCACAATAAACCAGCCCAAATGGGCACAGGGCCCAAACAGGGCCGACTGAGTTCTTTTCACTGGGAACGGAAAAAAGGGTTCAACTCTCTTCCCTGTGTTTGCCAACTGTATCCTGTCCAAGGAAGCCTGGAGATGCTCATGGGTATCTACCCAGCTGCATGGAGGGGGCCTGTCCAAGGATGATGCCAACAGAGAGACAAGCAGAGGCTGGAGATGGTAAGATTTACAATTTTTGTTGGAGTACCTGGATCCAGCTATGCCTGATGCTGAACCTGTCACTTATGTGAGATGAGAAATATCCCCTTCTCTTGTCACAACATTTGTTTTCGAAAGGTAGGTCGGGGCGCCTGGGTGGCTCAGTGGGTTGGGCGTCCAACTTCGGCTCAGGTCGTGATCTCAACGTTTGTGGGTTCGAGCCCCGCGTCGGGCTCTGGGCTGACAGCTCGGAGCCTGGAGCCTGCTTGGGATTCTGTGTCTCCCTCTCTCTCTATCCCTCCCTGACTAGTCCTCTGTCTCTCAAAAATAATAAATGTAAAAAAAAAATTAAAAAATAAAGAAAAGATCGATCATTTCATGCCAGTAATTTCTCATCACGCTTAGATAAAATAGTATCTCCTCACCACAGAAGGGACTAAAGGCGACCTGGGCTCGGTGTCTGTGTCGCTGACTTGATCTTTGTGCCCTGTTTACCCTTAACCACTGTTTTCCAGCCACACCGGCCTTCTGGTTCCCTCCAGCATCTCAAGCTAATGTATTAGTTACCTGTTGCCATATAACTTGGTGGATCAAAACAGTAAAGATTTATCGCCTCACATACTTACTATGGGCCAAGAATCTGGCAGTGGCTAAGCTGGGTATTTTGGCTCAGGGTCACCGTTCAAGTTACGGTCAAGATGTTGGATGGAGCCTTAGTCATCTGAAGGCTTGACTTGCTTCCAAGATGGCTCACACGCCTGCACGTTGGTGCCGGTGGGTGGTAGGAGGCCTCCGTCTCCCCCACAGAGCTGCTTGAATGTCCTCATGACACGGGGGCTGGCTTCCCCCAGAGTGGGGGTTGATCCAAGGGAGCAAAATGGAAACTACAACCAGTCCTGCTAACTTCCCCTCCCCCCAGCTTCCCCTGCTCCCAGCATTTTCATGATGTGGCCTTCAAAGCCACACACAACTTCATGTCCACAATACGGTCACACAGGTCAACGGGGACTCTGCGGGGCCGTGAGCACCAGGAGGAGACGATCCTTGGGGGCCATATTGGAGACTGACTAGCATGACTCATTCCTTACTGAGGTCCTTTCACACTTTCTGTCTTCTGGACCCTTCTTCTCTCAACTCTCTGCCTAACTGGCTTCTCAAAATCCAGGTCTTAGCTCAAATATCACCAGAGCTGTGGGCTCTCTCGTTTATATTCTTTGTGGCCCGAGAATTATATTGTTACTTGCCAGTCAACTTGGCTATTATCTGTCCTTCCCTGCCCCTGCCCCAGCAAGCCTCACATCTTTTCACGGCCAGATCCCCAGCACCAGAAACAAATGTCTGGCACATGAGAGGAGCTCAATCATATCCATAAAAGGAATACGTGAATGAATGAATGAGTGAATGAATGAATGAGTTGGATTTCTGTAACTTACTCCTACAGGAGTCTTGCCTTGTACGATGTCGGACGATTTCTAAAATAGGACAGGACAGTTTCCTTTCTGTTGTCTCCCTAGTCATTTGTAAAGAATTGTGGGGGCCCCTGGGTGGCTCCGTTGGTTAAGCATCTGAGTCTTGACTTCGGCTTAGGTCATGGTCTCACGGTTCATGGGTTCGAGCCCTGCCTCGGGCTCTGCGCTGACAGTGCAGAGCCTGCTTGGGATTCTCTCTCTCTCCCTATCTCTCTGTTCCTCCCCCTCTCAAAATAAATAAGTAAACATTAAAGGAAAAAAAGAATGGTGGACACAAGGGTCCCAGTAAAAACAATAGGCCACCTTCACACAGCACTTCCCTTTCCAGAACATCTCTGTTGGGGAATTCTCAGTACAGGGATACTGACTTGATATTGGAAAATTTTTCTGGATTCACTGCTCAACTGCCAGAGGTCTGGAATCAAGGCTACTCGAGCTCATGTTGGTCTCCCAGCATTTTCTGACTCCTATGCTTCCTCATGTGATAACCACCCGAGCTGAGCTCCATGCCACGGCTTCCCGCCCACCATGACATGAGGGTCTAGGGGGCCTGGACTGTGTGCCTGAAATACTGGACCTCCATACGTGTGCAGGACCCAAGCACTTGAGTGTTTATGGGAGGAACCTCGTAAAAAGCCAGGACTCACAAGCAAAGGACACATTTCCAACTGAAGAGTGAAGGTCACAGGGCAGGCTGACTCTCCCATCTCTGTTGAGAACATTTCTCTTACCCCTAGTGGCTGGTAAGGGGGGTCTGGTACTGGGAAAGGAGCTGACATTGTAAAGGAATTATAACATGTTGCCCTGGGGTGGGGGGGGGGGGAAGTTTTTATATTTTCTTATGGAAGCTAAAAGTCTAGCATGCTGGCTATCCTGATGTCACTTTGGAATCTGCCCGTCAGTGCAGGATTTTTCTTTCTCCTATGCACCCCATATTCCATGGCTATAGCTCCTAAACAGGGGCACAGTGGGACCAGTTTATCACTGTCAAACACACAAGTTCATTGGAGGCTCACAGCCGCCCGGTGCAGTTAGCAGGGCTGGTCATGCTTGCCTCTGGACATATGATATCAGAAGGGTGTCAGAATTCTCACAAATGACTTGGCTAAAATAGGATTCCACATCACAAACGTGTCCTTCATGTCTTCGGGTTCTTGGGTCACCATTTTAGGAGCCTCCTGGCGTCCAGTTAACTCTCCTTCCAGATAAAGCAAGTGAGAAGGGAGTGGTCCCACAGAAGAGACGACGCTCACTCCCAATGTGACCACCACTGGGCAGTCTTCCCAAAGATCCCTTGAAGGTGAAACTCCCTAAGAGATGGATGCTTGGGGGCGCTTAGATGGCTCTGTCGGTTGAGTTCCGACTTCGGCTCAGGTCATGATCTCACAGTCCGTGGGTTCGAGCCCCGCGTCGGGCTCTGTGCTGACAGCTCAGAGCCTGGAGCCTGCTTCCGATTCTGTGTCTCTGTCTCTTCCCGCCCCTCCCTCACTCCCTCTCTCTCTCTCTCTCCCCCTACTATATCTGTCTCTCAAAAATAGATAAACATTAAAAATTTTAAAAAAAGAAAAGAAATAAGCACTCGGAAGAGTGGAGGACCCTCCAAGCAGCTGCTAGGTTCATGCCAATTCCTGCCGATGCACTGAGATGGGACCCACCAGATTTGCTCCCGCACCTCTGCCCACCCACACTCTCACTTCTGCCTGGCCACATGGAGGGGAGCCGTGCAGGGGTGCTCAGAAGGAGGGAAGTCTCTGTGCATGCACAGACCCTCTCAGTGCGCTTCCTGCCCCAGTCTGCAGGGCCACCCTGGTTCCTCACGTCCCTCAGCAGGTGCAGGGTGAAGGGCAGAGCTCCAGCTGCAGGACCAAAGGATCCAGCGTGGTGGCCAGTGTCTACAAATGGTCCCAAATATCTCTCCCCTCCCTGTAGGCATATGCAACCGCTCACAGGAAGTGTTAGACCTGGTTTGTCCCCTCCCCTCGAATCTGGGATGGACCTTGTGACTCTTTCTGCCAGTACAACATGGTGGAAGAGATATCCTGGGATTTCCAAGCCTACACCTTAGGAGGGTTGGAAGTGTCTACTCTCTCCCTCTTAGAACGTTTGCTTTGGGGATGCTCTGAGAGGCCAGCTGCCCGGTTAGGAGATGCCCAAGATACATGGAGGAGAGCTGAAGTTCTGTGATTAAGAGCCTCCGCGGAGCCCCAGCCAACAGACCGTGTCAATGTCCAGCCACGTGAATGGGTCATTTTGGATGTTCTGACCCAACCGAGCTTTCAGATGTGCTCAGCCCCATTCAAAACTTGCATGTATCCAAAGTATCACCCTGCTGAGCCCAGGTGGCCCAGGTTATAGATTCATTAAAGATAACACGGTTCCTTGCTTTAAGCCATGAAGTTTTGGGGTAGTTTGCCACATAGCAAATGATGGCTCCCTTGCCAGATGGGTCTGATAGGCTGATTCTTTCTCAAAATCTTCCATAGCTCCCCATGGCTGTCTGGTCTTCAGACGGCCTTGAGTGTGTAAGATCCCTGGTTCGTATGACCAATCAAGGCCTCAGAAGAAGAAAGACCATCAAATACTAACTGACAGAACAGCTGTCGCTTCTTGCTTTGTTGTTGGTGTTTCTAATTTGGGATTACCTTTTTTAAAAAATTCTTTTATTTATTTTTGAGAGACAGAGACCGAGTGCAAGCAGGGGAGGGGCAGAGAGAGAGAGGAAGACACAGAATCCGAAGCAGGCTCCAGGCTCCGAGCTGTCAGCACAGAGCCCGATGCGGGGCTCGAACCCACGAATTGCAAGATCTGCCCTGAGCTGAGGTCGGATGCTTTAACAGACCAAGCCACCCAGGCGCCCCTGGGATTACCTTTTAAAGAAGATTAAACTGAACAACATAAAACCTCAAATTATTAAAGCTTAGCCATTGAAATCCCCCAAAAGATTGAAATAACTTAAACATGGTTTCATAATGAAAAAAAAAAAAAAAAAAAAAAAGGTTAGCAATGGGTCCTGTCTCAGCTCAGAGCCACAGCTCTAACAGGAGAGAGGAGCCATCATCCAGCTGCCCAGACCGCATGCCCCAGGCTGTGTCCCTGGCCTTTGGCGAGCCTGCAGTGGGCAGGCACATTCTCCCTGCTCCGTCCTGGAATCCTAGCACCTGGCTCCACCTGGTGGCAGTGGCTTTAAGACTGCGATGCAGAGGGGTGCCTCAGTGGTTCAGCTGGTTCAGCGTCCGACTTCGGCTCAGATCACGATCTCTCGTTTCATGCGTTCAAGCCCTGTGTCGGGCTCTGTGCTGACAGCTCGGAACCTGGAGCCTGTTTCGGATTCTGTGTCTCCCTCTCTTTCTGCCCCTAGCCCACTCACACTCTGTCTCTGTCTCTGAAAAATGAATAAACCTTAAAAAAATTAAAAAAAAAAAAGACTGATGCAGGGATTGGGGGGGCATCTGAACCTGACATCAAGCCTCTCAAGTGAAATTTCCATTATTGTACTTTTCAACTCCGGAATTTTTCCAGATTGGTTCTTTTTATATATATATATATATAATTTTTTATTATTAAAAAAATTTTTTTAACGTTTATTCATTTTTGAGAGACAGAGTTAGAGTGCGAGTGGGGGAGGGGCAGAGGGAGAGGGAGACACAGAATCCGAAGCAGGCTCCAGGCTCTGAGCTGTCAGCACAGAGCCCGACGCAGGACTCAAACCCACAGACTGTGAGATCATGACCCGAGCGGAGATCAAGAGTCAGACACTCCCTCGACTGCGCCACCCAGGCGCCCCCAGATTGGTTCTTATCTTATCATTTCTCTCTCTGTGCTGAGATTTCCTGATCGATACATCTTTGTCATCATACATACATTTACTTCCTTAAACATGGTTTCTTCCAATCCTTTGAACATATATTTTTTAAAGATTCTATTTTTAATTAATCGCTAGCCCCAACGTGGGGCTCAAACGCACAACCCTGAGACTGAGAGTTGCATGCTCTACGAACTGAGCCAGCCAGTCACCCCCGAACATATTTATAATAGCTTCTTTGAAGTCTTTGTCTAAGAGAATTCTCAGCGAGTTGCTATGGACTGATTTTCTTTTCCCTGAGTACGTGTCATACTTTCCTGTTTCCATACTTTCCTTTTTGTGTTCAAAACTGGAAGTTTTAGATCATATATTGTAGCAGCTCAGGAATCTGGTTCCCTACTCCCCACTCCCTGGGTGGTTGCTGGTGTTTTGTTTGTTTAGTAATTTGCCTGGACCGCCAGTTCTGTGACATCTTTCTCCCCTGGGGCACACAGCCACTGATGTCTGTGCCCCTTTCAAAAACTTTTGGTTTTGTGTGTAAGCCTGGCCTCCTGGCCCCGACTACTCACTGATTGGTCAGAAGTTGTGCTCACCCACCTTAAGCCAAGAAAGCTTCCACACCCTTTGACAACGGATCTGTGCGTGGCCTGGGGGGCCAGTTCCAAGTTTAGACGGTTTATAAGTCTTCGGTGGCTTTTATTTTCCACCTCCTGTGTCTACTGTGTGTGTGTTGGGGGGAACTCAGCCAGCAACGTGTCGATATCCTCTCTGGTCTCTCCCGAGTGTGTGTGCAACCTTGTCCATGTACACAAGCCTCCAGCCCCCCAGAGAGATATGTAGAAGCTGATCAAGGCTCATGACAGCTGTCTCATTCCTCAGAGCCCCCTATTAGAATTCTGGCTAGCTCACCAGGCTGTTTCTCGTCCCAGTTAGGACCACCATGTCAGCCTATGACATTGTCATTCCTCGATCGTTTGCCACTGAGATCACTGCTGTATCTGACAATGGCCAGGGGTGTGGGCTTTTTCCGCTTTCCGACTGATCTACACTGGGTCAGCCCCTCTCTGCAGTGAAGTTCCTTACTGACAGAGACGAGGTCGGAGAACAAACACACTCGAGGCTAAACCAACAGACCCCACTGTTCTCACTCAGCTTCAGTCATTTTTCTTGAGTAAACCCTTCCCAACCTTTTGTATGCCTTTGGCTGGATTCCACGGTGCTCCAATTTTATTGTTGCTTTTGGGGGAGGGTATGTGCCACGAGCCTCTCTTCTCCATTCCAGAAGTCCTGCCCTATATTAGCATTTTAGAATGATTAGTCCTGAGGTTACCACTCTATGGGACCTCTGCTGCCAACACTACTTATGGCGGTCACTTGCATTCATGGCCTTGGCTACCGAGCCATGCCTCTCAGTATCGGTGCCCCGTGTGGTCTCCTCCCCTTCAGTCCAGGCTGGGTCTGGGATTTGCTTTAAATGTTAAAACGCACTGGAAGTATCACTGCTAAGTGTCAGGCTTAGGCATATAAAAGGCCTGGAAGTCCCTGTTTTTGTGCCCTTGGGAGCCCTGAACTGCCATGTAAGAAGTTCCAGCTTTCCTGCAAGGAGGACCACGGAAAAAGAACATGTAGTGAGAGAGAAGCCCTAAGACAATACGGAACTGAGGAATGTAGCTGGCAGTGAGAAATGAAGCCCCAGAAATTCGACCCAAATGAAGCCACTCCAGCCACGTGAGCCTTCCCAGTTCAGGCACCAGACATATGAGTGGTGAAGCATCTTGGAAGTTCCAGCCCCGGGAGGCAGGCACGCATGGAGCAGAGGTGAGCCATCCCAACTGTGCCCCACCTGGAATCCTGGTCCCCAGAATAATGAGAAATAATAAAAATCATCACTGTTGTGAGCTACGGGGTAATGAATAGCCCATTTAAGGAATGGATACCCAAAATATCCAGGTGAAGGAACCACGGCTGGCCTTTGGCTCTTGTTTCAGCCCCATCTGACACATCTTGACATGTCTGTCTAGGTTCAAGAGCCTCCTGGTCTCAACTCACTGGCTCCTACCAAGTGGTGTTACATTCTGAGTGTGCCACCCGAAGCATAAACAACATTCGTTTCGTACGGTGCCCTGCGGAGAATCCAGCAAAAATAGACACTTAATGAAAGGCTTCGCGTTGATACTCACGGTTAATATGGTTGTGAGATACACCAACTCTTACCGCCCAGGAAACAGAGCACTTTTCGCTTCTTAGTCACTGAGTCATGCTGGCAGGATCAAGGCAATGCTTTTGGTCCGCCCACTCTTCTAGTGCCAAAGGCCCTCTCATAGAGCCCGCTGGCACTACGGCTTCATTTACATCCGTGGGCTTTCTCAATTCTGAGACTGCTGGGGTCAAGAGCATTTTGTTTTCACCACAGCACAGGAATCCTGGTTCAGACACCTACTTACATGGAAGGAGCTCAGAGTCAACTGAATGAAGAGTCGTATAAGTTTTGAAAATCCTTCGACTTGATCGTCAGTGATGAAAGAGAAGAGAATCTCGTGAACGCCCAACAAAGGAATGAGGACCAGCGTTGACTTTGCCAATCTGCAAATGAAAACCAACAACACTGTCACGAGGACCACATTGGGAAGAGGCAACGTTTCCCGCTCTTTGTGTGTGACTTTATGGTAGCTCTTATGCTACTGATAAATAGTTGACCTTCCAGTTTGTCTCCTTGGCTACACATGGGATGTCTTGAGGGCCAGTGTGGTCTTGGTTACTGACGAAACCCTCCACCTGACTCGTGGCCAGATGTTCAGAAAACAAACATGAATTGAGGGAATGGATGAAAGGATGGATGAATTCTCCTATATAGATTATGATGAGTCTATCATCATCTATAAACATCAGATTAAGTTTTGCCTGATGGATAGATTTCCACGTGCATGGCTGTCACCTTGGGACACTACAGCACTACCACATTTGACAGATTTCCTATTACCCGATTACCTGGCTAGCAGGTGCCTCTATTCCTTTCTCTATTCAGGACTTCGAACGTCAGTGCTTTACTGAACCTGAGAAGGGAAAGAAACTGACATGTCTGGGGTCCCATAGCTACTAAGTGACAAATCCAGGCCTGGAAGTAAGATTTCTGACTTCACACTCACACCCTTCACATTCCATGGAGGGCTTGACCGTTAGCCTCCACGCTGCCCTTCAGCCCCAAGACGGCAAGGGCTGCAGGAAATGAGAGACTGATCCTCCTCATAAAAAGTGCTGTGTGGAAGCTCCTGTTGTATATACTCTACGTAAAAAAGACAAACATTCCTTTGTACCACCCACGTGCAAAGTGCACAGCTGGGGCCCAAACATTCCATACCGCATACCGGTGGTTCCCAAACATGGTTTACCATTAGAATTCCTTAAGGAACTTAAAAAGGTAGATGATAGATGGATGGATGGATGGATGGATGGATGGATGGATAGATAGATGGATAGACAGACAGATAGATAGATAGGTGGATAGACAGATAGATGGTAGATAGATAAATGGATAGATACATTGAAGATAGGAAGATAGATAAATGGATGGATGGATAGATAGATAGATAGATAGATAGATAATAGATAGAGCCAGCTAGCTTCCTAGGCCCCGGTATCGACCTCCTGAGTCAAAACCTCTGGATGTCCGGTCCTGGGAATGTGAATTTTTAAGGCATTCCTCATGGGATTCTGATAAGCAGCCACATTTGGGAACAACTGCTTTTCAGTACTGAGATTAATTTAAAACTAACTACATTAGCAAAAGTGACTCATATGCAGGGTACAAACAGAGCTACTGTCTTGTATATACACATTGGAAAAAAAGAGTTTCATCGTAATGACTTTTAGCCCGAATCACTTGTCTTAAAGGGCCAGCCTTGGAGAAATCTCTCCCCTGCCGAAGGCCGTGGACTTAAAGATGTTGGAGTGTCAGCAGCTCCTGGGCAGTATCCTCAGGAAGGTTTAACTGTGCCCAAGAGAAAGTGCTTGGTATGGATCCTGTACCCGTGAGAGCCATTCAAGTGTAATGCTATCAAGGAAACAAGAAAACCCTCACCTTTGTGCCCCGAAACGACCTAAAGCCCATTAAAGAGCAGAGGGGACGCCCCCCGGGCCCGTGGTCAAGAGATATTTGTGTTTTAATTTCCAGGAGTATTTTTAAAATGCTTGGGTCAGACAATGGCGAAATGGTGGCCACAGGGTGTATTCTTCCTGCAGACGGACGGTTTTTACTTATGCGAAGAGGGTGATTTTTGTCATCGGAGCCATCTTTAAGTAATAAGTAAGGAGAGTTTGAGCAGAGGTCCAGATTTCCGGCTTCTTTTGAAAAGCGGGAGAAGCTGGCTCTACGGGGCCCGAATTCTTGCTTGGTGACCGTCGGCTCCGGCCTGAGGGTGGCTGTTTCTTTCTAGAGGGAACATGTGTTCCAGGACACGCAGCCGGTCTGCCCCACTCACCCACAGTTCCTCGCCTGGGCCCCGAAAGTGTCTCAGTTTGCCACCCTCGCTCCGGTCATCTGGGTTTCGAGGACACATACTTACATACTGAGTGCAGATCCGCGTCTCACTCTCAAATCATTCTCGGGGCCTCGCTATGCCATTACGTGCTTTGAATAAGCTCCTTATTTTGGAATAATCTTGGATGTGTGGAAAAGTAGCAAAAATAGTACAGAGAGTGCCCACATACAACTTCACTGTTTCCACTAATGTTAGTCTTGTATTAACCACAGCCCATTTGTCCAACATTGGTATGTGACTAACAACTATACATCCGGATTCCATTCGGGTTTCACCAATTTTTCCCACGGATGTCCTCTGCACGTGCCAGAATCCTGCATTTAGTATGGGATGATCTTTTAAAAAATGACATCTTTTTTATGAGGTTTTGGTAATGACCAGATCCATGGATGTCAAGGGATTTCCCATTCCTCACCTTGCTCTGACTTCTGCTTAGACAGAACCCCGTGTATGTCCTTGGTCGAATGGAAATCCATAAATGTCTTTCGCCGTTTACGCTTGTGAACCGTATTTATGCTTATTTTTTCATCTACGGCCAATTGTTTATTTAAATTGTTTGGCTTATTGCAGTCCGTTAGCCATCCAACAAATATTTATTGAGCATGAGTCAGCGCAGTGAGAGAGGAAGAGTCGCCATCAAAGAGAGCACAGGCCAGCATCTGGGCCTGGGTTCAAATCCCGGCACCGTCAGTGACTGGCCATGTAGCTTTGGGCAGACTATTTCACCTCTCGTCTGTAAAAACAAGGGTTCTACGGCTGATAATAAGAAGTGTTGAAACCATAATAAGATATTATTTATTAATAATAATACAGTCATTTTAAAAGACGAGATGACATGTAAGCCCTCAAAATCATGGTATCTGACACTCTCAGAGAGAGGAACCTTGTTGCACTGTTGCTGGGAATGCAAACTGGTACAGCCACTCTGGAAAACGGTGTGGAGGGTCCTCAACAAATTAAAAACCGAGCTACCCTACGAGCCAGCAATTGCACTAGTAGGTATTTATCCAAGGGTACAAAAATGCTGATTCGAAGGGGCACATGCACGCCGATATTTATAGCAGCGCTATTGACAATAGTCAAAGGATGGAAGGAGCCCAAGTGTCCATTGACTGATGAATGGATAAAGAAAACGTGGTGTATACATACAATGGAATACTACTCGGCGATCAAAAACAATGAAATCTTGCCATTTGCAACAACATGGATGGAACTAGAGTGTATTCTGCTAAGCGAAATGATTTCACGCATATGTGGAATTTGAGACAAGATAGCTGAACACAAGGGAAGGGAAGCAAAAATAAGGTAAAAACACAGAGGGAGACAAACCATAAGAGACTCTAAAATACAGAGAACAAACTGTATTTTTGTTGCTGAGGGGGTGTTGGGTGGGGGGACGGGCTAAATGGGGGATGGGCATTAGGGGGACGCTTGTTGGGATGAGCACCGGGTATTATATATAGGGGATGAATCACTAAATTCTATTCCTGAAGCCATTATTAAACTAAATGTTAACCAACTTGGATTTAAATTTAAAAAAATAAAGAAGCCATCCCTGCCCTGGGGTGCCTTTGTAGCCTCAATGATCAATTTTACTTCCATTTGTGACTTTTTTTTTTTGTCTTTTGTTGCCTGCTAGAAAGTCTTTTAAGAGAGGGCTCTGGGGTCCAGCAGGTTAAGAAATAATTCTCCTTTATAAATTCGTCAAGAGCTCTGCCCACACACCACACACAGAGTTAAGACGGGTCCTCCAGGGGGACAGTCGCCTGAAGGCTGGGAGCCACACAGATCAGAGACCTCACTGATCGTCGGCAGGTGTCTGTCCACATTCAGGGGGCCTGGGTCAGCTCTCCCGCTCCGGGCCAGGCAGGGGGACCCCGTAACGTTCCTCTGCCTGAATGGTGGGAGCCCAGAGACAGAGCTAGGACTACAAAAGTTCCTCCACCTCCTAGCCACTTGTCTTTTTGGCAAGACCTAAATATATTTAATTTAAACCTTCCTAAAATATACTCCTGGAGGGGGGCCAAATCTCGAGAGCCACGTTCTGAAAGTTCTCAAAATCTGGGAGAGGTGGAGGCAGACCCGTTTCTACCAGAGTTTGGACAAAATGCCCTGGGTCCCTCTGCCTCTTCCTCCCCACCCTGGCAGAGGACGACAAAAGAAAACAAAGCTGGAGGGGGACCTGGAGGGGGAGGGGGAGACCCCTCCAATGTAGGAAGAGGGCAGTGTGAGCTGGGGGTGCTGATGACCCACCGTGGGTGATGGAACTTAGAAATGAGGGTGTTAGCGCTGTTGGGAGAGAAAAATGGGCAATTGCCTCATCGACGTTGGAGGATTCTCCAGCCCAGGCGGTAAAGTAAGGTGGCCCGGTGTGCCCTGAGAGACAGGGCCTGGATTTTTGCTCATTAAGGAGCACAAGCTACTTAATTGTACTGTACTCTGCACGGACACAGGGTAAGTAAAGAGAAATTGATGGCCAACCAAAATGATGGAGAAAATCACTGAGAAGTGAGAAGTCCCCTGGACTTACCCAGCCCTACACGTGGAGACCCTGGGGAATGAACCCTGCTCTCGCCAGGCAGGTGGCTGTGCCAGGCAAGGGTGGCTGCTCACAGTGAGTGATCCTTCCCACCGACCACCCTACTCACGCCGGTGAGACTCTGGTGACCGTTTTGGATTTCTGGATCGTTTGTTGCCAATGGAGCTAGGAGTGCCAGCACCAGAAGGAGGTTTCAGCCCACCCCTGCCTTCCACGGTCTCTTAAGATTGAACAGTTGTAGAGTCCGGTTTATGTATCTGTCTCTTGTGAGTTCAGTTGGTGTGTGAGTCGGCCCTCTAAAGTCTCAGCCACGTGGGGACACTGATAGGTCCCCAGCTCAGCCGCCAGGTGGTACCGCTCAACTTGCCAAGGTGAGGTGGCTCACCCTGGGGGGGCCTCCAGGTGGCCCTGCACCCAGGTTCCTCTTTTCAAGCTTTATCCTTGACCGAGAGTTGGGAAAGGAAAAGAGAACCTTCCAGATAGATTGTGTATGTCAGACAGGTTATCCCTTCTTCCCCCAAAATAGCTGTCCTGAATCATGGCTTGGCCATGAGGGTCTCCCCGGTATCTTGATTTACGATTCCCTAGATCACTGGTTCCCAATCGGTCATGTACGCTTCAAGGATATTCAAGACAATCCATTTGGTATTAGGAGAAAATATAAGAAGGAAAGATAAAGGGAGTTCTGTGTGCTAATATTTAATCTATCTTTTATAATTTTCTCTCTTTTTTGTGTTTTATAATGTCCGTATTAGTTCAGCAGACCATGTGTACGTATGATGAGAGGCATGCTCAAAATTTCTTTACTGAAAAAGATGCATGATCAGGAAAGTTTAGAGACCGCCATCTTGGATAACTCCAAAGGAGACCTTGCAAAAAGGGGTATTGAGGCTGCTTAGAAACACATCTGCCACGGCCCCACCAGAAAATTCCACGCATTATTTCACTAGGGCATCTGAGGCAGAGGTCCTGCACTCTGTGTATCAAAATCTCTTGGGGAGCTCCATAAGGAGTCCACATGGCGGGGGGGGGGGGGGGCATGTCGCACTTACTGAGTCCGAATATCCAGTGGGGAGACTCACGAGTCTATCCTTTAGGCTCGCTGTCAGGTGACACAAGCAGCCAGAATGGAAAGTTACTGCAGGGGCACTGTGGGTCTGGAGCACGGGGAGAGCCCCAGTGGTACATGGTGGGCTTTGGGGCCACCAAATAGCAGGGTGCAGGCTCTCAGTCTGCATGGAGAGTGGTGTCTTGGGATCTGTCTGCTCCCTGATCTGTCTGTGGGGAACGATGTTCTCTTTCCAGTTTCCCAGATGCCCCAGTGTCCCTGGCACCTGGTTGGTGAGAGGGCTGCCCTCCCTGAATGGACCCTCAGTGGGCGGACTAGAACAGCTCTGACTATGCTTTCGGACCTCCACCCTCACAGAACAGTTGGAGGCTGAGCCTTGGGAAAGGGCCAAAGAAACTTTGAGCCACTTAGAGTCTCCACCAGAGGCGCCAAGAGAGTCGGCGTGGCTCTGTGTTGTCCAAGCCAGCCCAAGTACTCTGGGGATAAGGGTGTTTGCAAAATATTTGGGCCAATTATAGCATATATTTTGCCAGTGTGGAACCATGCGTGTTTACCCTTCGGGACCTCCTGGAAGAAGGGTTTTAAGCAGATAGGACTTGGGGTCTGGATCCTGGGCAAACACCACTCACCACATCTGATTAGACTGAGAACCCACATCTATGACCTTCTTCGGTCCTCCCAACAGGCAAGAGATGGGTCTCATGTGACATTCCCATTCTCCACACCAGAAATCAGACCCAGAGAGGCCAAGTGACTTGCCCAAGGTCACTCAGAGAATCCGGAGCCGTGGCCAGCACCAGCCTCCCTGATGCACGTTCACGCCAATATACTAGTCCTTGGGGTTGGAACGTGTGGTCTTTGCAGACCGGGTCTGCATAGTACCTTTCTTCTGTTCCAAGCTCAGTGCCAGGCACATGGTAGGCGTTCATTAAATGTTTGTCAGCTAAACAGGAAAACCACCTTCCCAGCACGTGTGGGTCAGACCCGATTCTAGCCTTAGAGAGAAACAGAGCTCTGGCTGTCCCCACTCACATCTCTGCCTGTGACCTGCCACGGGGACTAAAATCCTTACCATTAGAGCCCCTCCTTTGGCTCACCCAAATGGCTCAACCACCCATTCTTAGGGGCATTTTAAGCTTCCTGCTACGGGAAATGTGTACCCTTGACTACTCGCTTCATTTCCACGGGGCCAGAAGGTCCTTATCAGTGGCAAAAACCCCACACGACACCACGACACCTTTTAAGAGGGTCTCTTCCAGATACTCTTATCTTAGGAGATAGACATACTGATGTAACTCATGCCCCTCTTCCCAGAGCATTAACCAGGACAGCCCGAAGGGGTCAAAATAATCTTGGACCATTGGGTACTGACCTCAGGCCACTCACCTGTATTTATAATCTCTGAAGCACATTTGATGGGCTTTGAGCTTAGAAATGAGAAGCTTGACAATTTTCAGGAAGATGAAGAAATTGACCTTGGGGGGCAAAAAAAGCAGATATGGGTAAATACGTGATGGAGTCCATGTGGTTATGAATATCAAGGTCATCTGGGGCCTGGCCATTGGATCCTTATCCAGATAAACCAGGGGAAACTTGGCAATTGACCATTCAGGTAGTATGTGCCTGTGGTCATCCACACTCTTCCTAGGGCCATCTTGATACATCCATAGATTATTTTATTTAATCCTTATAAGAATCCTCTGAGGAAACCACACTATTTTTATGTTGTGATACAATGAGAAAACAGAGGCACAGAGGAACAATTACAATTACCAAGTTCGCACAGCAGGTAAGTGATGGAGCTGGTACTTACACACAGCTTTACCCGATAATTACCTTTCCTTCCGTGAAACAGAAAACTCACTGCCTCCCTTCTGTAAAGAACTCCAGCCCTATTGGTATCTAACCTGAGATCTTGTTGCTGCCATGGAATTTATTGGAAAGTACATGTTCCCCACTCCCTAGACTATATTCCACACCTGTCATGGGTTGGGAAAGTTCATCCCTTTGTTGTCAGCCTTGGTAGAGATTTTTAACTATGTGTGCCAATTCTTCAACACTGCTCCCTTCAAAAGGCAGAGTCTAATTTCTCCCTTCCCTCTGGTACGTGAGCTAGACTTAGCTGTGTGCATCTAATAAAAAGAATATGGAGGAAGGGATGCTATGTGACTTCTGAAGTTAGGTCCTCAGGAGCATGGTATCCACCTGGTTCTGTCTCTCTTGCTCTCTCTTTCCCTCTGGGGAAAGTTAACCGCCATGTTGTGAGGACACTTCAGCAGGCTGTGGAGAAACCCACATGGCAGAACTGAGTCTTCCTACCAACAACCAGCACCGCTTACCAACCATGTGTATGAGCCACTGGGAAGCTGATTCTCCAGCCCCAGTCAAGCCATCTGATGGCCACAGCCCTGGCCAACACCTTGACAGCAACCACGTGAGACATTGTGGGGCTCTTGAAGAGGTAGAAGGCAAATATTTGAGTGTGGGTAGGGCTTGAAGAATGAGAACAAGAACTGTGAAAAGTGAGGCTGGAGTAGGGGTGGAGAACCAGCTCCTGCACAGTCTTCTCAAGGTTAGAGGAAGGAGTTTAGGTTTTCTTCTGAGAGCAATGGAAAGCCGGTGATGAATCTCAAGCAGGTAAGTTACCCGATGAGATTTATATTTCTGAACTTCAGAAAGATCATTTTAGAAGCTGTGGGAAGAATGGATTAGATGAAGGCAAAATCAGAGGAGGGGAGACTAACGGAGAATCAGAGGAGGGGACACTAATCAGAGGAAGATGATGGAGAGATGAGGTAAAGCCACAGCCATGGTGCATCAGTGATGGGAAGTAGGAGAGGGATTCGAACTTTCTAAGGAGTTTGAGTCAAATGGCCTTTGTTAGTGGTTGGATGTGAGGTCAGAGATGACCCCAACATTTCTCGGCTGATCTCAGATGTACAGTATTACCATTCACTGAGAATAAGCACATGGAAGAAGAAGAACGGTGTGGGGAGAAGAGGGATGATTCCAGCTGTTTTGGACACAAGCGATGTCCCAAGGCAGTGACATATTTATGTCTGCATCTCAGCAGAGAGGTCCCAGCTGGAGCATGGAGCCAGCGATGGCTGGCTCCAGCCAGAAAAGCTGTGCAGACTGGGAGAAAAAGAGGGTAAGAGACTCACCTTGTAATGAAGGGAATGGCAGAAGCGGAGACGGCAAAGGAGATTGAGAAAGAACAGGCCCAGGCAGTTGGAGCGAACCACAAGGAAGTGGTGTCCTGGAAACTCATGTCTGTAAGAACTTTGAGGAGGCTTAAATGCTACCCAAAATTTCAGCAAAATAAGACTGCATTTAGCAACAAAGAGCTGAGAGAAGGTGCAGTTCACAGGTGGGAGCCCAAGGTAGATTGCAATGCTTTGTTTTGTGAGCTAGATGTAAAGAGGGAGACAGCCAGTGTAGACCACATTGAAGAGGCTTGGCTGTGAAGGAAAGCAGAAGAATAAAAAGAGTAATTGACAAGAGATACAGAAGGAAATCACTTTTCTGTGCAGGGCTGGAAGAGGTTTGGGGTTACAGGTTTTTGTTTTTGTTTTTTTTTTAATGGAAAAGACAAAACTGCCTCTATGCAATGAAAAAAGAGCCAGTGGAGACAGTGATTGGGTAACAATTAATGGAGTCTACAAACTAGAGATCAAAGTCTCTATGAACTTTGAGCCAGTGCAGTACTAATCCCCCATCCTTGTCTGGAAACAAAACCCTTGATCCACATATTGAAACACAAGCTCCAGAATCCAATGTGTACCTACTGAGACTTGCCTTATTGGCCTCAAGAGAGTCAGTGCTCAAAGCTAGCAGTCTACAGTTCCAGGCAAGAGGCTATTTATCCCAACCCACTAGCCAACAGGAATGATGGAGCTTCCTAGCCAAGGAATATTTAGCAACAGGACACTTAAATACAAACTAAATGCAACCAAGTAATTTATTTCTTTAATGGGATATCTGCTTTTCCTCATGAAGAGAAAACGTTGTGTCCTTGGCTTAGTGATTTGTTGAACTCAAGCATTTTTTCTTGTGAAGTAAGCTTAACTGGGGAAAGGCACATATTTCAGCAAGTTAATTTCGATCAGGACTGTTTCCTAGGATACGAAGGGTTGTGATGGGGAGGATGTGGATTTGCTGTTGTTTGTGCCTTCCAGGGACCAGACATGAGAAAATGGGCATCAACCAATGGGCCGTGCAGAGGAAGTGCTTCTTCAGTACCACGGGATGAAACACCAGCCTGGTTGACCACGGAGCTTGGGTTCAGTAGGCACGTTGGGTAGTACTGTTCTTCATCTGTACAGAAGTAGGAAAAGGAGCAGAAGGAGGAAATCTTCCAAGAACCCAGCCAATTCCTCTTAGATGCTGTGATCAGAATGGGGGTGCTTAGGACCCCAGATATATAACGTTCCCTTTCAGGTCCTAGACAGTGCAGAATGCATTATCAGATATAAGATTCTTGGTGACACTTCCTTGGCATTGCAGCTCCTGTGTTTCGGTCCTGTGCTAGAAGAGGTGATGGCTAACATAGTAGGGGGCTCAGAAGTAGGCTTCATCTACCCCTAAGCTTCTCCACCTACCCCCAACCCCTCCTCTTCTGGCCTGCTGTGTGGACTAAAATGCGTACCATTAGAGTTGCTCCTTTGGTTTAAAATAGTTCATCCCTAGAACGCTGCTGACGTGTACACATCACATAGAAGATAACGAACACTTGGGGTGGGGTGGGGTGGGGGGGACTTTCTCCAACTCTTATTCATTCATGTGTCCATTTTCACAACGGATAATTCAATCGCTTACTTATGATCTGACCTACTTTCACCATGGGAAGCAGAAGATGGGATGCGCCAAAACTAAGTTTTAATGGGGTGGGAAAATACAGGGTATGGAGAGATTCCCACTGTAACTCTTAGAGGAGGGGATATGGAAATTAGGAGATGTTTTGAGGACACAGCACGCCCCTGGGTTCCTGGTGAGGTGGAAGACCTAAAAAGGGACAAGACCAGTGAAGACTAATTTTACTGATTTCTCAGCTTTGCCAAGTCCTGAGGCTGCTAGAGAAGATCCAGTAAGAACAAATGAAGGCATTGGACTATAAAACTTCATAAAGTCAACAAACAGATGGTCCATTCAGTCATTGGCTCAAAAAAGCTATTCAACTGGCTGTTTAATTTGGTTGTTCCGTTAACTCCAGGAATTACGATATGGATAGAACAATCTTGCACAGTGTATGTATTTTGTAAACCCTGAAGGTTTGGACTAATTAAAGCTTTATGGATTTTCTACTGGGAGCAGAGGAGACCGGGATATAAGAATATTCCATATTTCAGGATGGTTCTATTCTTTTTTTTTAATGTTTATTTTATTTTGAAAGAAAAAAAAGAGAGAGAGAACAAGTGGGGAGAGGATCAGAGAGAGAGGGGGAGAGAGAATCCCAAGCATGCTCTGTACTGTCAGTGCAGAGCCCGACATGGGGTTCGGTGCCACGAACTGTGAGATCATGACCTGAGCTGAAATCAAGAGTTGGACGCTTAACCAACTGAACCACCCAGGTGCCCCAGAATGGTTCTATTCTTAATGTACACTCAGGGGTAACAGCTTAATTTAAGTAGTAGAGTCTTTTATCCTGAAGAAGATGGGAATTGGGAAGTCTCCAATTTCTATGTCTCATGAAAGACCTACAGAGCATCTGAATTGTTCAGGCTGTCATAATATGTTATTCTGGAACACAGAGAATCCAGAAGGCAGTAGATAAAGTCAGGTGGGAGGTCTGAAAACCCAGCATGACATTCACTCACTTCGCCCAGATGCTGATCTGTAGACACAGACCCAATCTGGAGGTGGTGGGGGAAGCCCAGCTATGGCAACAAGGATGCTGCCTGGGGGGCTGAGTTGGCCGGGGGTTTCCCAGAAACCTCTGATCCATCCTCTAGAGAATAGGAACCAGCCTCAGATTTGGACAAGGTGAAATGAGATTGCGAAGTGCCCTGAAATGCCAAATGCCATGAGCAACATCTTGATTATTATGTTATTTTTTAGTATTTCAGCTTAGCTAGAAAACATTTGGTCAAGAAACTCTTTTTGTTCCCCCAAACATAATAAAGGTTTATTATTATTATTATTATTATTAATTATTTTGCTTACTAAATACTCTATTGCAATGGGAGAAGCTCTGCTCTATGAAGACACTCAGGGGCCCTGGTTCCTTCCATGTGTGGTTCAAGGAATTCTGTTTTGGAGTTTGGGTTACATTCACTCAGGTCAGAGGAAAACTGTAACATGTGGTCTTCTAACTAAGCATGAAGGCAATTATTGGCTCAGTCATAGTCTGATGAGTCTCAAAATCACAACTATTAGATTTGAACTGACTGAGGGCAAAAACTATGGGGAATTCATCTTTTTTCTCCCAGAAAGAAATCAGCACTGAGCTAAGCACACAGCTGGTGCTCCATAAATGTTAAATGAAGGTGCAAGAGAGTGAATGCGTGTGATTCCAAAGCTAAGGAAGCCCAACCTGGCAGTTCTGTTTCCATCAATCTAGGGTAGAGTCCAGTTTAGGGGTAGTTATGGCTTTTTCCTTATCCTCCTGAGCTATAATGTATAGCCAACTGTCTAGTCCTGGGTTCCTCAACCTCAGTACTCTTGACCATAATGCTTTGTGGTGGGGGCTGTTTTGTGCACCAGCACCCTTGGCTTCTATGCATTAGCTGCCAGCAGCACCCCCACTCCAGTTGAGATGATTAGAAATATCTCCAGAGTTGCCCAAATGAGGGGGTAGAATCACCTTCAGTTGAGAACCATTGGTCTGGGCCAACTCTGATTTTATAGATGAAACAGCAGCCTAGAGAGGTCAGCACACCATAGATTAACCACGAAGCCTGCACTTCATGTAGGGCATGCAAATCCCACTGTCCTTGGAGTGTATAGGATCCTAGAGCTGGTGGGGGGAAGGAGAGGAAGACATGAGGTGGGGTGGGGGGAGGGAGAGGAAGACATGAGGTGGGGTGGGGGAGGGAGAGGAAGACACCGGTTGGGAGGGAGGGAGGAAAACATGAGGTGAGGTGGGGGAGGGAGAGGAAGACATGAGGAAGGGGAGGGAAAGGAAGACATCAGGTGGAGCGGGGGGAGGGAGAGGAAGACATGAGGTGGGGTGGGGGGAGGGAGAGGAAGACATGAGGTGGGGTGGGGGAGGGAGAGGAAGACATGAGGTGAGGTGGAGGAGGGAGAGGAAGACATGAAGAAGGGGAGGGAAAGGAAGACATCAGGTGGAGCGGGGGGAGGGAGAGGAAGACATCAGGTGGGAGGGGAGGGAGAGGAAGACATGAGGTGAGGTGGGAGGAGGGAGAGGAAGACATGAGGTGAGGTGGGGGAGGGAGAGGAAGACATCAGGTGAGGGAGGGGGAGGGAGAGGAAGACATGAGGTGGGGTGGGGGAGGGAGAGGAAGACATCAGGTGAGGGAGGGGGAGGGAGAGGAAGACATCAGGTGGGGTGGGGGAGGGAGAGGAAGACATGAGTTTCTGCAGCCTCCTTCTCAGGACAGAGTCTCTCTTCTTGGAAATGGACAGAGATAAACAACCCAAAGCCTTTCTCTGTGGTCCACACCAATGTTTTACCAGTTTAGATTCTGACGTTCTTCCTTGTGTCCAAAGGGAAGTTTTCCCATTTCTATTTAAGCCCATTCCTCTTGTCCAAGACAAGCATAGTTCAGCAAGGTCCTCTGTAAGATCTTCAGAGACCTGAGGACGATTATGAACGTGTCCCTTTCAGGCATGCCTGTCGACTCTTCCTTAATTTGAGAGGTAGAGAGATTCGTAAAGAGCTTAGTCTCCAAGCAGGAAGTTAAGTGTTCACCAGTCGCGGGGCCATCCGATGGGCATTGGGGGCAGGAAGGCAGCGTGTGCAAAATGTGGGACTAGCGAAACAGCAGCGAGGATACGGGGAACGGTGAGTTTCTCCATATAAATAAAGCGTGGGGTGCTTGCGGTTGGATGAGTAGACCAGGAGTAACAACACTTTCCACACTAAGGAGTTTGGAAGGCACGCCCGAGGACAACGGTGCGCCACGAGAAAGACACACGTAGAAGACAGACGTAACCAAAGTTTGCTCAAGAAAGACCACTCTGGCCGCAATGTGGAGGATGGATTGTCAGAGGGCAAGAAGGAAGAAGGGAGACCAAGCAGGTGGCTTTTGCACAAGCGTGCACGAGAAATCTCCAGAGGCTGAAGAACAATGGAGACGGGGGTGGGGGGGTGGGGGGGAGAAGGGACAGCTTGGAGAGATCTTTGGAGAGAGAACTGATGACTTAAGTCTGAGTGCATGTTGCAGGGAGGAAGGGAGAGCAGGCAGGAGGGCACCCAGGTTTGGGGCTTGGGTAGCTGGTAGATGGATGGCGGTGTCATTCGCTGGGCAGGGGGAGCGGAGGGGAGCGGGAGGTGTGGATGGGAGAGCAAGGAGCCACCGTGAGCTAAGGTGACTCTGGCCACTTCTGCGTAGCTGGTGACAGCAAGAGTGCGTAAAGGTCACTTTATCGGAGATGAGCCGATAAAGCACATTGTCTGCTCCCCTGCGGGGAGAGAATATGGCTACGGGAACAAGGAGGGACCAGGAGAAGTCCATTCGAACCACCTGCGAGCTTGTAAGACTACAACCGCCCGGGCCCCACCTCCAGAATTTCTGATGTAATTCTCTACAATACGAGTCACTAAGTTTCTAACGCACGGCCAGCTTGGAGAACCACTGGTGTGTGGGCAAAGAGCTCCCCAGACTTCGATGTGCACCCCAAACCTGGGGATCTTGTTGCAGTGCAGATTCGGATTCAGCAGGGCTGGGGTGGGGCCCGAGAACCTGAATCTACAAGAGTTTGGGTGGCCACACTTGGAGCATTGAGCGTGTGTCACAAGATGTTCTTCAACCCTGGCAGCACCTTGGAATCCCTGGGTCACACCTGAGATCCACGCAACACAAGTCTCTGGGTGTGAGACCCAAGCACAGAAGAATCTTTAAAGACACCCCAGTGGGGTGCCCGGGGGGCTCAGTCGGTGAAGCATCTGACTTCGGCTCAGGTCATGATCTCGCGGTTTGTGAGTTCAAGCCCCGTGTCAGGCTCTGTGCTGACAGCTCGGAGCCCGGAGCCTGCTTCGGATTCTGTGTCTCCTTGTCTCTCTGCCCTTCCCCTGCTCTCTCTCTCTCTCTCTCTCAAAAATAAATAAACATTAAAAAAAAAAAGAGACACCCTGGTGCTTCTAAGAGCAGCCAAGGGAATCAATCAAGAGCATCGATAACAAGCATAGATGTCTCCTCTAGAAGGACTGCAGAGTAAACACTGGGGTTCCAGCTGCACCGAGCCTGAGCTCCATCCCGGGGAGGGCCTGGCTGGTTAGCGAGAACGTTCTAGTGCCGGGGAGCGTGGGTCCCAGGCGTTCGCTGAGTAAGCCCATGTGGACAGCCATTTGTCCGGATTGGCTGCCAGGATGAAGAACACAGGGCTCACGGGGGCAGCGGACAGGTTTTAGACACATACATGTAAGGAAACATTGCCGGGACCATAACTTCTGCTACGGAATTAGCAGATCTGGAAGGACACAAGGCGGGGTGTGACCATCCACCTTTCGGTGGAAATGTCTGGGGACAGCAGCTGGGTGGGGGGGAGTGGGTGGGTAAAGCGGCAAATCTCAGGATGGTCCAAAGCGAGGTACTAATGCGTTGACAGGTCTGCATCAGGCACGTGGGCAGGAGTCAATAAACATTTGGGGGGGGGGCAGCAGCACAGGGCTGTGGCGACAAGTGCCAGTGTCCCCAGTCAGTCCCTTTGGGCTGAGATCCAACGCCCCCACTTACTGGGACTTGAGGCAAGTCTCTTGCCATCTCCTCCATGTCCTCGTGGGTAGAAGAAACAGAACAATGACACCTACCCACGTACAAATCACAGCCCCCAATACGGGGTCGCCGAGCAGGTGATAGATAGGTTGCTATACATAGTTTGTGGACCCAGAGAGAAGGAGGCGTGCGTACAAGCCTGCATTTGAGCCCAGAGCCAGAACAAGGAGAAGTTTCCAAGTTGTTCCTTCTCATTCAACACATCCTACTCACAGCTCGGCGACTCCTTCTCCAAGGAACTGGTCCAGGCTCATTTGGAGCCAGAGAATTTGGTGGGGGGCAGGTGCAGGGGTGCGGGGTGCCCCACAGCTGCCAAGTTCAGAGAGGAAAAAGAGGGGGCGGGATGGTCCTTACCATGACACAAAGCAGCATGGGCCCCCGGATGATCCACCAGATTTTCTTATTCCTGTTGGTTCCCCAGCACCTACGGCAAAGAGCAGGCAGGACAAGGTTGAGTGTGACGGCCTCAGACCCTCTGGAAGAAGGACTGACTTCCCACCCACGATTCTCCTGGGGGGGGGGGGGGGAGAGGGAAAAACAGGATTAAAACCCCTTCCTTGGTGTGTGACCCTCTACACTTTTCCCCACGTTCACACAAAAATAAATTCTTTTTTTCCCCTCCAAAAGTAAATTCTTAATTATGCATAGGGGACTTTTGGTAATGATTATTTGGAGGGAAAAGAATATGATCACACGACATACATTATTCACAACGGGCTTGGCAATGTGCTGTTGGGAGTCAGCCCGAGAAGCCGAAAGATACGGAACCAACCTGTTTTTTTCAGTATTCCCCATAATATTCCGCAATATAGGTATGCCACAGTTTGTTCATGGCTTCTCATTTTTGTGCATGTTCAGGCACTTTTTTGTTTGGTTGGTTGGGGTTATTTTTTAATTGAGGTATAATGGATATATAACATTATATTAGTTTCAGGTGTATAACATGACTCGATATTTGTATATATTTCAGAATGACCGCCACAATAAATCCAGTTAACGTCTATCACCACACATAGTTACAAATATTTTTTCTTGCAACAGGGACCTTTAAAATAGACCCATTTAGGGGCGCCTGGGTGGCTCAGTCCGTTGAGCGTCCGACTTCGGCTCGGGTCGTGATCTCACAGTTCGAGAATTCAATCTCCACGTCGGGCTCTGTGCTGACAGCTCGGAGCCTGGAGCCTGCTTCGGATTCTGTGTCCCCCCCCCCCCCCCCGCCCCTCCCCTGCTCACACTCTGTCTCTGTCTCTCTTTCTTTCTCAAAAATAAATTAAAAAAAAAACATTTAAATAAATCAATAAACAAAACAGACTTGCTTAGCAACTTTCAAATATACAATATAGTATTATCAACTCACCATGCTGTCTCCATGTTGCACTTCATATCCCTGGGATTTACTTATTTTATAAGGAAGTTTGTACCTTTTGACCCCCTTCACTCATTTCAGTTCACTTTTTTTCCCCCCTCCACTGTGAATAATGACACCATAACCAATTTTGTACCCATATCCTTACATATTGAGGGTCACTGCTAACCTAGGCAGCCAATGTTTGCATTAATTTGAGCAGATTTTGTGCTAATTTGCGTGTATACCTAAGCTAACAAACTCATTACTGTAAGAAAGGTCTTTGATTTTTTAATCTACATCCCTAAGCATATTCTAGACAGCCAAAATGGAAGGGGGTAGATATGCTCTTTGGGAAAATGGCATAAATCCTTGCATCTAGGCATATCTTAGAATTCCTGGCTGCGAGCAGGTGAAAGCAGGTGTGAAAGCAGGTGTGAATTTCCTACCCGGTGTTCTCCAGCTGTGCACGAGCAATACTCCAGGGTACCACAAACAGCAGCGGGAAGGCTGGGGAGACAACAGGGAAATGCAGTTAGGGGCCGGGTGACTCAGTCTGCCTGCCTCCCACCCCGGCCTGATGGGCCAAACACATCCGGTTACAAGCCCAACTACTAGAGAATTGCAGGCTGAGATCTGGAGAGACCTGGGGTGGCACAGAGCCCATCTGTTGTTTTACTGTCCCACAAACCAGGAAGCAGAGAGGAGAAAACATTTGCCACATGTTGCAAAGCAGCTCAGAGTAAATCCAAGGCGTTAACCAAAGTCTCCCAAGTTGTCGGTCAAGGGCATTTCCTCTGAATCCTGCAGCGTGACGTTCTCTAAGAGTTTGTGACAACGGGGTTTCAGGGTCTAGACCCCATCTTTTTTTTTTTTGGAATTTTTTAAAATCTTTATTTATTTTTGAGAGAGAGAGGGAAACAGAGTGCGAGAGGGGGAGGAACAGAAAGAGAGGGAGACACAGAATCTTAACTGACTGAGCCACTCAGGAGTCCCTTTCTAGAAAAAATTTTTAATGTTTATTTATTTGTGTGTATGAGAGAGAGAGAGAGAGAGAGAGAGAGAGAGAGAGAGAGAGAATGGGGGAGGGGCAGAGACAGAGGGAGAAACAGAATCTGAAGCGGGTTCCAGGCTCCAGGCTGACAGCAGTGGGCCCAACATGGGGCTCGAACTCATGAACTGTGAGATCATGACCTGACCTGAAGCTGGATGCCCAACCAACTGAGCCACCCAGATGCCCCCCTAAATCTTGTCTTGAAGACTCAGTTGGTGTTATGGCTTGAATGTTTGGGTCCCCTCCCATCCCATGTTGAAGCTCCAACCCTCAGTGTGATGGTAATTGGAAGTGGGACCTTTGGAGGTAGTTAGGTTTGAGGGAGGGGGAAGCATCATGATGGGATTAATGTCCTTGTAGGAAGAGACCAGAGAGCTTGCTTTCTATCGGTCTCTGTCTCTGTCTCTGTCTCTCTCTCTCTCCACCATGTGAGGCTACAGTCAGAATCCAGCTGTCTACAAGCCAGGAAGAGGCCCTTGCCAGAACTGGGCCACCCTGGCATCCTGATCTCAAACTTCCCAGACTCCACAACTATGAGAAATAAATGTCTGTTGGTTAAGCCATAGAGTCTATGCATTTTATTATGGTGGCCCAAGCAGGTGACTACAGCTGAGGACGGGGTGGGAGGAATGGTATCTGATTCTCCCAAAACCTTGTCGGTTTTTTAACATAAGCATTGGGTCTACAGCACCTGTGCGTCTCTGTGCGTGTGTGCACCCCGCCCCCTGCTCTCTTCAGTCTCTCGTCCCTGAGGAGTTATCCATCCCAGATGGTCCCTCCAGTTGGGAAACCAAAGGATCTGTTGGGTTCATATGTTCTGATGGCCCCTAGGAGAAGAGGTTGGGGGCTCGGGTCACTCACCCCAACCCACCAGCATGTATCTGGGCCACAGCCGCCTCTCAGAGAGCACTGTGGGCTCCAGCAACGTGTGGAGGTAAAGGCCTTCGACCAGCAGCCACGAGTAATTGGCTCCCACAAAGTAGTGCAGCAGGAACTGGGCAGAGCGGCAGGAGACAGATATCTGAGGAGGACAGAGCACCCGAGGGTGAGGCCAGGCATTCCCGCGTGGACCCAAGATGGTGAAGAAGGGCTCCCCCACCCACAGCCCTCCCTCTTCACCCCCTCACTCCCGAACCTGCTGACAATCTCAAAGAGGCTGGTGACAATACCAAAATGGGAAGGGGGCCTTCCTGTAGGTTTCAAAGCCCAGTCTCTTCTTTTAACGTTCTAGGCATTTGTAGACAAACAAAAACAGAGAGAATTCCCTGGCGCCATTTCCCTAAAGGAAACCCTGAAAGGTATGTTCTCTGGTCTTGGTTCAATTAAGCTAGAAACCAAAAATCTAAAAAACAAAACAAAACAAACAAACAAAAAACAACTTCAGATGATTGGAAAGGAGGAAAGAATTTCTAAATAACCCAGGAATCAAAAAAGAAATAATATAAATTAGAACTTATTTCTGACCCAGATGAATAGAAAATACCGCATATCAAAATGTGTGGTATGCAGCTAATACCACACCTGGAGTGAAGCCTATAATCTTAAAAGCCTTAGTTAAAAAAGAAAAAGGCTGAAAGTCCACTATCCTAACTATCATGTCAGAGAAAGAGCAGCAAAATCTAACCTAAGGAAAGGACGTGGAAGGAAAGCATAAAGGTAAAAGCAGAAACTAATGAAATAGAGAACATAAAGCAAAGAGAATCAGCAATGCCAAAATTTCATTCTATGGAAAATCCAGTAAAACTGAAAAACATCTGGTAAGGATGATCAAGAGGGAAGAGAGTGAAAGTATAAATAGTCAGTATCAGGGACACAGAAAGCAATACTGCTCTAACTATGATGGTAAGATCTTAAAAGATCTTCAGAAACTACGAACAACATGATGGCAAGAAATTTGAAAAGTTAGATGAAGCGTACAAATCCCTAGAAAAACACCAGGTACTAAAGCTGACACAAGAAGAAATAGAAAATCTGAACATAAGAGCTGAAAACAGCCCCCAGTTAAAAGCCTTCCAACAAAGCAAACTTTGGACCCAAGTGGCTTCACTGGAATGATCTATCAAACATTTAAAGAAGAAAAATACTCATCTTAAATAAGTTCTTCCAGAGAACAGAGAAAGAGGTAACAAGTCCGCTTTGTTTGACGTAAGCGTAAATTTTAGCTTCTTTATCACAAGAAAATTACTCACTGAGGCAGATGAGAGAATGCTAAACAAAACACAGCCTCAGCGAACAAATCCAGCAATATAGGAAAAAGAGTAATATATCAGAACCTAGTTGGGTTTATTCCAGGGGTGCAAGGTTAATTTAACAAGTTACTACAACCAGTATTAATAGGATAAAAGATAAAGCATCCCAACAGAGGCAGATTTCAATTTGGAAAGCTTTGCCTCTTTAAAAATTAGTAATAATAGTTTTTTAAAAAGACTGATCTGGTTCAGCTCTTTGGTTCACAGATGAAGAAATTTCCCACCCACGGGCACACAGCAGCCCGTGGCTGATTTCCTTTACCTGCCTCACTCTCGGGAGGTTTGGGGTTTTTTTTGGGGGGGTTTGGTTTTGGGGTTTTGTTTTTAGTCCGATGATACTTCTCTGACCAGAGGCCTTTGACACCCCTTCATGTCTTTCTTGCCTTTCCCCGTCCTACCTTCCCACCCAACGGTTCCCAGCCCTGAAATGCCGGGTGGGAGGCTATGGTAGGGAGGCACATACCTCTGACACGAAGGACAGCCACTTGTTGTCGCTGTTGGGCCTCCTGGAGTAAGAGTTGTAGAAGATGGCATCCTTCACCAGCACGGCCAGGGCTCTCAGGATGAAAGAAGCAAACAGGTTCATGTGGATATAGTTGCGTGTGCAGTGGAGTTTTCTGCGCAGGGAAAAAACCAAGTGTCTCCCCTCAGGAAAGAACAGCTCAGACCAACAGGCATGTGCCGGAAACACCTGTGTACCTATCACTAGAGGACAGACATTCATCGTGTAGGCTCCAGAGCCACGCGGCCGGGTTATGTGATTTTCTCTGTGCCTCATTTCCCTCAACTGGAAAATGGGGATAACATGTACACGTGGAGGGCAAATTGGGAAATTGAGGCAGAAGGGTTAAGTCAGCTGTCCAAAGTCCTAGAGAAGTAAGTGGTGGAGGTGAGATTCAGACCCAGACACTCTGAGGCCAAAGCACAGCTCTCCAAGGCTCTACTGCCTGTAAGGACGAGAACACTTCCTTCAAGGATTGCCGTAGCAACAATCTGGTTTGGGGTGCAAAGTACTCACACAGTACCTACACCTAGTAAGTGCCCAGAAAATGTCAGCTCTCATTACCTCCCTCTCACCCACATGAAGCCTCCTGCAGGCTCTTTTTCTTGTACTGGCTGGCGTAAAACTGTGTGTCCTTAGTGTCTCTAGACAAAAGGACCCTTTTCCATCACTGTGCCTTCACAGCCTTGCCTGTGCCCCCATGCAGCACACACACCTGCCTGGCTTTAGAGCTATTATTACTTTTTAAATTTCTAAACAGTACTTGAGGCAGGTGTTTTATTATTTATGCATCCTTCTCCCTAATTAGACTGGGTGCCACTCAAGGGCAGGCACTGGATCTTGTTCTTTCCAGCACTAGGGGCAAAATGGATATCTGGTCAACCTAGGCTTCACTAAAGCAGTTGCTTAGCTGGGCAGTTACTTTCTCCTGGCTTGCTTCTGGGACTTTGGGAAGGCGAGTGTAGGAGGTCATGGATAGCAGGGGGTACAGGCTATGGAATGCTCCCACTGCTCAAGAATTGCTCTCTAGATGGGGTATATGGTCGTGACTGTGCTCTGGGAAGCCATAGAACATCCTGGGATTGAGGGGCCAGACCTGGTGCTACAGGAGCCTATGTGGGGACCTGTTCTGCAGCTAGCATCCAGGCCTCCACAGTGCCCATCTAGGTCTCCTGCATCTGTATCAAATGTTCATTCGGCCACATCATACTCAGTTATGTTCCTGAAGGGGTGAGGCCAAGACTCAGGCTTGGAGGGCTCCTTAGGACATCCATAAATAAATCACTTGGTTGATGTCTGAAAACATGGTTTAGTAAAATGCACTCAGGCTCTGGGATTCTGAAAGGCAGCGTAAGGGAATGAAAATGCTCAGGCTCTGAACTGCCTGGTTGCGAACCTGTCCCCAGCACTCAGCAGCTGTGTGACATTGGGCAAGTTCCTTGATCTCTCCATATTTCTGTCAACTCATTTATAAAATGGGGCTAATAATAATGCTAATCTTCTAGGATTAGAATTAATCTTAATTCTGATTAGGGAAGAAATTTAAAGGGCTCAATGCATGTAACGTGGTTAGAACAATGCTTGCCACCAAGGAAGCATTCAAATGATTAATAGCTAATTGGAGTCTGAGGGCCATGGATTAAAATCACAGCTCTACCGCTCACTAATTTGCTTTGGAGAAGTTTCTTAATCTCTTCTGTAAAAATCATGCCTCCAGTAGGGCAGGGCACACAGGAGGCTGTCCAATCCCAAAGTGGCTAAATCAGAGTTAGGACTCCCAGATTCCAGTTCTAGCAGTGCCCCGTGACCTGCAGTGACCCAGTGCTTCTCACTGGACCATCGTTATCCCTTTCCCCTCTGCCTGCACAACGGGGTTGATGGGCTGGAGACTCTCAGATCCCTTCCAGCTCTGGTGGACCATGATGTCATTCAGCCCAGTCTTCTGCCTTCTAGAGGGAGCCAGGAAGCAAATCCCAGGGTGCCAGCAGAAGTTCCACTCACCGAAGAAACAAGAGGATGGTGAGAGCCAAGAGGAGGGAGACGACGGAGAGAGAGTACCCCACGGTGTATAACAGCTGCAAGGTCGAGAGCAAGGCGTGGTTTTCCACCTGAGCACAGACAAGGGGTAGATCTGACCACCAAGCCCGGAAGCTATGACCTCCAACCCCCAGCTCCATTCCCAGGATGACCAAGGTTCTAGGCAGGCACTGTAGCCTTGTTGACAGCCAAGTGGGGTAGCTTAGACTGCTCTCTGGCACACTTAGAGGCCAAAGAGTCTTGATGAATTGAAGAGCCCACTGGGGGGTCTCACCCTCCTGGCTTGTCCCATAGCCCAGCATTGATGCACCAAGATTCTCAGTATCATGGAAGTATTGTGCCCAGAACACCAGAACACCAGAGGGTGGCTTAGAAATGAGGACAGGTTCTTTGTCCCTGGGCATGCTGTTCCTAGAGTATAGAAGTCCCTTTCTCTGGAAGATGGGGCCCTCCTAAAACAACTTTTCATTCATGACCCCTTAGATGGACACCCAATAAAATAGTGGAATATTTTCCCTGAGTCTCTGGATAGCCTGATTGTGAACAGGGCATAATTTACCGGAAAGTCTGTTGTTGTGATTTTCCAGTGGAATCCCACCTTCTCACTCAACCCATCATACTAATCGCCATAAAAATTATGTTTCTTAATACATTTTTGTACAAGAACCCACAGAGAATATGTATTACCTGCTAAATCATGCCTTAAACGTCTCCACATAACACTTTTATCAGCTTCATTGAAGCATGCCTGGTGGACCATAAACTGTACATATTTGAAGAATTAACCTTGATGAACTTAGGTATGAATATGTCGGTGATCTCATCACCACACTCAAGATAATGAACATTTCTATAACCTCCCAAAGGTTTCCTTGTGACCCTTTACAATACATTCCCGCCTACCATCTTATGCCCAAGTAAACCCTGGTCTGCTTTCTGGCATTCGAGATGAATTTCCATTTTTTAAAAATTTTATGTAAGAATCCTATGATATGTATTCTTTATTTATTATTTTTTTGATCAGCCTTATTTCCCTCGGAATAATTACTTTGAGATTCCCCCCCATGTCATAGCATGTATCAATAGTCTACTTTTTCATTGTTGAGTGGTATTCCATTGCGAATATACCACAATTTATTTATCCATTCACCTATTGACGGACATTTGAGCTGTTTTCAGAGTTTGGCTCTCACCAATAAAGTTGCTATGAAAATTTCTGTACGAGTCTTTATGTAGACGTAGGTTTTTATTTCTCTCAGATAAATATGCAGAAATAAAATGGTGGGAGTAGCATGATGTATGTTTTAACTTCTTCAGAAACTGTCGAACTGTTTTCTAAATAAGTTGTATCAACTCACATTTCCACCAGCAGTGGATTAAGAGTTCCAGTGGCTCTAGATTCTACTAACACTTCATATCATCTGTATTTAAAATTTTAGCCATTCTAGGGGCGCCTGGGTGGCGCAGTCGGTTAAGCGTCTGACTTCAGCCAGGTCACGATCTCGCGCTCCGTGAGTTCGAGCCCCGCGTCGGGCTCTGGGCTGATGGCTCAGAACCTGGAGCCTGTTTCCGATTCTGTGTCTCCCTCTCTCTCTCTGCCCCTCCCCCATTCATGCTCTGTCTCTCTCTGTCCCAAAAATAAATAAACGTTGAAAAAAAAAATTTAAAAAAAAAAATAAAATTTTAGCCATTCTAATGGGTATGTAGTGGGATTCTTACTGGGGTTGTAACGTGAATTCCTCTAATGATTAATGATGTTAAGAATCATTTCATGTGCTGATTTGCCATCTGTGTATCTTATTTGATAAAGTATCTGTTCAAATATTTGGCCATCTTTTAAGTTGGATTGTTTGTCTGAATGTTGAATTGTGAGTGTTCTTTATATATTGTAGATATAAATCTCTTGTCAGGTAAGTGTTTTGCAAGCATTTTCTCCCATCCTGTGGCTTGCCTTTGTATTTTTTTAACAGTGTCTTTAGAAGAGCAGAAGTGGTTTTTTTTTTTTTTATTGTGATGAAGTTCAATGTATCAACTTTTTTATATAGTTGTGCTTTTTGTGTCCTGTTTAAAAAGTCCTAGGGCACCTGGATGGCTCAGTCAGTTAAACATCTGACTCTTGAATTAAGCTCAGGTCATGAGCTCAGGGTAGTGAGATCGAGCCCTATGTCAGGCTCCATGCTTAAGATTCTCTCTTTCCCTCTCCCTCTGCCTCTCTCCTGCTTGCACTTGAGTTCTCCCTGAAAAAAAATATTGACCTGACCAAGGGCCTTAATATTTTCAGCTATTTTTTCCCTAGAAGTTTAATAGAATGAGCTCTTAAATTTAGGTATATGATCCATTTCTAGTTCATTTTTATTCATGGTGTAAAGCAAGGGTTGAAGTTTAGGGTTGTTTGCTTTTTTGTTTGTTCGCTTTCTTTTTTTTTCCCATCCCATTGTTCTGGTGCTCTTTTTTGGTAGGATCATTCTTTCCCGCACTGAATTGCCTTGACGCTTTTGTCAAAAATCAGTTGCCTGGGTCTTGTAGATAGAACATAGTTGGATTTTATGTTGTTTTGTTTTATCTTCTTAATCTAACCTGAGAGTTTCTGTCTTTTAATGAGGGTTTAGACCATTTACATTTAATGGGGTTATTTATCTGGCTGAGTTTTTAGATCTTTGTCCCGTCTTGTCCTTGTTCTCTGTCTTTATTTTGGTTTGAGTGTATTTTTTTAACTCAATTTTTTCTTCAACGACCTACTAGCCATACCTCTTTGTTTTGCTTTTTTGTGGTTGTTCTCATGTTTACAGTACACATCTTTAACTTACCATACTGCTACGTCCCTCATCCTGGCCTTTGTGCAACTGCTGAACATTTTACTTGTACGTATATTAGAGCCCATAATACATTGTTACTATTTTCACTTTAACTGATCACTTATCTTTTGAAAAAGTTTTTAATGTTTATTTATTTTTGAGAGAGACAGACAGAGTGTGAGCAGGGGAGGGGCAGAGAGAGAGGGAGACACAGAATCGGAAGCAGGTTCCAGGCTCTGAGCCGTCAGCACAGAGCCCAATGAGGGGCTCAAACACACGAACCATGAGATCATGACCTGAGTCGAGGTCATATGCTTAACCGACTGAGCCACCCAGGCGCCCCTATTCACTTATCTTTTAAGAGATTTTAAAAAATAAGATTAAAAATTTTGCCTTCCTAGTTACCATTTCTGGTGCTCTGCATTCCTTTATGTTGACACAAATTCCATTTGGCATATTATGCCTTTCTATGTTAAGGATTTTCTTAAACGTTTCTTGTAGTGGTGGCCTGGATGCAGAAATCGCTACGTAACCTTTGAGTCTTTCCAAATCAAGCCCAACCATATTTCTATCTAGAATTAGTTTCTACGGACCCCATCAAGATCTCCATAATCCTGTCCTGTCCCTAACTGTTTTCGTTGGTCTCTCCTCTCCTCAAAACTAAATCTATCCTTCTAAAACCAGCACCAGCCTACCTCTTACAAGAAGTCCTCCTTGAATGCCTCTCTGTGTATTGTCAACTCTGAACTTCGAAGACACTTGTGGTCTGTTTCACAAAGAGGGGCCTCAGTGATATTATTCATTAATGTGTTATTTGCATTTGTTTTGGATTTCTAGATAGGCTATAAACCAAGAACCAGAGAACCAGCAAAGAAACGCATGTGCTAACGCTAAGAAGTTAGACAATTGTGTACTGAATTGGTTAGGGCAAGGGGATGTAGGTAGGTACCAACAGCACCTAGACAATTGGTTTAACTGCACCCCCTTCAGAGGAGTTTCTTAAACTGTCCTCTACATGCAGCCTCCAGTAAAACCTGGCTACTTCTCTAGTGACCCCAGAACACCCAGGTCACTCTCAGTACCAATAGGTGAGTCTTAAGTCACTCAGACATCTTTACGAAATGCTTCGTAATCATGGTGTGCAATATGCATACACTGAGGTATGCATATTGAAGGCAGGTATTCTCGGACATTGAAGGGAGGGCAAAATGGCACAACTCCTATGGGGGGGGGGGCGGGACTCTGGCAATATTTAACACAGCTGTATATGCATCTACTTTTTAATCTAGCAGCCCCATTTCTGGGAATCTTTCCAGAGATACACCATCAGAAATACGAACTAACATAGGCATACAAGGTTATTTGAGGTGGCATCATTAGCAATAAAAGGTTGGAAATAACCCCAGTGGCCACAGCAGAGTGGGTGAATGGACAATGGTAGATACACAGGGTAGACAGAGTACTATGCAACTGTGAAAGGAAAAAAGGGAGAAATGTTTCTAGAACATGCTGTTAAGTGAAAAAGGCAAAATGCAGAATGCCTATCAGGCTTCAGATGTACCGCCTTTTACGTAAGAAAAATGGTCAAACAACATATTTAGATTTTGGCTTAGTTTTGCAAAAAGAAACATAAGCTGTACGTGATAAGCTGATTAAAAGGGAAGAAGAAGAAAAGAAAAAAAAAGGAAGCAAAGATAAACCGAAAAATCTTTAAAATGGTTAGTTATCTAGAGGAGATAGGCAGAAACGGTAAAGACAGTGATAGGAGCGTGGTTTCTCCGACCAAATGTTTTGTATCTAGTCTTGGCTTTCAAACCCTGTCAATATTGTATTTATTAACAATAAAATAAGAGAGAAGAGAAGAGAAGGAAAGAGAGAAGAAAAAGGCAAATCCTTAACACTAATAGGAACAATTGAATAAAACCGCGTCTCCAATCAGTAACATGACCACGTAGAGAAAATAATTATTTCCAATAATTATGAACACTGTACTCTGAACATATAGCCTAAGGAAAAAACATCCTGCAAATGTGATTTTTTTTTTCTTAAATCTGTGTACTACAAAGGTCCTAGTTGTAGTGACAGTGAACACACCTAGCAATCAGATTTTGGTTTCTAATAACATTCCTCCACGTAGAGAATCCAGAACTCTTTGGAGAACTCGCTGATTTGGGCCCGGGACGGGGAAAACACGAGATGGTCTTGGACCGTCGTCTTGTGCCAGAAAATAAGGAAACGCTCCAAGACTAACGAGACTATCACAAAAGGACACAAGAGCCAGTTTGGAGGGATTTCCCTAGCTAAATTTAGAAAAACACTGATCATCAAAATCATCATCATAATAAGTGAATAAAGCAATTAGTGAGCTCAGAGCCACGCTCAAAGCCAGAGGGGAGGGGAAGGAGCCTCCTCAGAAGAATGCCAGCTAGTAAATGTAGAAGAAAGGACAGAGCTCGAATCAATTCAAGCAAGCATCATCCATGAAGGTTGAAACACTGATAAAGGTTTCTTAGGGATTAAGATCCAAGGTTCCAAACTATTGTCCTGCCAATGACTGACCATATACAAAAGGAAAAAGCGCCTTTACCATGGAGAGATCTGGCTGTCACCCCCTAGATCAAATGATCACACGGAACATCACTGTGGTATGACACCCGATATTCTGGTCTCCCGATGTAATGCTATACAAAGTACCCAGCACCTGTGTGGATCAGCTTGAGTCTTCCCAAGTCTCTAAATCCAACTTCCAGATTACAGGAAATATAGAAGAGAGTGCATCTAATAACATCCCGAGGAAACAAACAAATCCAGCTTCTGTGACATTCTAGAACAAAGTTCTTTGGGCGGGGGGGTCTTCTAAAAGCCAGTGTTGTAATATCATACGATTTCGCTCATACGTGGAATTTGAGAAACAAAACAGACGGATATACGCGAAGGGAAGCAAAAATAAGATGAAAATACAGAGGGAGACAAGCCATAAGAGACTCTTAAATACAGGGAACAAACTGAGGGGTGGGGTGTTGGGTGGGGGGGTGGGCTAATGGGGGATGGGCATGAAGGAGGGCAGTTGTTGGGATGAGCACTGGGTGTCATATGTAAGTGATGAATCACCAGATTGTATTCCTGAAATCATTATTACACTATATGTTAACTAACTTGAATTTAAATTTTTTAAAAAAGCCAGCGTCACGGGCCAGGGTGGGGAGATTACAGAAGAAAAGATACGAAAGTGATATAGAATGAAATGCTCTATATAAACCTGGACAAGACTCTAGTCCAGGGAAGAAAAGCTATAAAAATTGGAGGGGAAAACGGGGGATATTTGAATGTGGATAAAACATCAGCTGATATGCAGTTAATTGCTGGTTTGTACTCATGAGGGATAATGTCTTTGCTTAGGAAGGACCTGATGAATATTTAAGAGTGAAATCTCATGACGCCTGCAAATTATTGTCAGACATTTCACGAGAAGAGAGGCAAAGCAAAAGCAAATCCGGGGAAATGTTAAGACAGTTTGAATTTTAGATAATGGGTCTGTGAGTGTTTATTATTCTTGTAACTTTTCTGTATGTTTGGATATTTCAAAATACAATGCTGCAAAACACATATAGTTGATATATCTTGTGTTATATGGAAACCAAATGTCATCACTAAAATTATAAATTAAAATTATACACACACACATACACATATACACACGTGCACTAACACAATCTCTGTAAAAAGTACCATTTATCGTACATAAGGACCCCCAACTGATGAGATTTTTGTTTACCAACACTCTGAGAAGCAAAGATCTAATATCACTAGCCTTTCGTGGGCAAAATGTCAACCCTCTATTAGAAACACAGGCAAACATGGCCAGAAGTTGGTTTTTATGTGTTTTGGAGTTTTTGCGTTTTTTGTGGATTTTGTTTTTTGTTTTTTGGGTTTTTTGTTTGTTTGTTTGTTTGTTTGTTTTGAGTATTTGAATTCCTGGAAATACGGTCATTTGCAGAGGGGAGGAGGCCATACCCTGGTCGTCACCTTCCTAAAGAGAGAAATCTTTACTTGCAATCTTGGAGAGTGCAGTTTTCAACTCTTGTTTTGCTGTCTCTGCCCCCTGCCTCCGAGGGGGCCCCTGCAGACCTGAGCCCAGAGGAAGCAGCAGGCTGTCATGTCAGCCCTGCTGGTGAGTCCCTGGGATTACCTCTGCCCCAGCCTCAGCTGCCCTTTGGCTTCCCCTGGGGAACTAGGTACCCGTCTGATGCCCAGACCCCATCACAGACCCACCGACTCAGAATCTGTGAAACCAGGGGTGCCTGGGTGGCTCAGTCGGTTAAGCGTCTGACTTTGGCTCAGGTCATGAGCTCGGGGTTCGTGAGTTTGAGCCCCGCGTCGGGCTCTGTGCTGACATCTTGGAGCTTGGAGCCTGGAGCCTGCTTTGGATTCTGTCTCCCTCTCTCTCTCTCTCTGCTCATGCTCTGCCTCTCTCTCTCCCCAAAATAAATAAACATTAAAAAAAGAATCTGTGAAACCATCCCTTCGGTATTTATTAAGTGCCCACGGTGTGAAAACGTTTCTGGGCACCCCAGTACTAGGCCAGGGGTGAGAAGCGGAGGGTCCTTGGGGGTCCACATGTCACCCTGAGCTGCAAAAGAAATTCAGCAGAAAAACAGCCAGAGGTTGGCTGTTGTGTGACTGTGGACCTTCCCCAGGTGAGTCTGGGGCAGACTGGCTTCAGAGGAAGGCTCTCTGTGTGGCCCCAAAAGCCAACTGGGGGTGGGGGTGGGGGTGGAGGGGGACCCTGGTGGAGGGTGGGGGGAGGGGAGGACCCCGTCGTCACCGGGCCAAGCAGACTCACTTTCTGTTCGGAACTGTGCTTCTTGGAGCATTCGGAATCATCTTGCCAAATATTTGTGGAGTTCTCCAGTGTCTGCCAGGTGCCCTGAGCCAGGCAGCGTCTGTAGGCCCTTCCAGAGTTTTCTGCAAAAGTAAACAGAGCTCTGGGAGAAAGGTCAGGGGCCACAGCCCATTCCCCAGTACGTGGTGAGGTCCTCACCGCAAAGCTGTGGAAAATCCCAGGGAAAAGGGATTTGTGTTTCCCTCAGGAAAACACGGAAGCTTCTGCGTTTCGTAACAAACCATGACCCGCTCACGTCTGCTGTGTTTACCCAAAGTCCCGGGAGCCAGAACAGTCCCTCTGAGTCCCTGACTCGGAGATGCACAGCCCAGCTGGGAGACTCGCGGACCTGGGGTGCGATCGGAGGGCCATCGCGTCCTGGTGCTTAAGGGGCGATGTCGCGAGGAAGAGACAGGGGTGGACCCAGCCTGCTGGGCCACCTCCAAGCTCGGTGGCCTGGAGCTTGTGGTCTCTCCGCTCCCTGAGATGCTCTGCCCGCTATGATGATCGATGTGGCCCAGCCACATCCATTCCCGGGACCCTTCCTTCCCCAAAGGGGTCTCCCCCTCCCTGGGCCACTGGCGACTGGACTTGCAAATGAGAAATGGAAAATGTCCGAACTTTCCCGCCCCGAGCCTGTTGGCAGCAGGCTGATGGTGACGCTTCGCTGGCTTTAATGGACGGCCACCCAGAGGGAGCTCCCATCTGCCCACCCGAAGGGCCCCTCGGAGCCTGTCCGACTGACCCCTCCAGCACCCTTCTCCCAACACCTGCTCCCCAGACCTGGGCTCCCTGCCCACTTCCTGCCTCTGTTGATGGCAGACCCTTTTTCCCAGGCCTGGGGCCCCAAACCTCGGAGCCATCCTTGACTTTTCTCTGTGTCTCTTACGCTTCATCCAGCCCATCAACCAAGCCTGTCAGCTGCTGGGCTTCCAACCTACCCGAGTCTGAGCACAGCCTTTCACCTTTCACCTTCTGTTCCCCCTCCCTGGAGCTGCCCTTCTCCCTTTCCCTCTCTCCCTCTCTCGGTTTATTGCAAATGCCTCCAATACTCCTGCCCCTCCTCATGGTCTATGGGTAACACGACAGTCACACCATGTCATGCCTCGTCCCAAATCTTCCCAGGGCTGTCTGAAAACAAGTCAGGGTCCTTCCCTGGCCCCCACAAAGCCCTGGAAGGTCTGGCTCCTGGTACTCTCTGACCTGACCTCCCGGTGGCTCTCTTTCCCCTTCAGGGCTGTCACCGTTACAGTCCCCCGTCACACCCTCCCCACCCTCCGATTGGAGTTCTTGTTCCCCTGGTCTTTTCCCACCAGAATTGTTCTCCTTCTTCCTTCTCTAACCCTCTCCTTTGCCTCCATATTTTCTTCTCACTTGCAAGAACCCGTCTGGATTCTAAGATTTAACGCACAGGATGTTGAGCAGAAGAGTAACTTCCCACCTTCTGCGAATCACACTCCCTCTGGGACACTCCAGAAGCCCAGATCCCATTTTTAAAAAAAGCCTTCAACTCAACTTCTTTGTAAGTTTAGATTTTGGACCACGTTTCCCCCCCTCCCCCCAAATGGAATGTACCCGTGTCTTTAGCTCTTGGGAAAAACAGGTGGACGGAGGGGCCGGGTGGTGATGGTCTGTTTCATGTGCCCTTGAGACCCGTGGACATTCGGGGTCTTAAAGACCTTCAGGAATCCAAGGGCTTGACCTCGGTCTCAGCCTCAGTTCCGTTTACGAAGCACCTACCGTGCGGCTGACTCCGTGCCTGCCTTTTCGTTCATTCCTCTGCGTGGCCTTAAAAGTAGCCACTGTTTGCTTCACTTTGCAGACAAGAAAACCACAGCTCGGAGGGCTTGGACACTTGCCCAAAGTCCCAGAGGGCAAAAGCAAGGGGCAGGCTCTGGACCCCACATGCAGGGCTCTTTCCACCCCACTACGCTGGCTTGCCCCAACTATCCAGACTCTCTGGTCCAGCAGACTCTGGTATCTTCCTTTAAACGTCACGTCCTCATGCCTTCTGGGTCACCTCCAGCTGGATTTGACCAGAGCACAGTTCCACAGAATATGCTACTAGCTTTCCCATCGAGACATGCATCTCTCTTCCTTGGAAACTCTCTCTTAATCGAAACCAGGTTTTAACTGATGATGAGTTAGTGAGCTGAAATTAAACACAAAGTATCACCATCTCGCCTGCACAGAAACCCGTTCTCACTTGGTTTTGCCTAGAACTTTGTAACCGCTTATGTTTTTTGAGAATAATTTTTTTTTTACTTGCTCTCTGATAGTCTGCGATCAAAGGCAAAAGAGTTCTAACCAGTAATTTCTTCTGTCCCCTTCCAGAATAAACCCACCAAGAGGCTGAGCTGCTGGGGCCGGTGGGGAGCAGGATAATCATCCTGGAGTCCTACGTAATAGCCACTTCCTTCAGGCAGGGTGGGGGCGAGCTGAGTGGTTAAAGATTCCATCCAAGTCCCATGGGGCTTAAAAGCACCATCCACCAGCACCACCTTCCAATGTTATTGCAAGGGTAATTTTTTTAAGGTTAAAAAATTGGGGGGCACCTGGGTGGCTCAGTCGGTTAAGCATCCGACTTCAGCTCAGGTCATGATCTCACAGTCCATGAGTTCGAGCTCCGCATCAGGCTCTGTGATGACAGCTCGGAGCCTGGAGCCTGCTTTGGATTCTGTCTTCCTCTCTCTCTGCCCCTGCCCCCCTCTGTCTCTCTCTCTGTCAAAAATAAAACAAACATTTTTTTTAATTATAAAAAAAAGATTAAAACTTTTTTTTAAATGTTCATTTTATTTTTGACAGAGAGAGAGGGAGAGAGCATGCATGCGAGTAGGGGAGAGGCAGAGAGAGGGAGAGGGAGACACAGATTCAGAAGCAGGCTCCAGGCTCTGAGCTGTCAGCACAGGGCCCAACGTGGGGCTTGAACCCATGAACTGTGAGATCATGACCTGAGCTGAAGTCAGGCGCTTAACCGACTGAGCCACCCAGGTGCCCCAAGATTTTATTTTTAAGTAATCTGTGCACCCAACACGGGGCTCGAACTCACAACCCTGAGATCAAGAGTTGCGTGCTTTACTGACTGAGCCAGCGGGGCACCCATTGCGAGGATAGTTTTGATGCCCTTCTTCTCCATCTGACAAGCCCAAAGTTGGGGATGTGAGCATCCCAATCTCTCCCCCACCTCTCACTCCTCTCCACGATGACCCTGCAGTAAATTCAGTGATAGCTGGGCCTAGACTCTGCAGTCTTCAAAGAAAAGAGGACTATTGCATTAATGGAGCATCCGGATGCAGAAGACAAGCGGAGGCACACAGAGAAGGAAAGTGTGTTACTGACAGTGTAGGAGACCTTCTGTGGGGAGCAGGACTTCAGAAGACCACAAGATTGGAGCTCTCTCTCTCTCTCTCTAGTTGCTCCCTGACTGGCCTACCCAGGAGGGAGCAGCCTTTAAGGAAACTGCCAGAAAATGGTAAAATAAGACTTACTACCTTCATGCCACCAAGGTAAGTAGGAAGGGCAGGGAACAGAGACATTTCCTGGAGAAGAATGAGGCCAGCACACGTATCGATCAAAGGTCCCGTTACAAAAGATCCCTGTGGAGAGAAAAGGTCCAGAATGAATGGAAGTGTTGGAGCATCCAAGCCACTGATGGAGGCAGAGGTGCCCAGGAGCCCAGAGCGAGCCCCCTTCCTGGCATGGGAAGCTGGTGCATCTTGCTCAGGAACTAGCATGGGTATCCCACTGTCCAGACGGTCAAGGTTGTGGAATGGTGTGGGGAGGAAGGAATCAGCTTAGCGCATCCCCAAGCACTGTGACTCTGTCTACCCAACCTGACCTCTGGCCCTGGTCCCATCAGCTATGTCAGTGTGTACGTCATGCTGATGTTGGTTTGTTTTAACACGGACTGAACTCTCACACAAACTCGGGGTCAAGAGGACACTTGGGGATTCAGCCAGGGCCTTCTGTTCCATAATTAACTAAAGAATCGTCAAACCTTCATCAGTTAGATCCTGGAACACCCGTACTGTGAAATGTGCAAGATGGCCAGTGGGTAGACAGGGAGAATTGAGGTTCTCGGTTACATGTATCTGACCCAACCCCTATTTGGTCATATTTCTCCATTCGAAGACCAAGCCAACAATCATTATGAGATATCTGCACCATCTCAAATTCAAGGGATGATTTACACCCTGGCACTTGGCAATGAGAAGATAAAAACCTACGATGCAGCCTTATGGGCCTCCTGGAATGGAACGAAGGGGTTTCAGGCCGGATCCCAAATGTCCATACTGCAAGCGGCTCACTCCTGGGAGCCAAGCATCGTTCCTATCTGCTTCCTATTGGGTCTGGAACGCAAGGGCCACTCAGGTTGAACAGCCACGTTCCTGGCGTCAGGACCCCACAGACACAGATCTGCCAGGTTATGAGCTGGCTCGGGCGTCTCGCGGACCCAACTGCCAAGTGTCGGCACATGGTCTATGTGAAGCAGTGCTCACCTGGCCGAGCTGCTCACGGCATGACTTCAAATAAAGAGGACTTGTCCTACTTTGATTTCAGAAAGCAAAGTATTTAAGCATTCCCCAAAGTGAGGGGTGGTTCTTGTAACAGATGTCAAGCATCGACTGCTACCAGTCCGGGCTGAAAAAAATATTCAGAGGGAGAGGGGTATGGCTTGAAGGCTGGCACTGGTTTTGGGTCCGGAAAAAGAAGAGAGAGTTCATGATGTCCTGTCTTCTTGCGGGCCCCTAAATGAAATACTCTGAAAGCAGCCAGAAGGATAAGGAGGGGTCGGCTTTCATCATTACAAAAGTTAAAAAAAAAAAAAAAAAAAAAAGAGTCTAGATGCACTCAAAGAGTCGGTATGAGGGCAGGAGAGGCCATGGACTGATCAAACTATTAGCATAGTTGCTAGAACACTCTAAATCTACTGTAGATCTGGATTAAGAGAAATGTTAAGACTCAGATTCAGATAATACCCTGGGGGACTGAGGACTTCCTCCCACCCACCTACCCAATAGAGTCCCAGGTTAATCTATGGCAGTTGCTCACGTCATGGTGGTGAGTGTGCTGTGACCAATGGCTTTAAATAAATAGTCACATCTATGAACAACATCTTGTCTCATATTCTCTTTTATAATAAGAGGTGGGAGTCTCTCTTCCCTTCCCTTGAACCTGGGTAGGCCTTGGTAACCATCTGACCAAATTAAACATGGAGGAAGTAGCTTCTGAGGCTAGATCATAAAAGGCAACATGGCCTCTGTCACCCGCCATGCTGTGAGGAGCCCAGGCGGTGTAGACAGGCGGTGGGGAAGTGTTATGGCCAACGGACTCTCAGCTGGGAGCCATCATCAACCAGCAGACATAAGTGTGAACAAGCCTTCAGATGATTCCAGCCCTAGTCATCGAGTCTTCCAGCTAAACTTCAGATACTGAAGAGCAAAAACAAGCCATCCTCACTGTGCCTGGTCTGAATTCCTCACCCACAGAAACTGTGAGAGATCATAAATGATGATGATAATGATGATGATGATGATGATTGCTTTAAGCCACTAACCTTTGGAGCTATTTGTTACACAGCCATGGGTAGCTCATACATGTGCTTACCAGGAGGTTCCTTGAGTAAGTCTCTCAGACACTTCTCTTTGTATTGAGCCCACTTGCGAGTTGTGTCCTCAAGGAGGGATCCTGTAACCTGGGCAGAAAACACCACGGTGACCACCAGGTTAGCCACAAACACAGAAGAGGCCTCATTAGCATTTTGCCATGACTCTCAAACCGTCCCACTGAAGGGACCCTCCTGCCCTGCACTGAGAAGCAGAACTTCTTCAACATCTCATGTCCCATCTTACAGATGCACATGGATTTCGCATTCACTCCCTGATCTAACCACACTGGTTTTAGTACAAATATGGAAGATTTTTCTTCCGCCACAAAATCTTCAACTGGGGTTGACGTTTCAAGAGGAGGCAACCCGCTCACCCTGAATGGCACGCCCTGGTAGATGAATATTTGCACGTTCCTAAGATTATGTGCATCTCAAAGAGAGAAGCATTGTACCAAGAAGGGCCCGATACTGTCAGGGAAAGGCTACGAATTTTAGGGACCTGTGCCATCCCACCTAGCGGCCCGTGGGTCCAGAGTCAAAGATTGGGTAGACAGATGCTCTGCTACTAAACTGAGGCCTTGGGAGTTTTTTTCTTTCTGACATGACTATCTCCTCCCATAGAGTCTTAAAAATACAGCACATCTTTTTGGGCTTTGCAGACAACAGAGTTGTCCAACAACATCTAATTGAGTATCCGTACCACTGCTTTTGTCTTTTGAACAAAACAAGGGGTTTTCTCTTCTTTAACTTAACTCATCTTTATTGAGCACCTGTTGTGCGCTAGGCTTTGCATTAAGGAGGGACCGAAGGGGTGCAGTGATGAGCAAGATACAGCTTCTGCCCTAAAGGACTTCGAATCTGCTAAAGATAAGACAATTGTGTAATTGGCTGGCATGCAAAGTCAAGTGCCATTCTTATGCCATCATCCTCTGCTTCTAAAGAGCCTCATCTTCTAGTGGCTCAGTATCGGCACCATTGGTCATGAACCAGAAATGAGGAGTTTTCCTTGGCTCAACTAAGCACCAGATTCTGTCCTAAGCCTCTCTCCTGCCTAACCCTGCCTCCCACTTCTTCTGCCTCTGACCTGGTCCACACTGCCCCCAAAGGGATAGGTCCACAGGGCTCTCCTGCATAAGGTCTTCCCCTCACAGCCTGTTGACTTGACTTCACATCTCAACCACCCCCAGCTCAAGCCTCTCGACCCCAGTCATGCTTTTCTACGACTTTGGAAAACGTCCTCTCGTCCACCCTCGTCGTCAACCTGGCTCACTCCTTGTTCGCCCCTGTTCACTCGAGACTAATGACCCCTGATCATGCTTGACCACCTCTGTCACTCAAGTCTTGAGCTAGTGACCCTTCTCCCCAGTGACCCCACACATAAACAAGTCCTATGGCCCATTGTGTTGTATTGTCATTGGGGCTTGAATTGTCCAACCCCTTCACTATCCCATATATTCCTTGAGGGCTGACATACGTCTTTTCATCTCTGAATACAAGATCCTAGCACAGGGCAGGAGCTATTGTCCTCAGTTTCCCCCAAATTCCAGCTAAAGAAACAGAAGCACAGGTGTGGGGCAGAGTTGGGGGTGGGGCTGAACACAGGAGGGGTTAAATATGTGATATCACACACACACACACACACACACACACAGCCAGCACCACCATCACCCTCACCCCCCACGAAAAAACCCCAACCACCTATGAGCCCAATGGGGCAGCCAGTTTCCACCTTCTGAGTAATTAGTCCAATCTACCTTCTCTCTGCCCTGCGTGGCCCACCCCCGTGTGCTATGGAATTCATGACGGGGTCTGGGAATAGTTCCTTCACATTTTTTTTTCCCAAAGAATCACACGGCTAACTTTTTGAAGATTGGTATAGTCATTGTTAGACTAGGGGTTCCCAAACTTTCTCAACTCATGGCGCCCTCAGTGGCTCCATCATTTCCCCCACAGCACCCCTAAGCCAAAAGAAATGCCTAAAGTCCCATTCGTTTAGTAGGTAGGGCCAAACAACTTAAGAAACTTTTGCATCCTAGCAACTTTGTGCCCACCGGAGATTGGACAACCTCCCAAATCTGGGAATCAGATCGGACACAGCCATGTTTGCACCTGTTCCATACTGATGTTTGGGTGGTCCTTGCTTTTTATGATAGCATCTGCAAAACACTCCCAGCTTTGTAGAGATCCAACATCATCAAAAGGAGAGGAGTGTTACCGAATACTGAAACTATGAACTACCCCGAGCCAGGTCCGGCAGATGTCATGTATAGCTGGACTTCCCTTGAAAAATTAAAATGTCTTACAGCAGCCCTGTGAACTCACAGCGGTGCCTCGAGGCACCTTAGCACACAATTTAGAAACCATGGGATTAGCCAACAAGTAACAATGATAATGATAATGAGGAGGAAATAGTTGGCATTTATCCCTAGGCAATAGGCTTTCAGTCTCCCCTTAATATTTTCTGTCTCTGAGTTGTGGCAAGAATCAAGATGGAAGTTTATTAACACATTAAGGAAATAAACATCCTAACAGGACCATAGCGGACTCTATATTATTTTCCACAAGTTCAGCACATAAGTTGATAGCCAAATTGTCAGCTTCCAGAATCCTGCAGGCCGCCGAAGTAAGACCCTTTCTTAGATAAAGGTGCTGTTTGTGTCCTCAGGGACTTCCCCGGAACTGGCCGAGGAAAAGACAATAAAGTCAGTCAGGCACGTGAACTGTCCCTGGATGGACATGACCCTCTCCTCCTGCCCTATGCCATGACTGATGGCCACGGCTAAAAGTGCAAGGAGAAGAAGGGGGAGGAGGAGGGGAGGAGGCGGTGGAGGGTGGGGGAGAAGGAGAAGGACAAAGAAGAGAAGAAAAAGAAGAAGAAATCTACAAAGCACTGAATTTGGTCAATGTAGGGGAGCTGGAAAAACTCAGACTGCCTTCCCAAGCACCTGTCCTAAAGATACAAGGAACACAAGACGCAAATCCAAGTTCAATCACAGCCCGATTCAAACAGAATAGAGGCAAGGCAAGAACACGGATGGATGTTTTCTAACTGGAAAAACTGACTCGATCTCGATTCTTCTTTCCCTCTTCCCTTTCTCACAGGCAACCGGCATCAGCGACTAACTTGGCTGAAAAGAGAGGAAAAGGAAAAAAAGACCTTCTGTTGACGGCTTTAAATACACTTTATTGTATTCTTGGTTCAAGAAGGCATCTGCCTCTCTGTCAATCAAACAAAAATTACAGGAAAGCAAAAAGGGGAGAAGGTGGAATCAGAATCTTATATCAGAAAATACCATCTCCTTCCGGACTCTTCTCTCCGTGCACATGCTTCCGTTTACTTTCTTCTTTTTCTTTCCCCTTTTATTTTAACCAAAAAAGGAAATCATCTTGCTTTGTGTTTTCACCGGAAGATATAGGGTGACTATGTATCCATTTCAAGACCCATACTTCTAAAATGCCATTTAAACAGCTACATAATGTTCTATGAACACATGTGATATAATTTTAAATCTTCCAGCATGAAACACTTGCACTGGCTTAGAGGCTTGCTAATAGGAATGATGCTGCACCGAAAATATTCACAGTTAAACATTTGAGCACATCTTCATTTTCTTAGGAGAAATTCCTTCAATTGGAATTTCTGGGCCAGAGAGGATACACATTTTTAAAGGGTTCTGGTAACATAGCGCCAAACTGTCCTCGCCAAACTTTTTTTAATTTAAAAAATATGCACCTTTTTACACTCTCATCAGCAATGCACGAAAGAGTCACAGATTTGTTTCTCCAAGAGCCTTCGATAGAGAGTTCATGTTTTTTAAAGCCAGAGCAACTGCTAATTCACTTAAATGAGCTGGGGTGGGGGGGTGGGGGGTGGAACCTGCTTGGATTTCGAAACTAAACCATCCCTGAGAATTTCTCATGAAGTGAATTTTATGAAGACTTTCTGCCAGGAAACATGCCATGGTCATTAATATTCCAGGCAGGGAAAGCATCTGTGAGCAAAATCCATCATGAAAGTCTACGCAGAGCCTCGTCGTGTAAACATCTGGAGGGAAAATATGGGTTTTTAAGACTGAGAACCAAGAGCGGGGCGGGGGGGGGGGTGGACATTGGGGCTGTAGATGCACACTGGAGGACAGACAGAGGAAAGAGCTTCTGGAAACAGATGCGGGTGGCAGACCGGGGACACTGCTCGCGTGGAAAGAGTATTGATTGTGAGAATGCCAAATGATAGAGCTGAGGTGTGGCTTTTTCAGTGTCATAAGCCGGCCTGACACATTGCAAATTTCGCTGCCGTAACATATGTACGTATATATTCCGTACGTCAACAGCTCCCAAAGGAATGCCAGGGAAGCGAGAACACGTCAGACACCACGGGCTGACTTGACTCCCTGGTGCCACTGTTCACGAGCCACGTGATCTCAGGTGACCGTCTAACTCCCACCGACCTTAATTTCCCCGACCGTAAAATGGGCTCGGTAATAACACCTCCGTCCGAGGCTCGTGGCGGGGACCTAGCGGGACGATGCTACAGCAGTGGTGGGCACTTAGGGGACGATCGACGCGTGATCGTGTGTAAGAAGGGGAACGAGGCCAGACAGTTCTGTGTGCAGTTTTAATGTGCCACGTACAGAAGATTGAAGCCAGGATGCGAGTTCCGTAGGGACTCGCCCAGCAACCCGTTGGCTCTCAGGAGCACGATGGTGGCCCGCCCAGAGGCTGCCACCATGGCAGGGATTCCACGAAACCATCCATCGGGCTCACATCCACAGTCCGTGACGGCTTGAAGGCAGTCTCGGGGAGGAGTCGGATGCAGAGAATTTGGTGGGTGTTTTCTGCCCGTCTGGTCCCGGGTTAGCACCGAAGAAAGCCCGATGAGGTGCACACTTACAAGATCAGGGACACGGCCCTCGCTGTTATGGGGGCAGAGGAGGCATTTCTTTTTTTTTTTTTTTTTTTTCTGAGCCATCAGCCCAGAGCCCGACGCGGGGCTCGAACTCACGGACCGCGAGATCGTGACCTGGCTGAAGTCGGACGCTTAACCGACTGCGCCACCCAGGCGCCCCCAGAGGAGGCATTTCTAACAGGAGGGCCTCCCTCTCGGGGTTGCTGAGAGCACGAAATGAGTTAGTACACGGGACGTGCCAGGCACCGGCCCTGGAGAACATCGTGAGTGTTCCATCCAAGTGTTAGCTTGTGTTAGCTCTTACTGTATTTCGTTAGGACGAAAGCAGGTTGCAATACAATATTTATAATCCGAGCCTATGTTAAAAAAAAAACAAAAAACTATATGGAAATAAATGGCAGAAAAATGTCTGAAAGTACCAGACCCCCAAAGCGAACGAGGGTGATTTCTGGGGGATGGGAACCCAGTGATTTATAGCTGGTGCTTGTGCTTCTCAGATTGCATACGTTTAATTTTTTAACCAATGCTCATTCTATATTTTCATACTGAGAAAGAAGGAAAAGGAGAAAGGAAAGGAGGGAAAAAAAAAAAAAAAACCCACTGCCCATCAACCTAAATACTCAGGCCTGAGAAAACTGTAAAAGCAGACAAGAGGACCTATGTGACAAGTTTAAATGCTATTTACAAAAAAAATTTTTTTTTTTTAAAAATTTTTTTTCAACGTTTTTTATTTATTTTGGGACAGAGAGAGACAGAGCATGAACGGGGGAGGGGCAGAGAGAGAGGGAGACACAGAATCGGAAACAGGCTCCAGGCTATGAGCCATCAGCCCAGAGCCTGACGCGGGGCTCGAACTCCCGGACCGCGAGATCGTGACCTGGCTGAAGTCGGACGCTTAACCGACTGCGCCACCCAGGCGCCCCACAAAAAAATTTTTAAGTTGATTTTTGAGAGAGAGAGAGGGAGACAGAGTGTGAGCGGGGGAGGGGCAGAGAGAGAGGGAGACACAGAATGGGAAGCAGGCTCCAGGCTCCGAGCTGTCAGCACAGAGCCCGAGGTGGGTGTCGAACCCACGAACCGCCAGATCGTGACCTGAGCCGAAGTCGGACACCCAACTGATTGAGCCACCCAGGCGCCCCTTGAACGTTATTGACAGAGTTCATGTCAGCCTTGGGAAATGCTTATATAAATGATGTCAAGGGGAAAGTGGGATTCAAAACGCTTTATACATCACGATTTCAGCTGCCTAGAAGCATAGGATATGCAGAAAACATGACTAAATTCGAACAGCAATGGCCTCCGAATACCGGGATTTTGGTTTCTCGCTGCTTCCGTCTTAACGTTTTTCCAAATTGCCTACCAGAGCCCCGCACGGCTTCTCGGATCGGAAAAGATACAAAAGTGGTCCTAACAGCAATCATTGTAACAATAACAGTGAGAACGCGCTCTTACTTGCTTGATGAAGACCAGGAGCAGCAGGCCGAGGACCGGGGGAGAGCGCTTCCCGGAGGCGGGGAGAGGCCTGGCCCCCCGGGCAACGGGGGTGCCCATGGGCAGCACGTGGACTCCAGGTGGGGGACCCCGCTTCCTTCTCCGGGGCGCCGCCCCGCTCGGTGCCGGCCTCCCCTTCCTTGCCGCGACTTCACAAGTGCGGGCACGCTTCTAGAAAGGTCCGAGATGTACCACAGGCGGCCTCCCGCTGCATTCTTCCCTGCACGGGGCGGGGAGGGGGGGAATGTTTGCACAAACCCAGTGCGCGCACGCGGGGAGGAGAGCCTCCGAACCGGTCTAGAGACACCTACCGAATCTGCAGGGTTTCTCAGAAGCCGGCGGCTCATCCCCCGCCCCGGCCCCCACCCCGAGGGCAGGGAGATTTTTCCCAGACCTTCCCCAAGTCGGCTGTGCTCCCAGGGACTTCCTCAGCAGAGGCCGCCCCGGGAGGAAAAGCCAGGCGGGCAATGGGCTCCGCTTCCCAAGCCCCCGCTCAGCGCACAAGGCCACCTCTGGTTCCAGCTGCCGCTCAGCAGCACAGGGTGGGCCCGGTTCCAGCTGTGCGGTGGGCGTCTTGGTGAGGGGGTTGCGTTTCTTACTAAGGCAGCAGCTCGTCCTGGCCGCGAGGGCAGGGTCTCCTCCTGGGGGGCCCCGTCTATGTTAACACTTCCAGGGAGAGCTCAGGTCCGGACCCAGGTCCTGAAGCAAAGCCCCCAGTGGGGGACCCGGGCCCCGTCTACACCAGAGCACAAGGACGAGGGGAAAAGGCAACTAACATGTTTGTAGTTTCACACACGTGCATTTGCACACGAGCTTTCGGCCCACCGCCTGCTTCCTTTGCCCTCACGATGGTCCGGTGAGGGCGTGATCATTTCCCCACTTGACAGATGAGCAGGTGAGGTCCAGAGAGGTTAGGATGCTTGCTCAAGGCCACACAGCAGTAAATGGGAGAGCCGGGGTTACCCAGAATCACCTGCCACGGTTACTTGGCCACGTGCTCTATCTCACCTTAGGTCTGCAGGCCTTGTTCCTTTGTGCTGGCGGGTTCCTCGCGGGGCCTCTGAAAGGCTCCATTCGGCCCTTCTCACCTCACCTCTCCCCGTCCAGCCCAGAGAGGCCCAGGAGGAAGAGGTCCTGACTGGATGAAACGCAGTCTGCAAGAGACAAAAAGATGGTGTTTTCATTTAGTTTACTCTTGCTTTTCTCTCCATTCAAGTTCGAACAGGGGGGCTCACCTGCGCTCACTTATCTGAGTAAATGATTGCTGAACCGTGGGGGAGAAACAAGCAAACATCGCTTAATAGAAATCCTTGCAGATCTTGGGGCTCCCGGGGGCTCAGTCGGTTGAGCTTCCGACTCATGACCTCAGCTCAGGTCTCGATCTCATGGTTCGGGGGTTCAAGCCCCCACGTGGGGCTCTTTGCTGGAAGCACAGAGCCTGCTGGGGATTCTCTCTCTCTCTGCCCCTCCCCTACTTGCATTTTCTTTCTCTCTCTCTCAAAATAAATAAATACACTAAAAAAAAAATTAATTAAAAAAAAAAAGAACAAGCATCCTTTTTTCCCTGAAGGGACAGGAGTCGGGGCCACGCACGAGCTCCTGGCTGCTGGACAGATGCCATCTAGTGATGAAACGTGGTAACTCCTCTTCCCCAAGACACAGGTGGCCAACCCCACAAATGCAGGGCTCACAGGAGGAGCCAGCAGGAGGCAGAGAGTGACAGTGACCCACAGGGCACTGCCCTTCTCCCCTGCCCGCCCAGCCCGGTGATTCTCTGGTACATCTGGGGGTACATCTGGGGGGGTCATACAGTCTAGGACCCGTGTGTTTCCACGTAGGACCACGTGGAATCTTCTGTGATGTTTTTCCTGCTCTTATTCCTGCATCAGTGTCCTCTGCCCGAGAAGTGACTGTAGTGTCCTCTGTGTCACCACTCCCGGAGAGCCCCCATGACAAGGACAGGACTGAGGGTGCCAACAGGTGTGACTGCCGGCTTTGGAGACCCCAGGACGGTGCTGGGTGCCACACCCCTGCTCTACACAGCCCCGAGGCCCCAGAGGAGGCTGCCTGAACCTTGAGTCTCTCCGTCCCCGAAGCAGGACGTTGTCTTTGGCGGTCCCTGTCTCTGTAGGGTTGGGCACGGAGCAGGCTAGGGCAGGCTGCAGGATTCCAAATTTCTGGAACCCAACCCTGAGCACCCCAATGGATGCAAAAGGCAAGCGGGGGGTGGTCCAGACTCACCCAGACACCTGCCCATACGCCCCTGGTCTTCATCAAGCACCAACCTCCTCCATACAAACCAAAGTGTGGAAGCAACCCAAGTGTCTGTGGACAGATCAACAAACAAAACATGGTCTATCCACACCAGGGATGCCACAGAACCTTCCAAAGGAAGGAAATTCTGGGGGCGCCTGGGGGGGCTCAGTTGGTGGAATGTGCAACTTTTGATCTTGGGGTTGTGAGTTTGAGCCCCACGTTTGATATAGAGATGACTTAAAAATATCTGGGATGCCTTGGGGGGGCTCAGTCGGTTGAGCGTCCGACTCTTGGTTTCAACTCAGGTTATGATCTCACGGTTTGTGAGTTCGAGCCCCTACATTGGGCTCTGTGCTCACAGCGTGAAGCCCGCTTGGGATTCTGTTTCTCTCTCTCTCTGCCCCTCCCCCATTCACTATCTCTCTAAAGAAATAAAAGGAAACTTAAAAAATACATAAAAACAAAGGAAGGAAACTCTGACACCCGCTATGACACAGGTGAACTGTGAGGACATTACACTGAGTGAAAGAAGCCGGTCAGGAAGAGAGGGTACTGCATGACCCCACCTGTGTGAGGTCCCCGGAGTGGCCCGGTTGGTAGAGACAGGAAGTGGAGTGGCGGGTGCCGGGCCGGGGACAGGGAAGGGGAGCTCCGCCCCCGGGGTCCCAAGATGAAGAGGGGACTAGAGACTGGGGCACAGCAGTATGAAAGTAGAAAATGGTCACCATGGTGAATTTTGTCTTGTGCGTATTTTACCCCGGGTTTAAAAAGACAAGAACAGAGCCGGCATCGTCCTACACACCCACACCCTGGAGAGGGTGGGGGCGCGAACGCAGCTGATGGGAACACGTCGGCTTCGTGCTTTCTTTCTCCCGCGGCTTCTCAGGCCACAGGCGCGCACACGGGCGTCACACGCTGGGGGGGGGGGCCCGGGGATGGGAGAGAAGCCCGTAAGGGTGCCAGATGGCAGGGCTGAGAGGGGCGGGCAGCACGCGGAGGCGGGGAGGCGGCCCGCTGCTCATCCCGAGGCCGCACGCCTCCTCCAGCCATGGACGGGGCCGGGAGACAGCAGGTGCACGCCCTACTGCCCGTCTGCCTCGCCCTGGCCTTCTCCCTCGCCGCCCTGGGCAGCAGCCACTGGTGCGAGGGGACCCGCAGGGTGGCAAAGCCTCTGTGCCAGGACCATCCGGGAGGGCTAGGATGCATTCATCTCAACAGGGGCCACGGCGGTGGCAGGAGGGACGACGAGAGCCAGGCCGTCCAGTACATTTGGGAGACGGGAGACGACAGGTTCATCCAGAGCCGGTTCCACGTGGGGCTCTGGCAGTCCTGTGAGGAAAACCTTGGCAGCGCAGGTGAGCGAGCGTGGCCGCAGGTGCGGGGGGTGGGGGCAACAGAGGCAGGGGCTCGGGAGCCAGGCTGCTTGGGTTTGAATCCCAGTGCTGCCGCTGACAGCCTCTGTATCCTTGGGTGAGCTTCTTCACCTCTCTGGGCCTCCGTTTTCTCATCTGTGAAATAGGATGACAGCAGTATGTCAGCAAGAATTATTATAAGGCGTAAATGACTGGCTTCCCTGCCTTGCAACAGTGCCTGATGTGGGGTGTTTGTAAGAATGCGCTTTGACCATTTGCTAGTGTCTACCCAATCCCCCGAGAACCCAAAGTGGCCCCGTCTGACCCTAAACTGCATCCTTGCGCTTTTTAGGGGGTCTTGAAATGTCAGGTTCTCAGGGGCACCTGGGGGGCTCCATCAGTTAAGCGTCCAACTCTTGATTTCAGCTCAGGTCATGATCTCACGGTTCGTGGGTTCAAGCCCCTCATCGGGCCCCACACTGATAATGTGGAGCCTTCTTGGGATTCTTTCTGTCTGCCCCTTACTCTATCTCTCCCTCAAAATAAATAAATAAACTTAAAAATAAAATTTAAAAACTTACAAAAAAAAAGAAATGGCAAGTTCTCTTGGAAAATTGACTTTTATCATCATCGGTGGGAAAGGATCCTCCCTCTTGGGGGGCACCTTCAAGAAGTAAGAATCCTTAACAAGCTAGACCTTTGTCTCTGGAAATAACCCTGCAGAGTAGGTATTATTTCCTCAGCTCACAAGTGAGGAAACTGAGGCTCAGAGTTTCAGGTCATATGGCTGGCGAGCCCAACCCTGCTTTTGCCATATTACTCAGCCCCGGTTCCATATCTTTTGAACTTCTGCCAGTTGGTAAGGGAAATGGGAGAGGAAGACAAGAGAGAAGAGGGAAGGGAATGGTTGGTATTTGGAACACCTATTTCAGAAAAAATTTTTTTTGTTTTACATCCTAAGGAACTAAGGAGGGAGGAGCTGAACTCTGCAGTGTCATACAGCCTGAGAGCAAACCCAAGTCCATGCTTGGGGCCACAATGCTCTGCCCTTCCTGCTAGAAAAGCACACCCGTCAAGGTGGAAAGGAGAGGACCTCCCCCCCTTTTTTCTCTTGACCTCAGGCTTAACACATTAAATTTCTTGACCAGCTTTTTGTTTTCCCTGGAGTTTCTAATTGCCTTTTTTTCATCCTTATAGCATTAGTGGTTTCTTCTGAGGTCTAAGTAAAAGGCTCCAAGTAGGAACCCTCTCAATGCTGCTTACCCCTCTCCATCCTGCCCCACTGGGGGCCACCAGTGCCTAGTCTTACCCTTCCATGTGTCCCCGTCAGTACATATGGCCTTTGCTTTAAGTGTGGTACACACGATACAATAGTACCTAGAGCTAAAGCTACTGGAAGGGCCTCCTGCCCCTCTCCTCTGGGGGGTGCCACTATCTTCCTATATGTCCTCTCTCTCTACCCCCACAGACACAGGAGGCTCATGATCCTGCATTCTGGAGGGCACTGAAGGCAGCCTCAGATTTTCAGTTTGGAAAATATAGTCACCAAACCCATAGGCAAGTTTCTTGGGAATTTCCACTCCCCTTCCAAGTCCCCACATGAGGTCTGCCTACTTCTATTTCCATAGCTGCATATAAGCACCACTCCGGTTATCAAATATTTGTTGTGCATGAGAATCGCCCAGCAAGTTAATACAAGTCCAGGTGCCCAGTGCAGAAGATTCTGGTTCGATAGATCTAAATGGGGTCTAGATATCCACAGTCTTTTTAAAAAATATATATATATTTAAGTAAGGTAATATTTATACATAGATAAGAGATCAAATCATTTAAAAACACTTATAAGAGAAACCAACAGTCCCCTGCTGCCTTCCTGCTCTATAACTTGGTCCCACCCTTCAGAGAAACCACTTTTAGCTCAGTTGTTTCTTCTGGTATTTGCCTCCATGTTTCAACGTTTATTTATTTTTGGGACAGAGAGAGACAGAGCATGAACGGGGGAGGGGCAGAGAGAGAGGGAGACACAGAATCGGAAACAGGCTCCAGGCTCTGAGCCATCAGCCCAGAGCCCGACGTAGGGCTCGAACTCACGGACCGCGAGATCGTGACCTGGCTGAAGTCGGACGCTTAACCGACTGCGCCACCCAGGCGCCCCTGCCTCCATGTTTCAAAAACCATATGCTGTCTTCATGTTAGACATGATTTATTGACTTCCTGTCATGACAGATAAGGATAAATCTCTCATACCACCACATCCCATGTCTGTTCTCCCATCTTCCTAATATACTTATATTGTTGTTTTCTATAAACCAATAAACCAATAATTATTTAGACTGTATAAATATTGTTCATTACAGAATCAAGGAGGTGCTGTCAGTACATTAAATTTCTTGTACAGCCTTTTGCTTTCCCTGGAGTTCCTAATTGCCTTTTCTTTTCCCATCCTCATAGCATTGTTTTTTATTCCCCTCAGCTCTCTTTTCTATCTGGTGTTATCTGTATCTCTAATAAGCTCCCCTGGTGATTAAGACACACACCAGAGTTAGAGAAGCATGCCCTGGGGTATAGCAAAGCCCTCTGGAAAGGGCGTTCTGAGCAGCATGGAGCAAATTTGCTAAAAAGCATTTCCTTGTCAAGCACAAGATGAGGGGAATGGGGGGATACAAAGGTGAGTGGACCACAGTGGTGAGGATCGAGATGAAACTAAAACAAGGAAAAATATGACCATGGTTACCACAAAGATTCACATATGATATCGGAATAGAAAGGAGAAAGAGGTTATTCACAGCTCTGGGCATGGCGAAGGCTTCATAAAGGAGGTGGCCACTGTACCTCCAAGCAGGACTGTGACTTTAATAGATGGAGATTAGGATATTCCAGGCAGACAGGACAGAGTGTCTGAGGCAGAACAGTCCAGGTATTTGCGTTAGAACACAAAGCAGGGTGGAAGGGGAAGGCTCGTTACAGAAGAACTTAACCCACGTGTCCCTTCAGTGTCACCCGAGGCAACTCTCCTCCCCTGCCACGCAAGGTCACGGTCACTCCAGGACAAGGATCTGGGCAAGACAGCAAGACAGTGTTCCCTAGAAAGAAACACCTAAATGAACAAGATGAGAAGCACTGCGTCTCAGGAGCCAGGAAATTAGACACCTGTCCCTGAGCTTTCTGGTAAAAACCTGTGACCCAGGTGGGAGGAGGGGAGCTTTCTCGACCTAAGCAGAGGCCGACAGCAGAGTTATGGGGCCGTGAGAAGACCTTTCACACTTCTTCGTCTAGAGACCCGGAATCTCCTTGACATTCTACCAACACACACACACACACACACACACACACACACACACACACACACACACTGCCTTCTTGTGGATCACACCTCTGCAAGGTTTTTAAATATATTGTCAGGAACACAGGCTGAATTCTAAGGAGGGTTGATGTTCTCAACGTTTCATGGACAAAGCCAAGTAGAAATAAACAGTGGAATTCTTGACTCCTTTCTGATTTATGTGCATCTTACATACTTTTTTTTTATTTTCTTTTTTTTTTAATGTTTTTATTTTGGGGACAGAGAGAGACAGAGCATGAGCAGAGGAGGGGCAGAGAGAGAGGGAAACACAGAATCCGAAGCAGGCTCTAGGCTCTGAGCTGTCAGCACTGAGCCTGACGCGGGGCTCGAACCCACAAACCATAAGATCGTGACCTGAGCTGAAGTCAGATGCTCAACTGACTGAGCCACCCAGGCGTCCCTCATTCTTTGTAAAAGTCTTATCCAGACTCCCTCTTTCCCCCCACAGTGCCCAAAACTCAACTGAAGAGAAGTTGTCTTATAATTGCCAATGAATAATTTTGTGTCTATCAATCCAAAAAAACCCCTCTGCTCACATTTTTTATGCTTCCTAAGATAATAAGTTCATCCGAGTAAACCACAGTCTCTAAATACCGTCATCACTTTATTAAGAGCCAAGAAGAAGCATGTTCTCCAGAACACCTTTTTTTCCCTCGGAGAGATGTGATCACCTTCATGTGTTATGAGACGCTCCCAGAGCAAAAAGCTTAGAATGAAATTTTTACTAAAGAGTAACTGAATTAACAGCAAACACACAAAGGAATAAAACAAAAGATATATGCCACAGGTCGCAAACCAATGCCCACAGAAGGTGGTAACAAAAGCAAATGAAGCAAGGTCATCAGAGAATACCAATGACCTTGAAACCTCATCCCCAGATAAAGAGGCAGCCCCTGGCTCAGCTCAACTTTATGGTCACGAGGGCTTACGTGCTCAATGTTGTCAGATCCTCCGAGTTTTACAGAAAAGTAAAATACTTGGATTTCCCCGTGAAAATCCCCAATTTTAAAGCATCTCGAAAACACTGCATAGGCCCAGGAAAACACATTGGCCGCGGAATATAGCCTGGGGCCCCCAGTTGAAGATCAGTCCCCATAAACATCTGCTCGTAAGTCTCATTTATCACAAGTGTCTGGGAGATTTGGGGTAGACGACAGAAAAGGATTACTCTCCTACTCACGCATACTGTCTCCCAAAAATAAATACACATTAAAAAAAAAAAAAAAAAGAAAAGAGAAGGATTACAGCTGGAGGTGAATGGGAGGGCACCCAAACTGCTCAAAGAGAGAGTCCCGGAGGAGGGGGGAGCTCAGGACACCTGACAGTAAGGACTCCATCCTGGGGAGGGTGCCCCTTGATCTGAGAAAGCCCAGGAAAGGGGTCTCGGGAAGTCCAACACCCCCTCCCCAGCTCTGATGTCCCCAGAAGCATCCCTGGATCTTTTCCTTCTGAATCAGCTCTGTCCTTGCAAAAGCTTATCCGGAGTGTGATTTTAGGACATCCTCTGCACAAGCCACCTCCTCCCATTCCTTTATGCCATTGTCTAAAGTGCCTTTAAAATTTTTTTTAATGTGTTTATTATTGAGAGACAGAGACAGAGTATGAGCAGGAGAGGGGGAGAAAGAGAAGGAGAGACACAGAATCGGAAGCAGGCTCCAGGCTCCGAGCCATCAGCACAGAGCCCGACGCGGGGCTCGAACCCACAGAGAGATCATGACCTGAGCCGAAGTCGGACGCTTAGCCGACTGAGCCCCCCGGGGGCCCCTGCCTAACGTGCCTTTAAAGGGGTGCAGCGCCTCTGATCTCACACTCTGAAATGGAGATTTGAAATGAAAGCGTCCAATCAATGAGCCAAGAAAAGGTGTCCGTTTCCAATTCTTCGCTGTTGCACTAAACCCCAAAGGTCAAGGACAGAGGGGCCTGGGCACCCCATAGAGGGGAGGGGGTGAGGAACAAGCAGACAGAGATGCCTGAGTCCAGCACTGGGGACCCGGACACCAGTTCCCAAGCTGGCGTGTTGCCCTGCTTGGCTGGTGAAACTGTATCGCCAAGCTCCGTTAACACCCGCCTCTCTGGCTTCGTGGGATTTATGAAGATTTTTCCTTTTAATCCCGCTGGCCTCATTCAAAAGGAACACCATTGCTGAGGATTCAGATTAATCAAGGGGTCACGACGGCCTGACATCTGGCCCAGGCTGACCTCAGCCTTCTAAGCTATTGTGAATTCTCCTAATCTCCTAGGCCGGCCTCCGCTTTCTTTTCTGCCCTGCCCCTGGCTCTGTACCTGGCCTCCATTTTATTCCTGAGAGAAAGGGCGGCCCTCCAAGGAAGGCAAGAGAGAGAATTCGTCCTCAGTGCATTATGGAGAAAGACAGCAGGTGGGTGATGTGCATAAGGCACTGGGTCTCAGGTGTTTCGATTCCTGACTCTACCGACCTGTTTGCGCCTGGCCTCCAGATCTGTCAAATGTGGCTGTGTGCACTTGTCTTTATCGATAACAAAACACTCAAAAAAAAAAACAAACAAATAAAAACATAAGGCAGTTCACAGAATCCTTTTGCAACTTTGTCATCGGAGGACTTCTATCACACCCATTTCACAGATGAAGAGACCGAGGTTCAGAGTGGTCCGATTACTGAATGGCAGAACCAGGCACAGAGGCCAGGCCTTGAGGATTTACGTGCCCCATTCTGTCCTTGACACGCACTTGCTCCCCCCTGCCGGCCTCACTCATTGGGTCTCGTGGACATGACGCGGGGGCTTACGTGAAGAAGCGCTTGCCGGCCCCAAAAGGCTCTCTGAGAGCAGCGTGTGAGTGTAGAGATGTCCCCAGTGCAATGGCGACTTCCTTGGTCCAACCAGGAAAAACTGGCCAAAGTTTTGCTGCTGCGACCCTAACACCGTGCCCACTGCCAAAATCGGAGAATCTTCAGGAAAACGGTTGCATCCATCCAAAGTGGGCTTAATTCAAAAGCTGAATGGGCCACTGCGGCTACAGATTGGCAGACGGGTCCCCAGGGCTGTCATCCTCACCCCCAGGCTGTGTAAGTGCCCCCCCTCGGCTCATGTGACGGGTAAAGCCTGTGACACGTTCGCCAGAAAGAATCCCATCGGGGCAGCTCAACCAAGTGGCTGTATCATAAACCCAGCCTTTGTTCCTCTTCTTCCCAGAGCCCAGCAGAGGCGCAGGGCAGACGTGGGAAGCAATGAGGCCCCAGGGCGCTTGGTGTTTCATGAGGACAAGCGTGGCCAATCTGAAGGTCTGTGGCATTTAGACGTGCACCACCGTGAGCGTGCACCTGTTTGTGCGGACGGTCCTTCCCGCATGAGCCTGACGCGGTAGAAGGTGAACCGAAGGGAAGGGCTGTGTGTTGAGGAAGCAAGGCCATCAGAGAAGAGGAACCTTGACTCAGCGCTGGAGGAATAGGGAGCCACTGCAGGTTCTTGAGTAGGAGAGTTACCTGGGGTTTTCTCTCCTACAAAGGAGAAATAATTTCTGAGGTCTAAAGATGCTCCCCCAAGCTTCCTTCTGTCCCTGAAAACTTCCAGGAAAGGTAGGTGACGTGACCCTGGCCCTCAGGATACTTACAGTGTGCTATATTTAATAACAATCTGTGCCCTAACCACATGCAAACAGCCCCCAGTACAACTCATTTTATTTCAGGGAGATTTCGGTGCGTAGGAACTGAGAGCGGCTTTCCTGTCCATTATTTCATTAAATCCTCGACGCGAGGCCAACGCGGGGACCACTAAGCTTGGTTTAGGGCTGAGAAAGCCATTCCTTTGGAGAGGCAGTGATCTGTGCCCCACCTGGCCCTGTTTCAGTTCCCACCAGCCCAGACGGGGAGCAGCTCCGGGGCTCAGGCTTGTCTGCATCCTTCGGCACCTTCCGGGCTGTGCACCAGATTGCATCCAGTCAGTGATGCAGCGGGGGCGGTGTCCTAATGCGGCCCGAGTCCTAATGCTCCTGTACCGGTCACTTACCCTCAGGGGTCCTTGGAGCCACTCCCCTGAACTCTGCAGGGAAGAAGCAGGTGATTGTGCAGGCATCTGGACATCTGTCATGGCAGACGATACTCCCAGGCTTCCAGGAACCTTCCGGAACACGAAATAAGCAGCCTCTGGTGCACATGCAGTAACTCCCCCCCCCGTCCTTCCACGCTCCAGAAAGCATGATGGGATGCCAACAGCGAGGTCACTCGGTAACAGCTCTGAATCTGCTCCAGTGTGTTTTTTAAAATCATTACAGGGGCGCCCGGGTGGCTCAGTCGGTTAAGCGTCCGACTTTAGCTCAGGTCATGATCTCACCGTTCGTGAGTTCGAGCCCTGTGTTGGGCTCTGTGCTGACGGCTCAGAGCCTGGAGCCTCTTCTGATTCTGTGTCTCCCTCTCTCTCTGCTTCACTCCCCTGCTTGCACTCTGTTTCTCTCTCTCTCTCACACACAAAAATCAACATTAAAAATTAAAAAAAAAAACAATACAAACTTTGTTCCTTTCCCTCTAACCAGAGACAAACTGAGACTCATACCATAACGGATGCTGTTTGGGAAGGTGAGAACCTGTGGTCTAAGGCTCATAGTATCAGCCCAGACGGGCTGGATTATGCCTCAGTAACAAACAACCCCCAAATCCCAGGGGTTTAAATCAACAAGTTCATCCCTAGTTCATTCCGCATGTATTTTTTAGGTTGGCGAAGGGTGACTCCTCCCCACAGCTATCCAGGGACCCAGGCTGATGGGGACTCCATCTGCACAGGTGCTTCTGTGATCACAGAGACAGGGGAACAAGAACCAGAACACTGGCTCTTAAAGCTTCTGACCAGAAGTGACCCACCCCATGCCAGCTCCCAGTCCATTGGCCAAAGGAAGTCCTACGGCCAAGCCTGGATTCACCACGATGGGATTGAATCATGTTCCTGTTGGGGGGTGGGTGGGGTGGGTAGGGGGGCCAGCACATGTCTGTGAACAGTAAAGCCATCTGCCACGTCCCCTAATCCTTGTTCGAAATGACCTGGGATAGGGGCACCCGGGCGGCTCAGTCAGTTGTGCGTCCGACTTCAGCTCAGATCATGATGTCACGGTTCCCGAGTTCGGACCCCGCCTCGGGCTCTGTGCTGACAGCTCAGAGCCTGGAGCCTGCTTGGGATTCTGCGTCTCCCTCTCTCTCTGCCCCTCCCCCACTCATGCTCTGTCTATCTCTCCATTAAAATGACCCTGGATAGACTGAAGGTGCTCAAAACACAGTCTGTCCCTAAGAGAGTGAGGGACAGAAACACAGTTACTCCTCCTTATGAGTATATTCTCTTTTGTGTTCTAGGTGAAAAGTGTAGAAGTTTCCAGAGTATAATACCAGCTGAAGAACACGGTAAATACCCATGTTCTGTCCACCAGGGCGCCTCACAGCGTGGGTCACTTTGATTGTGTGTGTTGGGGGAGACGGGGGGAGGGGCAGAGACACGAGAGAGTTCTTTGTGCTTTTTCCGCAAAGTCAAGTTCAAGCGCTGGAACCACCTGCCCCCTGCATGTGCCCTGTAGTCGTCAGGGGCGCTGGAAAAGGTGGTACAACCGACCTTGCCGGCGGGGAGGGGCGGGAAGCCCTGACCGGTAGTGTTTACCGGGTCCCAGGGCACGCATACACCCATGGAGGCCCACGGCGGACGCAGGGCTGGGAAGAGATGGGCTCCCGCACGCTTCGTCTTGTCTGTGCCGCTCATCAAATCCGTGATGGTTTCGCGGGGTCTGTTTCCCCAGCGGGAGTGCAGGTTTTGTGAAGGCTGGATCTACACCTGTTTCGCCCATTGCTGGGGCCCCAGGACGCCGCTCACAGACACCAGCTTCCCTCCCTGTTCCTCGGTCTTCTTACCTCCACCTGCAGCAGTGTCTCCTAGAAGCGGGCGGGATGCCCTCCGGAGGGCAAAGGATCGGCCCACACAGATACAAACAAGGTTTCGGGATCTCTAACCAGGACTCCTAAACGCTCAGCCGCCTCTGCCTTCTTCCTTAAGTTTGGTGTCTTCTTTAAAAAACCAAGATTGGGGCGCCTGGGTGGCACAGTCAGTTGAGCGTCCGACTTCGGTTCAGGTCATGATCTCCCGGTTCATGGGTTCGAGCCCCGTGTTGGGCTCTGTGCTGACAGCTCGGAGCCTGGAGCCCGCTTCGGATTCTGTGCCTCCCTCTCTCTCTGCCCCAACCCACTTGCATCCTGTCTCTCTCTCAAAAATAAATAAAACATTATAAAAAAATAAATAAAAAAAAAATAAAAAGACCAAGATAAAGTCTTCTGGTCAAATCCAAACAACGTACTAACTTCTGAACTGGGGAATAGAGAGGCCACCTCCCCAGCCTCTCTCCTGTCCCCACATCAGACTCCTGCTTTATTGTTGTTGTTTTTATTTTTTCCCCCTCCCAGCGAAGGACAATCTTTTTTTAAAAAATATTTTTAATGTTTATTTATTTTTGAGAGAGAGAGAGAGAGACAGAGCATGAGCAGGGGAGGAGCAGAGAGAGAGGGAAACACAGAATCCGAAGCAGTCTTCAGGCTCTGAGCTGTCAGCACAGAGCCCAACACAGGGCTTGAACCCACAGACCGTGAGATCATGACCTGAGCTGAAGTTGGACGCTTAACCGACTAAGCCACCCAGGAGCCCCTGTTTTCTGTTTCTTTTTAAATGCTGACCATCTCTGTATTTTATTTTTTAATTTTTAAAAAAATTTTTAATGTTTATTTTTTGAGAGAGAGACAGAGCATGAGCAGGGGAGGAGAGAGAAAGAGGGAAACACAGAATGTAGAACAGGCTCCAGGCTCCGAGCTGTCAGCACAGAGCCCGCCGCGGGGCTCGAACTCACAAACAGTGAGATCATGACCTGAGCCAAAGTCGGATGCTCAACCGACTGAGCCATCCAGGCCATCCTGTTTTTGTGTCTTAGAAGGGAACAGGATCAAAGGGTTCAACATCACGGTGCTTCTGAACTCTCCAGGCTCAGGGTCTCTATCACCCTCACACTTTGCAGGACTTTTGTGGCTGTCCATTGGGGCCGAGATGCTGAACATCCTTCTGGTGTTGATGAGTGCCGTCCTCCTGGGCTCCGGAGTGAGTTCTCAGAGCGCTGGTTTCCGCTGGCTCAAGGTGGATGCTTCTGTAGCCATCCTCACGGTGCTCGCAGGTACTTGTCGACAGCAACCAACAGGTGATTCCCCACAGCCTGTCCCAGCGGGAGGGACAAAGCTCCGGGCTGTCTGTCCCCACTGCCAAAGCACAGGCTGGCTCTTCTCCTGTCAACAGCCCGTTCAGCAGGACGGCTGGCTGGTCCACCGGAGAAGTCACTGAATAAATCCCACTGGAGGGGCAGGGGGCGGGGGAAAGCAATGATGCTTTGGCTGATGGATGAAAAGAAAGGGGATGGAAAATAAAATGTATTACTGGGTCTTTATCACAACCCTGGGAAGGAGACACATTGGCTCTGAGAACAGAAATTGCCTAATGTAGCACAGTAGTTTGTCAGGAAATCCTACCTGGGTGTCATTTCTCTGCCACATGAGTGCTGTGTGACCCCAGGCAAGTTACTCAACCTCTCTAAGCCAGCTACCTCCAGTGGCTATAGTGATGACTAAGTAAATGCACCTACTCTGTGGGAAGAATGCAAGAAACGTGTAAGAATAAAGAACTCCCTTTCTTTGGGGTGGCGGTCTTCCTTCTGTATCCTCCACTGTATCAGAGCAGCTTCATTTGGTCTCCTGAGTGGTCTTTCCATCAAGAAAAGGACCCCCAACAGATGACTTCCTTTGTTTCTCTGTCCCCATACTCCAAGCACTGCTAACAGTGCATCAGTCCAGCTGGGAGCTCACTTCTGTGCGTGATAAGTATCAGGAGTCTTTCCCAAGCTTTATCATCAGCGAATAGGGTGATAAAATCCAATTTCTGGATCTTCATAACAAAGAGGTAGGCCATGGGCTCTTGGAGACTCCTCCCCAGGTCCTGGCACCCTCCAGTGCTCCCCCCGACCCCTGCCAAGGTCATGAGTAAACCTCTTTCTGGACGTCTGTTCAGTTTCAAGTGTGCAAACACAGTTTCAGGTAGACTGTTGGAGGGTTTACATCACAAGGACTTTAGATGGCCCATTAATATATAAATAATTGCCCCCACCAATTAAAACTCACTTCTATTTGGGCCCCTGAAGCTGATCCCTACCTGGCCACCATTTGCCATACATTTATCCAATGAAAACACGCGTGAGAGGGGCGCCTGGGTGGCTCAGTCGGTTGAGCGTCCAACTTCAGCTCAGGTCACAATCTCGCAGTCCGTGAGTTCGAGCCCCGCATCGGGCTCTGGGCTGATGGCTCAGAGCCTGGAGCCTGCTTCTGATTCTGTGTCTCCCTCTCTCTCTGCCCCTCCCCCGTTCATGCTCTGTCTCTCTCTGTCTCAAAAATAAATAAACATTAAAAAAAATTAAAAAATAAAACACGCGTGAGATTAGAGTCCCCGCAAAAGAAAGACACAACGACAAAACAGCCAGCATTTAAAAATGAAATCCAAGGCAACTTACTTGGGTTTTTTAATGCTTATTTATTTCAAGAGAGAGAGAAAGAGCTCGAGCAGGGGAGGGGCAGAGAGAAAGGGAGAGAAAGAATCCCAAGCAGGCTCCGTGCCATCAGCACAGAGCTCGAGGTGAGGCTCGAACTCACAAAACGTGAGATCACGACCTGATCTGAAGTCAAGAGTTGGATGCTCAACCGACTGAGCCACCCAGGCTTGCCCCCCGTACTCAGATTTTTCCCTAAAGTATCCCAGAGTTAGCAAACCATCCACATGCAAAAGAAGTAACAGAACAGAACCCTGTAGAGTGTGGCTTCAGGCCAAATGTGGTCCAAGGACCCCTCCTCTGCGCTGGGAAGGAGAGACTAGAGCATCGGTGCCTCTGAGCACAGGGACACAGGGGCATGACACACGGGGAGAGGTGGCCACGGGAGGAACAACACGTCAGAGGAACACACGCCATATGCATTCACGACAACGAGGAATTGGTATGAATGTGAGACGGGGGACCTGCTTGCAAGGGTTCAAGAAGGACGCTCCTGGGGTTTACATCCAACTCGCGCATCCCCACCTGTGGCTCACAAAGCTTTCCTCGTGCAGGGCTCCTCGGGATGGTGGCCCACATGATGTACACAACCATCTTTCAAATTGCTGTGAACCTTGGTCCCGAAGACTGGAAGCCTCAGACGTGGGACTACGGCTGGTCATACTGGTAGGTTGCTGGCCGTGGTGCCCAAGCCCCGACGGACCCGCAGGGTTACACACAGGTTCTGTAAGACTACCGACCTTGGCCATTGCTCTGCCGTCTGACTTTGGGTTGATTTCTTAACCTTTCTGGAGCCCAGCTCTCTCATCTGGAAGGTGATGAGACCTGTCTCATGTGTCCCTAGGCATTCAAAGAGATTATGTTTGTGAAATCCTTGGCAAAGAGTCAAGCCCTCAAGAAATGGGGATACTGGGGGCTCCTGGGTGGCTCAGTCGGTTGAGCGTCCGACTTCGGCTCAGGTCATGATCTCACGGTTCATGGGTTCGAGCCCCGCGTTGGGCTCTGTCCTGACAGCTCAGAGCCTGGAGCCTGGTTCAGCTTCTGTGTCTCCCTCTCTCTCTTCCCCTCCCCTGTTCATGTTCTGTCTCCCTCTGTGTCAAAAATAAACAAACATTAAAAAATAATAATAATAAAAATAATAAAAAATAAATAAATGGGGATACTGATGTTATCCCATTCTTAAACATGGCTTATGGGGAAGAGTCCTGAGTTATAATGCTGCCTAATAAATATTTCAATCATGAGAGACCCTGCCCCTGCTTCTAATGGACAGATAAGTTGTGTTCCTAACAGAAAGTCTCAGTCATGTCACATTATACAGGGGCGCCTGGGTGGCTCAGTCGGTTAAGCGTCTGACTCTTGATTTCAGCTCAGGTCATAATCCCAGGGTCGTGGGATTGAGCCCCGTGTTGGGCTCCACGCTGAGCTTGGGATTCTCTCTCACCCTCTCTCTCCTCCTCCCCCAACCCCTGCTCGTGATCTCTTTCAAAAAATGGGGGCGCCTGGGTGGCGCAGTCGGTTAAGCGTCCGACTTCAGCCAGGTCACGATCTCGTGGTCCGTGAGTTCGAGCCCCGCGTCAGGCTCTGAGCTGATGGCTCGGAGCCTGGAGCCTGTTACCGATTCTGTGTCTCCCTCTCTCTCTGCCCCTCCCCTTGCTCTCTTTCTCTCTCAAATATAAATAAAAACATTTAAAGATGTTTAAAAATTGAAAATAATGGGGCGCCTGGATGGCGCAGTTGGTTAAGCATCCGACTTCAGCCAGGTCACGATCTCGCGGTCCGTGAGTTCGAGCCCCGCGTCAGGCTCTGAGCTGATGGCTCGGAGCCTGGAGCCTGTTACCGATTCTGTGTCTCCCTCTCTCTCTGCCCCTCCCCCGTTCATGCTCTGTCTCTCTCTGTCCCAAAAATAAATAAACGTTGAAAAAAAAATTAAAAAAAAAATTGAAAATAAAATGGCATTAAACATAGCAATCTCTCAATTCTGTCTCCCCCTATCCCACTCTTCCAGCTCCAACCAAAACCTTCCACATTCCTCTCCACTCTGGACCCCCTGCCCGGAGGTTTGCCACAGTGCTGTGAGCAGAGAGCTGTTTCTGGGCCCCATGTCATTATCTAACTTAGTTCACATTCACATTTTGTGGGAGCACATCCCCCAGTAGCTTTCTAAGAAAGGGTTCGAGGAGCAAAGATATTATTTTATTTCGTGCATATTTGGAAATGTATTTATCCAATGCTCTATATTTGATAGTTTAGCAGTGTGCGTAATCCTTTGTTGGAAATCATTTTCCCTTAAAATGTTGAAGGTGTGGCTCCATTTCCTTCTAGAATTGACTGCTTCTGGCACGAGTTCCGTACTATTCTGATTCATGTCCCTTTATAGGTAAGCTGCTGCTTTCTACTCTTTATTATTGGTATTCTGAAATGTCAGGATGATGCACCTTGGAGGGAAAATCTCTCATTCACACTCCTTCTCCCTTTCCTGTGCTTGACAGGCCCTTCAATTGGAATATTCACATCCTAGAATTCTGGTTTTTTTTTTTTTCTGGTATTATTTCTTTGATTATTTCCATTTCTTAACTTTCTGTTCCCTCTTTTTTACATTCTTTAAAAATGTCTTTATTATTTATTTTTGATAGTGAGCGTGAGCAGGGGAGGGGCAGAGAGAGAGAGAGAGAGAGGGACACACAGAATCCGAAGCAGGCTTTAGGCTCCGAGCTGTTAGCACAGAGCCCGATGTGGGGCTCGAACCCACAAACTGTGAAATCATCTCCTGAGCCAAAGTCAGATGCTTAACCAACCAAGACACCCAGGTGGCCCATGTTTGTTTGTTTTTTAATGTTTATGTATTTTTTAGAGACAGAGTGTGAGCAGGGGAGGGGCAGAGAGAGAGGGAGACACAGAATCCAAAGCAGGCTCCAGGCTCTGAGCTGTCAGCACAGAGCCCAACACGGGGCTTGAACCCATGAACCAGGAGATCGTGACCTGAGCCGAACTCAGATGCTTAACCTACTGAGCCACCCAGGTGCCCTAGGTCTTTCTTGTTTTCTAATTATTCCTTTTCTAAATATCCTGATCTTGCTTTGTTCATGCAATAGCTTCTCATATGTCTCTGTAGATAGTTATCAAAAGGTTTTCTTCTTGGTGTTTTCTTCTGTTCTTAGCTCTTTTCTTTGGATTTTTTTTTCTGTTTGTTGTTGGGCTTTCCCCCTAGATGTTGATGTCCTTGAGGGTCAAATCATGTTTAGGGATGATTGGAAACTCTGGAGCGAGTTTAGAACTTAGCTACAGTAGGCTTCTTTGTAGGTAATTGGAGGTGGAGGCTTCTCTTCTACCTGGGAATTTCGTCCCCCGAAAACACACACTCGTCACTTGGCAGAGGTTCTTTCTCTTTCGTTCCTCCTTGTTCTGTGGAAGATGAAAAGTGTAGCTAGACCATCATCTCGGAACGCAACAGGTTTCCAGAGGGTGGGGATATAAAGTAACAACACCCAGGGCTGGTGTCCTGCCTTAGAGCCAAGAACAACAATAACAAAAAAGCAATACTTCTGTATCAGCAGATCCCATGCTGAGTACTTCCCACACATTAGTTCATTAAATTCCTCACCACCGCCCTGTGTGCAGTGTTACTATCCGTCAAGTTTTGCAGACGAGGAAACTGATACAGAGAGGTGAAGTCATCAGCTCAAGGGTGCACAGTTCCTAAGAGATGGGCGTAAACCCACAGTGCACATTGGGCACAATGACTCCAAAATCTTTTCCCTTAACAACACTGTTGGCTGGTGTCTGAAACTTGTGATCCAAAGTCCGGGTCCGAGCTCAGTGGAACTACGAGCTGGATTTTCATCAGACTGACCTCCCGCAGGAAGGAAACCACAGCCCCACACTCTTCCCTAACTGTGCCTTTTGTTGACAGCCTCGCGTGGGGTTCTTTCGCGCTCTGCATGGCTGTGTCGGTCATGGCCGTGAACAGATACACGGCAGCCCGCCTGGAGTTCATAGAGAAGCAGAGGGTACGGAAAGGCAGTAAGCACTCTCAACACAAATTCCCGGAACCCAAGGCTTCGGAAAGTGTTCGGGAAATGGAAGCTGCTCCCAACCCTGCCGGGCATGCCCTTGTGAGTGCATCTGAGCACCTGCCACCAAATGCCCCAGGGAAGGTGTCCATGTGCTAGCCACAAGCTACCAGCTCTGCAGAGGCAGACCAGCCAGGCACTTACGTCCACAACGAACATCTCTGGGGAGGACTTCGGAAGGCTGTGGTCCGGGTAAACTTCCTACCATCATCTTACCCTTCATTAAACACCTTTGGCTTCAGCTACTGGTTCCCGGTAAAATGCCAGTATCTTTAAGTGAGATCACTCTTACAGAAGATATCAACCATTGACACTGTAGTATAAATCAGCATCTCAGGCTTTCCTGACAGTGAGTTTAATCAAGGTAACCAAAGAAGATGGGACATGTGAACACTGAGGGTAAGAAGTTTTGAAGACAGGGGAAAGCAAGGTTCTAACTACCAAAAGTATAAAATGTGTTGCCTGCACATGTTTGTTGACGGAAGAGTATCCAGAATTGTTTCCCCTTAATTAACAGACACAGATTGATAGCATGTGTGACTATCCCATACTTCCTTTTTTTATTTTCATCAAGAAGCCATGAATTTAAATTTAAAAAATTAGTTTTGTGTTACTTTAAATATATATTTTCTTCGAAATTTCCTCATTTCTACCTATAGTAAAATCTACTTAGAAGCATAATCAAATGATAAAACAAAATGAGAACAGCCGGATGGAATGACACCTTATCGCAACTAAGTAGAACAAATGTTGGAAATGTTGTACTTAAATTGCTAGGCACTTTTGCTTCTAAAAATAAACATTGCTATGGGGCTTCTGGGTGGCTCAGTCGACTGAGCGTTCAACTTTGGCTCAGGTCATGATCTCATGGTTTGTGGGTTCAAGCCCCACGTCGGGCTCTGTGCTGACAGCTCGGAGCCTGGAGCCTCCTTCAGATTCTGTGTCTCCCTCTTTGTCTCTGCCCCTTTCCCACTCATGTGCTCTGTCTCTGTCTCTCTCTCTCAAAAATAAACATTTTTAAAAAATTAAAAAAAACATTGCTAAACGTGCAAGTTTTGTTTAAAGCAGTGGTGTTCTGCATGGTTCCTAATGTGTTGTTATAATATTATATAAACTTATCTTTTATTTTAAACTAACATATCATTGAGGCCACAGGTTGCTGAACACATAATTTAGGTTGCTGTTTTTTTTTTTTAAATAAGCTGCTAAATTAGAACAACCCTAATTATGCCCTAACTTAGATTCATCTAAAGAAAGTATTCATGTGTTTAGTGAACGTGTCATTTCTGAAAAAATGAACAAACCATCCCTGAATGTTACGAATAAAATCACTTGATCTGCTTATGCCGAACGGTAGCCACAGAATAAGGAGAAATCAGCTAAGTTCTTCATGTTTGGGGCTCTAGTCAGGTATGTGCCCAATGAATGATGGTCGCATGGAATTTTGTGGTTTGTTGAACCAGGCATATTTGGACAGATGTCGGATGGATTTTTGCCAGAGTAAGCCCAACCAGGAGGGCGTGCTGAGGTCTCCTGCAGTTTCCTCGCCTAAAGCAGGGGGGTCTGTACCAGTGGCCTCTGCCCTCCACAGTGTACAGGGTCCTTTGTATGGTTCATAACCCCTGTGTGTCCACGTAGGAAAGGTTCACAAAGAGACACTCAGTTCGCTTTTAAAAAGCAAAGCAAGGGGTTCCTGGGTGGCTCAGTTGGTTAAGCATCAGACTCTTGATTTCGGCTCAGGTCATGATCTCGTGGTTCCTGGTTCCAGCCCCCATCAGGTTCTGTACTGACAGCTCAGAACCTGCTTGGGATTCTCTCTCCCTCTCTGTGACCCTCCCCTGCATGCTCTCTCCCCCCCCCAAAAAAAATAAATAAAATAAACTTAAAAAAAATGTAAAAAGCAATGCAAAACAAGACATATCTGTGCAGAATGCGGTAGAAGGTGCCAGAGAGAAAAACGCATTTTCTGGAGCCACATGAGAGAAGCTGATGTCATCGGAGGGCCCAGGTGGCACTTTGAGAGACAAGCAGTGATCAGATGCCGGGGCAGGACACAGGGTGCTTGATCCCTGAGGCTCCGGCCAAAACTGAATCTTTGCTATATCCTCTGAGCTCCCAAGATGCTTTTCTTCCTTTCAAGTGTTTTAAAGTGTTGATTATATTAAAGTATATAACCCACATAACCCTAAATGCATCGCTTAGTGAATTTTCAGGCAGTGAACGTAACCTGTACCCACCACCCACATCAAGAAACAGGGGCGCCTGGGTTGGCGGGGGGTGGGGGTGCTCAGTCTGTTAAGCGTCCAACTTTGGCTCAGGTCTTGGGTCTCGTGGTTTGTGAGTTCGAGCCCCACATCAAGCTCTCTGCTCTCAGCACAGAGCCCGCTTCAGATCCTCTGTCCCCCTTTCTCTGTGCCCCTCCACCCCACTCTCTCTCTCTCTCTCTCATCCTCAAAATGAATAAATAAATAAAAACATTAAAAAAAAGGGAAAAGAGCCAAGGTGTCTCAGTTTCATATAGCTTTGCTCTAAGACAGACCCCGGTGGATTTTAATTCCTCGGTATATTGAAACGATCTATTTATATACCTGTTTCCCTCGTACAGATTGTAAATTACTTCTCTAGGGCAAGGACTGTTCTCTGCATTCCCCGACATCTAAGACCATGGTGCACAAGTAGAAAATCCTCAGACACACAGACATATTTGTATATATGTGTATATGTGATGTGTGCATTGGGAGAATATCTATCAATGAATATATATATGTAATATATACATATATAAATAAATAAATAAATAAATAAATAAATAAATGCACACATATGTTCTATCAAATAGACCATTTTATTTTTTAGAATTTTGAAGGAATTAATATGGATTGTGATTAAGGGCACGGATTCTGGAGTCAGACTGCCTCAACAGAAACCTCAGCTCCCCCTACCTTGACCTTGGGTGAGTCACTTGTCTGTCTGTGCCTCAGTTTTCTTATCTGTAAAATGAGAGAATAGCCCCCCTTTTTCGGGGATTGTGAGGACTAAGTGGGTTAATGTGTGTGAAGATCTTAGAATAATACTTGGCATTTAGCGAACAAAACAGAAGGATTAACTGCTAAGATCTGCCATGTGCAAAGCACTGTGTCGGGTCCTCTGGGTATTTAAGGAAACCAGATGGAGTCTGAGCCCCTGCCAGCGAGGTGGGGAAACAAGAGTGAAATCTCAGTGGCCGCGCCGGGGAGAAAGCCAGGATCCAATGAATGCCAATCCACCAACCATTTTTAGCCTGGACACCATCCACCCTGAGTTAACCATTCAGTGACTTTCCTCAGGTGTCTACAATGCTCCAGGCACGACACCATTCCTCCTAGAAGTAAGGACTCAACCTTTGCCCTTTTCTGGTATGAGCTGAATGCCTGTTTGGGGTCCGTTGATACAGAACTGGTCCATGTCTACGGTCTACTTACTTCAACAACAGATGAGTCAGTCTCCAAGCTGCTGGCATTCAGTTGTTCTGACTAAGGAATCCATCACGAGAAGCAGCCAGCAGGGGCTCCCGATGGCCTCCTCCAACCAGGCTCGGAGGACTGGAGGGCAAAGGGTCCATGTCTCCTCTTACGAGGTAGGTGGCAAAAAAAAAAAAAAAAAAAAGATGGCGGCTGACTCAAAATATTCTGACTCTACACAACAGCACGTTTATGAAGGTGGTAGTATTGGGCTGTCCATTTCCAGAAGGTGGCCATGAGAGTCAGGTTTAACTGTATGCCTGAGACCGTACAAAAAGTCAGGAGCGGAACGGAGATTCAGACTCAGGGCTGGAAGGCTCCTGGGGGCAGAGTGGGAGACAAATCCTCTCCTCTCCTTCCTCCCTAGGTGAGACTGTCCAAGGGCAGGGCCCTGGGCATCTTGTGGGAGGAGTCAAGGGGTTGAAAACGCCAGGAGGAAGCCATTGAGGGAGCCCTTCTCTCTGATCCAGAGATGGGTCAGGGCAATTTGAAGCTACACTCAATTCAAAACATGGCTTCTGTTTGGGACCAAGGATACTGAAGAGGCTCCAGGTAAGAAGACAGGCGGGGGGCTTGCTCTGCGTTAGATTGCGGCTTTCATGCCCCGGGTTTCCCGGAATGGCCCCCAATCCCACAGATGCATTCACACTGCTCAGTCTGAGTTCTCAATTCTTGGACTAGAAAATACCTTTATTTCAGGGTCAGGCCAATCTTTAGGCTTCTCTCCTAAAGTAGGGCTATAAAGTAGACTGGGATTTGGAGCAAGAATCTCTTTGTAGACTAAGCAACATGCTTTGGGTTGGAATATCCCTTGTCTATGGCAGTCAAGCCATAAACAGAAAAAGGAAACCCCCCCCCACCCTTAGTGGATGTGAGTTTTCACTGTTCCCCCTGAGAGCTGCATCTGAGCCCAAACATAGGTCCACGCCAGAGATCCTGCTGCCCTGTCCTGCTTTTCTGCATCTCCAGGGCCATGGGGAAAAGTGGAAGCTCCCTAACATTATTCAACCAAGCTCTGAGGGCCGGTGTCCCCGAGCATCTCTCAGACATAGCAAGGCTCTCATCCAAATATCAAGGTATGCAGAAGACCATGTTTTCAAAGCATCAGGTGCAGGGAGCTTGGATGGATCGTGAGCCACCTTGCAGGGCTGGCTTGTTACGGAACCATGGACAGTAAGACTGAAGGAGAGCTGAACTCATGATAATCTTCACACAGGAGTTCCTGTCAATGTCTCCACTGGCTCCACATGACTAAAGTCAAGGTCACCACTCAGACCTTATCTCACTTGACCAATCAGCAGTATCAGATGCAGGCGGTCACCTCCTGCTTCAAATACTGTCTTCACCAGGCTCCTGGACACTGCTCTCTTACGTCTCCCCCACCACACTGGCCACGTCTATTCAGTCTCCTTTGAGGACACTACTTCAAGTCCCCAGTCTCTGGATGATGGGAGTACCAAAGAGCATAGCCCTCCAATATCCCCCCTGTCTACACTCAAGTCTTAGGAGAGCTTGCATGTCATTGCATGTCTAGAAATACCACCTACTTGTGATATCCCAAATGTATAACCTGAGCCTAGACCTCTCTCAGCTGGACATACCTCCAGAATGGCTTACCCAACTTCCCACTCAACACCTCCACTTAAGATTTAACTGGGTTGCAAAATTAACATAGAACGCAACGTGGAATTCACCCACATCCCCAATCTCTGCCTCCTGCAGTCTTCCCCATCTCAAAAGAAAAAAAAAAAGAAAATAAATAAAGAAGGAAGGAAGGAAGGAAGGGAAGGAGGGAAGGAGGGAGGGAGGGACGGAGGAAGGAAGGAAGGAAGGAAGGAAGGAAGGAAGGAAAGAAGGAAGGAAGGAAGGAAGGAAGGATAGGAGGGAGGGAGGGAGGGAGGAAGGAGGAAGAATAGATGGGAGGGAGGGAGGGAGGAAGGAAAGAAGGAAGGAAGGAATGATGGGAGGGAAGGAGGGAGGGAGGGAGGAAGGAAGGGAGGGAAGGAGGAAGGAGGAAGGAAGGAAGGAAGGAAGGAAGGAAGGAAGGAAGGAAGGAAGGATGGATAGGAGGGAAGGAAGGAGGGAGGGAGGGAGAGGGGGAGGGAGGGAGGGAGGGAGGGAGGAAGGAAGGAAGGAAGGAAGGAAGGAAGGAAGGAAGAGAGAAGGAGGAAGGGAGGGAGAGAAGGAGGAAGGAAGGAAGGAAAGAAGGAAGGAAAGATAGGAGGGAAGGAAGGAGGGAGGGAGGGAGAGAGGGAGGAAGGAAGGAAGGAAGGAAGAAGGAGGAAGGGAGGGAGAGAAGGAGGAAGGAAGGAAGGAAAGATGGGAGGGAGGGAGGGAGGAGCGAGGAAGGAAAGAAGGAAGGAAGGAAGGGAGGGAAGGAGGGAGGGAGGAGGGAGGGAGGGAGGGAGGGAGGGAGGGAGGAAGGGAGGGAAGGAGGAAGGAGGAAGGAAGGAAGGAAGGAAGGAAGGAAGGAAGGAAGGAAGGATAGGAGGGAAGGAAGGATAGGAGGGAAGGAAGGAGGGAGGGAGGGAGAGAGGGAGGGAGGGAGGGAGGGAGGAAGGAAGGAAGCAAGGAAGGAAGGAAGGAAGGAAGGAAGGAAGAGAGAAGGAGGAAGGGAGGGAGAGAAGGAGGAAGGAAGGAAGGAAAGAAGGAAGGAAAGATAGGAGGGAAGGAAGGAGGGAGGGAGGGAGGGAGAGAGGGAGGAAGGAAGGAAGGAAGGAAGGAAGGAAGGAAGGAAGAAGGAGGAAGGGAGGGAGAGAAGGAGGAAGGAAGGAAGGAAAGATGGGAGGGAGGGAGGGAGGAGGGAGGGAGGAAGGAAGGAAGGAAGGAAGGAAGGAAGGAAGGGAGGGAAGGAGGGAGGGAGGAGGGAGGGAGGGAGGGAGGGAGGGAGGGAGGAAGGAAGGAAGGAAGGAAGGAAGGAAGGAAGGAAAGATGGGAGGGAGGGAGGGAGGAGGGAGGAAGGAAAGAAGGAAGGAAGGAAGGGAGGGAAGGAGGGAGGGAGGAGGGAGGGAGGGAGGGAGGGAGGAAGGGAGGGAAGGAGGAAGGAGGAAGGAAGGAAGGAAGGAAGGAAGGAAGGAAGGAAGGAAGGAAGGATAGGAGGGAAGGAAGGATAGGAGGGAAGGAAGGAGGGAGGGAGGGAGAGAGGGAGGGAGGGAGGGAGGGAGGGAGGGAGGGAGGAAGGAAGGAAGGAAGGAAGGAAGGAAGGAAGGAAGGAAGGAAGGAAAGAAAGAAGGAAAGATGGGAGGGAGGGAAGGAGGAAGGAAGGAAGGAAGGAAGGAAGGAAGGAAGGAAGGAAGGAAGGAAGGAAGGAAAGTGAAGAGTAACTCTATCCTATTAGTCATTCAAGTCAAAATGTCAAAATCTGGGAATAATCTTGACTCTTCTCTTTCCTTTATTCCCCTCCGTCCAACCCATGAGCAAATCCTGTCTGCTCTACCTTCAAATCTGTCTCAATCCAGGCACTTCTCACACCTTGACTTCTACCCAATGAAGCCAAGCCAAGGCCACCATTACTGCTTCCCTGGGTTACTATCACAAAAGTCTCCAGCTGCCTCTCCACTTCCATCCTTGTCCCCACGCAACCTAGTCCCAGTACAACAGGTGTACGTGAAAGTCAAATCACATCTTTTCTCTCCTCTGGACACTCCAAGGATTACCATCTCATTTAGAGCAAAAGCCAAACATTGAACCATGTCCTACAAGATATGTAGGCCCTCCAACAGACACATGAAAAGATGCTCAGCATCACTCATCATCAGGGAAATGCAAATCAAAACCACAATGGAAAAGGAACCCTTGTGCTCTGTTGATGGGAATGTAACTTGGTACAGCCACTCTGGAAAACATTATGTAGGGCCTCAAAACATTAAAAATAGAAATACCAGGGCACCTGGATGGGTCAGTTGGTTAAGCACTGACTTCAGCTCAGGTCATGATCTCACAGTTCAAACCCCCACGTCGAGCTCGGTGTGGAGGACTCAGAGCCTGGGTCTCCCCCTCTCTCTCTGCCCCTCCCCCACTTGTGCTCTGTTTCTGTCTCTTAAAAATAAACAAAAGTTAAAAAATAATAAAAAAATAAAAACTAAAAATAGAAATACCATATGATCCAGTAATTTCACTACTGGGTATTTACCCAAAGAAAACAAAAACCCTATCTTGAAAAGATATATACAGCCCTATACTTACTGAAGCATTTACAACAGCCACGCTACAGAAGCATTCCAAGTGTCCATCAATACATAAATGGATAAAGAAGATATATGTATGCAATGGAGTATTATTCAGCCATTAAAAATGACATCTTGCCGTTTGTGACAACATGGACATATCTTGAGGGTATTAAGCTAAGTAAACTAAGTCAGAGAAAAACAAATACTGCATGAAAACCCAAAATAAACAAACAAAAACTAGATGCTTAAGTACAGAGAACAAACTGGTGGTTTCCAGAGGGGTGTGGTTGGGGGATGGGTGAAATAGAGAAAAGAGACTAAGAGGTACAAATTTCTGGTTATAAAATAAATAAATCATAAAGATGAAAAGCACAGAATAGAGAATAAAGTCAATAATATTGTAATAACATCATACAGGACAGATGATGACCACACTTATCAAGGTGAGCATTGAAAATGTATAGAATTTTCAAATCAATATGTTGCACACCTGAAATTACTATAAGATTACATGTTAATTATGCTTCAGTAAAAAACTGGGGTGTCTGGGTGGCTCAGTCAGTTGAGTGTCTGACTCTTGATTTCAGCCCAGGGTCATGATCCCAGAGTTGTGGGATCGAGCCCCACATTGGGTTTGGAGCTGAGTATGGAGCCTTCTTAATATTCCAAGCACATTCTGCCTCAGGGCTTTTGCACTTTGCTGGTCCCTTTGCCTAGAACATCTGTCCGGCACAGATCCCCATCACTTCCTCAGGCATCCATCAGTTCCTCATCGTCTTTTTACCAACACTCTCTGATCACCCATGAAATCAGAGGGACTTATTCTCAGTTTGCCTCTTCCCCTCTCCTGTGATAGATGCTGTGATGTGTCACTCAGGTTCCTCTTCACTGATGGATTTGTTGCCCCAGCTGTTGGTAGTGCAGTCAGCGGACAGCCAGCTCTCAGAGCCTTCAGGGATCACCTCAGTTAGAGAGAACTGACCTTTGGCCCAAGCAGGTAGAGAAGGCACTAGTACGTTGCATTAAAACTCCGTGATACCCACCTGTGCTCATTGATGGCCTTTGCTTTCCGTTGAAGGAAAATGGTAGGTAGGGATGGTTTACAGATGAGCCTGTCTGATACATTGGCATCAGCTAGAGGCAGATGATCCCGTTCAAGAGTGGCTCTGACACACGGTAGAGAAGGAAGACCTGCTGTGCACAGAACTCGAGCCATACCTATTGTCCACTTCCTTTGGGTGGAAAGATGGCCTGAGTTACAGATCTACACTGTCATATTGGTAGTTGTGTTGGCCAACAGGTTGGAGACTATGGAAAAAGAATTGGTGACAAGGAAATTTGGGGAAGAGATGTGTGGACATTCGCCTTGTAATGACACTTGAGTATGAATGAGTATGAAGGTATTTGGTCCTGTGAGCATGTCCTCAAGAGACTAATCATTGTACAGGGGCTGTTGTTAATCAGGTGGGCAAGATACCCTTGCTGTTTCTGTTGGTCTGCTTCTCTTCCCAGCCAGCCCCATGCTTGTTCAAACACACCATGGTGTCAGAGACTGGAAAGACGGCCATCAAGGTATTTCTTCCTGCTTTGGCCCGTTTTCACAGACAGTAGCAGCTACTTTCCATGGCTATAGAATATGCTAGATGCAACCCCCCCACCCCGACCCTGACCCCAAGTTCTACCTCCTCTCATTGGTCTGCAGTAACTCTTTTTCTATCCCTTGTCTGAAGGGGTGCTAACAGCTTTTCACTGTTGCTGGTCTCTGGGTGCCTTAGTGGCCCTGGTGTACGTATCCTTAACCCTTTCACAGCCCTGCAAATGACCCTCCCATTAAAGTCTCTTGAACCATCCAGGGAGATTTTGTCTCCTGCCTGGACACCCAGGGATTCCCTGGGTTTTGTCTTTCTCTTAGAGGACTTACCACCTTCTGACATACTACAGGATTACTTCCTTGTGGATTCACTGTCCGCTTCCCAACACGAGGTGGTCAGAAAGCTCCGTGAGGGTGAGTACTCTCTCTCTGTCATTCAGCGCTGTGTTCCTCACACATAGATCTCTTCTTGGCTCATGATAGCTGAGCAATAAATAATGGTTGAGACATAAATGACAGAATCAATGAATGACATTTCTGGACATTCTGGAAACATTAAGCTCCACATCTGAGGATGTTTGCTAGTCTTTAGGTGGATGGTTGGCCAATGATCACTGTTTACAGCAGCGTAGAAACTATACCTGGAACATCCTTACGATGGCGTGGAAGAGGCAAATAATTCTGCTAGCGCACCTGATCGTGGATAACCACCGTCATCCACATCTACTTAAACAGAAAGACTGCCATGAACTATTACAGGAGACCCAGATAGTTACCCTTTCATAAAGGACCTTGTACTGCTGTGAGGCTTGCCATCAAATACAGGTGTGAATTGTCCAACCACAGCAGTGGCCACACTTGAACAAGGGAACTGAAGAAGTTGTATGTTGACTAAGCCAACCTTGGCAAGTAGACATTATACCACTCATAATATTTTCAGCCTCCCAACGTAGGTGGGTCCTCTAAAAGAATGCTCATTAGAAATTTCCTCATTCTTAATTTCAAAGAACAGTTCTATTAAAAAAAAAAAAAAAAACACACCTCCATCCCAAGTGGCACTGTCAGGGGAACGAAGTAAAAATGCGAGGTATATTCACACACCGAATGAGTAATCTCCAACTTCACATAACAATATGGATAAATCTTCAGCAAAACAGTAACAACTTTGTGAATCTATTTTTTTTCATAACATTTATTTATTTTTGAGAGATAGAGCATGAGCAGGGGAGGGGCAGAGAGAGAGGGAGACACAGAATCTGAAACAGGCTCCAGGTTCCGAGCTGTCAGCACAGAGACTGACGCGGGGCTCGAACTCACGAACCGCGAAATCCTGACCTGAGCTGAAGTCGGACACTTAACCGACTGAGCTACCCAGGTGCCCCAAGATGGCCACCTTTAAAGGCATTTATTAAATAAACTTTTTTATAACAATAAAATTATATAAATATTATAAAAATATATTTATATTTATACTTATAAATATAAAATAATAAAATATTAATAAATATATATTTTTAAGTTTATTTATTTTGAGAGAGAGAGAGAGAGAGAATGAGCATGGGAGGGGCAGAGAGAGAGGAGAGAGAAGATCCCAAGCAGGCTTCACACTGTCAGCACAGAGCCCGACTGGGCACTTGAACTCACGAACCGTGAGATCGTGACCTGAGCCGAAACCAAGAGTCAGATGCTTAACCCCACTGAGCTAACCAGGTGCCCTTAGGGCATCATTATGACTGGTCTTCTGGTTTCTGGAGGTTTGAATGCTTGAACTGGTTCTTAGCTTTTGATGTGTTTTCATTTCTAATCCTATCATGTTCCCTTATGTAATTAAGATATTTCACATTTGGGATAAATTCTTACTATTCTTTTTTTTTTTTTTAAGATTTCATTTATTCTTTTTTATAAATTTGTTTACTTATTTTTGAGAGGGAGAGAGGGACAGAGTGCAAGCAGGGGAGGGGCAGGGAGAGAGGGAGACACAGAATCCCAAGCAGGCTCCAGGCTCCAAGCTGTCAGCCCAGAGCCCGATGCAGGGCTGGAACCCATGAACCACAAGATCATGACCTGATCAAGCCAACGCTTAATCAACTGAGCCACCCAGGCGCCCCCAAGACTTTATTTTTAAGTAACCTCTATGCCCAACACGGGGCTTGAATCCACGACCTTGAGATCGAGAGTCATGCACTCCATCGACTGAACCAGCCAGGCACCCCAAATTCTTAGTGTTCTTAATCATTCCGGAGGATAATAGTTATCTTCTTGGACATAGTATCTTAGTCTGTCCCCACAAGAGCCCTGCAAGATGACTATGTTACGCCCACTTTATAGATAAGGAAGCTAAGACCCAGGGAGGTGAAAGAGCTTGACTAGGAAGAAACACCCCCACACTCTGTTCAGGTCACACCTACCAGGGGTTCATTCTGCAACAGGCTCCATTCTTCTTAACGGTTCTTCTGTGCTTTTCATCACCTGATCCAAGGGTTACAGGAACAGAGCACAGGGATGTTTGCCTGAAAATCCCAGGTCCCGATCCCTAATGCCCAGCCCCGAACAGCAGAGGAAACCCTTAACAGTCAGGCAAGCCAGAGAGCTTTAAAAGCCCTGGCAAGAGCTCTGAAATCAGACCCGGCCAGCATGTGTCCCTGAATATCAGAATAGACACTATATTTACCCTGAAAAGCCCTTCAGTGTGTTCAGAGCTATAAATAGTCATTAGGGCCCAAGCAAGTGGCCTTAACACAAGGATTTCCTTCCAAAAATGCAGACCCATTTTAATTAAATTTGTAACTAACCTTTGGGAGGGCAGGCCCCGGATTCCGTTTGCTTTTGGACACACCGTGAGTAATTTCCTATTCATTGAGTGTTTGGGGATTAACATGGTCGCTTGGGTGTTTAGCTCGGAAGGAGCCCTCCGGGAGCTTGCACAGAGCCCGGCTCCCTGGAGAAGACACGTGGGTGCATGGCGAGTGCACCCTGTAGACTTGGGCCGCCTCCCTGCTCCCGGGGGTCTCATCAGAGTCTCTTTGCAAAGCCAAGTCCTTTCCCTGCCCCCCACTGCCCCCAGAACAAGATGGGAGTCACGGCTGTGTTTATCCTGCCTCTGCTGCTCCTGGGAATCAGTGGCCTTCTCTTCATCTACCAAGAGGTGTCCCGGCTGTGGTCAAAGTCAGCCGTGCAGAACAAAGTGGTGGTGCTCACCGATGCCATCTCAGGACTGGGCAAGGGTAAGCCAGCTCTGTCCCCACTGCGCCCACTCCTGACGTGAAGGACGAGAGATGGCAGGATGGCGTGTGGCCATCTGCTAGGCGGGGGGCGGGGGAAATCGAGGCTGTGTCCTCTCCCAGGGTCCATGGCTAACCAGCGAGTGTCTTCTCTTTTGGGGGCTATAGCTCCCTGTGCCCGAGAAACAAGGGGATCGGGAGAGCTGGGTTGGTTGCAAACTCACAGCCTGGGAGAGCTGGGTTGCAAACTCACAGCCTCAGGGCCAAAACTGATCAGCAGATGTCACTTGTTTTTGCGCTCATGGGGTTCCAGAAAATTTGAAATGCAAAGCCCTTGGATGGGGTGGCATATCAACTATGAGCCCAGACTTGGGTGCTGGGTGAAGTTCCAGGCTCTGTCACCTACTAGCTGGTGATTGCACTTCTCTGCTTTGGATTTCTCATCCAGGAAAGCAAGGACACTGGTAATGTCTCCCTCACAGGGTTGTTGGGAGGAATGAATGAATTCCTCGATGGAAAGCACGTAGAAGCCGTCAGGTGACTGTGATGGTCATAACGATGAGCAAATTCAGGCAGAGTGTGCCCAATGTGCTACACACCCCACCGATCCCCGCTGTATCGCAGTCAGGCTGATGACCTCAACCATATTACCTCCTGGCCTTGAAGGCAGTTAGGTTTGTGACCCCTGATTTAGACGGTCTCAGGGCACTTTTCTGCTGGTGGCATCTGTGACATGAGGGTAATAACTGTCCTTAGGTTTGTAAGACTCTGACCCTATCACTCCTAGCAATGTTTGTGTAGCCGCGTTTGGGATAACTTGGGCATCATTTTTGCTGTTGTTTGTGTTGTTTTTAATCAAGCATAGAACCCACATTGACAAACATTCATTAAGTCACTCAACAGGTATCCAAGGAGTCCATTATGTGCTGGGTATTGAGATGAACACTGTCCCTACTTTGAAGATGGGTTCTGTTCCAGGGGGTGATTGCTCCAGGCTCACCATGTGACATAAAAAACAAAGCACGGGGGCACCTGGGTGGCTCAGTCAGTTAAGCGTCCGAATTCAGCCCTAGTCATGGTCTCTTGCTTCGTGGGTTTGAACCCCGTATCGGGCTCTGTGCTGACAGCTCGGAGCCTGGAGCCTGCTTCGGATCCTCTGTCCTCCTCTTTCTCTGCCCCTCCCCTGCTCACGATCCATATCTCTCAAAAATAAGTAAACATTAAAAAAAAAATAAACCAAGCATGAGGCGGGTAAACTGGCCCTCCATGGAGCCCAGAAGCAATTCCCGAGGAGAACATTTTGCTGCATTAGACTCCATGCTCAAAACGGAGGAAGGATACAAGCTCCAGCTTCTACAGGGACAAGTCAGAGCACACACATTTGTCAACGAGATCAGATACAAGATGATGGGGACCAGTTGTTGCCCTGGGGAAATGGAACAGAAACACTCACCTAGAGACAGTCAGAGTCCGTGTTGGGGCAAACCTGTCCTTCAAACAGAATATGTCCGCATAGCATCAGGCCAGCCGCCAACAAGAGACCTCTTCATCAGGAAGCCTTCCTTGCCCCCTGCTCTTTCTTCTTGGGTGCTCCCCGAGGAACCAGCCTCTGGGCTCCCATGGCTCCTCATATGAACACCCCGCTATCCCCATACTCCTCACGCTGTGCCCTACACGTGCCTTTCTCAGCTGATCGGCCAGACCCAAGCTCCCTTATGGTGGAAACTGTGTGTGTTCCTAACCCCAGTGTCCCAGCACCTAGATCAAAGCTTGGTGCATAATAAGCACTCAAAAAAAAAAAAAAGTTTATTTAATAACTGCCTTTAAAAGTGGCCATCTTGGGGCACCTGGGTGGCTCAGTTGGTTAAGCGTCTGACTTCGTCTCAGGTCATGATCTCGCAGTTCATGGGTTTGAGGCCCGTGTTGGGCTCTATGCTGACAACTCGGAGCCTGGAGTCTGCTTCAGGTTCTGTGTCTCCTTCTCTCTCTCTCTGCCCATCCCCTGGCTCATGCTGTCTCTCAAAAATAAATAAAACATTGAAAAAAAAAAAAAGTAACCACCTTATGGGAAAGCACTCATTTGGATACGAGTATGTTGTCGTAGATTTGTCTTGTTGATTTTGGACTAGATTCCAACATGATCAGAGAACATATTTTGTATGATTTCGATTCTTTTAAATTTGTTGAGGTGTGCTTTACCACCCAAGACACGGCCCGTCTCCGTGAACAATACGCGGGTGTTTGAAAATGGTGTGCGTTCTGCCGTGGTTGGGAGGAGAGTCCCACAAAACGTCCATCAGACCCCACTGGTTGGTTGAGAAGGCTGTTCAGTCCTGTATCCTCTGAGAGGTATCTGTTTCAGTTGTCTTTTTAATTTGTTTTTTGGTTTTTTTTTTTTGAGTCTCATTCGGGTTATAGTGACCCCGTGTTCAACTTAGGGAATGGCATTTTCAGAGGAATTTGGTCTAGTCTCTGCCCTAACATCGGTGTCCTCTTGTGCTGTGTCTTAACGGACCCGCCCTGGAAAGAAATGCAAAGCTGGAAGAAAAAAAAGCAAGTCCAAATATTTAGAAGTAACCCGAGAAGCTGGGTGTGCGTGGCATCAAATAACACGCAGCTGACCGCAGCGGTTATGGGTTCAGGCTGCTCTGCTTTTCAGGTCTGAGGCAACAAAAATGTGACGGGCCCTGAGCGGACAGTGCAGGCTTTACGTGGCCCACAGCACAGCCTCGATCCCCTGGAACCCGACCAAGCCCGGCAGGTAGCCCCGGAGAGTTGCAAGGACCCAGTGCCACGCTGTGGACCAGGGAAATCGGACGAAGATCAGGACGTGTGAACCTGCCCCAAACCCCCACACGACTCAGCCAAGCTGGGAATCGGGTCACTTTGTGTGTGTGCGTTTTTTAATGTTTGTTTATTTTTGAGAGAGCAAAAGAGAGCATGGGTGGTGGAGGGACAGAGAGGGAGACAGAGAGAGAATCCCAAGCAGGCTCTGTGCTGTCATCACAGAGCCTGACGCAGGGCTTGAAGCCACAAACTGTGAGATCATGACCTGAGCTGAAATCAAGAGTCTGACTGAGCCACCCAGGCACCCCATGGGTCACTTTGTACCCACTGTGTCTTTGGCAAGAAGGACTCTCGAAATCCCTACACTCTGTGTGCCTCAAAGAGCTTGGCGCCCTGTGTTTCAGCATCTCTGAGGCGCGCCCCAAACGCTTCCAAAACTGAGCCTGCTTGCCTGTCGGTCGACAGCCCATTCCGACGGTCACAGGCCACCCTTTGGCATTTTCATCTCCCTGAAATCAGAAAGCATCTCCCCCCGGTGGCACCTTAGAGTCAAGGAGATGTGGAAGGAAAGGTGTGGCTCATATTTGCTGCGTGAAAAAGGAAAAGCCTGGAGAAACGTTGTGCTGAGCTGAGCTGATCCAGAATCAAAGCAAGAGAGCCTGAGCATAGCAGCTAGCACCTGCATTGGCAGAAATGACTTGTTTGGAAGGATGCCTTCGGGCTCGCTGTTCTGCAGTGATGAATGCATCCCTGGGCTGCAGCCTCCCCGGGCGCACCTGCGAGAGGCGAGGTTCCCTTGGAGGAGAGTGGGTGGGTGATAGTGAGGGCCCCTGGCCGCCTCTCCCAAGGAGGTCAAGGTCACAGGCCCCTCACCTGCCCCCATGCTCAGCTTGTAGATGTAGAGTGTGAGTGGGCGACAGAACCCTCCCCCCAGCCACATGTTCCTTTCTGGGAGGTGGGTCAAGAGGTGGAGAACAGGGTGCCCCCCCCCCCGCCCCAGGCATGTCCCTGGCTTCACCGCTTACCTGCTGCGGGACTGTGGGTGAATCATTTCTACTCACTGAATGTCACCTCTCAGGTTTGCAAAACACGGCCATCGTGGCTGCCCCACGCGTGGGGGAGAGACGGACCCTTCCCCGTGGTCCCAACAACTCAAGGTGACATTGTCCACACAGTTATTTCTTGATTCAGGTTTCCACCATTCAGAACTGCCCACCTCCTCCCCCTCCCCCTTGCCCGCTCTCCGCCACACCCAGCACACCTGTTTCTAGACCTCACTGGGACCTCCATCTGTCCTGCGTCCGTGCGTCTCTCCCGCTGAGACTGAAGGGTCCAGCACCGCAGCTGTCCTCCTCCAATACCACAATCCCCCTGCCCACGTGCCCGCCGATCAAACCCCGGCCGGCCCCCTTCTCTGCACCCGCACGCAACCCCGAAACCGCTTGGAGCCATTGCATTCCAGAAGCCAGTCTCCCGTGGGCACCCGGGGCGCCCAGGCATCCTCTGTCATGCTCGCTCGGTCCAGGCTCACCGCTGTGTGGTGTAAAACAGGGCGATAAGAGGTACTGAGCACCGCTAGTGGGTGTCTGGCGATGCCCTTCCCAGGTCCCTGTACGTGGCCAGGCTCTGTGAGTGTTGGCTGCCCGGCTCACACACTTGCCCTCTGCCAGTGGGCACTGCCTCCCCGGGGCCTTCCATGCCCTCTGCACCCAGCCCTGGAGGGAAGCTCGATCAGCACACTGAGTAGACACGAGCGTATAAAAGGCCGGCCCCTTGCCTCCAGGTGGGACAGCTCAGCAGTGGGGTGTACCCTCCAGAACTTTCCTCAGATCCAGCCAAGACTACGCTTTACCTGAGACCTTACTCCCCGATGGATTTTTCTCTGACGGGCACTCCTGGCTGCCTGAGTCCCTGTCTCTGATTCTGTTTCTGGGAGACCCACGCAGGAGCCTTTCCAATATCTTTAGGTTAAGATCGGTCAAGGGCTTTGATCCTGGGGGGGTAGGTGGATAGGGTCACCTTTCTGTCCAGCTTAGGGAACAATCTTCTCATAATCAGAACCATCCCACAAAGGATAGGCTATTTCACTCCACTCCAAGCTCCCCTTCACGGGAGGTAACCATGCTGAGGCCGGAAAGGGAAGATAAAAAATTCCAGCCCTGGGAGGAAGTTGAATGAAATGACCTCCAAAGGATTTCAATGGCCCACGGACTTTGGAATCCTTTGAAATCCTGAATTTGTAAGAGAGACGCTCATCATCAGTGGCTCCATCCACACAGTGCGCCCTGCCCTCTTTCCTTCTTCCCCACAGAGTGTGCTCGGGTGTTCCACGCTGGTGGGGCGAGGCTGGTGCTGTGTGGGAAGAACTGGGAGAGGCTAGAGACCCTGTATGATGCCCTGATCAGCGTGGCTGACCCCAGCAAGGTAAGGGCTTCTAGCAGCTGGCTTGGGGATGCCCTTGGGCACCCTTAACCTTCACTGTTTTTTTTTGTTGTTGTTGTTGTTGTTGTTTTGTTTTGTTTTGTTTTTTAGCAGCTCTTTGACCAGGTGGGTGAAATTTGGTGATTGTTTTGGGAGGCAGCTGTCTCACTAACCTTGACACAGGTTGTCTGCCACTCGTCTTGACCATTCTTGCCAAGGATTTGCTCACCCTCCCCACCCCCTGTTATATTTAAGCCAGAGTCCACGAGGACCCAGAAGCTAGAGCATGACACCCGTATGGGAGTGATTATAAACTCTTAGGGCTGATTTTTCTAAATAAAATCTCAGGGGCGCCCGGCGTGCTCGGTCTGCAGAGCGTGGGACTCCTGATCTCGGGGTTCTGAACTCGAGCCCCATGTTGGGTGTAGAGATTACTTAAAAATAAAATCTTTAGGGGTGCCTGGGTGGCTCAGTCAGTGAAGCATCCGACTTTGGCTCAGGCCATGATCTCATTTTGTGGGTTTGAGCCCTGCGTCGGTCGGGCTCTGTGCTGACAGCTAGGAGCCCGGAGCCTGCTTCGGATTCTGTGTCTCCCTCTCTCTCTGCCCCTCCCCTGCTTGCGCTCCGTCTCTCTCAAAAATAAACATTAAAAACATAAAATCTTTAAAAAGGGAAATAATACCTCAAATGATATTTCTGTGAAGGAAATCAGGGAAGTGAAGTCACCTTCTAAGAAGCCACCGGGAGGTGAATACTTTCCAGGAGGCTGTGGTTTTCACAGTGTTTCTGGAGCACTGCCTTCAGTGCTCTCTTCATGGTTTGTGGGTTTTTGTTTTGTTTTGTTTTGTGATTTTTTTTTTTTTGTTTTTGTCTTTGTTTTGTTTCTTTGGATTTTTTAGGTTTTTTTTTTTTTTTTTTGCCCTTGATATTGAATTACTTTTTGGAAAAAAACAAAAATAATTCAGCAAGAAGCCTGGCATTTGGGGGGATGGAACACACTGGGCAACACAGCATTCCAGTTCTGTTTTGGGGGATGTTACCAGGTGTTGATTTAAAAAGAGGTACTGACATCAATTGTGTGGAAAATACCCAGTGATGGTTTCTTTACTGCAGGACTTTTCAGAACCTTTTATATGCTACCGTGCATTGTGTATCCCCAAGAACAACATATAATAAATAGTCTGTGTTTCCCAAATAAATTTGACCAAGGAACCCTCTCTTCAGGACTAATGTTTGTCAAACACAGGGATCAGGGTCGCATTTATCACATGGTGTCATCAATTTTCCAACCTGTTCCCTGCTCTCCAGCACAAGAGTCTTTTTTTTTTTTAATGTTTATTTTTGAGAGAGAAAGAGAGACAGAGTGCAAGCAGGAGAGTGTCAGAGAGAGAAGGAGACACAGAATCCCAAGCAGGCTCCAGGCTCTGAGCTGTCCGCACAGAGCCCGATGCGGGGCTCGAACTCCCAAACCGCGAGATCATGACCCAAGCCGAAGTCGGACGCTTAACCGACTGAGCCACCCAGGTGCCCCTAGACCATGAGAGTCTTGATGGCAGTAAGTGTGTAGGTCTGGTACACAGATGGTGCTCCAAAACTATTGTGTGCAAGACTTGGGTCAAAAAGGAAATGTAGCTCCAAAAGCACTATGATAAATTCTCCTGTGGTTCGTAAGTGAGCTTGGCAAGCCGTTTGCAAAAAGGAACTCATAAGATGTTATAAGGATGTCACCACTGGAATCCATGCACGGCCTCCTCTGTAAAGGGTGGTATTCATTTGGATTCATCCTTTCTGGCCCCTTGGCCAAAAGTTCAGACTGATGAACGCATCTTTGCACCTCTGGACTCTGCTACCCAAGAATGGAATCTCTAACAGCTTCCTTCCTCCCAGAGCCACGTCTGCTTTTTCCTCCTCATTTTTTTCCCCCTGTGGTCATTCCATGAGCTCTGAATTTCAAAAGGGGGGTGGGGGCCCCCAAGGTATTCCCACACATGCCTTGACTCTTTCATTGGTTCAGCAGACATTCACCCCAAAGCTGGTCCTCTTGGACCTCTCGGACGTCAGCTGTGTCCCAGATGTGGCCAAAGAGATCCTCGACTGCTATGGCTGTGTGGACATCCTCATCAACAATGCCAGCATGAAGGTGAAGGGGCCTGCCCATAAGATTTCTCTGGAGCTCGACAAGAAGATCATGGATGCCAATTACTTTGGACCCATCACACTGACCAAAGGTCTCGTGAGTTTGACCTTCCTGCAGATTTCGGGGCCACCGGCTGCTAGGGAGGGCTCTGTCATATAGCCAGACGGATGGTCACCCAACTGTGGATGGAATCTCCAGCCCCCTCAGAAAAACTCCTACCAATTTGGTGAAAGCTTTCAGCATTCTGACAATAAGTTGATAAAAGAAAAGGGATTTGGGAAGTATCTTACTAGTATATTCCAACCTCCCTCTGTGGGAAACCCCCTCCCCATCTGAGCTCTCCCTTCATCCCCTTTCTTCTTACTCTTGTCCACGGCTCTCCCACCAATCTCCTCCCACATCACTGGACCACTGTCTTCATGCTTCGCCTATATTTTCATATATCTCCCTTGCCCTTGATCTGTCCCTACCCATGACAGTTGGTCAAGGGTAGAGATTCTGTCCTCAGAAATATAGAAGAGAAAGGTTTATCCCAAACTACAAGAGACCCAATGTGGTGTCAATCCCTTTGCAGAAACAGGGAGAACAGAAACCCTTTTGAGGGCAAAATGGCAGCTCCTGTGTGAAGATATCTCACAGCCAAAGGTCAAATGCAGGTCTGGATCCTGGGGGGTTGGGGCTGGAGATGACACGTAATAGAGCCAAGAGTTGAAGCAACAAGCCCCGCCCCCCCATCCCCCCACCAAAGTTTATCAAAGCAGAATCCCAAAAGGGAGGATGTATGAGTGGAGACTTTCTGAATTTAGCATGTGGGGTTCCCTGGATGAGGAAGCGTGATCTTAGAACTGCCTCCTCCATGGCCCCAGTCCCCATGATCATGGGGACTGGGGCACTAAGACAGATGAAGGGAAACTTATCTGAAGCAGAAAGATAACTTTTCAGAGCTTCTGAAATGATGCCCCAGAGATAATGGTTTGCTCCAGTTCAGCCCCTGTGGACACACCGTGCTTCTGAGAGTTCAGGGTTCACTGCCATCGAAGTGAAGGAGGCAGACAGTGGAAGGGGAAATCCAGGGCTGGTGTATCTTCCTGGCTGGGTCTCTCACTTGCTTACCAACCTGAAGTCCAGTCACTAGCTCTGGGCCTCAGTTTACCCATCTGAGGCATGCAAGGGCTTGATGTCAATGGCCATTCTGAAAGTTGAGTCTCTTGATTTTTTTTTTTTTTTTTGCCATATCCCCATTCCACCTGTAACTATTATTTATTTCATTCTCTAAAGTTCTGCATTTTCAAATCAGTTCTTTTCAGGGGAAGTCTTCATAATATCACCATAAATTAAAAACCATTTTCTCACTCAATAAATAGGAGAAACCTGGGGCACCTGGGTGGCTCAGTTGGTTAAGCATCTGGCTCCGGCTCAGGTCATGATCTCACGGTTCATGAGTTCGAGCCCCGCATTGGGCTCTGTGCTGACAGCTCGGAGCCTGGAGCCTCTTCGGAGTCTGTGTCTCCCTCTCTCTCTCAGCCCCTCCCCCGCATGCACTCTCTCTCTCTCTCTCTCTCTCTCTCTCTCTCTCTCTCCCTCTCCCAAAAATAAACAACAAACATTTTAAAAAATAAAAAAAATAGGAGAACCCTGAAAATAGAACAAAGTGGTAGGTTCTCCCAAGACACAGGGCTGAAGCCTGTCCTCTCTTTGTTGAAAGATTTGCACCTGCAAGAGAGGTGTTGAAGACACATTAGGACCAATATGAGCCTTCCTGCTGAAGGCAAGACTTGGGTTGAAATAGGATGACCTATGACCTTTCTCACCACTGAGATCCGTGTCCCTTCACGCACATGGGTGGGTCACGGAAAACCACCCATTAATCGCAATCACCAGTTGAGCCAAGCCCACTCTTGGGAAACACGGGAGAGGGGATGTGCTTGCTCCTGTCCACCTGTGTCTTGGGGTAATCGAATGACTGGGGAGGTAGTGGGGTCCTGCGTCATGAAAGGGGTCTGGGGAAGGGGTCTCCCCACTGCTGTCTGCCTTGGTTTCTAATGCGTAACCGTGACTCTGTCCTGTGCTTTCTAGCCCTGCTCCCCGACATGATCTCCCGGAGGACAGGCCAGATCGTGTTAGTGAATAACATCCAAGGGAAGCTTGGAATCCCATTCCGTACAGCTTGTAAGTTGCTACAACAAAAACATTTGGCCATATGTTACGTGTCTTCATAGACCACGGATGTCATGTCCCGCACTAGGCATGCGGTTATAAGGCGGGAGTGGGGGAGGGAAGTGTCTGGATGTGAAATGGTCTATTGGCTTTTCTTTTATGCCTTTGGTTCCTATTTTCGAGTACCTATGGCTTGCAGGTGACTGGGTCCCTCTCCCCCAGAAGTTCACATCCCACAGGTGGTCAGGGCATGCCCTGGCTGAACACGATCAAGGCCGGACGAAGGGCTCCCTCCTGGCAGGGGCACATGGCCCCAGCTCAAGTGACCCTTCCTCTGTAAGGACAGGAAAGGTTACAACCGAGAAGGGCGCATATCACACAAGGGGAAAAGGGCAGAAGGTTCTGAGGGAGGAGGGAGGGGAAAGTGAAAGGCGCAGAATCCAAGGAGAGGTAAAGAGAAAATTCCAAAGGCAGGTGTCCTTTAAAAAGTCCAGGGAAGAGGGGGACTTCTCGGCATATATTCATGGGATCCAGCTGGGGGATGTCCGCTTCCCTCGCGGTAGGATGCTGGAGGGCAGAACGCATACCGTATACATTTCTCTATGGCCCACAGCATCCCGCACAAAATGAGAACCCAGTAAATGGCTGGTGGGCAGAGGGCGGGAGGGAGGAAAGAAAATCGGGTGGGTCTCCTGTCTGAGCCTCCTCCGGCTGCCGTGACGAAACACCACAGACCGAGGGGCTTCTACAACACGGTTCTGGAGGCTGAGGTCCAGTGTCAAGGTGTCGGTGGGTTTGGCTTCTCCCGAGGCCCCTCTCCTCGGGTTGTGGACAGCTGCCTTCTCCCTTCACATGGCTTCTCTTCCGTACATCCCTCGGGTCCTTCTCTGTGTGTCCAAATTTCCTCTTCTTTGAGGACACCAGTTGGATCGGATGAGGACCCGTCCTGATGGCCTCATTTAAAGTAAATCACCGTTATCTTCAAACCCAGTCCCATTCTGAGACACCAGGGTTAGGACTTCCCACATGGGGAAGTGGTGGGGGACACAATTCAGCTCATAATATCCCCCCCAGTAGCGTTTTCTTTTCCCATCTGTTCTAGTTAGATTAAGCCCAGGACAGTGGGCTCCTCACTGTCACTCAGGGACCCGGAGTTGCGCCAGATCACTGCTTTGCCATCATTTCCCACATGGCCAAAGCTGGTGCCCACCTTGTCTGGGTTCTGGCTGTGAGAAGAAGGCAGAGAGCCTTGGGGAGCCATGCCCAGGGTCTACAGCCCCAGGCCAGGAGCTAGCAAACATCTCCGCTCACATCCTGCTGGCGAGAACTCAGGTGCACACTTAACACCCAGCTGCCAGGGACGCTGGGAAGCACCTGTCTACCTGTGGGCCCAGGAGGAAGAGAAGAATGGAGTTTACTTCACACACAGCTGTCTTGGCCACGTCCCTCATTTTTCTTTCTTTCCAACCCACTGATAAACATCACCACTATTCCTCGGATTTGTGAACTCTCCACGTATGTTATTCCCAGGAACCGGATGACTTTTCACTTCCCTTGATCTATGCCTTCATTCGTTCAACAAACAGCAATCGAGGCCCTAAAGCCAGGTGCTGGGACACAGACAGCAGGGACATGACATTTGCAGTATTGGGACAGACCCTTTGGCCACCAACCCAAAACATGGGGCCAGTGCATGGGTTTTTCTGGAGCATTTCTGAAACATGGCATTGAGGGTGGGGCAGTCTAATGAGGCTCTCCACCCCCACCCCCCACCCCCCATTAGCTCTCTGATGTCCAGCTTCTCTGCAGCGGAGGAATGGAGGGGTGCAGAGTTTCCCACATAAATGTCACAAACTACAGAGGGGCCACCCTGGGCAGGCCCCAAGTTCTCTCCTTCCTCCAGATCTGACCATGACTGGGGTCGTCTGACTGTGGTGGGTCTCCTTCCACACCCACAGGAAATGTAGCATCCCTGATGCCACAGCACTGGGTAGGGAGATGGGGCTCTGAGGCTCAGCCCAGAAGCACAGCGGAGATAACCCAGCCTGCCTCTGCCTCCAGCTCCTCGCCCCACCCAAGGAGAAGCTTCCTTGTTGAATGATCGGAGGAATTGACAAGTCAGTGAATGAACAGCAAGCTGATAACCCTTCTTTGGAAGTAACAGCTCTATTGACATAGAGCTTACAGACCATATAGTTCTCCCATTTGAAGTATACAATTCGGTGGTTTTGAGTATATCTCGGTATACTAAAATCCATCACAATTGCTTAAATCCATCACAACTCTTGCTATTATCCATCTGTTTGATTCTAGCCGCGCTAGTGGCATGAAGTGGCATCTCGCTGTGGTTTTGGCATGAACTGTCCCAATGGCGATGATGAGCTTTTCATGCAGGCAGAGTTGGAGTGACTGTGAACCATGAGGGGGGTCCTGATGGGGCTCTTCTCTCGTCATTAAGTGGGGATAATAGCCTCTGTCTCTCTTCGTTCAGTAGATTCCATTAGGGAGACCGAGTCTCACCCAGGTCCAGACGAGGTCAAACGAGCAGATGTATGGAAATTCATTTTATGAACCAGGGAAGGGCAGCCTGGGAGCCCCACGGCATTTGGTTTTGGCCAGCATGCTGGCAAACCTCTTTCTAATTAGCGATGTAGTGTTGTGATATGATGGTTTATAATAAGAAATATATATTTGGTCTTCATCCCATTTCTGGCACAGAGCTTTAAAAACCCTTGAATTCCCTAAGTGATGAGTGGTCAGTGTCTCTTGTTACATTAATGAGGTGACTTTTGGATGCCACCCAAAGATGGGGGCGCTGCTGGCCAGGGGCACCAACCAGGTGATCAGGGAGTGGGAGCTTCCAGTCTATCCCCACCGCTGAGGAACAGAGAGGACCAGGGGATTTTTCTAGCACCAAAGGCCCATGGTTTAATCAATCGTGCCTATAACAAAGACTCCATAAAATCCCAGAAGGTCGGCTTTGGAGAGCTCTGAGGTTGGAGAGCTCGTGGGGAGTCGGGGAGAGTGGTGCACCCAGAGAGTGTGTGAACCTCTGAACCCACTCCCACACACCTCACCCACTACACCTCTTCCATCTGGCCGTTCTGAGTTAGGTCTTTTTTTTTTTTTAGTTTATTTATTTATTTTTGAGAGAGAGAGAGAGAGAGGCAGGGAGGGGCAGAGAGAGAGGGAGGGAGAATCCCAAGCAGGCTCCGTGCCGTCAGCTCAGAGCCCCATGCGGGGCTCAAACTCACAAACTGTGAGATCATGACCTGAGCCCAAATCAAGAGTCGGACGCCTAACCGACTGAGCCACCCAGGTGCCCCGAGTTATGTCCTTTTATAATAAACCCGTGATCTACTAAGCAAAACATTTCTCTGAGTTCTACGAGCTGCTCTAACAAGTTAATCTGTGTTGAGGAGGGGATCATCGGAACGCTTCGATCTCCAGCCACTCCGTCAGAAGCGCAGGTGACCATCAGGACTCATGCTTGGTCTGAATTGAGTGGGGACAGGGGACAGTCATGGGACAGAACCCTTACCCTGAGGGATCTGACTTTATCTCCAGGTAGACAGTGTCAGAATTAGGTCGTAGGAGCCCCAGCTGGTGTCGGAGACTTGGTGCTGTGGGCCAGAGCCCGTGTGTTGGAATTAGGTGCAGAACTGGTCAGTATTTAATTATTTGAATACGAGGACATTTCCGTCAAAATCAGGATTTCCAGCTCCCTGAACGATAATAGATCTGGCGCCACGGGGCCCACCTGCTCGAGGCAATAGTTGGCGGAGCCCAGTGCAGACCAAGCGCGACTGTCCCTTGCCCCATGCCCCCCCACCCCCCCCCCCCCCACCCAGGGCACCTGCATTCTTCCCCCTGCACGGTGAGGGGGCCGGTGGCTTGCAAGGGCCATCTGGGGACCATGCATCCCGTAGGCATCAGCATGATGGCAGAGATCCCAGTACACCCACCCCAGGCCTGTCTCAGCCTCCAGGTAACACCCCCGAAATGGGAAGTTGGGGTTTATCATACTCCAGATGGGGCTCTGACTCCCCAAGGCTTTAAGGAGCGTCTTCTCCACTCTTTTTGGAATTCCTGGAAAGGTTCTTGTTAGCCCAAGCATTTGGCCTGACCATTCAGAGTGAATCTGGTGAGTGGCTCAGATGGACAGGACCTCGGAGGAAAAGGCCGGGAAGTGGGAGGGGAGACTTGTGCTTCGGGCTCATTGAGACCTCCAGCTGGCCCTGGGACCCTGGAGAAATCGCTCGGTGCCAGCCTTACTGGGAAGGAATGGGAACTCGTGCCTGGGCCGTCACAACAACTTGCCAAGGGTGATATTATCCCCATCTTAAAGATAAGAAAACTGGGACACCTGGGTGGGCTTAATCGGTTTAGCGTCTGACTCGATTCCAGCTCTGCCTCCGTCCGCTGTTTCATGGGGTCTGTCTGTCCTCATCTACGAAGGGAGGGGCAGGGCGAGGCCACGGTGGAGGCCCCTTCCAGCTGACCTCTAGGATTGTGCACGCAGGCCTCTGTCTCCACTGCTCCTGCTGGGGAGCAGGGCTGCTCCCCCCCACCCACCCCTGCCCGGTCTCTCTTCCAGATGCCGCCTCCAAGCACGCGGCTCTAGGCTTCTTTGACTGCCTCCGAGCCGAAGTGGAAGAATACGACGTAGTCGTCAGCACGGTGAGCCCCACTTTCGTCCGGTCATACCACATTGACCCAGGCCAAGGAAACTGGGAAGCCTCCATGTGGAAATGTGAGCTTTCAGGGGGAAGCTGGGGTCTGGGAGGGCATCTGGACGGGGCGGTGGGGGGAGGGGGTGCTCTGGGGCAGCCGGGTTTCACCGGGCCTGCAGGGGAGTGGGTGCTCCTGAAGTCTGAGACTAGAGGTGGTGGGGACCTCCCAGCTAACAGCAGGGAGGGGAACCCCAAATTTCAGTCCCGAGGCACCAGGTGGAAAGAATCCTAACCCACAACCAGCAGACCAAGCCCCAGCTAGGCTTTGGCAGTCACACAGCTCTGTGACCTCGCACACGTGACTGTCTGTCTCTGGGCCTCAGTTTCCCTTGTGGAAGAGCCAGATTTGGCCTTTAAGAACTTGCTACCCCCCTGCCCCCCCCCCCCCTTTTCCTAGGAGGCGGCACAGAGTAGAGGCTGAGAGTCTGGCACCAGATTGCCTACACTTGAAGCTCGTGCCTGGTATGCATTCAGTGTTCGAACGCAGGCAGGTCCCTTGATCTCTGTGCCTAAGCTTTCCCTTTAAGAAACTGGGGATTGTAGGAGCACCTGGGTGGCTCAGTCGGTTAAGCGTCCGACTTCACCTCAGGTCATGATCTCACGGTTTGTGGGTTCGAGCCCTGCGTCGGGCTCTGTGCCGACAGCTCAGAGCCTGGATGGAGCCTGCTTTGGACTCTGTGTCTCCCCCTCTCTCTGTGCCCCTCCCCCATTTGTGCTCTGTCTCACTCTGTCTCTCAAAAATAAATAAATGTAAAATAAAAAAAAAAAAATTTACGAAATTGAGGACCGTGGTAATACCTGCCTTGCGGAGGCACTGGGAGGACTGAAGGCCCATAAATGGTTTACAACAGCAACCAGCACAAAGCAAGCGCTCTGTAAACATACCGTATTATTACTGCTATTCTAGAATGCTCTAAACAGAGAGCTGCTATGTCCTGCCCAAGGCTCTGTCTACATTAGGGAATCAAGATGAACCAAGATGTGGGCAAACGGTCCCAGGAGGTTCTTGATCAGCATGGCTTTGCAACAGTTGTCAACAACAGCTCCTTATTCACCTGGCACCTTCTTTCTTCTTAAATTTGTGTTAATGTTTATTTATTTTTGAGAGACAGAATGCGAGTGGGGGAGGGGCAGAGAGCAAGGGAGACACAGAATCGGAAGCAGGCTCCAGGCTCCTAGCTGTCAGCACAGAGCCCCACGAGGGGCTGGAACCCACAAACCGTGAGATCATGACCTGATCGAAGTCGGACGCTCAACCGACTGAGCCACCCAGGCGTCCCTGGTACCTTCTTTCTCAATTAAGCTCTTTCTTGTCCCTGCAATGACTCATAACCACCCTGAAAAGTTAATAGGGCAGGAAACTATGCCCACTTTACGGATGAAGAAGCTGAGGCTCAGGGGGTCAAGAGTCGGCCCCCCCAGGGCCTCACAACCAGCAGAGGGCGGAGCTGGTCGGGGAGCCCACGACCCCAGGCCCAGCCCACGCATCCCTCTCTTTGGGCATCAGGGGCCGTAACCCCTGCCCCTACTGGGGGCTTTTCAGTCTTTTTCAGGAAGCTGACCTACGGGGTGCACCCTGTGGACGTAGCGGAGGAGGTGATGCGCACCGTGAGACGGAAGAAACAAGAGGTCTTCATGGCCAACCCCATCCCCAAGGCCGCCATGTACATCCGCACCTTCTTCCCCGAGTTCTTTTTCGCCGTGGTGGCCTGCGGGGTGAAGGAGAAACTCAACGTCCCAGAGGAGAGCTAACCGCAGAGGCTATGTGGGTCCCCTCGATGGGAATAAAGGCTTTCCTGGCAAGTGCTGGTCCTCTGTCCTCTCAACACTGGGGCCCAATACAAGCCATATCCCCCTAACCCACACCCACCTATGGGAGATTTTCTTCATCCCAGTGAGGATGGCTTGGATGCCAGCTCAGCCACTTACAGGCTCTCAACATTCCCAGGACACACTTCCAGAAGCTTCTCTGCAGGGTGACAGCAAGTAGAAAAATAGGAACCATAATGGGTCTGACCCCCACAGACACACACACACACACACACACACACACACACACACACTCTCTCTATGGCTATCCACCTGCTCAGGAACTCAGGAACCTAGAAAACCACCTGCACTTTATACAGGACTGACCTGCCCTTGTCAGCCTCCAACAACAGAAGCAGGACTCAGAAACCCTCTAGGGCAGCCACACGGAACTTTCTGTGATGGTGGACATAGTCTATAAGCCACATTGTCCAGTGTGGCAGCCACTAGCCACATATGGCCATTGAGTACTGGAAATACGGCCTGTGCAATGGAGAGTCTGAGCTCTGAATTTTATCTCACTTGAATTAATGTGAATTTCAGCAGCCACATGCGGCTAGCGGCTCCCAGGCTTGCAGAACATTAGAATCAGCCTCGTCCCTGGAATTAACTGGTCTGAGGAGGCCCCGGGCCCAGCTGTTCTTAGAATATTTCTCAGTTGACTCTAAGGTGCCCTGGGAGCTATCTACTTTTTTCATGCATTCTCAAAGCAAAATTCACTTCAAACTGCTTCTCTCGTTATTGGTGGGCATCTCTCTGATTTTAATTTTTCTTACGCCCAACAGCGAATGATTCTTGGGATCTTGGAAAGTACAGGGTACGGTTTTTGGCACTCATATTGTAACTACTGATTCAAACTACTGATTCGAACTGTTCTAATACTTATGGGTGAAAAAGGGCTCAAATTTCCAGCCTGAATCCAAGCCACTTACAAAATCGGCATATGTACTGTATTCATATGCACACATATAAATCTTAATCTCGAGAGCAAAATGGCCAGGGTCATGTGATCACCACGGGACCCGGCCCACCCCGGGATGACGCTGGTGGTCAAGATGTGGTGTCAGAATGTAGGAGGGTGAGCTAAGCAGCAAGCAGGGCAGGCTGAGGGTCAGCAAGATAGCCTTCTGTCTTTGGCTGGGGGTATTACTATCAGTGGGGAGACAGGTGCTATAGTGATGCTCGGGCTAGAACCAGTGGGGGCCGGTGGGGCGTGGGGGCACAACAGCAACAGGAAATGTCCAAAACCTGACTGGTGGTCAGAGACAGAGATGCAGCTTCGGGACAGGAAGGGCTGGAGACAGGGCCACGGGCGGCCGGTCCTGGGACGCGTCAGAGCTAGGCTCCAGGCCAAGCTTGGCCACAACCCAGACCCGGGCTGTGTGGTTCCTGACCTGCTCCTTTTAGGGGTTCTGCCTCCTCTCAGGGGAATTCTCTGGAATGGGGCAGAGGGGGCCATCTTTTGGTGAGAGGGCAGGTGGGGACAGGATGGACAGGGAGGGGGTGTCCACATGACACCAAGTCATAAGGACACTGCCAGGGGGGTGGTCAGACCTCAGATACCGCAACTCCCCAAAAGAAGTTACTTGGATCAAGGGGGCGGGAAGAAGGATATCCCGTGTCAGTGGGTTTGCTCTTGTGTCCCCCTGCCCACTGACTGCCCTACAGGTGAGGAGGCCGGGACCATACAGGAGGACACAGTCTCAGCAGGACTGAACGGCCAGCACCCCAAGTATCCCGAAGTTGAATTTCCTGCCCATGTGCTTTGGTATCCCTCTGGCTGGATGCCCCCTATTGCCTTTCAGATGTCCCTGTGCCCACTTGGTCTCTGCTGCCCTCTCATGATGGGGCATCTCACCACCTAGCAAAGGAAAACCCACAACCCTTAGTTGAAACGGGGAAAAAATTGCAGAAGTGTCATGCAATGTGTAGGATGGCCACCAGGTGTCGCTGTGGCTGCAAACCCATTTTTACATCTACCTTCTCTCCACCGGCTCCCCACACAGGACAGGTGTAACCCCACAAAATCACATGCAGTTCAGTCTCCGATGGGCGTTCCCCTCTATGACCCTGTTTGGACTTGCCATTAACCTTGGCTCACTGGCAGGGCTGACAAATCCACAGTTGAGAAAACTCAGCGTGACCATGCTCTGTGACACACTCAGGGCAGCCTGGGGACGTTGAGGGGACTGGACTGAGTCACAGAGTCATGGAGTGACATTGCAGACTGGAAGCAGCTCTCACCACTCCTTGCTAGGAGAGATGGAGGGGGGTTTCTGGGTTTCCCCCACCTTCCCCCCCCCCCCCCCCCCGTGTCTACAAAATGTCACAAATCAGAGAAAAGCAGGAAAGCATAAGGAAGCAGAGAGAAAAAGCGACCACACACCCTGGCGAGACCTGTTGACATCTGGGCACTTCTCTGAGCCTCTATAATCCCTTCGTGAAACCCACCTCAATACCCATGTTATGGGGAGATTTGTGGTTCTCCATAAAAAGATGTGTTGAAATCCTAACCCTTAGTATGCTTAGTAACCCCTAGTCCTAGGACCTTAGAAATGTGTCCTTATGTGAAAATAGGGTCACTGCAGATGTAACTGGTTAACATGAGGTCACCCTCGGGGAGGTTGGACCCCGAATTCAACGTGATTGTTGTCCTTCTAAGAGGAGAGCCGTGTGAAGACAGACACACAGAGACCATGCCATGTAATGACCAAAACAGAGACCAGAATGCCACGGCAAGCCACAGAGCCCAGGGGTTGCAAGGAACTTCCAGGAGCTTGGAGGAGGCGAGGAAGGAAGAGCTGTCCCCTATGACACAGCCCTGCCACCCCCCTTGATTGCAGACTTCTGGCCCCCCAAAACGTGAGACAATCCACTTCTGTTGTTTGAAGCCCCCCAGTTTGTGGGGATTTATGAGAGCAGCCCAAGACCATGAATACACCTCCATTTGAGTGCACATCTGTTTCCAGCCTGGGTCCTAATCGATGGACCCAATTCTAGTCAACGCCCGGAGGAAATCTGTGAGGCTCCTCTGGGGAAAGTCAAGAACCAGAGGAAATGAGGCCAGTCTCTCAAGGGGACACAAGCATCTTGCAGGTGTGCTTACGGAGCCCAGAGAACGACTACTTCTGTATGTCATCAAAAATGAAATAGTGTCTAATCAGAGGCCCCCCACTCCTTGTTTCCTCCTTGTTTTTGAGAGCAAGAGAGACAGAGCACGAGCAGGGGAGGAACAGAAAGAGAGGAAGACACAGAATCTGAAGCCAAATCCAGGCTCCAAGCTGTCAGCACAGAGCCCAATGCGGGGCTTGAACCCACGAACCATGAGATCATGACCTGAGCCAAAGTCAGACGCTGAACCGATGGAGCCACCCAGACACCCTGCAGCTCGTTATTTGTTAAAGGGGAAAAAAAGTCTGCAAAATTCATCTGTGCCTCCAACAAGCTATGGATAAAGTAAGCCAGAAATGGACAGCAAAATGTCTTGAGCCCTATCAGATTTCTGTCCTTACCTGATGCCACTCTTGGGACCTGGACCAAGATATAAATTCTCCTCTTAAAAGCTTTCGATATATTCTTCCTTTCTTTCTTGGTTCAGTATCAGAATGGTTGACCCTCAATTCCATTCTCCTAGTCTCCATATACACCTGTCATTGTCATCTCTCAGCTGAATCACATTTTATCTGTCAGTGAGTGACTGTGGCCAAGACAAATAATCATGCCCTTTTCATAGCTATGAATGGGTTGGCTTGGACAAGACGTATTCCAAATCCCCTTCCAATGTTATGGTCCTTTAGATCTGTGATATCTTAGGTCCCAGCCTCTGTTTGACAAGCTTCCTTCACCCACCCACCCACCCACCCAAATCTCCTCACTGGTCAGAAATATCTGCTACCCTCTTGGCTCCTACACAAGTGTCCTCAACTTAATCTGACCAAGTTCTGGGTCAGAACAAGATTTTGTTTCCTCTCTTCTTTTGGGCTACCTGAGAATGATCAGGAAAGTGGGGCCATTAGAATATTTCCTTCTTTTGATCAGTCATGAGTAATTCGGAATGTGAAGCCACCTCCCCAAATCTAAAGAATTACTTAAACCCAAGGTTTCTTGGTTAGAAGAACTCTGACCCAGCTCCCCCCGCCCCCCGATTCTGTAAACCCTGGAGGAGAGGGGAGGGCCTCAGACCCATTCTGTTCCCATGCCCTGGCTTGGTAATGCCTAGCTATCAGGATGTGAATGAACTATGGCTGCTCCTAGAATTCCACTCAACACGCAGGGAGAGGGCTCAGGACCACCTCATCTCATGTAGATTCAACAAGGACATGCTCTTTTCTGACACTGATGTATTTCCAGGGTTGACATAATGAATTACCTGGTGTTTGCATAAAGGCCCTCCTCCCCCTTTCTCTGGCCACAACGTAAATCATTTGAAAATACCAGGCCACCTAAGTGTTCTCCTACAAATGCTTTAAAAGAAAGCTATTGAAGAATTTGACCTGGCTGAAAATTTGAATTGGTCTCTAGTGACTAAACGGGGGCTATTTCTTTCAGCTCAGTCACAAAGCTGCAGCCTGCCCATTTGGTTCAAATGGCACATTTACAACTCCTGGGCAAGCAACGTGTACACACACACACACACACACACACACACACACACACACAGGACACTTCATGTTCTCTGAGGTTGAACAAGAAAACTGCCCGGCTTCTGTCCCCTGCTAGGATCATGGCATGCTGGACTCAGGATCCAAGAGCCCCTTAGGTAGTTCAGCACTTAGACCTGAGATAGAAAGGCTATATTGGGAGGGAGTTTTCCAAGAGAAGAAACTGAACCTCTCCCAGTAAAACTACGATGGTAGTTCTCCAAGTGTGCTCGTCATAACAGCAGCAGCATCCGGGACTTTGTTAGAAGTACGAAATCTCAGGCCACACCCCACATCTGCTGAATGGGAATCCGGGGGGTAGGGCCCAGTGATCTGTGTTGCAACAGGTCCCCCAGGTGACGCTCGCTGAAGTCGGAGAACCACTGACCTATGGTGGCCTCTCCTCTCCCGACTCATGCTCTGTGCTGACAAACGTTCCCACCGGAAAAGAGAGGGAAGCAAAGTCACCTTGGAAGCCCTCAGATCTCACTGCTTCCGAGGGCTTACAGCAGAAAATTATATATGGATCACAGCTATATACAAACCTACCGATGACAGATCAGAAGCAAATTTATGGTGCTGTTTATAGGTGATTTTATGTTTATTGAGAATAAGCTCCTTGGGGCGCCTGGGTGGCTCAGTCGGTTAAGCGTCTGACCTCAGCCAGGTCACGATCTCACGGTCCGTGAGTTCGAGCCCCGCGTCAGGCTCTGGGCTGATGGCTCAGAGCCTGGAGCCTGTTTCCGATTCTGTGTCTCCCTCTCTCTCTGCCCCTCCCCCGTTCATGCTCTGTCTCTCTCTGTCCCAAAAATAAATAAATGTTAAAAAAAAATTAAAAAAAAAAAGAATAAGGTCCTTTAAAAGAAAAGTTGTTCACAGACATTAAAAAATATATGCTATTTATCCACTTCAATATAAGACTTTTGGGGGGCACCTGGGGGGTACCTCAGGCTTCCCCACCCCTCTTCTCTGGCAACCGCCAGTTTATTCCCTGTATTTATGTGTCTGCTTCTGCTTTTTGTTTGTTCATTTGTTTTGTTTTTTAGATTCCACATATAAGTGAAATCATATGATATTTGCCTTTGTCTGACTTATTTCACTTAGCATCACGCCCTCAGGCTCCATCCGTGTTGTCGCAAATGGCAAGATCTCATTCTTTTTTACGGCCGAGAAATATTCCATTGTGCATCTATACCACATTATCTTTATCCATTCACCTATCGATGGACACTTGGATTCCTTCCATATCTTGGCTGTTGTAAATAATGCTGCAATAAATATAGGTGTGCGTATATCTTTTTGAATTAGTGTTCTCATTTTCTTTGGTAAGTACCTAGTACTGCAATTGCTGGGTCGTAGGGTATTTCTATTTTTAATTTTTTGAGGAACCTCCATACTGGTTTCCACAGAGGCTACGCCAATTTGTGTTCCCACCAATAGTACACGAGGGTTTCTTTTTCTCCACATCCTTGCCAGCACTTGGTGTTTCTTGTGTCTTGGATTTTAGCCACTCTGACAGGTGTGAAGTCATACTTCATTATGCTTTTGATTTGCGTTTTCCTGACGATGAGCGATGTTGAGCGTCTGTTCATGTGTCTACTGGCCATCTGGATGTCTTCCTTGGGGAAAAAAAAAATCCCTAGAAGTTTGTACTTTTGTTTTATTTTGCTGCAAGACATTCCATGAAATGAGTGTTCAAGTCTATTCACTGCAGGGATATTTTCTATTGCTCTGCACTTGCATTTACGCAACTTGTCGTCTGCCAAATCCGTTATGCTGTTAAATACACCTACTGAGGGGCACCTGGATGGCTCAGTTGGTTGAGCATCTGACTTCGGCTCAGCTCATGGTCTCGCAGTCTGTGGGTTCGAGCCCCGCGTCGGGCTCTGTGCTGACAGCTCAGAGCCTGGAGCCTGCTTCGGATTCTGTGTCTCCCTCTCTCTCTGCCCCTCCCCTGCTCAGGCTCTGTCTCTGTCTCTCTCTCTCTCTCAAAAATAAATAAACATTATAAAAATGCACCTACTGAGCTCTTAGCTTCTTTTTTTTTATTTAAAAAAAATTTTTTTTTCAACGTTTATTTTATTTTTGGGACAGAGAGAGACAGAGCATGAACGGGGGAGGGGCAGAGAGAGAGGGAGACACAGAATCGGAAACAGGCTCCAGGCTCTGAGCCATCAGCCCAGAGCCCGACGCGGGGCTCGAACTCACGGACCGCGAGATCGTGACCTGGCTGAAGTCGGACGCTTAACCGACTGCGCCACCCAGGCGCCCCCTGAGCTCTTAGCTTCTGATACTGTAGTTTTGTTTCATTTTTAGAATTCCCCCTTGACTGTTTTTTCAAAAAGCTTCTAATTTTCCGGTACAATTCTCCACTCTCTTTTCCTGATTTAATTAGAATCGTTTTTCAAGCCCTCGCTTGCTTATCCTAATAACCTAGTGGAAACTGCATTTCATATGCTCTCCGTTACACGGGTTTCATCGTGGCTTCCAGCTCAAAGCAAATACAATTCTAACCTGAACTGCTGACTGACTCTGGTTCTTTCAAAAACCATCTATGGGCTCCTTCAGAGGTGAAATGACCCACCAAGTTTTTTTAAATTAACCAGTCCTTGGCAGGTTAATGTGCTGGCTGTATTATGTTTGAGAACATCCTGACTGAGGTCATTCCCGGGCTCCCACAAGGCAGTTGCAGAATGAAACGGCTACAGATTTGCAACAGCGGGTCAGAACATCAAAGTATTTCATTGTGCCCGTGACCACCCTCCTCTGTCCAGTCCAGCTCTTTCCCCAGGATTTTAGGACTTCGGATCCTCTGCCCTATCAGCAAATGCCTCCAGTAAGAACACTCCTTCCTTGGTTCAAATCTTTCATTTAGCTTTGGGTATGATTCATTTATCTCGGTTTTCTAAAATAGAAAAAGATGATAGATAATAAGATAGAAATTTTCCTCAAGTACAGCTTTTATTATATTGCTTCCTTGATCCAAAGAATTCAATGGCTTCTCCTTGCCCATCTTGGCACCCACAGACCTCTCTTGCAGATTTGCATTTAATTAACACCTTAGGCAGACCTACTGCTCTAGTGAAGCTAGTCTGTTCCAGAAACATCCCAAGTGTCGCACGATGGCTTACACTGTGACAATACGCCCCCTACACCCCATCAGGAGGTCTTGCTTGGCACATCCCCTGCAAACCTCCTGTCTGAAGGTCACAGTGTCTCATTCACCTCTGAAATCCCAGGAAGTAACACAATGACTCGTACACAGTAGGAACGCTAAATATGAAATCTCCACCATTATTTTGGGATGTATCAATACCAACGTCATCTTCTTCTTACCTGAAAATGACTCTAAGATCTCAAACTCTGAATTCTGCCCTCCTCGCCCCGATCACTAGGTCATCCGCGGATCACATCTTACAGGGAGGTTATGTTCTAAAAGCCAGTCCAAACTCCAAACATTAAGAATTGTCAAATTTATTATGAACACGTGAAACTACCATAAACCTTGTGTTCAAACAAAAGAGAACTGTCAAATTTTCCCTCGGAAAATCCTGCAAGTAACTCACACACGCACAAAAGAATGTTGATCATTTTAAGCGTACTATGATTTTTTTCCAGGAAGTTCGACACACCACAAGCAGCCAGCTTGTCCTGACATTGGACGACGTGGCTGTTTTTCAGCTGAGAAACATAGGAGGTGCTCGGCCTGGGTTCAGAAGCCATGCTGCATGAAAAATACATTTTCATTCACTTTTCACGTGTTGGTTTTGTCTTTGTCCCTTGGGATGCACAGCTGGTCTCCAATCAATGACATGTTCACGTGATGAACTCCACTATTGTTCCATACTTCCCACCTGTCCCATTCCCCCTACCCTCCTCAAACCCGCTCTTCAGTGACATGGGGATCTTGAACCTAGTTCTCAGTTTACTGGCTCCACCTCTGCTTCCCTTGTCTTTCTTTGAAACCTTCCCAATGGTTCTATCATGTCCCTCCTGCTACATCCATGTTATCAATCTTCCAAGCTGCATTTTCATGGATTTTCTTCAACAGCGTAATTTCTTCCTTCTTAGAACTTTCACAGCCCATCTGAGGGCTTCTGCTGTGGCATGTGGACAATTTTATTTTGCTCAAGCTGCAAATCACAGACTAACCTGCAAGTGCCTTGTGGGCAGGAGATATAGCCCATCCATGTTCAGTACCCCTCCTGGAACCTGGCATGGTGCCATGAACACACCAAGTATTCCATGGTGTTTGTGGAATGAATGTGAATTGATGACATATTAGGAAGTGTATATATTGTGTATTCAGGATTTGGCTCCTGGAAATATAATAAAGGTGCAGAGAGACCAATTGGCAGCTGAGTATTTTGTGCAGAAGGGGTTAAAGCCCTCAGAGTGGAAATGGAGAGAATGACAGACACAAAGGGATGGACTTATTTGAGGTTGGAAACAGGACACAAAAGAAGTCTCCAAGGCTGACAACCCAGGTGCCCAAGAGATTGATTTTACCACTTACAGAGTAGGGGTTATTTTTCCAGGGGGAAGGGAAGACTTAAGAGCTAGACACGTTGAGCCTGAGATGCTGATAGGACAGCCACGTGAAAATGTCCAGCACGAAGTCAGAAATAAGAATGCATCGCTCAGGCAAGGGACCTAGATCTGACTGTGGAAATGGGAATCCGTGTTGAAAGTGAAATGGAGAACAGCCTCCAAGAGGCAGTGTAGACTGCAATGCAGGTGGACAAGGGCTCACCATCGCAACATCCTGGGGACACACACACACATAACTAGGTAGCTTTTTAAATGTCTCGTTCACCTACAAATGTAGCCACCGGCCGCATGGAGCTTTTAAAATTAAATAAACTTAATAATTCCGTTCTGAAGTCCTACCAGTCACATTTCAAGGGCTCAGGAGCCACATGTGGCTACTGGGTATCATACTGGACAGCACAGATATATAAAATTTCTGTCCCTGCAGAAAGTTCTGACAGATAGTTCTGGTCTAGACTGAAGGAAAAAAGAATAAGAATTGCAATAAGAATCGTGGCACCACCCCGGGAAAGCACTAGGGTTGATTTGCCAAGCGAATATGCTAAATTTTAGTGCCTTTGCTATTTGCAGCAACAAGTTACTTTAAAAAAAACAAACAACTTTTTTATTATGTAAGTAACAGACGGCTCCATATAAAAAAATATTTTAAAAATTGGAAAGCATATGGGGCGTCTGGGTGGCTCCGTCAGTTAAGCATCCAACTCTTGATCTCAGCTCAGGTCATGATCTCACAGTCGTGAGGTCGAGCCCTGCGTGGGGCTCTGCACTGAGAGCACAGAGACTACTTGGGATTCTCTCTCTGTGCCCCTCCCCCACTCTTTCTCTCTCAAAATAAATAAATAAACTTACAAAAAATGGAAAGCATAAATAATAGGGGTGCCCGGGTGGCTCAGTCAGTTAAGTGTCCGACTTCCGCTCAGGTCATGATCTCAGAGTCCACGGTCTGGGATTCAAGCCCTGTGTTGGGCTCTGTGCTGACAGCTCAGAGCCTAGAGCCCGCTCTGGATTCTGTGACTCTCTCTCTCTGCCTCTCCCCTACATGCACTCTGTCTCTCCCTCTCAAAAATAAATAAATTTTTAAAATTTTTAAAAAGAAAGCATAAAAAATAAAAATCCCCCCCAAACCTATCCAGATCTAGCCATTGATAACATTTTTTAGTAAATCTGTCTAGTCTGGTCTTTACAATATTTACATTTTAATAGTAATTGAAATCATATTATACATATAATTTTGTCAACTGTCTTATTCGCCTGAAAGTATATATCATAAACATTTTCCCAGGGATTAGCCCATCTCTGATCTGGAACAATTCCTAGAAGTGTAAATGCTCAGCCACAAATATTTTGTTTATTTTATTTTATATTTTATTTTATTGTATTTTATTTTATTTTATTTTATTTTATTTTATTTTATTTTATAGTTTATTTTACTTTATTTTATTTTTAAACATTTATTTTGAGAGAGAGAGAGAGAGAGAGAGGCAGAGAGGGAGAGAGAAAGAATCCCAAGCTGTTCTTACAGAGCCCCCTGCGGGCGGGGCTCAACCCCACAAACAGAGAGATCATAACCTGAGCCAAAATTAAGAGTCTGATGCTTAATGAACTGAGCCACCCAGGTGCCCCATAGGCCACAAATATTTTAAAGACTTTTGCCACATCATACAATTTTATAAAAAAGCTCGGTCAATTTTCACTCCCAGCAGTAAATGTGCCAAAATTCTGGTCATAATCTGTCTTTTCTTAACTTTCCCCAAAGTCATTTTTTAAGTTTTTATTTAAATTCCAGGTGGGTAACATACCGTGTAATATTAGTGTCAGGTGTACAATATAGTGATTCAACACTTACGTACAACCAAGGTCATTCGATTGCTTTTTATCTTTGCCAGTTGGGAATATACCACTTGCTTCAAAAATTTTTGTGTTTGTGGCCAATTCCATTTATTTTATGTACTTTCTGTTCCTGCCCTTCCCTATTTTAGTATTTGCCTATTATTTATAAAACTGCATTTCATATATTAAATTTTGAGTTCGTCTATATATAGAGAGAGATAGAGGTAGAGAGCTTTATAGGTATCTCCCAATTTTTTTTCCCTCTTTCTTCTCATGTAAAGAAAGTTTAAAATCTGTGTATAATCAAATATTTGTCTTTTCCCTACGGTATTTCTTCCTCGTTTGCTTTTTCTGTCAGACTTCCCCAGATGCTCGTCACTGTATTTTCTCCTAGTTCTTCTATTACTTCCATTTTTGAAAACAGTTATTTTGATCTTTGCTTGCTATCCATTGTACCTCAGCATGTTTTTGAAGATGAATTAGAGGAAAATCATATTAAAACACTATTTGGCCATTATTTCCCCCAATGGTCTTCTTACCACCCATTTACAACTCCTTTGAGTTCGAGGTCGTTGACTGACAAGTAGGCTACTAAGAGTTAGAAGAGATTTGGACAAGAAAATAAATTGTTGGAATAACATGGAATCAATAAGGGTTACTGCAAATATTTAATTAGCCTTTCTTCCAATATGCACTGGACAGGAAAGTTTTGTATGTTCCCTCCCTCTGTCCAGGCATCTCGCCTTCCTCCTATGGAGCATCACAAGTTAAGACCTGACATGGCCTCAGGTAGCCCCCAAAGATGACCAAGTGGTGAAGGGAGCTAGTGGGCCAAGGAGGTTCTGATGGAGGGCTATTCCTGTGATCAGTCTTCTGATTCTGGAAAGAGAAAGGATACAACTCTAACCCTCAGTGCCCCCTCTGGGCACCCTTATCTCTGATCTCCCCTGGAAAGTCAAAGACCACACAGTCGACCAAATGACCATAAGGGAGAAGGGCTTGAGTGCAGCAAAATCAATCCTTTTGAACCCAGCTTCCCATGGCTAGAATTTTCTGTTGTGTCATTTGTCGGACAATTGCTTTGTACCACAAATACAGTTCAGAGACCGTTTTGATGCAGGGTATTTACATCTTACATTGACACACAACCCTACACTTTTGGGAAGACTTTCACACACATTTGTGGAAAGGCCACTGAACTAGATGTCCAAAACCCTGCTGGTGGGGTTGTTGGGTTATTGCTACAGGGGACTACAGGAGATCACTTAATTCTGTTCCCTCATCCAAATTATGGCCCTAACTAGCTGCCTGACTTAGGTCGCATCACCCTCCAGGGTGTTACAAGACTATGTGTTGCTCTTTAAGTTCACCAACACCCACCATTATTGCCCCTTGGTTTGAAGACGATCACATCTGCTGAGAGCACAAGTGTGCAAACCCACACCATCCCTGGACAGCCACATCCGAAGCAAGCAGATGGACACTTGAAGAATGACACATAAATGGCAAATACACTTCACGGACACCCACTACTGAACCAGCCGATTACTCAGTTCCATGCAAAATAAGGAACTGGTTAAGTTTGCATTTTCTCCTTTCTGACTGTATTCTTGTGTTGTGGAGACACGCCCAGGTAGTTTAAAGGGTGTCTCAAGGGAGAGCCTATTTTCACGGGGAATGAAGACAATGCGTAGTCAAGGGAAAATAACTCATTCTGTTGTAGGGAGGTGATGCATCCGACTTTCACTGTATTTTTTAAAACTCACATTTGGAAATCATTGTAAACAAAAGAGACAGATAAACGGGCAGGTGACAGATAATCCTCCAATCATGTGAAACTTGCTTAACTAGCTCAAAACAGTTCTTACATCCTGAGAAAGGCTTAGTCAATCCTCTAAAAAACAAACAAATGCTTGAAGTGAGTTATTAGGTGAGTGCGTACCTTGGACCTCAGCCATCATCAATAAGATCAATCCCCAAAATGCTCAGCTGCCCTTCTGCAGAGGACGAAATGCTCATCTATTCTTACTCTGCTGAGGAGTAAGCTGAGAGGGGCTGTCCAGCTAAACCCACTAAGACGAGGCTCTGGTTAAGATACCCAGTCACCATCCAACCCTTGCTTATTTGGTGTTTTCTTTATGAAAAGTACATTTAATTCACTTATCTTTGTCAAAGTGCATGAGCGTTGTGTTTCGATATGTTTGCCCGTAGAACACTCTGGCTCCAAAGGACAGTGGGGCTGTTACATGAGGTCCCGCCACGCTCTTGTGCAAGGATCTCAGGTAAGCAAAACAACCAGCGAGGACATGAAATCCTTTAGAACCACCTAAAGAGGTCAAAAGTCACATAACCAGAAAGTGTCTCACCTAGCCCCTCCGATTTCAAATCTAAGATTCTCCCCCTCCCTAAATAACACATTGCCTCTCCGTACAAATCAAATAAGTATGTTTCCCACGGTATTGTGAGAAGGTAGCCCATATTGATGAAAAGTGCCCAGTCCAAGCTCAAGTCAGGAAAGCATCCCAGGATGTTCTGACTGTATGTGGCTGGGTGTAGAGACACATATATCAACTGACTGTATAGGAAGAGACAGGTTTTCCCAAGACATGTGCCCTTTTCCAAGACACCACTTTAAGCCTGAGAACTGGCTCCATTTGGCATGTCAGGGACCATAGAAAGGTTTCCATCGCCCGGAACGTGCTTCTGGATTTTTCAAAGTAGCCCACAGCTGCGCTCAGCCTCCTTGCAGCCCAGGTGGAGGCGGCAGGGAGCTCGGTCCCCAGTGGGATCCAGTGCAGGGGTTGTGCTGTAGGGCCGTTCTCACCGCCCAGAAAGTGAAAAGAGACTGGAAGCCTTGGGCCTGCAGAGAACTCAGGCTGGCCTCTGCAGGGTGGGAGGGGGTGCTCTCTCTTCCCCGGCCGCCTGGGATTGACTCAGAGGCGGCTCCAGAAAAAGAGGTGCCACGCTGCCGACCGGGGTTTCAGGAGGGCTTCCCAGGTGAGGTGATGGGTGAATGGAGACTTGAAGGGTGTGTGGAAATTTGCCAGGAGGAAAAGGAAAAGTACGTTCCAGGAAGAGAGACGGTCAAAGGTCAGGGGCCATGCCAGAGACACTCTGTGTTTGGGAACCGGGGAGGTGGAGGGAGGAGGGGTGGCTTCCAAAATGTGGGTCTTTGCCCTGCCCACCCTGGTTGTATTACTTGCAACTTAGGGCTCTTTCTTGTCTGTTCCCAATGGTTTCTTGTTCCTTTATGATCAAACAGTACAAGGCCCCTCGAGACTATACATTTACCTATCAGAAAATGCTAAGAGGTGATCCTACCTGCTTTTGTCTTTACAAAACCACATGGCGGATTTGCAAATTAAAGTTTAACATATTCTGCCCCCGGGGCGCCTGCGTGGCTCAGTCTGTTAAGCCTCCGGCTCTTGACTGTGGCTCAGGCCACGATCTCAAGTTTGTGGGTTCGAGCCCCGCGTCCAGGTCGGTGCTGTCAGTGCAGAGCCTGCTTGAGATTCTCTCTCTCTCCTTCTCTCTCTGCCCCTTCCCCGTGAGTGCTCTCTCTCTCTCTCTCCCCCCTTCTCTCTCTGCCCCTTCCCCATGTGTGCACTCTCTCCCTCTCAAAATAAATAAACTTTAAAATAAAATAAAATGTCCTACCCCCACCTCTGTGGACGTGCGCAAAATGTTTCTGTGCCTGGCAGTTCCGGGTCAACTCCCAGGCAACATGGCGGGCTGGACTGGAAGAATGACTTCCTCGTGCCCAGTATGGGTGGTAGCCAGCAGCACCCAGCAGCCGGCGCCTTCCCCAGCCTCCCCTCCGGGGGACTGCACGGGTGTGCTCCTGGGGGACAGCTCCCGAGGACAGCTCTCCCCAACCCTCGAGGGCAGGTGCCCCGAAAATGTTGCCAGTGCATCACTACACGGACAACACCTCCACCCTTCCCTGGGCCACCCTGGTGCTCCATCTAGGCACGTGCCTCAGCCCTAGGGAGGTGGGGGCTCTTGCTTGAATGCTCTACCTTCGTCCTGGGGGTGGGGGCTGCTTCTGGTAACTGAAAGTCCTGTTCTCTTTACTCCTCACGAGCCAGCCAGTTCCTGCAATCATGTTCTAGTTAACAGAGTATATGCTTCTTTATATTAAACTTGCCCAAATTCCCATGTGGCGTCTGTCTCCCGATCGGACACTGATTGACGCGCACGGCGACAAGATCGGGGACCAAGCGGAGGAAGGCAAAGAAAATGTCTCACTGGAGACCCAGGCTCCTGATGGGGGAAATATACCAGAGCTGAAGAGTAGAGTTCTCTCGATTTTAAGGGAAAATCAAATGCATCCTGTGTCCTCACCACAACAGAACCTTCTCCACTCATGACCTGTTCGCAGGTGAACTACTTCCTTCGTCCTGTTCCCTTCCCTTACAAAGCCCACCTCGATTGAAGGTAATAGACATGACAAAAAACAAACACCGATTGAGCATTTTTATGTGCGAGGAGCCATCGTGAATATTTCAAATACATATATGATCCTTACAATAACTCAGCGAGGTGGGTTCTGCCCCTAACCTCGTTCGACAGAGGAGGAATGTGCCCAAATTGCAAATCTAGTAAATAACGGATCGGGTCATTGACTCCAGAAAGTCTGGCTCCAGAACCACTTTCCAGTACAAAGATTACGAGAGCTAGAAAGACCCCTCTAGTTGCAAGAATCTCTCTCTCTCTTTTTTTTAATGTTTATTTTTGCAAGAGAGAGAGACAGAGCATGAGCAGGGGAGGGGCAGAGAGAGAGGGAAACACAGAATGCGAAGCAGGCTCTGGGCTCTGAGAGGTCAGCACAGAGCCCCACGTGGGGCTCGAACTCACAGACCACGAGGTCATGACCTGAGCTCAAGTTGGACTCCCAACCGACTGAACCACCCAGGTGCCCCAAAAGCTCCAAACCCTTTCATTAAAAGAGAACACGAGTACAAAAGTACAAACTTGTAACTAGCAGATAAGTCCAGAGTATCTAACACACAGCATAGTGATTATAGATGGCCATACTCCAAAGCTGCTAAGAGTCTAGGTTTTAGTTGTCACCACCACGAACAGAAATAATCATGCGGGGAGGAGCCAAGACGGCGGAACAGCATGGAAGTTTTCTGTGCCTCGCGTCCGTGAAATACAGCCAGACCAACACTAAACCATCCTACACACCTAGAAAACTGATGGGAGGATTAACACAACAATCTTCACAACCTGAGCCACAGAATTCAGCAGGTATGTGGCGCGGAGAGGTGAATCTGGGGAGCAAGAAGCCGTGGAAGGTAGGGAACCTCTTTTGCGGTCGGAGAGAGGATGGAGACTGGGGGGGGGGGGGAGAAGGCGGGAAAAGCACCCCTCCCCAAAAGCAGCTGGAGAGAAAGTGGAAAATTGGAAACAGCCGCAGGGACGAAACTAAAAAGGGAGAAAGGAGAAAGGAGAGGGTTTCAATTCCATTAAGACTGTAAACAAGGGAAGCGCAAAGGCTGCAACTCTGCAGCTCCCTACCTGGTGGTGCTCTGGTGGGAAGGGCGAATCCCCGGGAACAGAGTGGGGACCGGGAGGTGCTCTGGCCACACGGGGAAAAGCGGTTCCACTGCCGGAAGGACATTTGGTAGAGACTGTTGAAGCCACCTGGTCCCGGCAGATCCCGGAAGGCGGCCACATTCTCTGGTGCTGGGGCAAGGTGGTTGAGGGCAAAGCCTGGTGCCAGATGTGTGTTGCGATTTTCCACGGTCCCTGAAACGCTGAGGCCACACTGTCTCGCGATCTTTTTGGGGGGTGGGCTGGCCCCTGGCCGCAGTCTCGGGGCACCGGCGACAACAGAGTCCAGCGGGCGTTCCTGGGTGCAGCCGACACTCGACTATTGCTCATTCGGCCATTGATCAGTGAGACCCTCCGGCGGAGGGGCGGAGCGGGTGAAAGCCGCAGTCCTTCGGAAGCAAGGGGCCGGGGAAAACAGCCACGTCTGAGACAAAACTCGGGAGAGAGGTACTGCCTGGGGCCTGGTCACGGAGAGAGGAAAAGCGGGGAGTGCATGAGACCTGAAGATGGAGGACTGGTGCGCGACTGCTGATCCGGGAGAACAGACTGGGTGGCTGGGTGGCGTCATTTTTCACCGCTCCCGCGCATGCGCGTGCGCACCGATGAGCACCGCAACCATCCACCCCGGTAGGCTAGCAGCGCCATCTAGGGGAGAGCGGAGCCGTTACACCGAGCCCCGCCCAGCTGGGCCAACTTCGCTCTTCAAGAACGCAAGTCTCACCGTGGCTTAATCTATGGACTATAAAGAGCTACGTGGACTGACTCTAGGAGAAAACGAAGCAATTTCAGTCTTACTTCAATCTGTTAGCAGGTTCATCTATTCAATTTTTTTTCTTTTCTCTTTTTTCTTTATCTCTTTCACAATTCTTTTTCTTGAATACAGAAAGAGAAAAAACTCATTTTTATTTTCAATTTTTATTAAAAATATCTGTCTTTAATTTTTGTTACTATATTTTTTGCTTTTATGTAAATTTTTTCAAATTCTCTCTTACTCCCATCATTTTATTTCAGTCTACTACAGTCTATTCACTTTTTCAAATTTTCAAACGATTTCTTTTTTATCTTTTTTCTTTTGTTTCTTTTCTTTTTTCTTAAATATAGAAAATGAAAAAATCATATTTCTTTTTAATTTTTATTAAAAATATTTTTCTATAATTTTTTCTACTATATTCTCTACGTTTGTGTATTTTAGTCTACTTTAGTGTATTCATTTTTTTCAAATTCTCAATTTCCTTTTTTTTCTCTCCCCCCGCTTTGTGTGTGTGTGTGTGTGTGTGTGTTTCTCTAATCTGTCAAACCACATTCTACACCCAGACCAAAACACACCGAGGATCTAGCATCATCTATTTGATTTGTGTGTGTGTGTGTGTGTGTGTTTAATTTTTAATTTTAATATTTTTTTAATTTTAATTTTTTTAATTTCAATTTTTCTACCTCATTAATTCCTTTTCTCCCTTCAAAATGACAAAACGAAGGAATTCACCCCCAAAAGAAAGAGCACGAAGAAACAACAGCCAGGGATTTAACCAACACAGGCACAAGCAAGATGTCTGAACCAGAATTTAGAATCATGATAATAAGAATACTAGCTGGAGGCAAAAATAGATTAGAATCCCTTTCTGCAGAGATTAAAGAAGTAAAAAATAGCCAGAATGAAATTAAAAATGCTATAACTGAGCTGCAATCACAGATGGATGCAGCGGTGGCACAGATGGATGAGGAGGCAGAGCAGAGAATCAGCGATATAGAAGACAAATTTATAGAGAATAACAAAGCAGAAAAAAAGAGGGAGATTAAGGCAAAAGAGCACGATTTAAGAATTAGAGAAATCAGTGACTCATTAAAAAGGAACAACATCAGAATCATAGGGGTCCCAGAGGAGGAAGAGAGAGAAATAGGGGTAGAAGTGTTATGTGAGCAAATCATGGTGGAAAACTTTCCTAACCTGGGGAAAGACACAGATATCAAATCCAGGAAGCACAGAGGACTCCCATTAGATTCAACAAAAACCGACTATCAACGAGGCATATCATAGTCAAAATCACAAAATACTCAGGCAAGGAGAGAATCATGAAAGCAGCAAGGGAAAAAAGTCCTTAACCTACAAGGGAAGACAGATCAGGTTTAAAGCAGATGTATCCACAGAAACTTGGCAGGCCAGAAAGGAGTGGCAGGATATATTCAATGTGCTGAATCAGAAAAATATGCAGCCAAGAATTCTTTATCCAGCAAGGCTGTCATTCAAAATAGAAGGAGAGATTAAAAGTTTCCAAGACAAACAAAAATTAAAGGAATTTGTGACCATTAAACCAGCCCTGCAAGAAATTTTAAGGGGGACTCTCCGAGGGGAGAAAAAAATGAAATAAATAAATAAATAAATAAATAAATAAATAAATAAATACATAAATAAATAAATACCAAAAGCAACAAAAGATTAGAAAGGACCAGAGAACACCACCAGAAACTCCAACTCTACAAGCATCATTATGGCAATAAATTCATATCTTTCAGTATTCACTCTAAACGTCAATGGACTCAATCCTCCAATCAAAAGACATAGGGTAACAGAATGGATAAGAAAACAAGACCCATCTATCTATATGCTGTTTACAAGAGACCTACTTTAGACCTAAAGACACCTACAGATTGAAAATAAGGGGATGGAGAACCATCTATCATACAACAAAAGAAAGCCAGAGTAGCCATACTTATATCAGACAATCTTGACTTTAAAATAAAGACTGTATCAAGAGATGCAGAAGGGCATTATATCATAATCAAGGGGCCTATAGACCAAGAAGACCTAACGATTGTAAACATTTATGCACCAAATGTGGAAGGACCCAAATATATAAATCAATTAATCACAAACATTAAGAAGCTCATTGATAGTAATACCATAATAGTAGGAGACTTCAATACCCCACTCACAACAATGGACAGATCATCTAATAAAAAAATCAACAAGGAAACAATGACTTTGAATGACACATTGGACCAGATGGGCTTAATAGATACATTCAGAACATTTCATCCTAAAGCAGCAGAATATACATTCTTCTCCAGTGCATATGGAACGTTCTCCAGAATAGACCATATACTGGGACACAAATCAGCCCTAAGTAAGTACAAAAAGATCAAGATCATACTGTACATATTTTCAGACCACAATGCTATGAAACTCGAAATAAACCACAAGAAAAAATTTGGAAAGGTAAAAAATACTTGGAGACTGAAGAACATCCTACTAAAGAATGAATGGACTAACCAAGCAGTTAAAGAAGAAATTAAAAAGTATATGGACGTCAATGAAAATGATAGCACCACAACCCAAAACCTCTGGGACGCAGCAAAGGCAGCCATAAGAGGAAAGTATATAGCAATCCAGGCATTCCTAAAGAAGGAAGAAAGATCTCAGATACACAACCTAACTTTACACCTTAATGAGCTGGAAAAAGAACAGTAAACAAAACCCAGAACCAGCAGAATACAGGAAATAATAAAGATTAGAGCAGAAATTAATGCTATCAAAACCAAAAAAACAGTAGAACAGATCAATGAGCCCAGAAGCTGGTTCTTTGAAAGAATTAACAAAATTGATAAACCACTAGCCAGTTTAATTAAGAAAAAGGAAAGGACCCAAATAAGTAAAATCAAGAATGAAAGAGGAGAAATCACAACCAACACAACAGAAATAAAAACAATAATAAGAAAATATTATGAGCAATTATATGCCAATAAAATGGGCAATCTGGAAGAAATGGACAAATTCCTAGAAACATATACACTACCAAAACTGAAACAGGAAGAAATAGAAAATTTGAAAAGACCCATAACCAGTAAGGAAATCGAATTAGTAATAAAAAATCTGCCAAAAAAACAAGAGTCCAGGGCCAGATAGCTTTCCAGGGGAATTCTACCAAATATTTAAGGAAGAGTTAACACCTATTCTCTTGAAACTGTTCCAAAAAATAGAATTGGAAAGAAAACTTCCAAACTCCTTCTATGAAGCCAGCATTACCCTGATTCCAAAACCAGACAGAGACCCCACTAAAAAGGAGAACTATAGACCAATTTCCCTGATGAACATGGATGCAAAAATCCTCAACAAGATATTAGCCAACCGGATCCAACAATACATTAAAAAAAATTATTCACCATGACCAAGTGGGATTTATACCTGGGATGCAGGGCTGATTCAATATCTGCAAAACAATTACCGTGATTCATCACATCAATAAAAGAAAGGACAAGAACCATATGATCCTCTCAATAGATGCAGAGAAAGTATTTGACAAAATACAGCATCCTTTATTGATAAAAACCCTTAAGAAAGTAGGGATACAAGGATCATACCTCGAGATGATAAAAGCCATATATGAGCAACCCAATGCTAATATCATCCTCAATGGGGAAAAACTGAGAGCTTTCCCCCTAAGGTCAGGAACAAAACAGGGATGTCCACTCTTGCCACTGTTGTTCAACATAGTATTGGAAGACTTAAGCCTCTGCAATCAGACAACACAAAGAAATAAAAGGCACCCAAATTGGCCAGGAGGAGGTCAAACTTTCATTCTTCGCAGATAGCATGATATTCTATATGGAAAACCCAAAAGATTCCACCAAAAAACTGCTAGAACTGATTCATGAATTCATCCAAGTTGCAGGATATAAAATCAATGCACAGAAATTGGTTGCATTCCTATACACCAACAATGAAGCAACAGAAAGAGAAATCAAGGAATCGATCCCATTTCCAGTTGCACCAAAAACCATAAAATACCTAGGAATAAATCTAACCAAAGAGGGGAAAAGTCTATACACTGAAAACTATAGAAAGCTTATGAAAGAAATTGAAGAAGACACAAAGAAATGGAGAAAGATTCCATGCTCCTGGATAGGAAGAACAAATATTGTTAAAAGGTTAGTACTACCCAAAGCAATCTACATATTCAATGCAATCCCTATCAAAGTAGCACCAGCATTCTTCACAGAACTAGAACAAATAATCCTAAAATTTGTATGGAACCAGAAAAGACCCTGAATAGCCAAAGTAATCTTGAAAAAGAAAGCCAAAGCAGGAGGCATCACAATCCCAGACCTCAAGCTATACTACAAAGCTGTAATCATCAAGACAGTATGGGACTGGCACAAGAACAGACACTCAGATCAATGGAATAGAATAGAGAACCCAGAAATGGACCCACAAACGTATGGCCAACTCATCTTTGACAAAGCAGGAAAGAATATCCAATGGAATAAAGACAGTCTCTTCAGCAAGTGGTACTGGGAAAACTGGACAGCAACATGCAGAAGAATGAACCTGGACCACTTTCTTACATCATACACAAAAATAAACTCAAAATGGATGAAAGACCTCAATGTAAGACAGGAAGCCATCAAAATCCTCGAGGAGAAAGCAGGCAAAAACCTCTTTGATCTTGCCCACAGAAATTTCTTACTCAACACGTCTCCGGAGGCAAGGGAAACAAAAGCAAAAATGAACTACTGAGACCTCATCAAAATAAAAAAGCTTCTGCACAGCGAAGGAAACAATCAGCAAAACTAAAAGGCAACCAACAGAATGGGAGAAGATATTTGCAAATGACATGTCAGATAAAGGTTAGTATCCAAAATCTACAAAGAACTTATCAAACTCAACACCCAAAAAACAAATAATCCAGTGAAGAAATGGGCAAAAGACATGAATAGACACTTCTCCAAAGAAGACATCCAGATGGCCAACCGACACATGAGAAAATGCTCAACATCACTCATCATCAGGGAAATACAAATCAAAACCACAATGAGATACCACCTTATATCTGTCAGAATGGCTAACATTAACAACTTAGGCAACAACAGATGTTGGCGAGGATGCGGAGAAAGAGGATCTCTTTTGCATTGTTCATGGCAATGCAAGCTGGTGCAGCCACTCTGGAGAACAATATGGAGGTTCCTCAAGAAAACTAAAAATAGAACTACCCTACAACCCAGCAGTTGCACTACTAGGCATTTATCCAAGGGATACAGTTGTGCTGTTTTGAAGGGACACATGCACCCCCATGTTTATAACAGCACTATCAACAATAGCCAAAGTATGGAAAGAGCCCAAATGTCCATTGATGAATGAATGGATAAAGAAGATGGGGTATATATATATATATATATATATATATATATATATATATATATATACAGACAATGGAATATTACTCGGCAATCAAAAAGAATGAAATCTTGCCATTTGCAACTACATGGATGAAACTGGAGGGTATTATGCTAAGTGAAATTAGTCAGAGAAAGACAAAAATCATATGATTTCACTCATATGAGGACTTTAAGAGACAAAACAGATGAACATAAGGAAAGGGAAACAAAAATAATATAAAAACAGGGAGGGGGACAAAAGAGACTCATAAATATGGAGAACAAACTGAGGGTTGCTGGAGGGGTTGTGGGAGGGGGTATGAGTTGAATGGGTAAAGGGCATTCAGGAATCTACTGAAATCATTGCTTCACTATATACTAACTAATTTGGATGTAAATTTTAAAAAATAAAAAATAGGGGCACCTGGGTGGCTCAGTTGGTTAAGCGGTGGACTTCGGCTCAGGTCATGATCTCTCGGTGAGTTCAAGCTCCGCGTCGGGCTCTGTGCTGACAGCTTAGAGCCTGGAGCCTGTTTCAGATTCTGTGTCTCCCCTCTCTGACCCTCCCCTGTTCATGCTCTGTATCTCCCTGTCTCAAAAATAAACAAAACATTAAAAAAATAAAATAAAATAAAAAATAAATTACAAAAAAAAATAATCATGTGACACGCTAGAAGCATTAGCTCACACTGCAAATGGCGATCACATTGCAATGTATAAATGTATCAAATCAGCACATTGTACATCTTCAACTTACACAATGGTATATGCCAATGATATCTCAATAAATTTAATAAATAAAGGGAAGTTTGAATAAAAAAAGGAAGCGGCAGGTGCCTGGGTGGCTCAGTAGGTTGAGTGTCTGACTCTTGATTTCGGCTCAGGTCATGATCTCACGGTTCATGAGTTCAAGCCCTGCATCAGGCTCTGTGCTGACAGCACGGAACCTGCTTGGGATTCTCTCTCTCTCTCCTCTCTCTCTGTCCTCCTACTTGTGCTGTCTCTGTCTCTTTCAAAATAAATAAATAAGTGGCAAAACGCCATCATATGCTCGTATATAATATATTTTTTTTAATTACAAGAGAAGGCAGAGAGTTTCTATGACAGAGTGGGGAGTGTTCATTGAGAGTGGTCCTTCCAGCCTGGAAACAGCCTCAGAGCCCTTCCTCGTCTGGAAGCCATATTGAGATTCATTGACTATTCACTGAAAGCGAATTGAAAATCAAGAGCCACTCCTTAAGAGGGCTTAACTCAGATCACTACCCCAATCAGGGAAAGTAAAGAGAGAAACGTGTCAGGAGCTTGATCTGCTTCCCCAAAAGGACACTGTGTGACATTGCTGAGAGGATCCAAAATGTTTACGTTCAACTTATTATTAGGTTTTTCTCTGTGTTCATATTACATCGGTTTCAAAAAAATCCTTATTTTACATAATTTTTAGCATTTTAAATTCATACTGAATTTTATCTTGATGTAAGACTATAAATTATGAGATTCATCACTCTTCATGTTTCCTTGTCCTCTTCATCTTTTGTGGCATCTGCTAGAATTCTGCAGTCACTTGGTTGGAAAATTGTCTCCAGAGAGAGCAGATTCTAGCTCTCCTACAAGCCGGCAGGTGGCCTTGGTCATTAGGTTGGACCCCGTGAAACTGCCCTTTTTGGTAGGTCAAAAATGGTTGAATGGGATCCAAACTACGTATTTAAACTATGTCTTAGACTCGACATCTGCAAAATGGGTATGATATCCTTTCCATCACAGGAATGTTTAAAGAGTACGTGAGCCCTGGCATGCAGTAGGAAATGTTAGGTGGTGGGTGTAATGGTAGTGCTTTACCTTCTGAAGTCTTTCAGAAGAAGGGAAAGAACCAGATGGCTAGACCTGTCAGACTATGCCCAGGGAGGCTGGAAGCCAAAGAAGGCAACAGATCCAGGCGAATTTCTGAAAGACTGTAACTTGCTCTCTAATAAGTATGTGTCTTGGAATCTGACCCAATCCAATATGTATTTCTTCCTTTGGGGAATGAGCCTTAGAAGAGAGGCTGGGAAATAGGGGGTCTTCTCTCTCCCCAAAAGTCATATAACTCTACACACCCAGAACCAGAACCGGACTGAAGGCTTATTTCCCAGCCCTGCAGATTTCCAGTCTCTGATGCATCTGAGTACAGTACCAGAAAGGAGAGATCTGCCTAGGAGCCTCGCTGGAGGCACCCAACCAGACTGGAATGTATCCAAAAAGTGGCACCAGCTTACATGCGAGTAGATGATCGGTTCTGACAGTCTATGAAACCCTTAATGTAAACCAGAGGTTATTAAAAGCTATGCTGGTTAACCTCTTAATCTATTCTAAAAGAACGATGCTCAATCCCTTGCAAAAGTCAACAACTGTTATTTGTCTGACGTTACTGGTGCCTGTTGTTAATGAATCCAGTTCTCACATCAACACAGCAAGATGGGTATTCTTATCCCCGTACATGATGCTGTGGCTCAGACCAAGGAAGCAAGTGGCCCAAGGTAGTAGAGTTTTGAGGCCACGTTTGGCTGGTTCCAAAGCATAGACTCATAGCCACTTTGTAAACACTGATTTTCCAGCTTTAAGATGTTTCCCTAAATAATCTCATTAAGTAACAAGTGACAGTATCATCATTCCAGTGATATGCTGGCACACTGGCTCTCCGGGGTAGAAACCCTGATTGGAGCATCTGCTGAATTCTATGCTATAAATAATTGCACCCCATGGCCGATTTCGACATAGCGATGCCTGGTGACATTAGGGGATATTTAACGGTGGGCTCCTAGGAGCTGGTGGGAGCTCACCCCAGCCACTGCAGGGTTCCCATTACACCGATGATGAGACCAAAGCTCCAAGACATCAATGTACTTGTCACAAGGCCACACCATTAATAGCTAATCATGAATTTGAACGTGTAGCCTCTACAAAAAGGCCTTCGGTTGTTTCTACTCCTCCACCTGTACTTACCATCCTAGGGGAGGGAAAAAGAAAGCGTCACTGCCTAACACATGGTTCAGACCATCTTCTTGACAAGTGGAGTGTTCTTGAAATTTGATTCCCCCTTCCAATATTTTGACACTGATGAGGGTTCTTCATCTGCTGGGTGGGCTGAATTGGAGGGCCCTAGATCAATGAGCTAAGAAATGGGAAGACGGTGGTAGAATTCGAGAATAAGCAGAATTGTCAGCATGTGTGACACAGCCCTAGCCACAGCGATGTCCCAGGCCCCTGTGTGCCAATCCATTCAAATAGAGCCTATTGGGGAGAGTTCTGAGACGTGGCCAGAATTACAGGAAATGGGCTCTATGTCTGGAAATCCTTTGCTACTCCAGAGGGAGAGCCCTGCTTGGATGTGAAGCCAATGATAAAGAACGTAGAGCCAAATCCTGACACCATCATTGGAGACTGGACACAGGGTCCAAGCCCTGCATGGAGTTAATGCTACCTCTTGACTTTTCAGGTATGTGAACCAGTAAGTTCACTTTGGCCTTAAACTAATTGGATTTAGTGTCCGCAATGTGTGTGTAAAAGGGTTCTCATTAATGCAGCTTCTTTGGGGAGTCAGGTTCTGGTTGAGATAAACTAGGATTTGGGTTAACATCAAAATGATCTCATGAGCACCCCTCTTAGTATTTTGTACAGAATTGCCAGTTGACTTGTCAACGTTTCAGTTCAGAACATTTCCTGGGTAGGAGCCTCTTGGGTTCAGCCAGGGACAAAAATAAATACAGCCCCTAAATGGGCTGGACGGCAGACGAATGAAGTTACAGGATCTCTAAAAACGGAGTCAACTTTAGTCCATTTCTAAGGCAGTGGAACAGAAGGTTTTTAAACCTCCAGAATCAATGATATGTCAGCAAAAGTATTTAGTCGGCTTCCAATGAATGCATCTCACTAGCAGCTCTCTTGGGATCCACCCTATGTCCCCCTACGATACTCTAAGCCAACTTGTGCCAAGAACTGGAAGGGCCTTGAGTTCACAGAGCAACACTGACGTCAATTTGAATCCTCTCCTGGTAGCTCAGAGTCCTGGTAACAGCGATAATTGATGTTTGCTAATTAGCTCACTTCATACTCTCAGCAACCCATTGAATCAGGTCTTATTATTGTCCCCACTTCACAGACAAGGCAAGAGAGCCATGGGGGGAGGGGGTAGGTAACTTCCCAAACTCAAACAGCTGGACAGTGGCAGGGTGGGCTCTGAGCCCCAGGCAGTCTGGCTCCAGAGTCTGGTCTCTCAATGTGTGTGCGAGGCAATACGTCAAGACTCGGGGCCCAGGTGGAGTTGAGGGAGGATCTGGTCCAATGTCAAGACCAGACAGATGAAATGACTTCACAAGGTCATTCAACTACTTCATGGCAACCTCTCCCAGGTTCTTGCCTGTCCAGTTCAAGGTGCTTCTTCGTGGCAAGAGGGATGACAGGGATGTGTTTAGGGCAGGTATGTGGCTACCCCAAGGCCAGGCCAACCAGGATCTTGGAAAGCCTTCCCTTCAGACCCGAAATTTAGACAGGGGTGAGGGTCTGTCCACAGAACCCCAGGTTGGGGGCCCCCAACATGCCCAGAGAAACTCAGCTCCATGGGGCTCCACCTGGGGCTCCCGAGTGGCTGTTCAGACCACAGCCACCCCCTGTACACAATCACTCCTTGGGTCCAGTCCAAGGACTTTGGTTCTCCCAAAGTCTTGTGTTCTCCAAGCGAGAATTCCGACAGGAGTGCCGATGATCTGAGGAATAGAATTACTCTTGATTTCCATGCTCCACCTTGTGAACAGAGCCTCTCTCTTGGCCCTTGACCACTGCATGTATGTCTGTGTCCAATCCTGAAGTCCTCCTTTGCAGGACAAGTGTGGACGCAGAAACCTTCAGGGACAACAGCCCAGGCCCTATTGTGGTGTCATCATGCTGTGACATGAAGTTTTGCTGAGGATGACTTTGGGGGTATTTGGGGCCCATAAGGGTCACGAAAATGAAATTTAATCTATGGCAAAATAATATATATCCAGAGGGAGGGAGGGGCGTTACAGAATTTAACTATAGAAAGCCAGAAGTGCATCATCTTGGGGGATCATTTGTAATTCTCTCACACCCAGGTTTAAAGCGGGCTAGGTAAGAAGCAGCACTGCTCACACCTAATGTTTCTCTGACCACTTAGGTGTGGTTCTTTTCAGGTTGACTTGCCACAGGCCAGTGTCAGTCCAAAGAGAGGCTCTTCTGCACAACAAGGAGACCAGGACTTGGAGGTGAGTGTGAGTAACTGCTTTCCACCACAAATGCAGTGATTACACACAGCTTTTTAACTTCTTCAGGGTAGGGTTCTCACTGGAGACCCTTTTCTTCCATTGTCCATTCAGGGAGAAAAATGGAGACGGAGGTGGGGGATGTTTGGAGGACTGATAGAGCTTTCAGGAAGCCATCAACAGAGATGTCAATGCCTCAAACGTGGTCCAGTTCATATTGACCATGACTTCCAAAGGAGAGCACTAGACCTATTTCCCTCTGAAATGTTGCATACTTGTCAGAAAATAAGAACAGACCAATTTTCCTAGAGGCAGAACCATCAAATGAAGATTCATTCTGGAAAGATCAAAATCCTTTCCCAGACTCTTGTTCGTCCAGCCTTTCCTGCCGGGTCCCTGCAGAGGGGGAAGCAGTCTCATGGAAGGCAGACACCAAGGGGCCTTGGGCATCCCTGGTAAAGACCTGGGATGGCAGATATAGCCACCAGGGTCCATGTATTGTCTCTTAGTAAGCCTCCCAAGTCCAGTGCCCAGGGAAGATCTCCAGCCCGTGGTGCAGTATGGAGAATACCGCTAACACTTGGGACTCGTTCATGGTGTCCAACAGTATGCCAAAGGCCGAAGTCTTCTAGGGAAGAAGCCTGGGGGTGCACATCTGAGTCCCAACCCAATCCTTTAGAGGACAAAGGAAGGGAGGCTAGGCTCAGAAGGGCATGGGAGCCCAATATGACAAAAGAGCACCAACAGGAGAAAGATCCAGAGGAAATAGGATTCCTAGACTCCCATAAGAACCCAAGACGGCATGGACAGCTGTGTCGTCCACATCCAGCTTGAGATTTTGTCAGTTCACACTTGAGAACCTGGATGTCTTCTGAAATGCAGCCACACGGGTCTACGGGTATACATGTGGCCCTCTGGGGCCATGCGGCTGGGCTGGAGTTGGATGTCTTGAACAAATGGTTCCCATCAGAAAGGAAGTATTTCTAGAACACAGACTAAGTATAGACCCAGGTCTACTAGGGTCAGACGTAGCAGCTTCCCAGTACGAAGTGACAGGATATTTGTCAGAACAGCTACTAAGGAAAAAATAAAGTTCTAGGAAACCGGACAGTCAACTAATGGTCTGTGGGGACAGGCTCAGACTCTCGAGCCTCGTAAGTACAAACCCTCCAGAGACAGACCTGAAGGGACTGCTGTTTCCTTAGAAGATGGCAAGTCGTTTTATTTAAAAACACTTTAAAATTTTGGAAACAACTCATTTTTTGTGTTATTTTTGAGAGAGAGAGAGAGACAGAGCATGAGTGGGGGAGGGTCAGGGAGAGAGGAATCTGAAGCAGGCTCCAGGCTTCAGGCTCCGAGCTATCAGCACAGAGCCTGACGCAGGGCTCGAACTCATGAACCGCGAGTTCATGACCTGAGCCGAAGTCGGACACTTAACCGACTGAGCCACCCAGGGGCCCTGGCTCAGGCACCTCTTGATCTCGGGGTTGTGAGTTCGAGCCCCATGTTGGGTACAGGGATTACTTAAAAAATAAAATCTTTGAGGGGTGCCTGGGTGGCTCAGTCAGTTAAGCGTCCGACTTCAGCTCAGGTCATGATCTCAGGGTCGTGAGTTCAAGCCCCATACTGGGCTCCGTGCTGAATGTGAAGCGTACTTAAAAAATAAACATAAAGTCTTTGAAAAAAAAAAAAAGATCATTTGTTAGACTTGAATAACTCAGAGAGCCATTCACATGTTTCACTGATGGGCTTTTATTAAAATTGCATATAGGTCTCACACATTTTTTTTTAAAGAACTTCCTTTATGCCTAGTATCAAAATACTACAATTGTTTTGTTATATATTAAATATCTTCCTAAAGTCTCAATGATTTCTGTTCCATCCCTCCCCTAGAATCCTTCTTTATCGTGTGTTCGGCATCTTGAACGTTTCATCTCAGGAAGCGCGTAGAGGTTTGAAAACGAGAAGCCAATGACAAGAGTTGACTCGATGTTGCAGACTCTTCTCTACAGGGCTGTCGAGCTGGCCCACACCCAAATCACTCTCGAGTGTAGGGACTCACGCCCTGGAACTGTTGAAACCAATCAGTTCTTGCCCTGAAATAGTAAGGCTGACCCAACAGCACCCTCTGGTGGCTTGCACGGATAAAAGCACCGAACGGTTCAGAAAAGTATTTGGACATGCTATCTTGGAAATCCAGATGCGGACACCAAAACAAAAAAACAAAACTAAACTAAACTTATTTTCCGGGGTCCCAAGACAACTGGCTTCCCGGAAGCCCATTCTCCACACACTCGAGCTTCTTACAAGCTGCTCAGTCATGAGAATGCCAGCTTCACACCAAGCTGGAACACGCCATCAAAAGCTGGACTCGGGTAACGTTTTCTTCCGACTCAAGGAAAGAGTGTGGTACTTCACCTTTTGCAAGGTGCCCAAAGAAGTGTGCTCCCCTGGGACAGTCCTCTGGGACGTGCCCAGGGCACTGGCCCTCGTGGACCTGATGGCTTTGCGAGGGAGGCGGAGAGAGCTGGGAGCCGACCATACATCCCTTTCCAAGTGGGTGATGGGGGCTCTGGCCAGGCTCTCCTGAATCCGGGGGGAAGGAGAGGAGCCCCAAGAGTGCTCATCCACAGCCGGGCTCAGCCTGCCGCTCACCAGGGACACTGGGGACGCCTGGGGGGCCACCTCTGGCCTCTCAGATTTGTTCTCCTTCTTGGAAAACACGGACCTCAGAAGGGTGAGGGTCCCCTGTGGGACGTCCCTGCCGTCCACATTAGCCCTCATTCTGATGCGGGTATTCTGGCGGCTCTCTGCACTGTTTCTAGATAACTCCGTGCTGCTCAGCGCCTCTGTGGGGGAGGGTGCTGTGCTGAGGCTTCCTGCCTGGCCACTTCCCTTGCAGTTCGCTGTCTTCTGGCCCTCCGGCCGGGCTCGTTTCTCATTCGGCACTGAGGGCATCACCGTGAGGGGCAGGTCAAACCGTCTGGGGAGCCTGATATCCTGACTCGCATTTTCCTTGGCTTTCCTGGCTGTATTCAGGCCATCTGAGGTTCCGGGGGCTGCACAGGGACTGGGGTGGCCTGAGGGGCCGGGCGCTCGGGCCAGCACTGTCTCACTGGCTGGCCTACCGTCTTCACCCTCAGCGGACTTCCCGTCCTCGCAGGCAGCGCCCGTCAACAGCGGCACGATGGACTGGCTGGTGGATCGGGGCCTCCGCCTGGACTCCAAGTACTCCACCAACTCGACAGATGTACCGGGCGGTTTCTCCCTGGGTCTGAAAGACCAGCGGAGGGGCAAGGTCTTGAAGGCTCCCTGCTTGGCTCTGGAAGGCGTAGGCTCCTTCATGCTGATGCTTCGGCCTCGTACGCCCCGTACCAGACGCCTGGACTCCAGCTCTCCTGTAAGAGACACCAATAGCATCAGTGCCCAAATCCCCCTCCCAGCTGCAAGGCGTGACCATGCCCGCCATCGAACAGACCATGGCTGAGCACCCCTGATGTATCGGGCACTGTGCTGGCCGTTGGGGACACAGCAGTGAGCAGGACACTGAGGTCCCAGCCTTCGGAAGCATCAATGTTTGCAAACGCTCAGCAAAAGTCCTTCCTTTTCCAGGTTAAATTAGGTACGTGTACCTTTCAAATGCGAGATTCTCAGATACCCTATCCTGGGCCAAAAGGAAAAATTAATAAATTGTGCGTTTAATTTTATCAGAGCTCCCACTTACATTTTCCTTCTGCGTTCTGCAACACCTGTGTATGGTTGGAAAGACACATTTCATGTGTAAGAGTTAAACGAGAAACGGAGTCTAGAAAAACAGTGTAATCCAACCTGCAAAAATACATACTTGTGTGCGTGACACATGCATGTGAAAACATACAAACAAGTTTGTAGAAATAAACACTAAGATGACAAGGTGTCGAGGGGGCCATGGGATGCTGTGTGACTGATTTTCTTCTTAATTCTTTCCTAAACCTTAACATTTCTAAAGGGAATACACACATAACCAAGGATGTGTGTTTTTTCTTAAGAAACATCAGTTACTAAAACACTTCTATTTACAATAGTATCAGGGGCGCCTGTGTGGCTCAGTCCGTTAAACGTCAGACTTTGGCTCAGGTCATGATCTCCAGATCCATGGGTTGGAGACCCACATCAGGCCCCTGCACTGATAATGCAGAGCCTGCTTGGAATTCCCTCTCTCTCCTTCCCTCCCCCACTCATGCTGTCTCTATCTCTCCAAAATAAATAAACTTCAAAAAAAATTTTAAAAAAGAGAATAAAATACTTAGGAATTAACCAAGGAGGTAAGATTTATATAACAAAAACTACAAAACATTAAGAAGAAATTAAAGATGACATAAATGAAAAGACATCCCATGTTCATGGATTGGAAGGCTTAAATATTGTTAAAATGGCAACGTTACCCAGAGTGATCGATCTCCAGCTTCAATGCAGATCCCTATCAAAATCCCAACGGGGCTTTTTGCAGAGATGGAAAAATCCATCCTGAAATTCATATGGAATCTCAAGAGACCTCCACAGGCAGTCACAAAAAGACAAATACTGCATGATCCCACCACACAACGTACCCAGAGTGGTCGTAACCAGAGAGACAGAAAGTACAGAGACGGTTGTCAGGGGCTTGGGGACGAGGAGGGTGCGGTGTTATTGCGAAATGGGCAGAGGCTTTCAGATTTACAAGATGAAAAGAGTTATAGTGATGGACGGTGGCGATGGCTACGATACAATGGGAATGTATGGAATACCACTGAAATGTGCACTTGAAAAAGCTTCAAGTGATAAACTTTGTTGTAAGTATTTTCATGCAATAATAAAAGTGAAAATAAAAAGAAAATAAAAAAGAAAATAAAATAAAAAAAGAAAATAAAAATAAAAAGTGAAAATAAAAGAAAAGCAACTTGCAGCGTCTGCCTTCATTTATAAGATGCCTGTAATCACAGAGGGAAAGAACCTTCACCTGAAACACACAACCCACACGGTGGAGAGACAGTCTCGTGCGTTTAGAGAAAGACCTGAGGTGAACCCTACAAGCCTTCTGCCCCCAGATGACCGCCTGTATCATGGAGTGGGAGAGCAAGCCCTATACGAGTGAGGACCGTACCACAAATACAGCCCCGGTAAGCAGCACAGCCACCTGGGACGAGCCATGTGCAAAGGGACTTGGGATTGTCAGGGGACAGGCAACAGCTCAGTGTACTCTGGTGGAGAAAGCACAGCGCTGGACACATCAGCCAGGCCCCCGGGGAAGAAATGACCAGGAGGCAGAGTCCCAATGCCCGGCAAGGACTGGAGGGGTTGGACAGCATCTCCGAGGTTCCTGGGGAATTTTACCTTTCACGGATTATTTCCGGTAGTTTTTAATCGCCTACATTTTCCCCCCCAACTCGGTATTGTTTTCTTTAAAGCATTTCTGTAGCTAGCAATAGACACGGTTTTACCCCAAATATTTTGTAATTTCACTGTCCATGGCCCACCATTAAATCCCCATACCTCGGGGGAATAAAAGGTGCTGGGGTCTGAGACACATAAGCAGTTTTTTTGTTTTTCCCTCTTTGCAACCCTGGGAAGGGCAGAAAGCACTGCTTTTCTTAGGAGGATAAAGCTGTGACTTTCGGCTTTTCGAAATGAGGTAACACAGCCGGCGGCCTGGCAGGTGGCGAGGTGGCTTGGCAGTGCGTCCCCTCTTCCCGGATGAAAGGTCTGGGGCCCGGGCCCACGTCACCCCTGCAGCTCCCTTTCGCGGGGGCCGCAGATGTCCATGCAAGCCCTTCCTTCCGCCTCTTCCTCGAGATGGCAGCAAGGAGGCACCTTGGCCGCCAGTGTGAGAGCAGACGGGACAAGTGCCCACACTGATGCAGTGTCACCATTCACAAACGTCTCCCTTCCAAGGGGAGGGGAAAGTGCTCCCCCTGCTCCTCCCTGGGGGGACCTCCTGGAGGCGGGGAGCCAGAGGCAGAGGTAGCGTTCAGAGATGCTTGAGGGAGGGTACTTCCCTGCCCTGGATGGAATCTGTGGCCTTGCTCATGCCCAGTTGGCTGGAGAACCAGGAAGGAAGGGTCTAGAGCCTTGGGCCACATGGAGGACATGAATGGTCAAGTCCTTCCTGAAGGTTATGAGTCCCAGAGCCTGCAGGACAGGCTTCCCAGGTCCTGCGAGGCCTCCTCACACAGATGGCTCCCATGCGGCTGGTGGGCATGGCCCCCACCCAAGGCCCCACCCATGAGTGACTGCAAAGACAGCAGATGCTACCCTGAGAAATGCCCCATCTCTTCCTATGTGGCTTTTTATCCTAGCTAATGAAACCAGGGATCGATCTGACCTCACGATGTGTGCTATGAGCAAGGGGCGGGCCCCCCCAGCCCTTAGGACAAGACTCCTGGTCCAGTGCTCTCAGCTCTCAGGCTGTACAAGGGTTTCCTCTGACAGCCACCCACTCATGCATTTGACAGACATGTAATGAGAGCCCACTGTGTGCCTAGCATGTGTTTTCACCGCTGGGGACAGAGCTGTGGAAAAAAAACACAAAGTGCTTGTCCCTGTGGGGTTCGTCAGAAAGCAACAACATGTGATGTCATGGGATACAGTGCTAAGAGCTATGACGAAGAACGAGGCAGGGTAAGGGGGGTGGGATACAGTGTGGTGACTGCGGAGTGAGGAGAGTGAAAGGGAGAAGGAAGCCATGTGGAGATGGGGGAAAACAGCCGCCAGGTAGAGGAAACAGCAAGTGCAAAGGCCCTGAGGCACAAGTGAGCTTGGTGGGTCAGGGAAGCAGCAGAGAGACCACCGTGGCTGTAACCAAGGGAGAAAAGGTTCCCCAAGAGGCTCTTCATCTGCTGACTCCTTCTCTGTATTTGGAGGCATCTCTTTCTCTGGTTGAAGTCTGACCCCCTGACTTTCCTCTGGACCCTAGAGGGTAAGGACAAGCTCTTCAGCTGGGCTGAGCTTTGTCCACCTCTGAGAGTAAGCCAGTAGGACGAGGCTGGTGAGGGGAAAGGCTGCCTCGGGGGCCAAGGCCACCGCCCCTTCTATCGCTCCAAGAATCACCTCCGCTCAGGAGGGTGTGGAGGGGAGCCCCAATGGGCAAACGCAGAAGAAGACGACAGCACACATATTCTCTGATCCAATAGAAGAAATGGACAAAAGATAAGCTCTCAGGGAGATTCAAATACAGAGCAGGAGAGGACTGAAAAATGTCTTCCGGGTCTTACAATTCAGTAAATGCATTGGAGGCACGGAGGGTCATATTTGAGACTCAAATTAGTGGCCGAAAAGATAAAGGGAAAGGCAGTATCTCGCACCTGAGAGCCAAGTGACAGAGAGAAGTCACAGGGAAAAGCGAGAAGACACAGAGAACGGACCCAGGGGAGCCACCAGGCAAATGACAGAAATCTGAACAGTCAGAGAGACGATAAACCAAACAACACCACCCTGAAGAAAAGCCTGCATCACATAATCAACAATAGCCAAAGTATGGAAAGAGCCAAAACGTCCATCCACGGATGAGTGGGTAAAGAAAATGTGGTCTATATATACAATGGAGCATTACTTGGCGATCATAAAGAATGAAATCTTGCCATTTGCCAACAACGTGGATGGAACTGGAGTGTATTATGCTGAGCCAAGTAAGGCATAGGAAGATAAATATAGTATGATTTCACTCATATATGGAATTAAAAAAATTTTTTTAACGTTTATTTTAGAGAGAGACAGAGTGTGAGCAGGGGAAGGGACAGAGAGAGGGAGACACAGAATCCGAAGCAGGCTCCAGGCTCTGGCTGTCAGCACAGAGCCCGACGCGGGGCTCGAACCCACGAACTGTGAGATCATGACCTGAGCCGAGGTCGGATGCTTAACCGACTGAGCCATCCAGGCGCTCCTCGTACATGGAATTTAAGAAACAAAACAGATGAACATAGGGGATGGAAGGAAAAATAAGATAAAAATAGAGAGGGAGGCAAACCATAAGAGACTCTTAAATACAGAGAACAAAACTGAGGATTGCTGGAGGGGAGGCGGGTAGGGGGCTGGGTAGTAGAGAGGGCACTTGTTGGGATGAGCACAGGGTGTCATATGTGAGTGATGAATCACTAAATTCTACTCCTGAAATCATTATTACACTATATGTTAACTAACTTGGATTTAAACAAAATTTTTAAATTAAAAATAAATAGGAAGGAGGGAAGGAGGGAGGGAGGGAGGGAGCGAGGAAGGAAGGAAGGAAGGAAGGAAGGAAGGAAGGAAGGAGAGAAAGAAAAAGGAAAGGAGAGAGGAAGGAAAGAAGGAAGAAAGGAAGAAAGGAAGGAAGAGAAAGAAAGATAAGAAAAGAAAAGAAAAGAAAAGAAAAGAAAAGAAAAGAAAGGAAGCCTGCATCTGTAGCCTGAAAGGTTCTGGGGGTTCTAGGAAGGGTTGATGAACAAAAACACAGACCCAGGCATATACTAGTGTTGTTTCTAAATTCCAAGGTCAACCACAAATTCTCAAAAGCTTCCAGACAGAAAGGACAAGTGACTCTCACGTGAAAAAAGGAAAAAAAAAAAAAAAAAAAAAAAAAGAACTTCTCACCTGCAACCCTGGGGCTTGGCAGACCGTGGGAAAACATCTACAGACATCGGAGAGAGAAGGAAGGACTTCAGTCCAAGGGCCCTCCAACCAGACAAGCTGCCATTCGCTCCCCGGTGAAAGAAAATATTTGTGGCTACGCATCCCCCATCCCCGAAAAGAACTCTGACCAAACACTAAAGAATCAGAACCCAGACCTCAAGACAGAGGGGGACAGAAAGAAGACAGACGGGGGGTGTTCAACGGAGGCTGCCACAGGGGGACCATCCACCTGCAACAGGGCAGGTGGTCCCAGGACGGGGAATATGCAGTGATGTGAGCATGTTTGGGATCTGGAAAGGCACGGCACTCAGAGCCTGAAACCCTCTCAGAGAAGCTGAGGGCTTGGGATCCAGGTGGGGGGAGGGGAGGTTCTAAAACAGACCAGGGGGCACCCGTGGGGCTCAGTCAGTCAAGCGTCCAAATTTGGCTCAGGTCATCTCACGGTTTGTGAGTTCGAGCCCCGGGTCGGGCTCAGCGCTGACTAGTGCAGAGCATGCTTGGGATTCTCTCTCTCTGCCCAACCCCGCCTCCCCCCACCCCCCCACTGCCCAACTCACGCTTTCTCTATCTCTCTCTCTCTCAAAATAAATAAACTTTAAAAAAATAAATATGGGCTCCTGGGTGGCTCAGTTAGTTAAGCATCCAACTTCTGCTCAGGTCATGATCTCACGGTTTGTGGGTTCGAGCCCCGCGTCGGGCTCTGTGCTGACAGCTCAGAGCCTGGAGCCTGCTTCGGATTCTGTGTCTCCCTCTCTTTCTGCCCCTCCCCTGCTCGTGCTCTGTCTCTCTCAAAAATAAATAATGGAAGGAAGGAAGGGAGGGAGGGAGGGAGGGAGGGAGGGAGGGAGGGAGGGAGGAAGGGAGGAAGATTAAAAAATAAAACAGACCAGAGGGACACTAAAAGCATTTCAAAGCACTCGCTTTGCAGGGGTGGGGGTGGGAGGGATAACGTGGAGACATCTTGCTGGGGGGAAGGACAGCAGGCAGGCACGAAGGGAATAGTCTGGCTTCTCATATCCATATAATAGGAAAATGCATTTACACATTGGGAAGGATAAGTAACAATTAATGCTAAGCTAGTCCGTCAGAGAAAGACAAATACCACAGGACTTCACTCATAGGTGGAATTTAAAATACAAAACAGACAGGGGTGCCTGGGTGGCTTAGTGGTTGACCGTCTGACTTCAGCTCAGGTCATGATCTCACTGTTCATGAGTTCGAGCCCCGCGTCGGGCTGTGTGCTGACAGCTCAAAGCCTGGAGCCTGCTTCGGATTCTGTGTCTCCCTCTCTCTCTAACCCTCTCCCGCTCACACCCTGTGTCTCTCTCAAAAATAAATAAACATTAAAATAAATAAGTAAATAAAATACAAAACAGATGAACATAGGGGAAGGGAAGCAAAAATAATATAAAAACAGGGAGGGGGACAAAACATAAGAGACTCCTAAATACAGAGAACAAACAACAAACTGAGGGTTGCTGGGGTGGCTGTGGGTGGGGGGATGGGCTAGATAGGGGAGGGGCATTGAGGAGGGCAATTGTCGGGATGAGCCCTGGGTGTTATACGTAGGGGGATGAATCACTGGAATCTACTCCTGAAACCATTATTGCACTCACTATATGCTATCTAACTTGGATGTAAATTTAAAAAATTAATTAATTAAAAAAAACCAAAAAAACCCAAGATGGAAAAGAACAGAACTTCCAAACAAAGGGGGAAAAGAAGAGAGAGCAGAGACCAATGAGATCGACTCAGTAAAAAACAAGGAAAAAGGAAAAAAAGAAACAATAATAAAAAAGTGTTTTAACAGAACAAAATCAAGTTTAGGGTTGTTACTGATGAGGGAGGCTGAGGTGGGCTGAGGACAAAATACAAGCTAGCAACCCCCCACCCCCACCCCCACCCTCCATCAGCCCTCCTGGCAGGTGGGATGTGTGAGATATTCCCCAGGCTCTGCGAGAGGCAAAAACCACCTTAGCTAGACCATAGCCAGGCCTCCAGGATCCTGAGAGTCGTTAGCATATGAAAATCTCACCGGAAACTTCCCTTGGACCTGACCTCCCCCAACTCCCAAATGTATAACCCTTCTCTCCACAGGGTCTGGGACAGCTCTTCCTGCCCACGGGTCCTGTCTCCATGCTTTAATAAAATCACTTTTTTTGCACCAAAGATGTCTTCAAGAATTATTTCCTGGCCATTGCCTCCGGATGCCCTACCACCCCAAAACCTCATCAGTTACATTAAAAACGGATGGGCTGGGGCGCCTGGGTGGCTCAGTAGGTTAAGCATCCAACTTCAGCTCAGGTCACGATCTCGCGGCTTGTGGGCTCGAGCCCCGCGTCGGGCTCTGTGCTGACAGCTCAGAGCCTGGAGCCTGCTTCCGATTCTGTGTCTCTCCCTCTCTCTCTGCCCCTTCCCCAGTCACACTCTGTCTGTCTCTTTCAAAAATAAATATTAAAAAAAAAAATTAAAAAAAAACCAGATGGGCTGAATGCTCCCCTTGTTAAGACAGGCTCTTGATTTTGACATTCAAAAAAAAAAAAATAATAATAATAATAAAACCACAACATATTGGGGCGCCTGGGTGGCTCAGTCGGTTGAGCATCCAACTTCAGCTCAGGTCACTCGCGGTCCGTGAGTTCAAGCCCCGCGTTGGGCTCTGGGCTGATGGCTCGGAGCCTGGAGCCTGCTTCCGATTCTGTGTCTCCCTCTCTCTCTGCCCCTCCCCCATTCATGCTCCGTCTCTCTGTCTCCTAAATAAATGTTAAAAAAACAAAAAAACCCAAAAAACCAAAACATAGTGTTTACCAGAAACCACTTAAAAGTAACTGTAAGAGAAAAATTCATAAAGCAAAAGAGAACAACAAAATGATACCAGGCCAGTGCCAACAAAAAGAAAGGAGGAAGGGGTGGAAGGATTAATCTTGAACACGGTAGAATTTAAGATTAAAAGCACTTGAGATAAAGAGCCACGTTACAAGGAGGACAGACAATTTGTAAAGAAGACCTAACAGTCGTCAGCTTCAGACATCTATTAACAAGGCAGCAAACCATATAAAGGAGATATTACTGAAGTCCGTGGTATAAAAATACAGCCATACAGAGGGTGCCAAATATGCCTCCTTCCTAGCGAGGCGGTCCTCGATAAGGTCAACGTACAGACAAAGTGAACTGAATCCAAAAAACGACTCACCTGATTGAAGAGCTACGACCTCACAAAGACACAGTCGACATGACTCCACGCGTGCAAAGAACATCGACAAAATAATAATCATGTACTTACTGTATCACAAAAAGGGAATGCTTTTGGAAAACCACATTCTTGGCTCACCATCCGCAAAATTAGAAAGAGAGAGTTACAGGGAGACCCCCCAAATCATAAACGCTTGAAACTCCCAGGTAACTTTTAAAGACGAAATAAAAGCAGAAATAATGTAGGACCTGGAAAGCACTTCAAGTGACAAGGAAAACCTGGAAGGCCCAATAAAAGTCGTAGAGAAAATCAGTCATCAAGAGCACCTCGATCGTAAAGCTGAAGTCCCGGGACCCCTTATCCACCTGAGGGGAGCCCTTATTCACCTGAGGGGTTTCTGCGTAAGACCCCAGCAATTTTTTCACATGGTCTTGCTTTGTTTCCTATTTAACAGAGAGACACAGAGAGAGAGAGAGCGAGCGAGCGAGAGAGAGAGAGAGAGAGAGAGAGAGCGAGCAGGGGAGGGACAGAGGGAGAGAGAGACTCTGAAGCAGGCTCCATATATTCAGCACGGAGCCCAACGTGGGGCTCAATCCCACAACTCTGGGATCATGACCTGAGCCGAAATCAAGAGTCTGATGCTCCACTGACTGAGCCACCCAGGTGCCCCATCACATACATGGTTTTATTTTTATAAAACATGCAGGGGCGCCTGGGTGGCTCAGTCGGTTAAGCGTCCGACTTCAGCTCAGGTCACGATCTCGTGGTCCGTGAGTTCGAGCCCCGCCTCGGGCTCTGGGCTGATGGCTCAGAGCCTGGAGCCTACTTCTGATTCTGTGTCTCCCTCTCTCTCTGCCCCTCCCCTGTTCATGCTCTGTCTCTCTCTGTCTCAAAAATAAATAAACGTTAAAAAAAAAATTAAAAACTTGCAGAAGTAAGGTGTTTTTACATCCTTCTCCTTGGAGAGCTTCTCCTGACACCTGTCCCCGATTACAGAAGATGCAGTCCCCTTCAATATTCCTTGGATCCAGCCCTTTTGGTCCAAATGCCTTCCCCGTTCCCACATCCCATAACTAGGGCTACTGGAAGGATGAAGTTCCCAAGCTGTCAGGGTTTCTCTCCAGAGGCCTGCTTGGCATTTGGGAGGGACAATTCTGTCCTGAAACGACACCATCTCTGGTCCTGCCCGCTGGGGACTACGTGCTACTTAGTCCCCTGTACTCGTGTTGACAGTGACAAAACTCTCCTCCAAACCCAGGGGGAGATTGGGTGGTACCCACCCCCCACGGAGACCTATATGCTGGAGCCGGATGTTGCCCAGGCTGACTGCTAACAAGAAAATGAGGCTGGGTTTTCAACCACCTCAACAGGCTCCAAAGCCCACCACTGTTTTAGTCAAACACCCAAGAGGGAACGCTCCCTTTGGAAGCAAGGCTCTTGCAGGGTCCGCACGGCATGATCTCCAGTTTGGAATTTATAGCTAGCAGCCACAGAGGCAGGATGCCCGCAGCCAGAGGGAGTGGGGTCTGTCTGCACCCCTCGCTTCTCCAAGGAGGCGAGCTTGCACCTGGGGACATCCCAGCCTCGGCTTTCTCCTCTTCAAAAGGGCTTTTCGTTTCACCCTCTTGGAGATGCTGATGACCAGAGGGAGAAGTAAAATGCCGGCCAGAGGCTGGGATAAACTTATTCGTCCATATTCCTTCCCCTCCCGCCCTAGTGCTGTCTCTTGGGGAGTGGTGGCAGGGAGGGGGGTGGTTCTCTGAAGCTGTGCCTGACTCCGGGCTGAGTACCATGTTGAAAAGCTGGGCCATCTTTTAAAGTTGCCTCCCAGTTGGGGTGCCTGGGTGGCTCAGTCGGTTGGGCGTCTGACTTCGGCTCAGGTCATGATCTCGCGGTTTGTGAGTTCAAGCCCACGTCGGGCTCTGTGCTGACGGCTCGGAGCCTGGAGCCTGTTTCGGATTCTGTGTCTCCCTCTCCCTCTGCCCCTCCCCTGCTCATGCTCTGACTCTGTCTTTCGATAATAAATATTAAAAAAAAAAAAAAATTTAAAGTTGCCTCCCAGTGGAGGCGTGAAATACACTTCCCCCCGGGAGAACTGAGACGTGGCCTAAGGTTCCAGGCCAAGGTTCCAGGCCCCTGGAACAGAACTGGGATGGATTTATGAGCGCATCAGAGGCTCATGCTGATGGGGTGGACAAGCCTGGGAAAGAATGCCTTTGGTGTGTGTGTGTGTTCACCAGATGCTGCCTCGATGTGCATCATGAGAGGGGAAAAGGAAAGTCCAGAGACAGGGTGGGTCAGAACATAACACATTAAACACTTGGCTTCCACAAGAAAAAAAAACAAAAAACAAACGCACTCTAAGAAAATCAGACACATGTCATAGGCACGTAGAGACGCTCCGATCAGTATTCTTTCTAACTGTGAAATACTGGGAGCCAAGATGCCAAACCCTAAGGAACAGTCAACCCAACTGGGACACATAAACCATCGTGAAACAGAGTGTTGGATTCAAAGATGCTCTAAAACCACCTGTAGCCTCAAGATTGTATCATCACATGCATTCACTCACAAAAACGTAACAAGAGCCTGCTACATGTCAGGTGTCCTGTTGGCCACTTTGATACAACGGTGACACAACGTATAAAGACGTAAATAGCTGATGAATGAACACATAGGCTACGCCCAGGTACAATCTCACTCCCAGATACCCACGTGCAGACGTACGCACGACAAAAACACGTGAGCAAAGATGCGCACAGCAGGACCACTGGTGACAGCCCACACCAGAAACTACCCCAGTATCCAACCACAAGAGAATACGTAAATAAAATATGAACTCTTCTTATAACGTGGGGGCAGTCTTATAGGGATTTCTACAGCATCACCAAGGAACTTAAGAATCTGTAAATCGAGGGGCACCTGGCTGGCTCAGTCGGTTAAGCGTCCGACTTCAGCTCGGGTCACGATCTCGCGGTCTGTGAGTTCAAGCCCTGCGTCGGGGCTCTGTGCTGACAGCTCAGAGCCTGGAGCCTGTTTCAGATTCTGTGTCTCCCTCTCTCTCTGACCCTTCCCCGGTCATGCTCTGTCTCTCTCTGTCTCAAAAATAAATAAATGTGTAAAAAAAATTAAAAAAAAAAAAAGACTCTGTAAATCGAGCCCCACGTCGGGCACTGCACTGACAGCTCAGAGCCTGGAGCCTGTTTCGGATTCTGTATCTCCCTCTCTCTGACCCTCCCCTGTTCATGCTGTGTCTCTCTGTCTCAAAAATAAATAAATGTTTTAAAAAAAAATTAAAAAAAAAAAAGAATCTGTAAATCGAGCCCCACGTCGGGCACTGCACTGACAGCTCAGAGCCTGGAGCTTGCTTCGGGTTCTGTGTGTGTCTCTCCCTCCCTGTCTGCTCCTCCCCCAGTCGCTCTCTCTATCTCAAAAAAAATGAATAAATGTTAAAAAAAAAAAAAAAGAATCTGTAAATTTGTAACTCAAGGTGCTTCCCCTGATGATCAAGCCAAACTTTTCCAGATCGGCCTCTGAGATCGATTTCATCCCATCCACGAGCCCACAGGGAAAAAGGAAGTGGTTCTCCCACCCCACCCACCGTGCTTTCTTTCCCAAATCCCTGCTTTTGATGTTTACTGACCATCATCAACAGTCAACAGACGACAATGTCTCTGTCTGTCTATCTGCCTCTGTCTCTCATGGGAACTTAGACGTCTGTGCAGAGAACTTTAGGTGGCTGAGTTATTTCCAGGGCTGTTTTTTTTTTTTTTTTTTTTTTTTTTTTTACCAATGGAATAAAGCCACACACAACATACATTAACTTAAACAGATATGGTGCTGAGCAAAGGAAACCGAACAGGAAAATATATGTACTGTATGACTCCGTTTACATCAAGTTCCGACACAGGCAAGACTGATCTATGGCATCAGAAGTCAGTCCCCCCCTCTGGAAAGGAGGGAAACAGTAACGACTGAGAGAGATACAGGGGGTAGGGAGGGCCTGCAACGTTCTATTTCGTAATCTGGGTGATGGTTATGTGGATGTGTACATTTTAGGATAATTCATTAGATGTGCATTTGTGATTAACACACTTCTCTGTATATATATCATACCTACATTAAAAAGATCTTACTTTTTTATTTGAGAGAGAGAGAGAGAGAGAGAGAGAATGAGCAGGGGAGGGGTAGAGAGAGAGAGAGAATCCCAAGCAGGCTCCGCACTGTCACTGCAGAGCCCGATGTGGGGCTCGATCTCACGAACCTTGAAATCAGGACCTGAGCCGAAATCAAGAGCTGGATGCTTAACCGACTGAGCCACCCGGGCGCCACCAAAAAATCTTATTTTAAAAGCTAATTCAGGAGCTAAGAGGACACACGGAAACTGCAAGTAATTAGTACGTGCTGGTGCTTTCTGAGCAAAGGGGCGCACAGGCATGCACACGCGTGCTCCGAGATTTTCCGGATGGACTGTTTCTGTGGTTATCCCCTGCCTTTCTTGCACCACCATTATTTTCTCCCTCTAGGGAGAGGATCACCTGAATCCTAACTGGATCGTCCGGATGCCAACGTGCTCTAGGTCCCAGAAGAAAACATAAACACACGCTGCTGTCATCTGGGCCTCTCTCTGGCTCAGATGACCACAGTCAGCACTCCAACCTGGCCTCCCACCCTTGTCCCTCCCCCTTGCGATGGAGTCCCAGAGCAGACTTGGTGAAAATATAAATCCCAGCTCAGAATTCCCCAAGAGCTACTCACTGCCCTGGGGGCCAAAAGCCAACTTTGTACCACGAGCCAAAGGCGCGCTGAGCCCCGGCCCGTCGATCTCTAGCTGTCTTCTCTGGCCACTGCTCCCGTCCCTCTGCCTCTCACACGCATCCCACACTCACCCCCACCTCGGAGCTCCCCTGCCCGGAGCACATGCCCAACCTTCTCCACCACTCCCTCTGTCTCAGGTGTCTGCTCCAAAGCTGTCACTGCAGAAGGACCTTCCCCACCCGCCCCGTTCTAACGGGGCCCCTGCGTCCTTTCTCTCCCACCCCCAGCCTGGATTCCTCTGATGATCTACCTCCCCTTGTCCCTGCTTTATACCAGGTCGTTACACGCATCTACTGGTTTACGTGTTATCTTCCCCATTAGACGGCACGCTCCAGGGAGCAGAGAAAGAACGTACCTGCGGCTGGAGGGCAGCGGGCAGGGGAGGAGGCGGAGGGAGAGGGCAGGTCACAGAAGACCCCATAGGAGACATGGATGTCTCTCCTAACGACGGGCACTTTTTTTCAAAATTTTTAATGCTTATTTATTTTTTGAGAGAGAGAGAGCATGAGTGGGAGAGGAGCAGAGAGAGAGGGAGACACAGAATCCGAAGCAGGCTCCAGGTTCTGGGCTGTCGGCACAGAGCCCAACACGGGGCTCAAACTCACGAGCCGTGAGATCATGACCTGAGCCGAAGTCGGACGCTCAACCTACTGGGCCACCCAGGTGCCCCATTTATTTATTTATTTTTTAATTTTAAATGTTTATTTGAGAGAGAGAGAGAGAGAGAGAGAGAGAGAGAGAGAGAACGAGTGGGGGAGGGGCAGAGAGAGAGGGAGACACAGAATCTGAAGCAGGCTCCGGGCTCCGAGCTGTCAGCACAGAGCCCAACACGGGGCTCGAACTCACGAGCCGTGAGATGATGACCTGAGCCGAAGTTGGGTGCTCAACCGACTGAGCCCCCCAGGCGCCCCTGACGGACATCTTCACACTCAAAGCCGAGGAGCAGAGGCCGTTAAGGCAAGTGAAAAATAGAATCGGCCAATCTTACCGACACAATAGGACATACCCTTTTCCTGATCGGAGAGGCCGTTGGTGAAGACGGGAGGGTCAGGCGCCAGGGGCCGGGAGGGGCCGGGGCTGGAGCTCCAGGACAGCAGGCTCCCCCTCGCACTGCTGTTACTGCTCCCGAGTCGAAGGAGCCAGTGATCGGAGAAGGAGGAGCTGGTGGAACCTGCGGGACACAGAGAGGAAAGGCTGGACCCAGCCCCACCCCATCGGGGGTCCCCAAAGGAGCTTCTGGAAGCCAGAGGGGAGGCTGGACCCAGCCCCACCCGTCAGGGGTCCCCAAAGGAGCTTCCAGAAGCCAGAGGGAAGGCTGGACCCAGCCCCACCCCGTCGGGGGTCCCCAAAGGAGCTTCTGGAAGCCAGAGGGGAGGCTGGACCCAGCCCCACCCCGTCGGGGGTCCCCAAAGGAGCTTCTGGAAGCCAGAGGGAAGACTGGACCCAGCCCCACCCCGTCTGGGGTCCCCAAAGGAGCTTCTGGAAGCCAGAGGGAAGGCTGGACCCAGCCCCACCCCATCGGGGGTCCCCAAAGGAGCTTCTGGAAGCCAGAGGGAAGGCTGGACCCTGCCCCACCCCGTCGGGGGTCCCCAAAGGAGCTTCTGGAAGCCAGAGGGGAGGCTGGACCCAGCCCCACCCTGTCGGGGGTCCCCAAAGGAGCTTCTGGAAGCCAGGCTCCCACCCCCCCGAGCCCCGGGATGGTACAACCCAAGCAGAATCACACAAGCCAAAGTCATGACCAGAGGAGAAACCCGCTACAGATTAGCCACGTGACCAAGCTGAAAATTTAGGGAAAGGCATTTGGGCACAGAAAGGTCAGCGTGTTGATGAGTTCTGAAATGCTTTTCCTGGGGTGCCTGGGGGGCTCAGTCCGTGGGGCGGCCAACTCTTGGTTTCAGCTCAGGTTGTGATCTCACAGAGCATCCAGCTCTGTATTGACAGTGCAGAGCCTGCTAGGGATTCTCTCTCTCTCTCTCTCTCCCCACTTCATTTCCCAAAAAATAAATAAATAAATAAAATAAAAATAAAAATAAAAACTTAAAAAAAAAAGTTTTTCCTGACATTACTTGCCATCATCTCTAGTTTTCTAAACAGGCTAGGTTTTCCACTCGTTCTATCTTCTTTAAGAGAAAGGCAGGCAGGGCGCCTGGGGGGCTCAGTCAGTTAAGCGGCTGACTTCGGTCGAGATCAGGTCATGATCTCACGGTCCGTGAGTTCGAGCCCCGCATCGGGCTCTGTGCTGACAGTTCAGAGCCTGGAGCCTGTTTCAGATTCTGTGCCTCCCTCTCTCTGACCCTCCCCCGTTCATGCTCTGTCTCTCTCTGTCTCAAAAATAAATAAATGTTAAAAAAATTAAAAAAAAAAGAGAGAAAGGCAGGCTTTGCATTAGGGTTTAGACCTCCTGGGGCATTTTGGTTTAATTTGCCTGCCTTCCAATAATTATTAGGAAGAACATAGAGGCAATTAAAACGAACAAACAAAAAAAGCTCTCCCATCCCAAAGATAAGGATAGGATTGCAGAGTGAAACAAATCACATAAAAAGGTCAACTTTGATCCTTTTTAAAAATTTCCTGCAGGGGCACCTGGGTGGTGCAGTCAGTTAAGCGTCCGACTTCAGCCAGGTCACGATCTCGCGGTCCAGGAGTTCGAGCCCCGCGTCAGGCTCTGGGCTGATGGCTCAGAGCCTGGAGCCTGTTTCCGATTCTGTGTCTCCCTCTCCCTCTGCCCCTCCCCCATTCATGCTCTGTTTCTCTCTGTCCCAAAAATAAATAAACGTTGAAAAAAAAAAAAATTTCCTGCAGACTTCCAAGTCTGAGGTTGTTTACTAGATGTGTCTCTGGAGGGGGTTAAGCAGCTACCTTTCCCGCTGAGACCCGGAGTCC